>NC_133466.1:17402500-18730000 GCF_048565385.1 Saimiri boliviensis | reverse complement strand
TTGCTTGAACCCAGGAGGCGGAGGTTGCGGTGAGCCGAGATCGCGCCATTGCACTCCAGCCTGGGCAACAAGAGTGAAACACTCCGTCTCAAAAAAAAAAAAAAAAAAAAAAAGAAGCAAAACTAGGCAGAGTGTGGTGGCTCATACCTGTAAATCTAGTGCTTTGGAAGCCTGAGGGAGGATGAGGCCATGAGTTTTGAGACCAGCATAAGCAACATAGCAAGACCCCATCTCTACAAAAGTATAAAAATTAAAATAAAATTAGCTGGGCATGGTTGTATACAGCTGTAGTACTAGCTACTCAGAAGGCTGAGGAGGGAGGATTGTTTGAGCCTAGGTTAAAATTCGAGGTTCATGTGCAGGTTGAGCTTGCGGTTACAGTGAGCTATGATTCTGCCACTACAGCCTTGGGGTAACAGAGCAAGACACTGTCTCTAACAAAAAAAACAGACAGTTGGCTAGGTATGGTGGTTCATGCCTGTAATCCCTGCACTTTGGGAGGCCAAGGTGGGTGGATCACGAGGTCAGGAGTTAAGAGACCAGCCTGGCCAACATGGTGAAACCCCGTCTCTACTAAAAATACAAAAAAAATTAGCCAGGTGCAGTGGCAGGCACCTGTAATCCCAGCTACTTGGGAGGCTGAGGCAGGAGAATCGCTTGAACCCAGGAGGTGGAAGTTGCAGTGAGCTGAGATCGCACCACTGCAGTCTAGCCTGGGTGACAAAGCAAGACTTTGTCTCAAAAAAAAAAAAAAAAAAAAGGAAAGATACTATTAAAATAAAAGGCAAGGCTGGGTGTAGTGACACACATCTGTAATTTCAATGCTTTGGGAGACTGCCTGGGGAGGATTGCTTGAACCCAGGAGTTTGATACCAGCGTGGGCAACATCATGAGACACCCTCTCTACAAAAATAGTAATAATAAATAATAATAATTACCCAAGCATAGTAGCATGCACCTGTAGTCCTGGCTACTCAGAAGGTTGAGGCAGGAACATTGTTTGAGCCCAGCAGTTCGAGGTTATAATGAGGTATGATCACACCAGTACACTGTAGCTTGGGTGACAGAGCAAGACCCTGTCTCTAAAAAATAATAATAATAATTAAATAAAACGCAAGTTACAGACTGGGAGAAAATATTTGCAATACACTTATCATACAAAGGTAAGATAAGTGTATTGACCACACTGATTTATAATATTTTCTCATTAAGTGATGAGCATCAGTTTTAACTGAATGATTATGGCAATGTTAATGGTATTCGAAAATTTATCTTACAAAGGTAAGACATTTAATATCAAAAATACATGAGACACTCTTTTAACTCACTAAGACAATCAAATTATTTATGGTCAAAGGATTCATAGAAACATTTCATAAAAGAAGATACACATATGGCCAGTAAGCATACGAAAAGCTATTTAGCATTGTTAGTTATCAGGAAACACTAAGCCACAATCTAGTACCACTAAAAACATATCACAACTGCTAAAAGTTAACACCTCACAATATCATGTTCTCAGTGACATGAACCAAATGAAGTCACACACATTGCTAGTGGAAATGTAAAATGGTACACTACTTTGGAAAAGTTAAACACTTTTGTTACAACCCAGCGATTCTAACCCTAGGCATTTATTTTATTTATTTTTTGAGATGGAGTTTCACTCTTGTTGCCCAGGCTGGAGGGCAACGGCGTGATCTCCGCTCACTGCAACCTCCACCTCCCGGTTCAAGCAATTCTCCTGCCTCAGCCTCCCAAGTAGCTGAGATAATGGGTGCCCACCACCATGCTCAGCTAATCTTTGTGTTTTTAATAAAAGAGATGGGTTTTCGCCATGTTGGCCAGCTAGTCTAAATTCCTGACCTCAAGTGATCCACCTGCCTCGGCCTCCCAAAGTGCTGGGGTGAGCTACCACACACAGTCCAATCCTAGGCATTTATTTAAGAGAAATAAAACCTGTTCACTGAAAGACTTGTACATAATGTTTATAACAGCTTTATTGATAGTGTCCCCAAACTGTTAACGACGCAAATATCCATCAGCAGGTGACTGAATAAACAAATTATGAATACCTATAGAAGTATGACTCAGCAATATAAGGGAGGGAACAACTGCCTCAACAACAACTCTGGAAGAGGAAAATCTCATTGTAAAAATAGAAAGCAGATCGTTGTTGCTTAGGGCTAGGCATAATGGCTGATTTCCTGGATTAGGCATAAAGAAATTGGGAGAGTGATGAGCATATTCTATATTATGTTTTGTTGTTGATTACATAGATGAACAGATTTGCCAAAACCCACCTAAAAGTACACCTAAAATAGGAGGATGGGGTTATGTAAATTATACCTCGATAAGTTTCAAAATTGACTTACTAGAGAAATGAAATTTAAAAGTCAAAAATATGTAACCACTTTTTAAAAACTATTAGGCTCCACGGGCATAAGACTGCTGTATCAAATTAAACTGTTTGAATGCTTGTACTTCTTTCCCTGTGGGCTGATGACAAGCAGTTCACGACTTCACGACTGACCACACCGATACACAATATTTCATCATCAGGTGATGAGCGTCAGTTTTAACTACAGGATTACAGCAATGTTAACGGTATTTGAAAATTTCTTTGTAATTTTTTTTTTTTTTTTTTTGAGATGGAGTTTTGCTCTTGTTGCCCAGGCTGGAGTGCAATGATGTGATCTCAGCTCACTGCAGACTCCCCAGTTCAAGCAATTCTCCCACCTCAGTCTTCTGAATAGCTGGGATTACAGGCCTGCATCATCACGCCCAGCTAATTTTTGTATTTTTAGTAGAGATGGGGTTTCAATCTGGCTGAGCTCAGGCTGGTCTCAATCTCCTGAGCTCAAGTGATCTGCCCGCCTCAGCCTCCCAAAGTACTGGGATTACAGGCATCAGCCACTATGCCCGGCTGTAATCTGAGAAAAGCACTTTCTCACGTCTGCTAATAAAATAGCTGATTTTGGAATCTTCAATCCATGATACTAGTAACACCCTGTTGACACCTATGCTATTTTTATCAGTAACACCACAGTAACTAAATATGAATGAAACAGGACACTGAAGAAAAAGTTATTTATCATGTCTATGAGCAACTCTTTAATTCACTTCCTTAGGAAACTATACAAAAAGGTTTGCTCTAATACTCACTGTATGAATAGAGAAAGTAAGCTTCCTATCTCTACTGTTGGTTTTACTTTATAAATGGGAAGGCATATTGCATATTAGTACACTGATAAATATCACTGAGTAGTTGAACTAGAATGGTTCATTTGACTTAATGGTTAAAGGAAAAAGCTACACATGAAGAACATAGGATTTTTGTCTCCAACACTCAAATTATAAAAATAGAGGATTTGTTTGTTTTTGAGATGGAGTCACTCTGTTGCCCAGGCTGGAGTGCAGTGGCACGATCTCGGCTCACTGTAACCTTTGCCTTGTGGGTTCAAGCAATTCTCCTGCTTCAGTCTCCCATGTAGCTGGGACTACAGGTGTGAGCCACCACATCCAGATAATTTTTGTATTTTTAGTAGAGATGGGGTTTCACTATATTGGCCAGGCTGGTCTCGAACTTCTGACCTCAAGTGATCCACCCGCTTTAGCCTCCCAAAGAGCTGGGATTACAGGCGTGAGCCACTGAGCCCGGCCTAAAAATAGAGGATACTTTAAATAAAATTAAATGTGAGAATCTACCATGTTAGCTTAAAATGTATTAGCTAATTGATTAAACAAAGAAAGAATACCTAGAATGAAGGTATAAACAAAGAGCCTTCTATTGAGGAGGATATGTAAAGTGGCGTGCCAAACAAAAGAGCCAGAAGAAATAGATTATGGTCCTTGCTTTGCCGCTAACAAGATAGGAAACTCATAGCAAGTTATTTAACCTTTCTCCTCCATTTTCTCTCCTATGTTAGGGTCATTGACACATTTGCCTGCAGTGCAGGGCTATTGAAAGGGTTAGATGAAGGCCGGGCCTGTTGGCTCATGCCCGTAATCCCAGCACTTTGGGAGGCCAAGTCAGGCCGATCACGAGGTCAAGAGATCGAGACCATCCTGGCCAACATGGTGAAACCCTGTCTCTACTAAAAATAAAAAAATTAGCTGGGCGTGGTGGCGTGCACCTGTAGTTCCAGCTACTTGGGAGGCTGAGGCGGGAGAATTGCTTGAACCTGGTTGGCAGAGGTTGCAGTGAGCCAAGACTGCGCCACTGCACTCCAGCCTGGCATCTGGCGACAGACCAAGACTCTGTCTCAAAAATAAATAAAAATAAAAGGGCTAGATGAACTCATGTATGTGAATTCATCTTACAACTATAGACTACTAAGTGTAAAGGTCTAAGAAAGAAAAGCCACCCTCCAAAGAATCCAGTGTTCTAGTTGAAATTAATGCTCATTTAATGGTGAAAATGAAAAAATAGTGTAAAAAATGTGTTGAATGAGTGAATAAGGAATAACAGCTAATGCTGATCTCTTATGATATGTCAAGTCCTTTATTTGCCTTCTCACTTATTTTTCACAACTCTTTGAAGTAGGTAAGAGAACTATCCATTTTATAAATGGGGAAATTGAGGCATAGAGGGATTAGTCAGCTTGGCTGAGGTCACTTGCATAAGGCCAAAGCAGACTTAAAGCCCTGCTTGGGGCTTTTCATTAGGATTAAGTCTGTCGCAACAAAAGATAGCTGTTAACGCCTACAGTCAATGAAAGGGAGGTGTGTTTAATACGTCTAACAAATGAGAATTGCAGACATTGGGTACTTTTCTCATTTCTCCTGGTTTTTATTTGTCCTATCCAAAGTGAGAAGCTTATACCAAATTTTACTTTAAGTAGGATTCATTTCTAATAAGTCAATGGAGTTTTAGAAAATACAACCAATCCTTAGTAAAATGGCGGCTCTAGGCAATCATCACCAACAGCTGCTAAAACCATCAGGTGAAAAGCTGGTGAGACACTGTATAAAGGATGGATTTACCTCACAGTTCCTGAAAGCATCTATCAATCTTAAGATCACAAAAAGAGAAACAACCAGATAATCATATGCCTCCTGAGATGACACACTGAGCCCACTCTTGCTAAAACGTGACTGAACCTAAATCTGGTAAGTTCCCCAGATGTAAGTACCAGTTCATAGGAAATACAGGAGACAGAGAAACTGTCACTCACATGGATACAATCAACAAAAATACAAATGAAAATAACACAGATACAAAAACAGTTACACGGGGAAAAAAAGAAGGAGGGATGTATAGATTAGAAGAGACTTAAGGGTCTCTTTCACTCAACCGAATGCATTGCGTGGTTTTGTCTGTATCCTGATTACAATAAATAAGCAACTATAAAAGAAATCGAGGCAATCAAGGAAATGTGAACACTGTATTTTTTTAAAATATTAAGGAATTGTTGTTCTTTTTTGGGGTGTGATAATAGTGCTGTGGTTATTAGGAGGAAAGGAAGGAATGGGAGAAGAGAGAAAAGATGGAAAGGGATTTTAACCTTCCAGAAATGCATACTCAAGTACTTAGAAATGAAATAGTCTGATGTCTGGCATTTGCTTCAAAATATTTCAGTGGGTGGACTATAAATACACGTACACACACACACACACACACACACACACACACACACACAAAGGCCATATGCTAAAAACTGTTGAAAGTGGGTGATAGATACATGAGGATTAATTATACTATGCTCTCAATTGAGCGTGCGTCAACTTTTCCATGAAATAGGGCATTTTTTAAAAAACGCTATCATAAAGAAGCTTACCCAAAACAATACCGCAGATGTGGCAATGTCATCTACAAAATCCTATCAGGTTTTTAAAACTGTGCCACTAGGTAAAGAATACGTATTTCTTTTCATGAAATGGTGGGCACTTTACACAACAAATGTGTTTCTGAAAAGTTGTACCTAAATATACTATTGTAAGCATAATTGTTAGCAGTCTATATTCTGTTTGGCCCCCACCAAAAAAAAGTGCATTTTTTTTTTTTTTTTTTTGAGACAAGGCCTTGCTCTTTCACTCAGGCTATGTACGGTGGCACAACGACAGCTCACTCCCAGGCTCCAGCGATCCTCCCACCCCAGCCTCTCACTGGGACCACAGGTACATGCTACCACTCCTGGCTAATTCTTTTTAAATTTTTGGTAGATGCAGGGTTTCCCTATGCTCCTGCCCAGCCTGGTCTCACACTCCTGGGCTCAAGTGATCCTCTCCCCTTGGCCTCCCAAAGTGCTGGAATTAAAGGCATGAGCCAATGTGCCCAACCCATAATTCTGGAATACCAGAGAAGAAAAAAGGTTTATAATTAAGCTTTAAATTACAGAGGAGAAGTATTCCTGAAAAACATTTAGTAAGTAGAAACTCTCCAGCTGTAATAAATATATGTTGAGGCTGGTGTGGTGGCTCACTCCTGTAATCCCAGCACTCTGGGAGGCTGAGACAGGTGGATCACGAGGTCAGGAGTTCGAGACCAGCTTGACCAACATGGTGAAACCCCATCTCCAAAAATACAAAAAATTAGCTGGGTGTGGTGGTGAATGCCTGTAATCCCAGCTACTCAGGAAGCCGAGGCAGGAGAATTGCCTGAACCTGGGAGGTGGAGGTTGCAGTGAGCCGAGGCTGTGTCACTGCACTCCAGCCTGGGCGACAGTGATACTTCGTCTCAAAAAATAAATAAATAAAAATTAAATAAATATATGTAGAAACCCAGGACTCACAACGACTCACAAGAAACATCAGACACAAATTACCACAAGGTAAAACACAGCTAACATGGAAATTAAACCTCATCAAACCTATTTCTAAAACTCCTTCATAGTTTCTTACTGCCCTCTGGGAAAAAAAGTCCGATTTCTGGCCGGGTGCGGAGGCTCATATCTGTAATCCCAGCACTTGAGGAAGCTGAGGCAGGCAGATCATGAGGTCAGGAGATCCAGACCATCCTGTCCAACATGGGGAAATCCAGTCTCTACTAAAAATAAAAAAATTAGCTGGGTGTAATGGCACGTGACTGTAGTCCCAGCTACTCAGGAGGCTGAGGCAGGAGAATTGCTTGAACCCAGGAGGCGGAGGTTGCAGTGAGCAGAGATCCCACCACTGTACTCCACCCTGGCGACAGAGAGTAGCCATGTGACAGGCGCACAGGAAAGAATCCTCAGAGCACACACAGGGCTAGCAGTAGCTGTGCTTTCAGCAGCCAGAAAGGAAAACGTTGTAATCATAAGGCATAGAGTTCTCAGAATGCTAGAGACTAAAGGCTGCCCTGATCTTACCTGACAAAGCTTAAAAAGCAAGCCTAGAACCGGCTGGGCATGCTGGCTTGCGCCTACAATCCCAGCACTTTGGGAGGCTGAGGCAGGTGGATCACTTGAGGTCAGGAGTTTGAGACCAGCTTGGTCAACATGATGAACCCTGTTTCTACTAAAAATACAAAAATTAGCTAGGCATGGTGGCGGATGCCTGTAGTCCCAGCTACTCCGGAGGCCGAAGCAGGAGAATCGCTGGAACCCAGGAGGCAGAAGTTGCAGTGAGCCAAGATCACGCCATTGCACTCCAGCCTGGGTGACACAGTGAGACTCAGTCTCAAAAAATCCCCAAGAAAGCCTAGTCCCAGAACAAAATTTAAAATGACTTTGGGAATAAAAAATAATAGATTACTGTTAATTTGCATTAATTTTAAAAAATAGGATCCATTACCTATTGTATGCATGTATCAAAATATTACATGTACCCCCAACATATATACAACTATTGTGTCAGTTTTTAAAAAGTTGTACCGAGTCTTCAAATTCCAACTAAAATGCTAACTGACTTCATCTGAATTCTTGCAGCATTCTTTTATGTCAATTAACACAGTCTATATTTTGGAGATTTTATCCAATTGTATTGAACATGGGTTTTTTCTATTAGGTTGGTGCAAAAGCAATTGCAATTTTTGCAATTACTTTTGCACCAACGTAAGGGTTGTGCTGTGATTATAGGCGTGAGCCAGCACGCCCAGTCAGTCCTAGGCTTGCTTTTTAAGCTTTGTCAGGTAAGATCAGGGCAGCCTTTAGTTGTGCTGTAAATTCCCAGAGGACAGGGAACACCCAAGATTCATACATCTTTGTGTAAATACCTTAACCATCTTACATTCTTGGTGCCTTGCATAAATCTGATTTCAAAACATATATTTGCCCAATAAATGAATCAGTAAAGTTTAATCCAAAAATGTAAGTATTAACTGGCTATTAATTTATATGAATTTATGTAGAAGTCTTCTTAAAAATGTGAAAGTTAACTTAAGAATCACTCTCATATCATTATTGCCAGCATGTTTTCCAAAGTATGACCCTAAATATAAGGACTAGTCAGTTCTCATGGCCATTAGTGTACACTGGTAAAATTATTTTAATTAATTATATTGGAATTTGCGAAGTCTGTTTCCAAATCCAACTGGGGTGATTTTTATGGCACAACGATTATCTAAGTCATGTAGAAAAGATAAATGTGAATCTGGGGGCTTCTGTGATGCTTAGAGATTTCAGTTCCAACTTATTCCAGTTGATGTCACTATGGCAAAGTTATCCCAAACACGCGGCATACAGCAGCAGGAGGAGGATAAGAATCAAATAACGTGGCTGAATCAAGAGGAAAGTATCTGGGGGCAATGCTAAAATGGGAATGGGAGCATGGCAGAACATCAGGGTTCTATTTTTGAAATAAGAGGGACCCAGTGAAGGCATTTACCTGATCTTCTGTGAGTCAGCGAAACAAACACACAAACAAAGCCATAATGAGTTTGGAAGCTGTGAAACTGTTGCTCTTTGCAATGACAGATCAGGTAAATCTTCCTGTGCTCTGAAGCAGCAATGCATTGAGGTAGCAGCAATTACAGCCTTTCATCTGGCCTCTCTCCTCTGTAGAAAGTAGTAAATGGACCTCTTAAGGCTAAATTTCTAGCTCTGGACTGCTGCATCATCTTTCCCTGCGGGAAATCACGACAGACAAGAGAGGAAGTCCAAAGCAAGGACAACGCTGTTTATGAAAAAGAGTGGTAATGGATCAGAGTGAAAATTAACAGATGTTGAGATAAAAATATCTGCCTGGGCACTTTATGGCTCCAAAGTAAATAATATGTCCTTGAGTTCTAGCAGCTGTTTAGAGATTCCTATACCTTTTAGTGTTAAACGGCAAGGTAAAGGAACTCTTATGTAACTTAACGCTGTTCATCAACAAGAACTTACTATTTTTCTGAAATATGAAAACAGATCTGTTTTCACATATTATTCAACTATACAAGGAGACAAACAGATGTATTCATTAATACTCCCCACAGAGCATATTGTGATATTCACAAATGGAAAATGCTGGAGCTGAGGTTACACAAATGTTTTCTGTTACGAAACCTGCTTTCATGAGACCATGATATTCAAGGAGGATCTCATTTAGGGCTGTTTTTTATTGTTACACTTTATGTGATGGCTGATTTTTCTAAATAAGATAATTTGCATTTTAACCTTGTTTTAGAAAATGATGATTGTTTCCTGTCTAAAAGTAGATGATTTTCCATTTTCCCCCCCAAGTTTTGCCTCAGGATCTATAAAAGTCAATTTTTTATAGTAAGTTATTGGATGTCCCAGTGAAGAAAAGGTTTTCGCAAAGCTGAAGGAAATTCAAGGCAAGAGTGTGAAATGTCATTGGTAAATTACACATCAACTAAGAATCCTGGTTTCTGTTTTATACCCTGTGAACCAGTAACAATGACCAGCATGGGGACATTTCCTTGGAATTCTGCCTGAGAAAACCAGGAGTGTTCAGTCCTGCGGCACCACCAACACCTTTGGATGCCAAAGGACCTTGCTGGTGGGGCTCAGAGTGCCCAGACAGAACTATGAGGCAGGGTTTAATGGGGAAATGACTCAGGTCTGAGAAGCGTAGGAAGAGGGGAAAATGAGCCTCTCAATGCTCTCACAGGTATTTCAAAAGGTCACAGAGACAATACAATGAAATTTTTTTTTAACTTTTAGGTTCAGGGATACATGTGCAGACTTGTTATACAGCTAAATTATGTATCAAGGGAGTCTGATGTACAGATTAGTTTGGCACCTAGGTAATAAGCATGGTATCTGAAAAGTGGTTTTTTGATCCTCACCCTCCACCCTCCACTAAGCCCTTGTATCTGTTGGTCCCTTCTTTGTGTCCACGTGTTCTCAATATTTAGCTCCCATGTGGAAGTGAGAACATGTGGTAGTTTTCTGTTTCTGTCTTTGTTCACTTAGGATAATGGTCTCCAGCTCTATCCACGTTTCTGCAAAGAACATAATCTCATTCTTTTATGGCTGCATAGTATTCCATGGTATATCATACCACATTTTCTTTATCCAGTCCACCATTGATGACCATTCAGACTGACTCCTCATCTTTGGTACTGTGAATAGTGCTGCAATGAACATACATGTAGATGTGGCCTTCATGGTGAAATAATGTATATTCCTTTAGGTATATATCCAATAATGGGATTGCTGGGTTGAACTGTAATTCTAAGGTCTCTGAGAAATCACCAAACTGCTTTCTGCAATGGCTGAACTAATTTACATGAGCACCAGCAATGCATGAGTGTGCTCTTTTCTTTGCAAACTCATCAGCATCTGTTATTTTTTGATGTTTTAGTAATAGCCATTCTGACTGGTGGGAGATGGTATCTCACTATGGCTTTGACTTGCATTAGTAAAATGGGATTTATTTATTTAAGATAGGGTCTGGCTCTATTGCCCATGCTGGAGTGCTTGCCCATGAGTGGAGGCTCACTGCTGCCTCCACCTCCCGGGCTCAGGTGATCCTCTTGCTTCAGCCTGAGTAGCTGGGACTACAGGTGTGCACCACCATGCCAGGCTAATTTTTAAATTATTTGCAAAGATGGGGTCTTCCTATGTTTCCCAGGCTGGTCTTGAACTCCTGGGCTCACGTGATCCTCCCACCTTGGCCTCCCAGTGTGCTGGGATTACAGATGTGAGCCAGCCTGAAACAAGGTTAAAGGCACAGGGAGAACCTGGGTTTTGTAGACTCTACAGCAGGCGTCCCCAAACTATGGCCCGTGGGCCACATGCAGCCCCCTGAGGCCATTTATCCGGCCCCCCGCCACACTTCAAGAAGGGGCACCTCTTTCATTGGTGGTCAGTGAGAGGAGCACAGTATGTGGCGGCCCTCCAGTGGTCTGAGGGACAGTGAACTGGCCCCCTGTGTAAAAAGTTTGGGGACGCCTGCTCTGCAGGATGGAAAATGGACCTTGAATGAAATTCTTTGACTTTAGGTGGCTAGGAAGACACAGTCGGCTCCTGGTCAGTATCTGCTGTGGTAACTTCATCCCACGGAGGAGAGAGAGAGCAAAAGAGAGAGAGAGAGAGAGAGAGAGAGAGCGAGAGAGAGAGAGAGTGAGAGAGAGCGAGAGCGAGAGCAAGAGAGAGAGAGAGGATTCCCTGAGTCAGGGGGATAATAATCATGACAAGGGGAAAACAGAGAAAGAAAAAAAAAAAGAGAGAGAGAGGAAAGGTTCTCTGTTGACAGAATAAACACTATAAAGGAAAACCATCGTTGTGAAGTAAATTCTGTCAACAGGAATCTTGTTTGTCAAATTTGATTTTAATATTGAGAGTAAGACAGTTTTCAGTTTGTCTGCTGGAGTGTGGTAAAGCACTTTCTTCATCTAGCATTTCCCCAGTGACCTTTTGGGGGATTTTTTTCTATATCTCAAGCTTTCAGTGAGTTTTGATGAGATGCCCACTTTGTGTGAGGAGATACAAAAGAAGCCTATGTGACCCCCTGCTTCCCATGCGCAAGACAAAACTGGCCCCTAATGAATTGAGATGAGAATCCCAAGATTTGGAGATTTCATGGACAGGTAAAATTACAAAACAATACAAACAACAAAGTTTTAGTTTTCTAAGGCTGCCATAACAAAGTCCCACGGACCAGTTGGCTTTAATTTATTTCTGGAAGTTAGCAGTCTAAAATTAGGGTTGTTTTCTTCTGATATCTTGAGGAAAAGACCTGTTCCAGTTCTCTCTCCTTGGCTTTTAGATCGATTTCTTTTCCCTGTGTCTTCACATCATCTTTTCTTTTTTTTTTTTTTTTTTTTTTTGAGACAGAGTCACTCTTGTCACCCAGGCTGGAGTGCAATGGCAGCCTCTGCCTCCCAGGTTCAAGCAATTCTCCCACCTCAGCCTCCAAAGTAGCTGTGATTCCAGGCACATGCCACCACGCCTGGAATTTTTGTATGTTTTGATAGAGACGGGGTTTCACAACGTTGGCTAGGCCGGTCTCAAACTCCTGACCTTAGGTAATCTTTCCACCTCAGCCTCCCAGTGTGAACCACCATGCTTGGCCATGTCTCAGCCTCCCAGTGTGAACCACCATGCTTGGCCATGTCATCTTCCTTCTGTTGCTTGTCTGTATCCAGAGTTCCTCCTCTTATAAAGATACTAGTCAAAAGGTGGGTTATTAGGCTGACCCTAATAACCTCGTTTTAATGAATTTACCTTTCTGAAGACTGTCTTCAAATACAGTCACATTCTGAGTTGTTGGGGTTTGGACCTTAATACATGAATTGGGGCTTGGGGACGGGGGGACATAATTCAGCCCATAGCAAGCAACAACCACAGATCCAGAAGCCAACAGCCTGAGGTGGATGACACATGCTTTCAAAATTTATATTTTGCAAAATCAGAATTAGAAAACAACAGGGCTGGGTGCAATGGCTCATGGCTATAATCTCAATGCTTTGGGAGGCTAAGGCAGGAGAACTGCTTGAGGTTAGGAGTTCAAGACCAGCCTGGGCAACATAGTGAGACCCCCACCTCTACAAAAAATTTAAAAATTAGCCTGGCATGGTGATTCATGCCTGTGGTCCCAGCTATTCAAGAGGCTGAGGTAGGAGGACCATTTGAGCCCAGGAGGTAGAGGCTGCAGTGGCCATGATGGTGCCACTGCACTCCAGCCTAGGTGACACAGCAAGACCCATTCTCAAAACCAAACAAGCAACAGATAACAAAACAAAGCCTATGACGTTATAATTTAACAAAAGAATTAACAGAAAAAGGAAGTAATCAAGGAATAAAGGAGTATCCTTTAAAGTAAATACATTTAACTTTATAAGCATCTCATAAATTTGTCCTTATTTTTAGGACCAGTGAGATTTTGAAATTTTTATTAGTAACAGGTGAGGATCTGCTAAAATACACTACAGTAATTGTAACATGGTGCCCTAGCTAAATATGCTGGTAGAAACCTTGCAGGAGGTTAAGACCTAAATGTATCCTAAGGCCTTGCTTCTGGGAAAACCACCAGAAGGGATTATTTGATTATACCCATATTAACCTGATAGTTTAACCAAAAGAGTAATTTTTAAGGAGGTAGAATGTTCTGTGAAATCATGAGAGAATGAGAGAGCAAGAGTGAGAGAGAAAGAGAAGAGTTGAGGAGGTAGGGTGGATTTTTTTTTTTTTTTTAAGCAGAGTTTTGCTCTTTATGCCCAGGCTGGAGTGCAATGGCATGATCTCGGCTCACTGCAACCTCCGCCTCCCGCGTTCAAGTGATTCTCCTGCCTCAGCCTCCCTAGTAGCTGAGATTACAGGAATATGCCACCATGCCCATCTATTTTTGCATGTTTTTAGTAGAGACAGGGTTTCTCTATGTCGGTCAGCCTGGTCTCAAACTTTCGACCTCAAGTGATCCATCCACCTCAGCCTCCCAAAATGCTGGGATTATAGGAGTGAACCACCGCCCGGGATTTTTTTTAAAGACTTATTTCCTTTCTTAAATTTAAGCTACACTATGCCTACGATCTGCTACTCTTTCTTAGGGAGGGTTGTGCGCACATGTGTGTCTGGTTCTTGTTGTTGCTTCTGTTCTTATTAGAGAAATTATTCATGAGTAATCAGGGGTTCAGACTTAGCCATTGATAGAAACTACATGAGGGTTGATCTTCGTCTCATACAAAGAGGGAACTCAACTGACGAAGTAGAATTCAGCCTGGACTATACTATTGATCTCCTGCACATGAGGCTCTTAAAATAGAATCACATATATTTGGAGAAAGGTTCTAATGTTATACTAATTACTCTGGTGTGATCCCCTACCGAGACCCTATGGCAAATTCCAGGCCCTATATGCGAGGTTTTTGTTGATCCAAAAGGATATGCTCATCCTCAGTTATTTCAGAAAAAGATGCATTCTAAATGAGGAAATCAGGACTGATAACTCAGTTCTTAGATTGGCTTGGCAAGGAGAAAGTGGATAGAGCCTGTTTCTCCTGTATAGATCTTTGCTGGCAGCACAGGATACCAACGTCAGGAGACTCGCTCAAGGGTATTCTGTCTGGGTAGAGGGTTACATACCCTCTATCCTCACACACATTGGACCAAGGCACCCAGTAAAGATGGCTCCTGTCTGAAGAGCTCTGAGAGCAGCAGTATCCATTGGCAGCTGAAATAAAACTGTTTGTGTATTGCATTGAAATGACTTTCTGTCATTTAAGTTAAATCCTGAACTTTGAATTAAATCTTATTAAAGGCTGCAACCTATCTTAGCGGTGCTGAGAAATAAAAGAGTAGATTCCATGCTTGGCCCATGTGGGAAGGATTTCCAATCTTTAGACAAGATATTATATTGGTCCTGATGTTATTGAACACATTCATACTTTGTTCATTATAAATTTTTTACATTAACTAAAAATATTACATTAAAATATTATTTATCTCAGTCAGAGTTTTTCTGTGCCTCTGCAAATTTTCCACCCTATTATTAGCCCTGGTATTGATTATTTTAACTATAAAATATCATCATCTGTTTTATAATGAGACAAGGAGTTTTAAGTTTCCAAGTTCACAGGAAATGAAACAAGAGATGTAACAATGTGGTTTTATATCACGGTAGGAATAAGTTTAACAAAACACATAAAAGTATTTCATGGCTCTAAGAGCTGTCAGCATATATATATAAACTTTCCCAGTAAATGATATTCAACATGGGATATAGAAGAAACAAGAGACGGGAAAGGAGTAACTGTAGCCTTTGGGGTGGGGAAAGCAGTCTAAATGTGACAATCGCATCAACAAATCACTGGCAGCATGAAATTCTTGCCCTAAAATTGTGCATTCTGATGATATATTAACGATTACTTTTGGATACAGTACCAGCGCAAGGTGAAAATACTTCTGCTCACACTGGGGATAGATGATTACTCTGAGAATACTGTATCACATTTGCAGCATCTTCTTCTTGAGCTTGGAAGAATACAATAACTCAAATTAAATATCTAGGAGCCTTCTGACTGCAACTCTGACATGTAAGGATCTTAGAAGTTGTCACTCCCACCCTTTCAATAGGAAAAGCTGGAAAACTGAAAATTGATGACTTTTCTAGGACCTATCAGATAATTGAGGTTACAGAGTAAACTTTCATTTATATAACCATCAGATCTTTTGAGGCTTATTCACTGTCCTAACAACAGTATGGGAGAAACCACCCCCATGATTCAATTATCTCCACCTGAGATTTGGGGGATACCACCAAACCATATCCCCTATAGAGAACAAAGATAAGAATTACTGTAGACTTCTGAGTGAAATATTTAATTTAATTGAGAGAACCCCTAACACCACCAATCTGGAATTTTATATCCCACAAAATTATCCTTCAGAAATAAAGGAGAAATAAAGACCTTGTCAGACAAACAAAAACATTGGTTGTCAGCAGATCCATCCTGCAAGAAATGTTTAAAGTTCTTCAGAGAGAAGAAAAATGATACTGGTCAGAAACTCAGATCTACATAAAGAAGCAAGAGTGTTGAAGAAGGAATAAATGAAGCTAAAATAAAATATTTTGTTTTTCTTATTCTTGAGTGAAAAGATATCATTTGTTTTAAGTAATAGCTATAACAACGTATTGAACAATTATATAGACAAGTGAAATGAATAACAGAAATGTCATAAGGGGTGAGGGAGGAATTGGGAATACCCTACCATGAGGTATCTTTCTATACATGAAGTGGTATAGTGTTATTTTCTGAAGGTGGATTTAGATTAGTTTAAAATGTATATTGTATTTTACTCTGAAATTATAAATATAGATCATATGCTAACAAAGGAAGTAAAATGGAGCTATATAAAATACTTAACTAAAACTGCAAGAGGCAGAAACAGAGGGGAAAAATAACAAATGCAACAAATAGAAAACAGTTACAAACATGGCTGGTATTGATCCAAAATATCAACAATATCACTTTAAATGGGAATGGTCTGTGTATAGCAACTAAAAGACAAAGACTGTCAAAGTGAACTAGAAAACATAACATTCTGTCTTATATGTCATCTATAAGACAACCCACTTTATAGACTCAGATGGAAAGTAAAGGGATGGTGAACGATATCACGCTAACACGAATTTTTAAAAAGCTGAAGTAGCTATATGAATTTCAGACGAAGTGGACTTTAGAGCAGGGAAAATTATTAGTGATAAACAGGGGCATTGCATAATACTAAAGTGGTCAATTCTCCAAGAAGATAAAACAGTCTTTAATGTTTATGCGTCTAACAACTAAGTGTCAAAATACCTGTGGCAAAAACCGATAGAACTGGAAAGAGAAAGAGACAAATCTGCTATCATAGAGACTTCATCACTCATCTCCAAGCAATTGATAGTTCAAGCAGGTAGAAAATCAGTAAGGGTATAGTTTACTTGAACAGCACTATCAACCAACTAGCTGTGACAGCTATAGAATACTTCATCCAAGCAGGAAAATATACATTATTCTTACATACAATATACACCAAGATCAACCATTTGAAAAATAGTAATCATGCAAAGTATGTTTTCAGATTACAGTGGAATTAAACTGGAAATATACAACACAAAGATAGACAGAACATCCTAAAATATTTAGAAATTAAACAAAACACTCCTAAATAACTCATGGGTCAAAGCTGAAGTCTCAAGAAATACTAAAAACATTTCAAACTAAATGAAAATAAAAATTCAACTTATCAGCCAGGTGTGGTGGCTCACACTTGTAATCCCAGCATTTTGGGAGGCTGAGGTATATCACTTGAGGCTAGGAGTTTGAGAGTAGCCTGGGCAACGCAGTGAGACTCTTGTCTCTTCAAAAAATGATAAAATAATAACAATTTTTAAAATACAACTTAACAAAATTTGTGGGATGCAGTGAAGGCTGTGCTTAGAGGGAAACTTATAGCATTAAATGCATGTATTAGATGAAAAGAAATATCTAAAATCAATAAGCGACAGAACTATGAAAGGAAACTAGAGAAAAGAAGAAGAATTTAAGACTGAAACAAACAGAAAAACAAAAACTAGAGCAGAAATCACTGATATTGAAAATAAGAAATCAATAAAGAAAATGAATGAAATCAAAGCTGGACCTCAGTTAATATTCTATCACTCCTGGTTCAGTAATTGTGACAAATGTACCATACTAATGGAAGATGTTAATAATTGGAAAAGCTAGATGTGAGACATGGGAGTCTTTGAACTCTTTGTCACTGCAATTTTTCTTTAAATACATAGCTGTTATGAAAATAATGTCCCTTAAAAAAATGGCTGGGCACAGTGGCTCACGCCTATAATTTCAGCACTTTGGGAGGCCAAGGCAAGTGGATCACGAGGTCAAGAGGTCGAGACCATCCTGATCAACATGGTGAAAGCCCATCTCTAATAAAAATACAAAAATTAGCTGGGTATTGTGGCACACATCTGTAGTCCCAGCTACTCGGAAGGCTGAGGCAGGAGAATTGCTTGAACCCAGGAGGCAGAGGTTGCGGTGAGCTGAGTTCACACCATTGCACTCCAGCCTGAGTAACAAGAGCGAAACTCCGTCTCAAATATATATATATATATACACATACATAATGTCTGGTTTGAGAAGGTGAATTCATTACTAAGCAAGTTGGCGGTACCTGCTTTTAAAAAAGCTTTGAGAATGACACTAAGACCCATTTTTTAGAGATGGCTCAGATCTGACATGGCTAAGACTCAGGGAAGGCATATTTTGGGTTCCTTTTGAAGTATGAAATTGTCTAAGAGCTTCAAGCAGTCACCTTCCATCCGTTTCCAAATGGGACAGGATATAAATAAGTTTATTGCTCTTGAAAGTTCATGTGTAAAAGGGCTACAAAAACAAGGACATGGAGAAAAGGCAGAAAGGTGCCTCCAGAAATAGGAGTTTAAAAAGTGGAAGTTCTGCATTAACAAGACTTGCAAAAACTGCTTAGGTTGACAAGAGCTATTTTTTTAAAAAGGAATTTTGAAAGAAAGATCAGAGGTACATGTCCCACATAAGATTGGCTTTAGAAAAGATGGGATATTAATATTGCTATGTCACCTAATTTTGACTTTGAGAACAGGAATACCCCAAATAACAGGTGTGGTTTAACAAAACAGAAAGCTTGTCTCATTCTCATATTGAATTTGGAGGCTGACTGACCAGGGTTTGGTTTCCTCATCTGTAAAATGGATGACAACAGCACATCATGATGATGGTCATCTTCATCATAACTATTAGATGGTGGCCAGGTGTGTCAGCTCACACCTGTAATCCCAGCACTTTGGGAGGCTGAGGCGGATGGATCACCTAAGGTCAGGAGTTTGAGACCAGCTGGCCAACGTGATGAAACCCCGTATCTACTAAAGATACAAAAATTAGCTGGGCATGGTGGTAGATGCCTGTAGTCCCAGCTACTTGGGAGGCTGAGGCAGGACAATCACTTGAACCCAGAGGTTCAAGGCAGAGGTTGCAGTGAGCCAATATCGCACCACTGCACTCCAGCCTGGGAGATAGAGCAAGACTCTGTCAAAAAAAATAGACACACAAACACACGTATGCACAACTCAAACACTGACTAAGTTCTGTAAATGAACATCCTAAGCTTCATTCCGATAGGACAGCTTTATAGATTTTTTTTTTTAACGTCCCTGCTTTTAGTTATAGAATTGCTAATTGTGCAACAAATGCTAAAGAGCTGCTTGCTTGGCGTAAAAAGGAACAGTGACATCCATAAGCCTGAAATCCAGAAGCCTACTGAAAACTAAAATGTAGGAATACTCTGGGAAGGCAGTATGTGTGTTGTACGGAGAGAGCACTGGCTTTGCAGCCAGGTAGATTTAGATTGGACCCTGCTAGTGCCACTCATTCACAGTGCAAACTTGGAGAGGTGACTTTGCAAACTTCTTTTTTTTTTTTTTTTTTTTTTTTGGAGACAGGATCTCACTCTGTCACCTCAGGCTGAAATGCAGTGACATAATCATGGCTCACTGTAGCCTCAACCTCCTGGGTTTATATGATCCTCCCACCTCAGCCTCCTGGGTAGCAGAGACTACAGTTGTGTGCCACCACGCCCCGTTGATTTTTGTATTTTTTGTGTGTGGAGAAAGGGTTTCACCATGCTCATGGTTAGGAAAAATCAATATTGTAAAAACGGCCATACTGCCCAAAGTAATTTATAGATTCAATGCTATCCCCATTGAGCTACCTATGACCCTCTTCATGGACTTGTGAAAACCACCTTAAACTTCATATGGAACCAAAAGATAGCCTGCATAGCCAAGAAAATTCTAAGAAAAAAGAACAAAGCTGGAGGCAACATGCTACCTGACTTCGAACTATACTACAAGGCTAAAGTAATCAAAACAGCATGGTACTGGTACCAAAACAGAAATATAGACCAATGGAACAGAACAGAGGCCTCAGAGGCAACACCACACATCTACAATCTTCTGATCTTTGACAAACCTGACAAAAATAAGCAATGGGGAAAGGATTCCCTGTTTAATAAATGGTGTTGGGAAAACTGGCTAGCCATGTGCAGAAAGCAGAAACTGAACCCCTTTCTGATACCTTACAGTAAAATTAACTCCAGATGGATTAAAGACTTAAACATAAGGCCTAACACCATAAAAACCCTAGAAGAAAGCCTACACCACACCATTCAGGACATAGGCATAGGCAAGGATTTCTTGACTAAAACACCAAAAGCATTGGCAACAAAAGCAAAAATAGACAATTGGGATCTAATTAAACTCCAGAGCATCTGTACAGCAAAAGAAACAATCATTAGAGTGAACTGGCAACCAACAGAATGGGAAACAATTTTTACAATCTACCCATCTGACAAAGAGCTCATATCCAGAATCTGGATATTAGCAGATTTACGGGAAAAAAACAAACAAACCCATTCAAAAGTAGGCAAAGGACATGAACAGACACTTTTCAAAAGAAGACATTTATGAGGCCAACAAACATATGAAAAAATGCTCATCATCACTGGTCATTAGAGAAATGCAAATCAAAACCACATTTGAGATACCATCTCACACCAGTTAGAATGACCATCATTAAAAAATATGGAGAAAACAGATGCTAGAGAGGATGTGGAGAAATAGGAACACTTTTACACTGTTGGTGGGAGTGTAAATTAGTTCAACCACTGAGGAAGACAGTGTGGCGATTCCTCAAGGACCTAGAAATAGGAATTTAATTTGACCCAGCAATCCCATTACTGGCTATATATCCAAAGGATTATAAATCATTCTATTATAAAGACACATGCACATGTATGTTCACTGCAACACTGTTTACAAGAGCAAAGACCTGGAACCAACCTAAATGCCCATCAATGATAGACTGGACAAGGAAAATGTGGCATATATACACCATGGAATACTATGCAGCCATAAAAAACAATGAGTTCATGTCCTTTGTAGGGACATGGGTGAATCTGGAAACCATCATTCTCAGCAAACTGACACAAGAGCAAACTGACACAACAGAAAAACAAACACCACATGTTCTTACTCATACGTGGGTGTTGAGGGATGAGAACACATGGACACAGGGAGGGAAGCATCGCACCCTGGGGTCTGTTGGAGGGGAATAGGGGAAGGACAGCAGGGGGCAGGGAGGTTGGGGAGGGATAACGGGGAGAAATGCCAGATATAGTCGGCGGGGGGTGGGGGATGGAGGCAGCAAACTACATTGCCATGTATGTACTTATGCAACAATCCTGCATGTTTTCCACATGTACCCCAGAACGTAACGTGCAATAAAATATATTTTTTAAAAAGACTGAAATGATCAGATTGGATAACAAAACAAAATCTAGCTGTATGTTGCCTATGAGAGCCATAGGTTAGAATTTTTTAAATAAAGGGATGTACAGTTATGCAAGATGTGAACAGTGAATGAACCTGAGGGAAGGGTGCTCAAGACCTTCCTGCACATTGTTTGCTGTGGCAAGGTTCTGTGAATATATAGTTGTTTCAAAATAAACAGTTACAAAACAGGGGAGTGAATAAAAGCTATACCATTCAAGTGTCAAACAAGATAAAGGGGTATAGCAATATTAATAAACAAAATCAAATATAAGACAAAAATAATTAATGGGGATAAAAAGATTAGTCCATAATAATTGAAAGAACAATGCACTGAGAAAATATAATAATTGTGAACCTGGGGCCGGGCGCGGTGGCTCACGCCTGTAATCCCAGCACTTTGGGAGGCCGAGGCGGGTGGATCACGAGGTCAAGAGATCGAGACCAACCTGGTCAACATGGTGAAACCCCGTCTCTACTAAAAATACAAAAACTTAGCTGGGCGTGGTGGCGCGTGCCTGTAATCCCAGCTACTCAGGAGGCTGAGGCAGGAGAATTGCCTGAACCCAGGAGGCGGAGGTTGCGGTGAGCCGAGATCGCGCCATTGCACTCCAGCCTGGGTAACAAGAGCGAAACTCTGTCTCAAAAAAAAAAAAAATTGTGAACCTGAATATACCTGTAATAAAACCCAGAACTGTATGAAACAAGCTCTTATGGAATTTCCAGGAGAGAGAAAAACCACATAGTAGTAAGATCCCAATTATCTCTATCAGAGTCTGATAAATTTGATCAAAATTAGTAAGGATAAGATTTACAAAATAAACTGGTCTTATCTAGTAGATACCTAGAATTCTCCCCCTCACAAACAGACATTATACATTTTTAGAGTGTCTTTACAAAAAATATACAGGGTATTTCAAAAATTAACCACACACTGTATAACTAAAGAAGTTCCAGAAAATGTCGGGGAGTGAATATGACATAGACAGTGTGCTCTCCTCATAATTCAATTAAATGATAAATCAACAATAAAATGTTTTTATTTTTTATGATTTTTAGAAATAGGGTATCACTCTGTCACCTAGGCTGGAGTGCAGTGGTGCAGTCATAGCTCACTGCAGCTATGATTGAACCTGGGCTTAAGTAATCCTCCCACCTCAGCCTCTCCAGTAGCCAGGACTGCAGGTACATGCCACCATGCCTGACTAATTTAAAATATATTTTGTGGCTGGGCGCAGTAGCTCACACCTGTAATCCCAGAACTTTAGGAGGTTGAAGTGGGTGGATCATGAGGTCAAGAGATCAAGATCAGCCTAACCAAGATGGTGAAACCCTGTCTCTAACAAAAATACAAAAATCAACTGGGTGCAGTGATGGACCCCTGCAATCCCAGCTACTCAGGAGGTTGAGGCAGGAGAATCGCTTGAACACAGAAGGCTGAGGTTGCAGTGAGCCAAGACTGTACCACTGCACTCCAGCCTGGTGACAGAGTGAAACTCCATCTCAAAAAAAGAAAAAAAAATTTTTTTTTTTTTTTTTTTTTGGTAAAGATAAAGGTCTTGCTATGTTGCCCATGCTAGTCTTGAACTCCTGGGCTGGAGAAATCCTCTGGTCCTGGCCTCCCAAAGTGCTGGGATTACAGGTGTCAGCCATCAAGCCCAGTAAAGTCAGTTTTTAAAACTGTTCATATGGCTGCAAACCGAAACACTTACTTCAAAAGGATTCCCACAAGAGAATTACTGAAAACTTACAACTGAATGATAAAGCACAGTATATCAAAATATATGGGATTCAAATATCCACATTAATAAATTCCTAACTTTAAATGCACTTGTTTCAAAAAAAAGACAAGAAAGAAATGAATTAAGAAGGTATTTCAAGATATATAATTAAGACAGCAATCTTCACATCATATGACAAATTTTGGAAGAAATTAGCAAAATATTCAGAGAAACAGCTCTGAGCTCAAATTGGAAAGAATATTCTTACAGTGCCAACCAAAGGTGAAGTGGGCTGCGTGGGAAAGAATTTCCTATTCCTGAAAGGATTTAATCCCAAATAAAGTATTTGTCACAGAATATGTAGAGAATTCTTTGTGTTAAAGAAAAGGGGTCTGGATCCAGATCCCAAGAGAGGATTCTTGGATCTCATGCAAGAAAGAATCCAGGGCGAGTCCACAGAGTAAAGTGAAAGTAGTTTATTAGGAAAGTAAAGGAATAAAAGAAAGACTACTCCATAGGCGGTCTGTATACCTGAAACTACAAAACAGTGCTTGAAGAAGTGAAAGAAGACATACATAAGTAAGTGGAGAGATATACCATGCCATTGGAATGGAAGATTTAATATTGCTAAGATAGATGACAATTCTTCCAAACTGATCTGTAGATCCAATACATCCCTGATCAACATTGTACAGACTTTTTTTTTTTGGTAGAAATTGAGCTGATTCTAAAATTTATGTGAACATACAAAATACCTAGAATACCCAGGACAATTTGGAAACAGGAGAACAAACCTGGAAGACTTACACCACCTGATTCCCAACTTACCTTCATCACGACAGTGTAACATTAGAGTGAGAGTCAATGGAATAAAATAGAAAATCTAAAAACAGACCCCTTGCTTATACAGTCAATTAATTTTTTCTTTTTTTTTTTTTTTTTTTGAGACAGTGTCTTGCTCTGTCACCCAGGCTGATCTTGGCTCACCGCAACCTTCACCTCCCAGGTTCAAGCAGTTCTCCTGCCTCACCCTCCTGAGTAGCTGGAATTACAGGCGCATACCACCATGCCTGGCTAATGTTTTGTATTTTTAGTAGAGATGGTGTTTCACCACGTTGGTCAGGCTGGTCTCAAACTCCTGACCTCGTGATCTGCCTGCCTCAACCTCCCAAAGTTCTGAGGTTACAGGCATGAGCCACCATGCCCAGCTGGTCAATTAATTTTTGACAAAGTTGCTAAGAAAATAAAATGGGAGAGTAATAGTTATTTCAACAAATGGTAATGAAATAATTGGGTATCCATATGGACAAAACTGAGCCTCAATCATGACATCACACCATACATGAAAATTAATGGTCGGCCGGGCGCAGTGGCTCAAGCCTGTAATCCCAGCACTTTGGGAGGCCGAGGCGGGTGGATCACAAGGTCAAGAGATCGAGACCATCTTGGTCAACATGGTGAAACCCCGTCTCTACTAAAAATACAAAAAAAATAGCTGGGCATGGTGGTGCGTGCCTGTAATCCCAGCTACTCAGGAGGCTGAGGCAGGAGAATTGCCTGAACCCAGGAGGCGGAGGTCGCGGTGAGCCGAGATCGCGCCATTGCACTCCAGCCTGGGTAACAAGAGCGAAACTCCGTCTCAAAAAAAAAAAAAAAAAAAAAGAAAATTAATGGTCAATCGTTAATCTAAATATAAAAGTTAAAACTAAAAACTTCTAAAGAAAATAAAATTTCTAAAACAATCTTGAAGTGGAGACAGATTTCTTAGAACATGAAAATTACTACAACCAAAACAAAGGTGTAAAAAAAATTTTATGCCAGGCTGTGCACAATGGCTCATGCCTGTAATCCCAGCACTTTGGGAGGCCGAGGCAGGTGGATTACCTGAGGTTGGGAGTTTGAGACCAGCCTGTGTAGGAGGGAGTTTCACTGCACTCAACACTTAGAGAGGCAATAAAGCGTAGTGGGTGAAAGAGCTCCACCAAGTACCAGCCACATGACCTTGGCTAAATTAGACTCTGTGCTTTAGTTTCCTCATCTGTAAAACAGGGGGATACATAATCAAACCTACCAGAGATGAGTTGCTGCGAAGAGTAAGTGGCTGGTAGCTGGAAAGAACTTGGCATCGTGCTATATAAAAGTGCTTCGTTAAGTGCTATACACACACTAAATCTGTGCCTGTTGGTAGCTGAAAATAGCTCTGTTGTGGATTTCTTCTATAATTAATAATGTTGAACATTTATTCACATGTTTTTGGTCATTTGTTTTCTTTCAGAAAATGCCTTTTCAAGCCCTTTGCCAATTTGCTTTTGTTTTCTTTTCAACCCTGGCCTATAGAACTCTGCCAGTTTGTAATGGTCCACAAATATTTCCTCACTGGTTTTCAAGCTGTTCATGACGTAAGGCTATTAACTTTCTGTTATCCTGTGTGTTTTTATTTGAAAATAGCTTTTCAGTCTTTTATTGGCCTTTACATTTGTTTACAGTATCTTACATTTTTTTCTTCTATGACTAGAACATTCTTCCCATTATTATATCACTTAATGTTTCTATTTTCTGTGTTTTCTCCTCCTTCCTATCCCTGATCTGGCAACTGACAGAAAGTACCTTAAGCTTTCTGGAGGACAGTGCCCATCTTGAGTGCTCATTGTTCAACTTTGGGGCTATTTAGTAAAGAATAATAATGTTTCCAAAGAGATATCTGCATACTATGCGTGTAAATCAAGGAATTTGACCTCCAGTCTCCTCAAAGAATGAGGATATTACTAGAGAAGTAACATAATTGGCTGAAAAAGATGCACATTTGAAAAGCCACATACAACAAATGTTAAAAGAAGCCTGCTTCTTGAGATTGAATACTGTCTTCTGTCAACTTCCTTCAGGAAATCAGCCTCCTAGGGTTGCGGTTGTTGCCTTTGCTTCTCTGGCCGCTTGTCAAGCTAAATTGAGTGGAGCTCCCGTGAGCTGTCTAATTGCCCTCGTTGACAGAAGCTTTCTCATTACCTACCTGGCCCTGCTGCACACCAGCGCCTGGAGGCAGAGGTATTGGACGCCGCTTCCTCCAGGGGCTTGCTGCAGGTTGTCTCTAGGAAGTAATGAAAATCTGGAATGTTCTCAGGGGGCAGGCTTCAGACACAACGCCCCCTGCCCTGGGCAGGCCAGCAATGTAGTCAAAGCCATTATTGAACAAGTCTGGAGGAGTTCTCCCTCTAGGCAGGATTATTTGACTTTTGGAAGATATTCTGAAGTTAGCCAGGATATTTTTATCTGAAAATTATTTGTCTTATAACTCTGTTCCCTGGAGGCTCTAAAAATAGCAAAATTATGTTTTTGTTGTGGTTTACCTTCCTTTAATCTGGTAAAGAATATTTTTGGCTTCACATGAGGCTGTGTCTTTGTAGCTGCGTTCTTCAGTGCTGTTTCCTCTAGGTGTTTGGGGTATTCTCCTGGCCTTTGATAGAGAATCTTAATCTTAAGCTGCTTTGTCATGACAGCTGTTCATTTTGCCCGAGACTTCTTAGTTTAGGTGAATGTCAGGCAGAAACTACTCTCTTCAAAAAGAAACGTTAGAGCAGAATAAGAATCAGGAAAACCACCTTCCCAGAGCCTCTTTAATAAAGGGATTCTTTTGTGTTTATAGGTTATTTAATGACTTTAAGAATGACTTGCATGCAAAATAAATTACTCAGAGGTTACCTTGGTTTTCAAATTAATAAGCAGTTTGTTAAAGGAATGCTTTCAAAGCCCTACTTCTTAGATTTTAAATCTTTTTCTATTTGTAAGTCTAGCAATTGTGTTATGTTTTGTTTTGTTTTGAGACAGAGTCTCACTCTGCTGCCCAGGCTGGAGTGCAGTGGTGCGATCTTGGCTCTCACTGCAGCCTCTGTCTCCTGGGTTCAAGCAATTGTCCTGCCTCAGACTTCCAAGTAGCTAGGACTACAGGTGCATGCCACCACACTTGGCTACTTTTTGTATTTTTAGTAAAGATGGGGTTTCAGTATGTTATCCAGGCTGGTCTCGAACTCCTGACCTCAGGTGATCCACCTGCCTCAGCCTCCCAAAGTGCTGGGATTACAGGCGTGAGCCACCGTGCCCGTCGAAGTCCAGGAAATTTTAACAGACACAAGAAAGTATCATGGGTTGAATAGCATTCCCCCAAAATCCATGTCCAGCCAGAACCTCAAAATAGGATCTTATTTGGAATTAGGGTCATTGCAGACGTAATTTAGATAGAGATTAAGATGAGATCATACTGGTTTGGGTCAGCCCTAACTCTAATGAGAGTGCCCTTCTTAGACACAGGGAAAAAAAAGACACACACAGAGAAGAAAGGCATGTGAAGATGCAAAGACTAGAGTTAATGCTATCACAAGCCAAGGAATGCCAGGAGCCACCAGAGACTCGAAGAGTCAAGAAAGGATTTTTCTTTTTTTGAGACGGAGTTTTGCTCTTGTTGCTCAGGCTGGAGTGCAGTGGCGCAATCTTGGCTCACTGCAACCTCCGCCTACAGGTTCAAGCGATTCTCCCACCTCAGCTTTCAAAGTAGCTGGGATTACAGGCACCCACCACCACACCTGGATAATTTTGTTGTATTTTTAGTAGAGACAAGGTTTTGTCATGTTTGCCAGGCTGGTCTCAAACTCCTGACCTCATGTTCTGCCTGCCTTGGCCTCCCAAAGTGCTGGGTGCAGGCATGAGCCACTGCACCCTGCCAAGAAAGGATTTTTCTAAAGAACTGTCAGAATTGTCTGAGGGAGCGTGGCCATGCTGACAACTTTATGCCAGTCTTCTGGCCTCTGGATATTAAATATATATATATATATATAAATTTCAGGATTGTTTTTGTTTTGTTTTTGTTGTTTTGAGACAGAGTCTTGTTCTGTCACCCAGGCTGGAGTGCAGTGGCACAATCTGCAACCTCCACCTCCTGGGTTCAAGCAATTCTCCCGCTTCAGCCTTCCGAGTAGCTGGGACTACAGATGCCCACCATCATGCCTGGCTAATTTTTGGGGTTTTGTTGTTGTTGTTTTTGAGACAGCTTCTCACTCTGTTGCCAGGGTGGAGTGCAGTGGCACCATCTTGGCTCACTACAACCTTCACTTCCCGGGTTCAAGTGATTCTCCTGCCTCAGCCTCTCGAGTAGCTAGGACTACAGGCACATGCTACCATGCCCAGCTAATTTTTGTATTTTTAGTAGAGACAGGTTTCACTGTGTTGGCCAGGATGGTCTCAATCTCTTGACCTCATGATCCACCCACCTTGGCCTCCCAAAGTGCTGGGATTACAGATATGAGCCACTGTGCCCAGTTTTTTTAAAATTTATTTTTATATTTTTAGTGTACATGGGATTTTGCCATGTTGGCCAGGCTGGTCTCAAACTCCTGACCTCAGGTGATCCACCCACCTTGGCCTCCCAAAGTGCTGGGATTACAGGCATGAACCATCACCCCCAGCCAAATTTCTGTTGTTTTAAGCCACCTAGTTTGACGTAATTTTGTTACAGCAGCCCTAGAAACTAATAAAAGGGGGTTTGATTCGTTGGTTTTATTTACAAACTTAAATTTCTTTAAACAAAACTGAAGATTCAAGTACCTAAGATAACATTTTTATTTATTTATTTTGGTGGAGGCATTGAGACCTGCTGATTTATTCTGATTATTTAATACACAATGTCGCAACTGCAATCCCAAAGTGTGCAAAGGGAAAGCCTTCATTCAACTGCAGCTGAGGAGAGGGCAGAAATGAGTCGGTGCTGAGTCAGGAATGACTAGGACAGGGGCGTGGCCTGAGGAGCAGGACCCAAGGGTAGCCCAGAGCTGGGGAAGGGGGCAGAGAGCTCCCCTTGGCCCAGGCCAGGAGCTCAGAAGTGCCACATGGCTGAGGGGGCAGCGGCCCAGAAAGGGCCAGAGGCAGGGCCAGGAGAGCACCATTTCCTGAGGGGCTGGGGGCAGGGAGGTGCCCTACAGGAAAAAGCAGGAGGGACCGCCTGCCCCTGGGGTGGTGGCCAGGCTGGAGCAGGCTGCAGCAAGAAAGACCTGAGGCAGGCGCAGGGCCTGAGAGCCCGGTTGGCTGGGTTCCGTGCGGGGGCTCCCAGGGCAGCCTGGCCCAATGAGCAGTCCTCACTCTGCCGGGGATGCCCAGTGAGGGGCAGCAGACCCCTCAGGACCTCCCCTCCTCTCTCCCTGGAAAGGAGCTGGGGAACCCGTAGTGCAAATCCATGGACCACCCAGTTTTGGAGGGAGGCTGTGCCCTAAGGTGGACGCCGGGTGTGCCCCTCCACCACCTCGGCTCCACGGCTGGCCTCAGTGCAGCCACTTCTCTCGTAAGAGTGCAGGTCACGGACGCCACCCTTGATCTGGGCCGACATGGTCGCTTCTCAAACTTGAACTCTCCTGAGTACATCATGGACTGAAGGACAGACAGGCTGTGGGCCCCGATATCCTGGCAGCCGTGCTGGATGCCCGCTGTGAGGTAGAGCACAAACTTCTGAATGGATCCTTTGTCCTGGATGGAGCCCAAGACACCCTGCGCCATCTTTGCCTTATCCCCCTCTCCGAGGTATCCTTTCTGGCTGCTGCTGCTCTTCTCCCTGGCACCAAGCCCATTCCCCGGTACTTCTTGAGCCGCACGCTGTCTGAGAAGAAGTACTCACCGGGGGCCTCCGTGGCGGCCAGCAGTGAGCCCATCATCACTGTGGAAGCTCCAAGGGCCCAGGGCCTGGACCACGTATCCCTCACAGTCTGGATGCCGCAATCGGCTATGACCGGCACACCAAACCCCCGGGCATACTCAGCCACCTTGTACACAGCAGTGCCCTGGGGCCGACCGCAGGCAATCACTTCCTGGGAGATGCAGGTGGAGCCGCAGCCCATACCCACGTGCAGCCCGTCCTCACCAGCGTCAATCAGGTTCTCGGCCTGGGCAGCTGTCACCACATTCCCCGCAATCACCTGCAGGTGGGGGTACTTCTGTTTGATATAATGCATCGTGGCGATCTCATACACCGAGTTCCATTGGGACGAGTCAAAGACCATAACGTGGACGCCCGCCTGGGTGAGCAGGTGCAGGCAGTATTTGTCATCCTCACGGGTGCCCACAGCTGCCCCGCACAGCAGCGGTTAGTGGGACTCCTTGGAGGCCAGAGGGTAATCTCGGTGCTTCTTCAGGTGGGTGCGGACGATGATGGTCACCAGCTTATCACGATCATTGACAGCAGGCAGCTTCCTTTTCTTGCTAGGCTGCAAGATCTCATTTGTCTTTTTTTTTTTTTTTTTTTTTTTTTGGACAGAGTTCATTCCTCACCCAGGCTGGAGTGCAGTGGCCTGATCAGCTTACCGAAACCTCCACCTCCCGGGTTCAAGGAATTCTCCTGTCCCAGTTTCTCCAGTAGCTAGAATTATAGGCGCACATCACCACGCCCAGCTAACTGTAGTATGTTAGTAGAAAAGGGATTTCACCAGGTTGGCCAGGTTGGTCTGGAACTCCTGACCTCAAGTGATCCATACCTGCCTCAGCCTCCTACCAAAGTGTTGAGATTACAGGGGTAATCGACCACACCCAACCCGACTATGGAATGAAAAGAAAAGAGGAAGGAAGGAGAGGAAGGAAGGAAGGAGAAAAAGAAAGAATAGCAACATCAGTCTGGAGGGAGTGGAATGAAAGAGGTAAAAGGTAATAAGTGATGAAGTCAGAACGTAACCAGGGACTCGATAGATCACACTGGGATTTGCAGGCCAGAGTTTGGATTTTAAATGTCACGAGAAAACACAGGGGAAGGGGGAAAGGTTAGAGAAGGGAGCAGTACCATCTGATTTGTCTTTGAAGATCATTTTAGCTGCAGTACAGAGACAAGAATGTTAGAGGTCAAGGAGCCGCAATAAACCAGATATAATCTGCTGGAGAAGTCCAGTAAAGGGATGACTGTGGCCTGCGCGAGGCCTAGGGTGTCGAGGCGGAAAATGACTGGATTCGTGCTATGTTTTGGAAGTCGACAGAGCGGACCATGATAAAAGAATTGGATGTAGGGAAAAGAGGAACCAAGAATGACTTCTAAGTTTTTGGCTCCAAACAGGAAAAACGAAAGGAATGGTCGGAATGACACCTACTCAATCCCACCTCCCTGGAACAGATGAGGCCAGATCAGAAGAGGACTATGTATGTCCAACCCAGTGGGAGGTTACAGATGCCAAGTTGTTTCCTAGGGTCCTAGGAAAGAAGGGCGAGGGGCGGGGGGCGCCTTCTGACCCCACCCAGCCGAACCATCCCAGCGCTTCCCAAGGATCCCTTTTGCGAAACTGGCTACGCAAAACCAGACCACAGCCACACCTTGCAGGATAGCCCCACCCTCAAAAATTATCTTCACCCCTATTTTGCGGCGTGTTTAAAAGTACCTCCTCACCTGACACACTCGACAGACAGCTGCACAGGCCTCTGACGACCGAATGCCACCTCCGGAATTCAGACAAGTGGACTCAGACTCGGCTCCACCCGCACGCATGGGCTTTAAAAGCGCAGACCCAAGCGGCGCTGGGCGGAGCTGCCCACTCAGCTGAAGCCTGATTGGCTAGAGGTGGCGGCAGGTGGCACGTGCTGACTCATTTGACTCTTTCAATGTCACACCTGCTGGAGCCACCACCAACCCGATCCTTGGCGTCATCACCTCCCTGAGGAGGGTGGTGTGGTCCTTTTCAGCAAGAAAGTCTCGGGAGGTGACGATGCCAACCAGCTTTCTACCTAGGGTGCCCGTCTCAGTGATGGGGATGCCAGAGAAGCCATGCTGCCTCTCGGCCTCCAGCACATCACCCACAGTGTGCGGTGTGGGGGTGAGGGTGGCTCAGCACCACGGCGTCCGTGATGAAGCCCCATTCAAACTCCTTGACCTTCCGCACCTCGTGGGCCTGGAACTCTGGGGTGCAGTTGTGGAACCAACTGCACTAGTACGTCCTATCAGAGCCATTGTGATGCCCATGTCCGCCTCTGTCACAGTGTCTATGGGGGAGGAGATAAGCGTGAACTTCAGCGTGATCTCAGTTTTAATGGCAGAGAAATGTACGTATTGTTAGCTTGCAATTAACGTACACATTGCTATATTTTTTATAATTTCAAGAAAATGAAATCGACAAAAGTGTTCGAAATAGAGAAATAGCTAATTAAATCAAGACAGAAGTGTCTTGGAAGGTTTGTTACATAATTGAAATATTTAAGGTAATCAGAGCAGCAGCGGCCGGCTGCCTCGCAGGTATTCACATCGGGTCGTTTGAGTTTTGTCCTTTAACAATAATGGGTGGGTGCATCTCCCCCTGGTAACCCAATGGCATGCACCTGTTAAGTTAATCAAGCATTGTAGTCTGGCCATGGAGGACACAGCTTTTCTCCCTTTAGATCTAATTGGTATCTTAATCTCATCAGCACTGTGCTTGCTCTCATTGGCCAAGCACCCTGGGCCAGCTCAAATGCTAACAGGGCTGAGGTCAGGTCCACCTCATCAGCTATGAAGTCTATAAACCCTGGGAGGATCAGGAAGTCGTTGAAGGTACAGCGCTGGCAAAGAGCTGCTGTGCAGTGAGCCGGTCCTTGGGCATGTGGCGGAGGATCAGGTAGTCCGCCAGGCTGCCACCAGACCCCTCGACCCCATGGCAACACCCGTGCAGCCACCAGCTGGCACCCTGCTGCTCTGATTACCTTTTTAAATATTTCAATCATCTAACAAATAAACTTTCCAGGATACTTGTGTCTTGATTTAATTAGCTATTTCCCTATTTCGAACACTTCTGTTGCTTTCATTTTTTTTTCTTGCAATCATAAAAAATATAGCAAAGTGTACGTTAATTGTAAGCTAACCATATGTACATTTCTCTGCCATTAAAACTATTAGCATTTGAGCTGCTCCAGTGTGCTTGGCTGATGAGATCACAGTGCTGAGACTGAGATACCAATTAGCTCGAAAGGGAGAAAAGCTGTGTCCTCCATGGCCAGACGAAAAGGCTTGATTCACTTAACAGTGCATGCCATTGGGCTGCCAGAGGGAGATGTACCCACCCATTATTGTTAAAGGACAAAACTCAATCATTTTGATTGGTTTTTCTGATGATACGAACTTTATTTTTCTACAAAGAACACTATTTATAATAACATGTGAAAATAGCTGAAGCTTTATTCAGACACTAATCTCACAAGAAATGTTTGTACAAAATGCAGGAAGATGGAAGACCAAGACTTCTCATGACATTTCATCACAGAGCAATGGCAGAATGGAAGACGAAGACTTCTCATGACATTTCATCACAGAGCAGTGGCAGAATGAGCTACAGAATGCAGTGCTTGTTTTAGTTTTTGGGTTTTTTGAAGATGGAGGAGTTTCGCTCCTGTTGCCCAGGCTGGAGTGCAACAGCGCGATCTCCACTCACCAAACCTCCACCTGCCGGGTTCAAGCAATTCTCCTGTCTCAGCCTCCCAAGTAGTTGGGATTACAGGCATGTGCCACCCCACCCGGCTAATTTTTTTTTTTTTAAAGACAGGGTTTCACCATGTTGGCCAGGCTGATCTTGAACTCCTGACCTAAGGTGATCCGCCTGCCTTGGCCTCCCAAAGTGCTGAGATTACAGGCGTGAGCCACCAACCCCAGCCGCACGGCTAATTTTGTAGTTTTAGTTGAGATGGGGTTTCTCCATGTTGGTCAGGCTAGTCTTGAACTCCTGACAGAATGCAGTTTTAGCACTGTATTTCTAGGGTCACAATCCTTCTATTTTCAACTGGAAGATTGTTTTTTTTTTTTCAAGGACTAAAGTCACCAGCATAATAACACATCTTTTAGATCTGCCTTTACCACAGAACTGTTCTTAGGAAACTCATCTATAATCCCACAATTCACAGTTTGAAAGGAGTTACGGGTGCTACTTACCTTCAGAGACTTTAAATTGGTTTGAAATTATATAGTCACTAAAGAGATTGTGATTATCATTTTAAATTTTTTTTTTTTTTTTTTTTTTTTTTTGAGACAGAGTCTCACTCTGTCACCCAGGCTGGAGTGCAGTGACGTGATTGGCTCACTGCAACCTCCACCTCCTGAGTTCTAGTGATTCTCCTGCCTCAGCCTCCCAAGTAGCTGGGATTACAGGTGCATACCACCACACCCAGCTAATTTTTGTATTTTTAGTAGAGGAGGGGTTTTGCCATGTTGGCCAGGCTGGTCTTGAACTCCTGACCTCAAGTGATCCACCCACTTCGGCCTCCCAAAGTGCTGGGATTACAGGCGTGAGCCACCGCACCCGGCCCATTTTAAACTCATTATGCCTCAGTTTCCTCCTCTCTAAAATGGGGATAATAAGGGCACCTACTCGATAGAGATAATTAATATAGGAGTTTAATATAATATGCTTAGTAATCAGTATAAAAAATAGAATAAATAAAATCCATTTGATAGCACATCAGTGACTATAGTCAATAATAAGTTAATTGGACATTTAAAAATAATTAAAAGTATAATTGAATTGTTTGTAACACCAAGGATAAATGCTGGAGGGGATGGTTACCTCATTCTCCATGATGTGATTATTACGCATTGCATGCCTGTATCAAAACATCTCATGAATATTATATACAGTCACTATATACCCTCAAAAATTCAAAATTAAAAAAGAACATGCTCAAAAGGGCCTTTAAACTAGTAGCCATATGTAACTGTTAGCTGTTACTTCTTCAGGCTTTGAACAAGGAACTTATCTTTTCTGTGTACCAGTCTATTTCCAGTGCCAAACTATAGTGCCCAGCAAATAGCAAGTGCTCAGTGAAAATTTGCAAGTGACTTAATAGCAACTGAATGAACACATAGTGGGATTGACTTTGCCTTGCCTTCTTGACCTGTTTATTTTTCATTTCCCGTAAACTTTGTAATTTAGGTATTAGGGGCGGCTGGTTGCTTATGTTCGTAGCTCAAAGCACCAAAAAAAAAAAAAAACTCAGCAGGTCCAAGATGGAGAGCAGCAAGTCTTTCACAGCTTAGACGGTGAAAGTTTATTTCCATGTTAGCTGTTTCCATCCATGAAAATTGGTTAGAACATTATTTTTGGAGTGTTAGTGAAAAGATTGACTGTAAATCCATAATTTTCACAGCTGTGTTCTCTACTTTTTTTTACTCCTACAAATGAAGAATTTTCTTTACTCCTATAAGTGAAAAATGAAAATAATAACAGAAATCTATCTATGTGTGCATAGAAAGTCCTTTGCCTTTGGGAATTCTCCAGCTGTAATTCAGTTAATTTGCTACAGTAGCCGGGCGCGGTGGCTCAAGCCTGTAATCCCAGCACTTTGGGAGGCCGAGGCGGGTGGATCACAAGGTCAAGAGATCGAGACCATCCTGGTCAACATGGTGAAACCCCGCCTCTACTAAAAATACAAAAAATTAGCTGGGTATGGTGGCGCGTGCCTGTAATCCCAGCTACTCAGGAGGCTGAGGCAGGAGAATTGCCTGAACCCAGGAGGCGGAGGTTGCAGTGAGCCAAGATCGCGCCATTGTACTCCAGCCTGGGTAACAAGAGCGAAACTCCATCTCAAAAAAAAAAAAAAAAAAAAAAATTTGCTACAGTAACTTATGATCTCCTTCTCAGAGTTAACTTCCTGATCCTCTTGAATTGCAGATGTATTTGGCAGGTGTGGAAGGGCAGGTCTGTGGTTGGGCTTGCACCTTCCTCGACAGTTCTACTTTTGCCATCTGGGTTCTAAAAAGCCCCGCTGCAAGCTGGTGGTTTAACTTGAGGAATAGCTTCCCAGAGAAATGACATTAGGCATTAGGTTTCATAACCAGACCAAGGAATTCAATTAATCTTACTATCCGTGAAGGGTAATTGGATACAAATAGCACTAGGAAATCCAGCCACCATTTACGACAATTGTTGTAGGGTCCATTCTTAGGCTGTCAATTTAGTGAGCCGGAAACACATCTTTCTTAAAAGTGAAATTAGGGACTACACTTCTCTCCACCTTCCACTTGCTGTTTTTGAAAGTAATGATGCTGGCCAGACGTGGTGGCTCATGCCTGTAATCCCAGCACTTTGGGAGGCCGAAGCAAGTGGATCGCTTGAGGTCAGGAGTTTGAGACTAGCCTGGATAACATGGTGAAACCCCATCTGCACTAAAAACACAAAAAAATTAGCTGGGTGTGGTGGTGCATGTCTGTAATCCCAACTATTGGGAGGCTGAGGCAGGAGAATCACTTGAACCAGGGAGGTGGAGGTTGCAGTAAGCTGAGATGGCGCCACTGCATTCTATTCTGGGTGACAGAGTGAGACTCCATCTCACACACACACACACACACACAAAAAAAAAAAAAAAAAAAAAAAAAGAAGAAGAAAGTGATGATGCTTCCAGTCTTTACCTAAGTAGGAGATGACTCCTCTGGATAGACAAAGGATGAGAATGAAAAGTCAGGGGTAAGCAGGGGGCCCTGGAAAACAAGAAAAGTAAGAACCATCTGCTGGGTAACCTCTGAGCTTAGTCTGCCACTTTTGAAGTTCCCAGGGCTTGAGTTATGGCACACTATGAACTCTGCTGTTACAATTATTTATTTCCAATTACAGCATGATCTTCTTATTGACTCATGAGTTCCTAGAAGATCAATCCTTGATACACCCTTTATCAGCCTGTTTAATCACAATGCCTGTCACATACTAGGGGCTACATAATTGTTGAAAGGAATTCCCTCTGGTTTCTAACCTTTCCTAACCTGTGCAGGAGAATTATATAACTTGATAGGTTCTTCGCTACCTCTCCCGTCACTCAAGGAAGAACTCACTCAGCTTTCTTGACGTATCTTGTGAATTTCCTTCCAAAAAGTGAAATAAAAATAGGGCATCTATTTCTACCCAGACCCTGTAGAGAAAGACAACAGGCCATTTATCTGTTAGGTAGATGTGCTGGCCATGTGTCAGTGTGCTAGCCTGTGTGAACCTTGGTCTCTGTAAGGAGAGGGGTATCCACACCAAGTGATTCCCCTAGTCTGGCTCATTGTACCCTATGCCAGCCAGTCAGGTGACTCTGAGTGGTAGAGATTGGTTGGATTTCCAATGTGCCCTAACAAGAGACTGCGTCCTTCCTGCCTTGGTTTACCTGAGACACTTCTGCATCTTTTCAGTTACTCTTCCAACTCTTATCTCTTTATTTGAGCTACCATGACTGGGACTCAGTTTCTAGAGATTAAAAAACCTTGAGCAAGACAATACAGGTAGGTCTTTAAGAACCACACCTCCCCCCAACTGCCACCCCTGCCACCCTATCTTCTACATTTAAGAGGAAAACCAACCTCCCAGGTCTTTACAGGAACGGAGAAGGAGAGCAGAGTTAGAGATCTGTAGATACATTGATCAAATCAGGTGTCGTGGTGTGTTGGGCCTTGGTTGGAGCAGAGCAAATTATCTAGAAACTCAATGAGGAGGAAAGAGAGCAGGGTAACTACTGATGGGAGAGCATGTATGGCCTGCTTGTTGAGAAGGTGAAAGCAGAATTCATTTATAAGAAGATTCCTGGTATAGGGACCAGATACATTAGGGGATAGCCTTTTGTTTTATTCCTGGTAGACTCACTTGAGAAATAAACATGGAGCACCAGTGGCTTGAACTTAACTATGTCTTCTGTATGTTTTGCTCACTAGAGGTTTAATTGGGATAATTTCTACTTCTAATGTATAAACAAGTCAGCAGTTAGAATAATTTTTAGAAATATCCACACTGTGTTTTATAGGAATAATTTTCCCCTGTCTCACTTTGTGAGATTAGAACCCTCTGGAATTCTACAATATGGGAATATTATGTGTAAAATGTGTAGAAGAATTAAGCTTAATGGTAATATACATCTTGATGTCAATTGTTTGATTAATTTTCTTACTTTAGTGATAGTAACCTGTGAGATGGATTTTGGATTGATGGACTAGGTAGTTGGCTTTCAGAGGGAATGCCAAGAACACCAGTGTAGATTAGTCTTGCTCTGTCTTAACTTTCAATTTAAAAAAAACTTTTAAAATAAACTTTTTATTTTAGAATAAGTATAGGTGTTCAGGATAGCTGTGAAGATAGTACAGACTTTCCATATCCTCCACACCCAGCTTCCTTTATTATTAGCATCTTATATTAATATAGTACATTTGCCATAATTAATGAACCCATGTTAATATTATTAACTAAAGTCAATACTTTCTTTCTTCTTTCTCTTTCCTTTCTTTCTCTCCTTCCTTCCTTTATCCTTCCCTTGTTTTCCCCTCCCTCCCTCCCTCCCTTCCCTCCTTTCTTCCTTCCTCCCTCCCTCCCTCTTCTTTCTTTCTTTGACAGAGTCTCACCTCTGTTGCCCAGGCTGGGGTGCAGTGGTTCCATCATGGTTCACTGTAGCTCTGATCTACCAGGCTTAAGCAATCCTCCCATCTCAGCCTTCTAAGTAGCTGGAACTACAGGTGCGTGCCACTGCATCCTGCTAATTAAAAAAAAATCATTATTATTTGTAGAGATGGGGTTTCCCTATCTTGTCCAGGTTGTCTCAAACTCCTGGGCTTAAGCAATCCTTCAGCTTCAGCCTCCCAAAGTGCTGGAATTACAGGTGTGAACCGTACCCAGCCAATATTTTCCTTAGATTTATTTAGTTTTTACCTTATGTCTTTTTTCTTTTCCAGGATCCCACCTAGGAGACCACAGTGCATTTAGTCACCATGTCTCTTTAGGCTCCTCTTGGCTGTGAGTTCTCAAACTTTATTTTTTATGACCTTGACAGATTTAAGAAGTACTTGGCCGGGCGCGGTGGCTCAAGCCTGTAATCCCAGCACTTTGGGAGGCCGAGGCGGGTGGATCACGAGGTCAAGAGATCGAGACCATCCTGGTCAACATGGTGAAACCCCGCCTCTACTAAAAATACTAAAAATTAGCTGGGCATGGTGGCGTGTGCCTGTAATCCCAGCTACTCAGGAGGCTGAGGTAGGAGAATTGCCTGAACCCAGGAGGCGGAGGTTGCAGTGAGCCGAGATCGCGCCATTGCACTCCAGCCTGGGTAACAAGAGCGAAACTCCGTCTCAAAAAAAAAAAAAAAAAAAAAAAGAAGAAGTACTGGTCAGGTATTTTGTAAAGTGTCCCTCAACTGAAATTTGTCTGTTGTTTTTCTCAGGGTGAGAGTAGAATTATGGGTTTTGGAGAGAAGGCAAGAGAGGGAAAGTGCAATTTTCATCACATCATATCATATTATAGGTATATATTATCAACATCATTTACTACTATTAATGTTAACTGTGATCACCTGGATGAAATGTTAGGTTTTTGCCACTGTAAAGTTATTCTTCTTTCCCCTCCTTGAGACAGAGTCTTACTCTGTCACCCAGGCTGGAGTGCAGTGGCGCTATCACAGCTCACTGCAGCCTCAACTCCCTGCACTCAAGTGATACTCCCACCTCAACCTTCTGAGTAGCTGGGACTACAGGTATGTGCCACCATGCCCAGCTGATTTTTTGACACTTTTGTAGACACAAGGTCTCACTATGTCGTCCAGGTTGATCTCCAACTCCTGGCCTCAAGTGATCTTCCCATCTTGACTTCCAAGAGTGTTGGAATTGCAGGCATGAGCCACTATGCCTGGCCTAAAATTACTCTTTATTTTACTCCTTGTTTTAAAATATTATTCTGGGGAGCCGTGAATGCAAGGACTACCTAGGTTTATTGGAACACTCAAGGATTTCCTCTATGTTTGGAAACTATTCTGGATGTGGTTCTTAAGCCTTGCTAACCATAGAAATCACATTGGAGCTTTAAAAATGCATGTTACTAGCACGCCCCATGGAAGATCCTGATCTATTTGGGCAAGGGAGTCCCTGGGCAAGAAGCTACCTTTAAAAAGGAAAAAATAAAGGTGATTCTAATGGAACAGTCTCTAGACTGCATATATTTTGAAAATATTTCCCTAAACCGTAAAGAGAAATTAAGAAATCCGTAACATCACTTAGAAGTTGCCCTATCCATTTCTGTGATGCTAGAGGAAAGAAAAATTTCATTGCAAGCTGTCCTTTTGGCATCACTCCAGAGCATAACATACAATTAGCATCTAACCCAATCATTTCTCTTCTTTTTTTTTTTTTTTTTGAGACGGAGTTTCGCTCTTGTTACCCAGGCTGGAGTGCAATGGCGCGATCTCGGCTCACTGCAACCTCCGCCTCCTGGGTTCAGGCAATTCTCCTGCCTCAGCCTCCTGAGTAGCTGGAATTACAGGCACGTGCCACCATGCCCAGCTAATTTTTTGTATTTTTAGTAGAGACGGGGTTTCGCCATGTTGACCAGGATGGTCTCGATCTCTTGACCTCGTGATCCACCCGCCTCGGCCTCCAATAGTGCTGGGATTACAGGCTTGAGCCACCGCGCCCGGCCCATTTCTCTTCTTAAAAGCACTTTCCTGTCCCTCTTGGATGGGTAGGACCACTTTCCAATGTGCTGCAACAGCATTTCGTTAAAACCAGCATCTCATATTAACACAATTATTTGTGGGCTTACACAACTAGAATAGATGGAGAAATATATCCTGGGAAGGAAAACATTATTATTAAAGAAAAAACCTCAACTGACTAGCCACATTTTTATCCTGTAGGGTTAGCAGAATTCACATCATGGAAATTTTTATGTTTTCATTTAGAAAAACTACTTACTGAGCCCTTTGGCTGTAAAACAAAAAGGCCTGGACTCATCTAGATTAGAGAAGAAGGAAGGGAAGGAAGGGAGCTAACCGGATCTTCATGATGAACTTAAACAGAGCCCTCCCTGGGGATGGGGAGAATGATCTAAGCTGGAAATGGCTAAGTGGGCTTTCTTTGACCAGGCTCCAGAAGGACTAGGTTTCCGATCCCTGGAACTTAGAGAATCCAGAGCAGAAATAGGCTGAAGGAACATGATGAAAGAATGAGATGCTGGAGAAGAGACAACCAGAGAGAGGGTCCTTGGGGCAGAGAATGGTGGATGAGATTTATTACCAGTGCGCTCTGATTCTGTCTGTTGCAAATCATTGTCTTTTATCCTAGTCCTTCATATGCAATAGCCTTGTGTTAGTGGGTCATGTTTTAAAGCACGAGAACAAGGCAGATTGGACAGACCTGAAGCAGCATAAAGAGATAGAGTCAGATGGCCCAAAATGATGAAAGAGAGGATTGGAGCAGGAGTCGGATCTGGGACTCCTCAAAATTATAGGTGAGTATGCTAGATACCCACATTTATATGCATGCACTTTGAGTTCTTTGATCTGGACTCATTCTTAATGGCAGGGAGACTTAAGGACTCTGGGTTATATTAACAAAGACCCTAAATATTCTTTTTTTTTTTTTTTTCCAGGTGGAGTTTTGCTCTTGTGGTCCAGGCTAGAGTGCAATGGTGCAATCTCGGCTCACTACAACCTCCGTCTCCCGGGTTCAAGTGATTCTCCTGCCTCGGCCTCTTGAATAGGGACTACAGGTGTCTGCCACCATACCTGGCTAACTTTTTGTATTTTTAGTAAAGATGGGGCTTCATCACATTAACCAGAATGGTCTTGATCTCCTGACCTCCTTATCTGCCCACCTCAGCCTCCTAAAATGCTGGGATTACAGGCATGAGCCACCACACCTGGCCCAAAAGATGTATCTTTTTAATTTTCATGTTTATATCCCAGTTTTACCAGCTTATAGACTGGGTTCCTTTGCCTTGAGTTTTTTCTTAGTTTCTTACTTATATTGCAGCAGTCATTCTCTCGATCCTCCTCAACTGTACTGTGCAAAAACTATCACGCCTTGCTCAACATCTTTTGTCTGGGTAAAGAAATATGTTCATGCAAGAGAATTTTGCTGTCAGCAACAGAAAAACACAACTTATATCTACTTTGTGTTTAGACTAGATGAAGTTGAACGAAGTCATAAATAATGAAATACTGCCAGCCTCATAAGCAAGACTTTATTTGAAAATTCAGCACTGCACTGCGCTGACAATAAGAATCACAGACAACTAGAACAACGTAATTGGGGAAAAATGGTAGAAGAGATATCCATTTGTTACCAACGTTTCTATCAACATTCATCTTTCAGATCTGCAAGAAGACAAAAGAATATTTAGGGTCTTTTTGCCAGTTGATATATATATCTGGGAGTTTATTAAGTATTAACTTACATGATCACAAGGTCCCACAATAGACTGTCTGCAAGCTGAGGAGCAAGGAGAGCCAGCCTGAGTCCCAAAACTGAAGAACTTGGAGTCCTATGTTGGCTGGGAGGCTAGGCCATGTCGTATTTTCACGATTTTCTGCCAGTTTTATATTTGCTGGCAGCTGATTAGATTTTTCCCACTGATTAACAGTGGATGTGCCTTCCCCAGCCCACTGACTCAAATGTTAATCTCTTTTGGCAACACCTACACAGACAAACCCAGGATTAATACTTTGTATGCCTCAGTCCGATCAAGTTAACACTCAGTATTAACCATCACACCACTCACATTCCTTGGCTCTCGGCCTCTTCCTTTATCCTCAAAGCCCTTAATGTCTCGTCACTTGATTTCTACTCCAGCTAAGAAAAGTTTTCTGCATTAAGGACCAAGGAGATTACAGTGGACCTTCCTGAATAATCCAAGATAATCTCCCCATCTCAAAGCTCTTAACTTAATCACATCCATGAGGCCCTTAGCACTTTTAAGGTAACATATTAATAGGTTCTTAGGATTAGGACATATCACAGATTGGCTGTAGATTTCATATTCCAATTCATTCATTTTTTTCATCAGCCACTGAGGATATTTTTAATATAAAGTCATGAAAAAGGATGGAGCAGAATTGGAATTGCATGATTCCTTGCTTCCAGGAAAAAAAAAAAAAAAGTTACGTATTAAATAAAGGACTAATTTAAATTGGGCTCCCTGCTCCAACCAATTATTCAAATTGTCTCATTTGATAGCCTCGGGGTACTACTGATATGGAATAATTTGATCCCTGTCTGAAATCTTTTCCTTATTATACTCATTCTTATCTACCTCCGGTTGAAATATACATAATGGTCGTGGCAGGTTTCTTGGCAAAGGAATTTGTCTTGTTTTTTCAACCCATCACTAGAATGTGCCCTTGGAGCTATCAGGTCATGGGAAAGGCTGTTCTGCCCAGACTTAGAAAACCATGACAATTAGCACTCTTAGAAGAGGAAAAGTTGGTTTAGAGGCAGGTTAACAGAGGCTCTCTTTAGAGAAAGAAAGGATCATTCAATAATCTAGTGCAAGACAATCTAACAGACATACTAAACAAGCCACATGCATAATTTATCTCAAAGCCCCATTAAACAAAGTTTAAAAAGCAGATGAAATAAATGTTTATAGTATATCCAAAGTATCATCATTTCAACATGTAATCAGCATAACAAATTCTTGTTAACACACTTTAAGTTATTTTTCTACACACTATGATTTGGGAACTGGTGCATACTTCATACGTACAGCACACCTCAATTCAGCCTCAATTTCACTTGTGCTTCAGCCACGAGTGGGGGCTAGCTTCTACTGCAGTGGTCAGATCCTAGTAGAAGCTTCTTTTACTTAAGGAACATCTTTAAAGAACTCTGTTTATTGAATCCTTCACAGCATTCTCTACTCTTATCCAGATCGATTCTAAAGCTTGACTCCCCTTAGATAAGACAGTAGCCGCTACTGTCCACCTCAACAGCAATGTACTACCTCCTTTTCCCTTGCCAACATCCACTAGAGAAGCAAGAAAAGTTAGCACTCACCTCCCCATTCTTCTTTGCAGCTAAGGGTGGCCATGTGACACGATTGTGGTCAATGAGCGGTCAACAAAATTAGGATCAAGGGTTTCTGGGAGCTGGTGCCTTCCCTTCCTCTGTCTAGGTGCTCTGAATGTGACAACTGGAACTGTAGCAGCCAAAGAATCTCAAAGATGCAAGGGCTAACACCAGGAAATAAATGAACCAACACTAACAGTCACCAACCCCCATATTTCTTTCTATAAAAATCACTGGGCACAGTGGTGCACCTGTAATCTCAGCACTTAGGGAGGCTAAGATGAGAGGATCATTTGAAGCCAGGAGTTCAAGACCAGCTTGAACCAGCAGCACATTGGGATCCTGTTGCTAAAATAAATGAATAAATACATAAATAAAAGTAGCTGGGCATGGTGGTATGCACCGATAGGGTAGGCTACTTGGGAGGATCACCTGAACCCAGGATTTTGAGGCTGCGGTGAGCTATGATAGTGCCACTGTACTCCAGCCTGGGCAACAGAGCAAGACCTTATCTTAAAAATAATAATCATAGGCTGGGCACAGTGGCTTACACCTATAATCCCAGCACTTTGGGAGGCCGAGGCAGGCAGGTCACTTGAGGTCAGGAGTTTGAGACAAACCTTGCCAACATGACGAAACCCTGCCTCTATTAAAAACACAAAAATTAGCTGGTGTGGTGGCGTGCATCTGCAGTCCCAGCTACTCAGGAGGTGGAGACATGAGAGTCACTTGAACCTGGGGGCAGAGGCTGCAGTGAGATGAGATGTGCCACTACACTCCAGCCTCAGTGACACAGCCAGATTCATCTCAAAAATAATAATAATGAAAAGAAGAAAACACCAAAAAAAAAAACCCTTAATTATTTAACTCATTGTTAGCGGATTTCTCTTTGACGTGCATTTTATTTCATTCCTAAGTGACACAAAACTTTCTGGAGCCTGCTCTGAAAAACTACGCCCCTCCTTTGCCCCCTAGCTTCCTGCTATCTCTGACAATGGGGCCCTATAGGGAGACAGGAGAGTAGGAGGAAGGAGAAACGATTCCTCTTTTCCTATTTTGCTCCAATCAGGGTTGCCCTGAAATACCTAGGATGGTTTCTAATTCTTGACTGGATCTGACTGATACATTCCCTGCAGCCTCTTCTCTACATGGCATTTAGAAAGACAGCTTTAGGCCAGGCGCGGTAGCTCATGCCTGTAATCCCAACACTTTGGGAGGCCAAGGCAGGTGGATCACCTGAGGTCAGGTGTTTGAGACCAGCCTGGCCAACAGGGTGAAACCCCGTCTCTACTAAAAATACAATAATTAGCTGAGTATGGTGGTTTGTGCCTGTAGTCCCAGCTACTCAGGGGGCTGAGGCAGAACTGCTTGAGCCCAGAAGGTGGAGGTTGCAGTGAGCCGAGATCACGCCACTGCACTCCAGCCTCGGTGACAGAGACAGACTTTGTCTCAAAAAAAAAAAAGAAAGAAAGAAAGTTTTAAAGCATAAGTCAGTTTATATGTACAGTGGCTTCTGGTATCAATAAAAATGAAACCCAAAGTTTCTGCTACAGTCAACGAGATGTTATTTCTTTGACCTTTTTCTCCTACCTCTGTTCTGACACAGCTGTCAGAGGCATTTGAACTACAGTGACTTCATTGGGAACAGGGGCTGGGTAAAATAAGGATGAGAACTGCTGGGTATAATCCAAAGAAGTAAGGCTTTCTTAGTCACAGAATGAGATAGGAGGTCAGCACATGATACAGGTCACAAAAAACCCACTGATAAAACAGGATGTGGTAAAGAAGTGGGTCAAAACCCACCAAAACCAACGTGGTGATGACAAAGACCTCTGATATTTCTCCCTGCTCATTAGATGCTAATTATAATACATTAGAATGTTAAAAGACACTCCCATCAGTACCATGACAGTTTACAAATGCCGTGGAAAGGTCCAGAAGTTACTCTACATAGTCTAAAAAGGAAAGGAACCCTCAGTTTTGGGAATTCCTCACCCCTTTCCTGAAATCTCATGAATAATCCACCCACTGTTTAGCATCTATCAACAAATAACCATATAAATAGCCAACCAGCATTCCTTGGGGCTGCTTTGCCTATAAAGTAGCCATTCTTTCATGTCTTTACTTGTCTAATACCTCCTTCACTTTTCTCTGTGGACTCACCATTCATTTTCTTGCACAAGATCCAAGAACCCAGAACCCGCTCTTGGGGTCTGAATTGGGACCTCTTTCTGGTAACACAATCACCCAGAGCTCCTTGCTGCTACAAATCAAACCAACCTGACAGGCTCTCGCCCTAGGGCCTCTGCCTGGAATAGTCCTCCTGGATGGATCTTCACCTGGCTCCCGCCCTCCATTGTTTCAGCCCTCTTCTCAAACATCACCTCAACAGCAAGAAGGGCTTCCCTCACCAGCTACATAAAACACAGTCCTCTACCCCTCTCAATCCATTTATTTTGCTCCTTGTTTTTCCCTGGCAATTCCCCACATGATGTTTTGAAACTGCCATTGCAGAATTATGACTGAGAAAATTATTGCACTGAAAGAGAGCCGACCTAATTAACTTTGTTTTTCTTCTAAACTCCAAGCTGTGGTTGTTCACTCACGGATGTAGGCCAAATTAACTTTGGGAGGAACTTAGTTTATAGTTTAACTTTGAAACAAAGATGATAACAGCCCTTTCCAAAAACAATCTCCTTTCCTTCCTGGGGACTAGAGTGCTTTTGCAGCACTCTAGTGTAACAAAATTAGCCAAAAGATTAGAAGTCATGGCTTTAGGAGTCAAGCAGTTTGGCAGTTTGGAGGCTACAAGATTCTGACCCTCCACACATTGTTCCTGGGGATAACAACACTGTTGTAAAACCTAAGACCAGGGCTTGAGATATTTTGCAAACTCTGCATTTGATGGATAAATAAACTGGTTTACCTGATCTTGTGGCTCCTACCGAGGAGCTGACTCAGCGTAAGAGGACAGCTTCAACTCCATATTTCATCTCTAACCCAAGCAATCAGCACTCTCAACTCACTGGCTCCTACTTACCAACTTATCCTTAAAAACTCCAACTCCCAAATTCTTGGGGAGACTGATTTGAGTAATAATAAAACTCCCAAACAGCCAGCTCTGGGTGAAAGGCCCTTTCTTTATTGCAGTCCCTCTGCCTTGATAAACTAGCTCTGTCTAGGAAGCGGGCAAGGTGAACCCACTAGAGAGTTACAGTTTTACATGCTTATTTACCCATTTGTTTTTCATCTCTCCCAACTAGAATAAAACTCCAATTGGTAGGAGCTTTGACTATTTCATTCATTGCCTTATCCACGTTGCCTGGAACAATTTCTGAGACAGGACTCATGGGAAAAGGATCAGTGGGAAGTAGAAAGAGATGGTATCATCTTCAAGTATGATGATTTTAGAGTTGCACCTTGAATATTACTGTGGACATATCCAGTTGACAGCCAGAGACACTTGGGTCTGGAGCTAATGGAAGACATGTAGTCAGTTGAATTAGATTTGATTAAAGCTATAGGTTTAGATGAGGACATCCAGAAATAGTTCATAGCAAGAGAGGAGAGTCACAAAATTGTACAAGATATCATATCAAAAAAGATACTAATAAAATGATAGAGGCAGGGGGCAGAGAAATTCCAGGCAGACAGGGGCGGATCCCTGGCAAAACTCGACTTTTAAGCTGAAAAGCCTAAAACCCACGGCCCAAAGTGAGAACTTCTATCCATTTTCCCTCCTGAATGTTACCTTTTCCTAAACTACCCATGACCTGCCCTACCTCTGATCCTGTGCCTATAAAGACCCCAGACTCAGATGGAGAGAAGAGAAGTGACTGGATGTCGGAGAGAAGCGGCTTGACTTTGGAGGGATGGCTTAATGGCTGACTTCACAGACAAGTCTGGCCAGAGATGGCTGGCCTTAAGGGGAAGATTACCTGTCCACCCCATCTCCTTTCTAGTTCCCCTTCCTGCTGAGAGCCACTTCGATTGTTCAATAAAATCCTCCCCATTCACCATCCTTCAACTTGTTCAAGCAATCTCGTTTTTCCTGAAGCCAGACAAGAGCTTCAGAGCCGTGACTGCAGATAACCAAGAAAGTACTGTCACACTGGCTCTTTGCCCTTAGTGGTGGTGGGCAGCCGCCTCATGTGACGAGGCAAAGGGCCCACTGAACTGTTAACACTAAGCCATCAGTGGATGGCAGAACTGAAGGACACTGTGACATGCCCTCTGGGGCTTTGGGGGTCTCAGGTAGCCCCAGCTAGATGCTGCCATGGGGCCTGCACGGAATTTGCCCCGCCAGTGCCCCAAAGCGGCTGGCCAGGTCTCATACTTGCTCACCTACTGTCTTCACCCCACAAGGGGTTGAGTGTGGCGAGCTGAGTAAGCGGAGTTTGTTCCTGCCAGCACTCAGAAGTGCTCCCTCCAGTTCCTGTACTTGTTCATTTGTATTTTCCCTTCTGCGAGGGGTAGACAGGGGTGTGCTGAGTAAACAAGACACCCCTGTCTTGAGTCCCACAAAGGGGTCAAGAAAATGTCCTGCTTCAATACCAGAGAGGCTATGCAGCGATGTCATACGTGACAATCAGATCAGAGAGAAGCGGTGCCTCGAATGCCCAGGAGGAGAAATTGTCCAGGAGAAGGTGATTCAGTGCCACAGAGAAGACAGGTGAGATCAGGACTAAACTTGCCCTTTTGGTTTGGTAACTAGGGAATGTAAACCAAAAATAAAATTCGAATCCCTTCCAACTGACTGATGGACCACCCCATCTCTGCCAAGGCCATTCCAAAGAATCATGAAAAACCAGTTCAGGCCACGATGGGAAGAAAGGGCTGGACATACCTCATTGTACCCTCCTCCCTGTGGAATTCAGGCATGACTAACCAGCATTAACATTAAAATAGCAATCTTAGGACTGACAAAATAAACTCCTTGTAGCAATAAGATACCAGCATGACAGACAGCAGCCCCTGAAATAAATCAAAGTATTTTACCTGATAACATATTTCTTTGACATATTTTGAAATAGCCCTGCAAATTGTATCTTATGGGGAAAATCTACATTCTATAGAAAATCACCTTCCATTTCCAGGTCTTTTCTGTGATCCAGGAGAGAATTAACTAAGAGTCTGGCACCCTTTAAAGTCTGATAAGAAACATTTACAGTCTGTTCTCTGAAGCCTGCTACCTGGAGGCTTCATCTGCATAATTAGATCCTTGGCTTCCACATCCCCTTATCTTAAACCCAGACACTCCCTTCTGTGATTCCAGTTCTTTAGATACTACCTTTACTCTTTCAACCAATTGCTAATCAAAAATCTTTGAATTCACCTATGACCTGAAACCTCCCTCCTCACCCCTCCAACCCCAAAACATGCACTTAACATATACTGACTGATGTCTTATGTCTCTTTGAAATGTATAAAGCCAAGCTGCAGACCAACTGCCTTGGGCACATATTCTTAGGACTTGGTCCTAACATAAATCTCTTCATATATTTTAACAGAGTTTGATTCTTTTCCTCAACAGGAAGCTTTGTCAATGCTGGTGAGGGCCACTGCGGAATGATGAATTGAGAGTTTTCTGGAAAGCCAGATTACCATGGATTGAAGAGTAAACAAGAGGTGGGAGAGTATGGGCTTATCTTTCACAAAGAACCTCTGAAAGCAGGAAAGAGAGTTCCTAACTGTAAGGCAGATTAGGTCAAAACAAATTTTCTTTTGGGGGGTTTGGTTTTTTTTTTAAGAGGAGAGAGAGATTTGGATATTCCACGCAGCACTGGAAATGAGTGACTGTTGTTGAGGACAGAGGTCAAGGCCGACTTGGAGGCCCTCTGTAGTCGACATGGGCACCATTTCCAGACTCACTATTGCACAAGTCTGGGTTCATAGAGGTGTCTTCGCTGAGTCTCCAGCACTGGTGTGGATGGGAAAAGTCTTTTGAGTAAGTCCTTTTAAGTAAGACATGAATTGAAAGCACCATAGAATCAATGGACCCTCCTGCTGTGCTCTGAAGCAGGCCTAGCCCCTGACTCCCTAGTTGCTGGGTGGAGCCCAGTCCTCTCTCCAATTTTGCAGATTTGCTACTAAAGAATTTGCAAAACCTTATACATTCCTCTTTTTAATGTGTCTCCTACAGGCTGCAAGTCACATCTTGAAAGAAGATCCTTGGAACAGACAGATTGGTACAGCCCAAGGTAAACACACAAGCCAAGTCCTAACGACACCAGTTAGAGCAAATTAAAAATTTGAAACAAGCAAACTTGGTTTTGTTTTAAAATATAATACTTCAAAGAGAAATTTGAGCCTTGGTGACTGTCTTAACTCCTTTTTGTGAATATTGACAATATGCCTTGATTCATAGTATGCTATGGGTACGTGATACGTTCACAAATCTATGGCGATGAAAAACGTCTCTTCATAATGGACTGTGCACTGTTAATCTGAGGCTGGAAGACTTGCGAATGTGGTTAAAATCAGTCTTTGTGGTTGGCCCACATTTTTTTCTTTGGGCTCTAGCAACTGCACTCTGTGTGTGTTGGCGTTAAGAACAGTGTGGATCCATGACCTTACTGGTTTGTCAGCAGTTACATAAGAGATCTCCACTTTCACTGAGAGTAACAATAATAATTTCCTCTGAGGACTTTTCTGGAAAGGAAAACCACCTTTAAGCAAAAAGCAGTGATCTAATTTGGAAGTGATACCTAGCAGAAAGGGTATTCGTTTCCTAGGGCTGCCGTAAAAAATGACCACAAACTGTATGGCTTCACACAACAGAAATGTATTCTTTCTCAATTATAGAGGCTAGAAGTCCAAAATCAAGGTGTTGACAAGGTTGGATCATTCTGGAACCCCGAGGGAGAATCTGTTCCATACCTCTCCCCCAGCTTCTGGTGGTTGCCAGCAATTCTTGGTGCTCTCTGGCTTGCTGATGCGGGACTCCAAATCTCTCCCACCATCACGTGGCATTCTGCCTGCATGCTCTGTGTCCCCGTCTTCACAGGGCCTTCACGTGACAGCAGTCACTGGAACTAGGGTCCATTCTAATCCAGTACGACCTCATCTTAACTTGGTTACATCTGCAAACACCCTATTTCCAAATGAATTCACATACTTGAATTGGGGGTTAGGGCTTCAACATGTTTTTTTGTGGGGACACAACTCAATCAAGAACAGGAGGCTATTGAGAACTAGGTATTTAGAAGAACTCACTACGAATCCACACTTAGCATAGAAGAAGGAACATGGTATGCTGAGTAGTGAAACATAACTTTCATGTATTCAAGCTTTAGTCAAAGCTGAAAACCCTCTGGGGAATTTTTTTTTTTAAATTCCAGAGACTTTGATAGAGGCTGACATTTTTGGTAGTGGAAAGCAGATTGGCCCACTCTGTCTAGCGCATATAGCACTTTCCCTTTTTTTTAAATTGGGTAAGTCTGGCCTGGAAACTAGAAATCTCAGTTGAAAGCCATAAACCATTTAGAAGTAGTTAGAATTATAGTCATTTTCAGTACACCAAACCCTGGAAGAAGAGCATCTCCTTAATCATAATATCCAACTCTCAGACTATCCTTTTATAAACGTTGAGGCTACAAAGGCATTTCTTTTTTTTTTTTTTTTTTTTTTTTTTGAGACGGAGTTTCGCTCTTGTTACCCAGGCTGGAGTGCAATGGCGCGATCTCGGCTCACCGCAACCTCCGCCTCCTGGGTTCAGGCAATTCTCCTGCCTCAGCCTCCCGAGTAGCTGGGATTACAGGCATGTGCCACCACGCCCAGCTAATTTTTTGTATTTTTAGTAGAGACGGGGTTTCACCATGTTGACCAGGATGGTCTCGATCTCTTGACCTCGTGATCCACCTGCCTCGGCCTCCCAAAGTGCTGGGATTACAGGCTTGAGCCACCGCGCCCGGCCTACAAAGGCATTTCTTGATGGATTCCATGGTACCGGGAACTCCTCAGAATCTGCATAGCTTATCCTTAGCCTTTTAAATTTGTGTAACTTACATGACGAACAGTATGTTGAGTATTAAAGTCTATCAAAATAAACCAAACATTTCTTCTTTCCTTACGATTAGAATATCTGTAGTTTGCCTCGCTGAGTTAGGCATTACATTAGGTTTCCTCTGGGTTCATTTCATTTTATAATTTAAAAAATATTATAGTGTATTACTGTCCACCTGTGCCATTATTTTCCTTGAGTTTAAAGACATCACATCAGACATAACTCTTTTTTGAACTGAATTTCTATCACTGTGGGCCTGCATGTTTTGAAGCTGACTAGGACTAAACATCTTCTTCACACCAGCTGTCACAAATAATTCAATCTGCTAAATTCCAATACATTGGCAGGATGGATGAGCAGTCTCGTGAAAGGAGAATTTTAAATCTCAGTTTCTTCCCTCTTATATCAGTGTTCAGAAATTCCAATGAAAACATTTGGGGAAATGGACAAAGTTGGTAATAACGAAATTAAAGAGTGCTTCCCACATACTCATTTTGTGTTGGTCCGCATTTAGGTGGAGGTTAGGACTCAGTTCCTAAGTCTTAAAAGCTTGATGTGTGCAGAGCAATGTACTGAGATTCTGGGTCCCTGCCCTCAGGAATCTTACTGCCTCACCCCACAGGAGGAAACCAATGGTAGTAGTAACAATAAAATACTGGAGACTGTGTTAGTTTCCTTTTGCTGCTGTAACAAAGTACAACAGATTTAGTGGCTTAAAACAACACAAATTATCTTATAGTTCTAGGGGTGAGAAGTCTGATGTGGTCTCACTGGGCTTAAAATTAAGGTATTGGCATGACTGGATTCATTCTGGAGTACTCTATGGCATTATAAATTTTCTTGACTCTTCCAGCTTCTAGAGGTACCACATTATTTCACTCGTGGACCCCGCTCAACTTTAAAACCAGCAATGGTTGGCCAAGTTTTTCTCATGTTGCATCACTCTGACACTGACTTCTTCTGCCTCCCTCTTCCACTTTTAAGGAGTCTTGTGATTATAGGGGCCACTCAAGTAATCCAGGATAATCTCTATATCTTAAATCCAGCTGATTGGCAACTTTAATTTCATCCGTAACCTTAATTCTCCCTTGCTACATAACCTAACATAGTCACAGGTTCTGAGGATTACAATGTGGACATCTTGGGAGGTTGTTCTTCTATCTACCACAGAGGAGAGTAAATATATCCCAGGGGTCAGCTGTGTGCCCTTTTCTGATCAGAAAGGAAGGAGGCTTTGTCCTGAACTGTGCTGCTCATAAGTATATTTTACTGAGTCACTCTGGCACTGGGCGGAGTGAGAGACAATGCAAAATGCCATTAGTGTTACCAAAATGCCAGGGTCCTGCTGCTCACCACACAGAAAGCTGATCACTGAGAGAATGAGTATTACCAGAGAAGAAGGCTTTAATTGGGTGTGGCTGCCAAGCAGATGGGATGTAAGTCTCAAATTGGGGGTTTATATAGCAGGGAAGGAATGTAGCTACATACACTGTGTTAGTTTATTCTCACATTGCTATAAAGAACTACCGAGCCAGGCACGGTGGCTCATGCCTGTAATTCCAGCACTTTGGGAGGCCAAGACAGGTGAATCATTTGAGGTCAGGAGTTTGAGAGTAACCTGGCCAATATGGTAAAACTCCATCTCTACTAAGAATACAAAAACTGGGTTTGGTGGTGGGTGCCTGTAGTCAGTCCCAGCTACTTGGGAGGCTGAGGAAGACTTGCTTGCACCCAGGAGATGGAGGCTACAGTCAGCTGAGATCATGCCACTGCACTCCATCCTGGGCAACAGAGTGAGACTCTGTCTCAAAAAATGAATAAAGAAAGAAATAAAATAAGAACTACCTGAGACAGGGTAATTGATAAAGAAAAGAGGCTTAATTGGGTCCCAGTTCCACAGGCTATGCAGGAAGCATTGTTGGGGAAGCCTCAGGAAACTTACAATTATGGCAGAAGGGCCAAGGGGAAGCAAGCACATCTTCAGATGGTGGCAGGAGAGAGAAGGCAAAGGGGGAGTTGCTACACGCTTTCAAACAACCAGATCTCATGAGAACTCACTCACTATCATGAGAACAGCAAGGGGGAAGTCCACTGCATGATCCAGTCACCTCCCACGCACTCCCTTCCCCAACACTGGGAATTACAATTCAACATGAGATTTGAGTAGGGACACACAGCCAAACCATATCATACAGGAAAACAGGAATTAGAGGGGTGTAAGGAAGAGGAGTTGTCTGCATTACTGATCTGGTGAGTTTCAGTTACTTGATACTATCTGGGAGGACTGATGGTCAGTTTCCTAAGAAAGGTAAGTTTCAAGTTTTAAGACCAGGAGGGTCAATTTCTATGTTTATTCAGAAAGACCACAAACATCAGTTCTACAGGGAAATTAGGCCAGTTTCATTATCTCCTCCATTACCCTCTAAACTTGAGCATGGAATTGTCATCATCTTTTCCAGTAGCTGGGAAAAGCTAAAGATCTTGACTTTAAAAGGCAAATCTAAAGATCTTAAGAAGGGCGTCAAGCAGATGCCCTCCTTAAAAATAATTTTGACTCATTTAGATAATAATGGATGGTGGAATAAAAATTCTTTTAAACGCGTTGAAAGAGAAAGTAGTGTGATAATAGCATCCTCTGTTAATCTGTTAATGCTCTTCTTACACAGATTGACAATACTTTTCTTATGTATAATTTGGTCCATTTTTCTGTAGTAGATCCTCCTTTGAAATTCCAGCCCAGAACACAGCCTGCCCATCACTTACTCAGTTACAGCCAAGCTCCTGACTCCAGAACCTGTTCTCAGCCCTGCTGAGTGGGCAACAAGCTGTATGGTCTCACCTTCTAACTGTGGTAAACGCCTACTCAGTGAAGCCCATTCGATTTTATCTTCTAGGTGCTTGAAATTGAGGCATGAAAACTCTTTATAAAACACAGAGAGTGAACCCTAACATAAACTCTGGACTTCTGTTAATAATAATATATTAATAATTGTTCATCAATTGTAAGAAATTATCTCAGCATATTCATTTTCCTATAAGAAAATACTGTAAATTGGGTAGCTTATAAACAACAGAAATTTATTTCTCACAGTTCTGAAAGACTGGGAAGTCCAAGATCAATGTGCAGGCAGATTCTGTGTCTGGTGAGTGTCTGTTTCCTTGTTCACAGATGATGCATTCTTGTTGTGTGCTCACACGGTAGAAGGTCAAGGGGTCTCTCTCAGGCCCTTTTTATAAGGGCACTAATCCCATTCCTGGGGATCCATCCCTCTGACCTAATCACCTCCCAAAGTTCCCACCTTGTAATACCATCACCTTAGTAGTTAAAATTTCAACATACAAATTTGTAGGAGACACATTCACAGCATAGTAGATATGCACCATATCAATGCAAGATGTTAACAAAAGGGGAAATACATGTAGAAGATCTAGGAACTTGCTGTATTTTCAGCTCGATAGCTCTATAAACCTAAAACGTCTCTAAAATATAAACTCTGTTTATTTAAAAAACAAAAATGCTGTCTAGCCAGTTTCTTTTAGGGTCCAGGTGTGGGGGCCATTTACATTTGGGACTGTGTAGAATAAAGGAAAATTATGTAAAACATGAATTGTGTGAGCTCTGACAGTGGACAGGAGCAGACTCCAATTTCTGAGGCATATAAAACACAGGGTCCTCTGCAGGAAAAGAATATATACAAAACAAAGTAGGATATAAAATACTTACTTGGAAGAGGTTTTGCAAGTGAGGGATCCTGACACTTAAGCTCCATTAACTTTATGACAAATCTGCCTTGGCTTGTGCGTGCTGGAGCAGAGCAAGCAGGGGTTCTGAGGGAGGATGGAATGCCATAAACACACAGAGAGAGGCAGAGCTCAGGGACTCAGAGAGAGGGAGATAAATCATTTGAAGGCCTCCCTTTCTACTTGTTTGTTGCAGGTTTTACTTTCTTGTGAAGCCAAAATTTGCTACCCATGAGTATTACCAAAAACGCACCCTTGTTAGCTTAAAGTAGTGTGTCGGAACCAAATACCCAGCAGGCCCAATATCCCCTGTGAGGAGGGGATGGGCAGCTGGAAGTGGTTCCATTTTGTAAGTGGTAGGACTGAGTCAGAAAGCCAAGCAGGACCCTGCTCAAGAAATGCAGTAGAGTGTGGAATGGCCCAAATAGCGCCTGCTTCTTTGACTGTCAGTCCAACGGTCTCTTCATTCTTTTTGGAGGCGAGTTAACACCTCCCAAGAAAGCCAGTGCCTTACGATCTCATTACTTATTTCCTGCCCGCATGACTGGTTCTGAGGTTCCCTGAAATTCAATTCTGTCTCCGCCGGAGACTGAGAAATAATGAACTGAGAATAAACCAGGGTAGGTGCCATCAGAAGATGACATTTTTGACAGTATGTCCAGAGGCTGCTGTTCATTACAGTTGCTTACTGAGACCCTCTCCTGCCTTCCACTGCAGTGATTTGCAGTGAGGGTATTTTTGTAACATTCCCTCCAGGAAGTTTCCTTTACGCTTTGATGTAACAAAGGAAACAGACAACCTTAATTTAAACTGAATTCAGTTGTGGGCTCCTTAAACCTTAGAGTTAGGATACAATTGGACAATGTGGCAAAAGACATATCACATATCAGAGATTTGTTAGAAAGAATGCACACGGCGAGCGTTGGCCAATTATTCTGGTGTTACCTGGGGTGGCACGTTATTTTATGCTGTGGCGCTATTGCTAGTGATGGCCACTGTGTATTTGCTGTCCAAATCCATGGATATAGTTCAATGCCTTTTTACTATGTACGTCTTGGCAGCTGCTAAGTACAGACATAAGAACAGAATCTCTAAGGGCAGACAGAGAAGCAAGTTATATGACCATTTTTCTGTGTTCTCAGTGTACTGTATATAACAGCAAGGAATACAATTTCACTCTTTTTTTAAGCAATTACAAGATGTCCAGGTCAATGCTGAGAGATTTCCAAGCAGTAGCACAAAAGTTCTGAAAACAGTCTTGGAAAGGAAGAATGATTACTCTCTCCACTGAGGCAGGTGGAGAAGTAGCAGACACTGAATTCAAACCTAGGTCTCCCTGACTGCAGTGATCTGGTGCCCACCCACTATTCAACCTTCCATCATAATACTCACCAAATGCCTTCCCAAATGGGGTCCTCAAGTGCCTGCACCAGGTGTGATCTTTGTATCTATAACATCTAGCTTAATGCTTCTTATTTTTTTTGATACAGGGCCTCACTTTGTTGCTCAGGCTGGAGTGCAGTGGCACCATCAGGAGCTATGGCTCCCTAAAGTCTTGATCTCTTGGATTCAAGCCATCCTCCCCCATCAGCCTCCCGAGTAGCCGGAATGACACGTGTGAGCCACCATGTCTAGCCTCAATGCTTCTTAAACGAATTGAATGAATGAATAAGTTGTAGCCCCAGCTTTGATTGAGTTGCTCAGAATGTCATTAAAAAAGTGGCCATGCTGGGTGCGGTGGCTCACACCTGTAATCCCAGCACTTTGGGAGGCCAAGGCGGGTGGATCACGAGGTCAAGAGATCGAGACCATCCTGATCAACATGGTGAAACCCCATCTCTACTAAAAATACAAAAAATTTGCTGGGCATGGTGGCGCATGCCTGTAATCCCAGCTACTCAGGAGGCCGAGGCAGGAGAATTGCCTGAACCCAGGAGGCGGAGGTTGCGGTGAGCCGAGATCACGCCATTGCACTCCAGCCTGGGTAACAAGAATGAAACTCTGTCTCAAAAAAAAAAAAAAGTGGCCATGTGGATGTTTTGGTGTCCTTCATCCAGGGGGATTTCTTTTCGTGCTGGAGCTTCCCTCTTGAAAGTTGACGGGTCTCAGCACAGTGCCTAAAGTGACTTGTGGGTTGGATCCTCTCAGGCAAAAACCCATCTGTAGGAATCAATGTTTGGCCTATCCAGTAGACAAATTAGTCTGACATCACTGACCCTTTTGAGGAACAGGCTGTTGTCTCCTTGTCAAGAGTGGATCATTTGCTGTTTAGCATTCCTTCTTTGGTACAGAAGGGCTTGGGTTTTGGGGTGAACTTGGTTAATCAACTATTCTGCATGGCATCAATGTTTTTTAATTTTTGAAATAAGTCTCGTGGATTCCTCTCCACTCCTCTTCCATTCAGCACCACCTACACCTTGGTAACTCTGTCTCCTGGCGCTCATTCTCCTTCAGTTTCTCCCCCACATTCCCTTTCTGCTGCCTGATGAATCTCCGGGGGGAAAACTACCTCTCAAGGTTTTCCTGTCAAATGTTCCCTGGTAATGAGAACAGAGCTGAGTTTTTGGGTCGTTGCTATGGAGAAAATGTGTTTTCTCATTGCCCTATTATACCTGAGCATGTTCCCAGTCTGAAATCTGACGGTAACACTGCATTTGCACCCGCTTTTTAGGTCTATTGTATCTCAATTATATAAGCATCAGTATGCTTTTTTTGTTTTATTTTTAACAGTTTTTATGTTCCCCTTTCACCACCCAATATAACAGGTGGCCTCACGTGAGTGGTTGAGGTTGAAGACCATGAACCTACCTTCTCTGCATGGATTCTAATGCCCTTGATGTGGAAAGAAAACACTCAGTTTTAAGATTCATGTGAACAATACAGAAATAACCAATATGTGATGAACATTGGTTCCTTCCATACTGCTCACATCTTTAGGCTATTTCTGTGCTTCTAACTAGTTTTTATTTAACAGCATTGAATGCTCAGCCATTGATAGATTCTAAAGCTTTACCTTTTTTTTTTTTTTTTTTTTTTTTAACAGCTGAATCCTTTCTTTAATGGAAATGGTATGAAAACTCAACAGGAAAAACAAATAAATGAGGTGAGAAAAAGGGGCTCAGAACTCACCACTGCTCTCCTTCCTTGCAGGGATCCCTCAGGTTCATCCACAGAACCTCTTGGGCTGTCAGAGTTCACATCAAAACCCACTCTACGAATTGCCACAAAAATGAGCAGACTATATTGCTTTGGGAGCTTACAGTTAACTGGGGAAAATGTTGTGAATAACACGCAACTCATGGTCAAACAATGTGCTAGTTGCTTGGCCAGACGCGGTGGCTCAAGCCTGTAATCCCAGCACTTTGAGAGGCTGAGGCGGGTGGATCACAAGGTCAAGAGATCGAGACCATCCTGGTCAACATGGTGAAACCCCGTCTCTACTAAAAATACAAAAAATTAGCTGGGCATGGTGGTGTGTGCCTGCAATCCCAGCTACTCAGAAGGCTGAGGCAGAAGAATTGCCTGAACCCAGGAGGCGGAGGTTGCGGTGAGCCGAGATCGCGCCATTGCACTCCAGCCTGGGTAACAAGAGCGAAACCCCGTCTCAAAAAAAAAAAAAAAAAAAAAGCAGTAAGGTAGACCCTGAGTGTTAACACAGTCTGGTAGATAGGACAGTGGGCATTGGAGATCTGGTCAGAATCCTGATTCTTCAGCTCTCTCTTTGAGCAAATGACCTTGAACAAATCGAACTTCTTTGAATCTGCTTCTGATTTGTAAAACGAAAATAATGTGTCCTCTTACTTTTTCCAGATTTGCTGAAAGGATTAGCCATACAATTGAGTGTAAAGTACTTAATCTAGGGCCTGGCTTATTGTCGAAGAGAGTACTGATGAAGATGTTCCTCACGAGAAGAATAGCTCCCACCACTGAGTGCTTTCCACGTGGTAGTCACAGCACCGGACAGAACTAGGAGTCTTGCATCAGTCATCTCAGCATCTTCTCCAAGCCTCTTTATGAGAAATCTTAGAGATCAGGACATTAAAATGCAGGCTTAATATCTTATTCATGTATTTATTCATTCATACAACAAATATTTATCGAGTAGCTCTTAAATGCCAGGCACTCATCTAGTGTTGGGGGACACTACCGAGATCTTTATCCTCACGGATTAGATGTTTATAGATTTCATGTTGCATTCTTCTTTTTTGAGATGGTGTCAGCCAGGCTGGAATGCAGTGGCGTGATCTCGGCTTACTGCAACCGCTGCCTCCTGGGTTCAAGCGATTCTTCTGGCTCAGCCTCCCGAGTAGCTGGGATTACAAACTCCCACCACCATGCCTGGCTAATACTTGTATATTTAGTAGAGACGGGATTTTGCCGTGTTGGCTAGGCTGGTCTTGAACTTCTGACCTCAGACAATCTGCCCGCCTAGGCCTCCCAAAGTGCTGGGATTACAGGTGTGAGCCACCAGGCCCAGTCAGATATTGCATTATAATGGAGTAAACAAACTATAAAATAGGTGTATTTCTTAGATGGTGGTTCAAATAGAAAGAAATCTCTGTGATGACCCTCAGGTTTTAATCTTGATGTTTTTACCTGATATTCAAGGTTGGGCTTTGCTCAAAGAATCATTCCTTATTTACCCACTGAGTTCTGAGGTTTTGGGGATACCCTCTGGGTGGCTGGCAAAATATGAAAGGAAATATTAGGGATAGTTATATATTATAGTCTCAAACCTTTTGGGAGGCCAAAATGTTTTTGTTAACCTATGGAACAGTTGAAGAGAGCCAGTTCTTATGTTAGAACATTAAGTCATAGGGGTAGATTAAGCATAATAAAAGCTTTTATTTACATGAGTAAACTCTAATTTGTTTATTTATATAAACTTTGTGCTGAATAGCCCTCTCAGGGGGAGGTTGTAGGGTAATTACCCATTAATGCTGTTTATTCTGGGCCCCCCAGCAACCAAGACCTTTTATCATTCATAAAACCACTATTTTAACCATGTTAATTATCCACAAGCATGTTGACTTAGAACCTGTGTTATTAAATCTATACTGCAGACCTCTCAAATTATCTCATGAGACATTGCAGGTGGTGAGCAATGTCTCATGAGATAATTCTTTTCTCTGGAGTTCATAATCATGTCACAAATGCGGCCACGTTCATCAAGACTTGTGATTTAAGGTCCCCATATCATCTCTTTGAAAAAGACTTGCTTGGAGATTCTGTGCTTGTTCCTGCTTCCCAATTCAGTCCATGCATCCAATCTGATTTTAAATGTCTCCTCCTCTGGGAAGCTGTCCTAACTCCTTTAGTCTTCCCTGCTCCTAGAACATACTTACATCTGTCATAGCAGTAAAACTTCAATGCCCCAATTAGTTGTTTATGTATCTCCCTCCCTACTATCCTCTGTGTTCATTGAAGGCAAGGACCGTCTTTTATATTCTAACACATATAGCACTCAATTTTTTAAGCTAATGACAAAGAAAAAGACCAATAAAAGATGTGTAGATACACGCGTATTTAAATGAATGTCTATGCTAGAGGGAAACTTACAGCTGAATCTTTCAATATGTTTACCCACTTGCTCTGTAGATGCTGTAGATGGGCAGCTATAACTCATGGATCTCTGTGGTTGGTCATGGTGGTGGTCAACTTGGTGTTTCTAAACAAGTCCTTGTTTGCATTTCTCTATTTGCATTTGGTTACCATAAGCTATAATATTTATAAATATGCTGATAATACTATTATCTCAAAGTTCTTGCTCTGAAATATAAGCATCTTGATTTAGATATAGAGAATGACAGGCAATGAAAGCTGCCTGAAAAGAATTCGCTAACTGGTTTTGGTTCTCCTAGAGAATGAATTTTCATCTCTGCCCTTCTGTCTTCTTTCTTCAGAGCAGTCCTGGACTGCTCTGATGTGATTTGTCATAACAGAACTGTAATTTAGATCAACCACCAGAATGTCCCTAGGTAAGTGGATCAGGGATTACTTTTACTTGCTCCCTGCATGACTCAATTTTGGAGAACACTCTTTACTGTCAGAATCTGTTCTCGACTGAGACAGATGTAATGTGAAAAGTTAACAGTGGCCTGTGCCTCTGTAATGTTTGCTCCCTCAATCTGCTGTGCATTGTTTTCTCAAGAGTCATTTTCTATCTCCCGTGAATGTGATGCATTGATGATCTCTGCTTCAGACTGTGAAGAGGACTTAGAAAGAAGTAAACACTCCAGAGTTTAACTGGCTCAGAGTTTGGAGTGGCCCTTAATGGGCTTAAAGAATGCCATTTGCCTGTAAAAATCAGCCACCCCAAGTCAGAGCCAGATGGAGGTGTGGTATTACAGGCAGAATATTAAGTTTGGCCCCTTTCCAAACAAAAGTTCTTTAAATATTTTCCAGCATAGGTAAAGAGGAGAGGCTAAGAGCCGTGTTGAAGAAGGAAAAGGAAGGATGACATAGGGTTGTGCTCAGTTTCTTTGCTATTGCGCCAAGAAACTCAGCTTTGGCCCCAACTTACGTAATCCACATAGTTAAACACACTGTGCAGTTTACCACGTCTTCTTGGGCCTTGCCTCATCTCTCACCCTAGCAGCAGCTTTTCAAATTATTCTTACCCATCACATGGAGTGTCTTCTGAGATGTGTGCACAGTACCCCTTTCTCCATCTAGTTCATATCTGGTGAAGTGTTTATTTCCCTAATCATGTATTAGTGTCCTTGTAGACTAAAACCTGGGGCAGAGGTCTCATGCCCCTACCTTGCCAATTTTTCTCTACATAAAAATCTCATTTATGTGACATACTTTATCCTTTAATTCGTCATACCTGCATTTTGCACATAAGCTTCTACAAGAGTAGTTGGTACTTTTGTCCTGAAGTCAAATTCTATACTCTGTTCTCAGTTGGGTCATAGACCCCATCACTAAAGCACAGAAGAGAGACCTCTTCCTCCTTTGGGCCTATCTGTATTTCACTGGGCTACAGACCTCACATCTTCACCATGCAGTATAGTCCCCATGACCTTACAGCCACAGACTCTACTCCCACTGCTCCAAAATCCTTGGATCAGCCATATGTGCCATGCAACATGGCCTTGCCTGGACTCTGGCTTGTCACCTCTTCAAACAGCAGAGGAGCCTTTGCTTACCCCATCTGTGGGGCTAGTTTTCCCTGTAGCTGAGCAGGACCATCATAGCCAGTTAGTATCTGCTTCTCAGACAGATAAGGTTTACTAAAAGCACCCTACACAGGCCACTTTCCTGATAGCCGAATGTATCCTGCATGGGCTAAACTGCCTAAATCTCCTTCAGCACTATCCCATTTGCTTTACACCTTTAAGATCTCACACAGTGCTCAAGTTCTCACCATTGGGCCTGAGACTCCAAGGATTAATTCCACCAAGTCTATGTTAACTGTCTGCTAGTTTTTCTGATGCTCTGTTTGTTTCCTTCACAGAACTTCACATGTTGTAATTATTTACCTGTTCCTTTGCCTATTAATTTCTTTGCCCCTTGATATGGTTTGGCGGCTCTGTGCCCCCACCTAAATTTCATCTCCAATTGTAATCCCTACATGTCCAGGGAGGGACTTGGTAAGAGGTGATTGGATCATGGAGGTGGTTTCTCCCATGCTGTTCTCCTGATAGTGAGTTCTCATGAGATCTCATGGCTTAAAAGTGGCACTTCCCCCTTCCCTCTCTCTCTCTCCTGCTGCCATGTAAGACATGCCTTGCTTCCCTTTTGCCTTCCACGATGACTGTAAGTTTCCTGAGGCTTCCCCAGCCATGTGGATCTGTGAGTCAATTAAACCTTTTTTTTTTTTTTTTTTTTGTTTAAACTACTATAATGAACTACCCAGTCTTGCGTAGTTCATTAAAGTAGTGTAAAAATGGACTAATACAGAAAAGTTGATACTGGGATGGTGGAGTACTGCTATAAAGATAACCTGGAAATAAGAAAGTGACTTTGAAATTGGGTAACAGACAGAAGTTGAAACAGTTTGGTGGGCTTGGAAGAAGACAGGAAAATGTGGGAAAGTTTGGAATTTCCTAGAAGCTTATTAAATGTCTTTGACCAAAATGCAGATAGTGATATGGATAATGCAGTCCAAGCTGAAGTGGTCTTAGAGGGAGATGAGTAACTTGCTGGAAACTGGAATAAATGCAACTCTTGCTATGCTGTAGCAAAGTGACTGGTAGCATTTTGCCCCTGCCCTAGAGATCTGTGGAACTTTGAACTTGAGAGAGATGATTTAGCATATCTAGTGGAAGAAATTTCTAAGCAGTAAAGTGTTCCAGAGGTGACCTGGCTTTTTCTAAAAGTGTAGTCAGTCACATGTATTCACAAAGAGATGGTTTGAAATTGGAACTTATGTTTAAAAGGGAAGCAGAGCATAAAGGTTTGGAAAATTTGCAGCCTGACCATGTGGTAGGAAAAAAACCATTTTCTGGTGAGGGATTCAAGTCTAAGCCAGCTGCAGAAATTTACCAATTGCCAAGACAATGGGAAAAATATCTCTAAGGAATTTCAGAGGTCTTCACAGCAGCCCCTCCTATCACAGGCCTAGAGGCCTAGGAGGGAAAAATGGTTTCATGGGCCAGGCACAGGGTCTCACTGCTCTGTGCAGCCTTGAGAATAGGCACCCTGCATCCCAGCTTCTCCAGCTCCAGCTGTAGCTAAAAGGGGCCAAAGTACAGCTTGGGCCATGGCTTAAGAGGATGTAAGCCCCAAACATTGGCAACTTCCATGTGGTGTTGGGCCTGCAGGTACACAGAAGACAAGAGTTGGGCTTTGGAAACCTCCACTTAGATTTCAAAGGATGTATGGAAATGCCTGGATGTTTAGGTAGAAGTCTGCTGCAGGGGAAGAACCCTAATGGATAACCTCCACTAGGGTACTGCAGAGGGGAAATGTGGGGTTAGAGCCCCCACATAGAGTCTCCACTGAGGCACTGCCTAGTGGAGCTGTGAGAAGAGGACCACCATCCTCCAGCCCCCAGAATGGTAAATCCACTGAGAGCTTGCACTGTGCACCTGGAAAAGCCACAGGCACTCAATGCCAGCCTGTGATAGCAGCTGTAGGGGCAGAATCCTGCAAAGCCACAGGGGTGGAGCTGCCCAAGGCCATGGGAGCTCATGTCTTGCATCAGCATTCCCTGAATGTGAGGCATGGAGTCAAAGAAGATTATGTTGGAGCTTTAAGATTTAATGAGTGCCCTGCCAGGTTTTGGACTTGCATGGGGCCTGTGGCCCCTTTGTTTTGGGCAATTTCCCCCATTTGAAATGGGAACATCTACCCAATGCCTGTACCTCCATTGTATCTTGGAAGTAACTAACTTGTTTTTGATTTTACAGACTTAAAGGTGGAAAGGACTTGACTTGTCTTAGATGAGACTTTGGACTTGGACAATTGAGTTAATGCTGGAATGGGTTAAGATTCTGGGGGACTATTGGGAAGGCATGATTGATTTTGAAATGTGAAAAGGACTATTGGGAAGGCATGATTGGTTTTGTAATGTGAAAAGAGCTTGAGATTTGGGAAAAGCCAGAGGCAGATATGGTTTGGCTCTGTATCCACAGTCAATCTCATTTCTAATTGTAATCCTCATGTGTCAAGGACGGACCTAGTGGGAGGTGATTGGATCATGGAAGTGGTTTCCCCCATGCTGTTCTCATCATAGTGAGTGAGTTCTCATGAGATCTGATGTTTTTTAAAAGTGGTGGTTTCAGCCAGGCATGGTGGCTCAAGCCTATAATCCCACTTTGGGAGGCCGAGGCGGGTGGATCACGAGGTCAAGAGATGGAGACCATCCTGGTCAACATGGTGAAACCCTGTCTCTACTAAAAATACAAAAAATTAGCTGGACATGGTGGCACATGCCTGTAATCCCAGCTACTCAGGAGGCTGAGGCAGGAGAATTGCCTGAACCCAGGAGGCAGAGGTTGCGATGAGCCGAGATCACACCATTGCACTCCAGCCTGGGTAACAAGAGCGAAACTCCGTCTCAAAAACAAACAAACAAAAAAGTGGTAGTTTCCCTTGCACCCTCTCTCTCTTTTGCTGCCATGTATGTAACATGTGCCTTGCTTCCCCTTCACTTTCTGTCATGGTTGTGAGTTTTCTGAGGCCTCCCCAGCCATGTGGAACTATGAGTCAATTAAACCTTTTCTCTTTTAAATTACCCAGTCTCAGGTAGTTCATTACAGCAGTGTGAAAACGAACTAATAACGCCCTGCTAAACTCTAAGCTTATCAAAAGATGACAATGTCTAATGGTTCACGATAATACCCTCAAACAACTAGTATAGTGTCTGCACTTATTCACCTTCAAGTATTGTTGAATTAATGAATGAATTTTGCACCCTCATTTTAGATGGAATGGGATGCTCTAGGAGAATTTGTTGTTGAATGAGTTCATGACCAAATGTAGAAAGGCTTGTTCTGTAGGCAGATTAACATACATAATGATTAAACAAGCCAATGTTTACATTTGGATAAAATGCCTATTATCTTATAGTTGAATAACTTCCAATTTTTCCCAGAGTAATTTTCTAATCTGCTAAATTTAATATTTGTAAAGGAAGTTTTGAGTTGCTTTAATATTCTCTCTTCTTTTCTTAAATAATTCATGACCCAGAGGACCTTAACCTTTTATTTTGTCTCTCTCTCCCTGTTCTTTCCTACTGTAATTTAAAAAAATCTCAGGCAATCTGAGAGGAAGCTGAATTCTTTTGTCATGTTGTTGTATCATGTCAACATTACCACACAAGTTTCTTCAGAGGCTTACATGTAATTATACTTGATTGACTGATTATTCCTGAAAGGCAAAATAAATTTTACAACTGTGTAGGTAAACTTAAAAAAATCCTCCAAAACGTGATATGTGTGAGGCCTGCCTTGGGATCATGACTTTTCTTGGCGCTAAACCAATGGTCAATGATCCATCATGGTATAGGCGAATTCACCATCATCAACAAGAAATCACTCTTTTCTATCCTGAGCCTTCAATCTGCTATGTCTCTGTACTAGAGAGCAAGAACATCTAGTCCCAAAGCCTATAGAATAAGTTAGTGGTTGCCTAGCAACATCATTTTCAGCACAAGTTTGTGGCTTCTAAGCAAGAGAAAGGGGGGACCTTCCTTTCTTTCTCAGCTCCCTGTGAGTCTCTTGTATTTTTTCACTATGTTGACCTCTGCTGCTTGAAAGCATATAAGACGATATTTGTAAAAACTCTTTCAGACATTCAAGTGTGAATACAAGATGGGATTATTACTCATTAAAGCCCATTCTAGTCCCTGATTTTTTAGCACAGTATCTTTGCAGCCAAGATATGAATCACTGGTCGCCAATTATTGGTATATTCTTCTGCTGCAAACAGAAATGCAAATGTCAGCCCCAATAAGCAAATTAACCAGCTCCTAAATTATTTTGTTATTTCTTCTGGAGATAAGTGGCCTGTTTTGTGGTCTGTTCTTTTGGTCCCCTGCCTCTCATTCCCCAAGCACTGTAAGATTGATTTTTAAGAATATATATTTGTGATTACTGCTATTTCCAAGTGAGTTTGATTTACCTACTTTGTTTATTTTAGGTATTATTGTACTTTCTATTTGTTGAGCCTCCTAATTATTTCTCTTTATGTTTTATGTCTTCAAAACTTTTGTGTATTGCATCTGCCAAGGAGTTCAATAAAGTCACTTGAAAATTATAAAAACATTTAGTTGTTGGGAGATAAATCTCTGTATGTCTCACATATTGCTGCATGTCTTATGAACAGAACTGCCTTTGTTCTGAGCTATCTTTTCAAAGATGCTTGCATAGCCAACAGTGTTGGAAGTTAGAAATATTGTCTCCCTCCAGAGCAAAGGGAAGATTTGAGTAGCCTGGAAAGATAAAGATGGTATCTCCTTCTGGAGCAAAGAAGGAAGTTTGCTCATGGCTCATTATAAAATATAGAGGTTCCCTGCACTTAAGTCCCTCTCCTTTAGCATACAGCATTTCTTAGGTCTCTCTTTATCTGTCTTTCTTTATATTTCACCATGGGAATTGGGGCTTGGAGAACTAGTGCAAATGCTAATACTCTGACTATTGCTAAAGCTGTGAGTAATAATGACTTTTGTCTCTGACATAGGAGTCTCATGTCTTCTGCCTATGTCTCTGAAATTGTGGCCAGACAACTTATTGTATATATAAATTTTTTTTTTTTTTTTTTTTTTTTGAGATGGAGTTTCACTCTGTCACCCAGGCTGGAGTGCAATGGCACGATCTCAGCTCACTACAAACTCCGCTTCCCTGATTCAAGCGATTCTCCTGCTTTAGCCTCCTAAGTAGCTGGGATTACAGATGCACACCACCACACCCAGCTAATTTTGTATTTGTAGTAGAGATGGGGTTTCTCCATGTTGGTCAGGCTGGTCTCAAACTCCTGAACTCACATGATCCACCCGCTTGGCCTCCCAAAGTGCTGGGATTACAGGCATAAGCCACCACACCTGGCCTTCAAATATAATATTTTAAAAAATCAAAATTAAATGAGAAAACCCATAATGAACAAAATGTCAGAATTTTAGTAGAGACCAGTGCCAGCTGAGCCATATTAGAGCCTGAGGCCACCGGTTTTAATAAAAACAAACTCATCAGTAAGATATTCAAAATCTACTTTGTTGCTAATTTCATTTTCAGTTGAGAGAATTACTATGTTTGACAATTTCTTCTGTCTAAGAGATGATCTTTAATAATTTTTACTTAGCTTAAGCTGATATAAAGTGATACTAAATTAGCTTTTGGCATAAGTAAAATATTTAAACTTAAAATAACACTGTGGGCTGGCAGTAGCGGCTTATGCCTGTAATCTTAGGACTTTGGAAGGCTGAGGTGGGTGGATCACTTGAGCCCAAGCGCCAAAGACAGCCTGGGTAACAGGCCCAAACATTCTCTATAAAAAAAATACAAAAATTAGCTGGGTGTGGTGGCACATGCCTGTAGTCCCAGTGACTCAGGATGCTGAGATGGGAGAATTGCTTCATCTCAGGAGGCAGAGGTGGCAGTGAGCTGAAATTGCATCACTGCACTCTAGCTTGGCCAACAGTGCAAGACTTTGCCTCAGAAAAATGATAAATAAAAATAACATTGTGAATTTCAATATATCTAGTTTTCCATTTTTCAATATTTTTTTCTTTTTCTTTTTCTTTTTTTTTTTTTTTTGATATAGAGTCTCACACTGTTGCCCAGGCTGGAGTGCAGTGGCATGATCTCAGCTTATTGTAACCTCCACCTCCTGGATTCAAGCGATTCTCCCACCTCAGCCTCCCAAGTAGCTGAGACTACAGGTACACACCATCACGCCCGACTCATTTTTGTATTTTTAGTAGAGATGGGGTTTCGCCACATTTGCCAGGCTGGTCTCGAACTCCTGACCTCAGGCCATCCGCCTGTCTCAGCCTCCAAACTGCTGGGATTGCAAGTATGAATCACAATGCCCACCCAGTAATTTTTAATTACTTTAGTGTTCTGGAAAAAAAATTATCTTAAAAATATACAAATTATGTATATAGGGGCTCACAATCTTTCTTTATTTCAGCTCCTTATGATTCACCACAGCACTGCCTTTTTACTTACCTAGTTCACAAGTTTATATGTAGGTAACTATTCCTTATACTAACCTCTCTCTGTTACAATAGCTGATGTGATTTCTCCCTCCTGAATGGATTCCAAATGACACAACTTCAAAATGCAAAGTGGAGTTCTTCCTGTTCTCTTTTGCTCTCTTGGGCACTTGCCCTCATTTATATTATACTTTGCTAATTTTCTGTATTTCAAGAAATACAGTCCTCTCTGCCCTACACAGACACTCATCTCTTCCTGGGCAAATTCAATCCGTTCTTCAAGATCCATTTCGTATGTCATGAAATCATTCTTTACCCTGTACCAAATGAGTATGTTTCCTTATTTCATGGGACCACAGAGCTGTACTGGCATCCAAACCATCTCATTCTGCCTTGTTTTTTTGTTATTTGTGCACATTTCTTATTCCTGCCCCGCCTCCCATCTGAGTTGTAACTCTTTGATGATCAGGGACTGGTCTCTGAGCTTTCTCATCTTTCCTATTTGAACATTTCCTCTTTGGTGAGGTCAGGAGCTTTGGAGCACTAGGCACAGAGAGGATTGGAGAAACAGTTGGGTCATGAAACACTGGGCTTCTGCACTTTGCTGGGAAGCAACACTATTAGACATTGAAGTTAGTTTTCTTTGCATTCCCAGTGACCTCAAAGCTTGTTTCCTTTTTTGCCATCTCTGCCTTGATGCTCAATTTTGGTCCTGAAAGGAACAATTAATTCCTCTTCTTTCCTTAGCCTGCTGAGCACAGGGTGGCATTTAAAACAGTTGAGAACAATCTCTCCCCTGAGTTAGAAAGAGAGTGATTTCCAGGAAGCAGAAGTTCCCTATGGGATGTTTGCCAGTGGGAGTCAAACAGCCCTGCTGGGAATGGCTTTGTGAACCAAGCCCTTCTCTTCACAGAAGTGAAGTGATGCCAGCAGGACCTTTTAATGAAGGGACCATGGTAATTGAGATCAGTGGGGATATTCTGCTTACTTCTATAGCAATCAAAACACCTCCTACAAAATCAAAACATTAGGAACAGCCCATCCTCAGCCTCCCACTGGCCCCAACTTTGTTCTTTTGGAAAAGTCAAAGCCCACTGAAACTAGGGGGTAACTTTGCCAGAAGTTTGTTTATTTATACAGCACAAAGATGATTATTTTCAAAGTGGAAGCCAACTGATTTCAGACTACAAAAAGAATTTTCCAAAAACAAATCTACGAGGTTAAGTTTCAGCTTCATAGAAGGGATCATTTGGGCAAACTTCGCCAACCACAATAGAATATGGCATATTAAATTACTGCTCTGGAATAGGCATTTGCATTTGTAGACCTCAGAAAGCCCTGAGTCTTGAGTGCAGTCTGAGCTGAGAGCTCTCCCTGAGAAGGTTGCATCTTTATAATACTGACGCTGACCACTTTAAGCTCTTTGTTCCCAAACCGTAGAGAGACAAAACAAGATAATGCAGGTCATACTAGAAACTCCTGTACTTGGTGTATTTATGTACGAACTGGTGGGCATTGTATTTCCAGACAAGGGCCATGGTTGATTTCATTCTCAACCTCATGGCATTATTTACTGCAGAACAGTGATGAAAACCCCAAAGTATCACAATAAATTCCTGGTCCTTACAGTATCATTTCAAAAGTTTGGTGGTGTTTTAAAGCCAGCCACATTAACTCTTTTTGATCACTAAGATGCCCTTTGCAGTAACCTTCTGTAGGTAAAGAGTGGCATAGTATATACCTAGAGGTAAACTGTTAAGATATGCGCTCTGAATGAAGAGAACCCCCCAGACAGGCTTTGTGTGAGCAATATGGCTGTTTATTCACCCGGGTGCGGGCAGGCTGAGTCTGAAAAGAGAGTCAGTGGAGGGTGGTGGGTTAACAGTTGCTTTTAGGCCGGGCGCGGTGGCTCAAGCCTGTAATCCCAGCACTTTGGGAGGCCGAGGCGGGTGGATCACGAGGTCGAGAAATCGAGACCATCCTGGTCAACGTGGTGAAACCCCGTCTCTACTAAAAGTGCAAAAAATTAGCTGGGCATGGTGGCACGTGCCTGTAATCCCAGCTACTCAGGAGGCTGAGGCAGGAGAATTGCCTGAGCCCAGGAGGCGGAGGTTGCGGTGAGCCGAGATCGCGCCATTGCACTCCAGCCTGGGTAACAAGGGCGAAACTCCGTCTCAAAAAAAAAAAAAAAAAAAAAAAAAAACAGTTGCTTTTATAGGTTTGGGGTAAGCAGTGGAAAGTTATAGTTTAGGGTGGTTTTTAGCAAGCTGGGAAGGGGTTGTAGGGTCTGGAGTCATGAGGTTTACCAAGGTTGGTTACAAAGTCCAATGGCCTTATCAACTGAGGACAGAAAAGGAAACAATAGAGAATATCTCCAAGTTAATTCGGCACCACAGGGATTGATCATTTCTTTTCCTTTTGTGGTTTTCCAGTTCTTTCAGACTTTCCAGTTCCAGGAGGCCATCCAGGGGTGTACGTGTGGGTCATGGGGTCACCATGGCTCGACTTAGGGTATGGCCTCTGGTGCAGCCAGTTAGCCTAACAGACCTTACATAACCAAAGGAAAAAATACATCTCTCTAGGTCAGTCCATTTCTTGTTTTACCTTCTCATTTATTCATTCACTGAGAGCATACTCTGTGCCTGCATCATGCTAGCAGCTGGTATGCAACATAAATAGGAAATACATAATCACTGCCCCAAGGAAGAGTCTCTTCAAATACTCAATCCTAGTATAATTAAGGTAGCTCCCTTCAGATCTTTGAAAGGCTTTCTAAAAGCAATAGCTCCTCAACTGAGAAACTTGGGATGTACTCAATGAACTAAGTCAAAGTCTCAGATATTTGAACATGGGAATCTTATGCAAAAACTAAAGTTGCTTTTCAGAACATTGTAAGTGGCTACTATCCACGCCCCACCACCAAATGGTTTCAACCTGGGACAGTTTTGTCTTCCAGGGGATATTTGCTGGAGACATCTTTAATAGTCACAACTGGGGAGAAAGTGCTATTAGCACCTGATAGGTAGAGGCCATAGATACTGTTAAACGTCCTACAATGCACATATTTAAACTTAAAATAACACCATGGGTGGGAAGAGGTGGCTTATGCCTATAATTCTAGTACTTTGGGAGGCTGAGGCGGGCAGACCACTTGAGCCCAGGAGTCAAGAACCAGCCTGGGCCACGTGACCCAACCTTGTCTCTACAAAAAAAAAAAAAAAAAAAAAAAAAAAAAAAAAAAAAATTATCTGGCCTCAAACATCAGTAGTGTTGATTTTGAAAAATTGTTTTTTCTACCAATATAACTGTAACTGTTTTTTCCTACTTTTAGTCAAGACAGACAACTATTTTGAGAAATAATGATATACTTGCCAAGTTTATAATTTACATTTTACATTAACAATAAGCTGTAATTGGTATTTACATTTATCTTGACTATACAGTTTTTTTTTCCTAACTTTCTTTCACTTGTTACCACATTCAATATTGGGAAAGAACTAATATTTTTGATTCTCAGTAGTTCTGCCTGACTCTAGCTTATGAGCAGAAAACCTCTTTTGATCTTCAACTTCTTGCTTCTAATGGCCTCAGCAGACACTCTATGCATCTGCTCCCGTCACCTCTTGTCTCTCTCTGAGAAAAGTCCTGGGAGTTCAGTATTCTTTCTTTAGAGATAGAAAACCCAAAAGCAAAAGGAGGCTTAATCAAGGTCACCCCGCAGGGCTTTGCACGGGCTTTCTGCCTCTCCTCCCTTGGCTCGTTATTCACTGGTCCCTTCAGGGGAAGTGTACACTATAAATCAGAAAATACCATCATCTGTACTCCACTAAATGTGTAAAGGTTAAGTTTAGTCAGGCAGGTGATTTATACTTGCTTATTTCCTTTAAAACCTCTTGAAGAATTAAGGGAGTTTTCAGCTAGGATGACAAGGAAGGAAATCTAATATGTTAAAGCTCTGCTGTTGTTATTCTTCTTGGAGTATGAAACTATCATTTGTTTAAAAATCCCATGTATCCAGGAAGGCTTGCATAAGAATATATTTTTGTAGTCATTAACTCATCATAATTTGATTAAACAAAGAGTTTGGTGTTGCCTCTGTTAGGAATGTCCCAAGTCACATCATCCAACCAAGGCAAAGAAGCTAGTCTGCAAAAGCAAGGGTCAAGAAGTCTCATGAGGAATGTAATAGACCGACGTGAGGAAGTTTCTGAAAAATGATATGAAAGGGCTTGGTTTGGTTATGGCGATCATAAAGTGACAAATTTTTATAAAACGGGTGGAACTGCGGGCCAGGCGCGGTGGCTTGAGCCTGTAATCCCAGCACCTTGGGAGGCCAAGGTGGGTGGATCACGAGGTCAAGAGATTGAGACCATCCTGGTCAACATGGTGAAACCCCGTCTCTACTAAAAGTACAAAAAATTAGCTGGGCATGGTGGCGTGTGCCTATAATCCCAGCTACTCAGGAGGCTGAGGCAGGAGAATTGCCTGAACCCAAGAGGCGGAGGTTGCGGTGAGCCGAGATCGTGCCATTGCACTCCAGCCTGGGCAACAAGAGCGAAACTCCGTCTCAAAAAAACAAAACAAAACAAAACAAAAACGGGTGGAACTGCCAGCTTGAGAGACTTTTACGAGCTAAGTCAGGCTGTTCACTCTCTTTCCTTACTCAGGAGGCAAAAAAACAATAATTTACAGTTATACACAGGAAAAAAAAAAGCATATTCCATCCTTTCCGGTGTTCCTACCCACCACCTTTGCTCCTTACTTATTTTCCTTTCTTCTGCTTTTTCTTTTCTCTTTATTATTATGATCAACACAAATCAGACAATATTTGGTGTCAAAGATGTACTTGGAGTAAACAACATTTCCTAAGGCCTTATTTGCCATGTTGGAAACTTGACCGGGACAGCAGGTAGCTTTTATGTCAGCGGCCCCACTGAGAAACGGACAGCAAGGTGGTTCACCACTGCACAGCGCCATTTTGCGTTGGGTGTGACAAAATATTTGTTTGCAATTACAGTTATGCCCATCATCTCAGTAAAAGGTGACTTTTAGAGTCAACATTCAGTAGCTTAGGAATGTGTGATCTTCACCCACCCTTCCACCCCCACCTACCCTTGCTATTTCTGAAGTTAAGACTTGAACTCTTATCTGAGGAACATGACTCAGAATTAGATTACATAGTCTATGGAAGGATCATCAGTTTTCCTTTCTTTTCTTTTCTTTTTTTGAGATAGGGTCTCACTCCCACTGCCCAGGCTGGAATGCAGCGGCATGATCATGGCTCATCACAGCCTTGACTTCCTGGGTTCAGGTGATCCTCCCTTGTCAGCCTCCGAAGTAGCTGAGACTGCAGGCACATACCATAACACCCTGCTAATTTTTTTGGTGTATATTTTGTAGAGATGAAGCTTCTCCATTTGCCCAGGCTAGCTCAAGGTATCCATCTGCGTCGGCCTCCCAAGGTGCTAGGATCACAAGTTTGAGCCACTGCTTTCTTCATAACACTACAATATGTAAATGACTTCCTAGTTGTGAATACATTTGATTTAGCAGCAGATAAATTCCTTCTCCCTGGGTTGTGGAAATCCAAGTTCCTAATTTCATGACAGAACAACTCAGCAACCAAGTGTGTTTCTTAGTTATACTTTCATCTGAATGCTGCTTCTCTTAATTTCTTATGCTACAAATGACACAATAGTAAACCAAAGATATGCCTTCAAAACATGGCTCTTAGGCCAGGCATGGTGGCTCAAGCCTGTAATCCCAGCACTTTGGGAGGCCAAGGTGGGTGGATCACGAGGTCAAGAGATCGAGACCATCCTGGTCAACATAGTGAAACCCCGTCTCTACTAAAAATACAAAACATTAGCTGGGCATCATGGTAGAGTGTGCCTGTCATCCCAGCTACTCAGGAGGCTGAGGCAGGAGAATTGCCTGAACCAGGAGGTGGAGGTTGCAGTGAGCCAAGATTGTGCCATTGCACTCCAGCCTGGGTAACAAGAGCGAAACTCCGTCTCAACAAAACAAAAACAAACAAACAAAACATGGCTCTTATTTTTTTTTTTTTTGAGACGGAGTTTCACTCTTGTTACCCAGGCTAGAGTGTAATGGCGCGATCTTGGCTCACCGCAACCTCCGCCTCCTGGGTTCATGCAATTCTCCTGCCTCAGCCTCCCGAGTACCTAGGACTACAGGCGCCTGCCACCATGTCCAGCTAATTTCTGTATTTTTTAGTAGAGATGGGGTTTCACCATGTTGACTAGGATAGTCTCGATCTCTTGACCTCATGATCCACCCGCCTCGGCTTCTCAGAGTGCTGGGATTATAGGCGTGAGCCACCACAAGGGCCAAACATGGCTCTTTTAAAAGCTCGATAACTTAATGACTGAAGCCAGTGTTTTGTTGATACAATTCATAATTTCTTTCTGTTAGAAAGCATGACTGTGTATCTTAGAGTAGGATTTAACCCAATTTAGTATGCTAAGGCATGAACAATCAATGGAACATAATCAAAGATAAGATTCAAAGAAAAAAAGAAACTGCAAATCAATCAAATATTTGCAAAATTAGTCGGAATAGGCTGAATTTTGTGTCCCTTCTAAATATTCATATGTTAAAATCCTGACATCCAAGATGATATCATTGGGCAGTAGTGCTTTTGGAGGTGGGACCTTTTGGGAAGTCCTGGTCTCGTGGATGGAATTAATGATCTTGATAAAGAGGCCAGAGAGAGAGAAAGAGAGTGGAGGAAACTCTGACCCTGACTCTTATCATATAACTTATATGAACATTAGCATTCCAGAAGACAGCTCCTAGGTTCTTTGAAATAATCTGGAATTAGGGATGTTGCCTAAATTTATCTTTCTGCATCTTGTTCCAATAAATCTACATATTATAGGTTCAGGGCTTCCAAAACAGAGCAAAAACGGAAATGTCAGAGGGCATGGCAAAAATAGTTACCGCTCAAACTGAGAAATAACAAATTGTATATACATATGCTCAGTTTTCTATTTATTTATTTATATTTTTTTCCCAAAAGGAATAAGACCCACAGTTTTCAACATACTCTGAAGTGATCCATCAACTATAAGAAATTAAAAACTAACTGTACAAATCTGCATAACTAACATTTATCATAATAATACTAGAATTCCATAAGGGCAGGTATTTTGTCCGTTTTGTTCACTTTTCTATCCCCAGTACCTGGGACATAGTAGGGACTCAATAAATGTTAAATGCAGGAACAAATCACACAAATGCATTGTAAGTGCACAATATTCCACTAAATGGCTAAACAAAGACCAAATGTTATTCAATACAAATTATATATTCCTGCTTTCTCTCTCTTTTTCTTTTGAAACTGGTAATCCAAATGTGATTATAGCTGTTAAGCAGAATATTCAAATGACTAGTGTCTTAGGCCATCCAGGCTACTGTAACAAACTGCCATAAACTGGGTGGCATATAACAATAAAAGTTTACTTCTTACAGACCTTGGAAAGCCAAGATCCAGGCACCAGCAAATTCAGTGTCTGGTGAGGTCATGCTTCCTGGTTCAGAGATGGCTTCCTCATTGTGCCCTCACACGGCTCAAGGGACAAAGGAAATCTCTTCCCCGTTGTCTCTCTCTGGCCTTCTTTATGAGGTTACTAATTCCATCCATGAGGGCAGGACCTTCCAAAAGTCCTCACCTCCCAAAGGTGCCACCTCCTAATACTATCATCATGGGTGTCTGGATTTTAATATATGAATTTTTAGGAGGAACACAACATTCAGCCTATTGCAACTAATTTTGCAAATATTGGGTTGATTGGCAGTTTCTCCACTTTTAACATCATCCATTGGCTCAGGCTGCCTAAGGAGTCTTGTAGCTTTTGCTCTGTCTTTTTTGCATATCTGCCCATTTGTCAATTTTCTGCAAGCCTTGTGGAGACCAAGAAACTCAGCCCTTCCTCTTCCTATTGCCCTCAGAGCACCTCCTAGTGGCAAAAAGCAGGCATTGTAATCCCAGCAAGCCTTTTGACATTTCCTTCCTTCATCCATTTATTTAGTTATTGCCTACATATGTTTCAACAATAATGTAATGATCCCTCTGCTGTCCAGAGGTTTGGAGAAAGTTACAAAAGAACGTTTTTATTTTTTTCTGTAGCCTCCGCCCTGACCTCTATTTCTGTTCCCAGGTGACTTGTGGTACCACAATTTGGGGCAAAGAACATGCATTTAGTGTTGGTGTTGGGTATAAACTTTTAATAATTAGAAAACTGAGAACGCCAAGGAACTATTACGTGGTACATCTGTAGAAGAGTATTTAGAATAAAATGTATGTGTTTTCTTAACAGAAATCAAATAATTTTGGGGATTGATAAAAGGCTAATAGTACAGAAAATGAAAAATGATATGTTGAAGTCCTCTAAGCAAATTATTTAACATAATTGCCATGTCAGAGAGCTGGTAAACATTAATGAAATTTCAGCATCAGTGCATAGAAGGGGACATGGTGGGTGGTTGAAAGTAGCAAGCAAACCGGCCAGAAAGCTGATTACAAAGACCGTGCTAAAATGCATAGGGCCTGAAGATACCAAATTCCTTCTGTTTTTAACCAAATTGATTTTCTCCTGAAAGACTCTTAAGAAAACACATTCACACAGTGAGTTTAACTTTTCTTTCTCGGTCTCTGAGTTACCTCGTATACCATTGTTCTTGATTAATTGTTTCTTCCTTAAGTTCTGTTTTGTGTCATTTCAACCTAAATTGGTTCAAAGGGACACCTTGAGATTTTCTTCACTAGCCATGACTCCTGAGTCCCCGTAAGAGTACAGTAGTCCCCCTTATCTGAGGGAGATACGTTCTAAGACTCATTTCCTATCCATACATACCCCTGAGAGTCAATTTGTAAACTAGGCATAGAGACAAACAACAATAGCATAATAAAATAGAACAACTGTAACAGTATGCAGTAATAAAAGTTATATGAACACGGTCTTTTTCTCAAAATATCTCATTGTAATGTACTCACCCTTCTTGCTGAGATGAAGTGATGGGAATGACATAGGCATTGTGACAGCCTTAGGCTACTATTGACCTTCGGACAATAGGTCAGACGAGGATCACCTGCTTCTGGTGATTCTGGATCATCGAGGCACAGTGATGTTGAAGGCTGGGAGGCAGAAACAGACAATGTCACTAATGGGGCGGTTGTGTCTACAGTGTGGATCTGCTGGATAAAAGGATGGCTCCTGTCCATGTCAGGACAGAGCAAGACAACATGAGATTCACCTGAGATTTCTACTCAGAACCACGTGCAATTAAAAACTAATAGGCTGTTTATTTCTGAAAATTTCCACATAATGTTTTCAGACCATGGTTGACCACAGGTAATTGAAACCCTGGAAGGTGAAACTGCAGATAATGGGGGCTACTGTGTTTAACTATTTACAAATAATGACAGTGACCACAAAGATTACCTTGAAAAAAGACCATGAGAAAACTTCACACAGACTGTGCCTGGACTTCCATGTGTCTCTGCTAACTCCTTTTAAAGGTATTATATGATATAATACTGTTTTTAAAATATTTTATTTTGAAGTAATTTTCTTTTTTCTTGAGACAGAGTCATGCTCTGTTGTCCAGGCTGCATTGCAGTGGCACGATCTTGGCTCACTGCAACCTCCACTTCCTGGATTCAGTCGATTCTCCTGTTCCAGCCTCCTGAGTAGCTGGGATTACAGGCACCTGCCACAATGCCTGGCTAACTTTTGTATTTTTAGTAGAGATGGGGTTTCACTATATTGGTCAGGCTGGTCTCGAACTCCTGACCTCAGGTGATCCGCCCGCCTCTGCCTCCCAAAGTGCTGGGATTACAGGCGTGAGCCACAGTGCCCGGCATTTTGAAGTAACTTCAGACTTTTAAAAAGGTGCAAAAATAGAGCCGGTCATGGTGGCTCAAGCCTGTAATCCCAGCACTTTGGGAGGCTGAGGTGGGTGGATCACCTGAGGTCAGGAGTTCGAGACCAGCCTGACCAATATGGTGAAACCCCATCTTTAAAAAAAAAAAAAGGCACAAAAATAGATAACTCTGTGTACCCTTCACCCAGCTTCTCCTGTATAACCATAGCACACATTTTACATAACTATAGCACAATCATCAAAACCAGGAATACAGTACTGTTTCAATTTTAAAATAATGTGCCCTAACTGATGGTGTTCTTGCTGTAGTTTTCTTTCTCATCTCTTTAAGTCTTTGTTGCTTCTCCTCTTCAGAAAGAGTAAAACTGAATTCTAGAGAGAGGTCCACTCATAAGAGGCAGATGTGGGCAATGAACCTGTTTCCTTGCCCTGTGCTCTTGAAGCTGGATTCTCCTTTCTCAAGAGCATTAAGCTTCAGTTCTCTATGTTGCCAAAAGCTAATGTTTTAGCCTGGGGCTCAGAATATTGGCTTATTGTTCCTGTATTAAGAACTCTCAGACTCTTCTTGACGGGGGCTCATATTAATAACCCCAATCTCCATCTCATGGTAGAACATACTATCTACTTAGTAAGAACTTTCACTCCTTTTCTGTCAATGCCATCCCTTCACACACAAAAGTGAAATCTGTGTATTATGAAGCGAATTATTTTCAGCTTAAATATTTATTTCAGGATGCTCCCAAACTCTATCTCTGGTTTGGTTTAGTGATTTTCATAATGCTTAGGCATGGTGACCATTTCAAACTAAAGGCAAGGAAGAATATGAATATTTCTGGATAAAAATTTTAAAAATGTTTTTCTTTAACTAAAATTAAAAAAAAAAAGATTCATGTGAAAGGTCACATTCCTGGCTCATGCTCTCTTGTCAGCCTACTACCAGCCTTCTTGTTCTCTCTCTCTCTCTCTGTCGTGTGTGTGTGTGTGTGTGTGTGTGTGTGTGTGTGTGTGTATGTTGTTTGGGGACTGTGCATGGCATCTTATCGGGAGCTGTTGGTTTGGGGTCAATGCCATTTCCACTGTCATCCAGACACAAGAGTAGCTTCCTGTTCTCTACAATAATAGAAAACTCCCTTCTGGGATGTTTTTTGGGAAGTACAAGAAAATGCCATTAGCAACTTCATGTTGACCTTTCTCGCTTTACAGAGGTTTGTTGGCAGTAGTGCCTTGGTTTTCTTGATGGAAGAGAGAAAAAACCAAACCTTCTGAAAAATCCCAAGGATCAATTTGCTGTTGAGATTGGAAAATAGTTATTTACAAGGAGCACTGTGCCATCTACAAGATCTTGCTACCTTACCCAACGACTCCTCTCCCCAATCCAAAACAAATGAGAGAAAGCCATTGCAGTCTGTGGTTGGGGTTGATTAAATATCCCTTGGGGCCCGAGTGCCCTCGAAATGACTTGAAATCACTGGGTTGTGTATCAAAAGGGCAGGGTGAGCTCCTGGCTCATCTGACTTTGATTTCAAATGGCTCCACACCAGTCGTTGAGAAAAGATAATTACTTCATTAACTTTTGGATGGTCTGAGACATTTGTGTTGCTTTCTGGACTCGGCTTTGCTGCAAGGAGAAAAAAGACGAGACCTAACGAGGCCATTCACGCCTGCCAAATTTTCCTTTCTTTCCGATCCAGGAAACATGCATTGGTAGTGGGTAAGATCCAATATTTTATGAAGCTAAGACCGAGAGACTCACCCACGGAACAGCCCAAAGTGAATAGTGTCCAAGTCTTGACTGGCCCGTAAGCCCAGAATCTTCACCCTTCTTCTCAAACCTTTTGCCCCCTTCAGTCAAGAATTATTTTTAATAATATCATGCTCTTTTCTTTCACTTACATAAATCCACTCATCTGTGAAAATTAAATAGATGTATGTGTAGGGAATCATACACATTTGTCAGATTTTATCTGTAACTTTAGGAAATTTTAGGGAAGGTTTAGAGGATGGTTTGGAGAAAAATATTATGCAGTAGACATTGAATTGTTAGGAAAAGCCACTGTAGAATCTGGGGTTATTGTCAAAATATTATTTCAGTACAAAAGTCATGGTGTTTCTTTTGCCATTACTTTGAATGGCAAAAATCTCCATGACTTTTGCACCAAACTAATAGTTAAGCCAGCAAAGGCGACGTACATTTTAAAAAAGAGCGGTGTAATTCTGTATCTCGAACTGCTAGCAGCAGGGTGCTTTTTCATCCATTACTGCCATCTGAATATTTTTCATCTTTCTGCCTCTGGGCATTAAAATGCAACTCATCCACCACCCACAAAACCCATTAGCATAAACAGTAAACACTGAGTGGTCAGACTCCACAGTGGTAGCGTTGACGTTACTTTAGTAAAATGCAGATGTAATGAGGATGTTGGTTTCACGGCAGTTTGCATCTTAATAGACTGAACTGTCTTGGACTTCAATTCTGGGTTCTTTTCTATATGACTATTGTCCTTTTTTTAAAAATAGAAAACATCTGTGTCCTCTTACTTTTTTTTTTTTTTTTTGCTTTTCCCCAAAGTTTTCTGATGTTAGAATTTAGAATTTTGTCTGCTGTTTAGAACAGGAAAAAGAAACGTTTTCTACTAGCTCTCCTTTGGAAGAATGAGAGGACTCTAATTGCTTCTCCACCACAAAAGCACAAGCGTCCATGAAAATGGTCATCAGACAGCAGAGGTGGCAGGATGTATGTAACAGCTGAGTTTTTTGCCTCCACCCTTCTAGGTAACTGCTGAGAAAGGCCGCCTTTAGTTTTGATATCCAAAAGGCAAAACAATGCCATGTAAGCACCTTTCAGCTGGGCAAGGCTAACCGACGTGGTTTTCTGCCCGCCGCAGCTGAGACCCATCTTGCACCTGCACTCTGCACTCTTTAACTGAGGCAACACAATTCTCCCTTTAACCCTTTTTGGAAAGAAGAGGGAGAGAGTAATACCACGAGATGTGTATTTTCCTTTCCTTATCTCTTTGTCCCTGAGATTTTGCTTTTCAAACAATCAAATCGCTAGAATTAGAGGAATTATTATTATTATTATTCCTAGTAATTTAGCAACTTTCAGTCCCAAACTACCCTCCTTGACCCCGACTATCCCATGCTGTGCTGTACATCACAGTGAAAATTGGTACCGTAAACTCATTCTCTTGCCTCAACAAAATTATATTATGTAGTGAAGTCTATTGTGGATGGGGAAGGGTGCTTCATAGCATGAAGAGAATGCAGAATAGTTTTCTTAGTCCTCTGTCTGTGTGGCCTATTGAAAGGGAAGGTACTATAAACGCTACTGTGGAGTCAATAAAAGAAAACTCTTTAGGCCAGGGGCTGCATGCATGCTGACCCCTACTGAGGGAAGCTCTGGGGGTACAGTGCTGAGGACCTCTCCTGGGAGTCAAATGTTTTTTGAATTATCTTTCTGTTTGAAGAAGAACCTGCCTTCCATTCAGTCAGGGCTCTGTTGAATAGCCCAAGTTTAAAATGAGCCAGGAGTGAACAGACATGTGATTATAAAAACACATTGAAATTGCCAAGTGGAGTCTACAGCAGTGGTCACCAACCATTTTGGCATGAGAGGCCGGTTTTGTGGAAGACTGTTTTCCCACAGACCAGGAGTGGAGTGGGGAGGATGGTTTCGGGATGATTCGAACACATTACATTTATTGTACATGTTATTTCTATCATTATGTTGTAATATATAATGAAATAATTCTACAACTCACCATAATGTAGAATCAGTGGGAGCCCTGAGCTGTTTTCCTGCAACTAGACAGTCCCGTCTGGGGGTGATGGGAGACAGTGAGAGATCAGAAGGCATTAGAGTCTTACAAAGAGCTCACAACGTAGATCCCGCTCACGTGCAGTTCACAATAGGGTTCGTGCTCCTGAGAGAATCTAATGCTGCAGCTGATCTGACAGGAGGCCGTGCTCAGGCAATAATGTGAGCGATGGGGAGTGACTGTAACTACAGACCAAGCCTCACCTGCTGGCCTGCTGCTTGTTTCCTGCTGTTTGGCCCTGGTTCGAGGGATTCCTGGTCTCCAGGAACTCATCTCTCTTAAGTCTTTTTCCTTGAAGAGGGTTTTCTTTTCTTTCTTTCTTTTTTCAGACTGGGTCTCCTTGGTCAGGCTGGAGGGCAGTGGTGCGATCTTGGCTCATTGCAACCTTGACTTCCCAGGTTCAAAGCAATTCTCCCACCTCAGCTTCCTGAGTAGCTGGGACTGCAGGTGGACACCACCACGCTGGGCTAATTTTTGGTATTTTTAGTAGAGATGGTTTCACCAGTTGCCCGTGCTGATCTTGAACTCCTGGGCTCAAGTGATCTGCCCACCTCAGCCTCTCAAAGTGCTGAGATTATAGACGTGAGCTACCGTGCCCGGCTTTTCTGGAATTCTTGAATCTTATTAAAGATTCTAGGTTATATGTGCCTTTGGTTGAATTCTCCTGAGTGGTTTCTATTTCCCCGAGTTTGCCATTTTTCTTACTCTATTAAGTATCTATATTCCAGGGTTTTGTGCAATTCACCAAAGCTTTTAACATAATTTCTAAGAACAATTTTGATCAAAGTCCTAAGAAGACAAGTAAAATTCTTCGGTAATAGGTATAATTTTCATCAAATGATTGCTTTCCTTGTTTTTATTGTTAGGGCTCTATCGCTTAATGTGAGAGGGGAGCTGTCCCATAGATAAAACCCAGTGGTTCTGAAGGATGAAAGGAAACAATGGAGGCAATTGATCAGAAGCCTGTGTTTCCCTGGCAGGTCCTCCGGCCCATTTCCCCCATGCCACGTAGAGGAAACTCTCATAGGAAACTGACATAGCATAGGCATTTTGCTTAGGTCCAGCCAATCTACCTTTAAGAATATTTAAAGCTATTCCATCTGTGAGTGGATCTTGAGAAAGAAAAACAAAATATATTTTTATGTTGGTTATTTTGTAAATGCCCAATGGGTTCACTTTGCCCACTGCCTAGACAGAGCTGATTTATCAAGACAAGGGAATTGCAATGGAGAAAGAGTAGTTCACGCAGCGCCAGCTGTGTGGGAGACAGGAGTTTTATTATTACTCAAATCAGTCTCCCTGAGCATTCAGGGGTTGGCATTTTGAAGGATGATTTGGTGGGCTCGGGAAATGGGGAGTGCTGATTGGTTGGCTTAAAGATGAAATCATAGGGGGTCGAAGTGAGTTCTTGCTGTCTTCTCTTCCTGGGTGGGATTGCCGAATTGGTTGAGCCAGTTTACCGGTCTGGGTGGCGTCAGCTGGTGCATCGAGGGCAGGATCCGCAAAATCTCTCAAGCACTGATCGTAGTTTTACAGTAGTGATGTTGGTCCCAGAAGCAATTTGGGGAGGTTCATACTCTTGGAGCTGGAGGCTGCATGGCCCCTAAAGTGTAATTTCTAATCTTGTAGTGAATTTGTTAGTCCTCCAAAGGTAGACCGGTCCCCAGGCATGAAGGGGTTTTTGGGAGAAGGAGTTATTATTATTAATTTTGTTTTAGAGTTGAACTATAAAGTTATTCCCAAGGTTAGTTCAGCCTATGACCAGGAATGAACAAGAACAGCTTAAAGGTTAGAAGCAAGATGGAGTCAGTTAGGTCTGACCTCTTTCACTATCATAATTTCCTGTTATAATTTTTGCAAAGACAGTTTCACTTTCTAGTATCTAATATTTTAGTAAATCCCTCTCCTTCCCCATTTTCCTACGTCCTTGATCCTTTCTCTGTGCTACTTGTCAAAGTGTGTCAATTTGAATTCACTCGTTTATTCATTGAGCACCATCATGCACGAGGCACTATACTATGCACTGTGGATTCATCCATGAAAAAGACAGACAAAAAAAAAAAAACTTGTCTTGGAACGAAATCGTGGAGGTGGCCGACCAAGGAGGTGATCGTGCGGCCTTGGGCTCTGGTGTCTCCCAGTCTGCTGAAGCCCGGAGGCCGTCACCGTGGACTTCCAGCATCGCCCTGGGGGCAAGACCGGGAGCGGGGAGGGGTGGGGGCCGTGGCCTTCTCTTCCAAGAGCAACCCTGACCCTGGAGACCGTCGACATCAGCAAGGACCCGTACTTCATGAAAAACCACCTGGGCTCCTATGAATGCAAGCTCTGCCTGATGCTTCACAACACGAGGGGAGCTACCTGGGGGAAGACGTTTGTGAAGATCGGCCGCCCGGGCTACGAAGTGACCAAGCGGAGGGACTCGGAGATGGGCCGGCCGAGCCTCCGCTTCCAGGTGGACCACCCTGAGGTCGCCGAGGGCACCAAGCCGCGCCGCCGCTTCGTGTCTGCCTGGGAGCCGCGGATCGAGCCCGGCACCGGCGCGGGCGGTGCCTGCTGAGGGCCGCCCAGCCCTGCGAGACCGCCGCCTTCCAGGCGCCCAGCAGAGAGATCGACAAGGCGGAGGGCAGGTTCCGGACGCACTGGAACCGGAGACCGAGCCGTTCTTTCTCCAGTTCCACTTTAAGATGGAGCAGCCCCCGGCTCCGCCCAGCCTCCCCGCCGGGCCCCCCTGGGGTGAAGCGGCCTCCACCCCGCTGATCGACGGTCTGCCCCCCCGGCCACCCTGCCCGAGTCTTTGCCGCCGCCCCTGCCAGGAGGCCTGCCTCTGCCACCCATTACCCCCCACGGGGCCTGCGCCCTCAGTGCCCCCAGGACCACCCCAGCTGTCCCCGCCAGCTCCAGGGGTCCACCCCTCCACATCTGGGGCCCACCCCCAGCTCCTGGACTCCATCCTCCAGCCCCCGGGGTTCACCCACCAGCCCCCGGAGTCCAGCCACCCCCATCAGCAGGGATTCACCCCCAGGCTCCACGGCTGCACCCACCAGCCCCAGGGATGCACCCTCAGGCCCCAGGGGTCCACCCCCAACCTCCCAGGGTCCATCCGTCAGCTCCTAGGGTCCACCCTCAGCCTCCTGAAGTTCACCCCTCAAATCCTGGGGTACACCCCTCCAACTCCCATGCCCCAAATGCTGAGGTCCCCACCCACCTCCGAAGGCCCAGGGAACATACCTCCCCCAACCAACTGAGAAGCTTCTCCCTTCCTAGCAAGCCCGGCCCAGGTGCTCCTGCCTTTCCCGTGGAGAGAGGGCTGCTCTTTTGTACTGTCTCCACTCATTAAACGGCTTCCCTCCGCCTCCAAAAAAAAATCTTCTTTGCGACATTTACATGATAGTGAGAGGAATGCAATAAGCAAATAAAAGAGTAAAACATATGAGTCAGACGGTGCCCAGGAGAAAAGTGATGAAGAGAAGGGTATATGTAATGCTTCTTCATATGCCGTTAGGGCAGGGTAGAGTTACGTTTTGGCAACCACAGTCTGAAAAAGCATCATCAAAATGATGGCATTTGATCAAAGACCTAAGAAGACAAGGGAATAAGGTGAACAGTAAGCAGTGAGTTGTGATTTCTGGGTATGGCTCAGTGGTGAATGTCTGCTCCACACGCATCCACAGAGGCAGCTCACCTAAAGGATGGGGGAGATGGTCCCAAGACGGTGCCCTCATGTGGCTGGTGAGTGGGTATTTCCTGTCAGCTCGGGAGTTTGGCTGGGGGGCCTCAGTTCCTCCCCACATGAAATGTGCACCTCTGTGTGCAGGAATGGAAGGAGTCATCATTCATTGAGAAGTGAAAGGTTAAGGGAGGAGCGAGACATCTAGAGTCTGATGTTGGGCACGTTAAGCGTGAGTTGTCTGTTAAATATTCAGATGAAGATGTCAGCAGGCAACTGGGAATCTGGAGCTCAGAATGGAACTTATAAAAAGAAATTGCCCTACCCAAGGGAATTAAAAGACATCCTTGTATGTCCCAGTCTTTCATTACTAGTTAATTATGCTGAGCTGATCAAGACAGGGAAATGGCCATTACTTATTCCTATTAGAATGTGTATATATTTCTTCAATGTGGTAGTTTTAAAACAAGTTCTTTGACATTCTTCCCATCAAGAGATGGAACCTATGTCCGCTTTCCTTGACCTAGACAGGCATTTGTGGTTGTATTGACCAACTTGGTATGACAGAAGTAATGTTATGGAATTTTGAGGGTGACCCATAAAAGGCAATGGAGTTTTTGCCTCTCTCTTTGGGATGTTCACCCTTGAGATCCAGCCACCATGCTATGAGAAAGCCAGGGCCACATGGAGGGGCACATTGCTTATGGAGAGGAATGAGGCCCCCAGCTAAACTCCCAAACTGACAGCCAACATCAACTCAGCAGCCACATGAGGGAGTCATCTTGGGAACACATCCCTTATTCTTCAGTTCAGCTGGCTATGTGGTTGCTTCGTGGAGGAGACAGGAGCATTCCTCACTGAGCCCTACCCAAATTGCAGATTTGTGGCAAAACACAATTTTTACTGTATAAACCACTGCTAAAGGTGGTAATGGTTATCCAGAGACTTAACATACAAGGTATTGAAATTAGGACCAACTGTTTTTTTTATAACCATTGTATTCCCAGCACCTGACATTGTCTGAGTATGTGCAGTAGACAGTCAGTAGCTGTTTTAAATGAATGAACTAAGATGAAGCAGCTGTGACCATCTTACAAGTGGGAGGGATGGTTGAGAGCACGTAGAAAAGCTCCTAGTTTGGAGGAACAGAGTTCAGCTCAGAAAGAAGTGAGTTCAGGGAAATTAACTTTTTTTTTTTTTTTTTTTTTGAGACAGTCTTGCTCTGTTGCCCAGGCTGGAGTGCAGTGGCACGATCTTGGTTCACTGCAACCCCTTGCCTCCTGGGTTCAAGTGATTCTCATGCCTCAGCTTCCCAAGTAGCTGTAATTACAGGTGCCTGCCACCACGCCTATTTTTTCTATTTTCAGTAGAGATGGGGGTTTCACCATGTTGGCCAGGCTGGTCTCAAACTCCTGACCGCCACCCACGTTGGCCTCCCAAAGTGCTAGTAACAGGTATGAGCCACCACGCCGGGCCAGGGTAGTTAAAAATTGTAGGCTCTGAATGTGTAAAACAGGTTGTCCAAGAAATCTTATGGACAATAAGTCATTTACCTTGGAAATTATTCTAAAGCTTTTTGAAATAGAGCTATGCTAGAAATGAGATGCTGCCTCTGCTAGCTGCCCCAGAGCTGGTTACCAGGGGATAAATTTTCTTGGAACAATAGCTATAAAGGCACTTCATATTCTGTATGTGATCTGAAAATGTATTCAACAAAGTGAATGTATAATGAAAGCAAGAACATTATATAAATAATTTGCACTCCAACTTTTCCTGTACGCAGAAAGTCATACCAGTGTAGAGCCTTAACATGTTTGTGGGTAGGAGAGGGCACAGAAGACAATAGACACAGGGCCATTCAAGGATCCTCTACAAGACAACCATTCCTGAGTGATCAGCCTCATCGGAAAACAGTGTGTATGGTTAGGCCAAAATTAGCCTCTTCTTTCATTTCAACTTGGTGATTCAGTCAAGTCCCTCTTAGTCCTGGTGGTACCTTGAGGGGGCACTCACATTCACAACTGATGGAAGTGGGACTTCTTTTCTTTTTGGAAGTCAATTTGGTATTGTAATTAAAGCGGTAAGAATTAAAAATATCCCTCTCCTTAGACACTCTCACGAGTAGCTAAGACCTAAGTACCATTTACTACGTATCAGGCACTGTTCTATACCTATATCTATGAATACATTTAATCCTCATGACTGCCTTATAGATATAAAGTAGTTTTAACTTATTTTACAAATGAGGAAACAGAGACTCAACTGAGGCAGCTTGGCTGGGCTCTGCCTCGGTTGGGTCTGCATTGTTGAAGATGTTAAACTGCCTTTCATTATAAAACAAAAACAAACTAAACAAGAATCTGTGGTCAGAAACATCGGTCCAAACATTGTAATACTGAAAAATTTTCAAAAGGAGCTAAGTATTCATATGCAGCCATTATACATGGTTATTTAATAAAAGAGAATGAACACTGATGTGCACCTGGCAGTTCAGAGCCAAAGCTCCGGAGTGAGGCCTGACAGCGTGCAGACCAGACACGGAGAAGCCAAGCTTGTTGGGGAGAATCGGACACAGGGAGAGCAGTGCTCCTGGGCGACAGGCAGAGCCGGAGAAGAGGAAATAGAACAAAATTAAGGACCCTGCAAAAAACCGGAGACACACCGACTCTTTTCTGTCAACATCACCCACGAAAGAAACTGCACAACCAAAAGATTTCTGGGAACAAAAGGACCAACAGAGAGCACTTCACATGTTTGACTGTGGAGCTGAGACTACAATGAGCTGGATCACGAGAATGAAAAACATGAAGACATGTAAACATTATATGCCAATAAAGTAGAAATGCAATGATAATTGTTTACCTTCACCGGACACTCCCTGCAGGGCAAGGCGATCTAACCACGAGCTTCAAAGCTCCAGTGAAACCCTCCCTCACCAGGAGACCACTCAGGAGACGAGAGTCAATTTACAACCCAAATTATACCTGCTAGTCTCCTCCACCTGGGAGACTTTCGGACGCCTTTGTAATCAAGTTCCGTCGATAAAGACCTCCTGGTAGATAAAGGCACTAAAGTGGCTACAGGGATCCTCACCTGCTCGCCTTCCCCGCATGTCATTCGTGCCAGGCCCTCCTTTTAAAAGTGCCCACTTTTGCTCCAAAAGCCAAGCAGTACCCTTAAGGCAGGAAAAGCCTGTCCTTTTCCCCGAAGGTAGCTTTGGAATAAAAAGGCATTTTCTTGATACCAGACCTCACTCTTGTTAATTGGAGTCTGCAAGTAGTGAGTGACTGAACCTGCATTTCTGTTACAAAAATACAGTGAGGAGAACATCTGTGAACCAGGACAGGAACGTGACCAGCCTGACTCTGCTGGCACCTTCATCTCCTTCTTACAGCCTCCAGAACTGAGAGACAGAAACATTAAGCCACCCAGTCTATGGGATTCTGTTACAGCAGCCTGAATTAAGATACAGAGACTTACCCAATTAAAAATTATGGACAGGCTGGGCGCTGTGGTTCATGCCTGTAATCCCAGTACTTTGGGAGGCTGAGGTGGGTGGATCACAAGGTCAGGAGTTTGAGACCAGCCTGGCCAATATGGTGAAATCCCGTCTCTACTAAAAATACAAAAATTAGCTGGATGTGGTGGCATGTACCTGCCACTCGGGAGGCTGAGGCAGGAGAATCGCCTGAACTTGGGAGGCAGAGGTTGCAGTGAGCCAAGATGATGCCACTGCACTCCAGTCTGGGTGATAGAGCAAGATTCCATCTCAAAAAAGAAAAAAAAATTATGTACATATGACAATATTTTAAACTATAGAACTGTGGTTCTCAAATGTGGCTTTGCCCCCTAAAGGATATTTGGCAATGTCTGAAGACACTTTTGATTGCCAGTGGTCAGATGCTGCTAAATAAATATCCTACACTGCTCAGGAAAACTCCCTACAACAAGGAATTATTCTCTAGAAAATGTTAGTAGCATTCAGGATAAGAAACCCTGCCTCACAGATAACAATCGGCTGTCTTAATTTTTATTTCCCTGGAACTTTTCTCTGTCTCTCATTTGGGACAAACTTGAGTGCCAAAATGTGGCAGCAAAATATTTTAGATCAAGTAAAGACTGTAAATTAGGTCTATGAAATATTTTCCCAGCACTGGGAGACACATGTTGGCCCCAATTTCCTATTCAGACTTGCAATTAAGACACAAGAGGTGTGGGTCCCCAACATGGGAAGATTTCTCACTGGTCTGTAGATCAGTAAATAGTCAAGGCTGTTACCATAGAGTCATTCACACCAGCACAATGGCGTTCCTCCAAGAATGTATCTACATAAAAACACCATTTAGACAAATGGAAGACACATCCTAAAGAAGGGTTTGTTCAGGCATGCCTTCCGCATTCCCTTGTATCACCACTTCCATTTCATCTTCTTTTGTATCATAAATAGAACTTGAGCCCTGGTTAAAGGAAACTGAGTCTGTCTCTTCTCTCCCCACTTAATATTACTTCAACTATTTAATGTCCAGAGTCATCCTTCAAAGAAAAGTCTTGCCCAGGGTTATTTTATTTAATTTATTTATGTAATACGGTGTAGAAAGCTATCATGTCATAAGCAATGATTCTGTACAATCATCCTGCAGAAAATTTTTTTTGGAGAATTCTTGGTAATTTAAGACCAGCAGAGCACCCCTCCCCACCCACCCCGTAAAAGTGCTTACAATGAACAGGGATTCTTTTTCTTTATCAAAGACCCAAAGATACGTGGACAAAAAAAAAAAAAAGCTTGAAGTCTCAATGCCTAATGTGTGCACATAAAACAGGCACGAAGAAACAAACGTGTATCCTCTTAATTCCTATATCACAAATATAGCAGAAGCAGCAATCTGTACAGTAAAATGCAATCATGGAAAAAAAAAATCTCTCTAAAGCATCTGAAATACTTAAAAATGTTTAACTTTAAAATGCATAGTGATCAGGAAAGGAATACTTAGGCAAGAGAAGCAGCTAAACTCCCACGTTCACGTGAAGCATCCCCCATCGATTCTTAAAGCATATTTAAAGTAGGACTTAGTTGGGTCACAAACCACAAGAATAATATACAACTGGCTAAGGGGCTATGTGATAAATAATCAGGAGAGAATCTATTCATGCACTAGGTTTGAAACAGCTAAATTCTTTACAGTACACAAAACCCATTAATAATGTAGTGTAGAGACCAAAATGTAAAGAGACAGAGAGAATACATTACTGATCTGTGGATTAATTCAAGTTCAGGCATCTACTTGTGTTACAGCACAGCTGTCAAAAGGCGATAAGGAGGAAATCATAAGACAGAGGGGTTTGTTTCTTTCCACATTATTCTATAAATGGACACCGATGGGTAGTGAAGCAATGGTTTTGCTGTCCAACTTCAGAGGCTGCCGTGGCGGGGGTCTAGTTCTGCATCTGCTCAAAGAACTTGTAGGTTGGATTTTCATAGCCGTTCTGCTGCATCTTGGACAGGTGGCGCTCCTCCGGGGTGACAGCGGCGTCAACCTGAAAAACAAAGAGGAGGAGAGCTGAGCAAAAAATAAAAATCAATCCTTTAAGGGCGCACATGGAGAAGCAGTGAAAAGGCAAGCAGCACAGTACTGTTGCCCAGACTGCAGAACACCCATGTTTCTCCCCTACTTTGACACCTTGGAGCACAACGCTTTTGCCCACCAGTTACACAGCTGCTGTGCTCCACCTAGCCACCAGGTGGCGGTGGAAACCTTCACAGGCTTGCAAAAACTGCAGTGGCTTCTGCTTCCCCAGCTCAGCAGTAAGTGGATAAAGCCGGTGCAATGGTATTTTTTCCTCCCTTGTTGGCTCAATAAAGGACAAACGGTGTTAATGGAAGCCTGTTTTACTGGAAAGCGTGTTGGCAAGAGAGATAAAACCACAAGAGTATCATGGGGGGAGATTCAGCGAAGTATACTGTATCTTGGGTGACACTCAAATCTATATAGAAAAATACTTGATTCCCTGGACTGCTGAACATCTTGCCATGCTGATTTTGGTCCAGCCCATTCCTATCGAATTTTATGGTTGTTAAAATGTAAAAGAGAGGTTTGAGAATCATGTAATTAGAACGATAACATACATATACCAAAGGGGGCCATTATTTGGCACAAGAAAAAAGAAAGACTGGAGCAAAGAGGAACGCCATTCTAGATTACGTATTTTTTTTTTTTTTTAGAGGCGGAGTCTTGCTTTGTTGCCCAGGCTGGAGTGCAGTGGTGCGACCTCAGCTCACTGCAACCTCCGCCTCCCGGGTTCAAGTGATTTTCCTGCCTCAGCCTCCCAAGTAGCTGGGACAACTGGCACCTGCCACTATGCCTGGCTAATATTTTGTATTTTTAGTAGAGACAGGGTTTCACCATGTTGGCCAGGATGGTCTTGATCTCCTGACTTTGTGACCTGCCTGCCTTGGCCTCCCAAAGTGCTGAGATTACAGGCATGAGCCACTGCACCTAAGATTATATAATTAAAGATTTAAAAAATGAGCATCAGGGTACTATAGAAGTATGTTCAGCTAAAGGTTTAAAATCAGACCCTCTCTGTTAATATGTTGCTTTACTTCTAAAGCCAGGCCAGTAATGGAAGACTTTTTTCTCTCCCTGTCACTGTTAGAGCTGTGTGGGGCATTTACTCTCTGCAGGTTGCACAGGGTACTTACTTCTACAACAAGCACAGTGGCTGTTCTTGTTTTACTATATTTGTTATACCCTTCCCCATTCCCAGAAGAGAAGTGGTCCTTAACTCTGCCGAATGAGTAAAGGCTGACTTTTTTGGCTGTTGAAATTCCTCTTTTGTAAAACCATGGTAAGTTGAAGGGAATAAATACAAAATCATCAGAATGAAGAAGCATGTTTTCCAGAGAAAAGTTCGGATGTACCATATGGAAGATTATCCCTCAAAGGGATATTTCCTAGAATGGGCTGCCCACTCATCTCCGGGAGGATACTGCAGGCCTGTTCCCCCTTGCTGAGTGTTGCAAAGTGACATTTGCCCCCTTATGCAGCTTTTCCCCCTACACACCCCATCTGGCACGGATCTGAGCCTACACAGCATTACCCCTGAAGGCAAGGAAGAAAAAGTACCAGCAAGGACATGGTGTTGGCGCTAAGACATGAGGTCTAGAGATGGAGCTAGATACGTCATGACTAGACTACACTGGCTGATAATAACTCAGACTACAAGATCTGTTAATACGGCCGGGTATGGTGGCTCATGCCTGTAATCCCAGCACTTTGGGAGGCCAATCCCAGCCCTTTGGGAGGCCAGCCTGGCTGACAGGGTGAAACCTTGGCTCTACTAAAAATACAAAAATAAGCCGGGCGTGGTAGCGTGTGCCTGTAGTCCCAGCTGCTCCAGAAGCTGACGCAGGAGAATTGCTTGAACTTGGGAGGTGGAGTTTGCAGTGAGCCAAGATTGTGCCACTGCACTCCAGCCTGGGCGACATAGTGAGACCCAATCTCAAAAAAAAAAAAAAAAATCTGTCAATATAATAATCAGGTCCCCCGAGGTCCCTTTGTACAGCCCAACTTCATGAAGTGATTGACTCTTCAATCTGGGAATGAGGTAGAATGACTACCGGGGCTAATCCCAAGGCAGCTGCAATAGGCAGATACACAGCTCCCTCATCCCTTGGGACCTAGTGTTCCATCCATTACATGCCCTGATTCTTAAGTTCCCATTTATGGAAGAGACTGTGCGCCACTGTGAATCCCTTCCGTCTACCACCCTGTGGCTCAGAGCTGCCCGAGTTCCCCTGCAGCCAAACCCTCAGGTTACTCCAACGATAGACCTGGACATTTCCCCTTAGCACACTTCCAACAAGCTCTAACCAAGGCCAGTACTCAGAGGACACTGCTCAAATGGATGCTCAGCTTCACTGTCCTTCTGGGAGCAAATCACAGATGTTTCCTCATCCTCTCCTCTTTCCTTTGATCTGCACTGTTGTCAACAAATGAGGTCACCTGGCTTTCACTGGCAACTGTGTAATGAGCCTCCAACTTGTAAGTTAAAACACCATCCTTAAAGATTAGCACCAAGAGATTTCACTCTCTCAATCGGTGTGCCAGGAGGCAGCCTATCTGCAGCAGTACACCATTTGAACTTGGGCATCATTTTTGTTCCCAATTACCTCGTAACTGAGATCTCAAAGAATGCCCAAGTGTAAAAAAATCATCTTGCTTAGCTGCTGTGTTTCTGATTGTAGAAAAAAGCCACAATGCTGCTTCACTGTTGGAATATTATACTTTTATCTCTTCCAGGAGGCACATCCACCATCATACTGCTGTCAGCAATCATTTGCATGCATCAAGGTCAGGGGAACTCCTCGCAATTCGGTAAGACTTATCTCCTCTTCAAACTCCAAAGCCAAATGTCTTTCCTTGGCTTCTGTTTTGCTACTTGCTAATCCTATTACCTTTTGCCACTGAGAAGACAGTTAATGTTTCGTCATTTCTGCCATGTGGCGGGTTGGCCCTCAGACCTCAGAGGGCTCAGGAGCTAAAGGAGAAGGGATTATCTTTACAAAAAGACATCCAAGAAGCATGAATTGGATCTTTCATCTCCAACCCCTTGAAAGCTGGATGTGAAAAACTGAGTATTCACATCTAAGGATAAAACTACCGCAAAAGGAAATGCACCAGTTAAGGGTGGCCTTCCTCTCTGGCAGGCTCACCAATCTCTTCCTCGTGGCTAAGCTACAGCAGTGGCATGGGCCACTATGTGAAGGCCAGTCCCACCTCGACCCTGTGCAGACAGGGCCTCTACACAAACACAATACTACTTCCCTGAAAGCAGAGCCAGGGGAGGTTTGGGCCCGTGGTGCTTGTTTTGGAAGGAATGATAAAACAATGAAGTCAAGGAAGAATTTCCATTTTCCAACCAGGCAGAAACATCTGCCACTTGCTGGGATGAAAACACACATACGTGGCCAGGCACGGTGGCTCACGCCTGTAATCCCAGCACTTTGGGAGGCTGAGACAGGCGGATCACAAGGTCAGGAGTTTGAGACCAGCCTGACCAACATGGTGAAACCCTGTCTCTAGTAAAAATACAAAAATTAGCCGGGCATGGCGGCGCAGGCCTGTAATCCCAGCTCCTCGGGAGGCTGAGGCAGAATCTCTTGAACCCAAGAGGCGAAGGTTGCGGTGAGCCGAGATCACACCACTGTACTCCAGCCTGGGTGACAGAGCGAGACTCCATCTCAAAAAAAAAAATTAAAAAAAAAAGAAAGAAAAGAAAACACACATACATACAACCACTGAATATTCATTCTCTCCCCAGACAGCCTGGATTCCACAGCAGCAGGAACTGATCTGGTCTTCATTCGGCCCAGGCCCCCTGCACTGCACAGCAGAGCGTCTTCAACTGGCTGCTGCCAATGACACACGCTGAAAAGAGCAGAGCCCAAACGGCCTGACCCGCCTTGTCCTGAGATAGCTTTGAGGAGGACTTGTGACACTCTTTGCCTCGCCTCCAAACCGCCTCACCATTTTCTTCCTGAACTTGATTCTTGGGAACCATTTAGTCCTTCACTATATCCAGAGGAATTTAGAGCTCAGCTGTCTGACTGCAGGGATAAGATTCTATTCGGGTGTCCTTAGTTTCTAGGTCTCCCCCATCATCTTGCTACTAGAGTATCTACATGGAGGTGCGTGAGCTTGGAGGAGGGGCAGGAAACACCACTTCTGGATTTGATTATGTAATCAGCAGGACGTGGATGAACAGATGTCCCTTTATACAAGGGACTGAGTGAGGCCAAAAGACAGAATCCTGTCATTGAGATGGGCCAGCCAAGTAAAGGAGGGTAAGGGAATAAGGCTTACAATACAACAGTGGAGCGTGGCACATCAAAGGAGCCAGAAGCATGCGAAACATAAAATAAAATGAAAGCAAAGAAAATAGCCAGCAAGTTTTCTTCTCTTTGTGACGGAGTCTCGCCCTGTCACCCAGGCTGGAGTACAATGGCGTCATCTTGGCTCACTGCAACCTCCACCTCCCGGGTTCAAGCGATTCTCGGGCCTCAGCCTCCTGAGTAGCTGGGATTACAGGTGCACACTAGGACACCTGGCTAATTTTGTATCTTCAGTAGAGACGGGGTTTCACCATGTTGGCCAGGCTGGTCTTGAAATCCTGACCTCGTGATTCGCCTGCCTTGGGCTGCCAAAGTGCTGGTATTACAGGCGTGAGCCCCCATGCCTGGCCCTAGGAAGTTTTCAAGCTAGTCGCTTATCCCTCCTAGTAACCTCCCAGTAATTGCTTGCTACTTGGTTGTGTAGATGCTCGTTTTCCCTAATTAAGATGCCATCTCTTTATAGTTACATAGAACTAGAAAGTAGTTAGCTATGCTTATTGCCAACATCAAGCAATTCTTCAGGAAGGTTCAGGAACTCTTTTGATATCCCTTTGTAATTTTTTTTTTTTGAGACAGAGTCTTTCTCTGTCACCCAGGCTGGAGTGCAGTGGTGCGATCTTGGCTCACTGCAACCTCTGTCTCCCGGGTTCAACTGAGTCTCCTGCCTCAGCCTCCCAAGCAGCTGGGACTACAGGCATGCACCACCATGCCTGGCTAATTTTTTGTATTTTTATGAGAGATAGGGTTTCACTACGTTGGCAAGGCCGGTCTCAAACTCCTAGCTTCAAGTGATCCACCTGCCTCGGCCTCCCAAAATGCTGCGATTACAGGTATGAGCCACCACCCCCAGCCTGTAATCATTTTTGATGCTCTCCTTCGATCTTCCAATTTCTCTTCCTGCTGCTCACTGTAAGTCACTCCTAGGTTCTGCGTCCACCCTCACTTCTCCGTACCGCTGCTTTCCATTCAGCCTGACCACTCTCTCCAGCTACTCTACAATGCTGACGTCAGTGCATCTGTATCCTGGGGGGGCAGCTTCCTTCTGAAAAGAAAGGACCTTTAAGGACATCTTTTTATAAAGTCACCAGTATGACAGCACATTTCTCAGAAACTAAGTCGCATGCTATACCTGCATAAAAGCCAAATAAGCAACTCTCTGCTTATTTAGGTCATTAATGATATGACTAGGAGGTCAGTGCAGGGAGACACCTGGTGTTCCAGGGATCAGATCTGTGAGAGGAAAGCTTTTTCACATCCTATGATAAAGAGAAGCTGTGCCCCTGACTTCTCCTTAGTAAACGTGACGTCTCTGCAGAGAGTGGCAGAAAGAGCTAGGATACGTATTTTTAAGTATCTAGTGTCTACATATCTGAGTGTAGAAAAGTGCTGCTTGCTACTAAACAGATCCTGGAATCAGTGGGCTTTGCAGCACGTCCTAAAATAGGGGCGAGCGTGGATAATTCAGCTAGTGCTGAGATTTCCGGTCACCAGAGGGGTATTCTGACATGGGGGGTGCCTTTGGGGAGTGGTAATAACAAAAGGCTATTGCTTCACTGCTTGAAGCACCAATAAGGTGCTTCAAGTTACCTCCTTGGGAAAGTGTGGCCAATGGTTCACAGAGTGACTCTCTGGCCTTATGGCTAAGTAAATCATTAAGTCAATATTTGCTGCTTATTATTATTATTTTTTGAGACAGAGTCTTGCTCTGTTGCCCAGGTTGGAGTGCAGTGGCACGGTCTTGGCTCACTGCAGCCTCCGCCTCCTGAATTCAAGTGATTCTCCTGCATCAGCCTCCTGAGAAGTAATGTGTTTTTTCGGAGACAGAGTCTTGCTCTGTCACCCAGGCTGGAGTGCAGTGGTGCGATCTTGGCTCACTGCAACCTCCGTCTCCTGGGTTCCAGTGATTCTCCTGTCTCAGCCTCCCAAGTAGCTGGGACTACAGGCGTGCACCACTATGCCTGGCTAATTTTTTCTATTTTTATTAGAGACAGGGTTTCACCATGCTGGCCAGGATGGTTGATCTCCTAACCTTGTGATCTGCCTGCCTTGGCCTCCCAAAGTGCTGGAATTACAGGCGAGAGCCACCACGCCCAGCCACGGCTTATTGTTTTTTTAAAAAGGCAAATCTAGCAAGTGCTCATTTCCAAATGCTAACAACTCTACTAATAAAATACAGTCATGGGCCGCATAATGACTTTTAGTCAATGACAGACCAAATATATATATGATGGTGGTCCTGTAAGATTATAATATTGTATTTTCTCCTGTGCCTTTTCTATGTTTAGATACACAAATACCTATCAGTGTGTCACAACTGACTACAGTACTCAGTGCAACAGCACGCTGCACAGCTGTGTAGCCTAGGAGCAATAGTTTATAGGTGTGTAGCTGGCTATGCCATCTGGATTTATGTACATATGCTTTATGGTGTTTGCATAAGATGAAACCACCCCATGACACATTTCTCAGAACGTATCTCCCGTGTGAGGCGGTAGAGGCTTGTTTTCATTTCTACATTCGTTCTCAGCTTTTTTCCCTAGGGTTCCTATCTCTGTGATCTTCTGCAGGAATTTTTCACTCTAAAAACGAGGAATTTCCTGGAAACCAATGCTTTCCTCATGACTTCTTCACGGACTGATGGTACATAAGTACAATGGTGTTCTGTCCTGAGTGACTGAAGTGAGTCCAACTGGAAATATTCATTTACACATTTTTGTTCTTATTGAAGTAGGGTTACCCATTAACGAGGGTTAGCCAGAGCTGGACATAAAGGCATTTCCATGTACTTGAGTGTGAGAGGACCTGTTAGGGCAGGAAGAGGATGTTTGCAGAAGCATCACTTCCGTTCAGTGCAGACTCTGGAATGCAGAGAAAAATGGCGCTCGGAAAGCCCACAGTGCTCTCACCTGGGAACATTCCTGGGCTGGGGTGCAACTCCCCGTGTTCAAGTTCTAGCATTCCAGCTAGACTATGACTTTTTAAGGACAGAAAAGGGGAATGTAGTCTATTCCAACATGGCTGTACAGATACACCATGGGGCTGGACAGAGCGCTGCTTTCGGGAAGGACAGCCACAAAGGTCTCCAGAGGAAGAAGGCGAGGAGAGGAAATAAACAGAACAAAACACAAACGAGGTGAGGCCCTTCATCTCGAAAGGCTTCCAGCTGCTCTCAAGTAGACAGCAAAATGAGCATCTGGAGAAGAGCTGAACAGCCATCTTTCCCGATTTTGCTCCTGCAAGGATACCTCCTGGCTTAAAAATTATTTAAAGAATCTGGGTCAAAATGTCAACTTTTCCTCTGACATTCCAAGTCCAATGAGACACTGCTTGGTAACTGACCAAAAAAAGGGCGATTTAATTCAGGCAGCTGGAAGAGCACTTAAAAGGCAACTGGTTATCTGGGAGGCAAGAGATACCATCTTCCACTCCCTGAGGCTTGCGCAGAGAACTAAAAGGAAAGAGTGTTAAAATGATGTGTCAGTGACTCTCAAATCTGACTGCCTGTCTCATTCAGGTGGGGAAATTTTCAGCACTCAGATTCCCAGCCTCCTATTTGGAAATTCTGTTTCCTTAGGTCTGGGGTAGGACCTGGTAAGCCTCACACACAGCCTGGGGAAAGGGCTCCTAGTAGACACCTTGCTTTTCTCCCTACCATCACTGGGCTCTGTTACAGGCTAAAATGTGTCCCCCTAAAATTCACATGTTGAAGTCCTAACCTGCCAGTACCTCTGCATGACTGTATTTGGAGACAGGATCAAAGAGGTCATTAAAGTTAAACAAGGTCATCACCAGGGTGGATCCCAATCCAGTATGACTGGTGTCCTTACAGGAAGAGGTGAGGACACAGCAGAGCACAGAGTGAAGGCCATGCCATCTGCAAACCAAGGAGAGAGGCCTCTGGAGGAACCAACCTGGCTGACACCTTGATCTTACACTTTCAGCCTCCAGTAATGTGAGAAGGTAAATTTCTGTTGCTTAATCCACCCAATCTGTGTTACTTTGGTTATGGAAGCCCTAGGAAGCCAAGTCTTTGGTTTTGGCATCAAAGACGGGCATCTTTAACTGACAAACCAGCAGCAAAGACAGAATTGTATTAAATTAAAAAGGGCTCTTGAAGGCTGGGTGTGGTGGCTCATGCCTGTGATCCCAGCACCTTGGGAGGCCGAGAAGGGTGGATCACTTGAGGCCAGGAATTTGAGACCAGCCTGGCCAATGTGGCAAAACCCCTAAAAATGCAAAAATTAGCCAGGTGCAGTGGTGTGCACCCCTTACCCAGTTCCTTGGGAGGCTGAGTTAGGAGAATCACTTGAACCCAGGAGATGGAGGTTGCAGTGAATGGAGACCATCCCACTGCACTCCAGCCTGGGCGACAGAGCAAGACTCCACCTCAAGAAACAAAACAACAACAATGAAAAAAGTCAAAACAACAGCAACAGAAAAGGGCTCTTGAATTACTCAAGTATGAAGACATCTTTATTTGCTCAAACATAAAACTAAAATTTTTTAAAAATTAATTTGAGCAGAAATAAAATAAACTGACACTAATGAAAACATATCTTATACTGTTTTGAGGGATATAAGCTTAGATACTATTACAAAAGGCGCAGCGTCCAAATGTGATGGTGGGGTCATCGCTTTTATGTGCTCATGCTCTGGTCTGAGTCATTCCGTTCCTTTCCACTGCTCCCTGCTGTTCCCTTGGTTTCCTTCCTCACACTGCTCATCCACGTCAGTATGAATGGGGAAACGAGGCTCAACCCCAGTTTCCATCAGCAGCTTCTGCTGTCATCTGCAGAGGTGTTAAATGCTGAACAAAATGAGATTTCTGGCTTTACTACAGATTTAATTTATTTAAACTCTGCCTGTCTTCTTCTAACCAAGAATGGTTTAGAAAACAGTTCCCTGGGGATGGTGAAATCTTCAGGTCCCTAGAACCACCTAGACTTTTCTCTGATGGCAAAAGCAATGGGGGCTGGGCATGGTGGCTCACGCCTGCATCCCAGCACTTTGGGAGGCCAAGGTGGGTGGGTGGATCACCTGCAGTCAGGAGTTCGAGACCAGCCTGACTGATACGGTGAAACCCTGTCTCTATTAAAAACATAAAAATCAGCTGGGAGTGGTGATGTGCACCTGTAGTCACAGCTACTCAGGAGGCTGAGATAGGAGAATTGCTTGAACCCGGGAGGCAGAGGTTGCAGTGAGCCCAGATTGCGCCACTGCACTCCAGCCTGGGCGATGGAGCAAAACTCTGTCTCAACAACAACAACAAAACACACTGGGGAATAAAAAGCAATGGGGAATATGAGGGGAAATCTGGACTCTGACCTTGACCCTACGTAATTTGAACCCTTTTGTCTTGGTCTCAGTTCCCTCATCTACAAGATAAGAAGATAAATTTGATTGGTCATCAATATATCTTTCAGCTCTAAAAACTCTAACTCTTAAAATATTGCAATAAAATGTCATACGAAATTTTTCAGCTTCACCATGCATATAAAAGTTATATTTATACTACAACCTCTGCAAGACAGGTTCCTAAGAAGTTTCACATGCTATGAGATTTTTATACCACCCCCATGGCATTTTAAAAGCATAAAGATAGCTTATTTGTAAATTTTCTCTCTCCCTCTCTCCCTCTCTCTCTCTCTCTCGTTTTTGTATAGCATCTCGAAACTAAGATATTTCACGTGAAGTGCAGGATAATAGGTTGAAGAACTCTCAAATAACAATCATGTATGCTTTGGTGGGCCATTTAGTATACTGTGATCTCCTGAGAAACTTCAAAGGTAAGAACTGCACTGAAAAGTCACATTATTTACTATTGTCTGGTTGTATTCAGAGGCCAGACTAAGAGAAAAGAAATAACAGGAATAAGTATGTTTAGGTTTTTTTTGGAAAAAGCAACCTCCTACTTCTGTTTTTATTTTTAACTTCTCACACTGGTTTTTGTTGCTTGTCTTTGGAAAAAAAAGTCTAAGAGTAATCATACTTTTTTAAAGTCATGCATTATCATTTGTATTATTTTGATAACTTCATTACAAAGTATAAGTTGAGATAACACACAATCTCAATGCCTTGATCAGAATATTCACAGTAAGTTGCAATGAATGAAAAGTAAGACAAGAAAGAACAGCTGTAACCCAAGCCTTACGGAAGCATATTGATTTGTTTTTCTAAAGAGATACTTAGTTCTTAGCAAAAAGCTAAGCCTCATTCTTTCAGTCTTCTTTAATTCCCAATTGCAAACATGCAGTCAAGTTCACCTACCTCCACCACACCATGGTGAATGGATGTGTACTGTTTCTTCTTCAGCATCACCAAGGTGATGACAATCACTGTTGCTATGACAACACCGCCCACCATGAGTCCAATGATTGCGCCTTTGTTTGAACCCACATCTTCTGCAAAGAACACCTTGAAAACAAATTAGGAAAAATAATTTTAACTTCTAAATGCAATGTAACATAAATGCAATTAAAAGAACTTCATTTCTTTTTTTTTTTTTTTTTTTTTGAGACGGAGTTTCGCTGTTGTTATCCAGGCTGGAGTGCAATAGCACGATCTCGGCTCACTGCAACCTCCGCCTCCTGGGTTCAGGCAATTCTGCCTCAGCCTCCCGAGTAGCTGGGATTACAGGCGTGCACCACCACGCCTGGCTAATTTTTGTATTTTTAGTAGAGACGGGGTTTCACCTTGTTGACCAAGATGGTCTCGATCTCTTGACCTCGTGATCCACCCACCTCGGTCTCCCAAAGTGCTGGGATTATAGGCGTGAGCCACCGCGCCCGGCCAGAACTTCATTTCTTAAATGCACAGGACATTTGCATGAGGTTATACGAAAAGTTTCAATATATTCTCTGCCCAGCTGGTTGGTCACATATTTGGTGCTTACTTAAAAAAAAGAAATCACGTAGTCTCCTTACTAAGAATGACAACCATAGTTCATAGAACAATATACAACACGTGGCTTCCCCAGTACGAAGAAGTCTACTTTCCCCTCACAAGTCAAAACCGAAGTCTGCAAGAACCTGAAACCCTTTGACAGGTGGAACATTTAGTGAGTGGTGGGAAGACAGTGCTTGGATCTATCAGAAGCTGGAAAGGCACGGATCATACTAATGAAAGGAGGTCAGCATTTTCCCAATCACAGCAGGTTTGAAACTCTGAGCCCTGATGTCTGACTCTCAGTGACTGCAACTTAGGTGTTTTTCAACTCTGTAGTTATCCTAATTTCCTTGGAGGGACATTTTTAATGCACAGGGATAAACACTCTGAAATAAAGGAGTAAAACAATAAAAAAAGACCTCTTGTTACCTACTTTTAGCCATAGTAATTCAGCAGGATTCTAATGAACCTTTAGCAGTATAATGCTTTTTAAAGCATAACGCTGTTTCAAAGGGAAGTACAGGCAACAAGAATTTAAAGTCACTTAGCACTCACGCTTTCTTACTATTGTCTCCACACACCAAAATCTGAAATATTGCTTTATTTTTGCTGTTTATTTGGATTAAACATAAAATTTTTCTGAGAACACTGTAAAAAAGAAATTTCATTTATTGCACTATATTCCTTCATACTGTTTATAAAAGCAAGTCATTATTTTTCAACTTTATCTACATCTTGTTATATAAGGAGTTTATCTTATGCCAGATGATGTAAAACTATTGCTAAACATTACCACATTTGCTACGTAACTTAATGAAAATACAAGCACACCTAGCTTTATTGCACAGTAGTGCTCTACAGATAGTATATATTTTTTTTAAACAAATTAAAGGTTTGTGGTAACCCTGCATTGAACACATTTATTGGTGACATTTTTCCAACAATGAACATAGGTTCACTTCATGTCTGTGTCACATTTTGGTAATTCTTTCAATATTCAAACATTAAAAAATTATTATATCCATTTGGTGATCTGTGATCAGTGATCTTTGAGGTTATTGTTTTACTTGTTTTGGAGGGTCATGAAACATGCCCATGAAGACAGCAAACTAAATCAATAAATGTTGGGTGTGTTCTGACTGCCCCCTAAACTGGCCACTCCATTCTTCAACTCCCAGGCTCCCTACTCCTTGAGACAACAATATTGAAATTGGGCCAGTAAATAATCCTACAATGGCCTCTACGTGTTTAAGTGAAAGGAAGAGTCATGTGTCTCTCACTTTAAAGCAAAAGCTAGAAATAGTTAAACTTAGCAAAGCGGCCGGGCGCGGTGGCTCACACCTGTAATCCCAGCACTTTGGGAGGCCGAGGTGGGTGGATCACGAGGTCAAGAGATTGAGACCATCCCAGTCAACATGGTGAAACCCCGTCTCTACTAAAAATACAAAAAATAAGCTGGGCATGGTGGCGCGTGCCTATAATCCCAGCTACTCAGGAGGCTGAGGCAGGAGAATTGCCTGAACTCAGGAGGTGGAGGTTGTGGTGAGCCGAGATCGTGCCATTGCACTCCAGCCTGGGTAACAAGAGTGAAACTCTGTCTCAAAAAAAAAAAAAAAACAAACAACAACAACAAAAAAAAAACTTAGCAAAGCACATTGAAAGCCAAGCTTCTTATGCCAGTTAGTGAAGTTGTGAATGCAAAGAAAAGCTCTTGAAGGAAATTAAAAGTGATACTCCAGTGAGCACACAAATCATAAGAAAGCGAAACAGCCTTATTGCTGATAGGGAGAAAAGCTTTAGTTGTCTGGATAGAAGATCGAACCAGCCACAATGTTCTCTTAGGCCAAAGCCTAATCCAGAGCAAAGCCCCCAGTTCTCTTTGATTCTACGAAGGATGAGAGAGGTAAAGAAGCTGCAGAAGAAAAAACATCGGGAGAAGTTGACTTCATGAGGTTTAGGGAAGAAGCCATTTTCCATAACACATAAGTTCAAGGTGAAGCAGCAAGGGCTGATGTAGATGCTGCAGGAAGCAGCTTCTGAAGCACCTGGTGAAGGTGGCTGCACTAAACAACAGATTTTCAGCAGAGATGAAACAGATTTATTTGGAAGAAAATGCCATCTAGTACTTTCATCATTAGAGAGAAGTCTTGGATTCAAAGTGTCAAAAAAACAAGCTGACTCTCTTGTTATAAGCTAATGTAGCTGGTGACTTTAAATTTTTGAAGCCAAGCCTGATTTACTATTGTAAAAGTCCTAGGGTCCTTAAGAATTACTGTACATCTACTCTGCCCATGCTCTATAAATGGAATAACAAAGCTTGCATGACAGCATGTGTCTTATCAGCATGGTTTACCGACTATTTTAAACCCACTGTTGAGAACTACTGCTGAGAAAAGATTGATTTCAAAATATTACTCCTCATTGACAAAGCACCTAGTCACCCAAGAGCTCTGAAGGACAGGTACAAGGAGATTACTGTTGTTTTCATGCCTGCTAACACAACATCCACTCTACAGTCTATGGATCAACTTTCAAGTCTTATTATTTCAAAATACATTTCAAATATATTTTGTAGGGTTAGTAACTGCCATAGTGAGTGATTCCTCTAATGGATCTGGGCAAAGTACGTTGCAAACCTAAAAAGGATTCGCCTTCTGGATGCCATTAAGAACATTTGTGATTCATGAGAGAAAGTCAAAACATAACATTAACAGGAGTTTGGAAGAAGATGATTCCAACTCTCATGGGTGACTCTGAGGAGTTCAAGACTTCAGTAAAGGATGTCACTGCAGATGTGGTGGAAATAACAAGAGAACTAGAATGAGAAATGCAGCCTAAAGTCATGACTGAACCGCTACCACCTCATGATCAAACTTGAATGGATGAGGAGTTACTTCTTATGGATGAGCAAAGAAAGTGATTTCTTGTAATGGAATCTACTCTTGGTGAAGGTGACATGAACATTGTTGAAACGACAACAAATTAGGAGATCACATAAACTCGGGTGACGAAGCAGTGGCTGGATTTGAGAAGACTGACTCCAATTTTGGAAGTTGCCCTATGGTAGGCAAAATGCTATCAAAGAGCATCACATGCTACAGAGAAATCTTTTGTGAAAGGAAGTGCCAATAGATGCAGCAAACTACATTATTGTCTTATTTTAAGAAATTGCCACAGCCACCACAAACTTCAGCAACCACCACCTGGACCTAACAGCAGCAGTGAACATCAAGGCAAGATTTTCCAGTGGCAAAAGGATTAGGACTTGCTGAAGACTCAGATGATCATTAGCATTTTTTTTTTGAGACGGAGTTTTGCTCTTGTTACCCAGGCTGGAGTGCAATGGCGCGATCTCGGCTCACCGCAACCTCCGCCTCCTGGGTTCAGGCAATTCTCCTGCCTCAGCCTCCTGAGTAGCTGGGATTACAGGCGTGCGCCACCATGCCCAGCTAATTTTCTGTATTTTTAGTAGAGACGGGGTCTCACCATGTTGACCAAGATGGTCTTGATCTCTTGACCTCGTGATCCACCTGCCTCAGCCTCCCAAAGTGCTGGGATTACAGGCGTGAGCCACTGTGCCCGGCAGCATTTTTTAAGTATAAAATATTTTCAAATTAAAGTATGTATGTGGTTTTTAAAGACATAATACTATTGTACATGTAACAGACCATAGCATAGTATAAATATAACTTTTATATGCACTGGGAAGCCAAAAAATTTGTGTGACATTTTATTACAAAATCTGTTTTATTGTGGTGTTCTGAAATTTCCAAGGTATGCCTGTAGCTCCCTAAAAAATTCTTTCAATATAGCCTCAAGACAGTCAAATGACTGACTTTTCAAAGCTAAAACTAACATGCCAGATCTGGAATATAAAATATAGCAAATGAAGCAAACTTCTAAAAGGGTGTTACTCATGGTATATCCATTACAAAATGGGAAACTGTTTGTAATTATTCGCTTTACTAAACAAATATGCTAGCTCAACATTTTTATAAAAAGCAAATCATTAATTAGCTCATGATACTAGTGTGAGGTAATCACGAATAAATGCAAGTCTAGACATATTCCTGTGCCTTTAAGAAACTACTGTAATTTTGTAATATTCATTGCACTAATTATAGTATATTATCTTATCAACTAGTGCAGTAGAGGGAGTTGACTCTCCTAATTGCTGCTGCCGCCATTAGTCACTGTCGCATTATAGGCGTCAGTGTAATTGTGGAGATGAGCTTTATACAATGCAGGTCCCAGCGAGTGAACATTAATCTTCAGCTTTCTACCCTACCAACTCTCAACTCTTCAGCAATTCCCAGTTCCGATTAACCTCTGCAGCAACAGCCTCATCGAGAACCCCTGATTTTATAACAATTGATACCGGATTATCTTGCCAGTGAAAACCATGCTTCAAAAAGCTAAATGTCTTTGTACAAAAAAAGAATTACGAGACTTAAGAATGCAAATCCAAATCCCAAGTCAGTCTTTCATTTGCTACAATTATTTAGAGTCAAGTGAGGCATAAATAATAATTTGAAGGTGTTTCTTTAGGATATTAACACTAGGATTTATCAATTTTATTTATGAATATTGAAAAGACATTTTCTGCTTGAAAAAAGCTCACACATACACACACACAGAAAAGAAGTGCTTGACAGAACTCCAAGTATTATTGCTATAGAAATTTTATTATCATTTTTCTGTCCACCACTGAATGCGATAAAATTGTCTTCTTTATTAATTTAACCCCGTTACCGTACCTACTGATAAGATGGAAGCCTAACATAATCCGTGATTTATCTGAGTTTCTAAGCTTTTGGTAAAGGATTTTATATAACTACTAGAGCTGACCACAAAGGAGATGTTGCTTTTTGATTTACTCCAATTCTAACATTAGGGAGGAAAAGTGATTTCATCTGAAAAGGAAGCTGCTGTCTTCTTTGCCCAAACCTTTTGATGAATAACACTATCAGGAACATCATGGGGTCCCGCTCATCCCATGATCTTACTCCTGCAAGAGAAGTTAAATCAGGGGAGGGAGGGGAGGGAATGAAAAGAGCGAGCCGGGGGAGAGATGAATGAGCAAAGACAGTTCCAGATGGGAACTGAAGCCACATAAAGTGCTCTGTAAAACCAAGCAGCCTGTGCACGTGTTTGACTCTGATCCTTCAATAAACCTATTGTAAACCTACTTTCCTACAAAATACAGTGGAAGTTAAAGCGGCTGCTATATTGAAATTAATTCTACTTTATGTTCTTAGTCCTGCACGAGCTTAGCTGCCTTTTTTTCCCATTTTATTTATTTTTATTTTTTGTTATGTTTGTGCTTTTTGTCTTAGCTGCTTCTAGTCCAAAAGAACTATTCACGAAGCCTATTTATTTTCTTTATGTTCCGTGGTAATCCTATAGGCAAGCATTTTATTTTTATCTTCTCCTTAATTTGATTTCTGGCACAGGATGAACCAGAGTTCACAGGTCATTCGGCAAGACAGACAGAGTAGTAGAATGAGGTAAATTATTTTACTTACCAGTTTTTGATGATGAACTTCATATCCTGAGTCATGTCGGAATTCTGCATCCATCTTCACTTCAGAGATCTCCTCCGTCTTGATATTTGTCAACCCAGAACCTGTATTATATCATAATTAAAATATGCAGGACAACCAATTAGTTTTATTCACAAACAGTAACATTATAACACAAAGCCTACCCAGAACTTCTTTCTAGGCCTGAAGTTAGAGGAAAATTGATTAATGACTTTCTTCCAGAAAAATGATATCCTACATTTAAATCTGTAGTTATTACCTATTTTCAACAAAAAGAAATGAAAGGGTAAAGAAATCTGAACATAAGGTTTCTGCTGCCTTTAAACACATGCTGTAATTTTTGAAAACGGGGGAAAAGCAGAAGTTAAATGCGGGTTGTGAGGTTGGCAAGGGTTTGTTTCTGGAATATGTTGGCTTGGCTCAGCGGCTTATCGTTTGGCCTATTATGTGCCTTTTTCCATGTGCACTCATTACTTTAAAAATGAGCATTAATTACCTGGTAGAACAAAACTGCTACTTCGGAGCTTTGTACCAATTACAAATAAATTATGTTCATGTATCTATGCAGTGAAGCATTGTAAAAATTATATAATTTTAGTCAAGTGTTCTAGTTACAGATACAGATTATAATTGATTCATCTGCTGAATAACGAGCTACAGTACATAATTTTTAAAAGGCTTCTTTGGGACTAACAGAATTTATAACCTACAAACTCTTCCTTCTCTATAAATTGCAAGATGATTCTTAACACTCATTGTTCTGATGAATTTCATTATTCAAATAATAATTTGAAGCTTAAAAACAAAATGCAAAGTCATTTAAAAAACAAAAACATTAAGTAAAAAGTATAAATGTCAGTGTCCATGCTGTAACATTTAATTATCAAAAATCAGAATCTTAGGATGAAAAGGGCTTTTGAAGTCACCTCCTCTACAGTGTTCCCACCCAGGGGCAGATTGTCAGCTCCTGTTTGAACACAGAGGAATGTGTCAACTTCTATTTTTTTGAAAGATTTGCCTACCAGAATGGCCTTTTTTACATGAAGCCAGAATCAGTTTCCCTGTCCTTTGAGGCTGGTTCAACACAGAGCAAGCCTAACCCCCCTTCCACATTAGAGCCTTGAACAGGTATCAGATCCCTAAGGAGAGGCATGTCTCTGTGGGTTCTTGTCTTACTGGGGCTACACAATGCCAATTCCTTTGGCTCCCAGGGGAATTAACTTCTTGCTCTTGGCCTAATCACTCTTTCAATCGATGCTGGGAGACTTGTCACACATCTTGCTGACACTGAAAAGCACAATGTCCACAGCATATGATGTGCCAGTCTAACAGCACAGCCTAACAAGGAGACGGTAAAGGCAATCTGACAAAACGTAGGAAATCCATGCTGGCTGTGACATAGCACCATTTCCTCACCCAACTGTTTAAAAAGCTTCCATTTGATAACCTATTTGAAAAGAGACCCACAGTCAATGTCAATCTATACCTGGCTTGTAGACTGTGAAGCTATCTTTTCTCCTTTTTACTACTCAGAACTTCATTTTCCTATCCCTACCTTCCCAGCTTTCCACAAAGACCACAGACAATGGTTCCACCTTATCTTCAAGTTCTCTTAGGCTGCAATTGGTCCGGGTCTTACGAACTTGGACGTAGGTAGCAAGATATCATGGTTTAAAATATATCCACAAATTAGCTGATACTCCTTCCTTCAAGAGGTAGAACTTAATTTCCTACCCTTGAGTGTGGTCGGGATATAGTGGCTTGCTCTAGTGAACAGGGTGTGGTAGAGGTGATGGTGTATGACTTCTGAGACTAGGCCATAAGAGGCACTAAAGCTTCCTTCTTTATCTCTTTCCTGGACCTCCTGGTGCGGAGATGTGAGATATCATGTTGTAGGGACTCAAGCAGCCTTACAGAGTTCACATGCTAAGGTACTGAGGTCTCCTAATAATAGCCACATGAGAGAGCCGTTTTGGCAATAGACCCACAAGCCCCAAGCAAACCTTCAGAAGACTTCAGCTCAGGCAATGTCTTAACTGAAATCCCATGAGAGACCCCGTGCCAGAACCATCCAGCTAAATCACACCCCAAATCCTGATCTATAAAAACTATAAGAAACTAACACTTATTGTTTTAAGCTGATAAATTCTGGGGTTATTTGCTAAATAGCAATAGGTAACTAATGGGCTAGGGCTTTGTTTTCTCATGTTGATCTATCTTTTTTTTTGTTTTGAGATGGAGTATTGCTCTTGTTGCCCAGGCTGGAGTGCAATGGCACGATCTCAGCTCACTGTAGCCTCTGCCCCCGAGTTTAAGCAATTCTCCTGCCTCAGCCTCCTGAGTAGCTAGGACTACAGGCATGCACCACCACACTCATCTGATTTTTTTGTATTTTTAGTAGAGATGGGGTTTCTCCACATTGGTCAGGCTGGTCTTGAACTCCCAACAGCAGGTGATCTGCCCACCTTGGCCTCCCAAAGTGCTGGGATTACAGGCGCCCGGCCTATGTTGATCTATTTTGGGCTTTAATTTCCTTTCATCAGAAGTTCATTCTCTTTAATAAAGACATAAAAGCCACAACAAAAGTCGGACAGTTTTCCTTTCTTGTCTCTTTAACTCTGGTCCCCTCAATAACCCAACCCTCAATCCCCAACTCCTTACCAAGAGACCCACAGAACTCTCTACTCTTATTTTCTTACTTTAATATTGTTAAGTATTTTTTGCAAGTTTCAACTCATTCTGCTGAAACTAACCTTTCTGACACTTATTTTTGTAGGGTAGTGATGCTAAAACTCTTTTAATTCTCACTGGTTGTGTATTTTTATCTTTTGATAGCCCTTTTAAATCTGAGACCTTGTATAACCACAGTGATTTCTTTATAGCTCACTTCTTTTCTGTTATTAAGATCTGGCAACTTGCCAGGCATGATGGCTCATGCCTGTAATCCCAGGACTTTGGGAGGCCGAGCCAGGCGGATCACTTGAAGTCAGGAGTTTCAGACCAGCCTGGCCAACGTGGTGAAACCCCATCTACCAAAAATACAAAAAAAAATTCACCAGGCGAGGTGACACACACCTGTAATCCCAGCTGCTCCGAGGCTGAGGCAAGAGAACTGCTTCAACCTGGGAGGTGGAGGTTGCAGTGAGCTGAGATCACGCCACTGCACTCCAGCCTGGGTGACAAAACAAGACTCTAACTTAAAAAAAAAAAAAATCTGGCAATACAATAGGTTAGAAATGTATTTCTGAGATTTTTAAGAAAACTTCCTTGAATAGTGTTCCCTTTTAGATTTGGTGGCCAAATATTTATACTAAAAAATAAAAGTAAAGAATGGCTCTTGTCAGGTGCAGTGGCTCATGCCTGTAATTACAGCTGTTTGGGAGGCTCAGGCAGGTAAATAGTTTGAGCTCAGGAGTTTGGGACCAGCCTGGTCAACATGGCGAAACCACATCTCTACTAAAAATACAAAAGTGAGCCAGGTGTGGTGGCATATACCTGTAATCCCAGCTGCATGGGAGGCTGAGGTGGGAAGATGGCTTGAGCCCAGAAGTGGAGGCTGCAGTGAGCCGAGATCGTGCCACTGTATACCAGCCTGGAAACAGAGACAGACCCTGTCTCAAAAGAATGAAAACAAGGGCTCTCCAATAAAAATTTTACAAGCCTACACTATTTTTGAAATGATACTGTGAATACTTTTGGTGGTCCAAAAAAAAAAAAAAAGAAATTTCAATTCATGTTATCAAGTCAGCATGACATATAGTTAATGTTTACAGCTCAATAGTTTGAGAGGCTCTTAGCAGAGAGAGCTCTTGCTATAATAGTTCATCTCTGTTTAGCATGAATGAAAGTCTTCATTTAATGAAGACTTTCTACAATAAGAACATCTTACTAAAAGAGAAAAAAATCAACAAGCTCGCACATAGGGAAATATTAATAATAAGGTGATACACTACATGTAATAAAATGTGATGAGTAGTTTTAAATAAATGGCAGGGACTGGCTGGGTGTTTAGCCTGAGGTCAGGAGTTCGAGACCTGCCTGGCCAAAATGGTAAAAACCCATCTCTACTAAAAAATACAAAAATTAGTCGGGCATGGTAGCCATCGCCTATAATCCCATCTACTTGGGAGCCTGAGGCAGGAGAATTGCTTGAACCCAGGAGGTGGAGGTTGTAGTGAGCTGAGATAGCATCACTGCACTCCAGCCTGGGCGACAAGAGCAAGACTTCATCTAAAAAAAAAAAAAAAAAGGAACAAACCTTAAAATAAACAAATGGCAGGGACCCTGATTTCAGGTTAAGAAGTCTTTCCTGAGTTGTGCTGACTTCACCCTAAGTGCTGGTGACTCCCTTAAGTCATGATGAGTAGACTTCACCCTAAGCTCTCTCTCCCTTAAGTCATGATGAGTAGACAGAGCCTGTTGTTCAAGTGTGGGCTGAGGGAGGTGGGCTCTTCATGACACCTCTTGCATGGCTTGGGGTCAAGGACCTGGCTTCCCTTTATTTGGACTGGATGAGGGTGGTAATGCATCATAGGAGAAAGGGTAGCTTTCTACCCTGTGTGAAGAGCTTGCGAATGTATTTTTTTTAATTCTGGTCAAACTGTATAATTCATCCACCAGAGTCTGTTTTTCTTTGGAAATAAGCCAGAAGGAGGAGCTATAATGGCACTATGCCCCGAAATCACCACTGTTATTACTGTGGCCCCTACTTGACATTAGATCCTGGCAGTTACCATATGCTGGCTTTTTAGATATGAAAGTTAAGGAGAAGCCATTTTCCTCAGTCATGATTATAAAGCACTGGGTGGGAGGAAAACAAAAACCTTTTTTTAAATTTCTTCTGAGTGACAATAGTGATTACTCAAAAACAATGCCACTACTTGAATGACATGACAATCTTGGGGAGGGTTTCTAAGTTTGGAAAGGCTAAAGATATAATTGGGCACATTAGACTCAAGTGTGTGGTCTGCAAAATGTGATGAAGGAGAACCAAAACGATGCTACACGTTTGATAAACTCACTAGAAGCACAAAAATACAGAGCACAAGCATACCTTAAAACCTGTGCAGTAAACACTGCTATTCATAGACAAACCTTAACTAGAATCTCCTCACTTCATATCTGAGCATTCTTTCTCAACTTTAGGCATCTTACGGGGCAATCCAAGCCTGTGCTGTGTATGAAAGGACACTTGGCCCAGGCCACCGTCTCCTCTGAAGAGAACTGTTCCCATCTTTGCCAATCCAGGTGCCTCAAATCTTTCATAACCTCTCTGGAGGCTCATCTGCAGCAAGATCTCTACTTAACACACCCCTGGGTTAGTACTCCATCTGTTCACATCACAGAACTTTCTTGTTGGCATTTATGTTGCTTTGCATTTCTTTGTCTTCCACATTCCATCTCGTGTTTCCAAATATGCAAAATTCCTTCTATTATACTTTCAGCTCCTGAGAGCAGGGACCCTGCTATTTAATTTCTTTCAACCCTAGAAAGAATTTAGTGCATTGGTGGGGCGTGGTGGCTCACGCCTGTAATCCCAGCACTTTTGGAGGCCGAGGTGAGTGGATCACCTGAGGGCTGGAGTTCGAGACTAGACTGACCAATGTGGAGAAACCATGTCTCTACTAAAAAATACAAAAAATTAGCCAGGCATGGTGGCACATGTCTGTAATCCCAGCTACTCGGCTGAGGCAGGAGAATCGCTTGAACCCTGGAGGCAGAGGTTGCAGTGAGCCAAGATCATGCCACTGCACTCCAGCCTGGGCAATAAGAGCGAAACTCTGTCTCAAAAAAAAAAAAAAAAAAGAAAAAGAAAAAGAAAGAAAAAGAAAAAGAGTGAATTTAGTGCATTGATCTTTGTGAAATCTCCAAGTGACATAACATTCTTACTGTTTTGAGAAAGATTTTGGATGGTTTTCTCCCACCTGTATAATACCATTAACTATGCTCTAGTTCTTCCTTTAAAACACATGTTTTTTGTTTGACAGTGTTTTATAGTATCCTTTTCATGTTAGATTTAGATTTAAAAAAATTTTTTTGTTTTTTTTAAAGAATAGGCAAGGCATTGTGGCTCATGCCTGTAATCCCAGCACTCTGGGAGGCCAAGGTGGATCACCTGAGGTCAGTAGTTCGAGACTAGCCTGGCCAACATGGTGAAATTCCATCTCTACTGAAAATACAAAAAATTAGCTGGATGTGGTGGCGCGTGCCTATAGTCCCAGCTACTTGAAAGGCTGAGGCACAAGAATTGCTTGAACCCTGGAGGTGGAGGTTGCAGTGCGTCAAGAGCATGCCACTCCACTCCAGCTGGGGCAACAGAGTGAGACTCTGTCTCAAAAAAGAAAGAAAATTTTTTTAAAAAAGAAAAAAACATTGACTGGTAGTGTTATCCTTTCCTTGATATTTCAACGTAACATATAGGCTCTGCTGGTCCAATGTAGACGTTTGGTAAAACTGAATGAGTCGAATGAGTGCTTTCTAAGTTACATTTTATGCTTGTAGATGAAAAGCATGTCTTTTAAAAATAAAGTGAGACACATCATGAAAAATGTCTCAAGGCAAATGACCAACCAGAGCTGGCTGTGGTTTCAATCAGAACTCAACTGACCCTCAGCCCGAGGCCTTACAAGTTGGCTGAATAGAACAGGAATGTCAACTCCTGCCCCTTGAGATTCCCTTACATGACACTGACGATAAGGAGGACATTAGAAGAACTGAAACTGTCTCTGACTCACTATAATTTAAGTTCCCCTTAAAAACCAGAAATTCGTAAGCTCAACGAGACCAGCTGTCAAGACGTGTCACGCTACCATCTCCGCTGCCACTGTTAATCACAACATAAAGGCATGAAGATGCCACAAGACAGACTCTGAGTCTTCATCAGTGACGGTGCTTGGAGGCAGTCAGGGCTCCAGCCTGTGATGGAAGCAAGAGAGACAGGGCCTCCTCCTGGCTCTGCTGCGGACTGTATCTGAACCAGGCAGCAAAGGCTGACCTCTGTGTATTAATATCTTCAAAGAAGGTTAATCCCTTGTTCTTTGACTATTGCATGGGGATGAGGATAAAGAAGAAAATAAATATGGGAAGGTATGTTTTATTTGCGATTAAAATCTCCCTGGAATATACAGATTTGTCAATTCAGTAACTTCCTTCCTCTTTCTGTTCACTAAAGCACTGGCTAGTATCAGTTGGGTGAGGTTGTTCACGAAGTAGATACAGGCATGTATATGCTTTTGTTATGCTATGACATTATTCATAAAATAAGAATGTGTTTCTTCTTAATGCTTGTGAAACTGTAAAAAATGAAGTGTCTATTTCAGTGTTAATGGGATTTTTAAGTAATATAAAAAATAAAGGGCTTATGTGCAAAATTATGCATACACATCTGTTGTGTTACTTTAGCCACTCATTGAGAATAAGTACATACAACCCACAAAAAAGAAGATATATTTTTGGCATTGGAGAGAAACCAATGCTGGTATTTTCAGGAAATCATGTCTACTTCAGTAACTGATTGAAGTTTGAGCCTGGTTTAGTTAGAAAAGGACCCATCTGGATGCCAAACGATAAAGAAGAGAGGTTCATGTTGGTAACTAAGTCATCACCTGATCATCTACAATTGTCTGGGCTTCTGTTTTTAAGGATAGGCTCTATATACTCTGTTTCTTGTTTTTGTTGTTGTTATTGGGGGGGGAACCCCAAATTTGGAAGGGCTCTCTTTTAAGTTTCAAAAGGAAAGCTCAGAAACAAAAAACAGATCACTTCACTCGGAACTTGGGAAATGAAGCATAAGGAAAAGTCAAGGGAAATTTTAAGAAGTTTGGTTTCTGAGGTCACTTCAAATTTTAATCTGCAGTAAGTACAATTGAGAGAGGCTTAAAACGCAGAAAGGAGATGACGTCTGCTCGAGTGAAGCACAGGATGCGGAGAGGCAGAAGTCAAGCGGGTCCAATACCTGGTCGAGTGGTCAGTCCTCGGTCAGCAGCAGGGCGGGCATCGACAGGCTCGACTGGGCGCAGGAAGCAAGAGCCACAGAAAGCAAACAAGACAAATCAAGATGGTAAGTTATGGCTCCCGAACACAGGAGAGCAGGGCAAAAAGCATATGCAATAAACAAGTTACAAAAAAGGAGTAGCCAGAAAAGAACCACAGTGAGTTAATCCCGAGCATTGAGGACCAGGAGGGGCACCACTTCAAACAGCTTATCGCTATTGATGTGCTGGTCCTGCTCCTTAGTTTTCTAATAAAAGCCCTCACCAGGATACACAGCAACATCAAAGAAGAGAGGATAGCGAGGGTGGATTTTCCTCTGAGTTAGTTTAGAGAGAGTTTCTTGGCTTTTAATTAGAAATAAAATATATCATTCCCAGCCTAGAAGAAAACCTTAAAGATACTTCCTTGTACAACTGTCCAATCTTGTCTTATTTTACAGTTAATTAACTACAAAAGGACTCTGATAAGTTTCCAGGGGAAGTGCAAATATGACTTTATCAGGAGAGCAAAGTTTTACCACATAATCTGCCATTTAGCGCATCAAATTTGTCCTTAGGATGAGGGTAGAAGAGGGAAACCACAGTCTGTCTTTTTCAGAAAGGCTGGTTTCCATTTGACAGATGATAAACAGATGAAACATGAGGATATTTCATTGTATATTTGCCATTGTTCACAATTTTTCCTTTGTATGTGTTCTGGGTCTGACCCAAAGAAAGCAGTGTGGACAGCATGATATTCCTCACCATCGTCTGACGTTTCCAAACCACTTCTGATGCTCAGAACATATTTCCTTGTTTTACACTGGTGTCTGAAGAAAACGAGGAATGGAGACAGAAGTGAAACTTTGAGGATTAATAAATGGTCACAGGGCAACAAAGGGCAGAGGTGTAGGAGGAAGCCCCTTCGGTAAGGTGGCAAGTGTAAAGGTCAGAAGGTAAGACAAAGCGAGCACAGCTGCTGAGAGAGAGACGGCGTGCTCGATGAGATGGCTTCTGACAATTTCAGTAGAACCATCCAGTCTACTGGCGCACATGGGCCAGGCATTCAGAGGTGGGATTCTCAGTCCAAACTGATTTTGGATGCCACACGTTAACAGAAACAGTGGGGGAGAAAGAAGGGGCAGTGAGCCAAGTATCCAAAATATAAGCAAATATTTCTGGGAGCACTAGGACATGTGGATGAAATAAAAGAGAAAAGTGGTTAGGTCCTTTCTCATGTAGAAACTGGCAGCCTGGTGGAGTCAGAAGGAGGCGGAGGCATCTAATCCCAGGCCTGGGCCCAACGTTTACAACGTCCATGACCTTGGGCAAGTGCCCACTTCTGTGGCTGTTTCTCCATATGGAAACAGAAATGTTCACATCTGCATCTTCTAATTACAGTGAGGAACAAATAACCTTTAAAGCCTGTTTCTGACACTACCAAATACTACAGAACTGCACTAATTAAATACCCTATTATTAAATATTCCACAGTATCTACTGATGTGAGAATGCCTAGTACTTCACTAGTGCATTAGAGGAAGACACACGTCACTTCCTTCTTCAACTCCTAAATACATTTTGACAATGAAGTTTGTTTTTTTTACGTCTCATCTTTTTTCCTATTTGCAACAACCTGTAATGAGTAACTGTGTTACTCCTTATATAAATGTAGTGAGTTGAAAGGTCATTGTACTTTTTGAGAATTTCCTGATGACGAGGGAACCAACTGGTGCTTTGACTGCACTTAAGAACACACCAAACCACAAGCTTGAGGGCAAACATATACCTTGAAGTGGTGGTGAGCACATACATCAATAGTTACATTATTAGGAAATGTATATGCAACTCAGGGGGAAGTAAGTGTACATGTGGTTTAAATGTAGGCTGAAGAGCTGGTAGTACCAGGGGCCACTGTTAGTGTCACTACTTATTTTCTCTGTGATCTGGGGCAAATCACATTCTTCCCGAACTTCAGCTGTGCCACAAAGTAAATGGTTTTTCCAGGGTTCAGATATGTATACTTAGGTGAAATAAACTTACAAATGATACTGCCCTATCATTTTTCTGCCTCCCCCCGCCCTTTTATTTATTTATTTTTTTAAAAAAATAGGCATGTATTATTTAAAAACAGTAATAAAACCTTTCTTATTTTTTAGGAAGATTAAACAAAACTAGTTTCAGTGACTTAAACCCTGGTCTGCTTTAAAAGATTGAAGCTGATTTAGTATGAATAAATGCTCAAAAAATAAGTCGCTCAGGGAGCAGACATTAAAAAACAGTTCTTGGCCGGGCGCGGTGGCTCAAGCTTGTAATCCCAGCACTTTGGGAGGCCGAGGCGGGTGGATCACGAGGTCAAGAGATTGAGACCATCCTGGTCAACATGGTGAAACCCCGTCTCTACTAAAAATACAAAAAATTAGCTGGGCATGGTGGTGCATGCCTGTAATCCCAGCTACTCAGGAGGCTGAGGCAGGAGAATTGCCTGAACCCAGGAGGCGGAGGTTGCGGTGAGCCAAGATCGTGCCATTGCACTCCAGCCTGGGTAACAAGAGTGAAACTCCGTCTCAAAAAAACAAACAAACAAACAACAACAACAAAAAACAGTTCTTTTTGAAAAGGCAATTATGACATCATTGCCCCTCTCCCAAAAAAGCCACACACCAACAAAATGAAGTAGCGTATTATTTCCCAACCCATTGCAAACACTTTCCCATTTTTCCAGTGGACGTTTACTTAACCAGAAAGTAACTTCGTCAATAAAGTGTTAAAAATCTTTTCCACGGACTGTTTAGTAATTTAAAAACAAGAAATAGATGATCCTATCTTGAAGTTTTAATAGAGTTAAAATTAAATGTAAGCAGAAATGAGTTATTCCCTTGCTCTCAGTAGCTCTGAATCAAATCCTTTGCTGTAAGAGGAGAGAAACAGAATGGTCAGACCTCTGGGATTTCTGAGTTTGGTACCTCTGGTGTTCTTTGTAATAAACCTAAACTATTAACAGTGCTGCCTTATACCAACTCTGTACCAGGCCTAAAGTAATGAGGAATCAGCAGTGTACCAGTTTTATATATAGATAAGAGGCCTGACAAGAACTGGTTTGTAAGTTTAATGAAATATTAATTTAATCTAAATTGCCACATTTAAATTGGCTTTCTCACTGCCTCTATAAAGCTAATTAAAAATACACTAGAAGGCAGCTTCCCTTTGCAAATACATCCATACAGGCTTATAAGACCTGCTGTGTCTCTTTAAAAATATTACAGTATTTTATCTACATATTATATCTATGTATTATTTACAAGGAGGCAGACTGTTGGCCAGAAAGGCTTCCTGGTGGTCACTGCAGGCTACACAGCTCTTTTGCCTTCTCAGGCAGTCAGGAAAAAGGAGAACAAACACAAATGTCATTAACACGGATGTTAATGACACATCATTTCATGATCGGCGAGCACAGTTCTGTAACAACAGCTTCATTTCAGTTTAGCCATTCATTTAGGTTTTGTGGATGTGAAAACTAAAGAATAGACATTTCTTGAGGCAAATTGCAGCTTTTCAAGAGTATATCATACTGGAAAACTGTGTTTGTGATATGTTCATTTTCTCAATGTAAATTTAAAAAATGGGCATCAGATCCTTCTCTGGGTTTCGCTGATTGTTCTTGAGAGAAACAACAAATTTTTGGTAAGCATTTGAAACTATGATAATAAGGACTGCATGAAGAATGAAAGGAAATCCTTTGAGAAGCTTAGATATTTTCAGTAGCTCTGTGTGTGTGCGTGCATGTGCGTGTGTGTGCACGTCTGTAAAAAGAAAGACTAACATGTTTCTGGGGAGAGGTGGTAGACAGCATGAGAAGAGAGATGGTTTTAGGACTGTATTTCATTATGTGGCTTATTTATTCATTATTTTAAGGCTACACTGTTCAGGTCATATAGTGATTCATCTTGAGACAGGCTGATAATGTCTCTCTAATAAGATCCTGGTTCCATTTAAAAAGAAAAAAAAAAAAGGGCTACCACTGAACATTTACTATGTTCCAGGAATTTTGCTAAGAGCTTTTTTTATGCCTTCTCATTGAATGCTCATACTATATCTCTGAGGAATTGTTATCAGCCTTATTTTACAGACAAGCAAAGAGCCAGAGAGGTTAAGTAACATGCTCATAAGCACACAGCAGAGCTGGAATTTAAAGTCAGGCCTGTATCATTCAGGAGTTCAGGAGTGTGGGGTAGTATTTAACATCCTATGAGATGGTGGAGAATGTGGAAGTGTTTTTGATCGTCACTAAGACAGGTAAGGAGGGAGGACCCTATTGGCTTTTGGTGGTTGGGGAACAGAGATGTCAGATGCTGTGTGCAGGGAAATCCCAGTAAGTAAAAAATTGCCCTGCATTCTACCTGGTTTGGTCACTTCCCGGTGGACATACACGTGTTTACAAAAATGTGAATCCAGAACTTAACTCAATTTTCAATATAAAACACAAAGCATCTTGGCAGTTTTTAATTTGAAAAATCCTATCATGGGCATTTCTGCTACTTATAAAACCCAAATCACTGAAGCAGCAGTCTGAATCAGCTTGCATCCAGCTCTGTCATATCCAGACAGGGGCAAACACCTGACTATGCCATTGTCTCCACCTGTCATCAGGCCTGCGTACTTACGTGTTGAAAGATGTATTGCCAATTATGTCCATTATACTGATTTTTCTCCCCAAACGTTGGCTGTCAATTTTATTTAAAAATTAATTTTGAGGAGGTTTTTCAAATTGATTGCTTTAAAAGGAGTGTCAGGACTGATCATGAAGAGTACCACAGCTCAAGACTCTGATACTGCAAGTACTACTGCCTCCCAATATTGTTAGGTAAGATTTCACTGTTCAAACAGAATCCTTATTTAACAAGAGTATCAGCTCTTTTCATGAGGCCTAGACAACGTAATAGCTGCACGTTTGTCAAGTATCCAGAAGTACTTCATCAAGGTCTTTGCTCAAATGGACATCCTGGCAATATCCCAGGGTTTCACGGTATATGTGTGTGTGTGTATACGCATGTGTGCGCACGCAGACTGTCTCCTAGGGCTGATGCTACAAGCTCTGCTGTTAGTAAAAGAGCAAATTTAGTGTGCATTCAATTTACAAAATGAGATCGGACATTTTTCACTAAAAATTCTCATTAGAGACTGAATGAAGAGAACTTTCAATGACCAAAATATATCTACCTGCAAAAAAAAAAAAAAAAAAAAAAAAAAGACACAATCAGGCCAGGCGTGGTGGCTCGCACCTATAATCCTAGCACTTTGGGAGGCCGAGGTGCACGGACTGCCTGAGCTCAGGAGTTTGAGACCAGCCTGGGCAACATGGTGAAACCCCATCTCTATTAAACAATACAAAACATTAGCTGGGTGTGGCAGCATGTGCCTGTAGTCACAGCTATTCGAGAGGCTGAGGCAGGAGAATGGCTTGAACCTGGGAGGTGGAAGTTGCAGTGAGCCGAGATCATGTCACTGTACTCCAGCCTGGGTGACAGAGCAAGACTCTGTCTCAAACAAAACAAAACAAAACAAAACAAAAGAACCCGACACAATCAGCACCCTAGTAATAATAGGGCAGTTATCCAGGTCTTTGATAATGAACTGTCACTAACATTTTTTCTTCTATGTGATTAAGAATTATTTTCATAAATGGTAGAGTTTTAATTATTTTTTACATCACCAGTAACATTGCTGTTTGCATCTGCTATTACTATATAAGGTGCCCTTTTTGAATTAAGGAAACAAATTTGGGGTTATGACTCACATTGTGAAAACAGTCTATATATTTTCTGCAAGGGTTGTTTAAAAAAAAATCTTGCCCAGTGCACTTAAGGTCTAATATTAGATTTATATTTAGTCTGAGGAGAGTACTACTTGCATTTTATAAGGTGTATTATAAACATGAAACTTCCATCAATATTTGTTGCTTTAATAAAGAAAATTAGGTAAAATCCTGCTGTTTTCCTGAAAAACATGTTATTCGCATCTAGAAATCAAGGTGTTTATGTGTTAATAATTTTATACTTCTGAACACTTAGTGAAAGAAAGGGAAAGATCCTCTTGCCTAAACAGACCTTTCTGCTAAGAAATTCCTATAAAAAAGTATGCCGTCTACTGTACATATGTGTTGACAGAGAAGAATCTTAACTTTCCTGAGATACCAAACGAAAACAACATTTACAGCAAAGTGCTCCTTAATTTTGGCAGCTGCCTTAAATTTAATTTTCTAAACACAAATTAGGTCTTAAGCAAAATTAAATTTTATTTATATGTAGTTCTCTATCTTTGCCTTTCACATTTAATTCAATTTGAAATTTCATGTACAAGTAAGTAGCCAATGAAGACTACTTTGGTGCCTGTCGAATCTCCATCTCTGCAAGCCCTATCAAAACTCCTCTCTGTTGGTAAACTGTAATTTCCCGTATTTCCCTACTTATCTGCTTTCTGCGAAGGTGGTATTCTAGGTCATTATGTCATAAACACAAGCTGAATTTTGTGCTTCCATTCCAGAGGGAACAATATACCTCACAGTTAAAAAACATTTCTAAAAACTTCCTACCAAAAGTCATCAATTAACTGAGTCTCCCGGTGCCTCCATTTCCTCATTGGAGAAAGTCATAAAAATAACAGATAACATACAGTACATGCTCTTTATGTATCTGCTTTTATTGTTATATAATGTATAATTTTATATTAAGAAGAGGAACTGGAAAATAAAAATTAGAAGAATGTTATTGCCACACATTTTCCACGTGAAGAACCGCTTTTTCAATAATACACTGTGGCTCCCCTTAGCACAGTTTTCATTCAAAGGATAGTACTCCCTAGAATGCAGACCTGGACATTTTGGAAACAAGAGGCCCTATAATTTGCAAATGTTATGTAGAGCATTACCATTCTGTTTCACCACCTATACAATGGGGCTGTTATCTTTTCTTTTCTTTTCGAGATGGAGTTTCGCTTTTGTTACCCAGGCTGGGGTGCAATGGCGCGATCTCGGCTCACCGCAACCCCCGCCTCCTGGGTTCAGGCAATTTTCCTGCCTCAGCCTCTCGAGTAGCTAGGACTACAGGCACGCGCCACCATGCCCAGTTAATTTTTTGTATTTTTAGTAGAGACGGGGTTTCACCATGTTGACCAGGATGGTCTCGATCTCTTGACCTTGTGATCCACCCGCCTCGGCCTCCTAAAGTGCTGGGATTACAGGCTTGAGCCACCGCGCCCGGTCCCGGGGCTGTTATCTTTTCTAACAGTTGGCAGTTTACTTGCTTTGCAGCATAAAAAATATAAAGAATAATTTACGCAGATACAATACTATTTTAATGACAAAGTGACCCCTAAAATTTACTCTTTAAAAAAGAATTGAAATGAAAATACATAAAAAAATTCATCATTCAAGAACATACAAAAGACAACTCTCTCTCTTGCACACACGTATGTATGTCTATATATACCTGCCAGAGCGCTCTTGCTGGTTCATGGGACTCTTACCTTCGTTTTCTGTGTTGGCTGGCACAGAGTCAGCGCCGAAAGAGTGCCATGGCTGGAGATCATCCAGGCTGAACTCCCCATTCACAGGAAGAAGCTCCACAGTGGTTTTCGTTTCAGTCAAAGATGGCATGAGGGCATCGTTTCCGTAACTGATCCTTGGTTCACTGATCATGTTGGCCAAGACATCATCTGAATAGTTTTGCTCTTTCTGAAGCAGCTCATCTAAAACAAACAAAACCGTTTCTTGGGTGAGTTAACAACAATCACAGCAGCAGCAGGAGCTACCATTTACTTTCTGCCAGGCATGACTTCAACTGCTTTCACGTGCATGATCTTGTTTAGAGCCACAGTGTAGGTACGATTATCATCTCCATTGGACAGATGTGAAAACTGTGGCACATGGCATTCAAGCCACTTATGCGAAGTGACGGCTCACAAGAGCTCCTGGCAGGACAGGAGTCAGGAGCATGGTAGCCGGTCAGTGTGCTGCAGCCTGGCACCCTGAGAAGTGAAAGGGCCATGGGAGCTCGGTTGCCATTTCCTCCTAACACAGTTAGATGTCCCTAATATACAATGATCACACAGGAATAAACACCAGGCTTGGTGTGGCGGCAGTGAGCGAAGCACCATCCCATTGGCTGAAAGAGCAGTGAATCGCCTGTCTTACCTAGGACACTTGTAAGCATAAGAAATGCATAAATGGGCCAGCAGTTTGCTGCATTCTTGGACAGGTTTCACTGTTTTGCCTTGAAAAAAATCTACATTCCTGAAATGCCCCTCATGCTGCACGATCTATGCCAAGGCAACAAGGAAACAGTTCCCTTGCCCTTCCAAACATATCCCTGCAGACAGACATCCAGCCTTCTCCGGACTTAACCACCCCTAGCTCCCCACATTTCCCAATGTGACCAGACACCAAATATCCTGCCTTTTTCCTCTGCTGCTTCCATTTCCAAAGAATGCTGTCAGTGCCTGCCTACCCCCAACTTAAAAAATTGATTAAACAAGAATCAACTTTATGGAACATCACTGACTATCTTTTTTTACTGTAAAAAAAAAGAGCTTAGCATATAACCTTATATCATGTGTAATTACTGCTTTAAAAACTGACCCCAGGATACCAAGATCTGTGAGTCTTCTCTTATGTTACCAAAGAGTCACCATGTTTTTCTCTAATTTTTACAAATTAGAGACCAACAGATAGCACTGTGCTATTAATAATAATATTTGATTAACCAGAATGTCATTTTCTAATCATATCTGTGTTAAGAGTTTGCTGTATTATATATTTCAGACACATCACTGGTTAGTTTTATTGCTAGAGAAAGATCAGGATTTAAATTTGATTTGTAACATTTTACAGTCATCTTTCAAATTCTTTTATATTGACAAAAAATATATCTAAAAAATTAAAATTCTGTTCAAATATACCTATTAAAATAATTTCATAGAATAGCATTAAAACAAGTGATTAATATCTTTTCATGGAGTCAGTTGTATTGCAAGAGATTGGAAATGATGAAATCCCAAGCAAATCAGCCCTTTTGAAGTCTAATCTGAGTTATAATATATTCCTTTTTCACTGCGGCACTGTTTCTAAAATTCAATTATTTGATGCCTGCGATGACCTTTCCCTTACAGATAAAAGGCCCTCATTAGATTTCCTCCAACTTTTTCATGTCTTACAGAGCCACAGGTAGTGGCAAATAACTTTGCCAATGTCTGATTTAATAAATTAAACGAGCATTTCTCTTACATAAATCTTTTGCTCGTGATTGTTAAGCACTTACTATGCTAAAGAGAGGATATTCTGGAATGTTTATAATTATTGGTGCTTACACATTCATCTTGAGAGGGAATAACCTTTGCCAGCGAGACAGCTCTTGGTCCCCCACCCCACCCCAAGAGCCATGCTGTTCTTGTGTCTTCGTGGTATTTACAATCACTTACCCTCTCTTTTATCTGGAAATGTTTTTGCTATTTCACATATACAGTACTTAGCTTCTTCCCTGTGACGTCACTGAATTAACTGTTCTCACTCTTTTTTTCTCCTGTCTTCATCCCTGTCATTTTCTTCTTGTATGTTTTTCCATCTGTTTCTACAATTCTCCTCTTTGGAAATCCCATCGACTCTTGAAACTCTAAAGACTTCCTACCTTTCAATGAATCTGAAATGTATTTCCCCAGCTTCAACTTCTCCTTCCAACTCAAATTTGTGTATTTCCAACAGTTTGGTGGAGATGCCCATTTAGGGCTCCCTCCTGATCCATGCATTTGGTAGGTACACAACTGTACTCAAGGTCCCTGGCTTTCCCTCCCACCTTTCCTGTTTTCTAATCATGGCAAAACCATTCTCCCTCCCAGTCACAGGCCTGAATCCTTCAGAACCATCCAGGACTCGCTGCATTTCTTTGTGTCCTGTACTACTGACAAATCCTTTTGCATTCTGTTTTTGAATTCTCTCAGCCATTTCCTGCTTTTCTACATCCCCCTCACCGCAGCTGGGAATATGATTACTTTTCGCCTGGATAATTATGATCGACTCCTCACTGCTTGCTATGGTCTGAATGTCCCCCAAAAGTCATGGGTTGAAACTTAATCTCCGCTGCGGTAGTAATAAGAGGTAGGGTCTTCTGGAAAGCAAGTCATCAGAGTTCCACCCCACCGAATGGATTTGTGCCTTAGAAAAGAGTTGGAGAAAACCAGCACACGCCCCTTTTTGTGCGTCTGCCATGTGAGAACACAGGGTTTGCTGCCTCTTGAGGATGCAGCCACCAGGTGCCATTTTAAAAGCAGAGAGATCAGGCCCTCTCCTGAGGTTCCTGCCCCTTGATCCTGGACTTCTCAGCCTCCAGAACTGCAGTATTTCTATTGTTTATAAATTACCCAGTCTCTCGTATTGTTACAGCAGCACGAACTGACTGAGACTAATTTTTATTTTATTTTTTTGGTTCCAGATATCTTTTCCTGATGCAGAGGAATGACTCCCTCTTCATTTCACTGGGTCTTTATCTTCTACTGAATTCATTTCAACTCCTCTGCCAGATGCTGAAGGCCCTCTGTGGTCTGGGCCTACCTGTATTTCTAGCCATGAAACTCACAGCTCCTAGCTGTCTACACCACACCTCTCTTTCAGGCTAGATGGCTGGGGTATTCCCACAAAAGACCATGAGTGGCCATCCACACTTTTGTTCTCTACTCCTGTTGTCTCGGAAGCCCATCTCTGCTCATCTACATGATTGGAACTCTTTAGAGCCCAGCTCAAATGCCCTCTCCTGTATGACTCTCCTCTCCCAAGGCAGGCATTATGATACTGACAGAACAAGGAGACTGAGGCTGGGAGAAAGGAACCAATCTCTTCAAGACCCAGTGGCCAGTAAGCACCAGTGCTGAAATCCAAGTCTTGGGCTGCGTAACGCCGGCCTTCCCATGTTCAGCCCCTATCTATTTCAGCCTCTCATATTACACAAAAGTAGATGTTGAAATCAGGCAGTATAAGCATCACTGTTTCAATGTCTTCAGCAGCCTCTGCCGCTCTTGTGGATTTGTACGCTGACTTAATCACTGTTAGTCCTATGGAATGGTTATTGCTTTTGGTCTCCAAATAGGCATTTCTCAGGTAGGGGCAGCTGGAGAGGGCCCTGTACCCATGTCAGCCCTTGGCAGTAAAAATGCAGAGTAGCAAAATATCATGGTGAGAAATCTTACCATGTATTTCACAGAATAGCCAGGGTATCTGAGGTTGAGGTACACTGTGGTACCCCCCCTTTCTCTGTTACACTATTGGTAGAAAAGTTCTCCAAATGGCCTCTTGCATGCTGAGACTCATAGTGGTTAATTTTCCTGGTTTATTATGTTCATTTTCCAAAAACGTTAAGTGAAAGAATGACAGATTCAAGAAAAGTGGTATTTTTAGCGGGGTGAAACACACTTAAGCTTTTTTTTTTTGGTGGTTGTTCAAAATAGGAAGAAATTCACATTCCCTATCTTAATTTAACACAAAAAATTTAGAAATAACCACCGCTGGCGGCTGTGTCATTTGGAACAATGATATCGGTGTAGATTTGTTTATTTATTTATTTTTGAGACGGCATCTCACTCTGTTGCCCAGGCTTCAGTTCAGTGGTGTGATCTCGGCTCACTGCAACCTCCACCTCCCGGGTTCAAGCGATTCTCCTGCCTCAACCTCCCGAGTAGCTGGGATTACAGGCACGCACCACCATGTCCAGCTAGTGTTTGTATTTTTAGTAGAGACAGGGTTTCTCCATGTTGGCCAGGCTGGTCTCAAACTCCTGACCTTAGGTGATCTGCCCACCTTGGCCTCCCAAAGTCCTGGGATTACAGGCATGAGCCAATGTACGCAGCTGTCAGTGTGGTTTTAAGAGAAAAAAAGAGGTAGACATGATGGATGATTATTATCAGAAGTAGAATTCAGTTTTGTCATAAAATGTCCAAGGCAGCCAGCTACCCATAGGCATGACTAAGGGCTCAGGAGTTTACCAATGGCTAACACAATGGCACTGGGCAATTGAGACTATGACAAAATACCCAGAGCCAAATATGACCATTTCATTGTTCATTCTGAGTGGGGCTTTATCTGACTTCCATGGTGAGACTAGTCACACCAAAACCACATTTCTACTACATTAGGGGCCCTGGTGGATGATTCTTTTATCCAAATTAATTTAATACTTTATTACAATGTTCTGATGGCCTGTATTGGGGATTTTCAGAGCTTTTAAGCATCTACATTTGCCAACTGCTGTATTAAACTAAGAGACTTTGCTAATTTTCCTCCCGAGACTTACTTTCCCCCTCTACAAGCTATTTATTATGACTCAAAATTGTAGCAGTTACCTTTGAAGTGAAGTATCTTCTACAATATCCATCCAGGCAATTGAGCCTTGCAGTTAAAAGTGCAAACATTTGAGTTTAGTGAGGATAATATTTAACACATGGTTTAAGCAGTAACAGAGGTATTTAATTTCAAATACCAAACACACAATGAACCCCATCACCTTGCTCTTTTAAAATGCTTTGAGGGGGCCAGGCGTGGTGGCTCAAGTTTGTAATCCCAGCACTTTGGGAGGCCGAGGTAGGTGGATCATGAGGTCAGGAGTTCCAGACCAGCCTGGTCAACATGGTGAAACCCCATCTCTACTAAAAATACAAAAATTAGCTGGGCATGGTGGCGGATGCCGATAATCCCAGGTACTTGGGAGGCTGAGGCAAAAGAATTGCTTGAACCCAGGAGGCAGAGGTTGCAGTGAGCTGAGATCACGCCACTGCATTCCAGCTTGGGTGACAGAGCAAGACTCTGCCTCCAAAAAAAAAAAATGCTTTGAGGATGTATACGAGGCATACTTAAACGGGGAAGAAGCCTTATCACTTAGCTATCATCGTAAATACTTAAAAATACTTTAAAGAAAACAACATCAAAAGAGATAATAGTAACTTCATCTTCAAATAGATATAGTTTTTTTAGACATCCATGATCGTTCATTTTGAGAAAAATAGTTTCATAATAAAAGAACCAATGAATACGAAGCAGATGAATTCATCTAATATTCTTTTAATTACTAATCCACTAGCCAAATGCCTTCTACAGATTTCATGGTCACACTTCAGGTTTCAAGAAAATAAAATTTATAGGCATTAAACCAATCAGTTACCTTTTACAAGTGTCAGTTATAATTATTGAACAGCCTTTTCCATACATTGAACACAGGTGAGTTGGAAAACACTTTCTTCACATAAAGTAGGTGCTACCTCAGCCTTTTCCCTGTAAAATTCAGCTGTTAAAGCTCCGATTTGAATCCATCCATCTGACAAAAGGCTAATATCATGAATCTACAAAGAACTTAAATAATTTACAAGAAAAAGAAAACACTATCAAAAAGTGGGCAAAGGATATGAACAGACACTTCTCAAAACAAGACATTTATGTGGCCAAGAAACATATGAAAAAAAGCTCATCATCACTGGTCATTAGAGAAATCCAAATCAAAACCACAATGAGATACCATCTCACATCAGTTAGAATGGCGATCATTAAAAAGTTTGAAAATAACAGACGCTGGCGAGGATGTGGAGAAGTAGGAATGCTTTTACACTGTTGGTGGGAGTGTAAGTTAGTTCAACCATTGTGGAAGACAGTGTGGTGACTCTCCAAGGATATAGAACTAGAAATACCATTTGACCCAGCAATCCCATTACTGGGTATACACCCAAAGGATTATAAATCGTTCTACTATAAGGACACATGTACACATACATTTATTATATCACTATTTACAATAGCAAAGACTTGGAATCAACCCAAATGCCCATCAATGATAGACTGGATAAAGAAAATGTGGCACATATATAACATGGAATACTATACAGCCATAAAAAAGAATGAGTTCATGTCCTTTGCAGAGACATGGATAAAGCTGGAAACCATCATCCTCAGCAAACTAACCCAAGAACAGAAAACCAAACAAACACTGCGTGTTTTCACTCTTAGGTGGGAGGAGAACAATGAGAACACATGGACACAGGGAGGGGAACATCACACACTGAGGCCTTTAGAGGGGGCGGGGAAAGGGGAGGGAGAACATCAGGACAAATATCTAACGCATGTGGAGCTTAAAACCTAGATGGTGGGTTGACAGGTGCAGCAAACCACCATGGCACATGTATATCTATGTAACAAACCTGCATATTTAATATATGTATCCCAGAACTTAAAAGTAAAAAAAGAAGAAGGAAAAAAAAAGCTCTGATTTGGACACCAGTGGGAATATGAAGTCCCTGGGCCTTTTGGTTTTTCTTTCATCTAGGATTGAACCTCCACTGCTATTACTATTTTTCTTATTTTCTGATTCTTTTGGTTCCCATGGAAAAATATTTATCTGCAGCCTCTCCACAAATGGAAATTTTTTACTCTTATCTCACAGAAGGTTCGCATATGAACAATTCTCATCTTTTAAATAAAAATTTACTTTTGTACCTGCCTGAAAGGACTGAAGATCACACCCCTACACTCTCCTCCATGACCCTTCTCTCTCCACTGACACAGCTGCATTGGAAGTATCTGTAAATGGGATGGACTAATTTTTTCCTGTCAAGAAGCTCCATTATAAATCAGCAGTCACCGATTCTAGGCATTTTGCCCACACCAGGACTATGAGATCAGATTTAATTTTCCAATCAGGAGTTCTGTACTTGTCTGATTCTTGGCTCAATATACAACTGTTATGTTTATTATACTTAATCTCTCCATGGCCTCTGAAACTCCTCAGGGCTCATACTTCTCATCTGCAAAATCATGGGAGGCTGGTTCCATGGTTTTTGCAGTTCCTTCACTTTGAATCCTTTTGTCTAGACACTTGCTACATGGGTGTTCTCTGGGAGCTTGTTAGATGTGCAGAATCTCAGGTCCCACCCAGATCCAGGGAATCAGATTCTGCATGTTAATGTGATCCCCAGGTGACTCTCATGCACGCTTCCATCTGAGAAAACCTATCGCCTACCCACTACCACAGTGACCACAGCCGCAAGCTGTACAAAGACACCACCACAAAACAGCCTTGGTTACCCCTTCATGAAAAAAAAAACGAGCATAATTGCTGGGTGCGGTGGATTACTTAAGGCCAGGAGTTCAAGACCAGCACGGCCAACATGGTGAAACCCTGTCTAAACTAAAAATATACAAAAATTAGCCAGGCATAGTGGTGCATGCCTGTAATCCCGGTTACTTGGGAGGCTGAGGCAGGGGAATTGCTTGAATCTGGGAGGTGGAGGTTGTAGTGAGCTGAGATCGCACAACTGCACACCATCCTGGGCAACAGAGCGAAGCTCCACCTCAAAAAGAAAACAAAAACAAAAAACAAAACAAGCCTCAAAAACAAAGCAAGGCATGAGATGAGTGTGGGTCAAGAAACAATATTGTCAGGGGAAACTTCACTCTAAAACACCTTCAAGGCATGATGCCCAGAGTCATGCCTTGAAGTTACTTATCATCAGGGTCACATTCCTGAACCAGAAAGTCACAGGAAAGGGAAGACTGCACACGGACTTCCTTCTTCACTGGACCATTTGTTATGAGAATTTTTCAGGAAACAGGTCAGTAAGTGTAGAGGGCATCACAGGACACACTTCACTGCTGGGTTTCCCAGAAAAAAGCAGCTCTCCCCTACTGAAGACACTTTCAGCAGACTGGCCTTCACTAGGGAGTAAATATACTAAAAAAGCATGGACTTACTTGTAGGTCAGTGGAGCAGCTGATTTGGGGAAGAACTTATGTGATCTTTAAGTGGGGTAGGGATGTACTGATTAGCATATATGCTACAGCCATCTGCGATGCCAGAGCCATACTGTGATGGGACCATGCCAGCTATGACACCTTAGTAACCACGAGAACTGCACTCATGACTTTTCATACCTATCTGCCCATTCGATAACCACGATCATCTCCCTTAGTGGGATTACTGCTCCTATTCATAGTTGAACAAACTGACAACCATCCTGAGAAGCACATTTAAAACTAGCAGGTGGCAGAACTGAAATCTGAACCCAAGTATCCCAATTCCTGATGCCACCTTCTCACTGTTCCATGAAAAGTTCCATTTTATAGAGGACATGGCTATGTAACTTGGGATTGGAAACTAGTATTAAAGCAGCATAAACCCGTCCATTATCACAAGCACCCTTTTGCATACATTTCATATTTTTGATAGATCTGGAAAGAAATAAATTCAACGGTATCTTTTTTTTCTTTCACGTAAAGAAACCAAGGTAAAAGAGATGAAGCCGTAGTCCAAGGCCATGGAGATTCCTGACGGTGGAGCAGGGCTGAAAAGCTCCCTCTTCTAGCCAAGTGTGGCCTTGCCTGTCACTCTACTTGGACAGCCCATTCTCAACGGCACTATTCCCCCAGGACACTCTCCCAATCCTCTAGGTTTCCCTTCCTCAGGATGAATATGATGGTTACCTGAACGGCCAGAAGGTTTCACCGACTCTTGAGTCGAATTTAAAATAATTGGGACTCCTTTTGATTTTGAGTTATTTAAAGGTCTGAACAGTACGTTTATTCTGCTAACGCAATCAATCCAAATATCCATCGGCATTCATGGTGTAGTGTAGTGACCTGAGCACTGTAATGGTCAAGAGTGAGACACAGCCCTGTATGATGCAGCCACATTTTCCAACTCGGAATTTTTACACACATACTATCACAAAGTAAATGCTGCACCACAAATTCAGTTTTTATCTTGACCTCCAGAAAATTAGGCTCCCCCTTTTTTTTGAGATGGAGTCTATTCTGTTACCCAGGCTGGAGTGCAATGGCACAATCTCCGCTCACTGCAACCTCCGCCTCCCAGGTTCAAGTGATTCTCCTGCCTTGGCTTCCTGAGTAACTGGGATTACAGGCACCTGCCATCAGGCCCGGCTAATTTTTGTACTTTTGTAGAGATATGTTGGTCAGGCTGGTCTTGAACTCCTGACCTCAGGTAATTCTCCCACCTTGGCCTCCCAGTGTGCTGGGATGACAGGCGTGAGCCACTGCTTATTTTTAGTTACACTATCAATCTTGAAAATCTCCCAGACTACATGTCTAAATCTGGGTTTACTTTTGTTTAAAATAACAGTTTCCTGGCCACAGATTTGTAAATGAAGCATGCTTTGTCCCCTTATGGTAACAAACTGTCCCTGGAAGGGACACAAACAAAGCTTCACATCACTCGTGAAAATAGTCCTTATTGCTAGGGACATTTTCCTGAAATATCACTTGTCTGGCTTAGACTGAAGGTAGAGATGAAGGCCGTTTTCATGTAAGACACATTTCCTTCTGGCTTTCAAACATTACAGATCAAACAACTTAAATCTACGAGTGGCATCAGACAGCAATCAAGATAAAGATGAGCCAGGCTGCCTGGCATCTAAAAGCAGATTGTGGGGCTCCTTTTTCCCATTTACTTGTACAACTTGTGCCAACGTGCTGATCTGATTTCCAACTACATAGGGAGTTTCGGTCCTGCCTGGGTTGTCAGGAACTTAAAAGGACAGGCTAAAAAACAAGTTTATGTACAGAAGAAATAATCTCTGAAAGATGCTCTATCAAGATTACAACACACACACACACACACACACACAGCTCCTTGTGCTGAGGAAACACACGGTGAAGTATTTAGGTGCAAAGGGCCATTACGTCTGCAACTTCCTTTAAAATTTTTAAAATATATTTTTAGAACTTTTCTGTAAGTCTCCAATTATACCAAAACAAAAAGTTTAGTATTGTAGGCATTGTCAGCTTTAATTCATACATATTTGGATGCTTTCCTCTGGTTCAGTTTATAGTGAAATTATATCATATGCCCATTAATGTGATACAAACTACATGTCTTCTACAAACAAAAATAAAAACGAATGTGATTTTGCTGCCTCATGTCTTTTAAACGTAAGTCAATTATTTCACATGGTTTTTAACCCAAGAAACATCTCTCTTCACATGCTAGAGGAAAAACTGGCTGCCTTGGGCTGGTTGAGAGATGTGCGCTTTGATGGCTGACCTGAAGAAATTTCAAGGTGACTGTTTCGTGAAATTCTCTCTTCAAATCTGACTTTAAGAGCCTAACCTCTGCAGCATACATATGACTTCACTGTCAGTCTTCTTTTATTAAAAAACCATCAGTTTTTACTAAATAGAAGAGTAACATAAACTCTGTGCCAAAAATACAGAAAAAAGAATAGTACTAGTTCATTTGCAATTCTACCAGCAGAAATAAGAGTCGTGTTTTTAAAAATGGTTTTATTCTTTACAGCATTATCTCAGGTCTTCCTCATCATTGCTTTACTATACAATTTTTATGATTATGCTTAAGGCAAATAAATTTTTCAGTTATTGAGGCACCCGGGCAGTCCTTGGAAGGAGGATAATTAGGCTTGAGGACACAGAGGAATCATGAGAAAGAATTATGCAGTTCCATTCCTTTTTCTAGGTACAGTTTGTTTATTTGTTTGTTTCTCCTTCTAAGTAGTTCTTAGATATAGAATAAACTGGAAAAAAATGAAACATGAGGTTTTCTACTTCTGGAACAGTATCACATTTCATTTTTTAAAACTGCGAATGCTTTCAGTGAGGACAAGAAAGTACAGTGAGCAAAAAAATTCCTCAAATATTAGTTTTCAGCCTCTTGCATGCATTTTTATAAAGGCAGAAGTCGTTCTGGTGCCTTTATACAATCTAAAGGCATAATCTCCTGGAACCTTCAGTGCAGGTTTTGGGGTTTTCTGGAAATCAATTCACAGTGTTCCATTTTCTCTACTGGAACTCTGAACCAATTAAGAGAGAGCAAGAAGAGATGTGAACCTCACCTTTGCTTCTGATAAAAGCCAAACCCTTACTAGCCCACATGATGCTTTCTCTGGGGAGTGAGTCACATACAGGATGTATGGCTTGTCCAACTGCATGCTGGACTGAATTTCAGCTCCAATCTGAACCTTCCAACAAGACAAGGGAGGGAGGACAATGGGCCTTAGAAAGACATGCCCACAGCACTGCTATGACGCTGTGGGTACAATTCTAAGAGTGGCACTCATTTTGTAGTTTCAGTGAGTGGTGTCCTACATAACCAGCCCCCTCCCTCAAGCTCATGAGAGAAGTCTATCTGACCTGGGTAAGAGAGATCCTGGGGTGGACCACAGCAAACAAATGAAATGGGAAACAGTGCCCCTCCTGGCAGCCAGCAAAAACTCTGCCATACTGTGAAGAAAGTACATTCTAATTGATTTATGTTGATACGTACTGAATTGATGGAATTTTATACTTCAAAGGATGCAAAGAACTGGTTAGCAAGTCTGATGAGCTCACGGTAGAAAGGATGATTTTCAACACCCACACGTAGTTAATTTCATTCAAAGAGCTTAAAAAGGCGTATGCAGATAATTATAAGGGGAACAGGCAAGTGTGTAAGATTAGCACAAATTATATATATATAAAATCACAACACAGGATTGGCTCCTTTTCCTACAGACAGCACATCAGCCTTGTATACAGGATAGCTCATTTGAAATGTTTATTTATGCAGATTTAAAAAAGCACACGAACCCTCTATGCACTTCTGCACAGTGGCCTACTCATGCTTTCTTTAACACAAAACTTGCTTTGTGGGGAACCATTCTAGGTACAGGAATGGCTCCTTCTCTTCTGCTTTAGCTTATTCATGTCCTCCTTTAACAATGTGTGGGGAAACCAAGCCTGGCAACGGAAAGCACTTCACATTGGGAGCTTGGAAATTAACGCAAAGTATCTGTCTTCAGGAAAGCATTCACGATGCAAGGAGTGAGAGAGGCTGGAAAGAGTCACTTTAAAAGAAATAATCTGCAACCAAGAAAATCAAACCACTTTATCAGAAACCAGTGAGTGCCCCCCCCACCCCCCTTCCTTCCTGTTTCCAGGCAAGTGCTAGAAATAACTTTTTCTTTTTAAACAATTTTAACAATTGTTTTTTTTTTAACAATTTCTTTTTGCTCAAAGGGCTCATGGTTCAGAGGAAAAGACAGGCATATAAATAATTAGCACAGAAGTGTTACGGTAGGGATACCAACAGAATGACAAAGAAACAAGCCTGGGCTTTAGGGGTGTGACTAGGGATATTACAGTGGAGCCCAAGGGAAAGAGATCACTGTCCTAGCAGATACAAGTGCATGGACCAAGGCACAGAGGACCAACTGTCCAGAAGCTGTGATTCTTCTGGCTGCTGGGGTAAGTGAAAGGGAAGTGAAAAGAGACGCAGCTTAGCCAAGGGGCTTTCAGTGTGTAAGGTACAGAGGGCAGAGGAATACAATGACCTGTACCATGAGGATACAATTAGCAAAATCCCGGCCTATGGAAATTCTATAAGTCAAGTAACCTGCCCTTCATTAATAGGTAAACTGTAAAAAAGGATGGAGGAGAAGCCCGGAAATTATAAAAGACTAACCAGACAAGTCAGCAGTAAAAAATGGTCGAGCATATCCGATAAGGATGCACATGAGAGTGGCCCAGAGAGGAACAGTGGGCATTTTGGTGGCGGGATTTGGGAGAGGATGTAACTGGGATAGGGCTGATGCTATTTGGGTGAGAGCAAACTTCTAATTTCTGACCTGAGTTTTAGTCATGAAAAGACCAAATATAGGGGAGAAAGGTTCTATTTACACATGTCGAGTTGCAATCTTTCACAACCCTGGGTGTAACCACTGGAAACATGGACCCAGAGAGCTCACTTCTATGCTGAAACACCCCACAGGGAAGCATAAGAATGAAAATGGAAGTGTTTCCAATACTAGCAGGACTTTGCAGGTGTTTTTTTTTAAAAAAAAATCCACATTAGATCCCCCAAAAGGGATTTATCTGGTATCAAATTCTGCTAGACAATGAACAGCTCCACCCATGATAAAATAATGCGTACCCGCAGAAAATTCTTTGTATTGTTTCACTGCAGTGCTTAACACAATAAAATCAGGCTGACGGTATTGTTAAGAACTAGAGAGTAAAGCATTTTTTATACAAATAAAGTGCAATGGGTCTTTAGTCAAATCACTTTAGTATAAGAATCTATGAGATCATAATAAAAAGCAACTTCATTTTATCTTGCAGATAACAAAGAAGAAAATAGCGTAGGAGATGAAAAGTGAAGTAGACTCAACCTTTTTACTAATTTGATTTTGATATGTCTTACATGCAGACAATGGTGAAGTGAAATGAAGGGAGTGTCATCAAGGCCAGTTCTTTATTCGCCTAGAGAACCACAAATTTTGGTGCTGGAAAGTATGATCCATTTGTCATGACGGAATATTTCCCACCTGGGGCAACTGCTTTCCATGGATGTACAGCTTCAGGCCTTGTAAGGGAGGCTCTCACTCCAATCTCTCCAAACTTCTAATCCCCACGCTTTCCCATCTTAGCACAAGACCCCATCCAGGCCTCTGAGGCTTGGAAGAAAATTTACACAAAATTCTAGAAATTTCTTTTAAGAAAGTTACTTTAAAAATATTATTTTCATCTCAGCACAGTTAGCCTTTCCTTACCTGCTCTGAAAATGTTTCAACTTGAAACTAAAAAGGAAAAAAAACCACATTTCATCTCAAATTATGATATGCTAAATATTTATTGACTTGGCCTCAGACATTTATAACATTTCCTTCTTATACAATCAGATTTAAAAATGTAACTATCTTTTCTAAACACAAAATATTAAAACTGTCACTCAGGCTGGAGTGCAGTGGTATAATCATAGCTCACTTGAACTTGATCCCTGAACTACTGAGCTTAAGTGATCTCACCTTGGCCTCCAGAGCAGGAGGGACTACAGGCATGCACCATCACACCTGGTTCATTTTAAAATATTTGTTTGGTAGAGCTGGGGTCTCAGTATGATGCCCCAGCTAGTCTTGAATTCCTAGGGTCAAGCAATTTTCCCACCTCAGCCTTCCCAGGTGCTGGGACTATAGGTGTCAGCCACCATGCCCAGCCTGTCTTTGCTTTACGCTGGAAACATTCAGATTAGGCTCTCCTAGCTATCTATTAAATACTAGGTCTGATCCATTAAATACTACATCTTACTATTTCTATCAAACTGTATATATGTATCCATTAGTGAACTTCCATTTGTAAGTCTGATATAAGCAATCCTTATTTGGATACACTGTAACCTTCAACAACAAATTAAAAAATGATTCACATTATAGAGCATTTATACATGCCTTTTCATCTTCCAAGTGTGGTAAACATTAATTAACCCTGGCTAATTAAAACAGCCACAGTTTACAAATTTACTTATTAATCAGCCTCAAGCAAATGCAAAGCTTTAAACTCTTTCACAATTTGGCACCAATTAAATGTTAATTTTTTTTTCCAACGAAGAGGTCCTAAATTTAAGACACATAGTTTTTTTTTTTTTTTTTTTTTTTTTTGAGACGGAGTTTCGCTCTTGTTACCCAGGCTGGAGTGCAATGGCGCGATCTCGGCTCACCGCAACCTCCGCCTCCTGGGCTCAGGCAATTCTCCTGCCTCAGCCTCCTAAGTAGCTGGGATTACAGGCATGTGCCACCACACCCAGCTAGTTTTTTTGTATTTTTAGTAGAGACGGGGTTTCACCATGTTGACCAGGATGGTCTCGATCTTTCGACCTCGTGATCCACCCGCCTCGGCCTCCCAAAGTGCTGGGATTACAGGCTTGAGCCACCGCGAAGACACGTAGTTCTTAGATTTAATTTTGATAGTGGTTGAAAAAAATCTAACAATATTTCACATTCTTAAAAGTCAAGAAAAAATAAAAAACAAAACAAAAAAAAAAAAACCCTGCCCGTTATGGGTTAAATTTCCCTCCCAAAATATATGTTGATGTCCTAATGCTTACACCTGAGAATATGGCCTTACTTGGAAACAGGGTCTTTGCAGATATAATTAAGTTGAGGTCATACTAGAGCAGACTGGGCCCTTAATTGTATCAGAGAAGACACAGAAACAGAGACACAGGGAGAAACATCAGGTGAAGACAGAGGTGGAGTTTGGAAGAGTGCATGTACCAACCAAAGGAACGTCAAGGGCTGGCAGCAGCACTAGAAGCAAGTGAAAGGATGAAACAGATTCTTCCCGAGAGCTATAAAAGGACGTGTGGCCCCGTCAACACCTTACTTTAGGACTCTATCCTCTAGGATAATGAGATAATGAGTATATTTCTGTTGGTTTAGGCCATGCGGTCTGTGGAAACTGGTTCCAGTAGTTCTAGAAAATCTAATATACTGCCCATGTAAGTGAATATCAGCTGTTTGCTGATAAGACAAGAATTTCTGGTTATAATAATACACTGGATTCACCCCTGTAATCTCAGCACTTTGGGAGGTCGAGGCAGGTGGATCACCTGTGATCGGGAATTCGAGACCAGACTGAGCAACATGGAGAAACCCCATCTCTACTAAAAATACAAAATTAGCTGGGTGTGATGGCGCACGCCTCTAATCCCAGTTACTTGGGAGGCTGAGGCAGGAGAATAGCTTGAGCTCAGGAGGTGTACGTTGCGGTGAGCCAAGATCATGCTACTGCATTCCAGCCTGGGTAACAAAAGTGAAACTGTCTCAAAAATAAAAATAAGTAAATACACTGGAATAGAATGTGGTTTTCTTAAGTGAGACTTTTACTCAAGGCTGAGATTAAACAGATTAAGGAGATGAATCATGAGCTCCATGACAATAATCTAACAGTCTAATCTAGCCCTATTAAGTGTGGAGATGTTTTCTCTCTGAACACCCGGAAGTGTTTCAGCTCTGTTCCTCTTCCAGTGCCCTTCCACAGGGATCAGATCCCTTCTTGACCACCAATGGCTGCATGTCTTATCCCGAGAGGACCATGGGGATTTTGCGCCAGGTCAACCCTTATACTCAGAAAGGAGGTAGAAGGGCCTCAGTGTCAAACACTTTGTAAACACAGAGGTTAGGCCACTTCCTCTCCAGTAAGTCAGAGGCTGAGCTGTCTAGGGCAGCAAACTGTGCATCAAATGCCAGGCAGGTTTCAGGTTTTACTAACTCCAGGGTGATGAAAACATCACCACCTCTAATGCCAGAATGAAGTCAGCTGTCATACCTATGTGTCACAACTAAATTTACTGAAGTCATGGCAGCTGAAGTAATCTATAAAACTTAACATGTCAATTTCAATTCAGGGTTCACATTCAACAAATTGGGTGTTAACAACAACAACAAAAATTCTCCAGTAGTCTAAAAGTTTTTCTTTTATTCTTGTATGAAATCTGGAAGACTGGAATAGAATGTTCTATGGAATGAGTATTTAGTAGCAATGTTAGGTTAACTGTGACCTTTTGGCTCAAGGCATGAGAAAATATAGCTAACGATGCATAGTTACGGATTTGTCACGCTATACTCTGTTATACTAGCCAGCAGTATCCTCCTGCTTTAACAGTGTAGATATACTAGTTAAAAACAAGGTCAGGCGCAGTGGCTCATGCCTGTAATCCCAGTACTTTGGGAGGCCAAGGTGGGCAGATCACAAGGTCATGAGTTCAAGACCAGCCTGGGCAATATGGTGAAACATCGTCTCTACTAAAAATACAAAAATTAGCCAGGTATGGTGGCATGCACCTGAAGTCCCAGCTACTCAGGAGGCTGAGGCAGGAGATTCGCTTGAACCTGGGAGGGGGAGGTTGCAGTTAGCCGAGACTGTGTCACTGCACTCGAGCCTGGGTGACAGAGTGAGACTCCACCTCAAAAAAAAAAAAAAAAAAAAAAAAAAATCTGTCAAATCCCTCCATACACATGTATGCTGCTTACGTACCTTATATACCAAGAAGGTCTTGGATTTGAAGTTCATCAAGACTGAGTGTAGGTTGCCAGACCACAACCCGGTTTTAATAACTTAGGGTGCAGAAGCTGGAGAAATAAGACCTTTCATGCCTCCCCTGACTTGTTTTAGGATAAAGAAGCTGTGCACTATATAGATAGTGGCTGAAGAACCACGAAGAGGATCTATCCAAAGTATGAATAAGCCAACCGCTATGGATTGAACTGTGTCCCCCTGAAAATTCATATATTGAAGCCCTAATCCTCAAGGGACTTTTGGATATCGGACCTTTAAAGAGGTAATTAAGGTTAAATGAGGTCATAGGGGTGTGACTTTAATCCAATAGGGGAGGTGTCCTCATAAGAAGAGGAACAGACACCTCTCTTTCTCTCTGAGAAAGACACCTCTTTTCTCTCTCTGAGAAAGACCATGCAAGGACACAGTGTATAGCTGGCTATTTGTAAATCAAGGAAGAGGCCTCAGAAACCAACCTGCTGGTACCTTGATCTTGGACTGCCAGCCTTCAGAACCGTGAGAAAATTAATTTCCGTTGTTACAAGCATTCAGTCTGTGGTATTTTGTTACGGCAGCCCTAGCAGTCTAATGTATTTATCTAGTCACACTCAGACAAAATAAAGAACAAAGGTTAAGAACAGCTTTTTCTTTTTTTTTTTTTTTTTTTTTTGAGACGGAGTTTGGCTCTTGTTACCCAGGCTGGAGTGCAATGGCGCGATCTCGGCTCACCGCAACCTCCGCCTCCTGGGTTCAGGCAATTCTCCTGCCTCAGCCTCCTGAGTAGCTGGGATTACAGGCACGCACCACCATGCCCAGCTAACTTTTTGTATTTTTAGTAGAGACAGGGTTTCACCATGTTGACCGGGATGGTCTCGATCTCTCGACCTCATGATCCACCCGCCTCGGCCTCCCAAAGTGCTGGGATTACAAGCTTGAGCCACCACGCCTGGCCAAGAACAGCTTTTTCTAGAGGATTCTGTTTTCTTTTTTTAGCTGCTGCTACTTTTTTTTTTTTTTTTTTCCCCAAAAGGTAATAGCCGAATCTGAGGAGAGCAGTGTACATTAACAAGGGCTCACCAGGGTTGTGCAAGGAATTTCTTGTACTGCCCCTTTCATGGAAATGACATGGAAGTGATTTACTTCAGATGTGACTCATTTCAGGATTTGAAAGCACAACTGACCTTCAGACTTTTCTTTTTCTTTACTTGACCATTTGCCACGGAAGTTCCCAAGTGTTCCTATCTTGCTTCACTACAGGCAGAGGGAAAAATCCAAACAACTTCCCCCTGTGTCTGGGAAACCTCCAGCTCTGTGGTCTATTTACTCTGAAGGAACAAAAAACGGGATAGTATATGACTTCTATCTCAAGTCAGGATAAGGAGATATTTTAAGAAGCAAAGGCGTTTAGATTGCTCTCCTGTATAACCTGCAAAATTCATCTCCTATTGCAGAATAGAGTGAGTTGCCTCTCAGGACTGGCACCTAGAGTTGGTATTCAACACATGTTTTCTATGTAATATTTTTGTCAATTCTCTAAAGACCACACTTTTTGAGCTGGCACTAGGCGCTCTGACAATCTTCCAAGATGAAGCCTTTACAGTCCATCATTTACAATGCTGACCACTCCAGGCAGATTTTGTCAATTTTCCCTTTCATCTCTTATTAAAATAATATCACTTTGGATTTGAAGAGAGCCTAAATGGATAAATTCTTTGAGCAGAATACCAGTATCAATGATAGAAAGGGAAGAACCTAAGACGGAGGTAAATGTTCTGTAAGTAGAGAAGTAGGTCACAATTTCTCAAAGAGCAAATCAAACAGCAAATGAGGTTAAGTTATGAAAGACAGAATTTTGTGATTGAAGCTCACCCCATGCTTATACTGTTTGTTTGCTTTGAGATAAGGTCTTCCTCTGTCACTTAGCCTGTAGTGGTGTCCGCCAGGGCTCACTGCAACCTCCAACTCCTGAGCTCAAGCAATCCTCCAACCTCAGCCTCCTGGGTAGCTGGGACTATAGGTGTGACCCCTAAGCCCAGCTTATTATTTTTTTTTTTTTGTCTTTTTGTAAAAACAGGTGTTTTTTACAAAAAGTAACCAGTCTCCCTGTGTTGCTCAGACTGGTCTCAAACTCCTGGGCTCAAATGATCTTCCTGCCTCAGCCTCCCAAAGGACTGGAATTATAGGTCTGAGCCACCACGCCCAGGCTCTTATACTGTTTATTCCCTTTAGATACAGTTAATGGAAATTAATAAGCAGTTTATGCCAATCCCTTTTCATAGCTAATAATAAGTCTTCCATGGATAAATAAAACCTAGCCATTAATGCTGTCACACTCAAACTCTCTATGCATCTGAACTTCTTGAGGTTAATAATGCTTCCTCATAATAGTTTATAAAATCACCATGTTGGAAGTGAACACCACTAGAAATTCACATGGCCAATTTATAGATGGGGACTTGTCGGGGAAAGGGGAGAATCTCTGCAATCCAGAAGTTAGGCTCTGCTGGAATGTATTTAGAGTTTGATAGGCTAAGTCTCTGCTTCATTTTTTTTTTTAAATGAAAATGACAATGTCTGTCATCTTTCTATGTTCAAGACAAATATAAATATAACCTAAGCTTCTAAGAATCCTTATATTTTTGTTATTGCATAGCTTTAAAAACCTCTGAATGTTTAAAGGATCTTTTGGGGGAATAAGAAAAATGCAGATCTCTGCAGATCTGAGGTTGAGCCCAAGAATCTGCATTTTAAACTAGAACTCCTCTGACTTATTGTGTTTCTCTTGACCCCAATTACACATTAAAAGACAATGATTTCAGGATGACAATCTGAGCCTTTTCCATCCAAAGACTTAAAGCAACCAAACTGAAGACACCGTCAAATGCCAGATACTTTTCTCTGTCTGCTGGCTGATGGCACAAAAGTGCAGAGGTCATGTAGGGCAGTACAGAAAGATCAAGCGAGGACTGGAGTCACTGAGTGAGGTTAGCTTCCCCTGTTAGTGAATCCAAAGCCTCAAGCCCAGATTAACAAGGCCTCATACAACAGTAAACACCCAGACTCAGGCTTCCACAGAGGGCTCTCAATTCTGCTCTCATATGTCTATTTTTCTTTAAAGAAAAAACATCTAATTTTTGCACCCCAGGTATTTAAAGACCCACTTTGATTTCTGAAAGGCTTTAGCAACACATGAGGAACTCCTTGGGCCTTGATCACTTTTAGCACTTTCACAGTTTCTGATTTTGATCAAGGCACTTAATCACCCAGGATTCTGAAGGTGAAAACCAAGAGGGTTTAATTCCACTTTCATGTTCCCATGAGGAGCTGCTGGCAGCAGAATGAATGCAAGTCCATACTGAACGTGAGAAGGAAGCCAGCTCTTCCTTTTACATCAAAGAGATCTAGAACGCAAACCTGTCTCACATTTGCATACAATATTAGGCTTACATATGGATGCCGGGCTTGTCAAAAGACAGGCTAATTAGGGCATTACTTTCCTTAATGATTGTGATATAATCCACAGATAGTCCCACTTAATTTTTCATCCTATACCTGAAGGAGCCACTTCACACTTTCAGTGTAAGAAGGCTTCTCCCTTAAGATGGAAAGGAGGCCTTCAAGTGTCAAAATACTAGCTTTCTGCCAAAAAAAAAAAAAAAAAAAAAAAAAAAAAAAAAAAAAGATGAGAAAAAGCAGAGACTTATCCTATCAAATCTAAATACACGCTGGCAGGGAAAGACAACTGGATTACGAAGTTCATTTCCCTGGCCTGCACCTATTCCTTTCTTTTTCAAAACAGTTTCTTATTTTTTCAGTCTTTCCCATGATACTGACATTGCCAACGAGCAGTTTGGAAACTGTTCAGGTTGATTCTTAGCAGAAAATTGAGGGGCTTTCCTGTTATTGTTAATATCTTTAAAACACTTAAATTTGGTTGGTTTGCGTCAAGCATTCTCAGTATATTTAAAAAAGTGCTCAAGAATTTCTAGAATTTATTTTGACTGACATCAGCTACCTTAATGGACAGGAAGAGACAACAGCAAGGTATATTAGGAGCATTTCCTTCCTTTTTAAATCAGAATTACATAGAAATTGAGACCTCTAAGGCCACAGTAGAGAATAATATCTTGGAAGAAGAAAACAGAGAATGTCTGATATTTTCATTGATCACTTAGGCTGATGGCTTAAACCATTTCTACCTAAGTTTCTTAAAATTTAGCATTTCCAGCCAATATTGCCTCCTAAAATTTCTCTATAATCTTAAGGGTATTGAGCCCCCCAAGTGTGGGAGAAAGAGAGAGACATGTAAACTAAAGGAAAGCCAGAGAAGGGGAAACTGAGTCTGTTACACATCATTTATCCTTTCTTTAACATGATTTTAAAGGTAGTAATGCTGATGAAAAAAATGTTAACAGTATTAAGGGATATCAGGCGACAAGTTGCAGTGCCCCTCCCCACAGATGTGCCAGTGGGTCTGTAGAAATACGGTGCTAAAATCAGAAAAGACCGAACATTTTATTAAGCAGAGCCAAATCATCTAAAAGGTTTCACCCACATACTAACCAATAGCTGATGGAAGTTCCTTTTCACCTATCCTTGTCATGAAAAGGCATAACAGATTTTTAAAAAATTACCAATTTATCATAATTTAAAAAATTACATTTTGATTGTATCAGTCATGAGAAGTTATTAATCTTTTTTTAATCTATGAATACTTATCAGATATGTGTGCATTTTTTTCTGTGAATTGGAGCTGTTTTATTTTTGTAAATTAATCAAATGCATCAATTTCTTTGGGTTTTCATCTTAAACATTTTTGTGGTATACAATTTGTATAATGTGAATTTAGAAGATAACAACATAGGTAAGTCTAATGGACTTATTGGGGTGTTACAATGGATCCTCACCTAGTTTTTTTTTAACTTTTTAAATAAGTTGATTAGTCTCTAGATCAGTAATTTGCAAAGTTTAGCATGTATCAACATCACCCGAAGAGCTTGACAAAATATAGATTGTGGCTGGGCGTGGCGGCTCATGCCTGTAATCCAAGCACTTTGGGAAGCCAAGTCAGGTGGATCATAAGGTCAAGATCAAGACCATCCTTGCCAACATGGTGAAACCCCGTCTCCACTAAAAAAAACACAAAAAACTAGCTGGGCACATTGGGGTGCACCTACAGTCCCAGCTACTTGGGAGGCTGAAGCAGGGGAATCCCTTGAACCTGGGAGGCGGAGGTTGCAGTGAGCCAAGATTGCGCCACGGCCCTCCAGCCCAGCAACAGAGCAAGACTCTGTCTCAAAATATATATAAATACAGCCGGGCGCGGTGGCTCAAGCCTGTAATCCCGGCACTTTGGGAGGCCGAGGCGGGTGGATCATGAGGTCGAGAGTTTGAGACCATCCTGGTCAACATGGTGAAACCCCGTCCCTACTAAAAATACAAAAAATTAGCTGGGCATGGTGGTGCGTGCCTGTAATCCCAGCTACTCAGGAGGCTGAGGCAGGAGAATTGCCTGAACCCAGGAGGCGGAGGTTGCGGTGAGCCAAGATGGCGCCATTGCACTCCAGCCTGGGTAACAAGAGCGAAACTCCGTCTCAAAAAAAAAAAAAAAAAAAAAAAAAAAATATATATATATATATATATATATATATAAATACATATATAAATATCTACATATAAAAGGATGGGGCTGAGCTATATATATATGTGTGTGTATACATATATATGTGTGTGTGTATATGTATGTGTATATATGTATATGTGTGTATGTGTATATGTGTGTATATACATGTATATGTGTGTATATACATGTATATGTGTGTATGTGCATATGTGTGTATATACATGTATACACACAGCTATAGCAACTTCAATGCTATAAAGGAAGCTCAAGTCTTAGGTCCCACACCTCAGTATCTGCCCTCAGGGGATGGGCATACTAATTTCAATGCCCCCCAAACCAAAAGCAAAGACACAAAAGACATGTACAAGGCAATACAAGTTGTTGCCAAGTACTGTTTCAGAGAAAAAAGATTTAACTCATGCTTTTATGAGCACATGTAAATCCATAATAATTATCAAATGACAAACACATTAAACAGGCTCTTTTAAATGACTGTTTGAGGTCAATGAATTCATCAACAGGAAGTGAAATTAAGTAACACCCTGGCCTTGATCCTCTGACCACCTGTCTCATGCTTGAAGGCCAAAGCCCCTTTACAGATAGTATTTAGATGCACATCAAGTCAACATTAATTTGGACAGGTCCCATAACTTGGGACTGGTTAACAGATGAGTCCACTAGTTTTGATGAGACATTATACCTAACCTTCTATGATTTACTTTGTAATGCAGCCCATAGTGTATATGGCAGGAAAATTATTAACTAATGGAGCTTACTCAGAGAATACATGCAACATTTATTTCTGAGTTGAATACCAAGAAGCAAATTAATATGCCTTCCAAACTCGTCTCACATGAAACAAATTCATCTCATTCCCAGTTAGTTTTTGTGAAAACATATTTCAAAATTAACCTCAATTTGGATTCATCTCCATACTCAGGGTGGCAAACATCACTGATTTTTTTCCCTACTGTTTTAAAGAAATGAACCTTGAAGGCAGCTGCTTGCAAAAAACAGAATAACCAGCCCTTGTTCCAGTCTAAAACCATTGGTTGTTCCCAAGACTCTACAAAAAAATCAGGACACATCTGCGCTAGTGTTCCATGCCAGGAAGTAGTCCCACGGCCACCACTGTGGCTGACTTCACTCCCCAATCATTTTAATTCGGATTTTTTAGATTTTGTTTCAAATTACAGAGCCATACAAACAAGCTGGTAAGTCGAGAAAATAGCTTTGGAACTGCATTGGATCATCAAAAGAAATAGCAGACTTTAGTGTGGGAGACCCTGCCGCAGGCTCCATCCATTTGGTTGAGATGCCCACACATGCACAAAAATAAAAGAATGGCACAAAAACAGACAAAAAATACTGACATGTCACAGTCATCATGGTTTAAGGAAAAGCTCACAAATAATTTCTCTGGAATCTTACCAAAATTTGGAGTAAAAGATGACAGCATGCTAAAACAATTCTCTTGCTACTTCTAAATACTAACCTTCCTGAATGGGGCTCAAGGTGGAATCATTTCACAGCAGATATTAGTTCTAGTAGTTACAGTGTTGTTGAAAACCTCATTAACAGATTTATATATAAATATTCCCCCCAAATGTTCTGCAGATCCAATGCAATCCTCATCTTTTTTTTTTTGCAGAAATGGTGGTGGGGTTGGGGAAGGCTTTAAAATTCACGTTGTAATACAAGAGACCCCAAATGCTCAAAGCAATATTGAAAAAGAAGAATAAAGATAAACTCACACTTGCTGATTTCAAAACTTACTATGAAGCTACAATAATCAAAACAGTGTGGTACTACAGTGAGACTAGGCACACAGATCAAAGGAAAAGAACTAAGTGTTAAGAAATAAACCCATATTACCAATGAACAATTGATTTTGGGTAATAGTGCCAAGACCAATTCACTTGGGGAAAGAATAGTCTTTTTCTTTCCTTTTTTTTTTTGAGACAAGGTCTTGTTCTGTTGCCCAGGTGGCATGATCAAGGCTTTCTGCAGCCTCAACGTCTCCAGGCTCAAGAGATCCTCCCACCTCAGCCTCCTGAATAGCTGGACTACAGACAGATGCTATCACAACTGGATAATTTTTTGTAGAAATGTGGTCTTGCCATGTTTCCCATTCTGGTCTTGAACTCCTGGGCTTAAGGGATCTGCCCACCTTGGCCTCCCAAAGTGCTGGAATTACAGGCATGGACCACTGCACCTGGCAAGAATAGTTTTTTTTCAACAAATGATGCTCAGATGCTGGATATTTATATGCAAAAGAATAAAGTCAAACCCTGACCTCACACCATATATAAAAATTAAAATGAATCAAAAATTTAACTGTAAGAGCTAAAACCACAAAACTCTTAGAAGGTAACAGAGGTATAAATTGTTGTGACCTTGTTTTGGACAATGGTTTCCTACATACAATATCACAGTAACTGCAACAAAGGAAAAAAACTGATAAAATGGACTTCAAAGTTAAAAATTTTTGTAGGTCAAAAGAATCCTGTCAAGGAAATGAAAATACAACCTACAGATTGGGTAAAAGATTTCCAAATCATGTATTTGGTAAGACTTTAATAGCACCCAGAATATATAAGAATTCTTAAAACTCAATAATAAAGGCAGGCTGAACATGGTGGCTCATGCCTGTAATCCTACCACTTTGGGAGGCTGAGGTGGGCAGGTTGCCTGAGCTCAGGAGTTTGAGACCAGCCTGGGCAACATGGTGAAACCCCGTCTCTACTAAAAATTAGCCAGATGTGGTAGTGCGTGCCTGTAATCCCAACCACTGGGGAGCCTAAGGCATGAAAATCGCTTGAACCTGCGAGGCGGAGATTGCAGTAAGCTGATATTGTGCCACTTCACTTCAGCCTGGGTGACAGTGTGAGACTCTGTTTCCAAAAATAAAAATAAGAAAATCTGAAAGGCAAACAACCCAATTAAAAAACTGGCAAAGAATATGAAGATACATCATTAATTTGAACTGAACAAAATAATCCATAGTAAACCACCGCAATGGCATGAAGAAAACACTGTGGTTGACGTTTAATTCATCAAATTACTGCCAGCGTAATTTGGAGCACAATAAACAACATCGGTATACTGCACTGAATTACGCATATTAAGGTCAACACTTTGTCTGCCAGGATGATAGAGATAGTAATTTTTTTTTTTAAAGAAAACATCTTTTACATTCATTCTTCCTAGAAGTGTATTCTTTTTCATGTAGCTAAAAGGATTTACTTTTCCCTAAAATTATGGAGTAGAAATGCATAAAAGAGTATCTGTTGGCTAAATGGGAAAACTATAAAAATCATTCAGGAAAACGGATGCTGTATCACATGTGAGCTTTTAAAGGTCCTTATAAATGACTTCACAGATCATCTGGATGACATATACACTACATTTGCAGATTCCATAATTAAACTCCAAAGCAAGAAAAAGAGAGTTTATATAATATCACAACCAAAAAAAGGCACAGAGAGCTAAATGTATACAAAGCACTCTACCAGCCACCACCATGGGTGAGTTTGACACTTGAGGGCTCTCAAGTCTGCAGACAGACCAGTTGGGCACCTAAGGTATGAAGTGTACTGGCATTCACACATTTGTATCTTGTTGCTTGGACATATCACCATGCCAGTCCAACGCTTGGAAAACTAGCAGGCTGTCTTAATAGTATACTGTACTTCGCCATTTTGAAAGACAAAATACTTTATATTTTTGAAGGATAAAATACTTTATATGTAGGTCCATTCATTTGACAATGCATTTTCATTTATAAACGAGTGGTTCTATTTTGGAAGAGAAATTGTCTTGGGTCAAAGACACACATTTAGACACCAACAGCTAAACACCAAGTCATACCTGTTAGTTAATAACACTAGAGAATATACGAATAAGGGGCTCTGAAACTATTATAAAATCAATGCGGGAACAACGCTTTGGTTGTCATTGACATGTATAAATGTTCCTGGCAGGGCGCAGTAGCTCATGCCCGTAATCCCAAAGTAGCACTTTGGGAGGCTGAGGTGGGCAGATCACCCGAGGTCAGGAGTTTGAGACCAGCCTGGCCAACATGGTGAAACCCTGTTTCTACTAAAAATACAAAAAAATTAGCTAGGCATGGTGGCACACGTCTGTAGTCCCAGCTACTTGGGAGGTTAAGGCAGGAGAATTGCTTGAAGCCAGGAGGTGGCGTCTGCAGTGAGCCGAGATTGCACCACTGCATTCCAGCCTGGGTGACTAAACAAGACTCTGTCTCAAAAAAAAAAAAAAAAAAAGTTCTTATGTCCAAATACTTAAGCCAGTTGTAAACTACTAAGTCTGTATACATTTAAAAGGCATTTGTTATGAAAAATGAAGTGACAGCTATGTTCTTATAAGAACAAAATGACAGTTCTCTCTCACTTTATTTGCTTTTATGATTTTTTTCTCTCCTTGATATTCATCTTTGACTAGCAACTACAAATAAGGATACTTGAAATTCTCAATAGTATTAAATTTCTATGTTGTTGGACTGGGAAGTGCTGTAAATATTCTATTTTAAACCTAGTCTACTATGGACTCACTAAACCACCAAATCAATAGGCTTATTAGAAACAGAATATGGAAACTCTGTCTTTGAAATAATCATGCTGCATTCTTCCTGAAGAGTGGAACATTTTATTAAGAGGCCACAGAAAAATGGCAATAAAAAATAAGCATTCTTTCATTATTGTGAGTTTCTTGATTTCCTGCCACATCTTTCGATGTTACCCCATTCACTATGGATTTACTCAGCCAGAGATCTTTCCGCATCTGGTTTATAATAATTCATGTTTTTATTAATTTTGAATGCTAGAAGAAAAAAAATGGGTATGGAACAATTATGCCTTTGTTCCTTCTTTACTTCCTACTGCCTTTCTCATAAATCGGTTGTTATAGCATCCTGTAAAACAGCCATCTCTGAAGAGAGCTACATTTTTAGCCTTGAGGTAGCTGCAAAGAGAAGCAGACTTTGATAAATAACCTCAGTGCCAATACAAAGAGCAGAATAGAATCCTTTTAGCAGAGATTTAAGGAAGATAACAAAGAGCAAAAAAGAACCCCAATGATTTTTAAATAATAATTTGAGAAAGCAAAGGTTGAAAGGATGAAGGGATTCTCCCCTTTTGAAGGATTAAAAAATAATTAAAGCAGAACATATGAACATTGAAGAGGAGGCATGTTTTCACTGGAATAATGATTCCATCATTTGTTGAATGAAAAAATGTTAATAAAGTTCTGCATATTGATTTGAAATAGAAAAGGATTTTATCCCTATACAAACAATGCCTGAGGCCATTCTTTGCAAGAATCTTCATAGTCTGCCTGAAAATCACTTAATTTTTTTGTAAAAACGTTAACTAATAAACAACTATGCCTGGGAATTTGTGCGTGATAATGAAAACTGAGTGAAAAAAATAATATAAAGTTATAAAATAAAACATGGGCCTTTGATAACACAACTAACAGGACACTTTTGAATATTCACACTTACCTGTCATGTGATCGGCCTCAGACTGTGATCGGTGGTCAAGCAGGACAAGATAATTAAATCAGGTGCCAAGGTATGTGAATTGGGTAGATGACCAAATAGCAGAGGGTCATGGCACAATAAAAGACCATGTTGTAAAATGTTACTAATAACGGTTCTCAGGACTCTGATTTATGCTTTATTATCTTTGCCAACCACATCCATTTAGTTGACTTGATCAGTCACAGCTTTAGAGAATGCTGTGGCCTAGGAAAGAAATTTGTTTTGTGCAGTGCTTATGCTAGATGTCAAGGAAGGAGTTTCGGGCAGGTCTTTAGGGTTATGGAGGAGCCCACTTGGTCAGTCCAAGTTAAGGAGCATCTGCCTTTTGATCCTGGGGACTACCTTCAACCTTATGTCTATAATTCTAATATCTAAAAAGTACGAGGGTCCCTACTGGATCTTGAGGAGGCAAGGATGACCAACATATATCTCGAAGAGTTCACAGAAGGAGGGTTGGTAGAGATATAAACAAATAATTTACTATAAGGTAAGAGTATGGTAGTGGATACCCAGTGCTTTGATACTGAGGTTAAGTAGGGGAAAATTCTACTTCAGAGAGAAAAACAGGTAGCAGAGAGAACATGGATTTTGGACTTCTGGCCGATCTTGGCTTCCATGCCACTGTCATCACTTTACTATCTGAGCTGGGCAAGTTGGTAACCTCTCTTAGGTTCAGTTTCTTCAACTGTAAACTGGGGAGGCTATCACTGAATTTCTGGGTATCATCACTAGCTCCTGTGTTGCATTTGTGTGAAATACAAGCCCCACTTCCAGTGGACCTGCACAATGCCAGAGGGTTTGGCTCCCTGAGTGGGATGTAGAATAAATATCAGTCTCCACTCTTACCCTAAACCACCCGCCACATCTCTATATTTGGGTCCTGTTCCTCAAGGGGGAACATTCCTAAATAATCTGATCATTAGCATTATCACCAACAGGCACTCATTAGTTGGCTACCTGGCTGTCACTCAAATATCAGCTCTTTTCTCTTGCTTTCTCTGCAAAGAAAAGGTTTATAGAACTTGGGCATTTTACTTGAATCTTGAAAGGTGCAACTTTTCAAGCAATCAAGCAAGGAAGAATCACAAGTGGCTTTCTTTTTTTTTTCTTTTGAGACTGAGTTTTGCTCTTGTTGCCCAAACTGGAGTGCAGTGATACAATCTCAGCTCACTGTAACCTCTGCCTCCAGGGTTCAAGCGATTCTCCTGCCTTAGCCTCCGGAGTAGCTGGGATTACAGGCGTCTGCCACCACACCTGACTTTTCTATTTTTAGTAGAGACAGGGTTTCACCATGTTGGCCAGGCTGGTCTTGAACTCCTGATCTCCCAAAGCCTCCCAAAGTGCTGGGGTTACAGGCATGAGCCACTGTGCCTGGCCTGCAGCTGTTTTTTGTTTGTATGGTGTTTGTTGTTTTTTAGCAGGAAACTTGCATAGTTCTGAAAAGGAGGAACTGGAGTGGGAGGGGGCCACTGTGATATTAGAGGTAGAGTGACTGCCTGGGAGTCTAATGACACCGAGGAGATGACAAGATCTTAGCTAAAGTAGTGGATGTGCAGAGATTTCACATGAACACAGGAGGCAGAATACACAGAACTTGCAATTGAAAAGAAATAATGGGTGAGAGAGGGAAGCGTCATGGGTAAGTTTAGGCCAACCAAGAGAACTCAGAGTGTAAAACAAGGTAATTTCCAGAAGAACATGAGTCTTCCCTACCTTGATTGGGGGTTCAGAGGCACCTGGGATAATTTAGAGGCTGCTAGAATATGGCACTGGGATGCAGTATACTGGCTGTTGCTAGACACACAAATGTGGGATTCAATGAAGTTAGTGGGAAAGTAGCATAAACAGATAGGATGCCTCAGGGAAGAACAACAGAAGATAAAAGGGCCAGGGCTAGAACTCATAAGCATGATGAACCCCATGCTCTGGTCACAATTTACTGCTCACAAATTCGATGTCAATTTTCCCCTTCACCCACTGCACTCCTTTCTAAGCATGGCTCCATTCTTCCTCATTTTCACCCATAAAAAAGAATTCTAATTGGAAGCATAATTTACTGAAGCAGATATACCTGTCCCACTGAAGATACTGGGAGTTCCCCAGACCGGTGAAAATCTCTTATCCATAAAGCACCTGCTATCATTATTTAATTAAAACATATGTCTGACTGCATTAGGCACATCCTAATTGCTTGCAATGATAAGCACAAATGTTTATACAAAAGGCATGCCTTTTTAGGGACTTTAAAATTTTCTCCTTTTGCCAGTGTCTCTGAATTTCACTATCCTCCTATTTGCACTGAACTGACTCCAAATCTTAAATTTGATTGTATATGGAAATTTCTAGCAAATAAATGCAACTCAGACTAATGACAAAGCATTTAATTAGGGAATATTAGAAAAAAAATCTATGAAGATCCTATTTAGAAAGTAAGCTAAAAGCAATACTTTTTATTCTGAGAAATTTCAAACACAAACAAAAGAATAATAATATAAGGAACTTCTAATAACATTCAGCTTAAGCAACTGGCACCCGTAGCCAATCTTGTTTCAACTATATTCCTACTTAAAAGTGACGTATTGCTTTAAACGTTCCTTCAAATGAAAAAGGATGATAGACGACAACTAGGTTCAACCCAAAGTAGCTTTTCTCCTCAGCAAACCGCTTCTGCTGCTGGGACATTGGGAGCTCAGACAGTGCACAGTGTTCATTACTGCAAACTTCTCTTTCTATAGAAAACAGTCATTTAAAAATGGAAGCACGCAGGACCCAAATGAGAAGTTTTTTTAAAAAAATTATCTTTCAGAAGTTGGCATCTAGTATATTTAGAATAATATATACATATATCATTATTAAAAAAAATAACCTTAGCAATTAGGTTGGATTAAGAGCATATCACACACACACACACACACACACACACACACACACACACAGAGCCTATACATAGTATTCTCTTAATCCAACCTAATGGCTGTATTTTTTTTTCCTTTTTAAAGGAAACGATTCCATGATACTAATGATCTAAATGTCCTCCCTGTTACTGAGATTTGAAGTTTACTGAGCTGCCCTATTCTTGGACATTTTGTAATACGCAAGATATCTCAACCACCATCTGTTCTGTGGAAGTGTGACTCATTAGTGGCTAATGTTTTCAGTAGTATAGTGCCAAATAAAAAGTTCTAGTAATTTAATTAGAAAGAGTCAACAATAGTTGCTGGGTGAGAGTGGAATATTGGTCATCAACTTTTTAGTCCTTTCTAACGGCTTATTTCCCTAGAGTTTGATATTACCTATGCCACTTCAACTGAAGTCACATGCAAAAATAGGATTAAGATAGCTGTAAAGCAAAATTGTGTTATCTACAAGATTTTAGCTTCAGTTCATTAAGACTGTGATAAATTATATGATTTTGTACCTTCTAGAACTTTTTGGAGCGCTTTTTTACATTTATTTAATATACAGTATTTAAAAAGTTCCTTATTGACGTCAATTCTCCAAGTATACCTGAAAAGTATATTCATGTCCTAAAGAAACTTGATACAGTGAAAAATTAATTGGAAATCTGTTCTCAATTCATGGTGTAGACTAAAAACTCCACCTCCACTATCTTGGTACACTAGAAGGTTGCCTTTTCTCTTTTCTTTTTTTTAATAGAGAGGGGGTTTCACCTTGTTGGCCAGGCTGGTCTCAAACTCCTGGCCTCATGTGATCTGCCCACCTTGGCCTCCCAAAGTGCTGGGATTACAAGCGTGAGCCATCACATCTGGCTGACATACTGAAGTTTCTTTTGCAAGTTATGTAGCCCACAGTATAATTTCAGATTCCATCCATTAATGTGCAGTACTGAACAGAACATCATCACCTGACACATGCCAAATATTTGACAGCAATACAAACAACATTTACAAGGCTGTATAAGTCAGGAAAGAAGGAGAATCACATTGGCATAAAATGAAAAAAGTGAGGCCACCTGTTCTCTTGAGTGGTGTTTCAGGCACTTCAAAGTGGGACTTACTGTAATGGGTATATTCATTTGCAACATCCTGGGTGTTCTGATTCCAGATGATAACCCGAATCTATTCCCAATCCAATTAACAAAGGGAAGGATTCTTTATGGAGAAGGATGTGCCAGATATACACTGCTTATAGGTTGGTAGACTACACACTGTATCTCTAGTATAAGCAACTTCCAACATAAGCAAATGTACCTATACTGTGTACCTTTTGGAAGAAAAGTTAAACAGTTATGGGCATTTTGGTGGTTTAAAGAGACTCATGTGATATTTTATTCCCTTTCCAAGAAAAACAGAAATGTAGAATGTAAATGAAATATTAAACATACGTCATCAGGAAAACTGGGGACATAAAAGACAGTGGGCACACAATGGCAGTTTCCTGGTTTTAATAATGGACTAAAGCTACGTAAGACATCACCGGTGAGGCAAGTGACTGATGGACGCATGGAATCTCTCAGTATTATTTTTACAAGTCCTTGTGAAAGTATAATTATTTCAGAATATACGTTGAATAGCCCACTATCTTTTAAGTTTAAACAATGATGTGGTTCAGAGAACATTCATGGCTTCCTCTTCTGCCATCAAAGAGAGTTGTGACTTTGAATAAAACAACAACCTCAAAGTCAGAAGTCATAGTTACGTATTTTGGCTGTGCTACTTAGAATGCATGTGACACAGGCCAGTAAGTTACTCAAATTGCAAGTCTGAGCCTTTTCATTTGTCAGATGGAACATCACGTCACTCAAAAGATGAAGAATGAGTTTCTTTCCCTCCCCCCCATTAATTGTAAATTATCCAAGCATCATAATTTGAGAACTATAACGACACTGGGAAAATTAGAAAAAAAATGCTGTCGTGTATAATTCAATTACAAGCGTCAATTATTACAAAAATATACCCTAAGGTCGGGCGACGTTCCTCCAGTCTTAAAAGGATGGCGAGGTAAGAACTGATTCAATTGCTAAGGCTAGAAAGCTAGTTCCATCCCCCGGCAGTTTCATCCTAAAAGGCAACCTGTTCTATTAACTTCCATAATCCTGAAACAGATAACTCACTTCCTCGATTTTCCTCTGGGAGAAAATATATTTCCATGTGCAGCATCAAAAGAACAGCTTACTTACCAACTTCATCCTGAATCTCCTCGGCCACTGCAGGCACATTGTAGAGCAGGGAGAGAGACTGATTCATGCGCTCGTAAATCACACGGAGGTGTGTCATAACCTGCATCAAAGGATGACAACTTCAGTTAAACAACATCTGGGGTAGGAATGGTAATTTTTCTTACCAAGCACTGCAGGTGGATACAAACTTCCAAAATAACACTGACAAACACTGCCACTGCTAAAACGTTTATCTGAAAGGGCAACTTTATTTTTCTTGTTCTCCTATTTCTGTTCTCTAACTTTTGAGCTCGGCTTTAGACTTATCTTTAAACTTACTATTATTTTATGTGCTTGTAACAGCCAATTAAAAATGCCACCTCTGCCAACTCTGATTCCTAATACTGAGGCTCTCTAAATAGACCCTGATGCCCTAAATACATTTCTTTGCAAATTTCCCCGTAGAAAACAATGTATTTCAATTTGATTGGATATTTCATGCTATATACATATATATTTATATATACATATGTTTTACATATTATATGTATATATTTGTATATCTATATACTTTTAAAATATGTATATTTTTAAACTCATCCATTCAAAAAAAAATGTAAAATTTCGTATTTCCTAGATTCCAGTTTTCAGCCTTTGGGAACGGGGGAGTATAAAATTTATTATTACTGGGCTTCATTTAGGCTCACATTAAATCTAAATATTGCGGTAGGTTTATGATTGCTTGCCATACTTTAGTTGAACCAGTTTTAAGATTTTAGTCCATACAACTTTTGTTTTCTTCCTTTTGGTCATTGGTTTTAATCACTTCTTTAGCAATCGGTTAGCAGTAGACAGTTAAGACTTTTATATTTCTTGTTATTTTAGTAACTCAGAAAATGCTAAACTGCATGTTGCTTTAAGACAAGCTTTTAGAATTTACCAGAAGTTAAAGAGCTCTTGCCATAGGGAAAACACCCATAGGTGCTCAGACATGTCTGGGATCCTGTCACCAACCCAAGAAGCAAGAATCCTGGATTGTCAAAGCTGCAGAAGATTATGACACCCTGCGCTTACCTGGGACCGGATCTGAGCAGCTTTCTTGGGGTCCACCATGCGCACATGTTCGAAATGCTTTAGGGTATGCTGTCTGTCCTTCTGCTCTGCACGGACATACTTCTTTAGCATATTGAACACGTGACGAGGCTGTGGGAGGAAAAAGAGAAACTCCTCATCAAGTTTGTGCAAAATATTGCTTCTTCTATTAGTGTTGGGTTAGGGGTTCCACGAATTCATCCGTTGATGTGAAAGCATTATAATCATCTTTTTTGCAGGTCTTCCTGTCTTTTTTTTTTTTTTTTTTTTTTTTTTGAGACGGAGTCTTGCTCTGTCACCCAGGCTGGAGTAGTGTTGCGACCCATGGCTCACTGCAACCTCCACCTCCTGGGTTCAAGCGATTCTCCTGCCTCAGCCTCCCAAGTAGCTGGGACTACAGGTATGTGCCACAATACCTGGCTGATATTTTGTATTTTTAGTAGAGACGGGGTTTCATCATGTTAGCCAGGATGGTCCTGATCTCCTGACCTCGTGATCCACCCTCCTCAGCCTCCCAAAGTGCTGGGATTACAGGCCTGAGCCACCCCGCCCGGCCTGCAGGTCTCCCTTCTAAACATTTCTCCCACTCCTTTCTTAGTGGATAATCACTTAGATTGGCTACTTTTCATTTCCACAAGAGCACTTAGCATTCTCAACAGAGATGATGACTGTCCTCCTTACTCAACATTTTCTCTGCTATAGATAGAGCAGATTTGAGGTCTGTCAGGTTTAAACCAGGTCATTTTCTTTTCCCACCCAAGTGCATAGGGGCATATGTGAGGCTGTATTTCTACATGCACGTTTTGAAGACCAGAGGCAATGCTGCATAGATCATCCCATCATCAGTAACTTGTAATATGCTATCATCAAAATGAGAAAACAGGGACTTTAACCACTAATTTGTAAGCCAAGGAGTAACTGAACTCTAAGAGACGTTCTTTCTGAGCTATCAGATTCTAATTTTTTCAGTAACAATTACATTTGGTCTTAGTGCTCTTGTTTTTTTTTTTTTTTTTTTTTTTTTTTTCCTAATTGGTTCCATTTCATTTTCACTCTAGTTTTATCTGAAAACATCCATCCTAACAAAAAATCTGGACAAAGGTTCTCTGGTCCTCAACAACTTCATCGCTACATGCATTCCACTATACGATTTTGTAAGATGATTTCTAAAGACACACATTTCTTCATCAAAACAAACAAACAAACAAACAAACAAACAAACAAACCCAGCTGTGAAAACTCATGTCAGGAATAGAATTTTGGTCATTTGGGCAAAGCTATTAATCCGTGTGTCATGAGTACCCTGAAAACCAGTTGGAAGGTACAAAATTTATTCCAGAGATGGTATGTGTGGTGGTGTGGTGGAGGGTATGTGGCGCTTGTATTATGCACAATCTTGGGATGTACGTCTCCTTCTCCTTTTGCTTAGTCAACTTAGGGGCCATTTCCCTTCCACCTCAGCTGGAACGAGATACCCTTTTCTTTGTGCTCCTATGAAATACTGTGCAAATCCCCATTAATACACTGAACGTTGAGACTTACTACGTTATCTACGATTCTTACTCCCTTCTTTAATGTGAGATCCATGGGGCTGGATTTGATCTCCTTTTGCTTTATTGGGAACCCCAATAACACAGTGCCTGACCCAGAGGGTGCTCTGTATTTGCTTGGTGAATGCCCACCAAAGAGGCCACTCTCCTATGCTTGAAAAAACAAATACACACCCACAATAAAAATAAAACAAACCTGCGCTCATCTGCCTTATTAATTTCTTTTTTCCTAAAAGAAATGGGCTTCTCCATAATGCCCAGAGAGACAGACATCACAGCTTGCAACAGTTCTTGGCAACACATCATTACAACTCTCATCTGTACTGTGAAATCTGGTTGAATTTACAAATCAGAGGATGACCTTTTAAATCTTAGAAGAAAAGTACTTGTAGAGGTAGTGACTGATAAGCTATATCTCTCTATAGTCAAAAGAAGATTAAAAAAGAACATTTTAAAACATCAGAGATTAAGGCTCTTGTTGATTGTGAAGGGCATTTGATACGCTGAATTGTGTGATCAGGATACTTCACAACCACACTCAATGCTTGGTTGTTATTAAGCACTGAAGTCTTAGAAATCTCTCTTAGTTCTTTTATTAGCATTATACGTCCAAGGCTGGAGACAGAAAGGGTTGCAACTAACTGCATTTAATCATGATGTGCCTTCCTGCTCCTCATAAGTGTTTTCTTAGTTGCGCTATTTCATTTTTCTCCCTTGTAAAGGATTTATTGTTTTGAAGAAAATAGGATGTTTTTTTTTCCCTTAAAAGAGTTTAAATAAGAAAAAAAAAAAGCACTTTCATTAAAAGAGTAAGGATTGCTTTGGGAGGCTGAGGCAGAGGGATCACTTGAAGCTAAGAGTTTGAGACCAGCCTGGACAACATTACAAGACCCTCTCTGCAACAAAATTTTAAAAATTAGCTAGGTGCAGTGACACATGCCTGAAGTCCCAGTGGCTTGGGAAGCTGAGGCAGGAGGATCATTTGAACCCAAGAGGTTGAGGCTGCAGTAAACCCTGATGGCATGACTGTACTCAAGCCTGGGAAACAGAGTAAGAGCCTTCTAATTAAAAAAAAAAAAGTAATTATTGCTTTTCATCATAACTTAAAACTTTTTTCTCCAATTAGTCATCTATGAATGTTTCTGTAAGACTTTTTGTCCTGAAAGGACTGTCACCAACAAGCAGGTGCACCAGGATGCTAAGGCCCCAGACTAGCCTTGGCATTACTACTTCAAGCTAAATTTTAATTTAGAGAATGTGCAGGTTATTTCCGATAACCAACATCCGGATCTCCCCTTTTCCTCTACTGCCACCACAAACAGTATATGTTCCCACTAATTATTAATATTAACATCCGTTTAAAAATAAACACGAAAGCCTCGACTTTCCCATCAGTGCAATTCAGATAGCAGAACCTTTCAGACAGTATTTTGAGACTAAATGTATTCTGTGTTACTCAGTATGATGCTCAGTCCATTGCTGGTACTCAATACACATTTATTTCTTCCACTCAGGCCTCATCTATAACTCATCAACCCCCTTCTTTCCTCTAATTAATAAGAGTTCAACATGCATTGACTGCTTATGAATGAGACAGTATATTATTAAATACTTTATGCTGGTAACTCATTAAATCTTCGTCTCAGCCCCATCACAGAGGCACAGCAGCTCTCCTCACCTTATAGGTGAGGCATGACACACAATGGAGATTGTGGTTATACAGGCTACATCTACGGCCCACAGTTACACAGCTAGTTAGTGTTAGAGCAAGAATGGGTTAGTCTCGCTGCCGGGCTCCAGAGCCTCTTCTCCTAATCACTGTGTGATCTAGCTGTTCAAGGAGAATCTAAAATGGTCCAAGCTTAACATGGTTCTACAAAGCAACTTACAAAGTTAAAAACAGGCCGGGCGTGGTGACTCATGCCTGTAATTCCAGCACTCTGGGAGGGAGAAGTGGGTGGATCATGAGGTCAGGAGTTTGAGACCAGCCTGGCCAACATAGCAAAACTCCGTCTCTACAAAACATACAGAAATTAGCTGGGTGTGGCGGCAGTTGCCTGTAATCCCAGCTACTCAGGAGGTTGAGGCAGGAGAATTGTTTGAACCTGGGAGGTGGAGGTTGCAGTGGGCCAAGATTGGGCCATTGCACCCCAGCCTGGGAGACAGGGCGACACTCCCTCTCAAACAAAAACAAAAATAAACAAAAAAAACCTACAAAGTTAAAAACAAAAAAATAACTGAATGGTTAGAAAAGACAGTCTGTTCCAGGAGTATCTGCCTGACTTTCTAGTTCTTCTAAGTGCAGGTAATATTCTTTTGAGCCATGCTAATAGCTCCTTTAATTGTGCAGAAGGTTCAGATTTAGCTTATTCAGTCTCTCAATTACTACCCTAGGTTTCTCGACTTCCGTTATTCTTTAGCTAATGCATAAAATTATTTAGCTAATTATTAAGCTAATGTGTGGGGAGAAGAAATAGCAAGATAGAAATGTCCTCTGTCAATCTGAATAAAGGATTAGGATTACTGGAAAGTGATTCAAGGTATTAGATAAAAGTTAGTCTTCTGTGACATTGATGGTTTCCAGTGCTAAATTCATCCTTATCTTCTTTTGAGACAGATAAATGGGGAATATGTTCACGTTTTCAATTGCTGATCTCATTTAATATTGCCATTCTGCTTCAAAATCTATTCCTAACTGACCGTGAAAATTCCCAGAGCTTGATAATAATGTTCCTAGACCAAACTGAGGGTTGGGCTGCTATATATCTCATGGTCCAATAATGAGATGCAGATGAACTAGGTAGGAAGAGAGTTTATATTTACGTAGCCTGTTACAGGGAAAAGGCCTGGAAATTATCGCCAGACCAACTCAAAATTACAGAGTTTTCCAGAGCTTATATATCTTCTAAGCTCTATGTCTATATGTAAGTGTGCATTAATCTCTAGACATAAGTTATCAACTTCTTTTCATCTATAACTAAGTTCTGAGTCCTGAACACCTTCCTCTGGAGCCTCAGTACATTAACTTAATCTAATTGGGTCCAGGTGCTGGTGATTACTCTTCTCTTGTCTCCTGCTAAATCAGGGAGGTTTGGGGAGTTCTTTCAGACCTCCAATAAAACTTGTTAATCCTAAATGGGTCCTGTTAAGAATTCCTTCATTTTGCCAGGAGAGGCCTTGGCAAAACTCTTGGTGGGCTTTTGTTACATTCCAGGCCCTTGTATAAGGACATTGGCTTTTTTCAACGTTTAGTATTTAACTTAACCACTCAGTCAGTACTGAAACAGTTGTTACGGAGGCCTGCATTAGTGAGACCTGGCCTGCCACAATAAGGAGTGGCACAGCAGGCTCTCAAAATTCCCCAGGCCACAGCTCCTGCAGAGATAATGAGACCTGGGAATCCACAGTGAGCTCTGAGCCTTCACTGTTTATGTGAGCTGAGATGCACATTGTGTGTGCAGCTACATAAACACAAGCCTTTTCTCACTCATGCCTATTGGATAAGCAAAGCCTGCGAACATCAGATAATTCAGGAAGACTTTAGGGTATCTCCCAATAAATGAATTACAGGGTTCTGGTTCATTGATTTGACCACCTACACACATTTCTAGGAATCATGCTTGGCAACAAAAACAAAATCAGATTAGCTCCTTTGTTGGACAGTAGGCAAATACATCATACCAAATAAAATGACAGTTACCTCTATCCCTCAGAAACGTTTTAGTGAACAAAGAAAAAAACAGGTATAAAAGGAAAATAATTCTTGGGGCCCCCAAATTGCTAAGCTAAAGAGAAAAGGCCGGCTGGGACCTGGCTAGGGGCAACCTGCCTCCCATTCTATTCAAAGGCACCCCTCTGCTCACTGACATAGATGCATTATCTGATTGCCTCCTTTGGAGAGGCTAATGGAAAACTCAAAAGAATGCAACTGCTCATCTCACCTGTCTTGGACCTAGAAGCCCCCTGCGCCACTTTGAGTGTTCTGCCTTTTGTTTCAAGTTGTCTTGCCTTTCCAGTATCCTTCTTATAAACCTTGTTACATATATGTACTTCATACCTATATTGAATGATGCCTCACGTCTCCCTAAAACGTATAACACTAAGCTGTGTCCCAACCACCTCAGGACTTCCCAACCTTAGCAAAGTCAGCTTTCTAAATTAACTGAGACCTGTCTCCAATTTGTTGGGTTCACACAGGTAACAGTTCCCTATACTTTCACATTTTTGTTTACTTTAGGTTAAAAAAAAAACACCTCCTTTTGACATATGATTCATGCATATTTTATTCAAATAAATAAATAATTGCCCTCACAAGTTTTGGCCAAAATACAAATCATCCGGGCTTAAAATTTGTTATTCCTAGAGATATAATAATGTATCTAAGAATAGCAAGGTCTCGGCTGGGTGCGGTGGCTCACGCCTGTAATCGCAACACTTTGGAAGGCAGAGGTGGGTGGATCCTGAAGTCAGGAGATCAAGACCACAAGACCAGTGTGGCCAACGTGGGGAAACCCTATCTCTACTAAAAATACAAAAAAATTAGCCAGGCATGGTGGCACATGCCTGTAGTCCCAGCTATCCTGGAGGCTGAAGCAGGGGAACTGCTTGAACCCAGGAGGCAGAGGTTGCAGTAAGCCAAGATTGTGCCACTGTACCTCAGCCTGGGTGACAGAGCAAGACTCTGTCAATAAATAAATAAATAAATAAATAAATAAATAAAAAGGTCTCGATTGTCTAGTGAGGTTTATTTTATTATGCTAGGATAAAGATGAATTTTTTAAAATTTTAATTAAAAATGCAGAAACATTCATACAGGAACAGTAGGGAAAAAACCCTCTGTTATCTCTACAGAAACATAATCTCTTAAAGTAACTGCTATTACTACTGTCAGAATATTCATATTTAAGATGAGTTATTCATATGATCAGAAAAACGTAAGAATTCAGTGGCTCATGATAAGGATACTGATAAGCAGAGTTTAAGAAACTTTTTTTGTAAACTGCAGGCATATAGTCTGGATCACCCTCAAGTCTTTAAATCTTCTGTTACTAGTAACCATTTTCCTGTGTATTAATACTACAGTCTGTTTGTATTGGCGTTTAGATGACTAATCTTATTAAAATATAGGGCAAAGAACAGAGAAGATACAAGGAAGAGATCTATCTCAGGGGGGCTAATTATATCCAATTCTATTTATTGTCACTACTGTTTCTGAAAGAGTGGTTAGCCCGTAATTATGTGCTGTTTGCAACTGATGTGGCACTTTTTAATTTGTACTAAACTCACCTCACAATCACACTGCCTTTTAAAAAACACTCAAAATAATTTGTTAAAGGATTAAGAATAGGCACTACCAAAATGGCTTAGACATCATCTATAGCAAGTTGAAAGAGAAACTTTTCTTTACATTTTACATTAATCATTTTCCCCTCTGGGAACAAGAGTGTAACATATTTCTACCTCCAGGCACAGCTCCTGCCACAATTCGGTTGCTAATACATGTTTGTTAATTAAACTAATGAGTAACCTACAGCTAGATTTAATTTCAGAAATAGAGCAGTGTAGAATATCCTTCACGGTCTTCACATAGAAAACAAGCACCTCTTTACTCGGAAGAGTGGACTTCCCAATTTGTACAGAAATACTGGTATTAATCAACTCACTTAATTTATTTGTATTGTGTAGTTGGGTGCTTTAGAAAGTAGTTTTAACTGGGAAATTAATGGACTTCATAGCATATACAAACTCGTCTCAAAAAGATTTGTTTCATCAATTTTGAAAGATCTCACATATTGTGTTCTTATAGTTTGATGTCAAATTGATGTGGGTAATAGTGAAGAAAATTTCATGGCCTTTCCTTATAAAAACTAATACTTTTTTTTTTTTTTTGGATGTAATGTCTCACTCTGTGCCCAGGCTGGAGTGCAGTGGTGCAATTTCAGCTCACTACAACCTCCACCTCCTGGATTTAAGCAATTCTCTTGTCTCAACCTCCTGAGTAGGTGGGATTACATGTGTGTGTCCCCCACACTAAAATAAAAAAAAATAATTTTTGTATTTTTAGTAGAAACAAAGTTTCACTATGTTGGCCAGGTTGGTCTTGAACTCCCGACCTCAGGTGATCTACCCGCCTTGGCCTCCAAAGTGCTGGGATTACAGGTGTGAGTCACCATGTCCGGTGACAATACATTTTTTAATTTCTCCATTTCTCAGATGTATTGACTTTTTCATTTTTCTTTTATATGATTTCTCAAATTTGGTGTTGCTGGGACTTGGGAAAAGCCTCAAACATTTGACTAATGACAGGATGACTCAATGCCAGTCATGTCTGAATACGTAGCTATTGCTGGACAGTTCACGTGAGAAGCGTATTAAAATTATTCGGTCCTACTGTCCTACTCCACAGCTTTCCGCTTGATCTAGAAATCTGGCATGTTATCATAACAGATATTTGTGCCTTAAACCCATTTCTTGTGAAAGGGAGTGAACTGTCAAGAGCTGTTAAAAGCCCTAGGCATCATCCTGCCAAGAAGGAAGTAAATGACTCACTGTATGGGAATCACCCTAACCTTTCCAGGTCATGGAAAACCCTCACCTGGAGCATTCGATTGCACACTGGTGGTTTCCAAAACAGAAAAAAGCAATTCTCTCCTGCTTTCATAAATAGATTGAGCTAGTATTTTCACAGTTTTACACTTTGGATTTCAAGAAATCTTGAGCATATAAAATGCAGAAAATCTCCGCGTGCACGTTTAAAAATCACACTTAAGAGAGTTAAATCTCTCTGTGCTTGAGATGAACTTAGTTAAGTTTATTTTTTCACTCTGGCCCTCAAAATGTCGAATGCACTGTCACTATTGCAAGAAAAACCTGGAAACAAAATGTAACATTTGGGGGCAACTGCCACAGGAACCTCTGAATCACAACCTTTATTGTCTTTAATACAGGAATTGAGCCAAATTTTTAAAGTCCACTGCCAAATTTATCTACCTTCCTTTCTTCCGAAAGGCAAACAAATGCTTTTGTAGTTTAAGGTGAGTAGAAAAGGGCAAATGGTAATTCCATGCAAAGTTGAACACAGAAGTCTCGAATGAAGCAATGGAGGAAATGGCAGCAGATTCTCACACTCTACCCCTTTGTTGTTTCTTCACAACATTTTCGTTTTGACGATATGGATGCATTAGATGGAAGGATATCGTACAACTAATCTCTAACAGTCCACTTAGCTCATAATGCCAGAGCAAAACTTTCGTTTAGGGCCAAGTAGTTATCCCAATGTTCCTTCCTAGGGTATCCAGTTTGCTTATGTGGCTCTGATTTTGTAATGAAGATAACACAGAGGCATCCAGGAGGCACCTACCATCTGTTCTCTCTTTCCGGTGGGAGCAGATAATTTCCTAAAAGGGACGTGTCACCAAAGCCTCCATGTATTTGCCCTAGCAATCTTTCTCCTCTTAGGGAGGAAGACATCTTCCTACTTCACAATTTTGTCTCAACTTTCAATTAATCCTTTTGCTTTTCTAATCATGGTTCACAAATTGCGAAAAAAATAGAAAAATTAACTCCAATTTGGAGTAGGAGGAATTCCTTTATTAAATCAATTGCTTCTAGTTACAGGTTATAAAGGTGGCAAACGGAGGAATTAAAGACAGGAGTTTACATTATAAAAGGTAGGAAATAGGAGTGGTTTTATTTCTCTCATCACTTAGTGACCTTTTTTCAAATCTGGTAAATTTCATAAATTTTTTCCAGGATATTTTGCTAGTTCAGAAACAATTTATTTTGGCTGTACAGATAATAGTCATAAATTAGTGAAGGCAGCATACAGAACTGAAATTTAGCACCCAGCACAATCCCATGATTCATGCTTTCAGACAAACTTTAGCCTGGAATGGATACAGAGCTAAGATCTTCTGACCTGGGAGTACAGAAAGGCCAGAAAATGTTTGGACTTGTATGTCTTCGTGTTTTGTTTAGTCAAACAGTGAAATACATTTAAGTCCGTAATGATGAACAGAATTATTAATGCAACCCGGAAGGCAAAGCCCACAGTATTGCTGAAATCATAAACAAAAGATGTTTTCAACTAACTCAGACCCTTGCAAAGATTTGTCATACGGTCTGATCATCCGAAAAATGCCAACTATGACATATTCTTGACTTTTTAAGAGAGATTTACAGCAACCTGCTTTAATTTTGTGTATTTGTTCTTGGACTATGGTGGTCCTGCTTCATACATCCTCTAACTGGTTAGCCTATTCAAAGAAAAGGACATTTATATTTCTTTTAATTTTACCCTCTCCTCCTTCCCATACCTAGTAAGTGTTATGACCTATTAGAAATTCTGAGTTTTTTGTTGATGTTAAAACATTTATGGGGGTGGAGAGATTGGGGAGGGATAACATAAGGAGAAATACCTAATGTAGATGACGGGGGATGGATGCAGCAAACCACTGTAGCATGTGTATACCTATGTAACAATCCTGCACAATCTGCACATGTACCCCAGAACTTAAAGTATTAAAAAAAATTAAAAATGTTCATTGCAGCACTGTTTACAATAGCAAAGACCTGGAACCAACCCAAATGCCCAACGATGATAGACTGGATAGGGAAAATGTGGTACATATACACCATGGAATATTATGCAGCCATCAAAAACGATGAGTTCACGTCCTTTATAGGGACATGGATGAACCTGGAAACCATCATTCTCAGCAAACTGACACAAGAGCAGAAAATCAAACACCGTATATTCTCGCTCATAGGCGGGTGTTGAACAATGAGAACACATGGACACAGGGAGGGGAGCACTACACTCTGGGGTCTGTTGGGGGGAAATGGGGGAGGGGCGGGGGGTGGGGAGGTGGGAAGAGATAGCATGGGGAGAAATGACATACAGGTGAGGGGATGGAAGGCAGCAAAGCACACTGCCATGTGTGTACCTATGCAACAATCTTGCATGTTCATCACATGTACCCCAAAACCTAAAATGCAATTAAAAAAAAAAAAAAGAAAAAAAAAAAAAGAAAAAAAAAATTAAAAGAATAAAAAGCAAAGATTAATGGAAGATTTGATTAGTATGTATTAATACAATCATGTAAAATAAAAATCTCAGATAAGCTGTTTTTGCCTCTCATGGGGAATGTGCATTTTATGTAAGTTAGAAGCAACAGATCACTCTTCAGATATCAAAATAATATTCTTGTTTCATAGCCAGTAAGATAAAGCACCATATTAATTGTTTCCTCTCAATACAAAGAAGTGAACAAGATGTCAAAGGAATGAAGAGTATGGCAATTGGGTATTCTACAATAATAATTATAGCTCATACTAATTACCTTTGTAAACAGAAATATTTTCACATCTGATGTAATAAAGAGCAGTCAGTAGTTAAAAAAATTATATAAGAAAACTCAAGGTAATGATGCTTAAAATCCAAACATCACCTAGCATCTTTAAGCTGGGATCCACCGTCAACCTTCACAAAATGAATGAACCCCTTAAAGCTTATGTGAGATTGTGTTTGCGTGTGCATGTGTACATGTTTCCAGGGTAAGGATTCCTTGCTGCCCATCTATTCACTAGGGCAAGTATCAGTAATACCAGGCAGGTAAATAACTACTAGATCTTTAAATAATGTGCTATTTGTCTACAAAAACTTAATATTTATATTTTCATAATAGATTTTCATTCCCAAGGATAAAATGAACATATATATTAACATTAAAATATGTATGTTTGCTGGAAGAAAGCAGAGCATAAAAGCATACGGTGCTACGGGTTTTAATAGAATCCTACGAAGACCTATTTGGATTTTGAAGGCAGTGACGGAGCAGGGGTCCACTGTGGACGGAATGTGAGTGATAAATACGGCTTCAGAGGCACAGGACAGCTTTTAAGCTAATATCTTTCTAACAAACTTCTTAATTTTCTATGTAACTTAAATTAAAACCTGAAAACACTACTATCTCTTGTTACATACTTCCCACTGATATGTAGAGCAAGATCTGTTTATTGAACTTGGTAAACATTCAGAAGGTAAGGAAGTAATAGTACTGAGTGGCCTTATCAAAATAGCATGCATGTCATTCAGCATAATTTATAAGATTCTGCTCAACAAATGCTAACTTTCCCATTGTCCTTCCCATCCACTGCTACTGGGTTTACCTTCAGAAGTGCTCAAGTTAATAAGTTTCCCCTCACCTATGTATACAGAACTCAACTAAAAATAAATGAATGGTGAATAAATCAATAATAAATACATAAGTATAGAGCAATTATTTACTTTTCTAAAAGATGACTTGGCTTGGCAGTCTTTTAACTTTTAATTCCACTCTGATTAGCTTTATAAAATTTTGATTATATTCAAGATCTGCTGGTGGAATGTCTTAACATTACAATATTCATCTCTCCACATATCAAGAACTCAGCAAATAATTTTTAACTTATTTATTATCAGTTTCACTGAGGTAAAAATGTCCCATATTTATTTTGGAGATATATGCTATATACATATATTTTACAAGATAATTTCTTTTGCAACAAAAAGTGATGAGTAGAAATAATTGGTTTCTTGGGTGAAGGGCAATTAGCAGTATCATATAAAAGCTCAAGTTTAGTGTCTCCATTTCTTTTTCGCTTTAGAAAACAAAGTTACACCGACACCCACATTGGTTAGTTTGGTTTAGTTGTGATCCACACCACATAATGGCTAAAATTTATTTATGAGGTGGTTAAAACCTCCTCATGCCATCACCTGTTTACCTGTGACAAAGTACCCATTAATTCCTACCCTTTTGATGTCCAAAGACTGCTCGTATTTGTTGAACATTTATTGCTCTACTGCTGAAATTCACCAAATAGCTTTGAGCAAAATCTCGACTTAGTGATGAAAGCACGCTCTTTAATAAAGAGTCTCACAGCATTCATATTCTAGCAAAGAATTCTATGAAGAAATTTCCAGAGATTTCAGCAAAACTGAACATTGGCTGAACTATTCAAAAACGAGAAAGGAAAGAGGGGTGCCGATGCTACAGAAACTGTCAACTTTTCTTTTGCTCAATTAAACTGACAGCCTGAGTGTGAAGCAGCAGATACAAACATGACACGAATTTTAGTACAGGATAAGAGAGCTTCAATCACAAGACGCTGGACAAATTAAAACAACACAACTGATGTAGATACAGATGTGCAGGAAAATGTTTCCTAATTCTCATTTCCCCTTAGAAAATGCAGAAGTTGTTGAAGTCGGAATAATAAATATGATACTATCTAATGAAAGATTTAGACTATGTATCTGTAAAAACACCAAAAATCTCAGAATGACAGAAAGGTTTGGCTATAGGTATCCCTCATCTTTAAAACAGTTCAATTCTTACCAATTAGGGGCTGCTAAGGTTTTCCAGACCTACGGCCACAACAGAAACTTGATTTAAATAAAAAATCCCTATCCAGCCTTTGGTTTAACTGTACAAGATCACATTAAATCTAATTTCTCTTCAACAGTCAGGACATACCAACTTCTGTCTACGTAGGATAAGCAGAACCCTGACGGTTACAAGACGAAAGTCTTAGACAGCATTTAGTTCCTCTTTCATGAAGCTTTGAGTAGCTTCAGTACGAGCCCTGACAAAGTAAAAAGCAGGAAGTGCATGACTGCAGAGAGCAGGTTAAAAAATGATGAATGCTTAGCTTCAAGTATTTAATTTGGTAGCTTTTGGAGGCCTCCAAAGTTGATGGAAGCTAACCACGTGTACTGCAACTATGGAGAGGCATTTAATTTTTCCAGAGAGAAAAAGTGCTAACTCCTTGATTTTCCAAAGAAAAGCCTTAGGAAAGTAAAAAGGTTAAGGGGTTGGTACTTAGAAGAGCCACTAGCCTTAAAGAGAGTAGAGTTTATTCTGAGTGCAAAGACAGAGCTCTGCTCAACACTTTTTTCCCCTGGGGAAAACAACTGTTTTAATAATTGTAATATTTAAAGTATTTACTTCATTTTCTAATTTTTAATTTTTAGACTGGGTCTTGCTTTGTTGTTCAGGCTGGAGCACAGTGGCACCATCACAGCTCACTGCAGCCTCGACTTCCCAGGCTCATTCTCCCACCTCAGCCTCCAGCTGGGGCTACAGGTACGTAACACCATCATGCCTGGCTAATTTAAAAAAAAACTTTTTTTTTTTTGGTAGAGATAGGGTCTTTCTATGTTGCCTAAGGAGGTCTCAAATTCCTGGGCTCAAGGGATCCTCCCACCTCAGCTTCCCAAAGTGCTAGGATTATAGCTGTGAGCCACCACGTCTAGCACAAAGCATTTATTTTAAATACATATGCATATATACATGTGACTCTAAATATGTGTCAAACAAGGGATTTTTAGGTTGACCATTCAGTGTATTTGTCTATAGGTACATCATTAAATAAGAAATGTGAAACATACAGTATACTCAGACACAGAGATTCACACAATGAAATTCCTTAGTAGAACGAGGAATTCTAGCTGCACAAAAACAACATCTCATAACACTTTCCATGTTTAGATTTAAAAACTGAGTAAAAGTATGATTTAAATCTGAGCTTCAAAGAGACTGAAACAATCCACTTTATTTTGGAGTCCTATGTTTGCAAAGTCTGAGAATATATGGTAGAATTTGATAAAGGTTAGAGAGAGAATTATTCTAAGTGATAACATCTACACAATCTATAGAAAGAACACTTTCTGTAGATTTACTTATATTCAAATAACAGTTACTGAATACAGTAGTCTGCATTTTCCAGGCACGGTAGTAAGTATGAAGATCACAGAAATATTTATGTATGACTCCTATTACAAGATGTGACCTCTTCCAGACAACTAGCACGCTCCGGATTTATGTCTTCAAGAGAAATGTATAGAAGTCCACAAGAAAGGATTTAAAATTTTCGTATACTTCCCAAAGAGCAGACCTAACTGCCATGTCAAACCATATAACATTAAAACTTAAATGAACACCTAAAGGTGGTAACTTAACAAAAATGGCAGGTAATGCCCCCCAGACTCTAAGCCTGTGACCACCCAGCCACATTCTATTACAAAGGAAAGATTTAAAGGTGAGTGATGGTGGTTCATGCCTGCAACGTCAGCACTTTAAAAAGCCAAGGTGAAAGGATCACTTGAGGCTAAAAGTTTAAGACTAGCCTGTGTAACATAGCAAGACTATCTTTACAAAAAATTTTTAAAAAATTAGCCACATATGGTGGAGCACCTGTAGATCCATGAGTTTGGCAGTTGTAAGTCTTCATTTGTTTCCCCTTTTCAGCAATCAGTGTCCTTCACTTGATGTCTAATACTTCACAGAAACATGGTATATATATTAATACACTGTCCATTTACTGGTTGTTCAGGCAGGAGAGTAAATCCAGTTTTTCTCACTCAATTTTGGCTGGAAATAGAATTCTTTGTGCATTTTATGCAACTTAACCAGAAAGTCAAGTCACCCACTTGTGCTGATTCTCCTCATCATTTTGATTTTTCTTTATGAAGTTATAGTGCATAGAAAGCCATGGGGAGCCATTAAAGAGCTCATGGCATTCTTCCAAGAAGTAAGATACTACTGACCCTGTTCTACCGATGATATCACTGCAACCTCGGGAGATGGAGTGGCTGGTTCAGGGTGACACTGTTTGGAAGGGACAGGGTAGAGCTGTGAGTCACTGCATTTCCTTCTCACTGGAACAAGCTTCCCCTCTGAACAAAGCTTTTGAAAAAAAATATTCACATTAGCGTTTTCATTTTCTATTTGCCAAAAATCTCCATCTTAGCAAGGCACTTGTCAGGAAATTGTTTTTATATCTCTGCAGAACGAAAGTTTCTTGGTTCCTCTCTTTTTTGGAGAACACGCTTTCAGGAGAGGAGCTGTGTGATCATTTGCCAGAGCAGGGTAGGGTGGTGGGTGCTGAGACCAAAACCTTCATAGCAGACACTTATGAAGCACTTATGAAGCATTCCAGCTGAAAGTCCAATCTCCAAATTAAGATCTTCGCTAAATGGGCATTGATAGGACTAAAAATAAGATGAGGACTGAATGGAGGCTTTAACAAATGTCCATTTAAACTCTCAGTTTAGTCTCATCAGCCATCACAGGAAAGGCAGTGGCAAGAATGCTTGCCAAAGTGTCATATTTGATCAAAAGGGATAATTTTAGAGCGGTTGTAATCATGCTTGTTGTGGGCCTCTGTATCACTTCACAAGGAATTAGACGACATATTCATGTGAAATAAAAATTAAAAACTGGATTAGGAAGAAATATTTTACTGTCAAAAATCAGATCACTGTTGCTGATTGATCTAAGGATTCCTGTTAAATTCCTGCTTCAGAATTCCCCTCCCTCCCTTCCTTTTTTCCTTTCTTCCTTCTTTCCATTCTGTCTTTCTTGAGACAGGGACTTGCTCTTTCACTCAGGCTGGCATGCAGTGGCCCAGTCATAGCTCACTGCAGTCTCAACCTCCTGGGCTCAAGCGATCCTTCTGCCTCAGCCTTCTGAGTATCAACACAAATAAATAAGATATCAACACAAACAAGACAGCAGAGCATCATCTTTCAAGTAGTGGAAGAAAAACCTTAATCTAGTATTTTATACCCAGCCAAAATATCTTTCAAAGCCAAAGGTATAAAAATGACACTTTCAATCATAGCCAAGCAAAAGATTTCATCACCAACTTAAATGCACCCTGAGACTTTTTTTTTCTTTTTTCTTTTTTTTTTTTAAGGGACAGGGATGCCCTCTGTCACCCAGGCTAGACGGCAGTCATGCAATCACAGCTCACTGCGGTCTCGAACCCCTGGGTTCAAATGATCTTCCTATCTCAACCTCCCGAGTTGCTGGGATTGCAAGCACAAGCCACCAAGCCCAGTCTCTAAGGCATTTTAAAGGAAATCCTTCAGGCAGAAGGAAAATGATACCAGCTGCATCTGTACAAAGAATTTAGAGCACCCAAAATGGTGACTTCATAGGTAAATATGTTTTTTATTTAATTTACAATTCATTAAAAGATAACTGACTGTTTAAAGAAAAACAGCAACGATGTAGTAAGGAAAAAGCATGACAACAACTTCTTAAGAGTGAGAGAGAGGGAAAATGGAAGTACTTTTGGTAAGGTTCTTTATCCTATCTGTAAAGTGGTATATCACTTGAACTGGTATAATATCATTGTGACAAGTTTAGAATGTTTTCTATAAACCTTAAAGCAACTAGTAAAATAACAAACTAGTTACAACTTACAAACCAACTTTAAAAGAGATAAAGTAGAATCATAAAAAAATTCTAATTAATCCATAAAAGAAGAAAAAAGGTTAAAGAACAAATAGAAAAAAAATAGCAAGATGATAGATTCAGCCACAACCATATCCATAACCTCATTCAGTGTGCATGGTTTTCTCAATCAAAAGGAAAACACAAGACCCAATTATATGCTGCCTACAAAAAATATGCTACAAATATAAAGACAAAGAAGTTCAGTAAGAGTACAAGGACGGAAAAATGCACCATGTTAATATTAATCAAAAGAAAGCTGGAATAGCTTTATTAATATTAGATAAGGTAGATTTCAGAGCAAAACATTATAAAGGATAAAAAAAATCATTTTATAAGCAGAGGCTCAAAGATTGCCTAACAGGCCTGTCATTCAGTGTGCATGGTTTTCTCAATCAAAAGGAAAACACAAGACCCAATTATATGCTGCCTACAAAAAATATGCTACAAATATAAAGACAAAGAAGTTCAGTAAGAGTACAAGGACGGAAAAATGCACCATGTTAACATTAATCAAAAGAAAGCTGGAATAGCTTTATTAATATTAGATAAGGTAGATTTCAGAGCAAAACATTATAAAGGATAAAAAAAATCATTTTATAAGCAGAGGCTCAAAGATTGCCTAATAGGCCTGAACATTTTATACACCTAAAAGCACAGCCTCAAAGTATACAAAGTAAAAACAGATAGCACTGTTTAGAAAAATGGACCAGTCCAAAATCACAGGCAGAGCTTTTACAATCTGTCCCTCAATGACAAATAGAAAGAACAAGTGGCTGAGCATGTGACTCACACCTGTAATCCCAACACTTTGGAAGGCGGAGGTGGGCAGATCACCTGAGGTCAGGAGTTTGAGACCAGCCTGGCCAACATGGTGAAAACCTGTTTCTACTAAAAATACAAAAATTAGCTGGGCATGGTGGCACATGCCTGTAATCCCAGGTACTTGGTCGGCTGCTGAGTTAGGAGAATCACTTGAACCCAGGAAATGGAGGTTGCAGTGAGCCAAGATTGCACCACTGCACTCCAGCCTGGGCGACAGAGCAAGACTCCATCTCATAAAAACAAAAAAAGAACAAGTGAACATAAATTACACACTCATGCTCAGAACGTTCCTTCCATTCCAAGTAAGCCTTCCCACAAAATGCTGGTGAAGAAATCTATGTCTGCAGCACTGAGCAAACCATTTTGGGCAATGGTCACTGAAAACCAAGAATAAGTCTCATTATTGCTAATATCATGACTGATGCACGCTTCCCCTGAGAGAATATGGCCACTGCTCTGAGATGGAAATTTGAGTTCTACTTTCTTTTGGTCCACTAAAAATTCCTACAACTCAGCCAAGTCTCAACTTTCCTTGACCTTAGTTACACTGTTACACTTACATGATGAGGGGGCTGGGCAAGGTTACTTCTAAAATCTTTTGCTATGGTGTGAATGTTTGTGTCTCTTTGTATGTTGAAACACAGCCACAGTGTGATGCTATTTGAAAGTGAAAACTTTGGGAGACAATTAGGCATGAAGACAGAGCCTTCAAGATTAGGATCAGTACCCTTATAAAAGAGGCCCCAGAGAGTTCCCTTTACCATTCTGCCATATGATACAGCAAAATACAAACAAAAACAAAAGATGAAAAAATGTAAGTTCTATGAACCAGGAAGCAAGCTTTCACTAGACAACCAAATCTGCTAATGTCTTGATGTTGGACTTCTCAGCCTCTCCAACTGTGAGAAATAAACTGCTGCTGATAAACCACCCAGTCTATGGTACTCTGTTATAGCAGACTGAAGGGACTGGAAGACATCCTTCTGGCTTTTGTGTTCGAACTTGAACCATGCCATCAATGTCAATATTAAATCAAGTCAGGGCTTACACTGTGAGTCCCTGGGAATCCGTCTGGCTGCTCTGTGGAGAGGTGCGAGTGCCTACTGTGCAGGGATGGCCCTGTGGAGGCAGCTGCCCTGTGACTCTTCGACCTTCAAGATGGAACGGACAGGGGTTGAACCTGTGAATAGCGGCGCTCAAGGCATTTCTCCTCATTCTTTTTGCATGGTTTCCAGTTCCCAGTGTCCCACCCTTACTGTCTGTGCTGTGACCTGAAGTGAGATCTCAGCGGCAGCGGGACCTACCCGAGGAGGAACAGCCTGCAGGGCGGTGATATAGTTCTCCAGGGCCAGGCGGCGACGGTCATTCAGCATGGCTTCCACTCTGGCCATGTGCGTCTCCACCAGCTGCTGTCTCTCGTTGGCTGCTTCCTGCTCCAGGGATTCCACTTTCTCCTGAAAATGCTGCCATCATAAACACATATGTCAACGGGGACTGAACAAGCAGGATGAAGCAGCAATTTCAAGTCTTCTAAAAGGGACATCCTATTCTAAGTGATAAAAAGTATCCTGAAGACTGCCTAGTCATTCCAACATTTTGACTAACTCTGCATGTTTTATAGGTTACTTCACTTTCTGGCACTCTCCAACCCCCATCAAACCTACTTTCTCATTGAAAATCAGTACTACATAGGCTCCCTGAAGACTGATTTGACCAGTAATAATGTTGGATAAATATATGCACTCTTGAAACTCTTACATTACATATGAAAAAAAAATTCCTCTCTTACTAAAAATACTGCAAGTAATTGACCGTAATAAACTTCTGGTTTACTTAAGGTAATTTTGAGACTGGTTTCAGTCAAAAATTCCAGTTCTCATAATTTTTACCAGAGGGAGAAGCAGCAGCAGATTATGGTGACTGAAAAGATATATTATTAATAAAAAGTAGATTGCAAGTAACAATGTGAGTTTTATGGCCATGAATTATAACTTGAAATAACTGGGAGCAAATATAAGGCAGGATTTAAGCAACTCAATTACTAGACAATGATTAAGAACAGTTCCAGGTCATGGGACTATGAATAATCACACCTGAGGTTCTGGTAAACCTACAGACACTCATTAAACAGACTGCAGCCATGTGATGTTTGGTACGAAATGGGTACAGATTTTACCTGGATAACTGCTTTCTTATCAGCTTTAGGCAAGTTCTTTGCTTGACGTTCTGCCTCTTCCCATTCTCTCATGACCTATAAATTAAGAAAACATTTAGATTTAAAATCATAGGTTCTTCCTATGAATACAGACTTAACAAGGATGGATGATTACGTTTTTCTTCTATTTTTGTCATTTTAGATATTTTAAAAATGTATTACCTATACATTCCTATCTGAATAATATTTGACCTCCCACTAGGACAAAAATAATTAACCACAGTAGCATATTAAACATAAATGTTCACATTTATTGCAGAAATATAGTCTTTTAAGTCAAGGCTGCTCTTTTTACCCCTCTGAGAACTTGGTGATAGTCATTTTATTTGATGTGAATAAATACCAACAATTCATAGAAGGCATACCTAACTGCAGAAGGTCTTCCAAAATTAAACTGACATCACGTAAGTTTTATTCTCTTATGAAAGCAATTTAAACCATTTTAAAGTGTATATTTTGAATTTAAGAAAATATAACATTTTGTGCGTGTGTGTGTGTGTGTGTGTGTGTGTGATAAATACAATGCCAAAAGAAGTACATAATAGAGGAAGGAAAAGAAGACTTCTGTTGTCTGATATCCTAAGACCTATCCCTTTAAACAATTGATGGGAAATTAGGGCCTTTTGAGCTTGCTGACCTGTTATGAACAGTAAGGATTACTCTAAGTTCTTCTAAAAACTCTAAGAACGCATAATATTCTGAATGTAGCAAAATGTATTTTTTACAGGTAGCACTAATTTAGTAACCAGTTGCTATGGTTTGAATGTATTCCCTAAAAAGCATGTGTTGAAACTTAATCCCCAATGCCACAATTTTGAGAGGTAAACCCTGTAAGAGATGATTCAGTCTCTGTCCTCACGAATAAATTAATATCATTATTGGGGGAGTGGGTTGTTATAAAAATGAGTTTGCCCTCCTTTTCCTTCCTTCCTTCCACCAAAAATGATGAGAGCATGAAGGTCCTCAACAGATGCCAGTATCATGCTCTTGGCCTTCACCCCTGCAGAACTGTGAGGCAAATTTTAAACTTCTTTTTCTTCATAGATTATCCAGTCTGGAGTATTCTATTACAGTAGGCGTCCCTCACCCCTGCAGAACTGTGAGGCAAATTTTAAACTTCTTTTTCTTCATAGATTATCCAGTCTGGAGTATTCTATTACAGTAGGCGTCCCCAAACTTTTTACACAGGGGGCCAGTTCACTGTCCCTCAGACCGTTGGAGGGCTGCCACATACTGTGCTCCTCTCACTGACCACCAATGAAAGAGATGCCCCTTCCTGAAGTGCGGCGGGGGGCTGGATAAATGGCCTCAGGGGGCTGCATGTGGCCCACGGGCCGTAGTTTGGGGATGCCTGTATTACAGCCACACAAAATTGACTAAGATACCAGATGAATCTGTTTTGTAGGAAACAAATGCTTCCTGCTATCAACCTTGATGTTCACCTGGATTTCCCTAGAAGTTCACTCATTAACCTGATACAAAAAGTAAAAGTTTGCACTTCTTTATGTTGTTCAAAGAAAATATTAACTTCTTACCACCTACAACTGCCTTTTGACATGTATTACAAACAGAGTTTGTTTAACGTGCAACTTATAACTGAGCTAGGTAAAATGAAGAAAGAAAGATCAAGGAAACAAAATACTGGCCTCCTGCCAGAGATGTTCTTGCATACTTTGTATACTCCCAAAGCATTAGAAAACTTGGTTAGTGTATTGTAAGAGTCTGTTATTTGTAGGTATTTAGCCCTAAAGAATAGACCCTTGTAACATAATTTAAGATGGAAAAGAAAAAGAGGCTTAGCATAAATAGCTATGGATAGAAAACTTCTGTGAGACAACACCACATCAAATCACCATGTGGGTTCCTAATTACAGATTTTATTGTCCATTAGCAATAATTCTTTGTAGACGATAGGCAACTAGCTGCTTCTTGTTGTTTTAGTAAAATTATGAAGAAAACAATATGGAATAAACATTCCATTACACTTGAAAAGCATATCAAAAATAGTCGCAAGGTTCACAGCAAAACTGGGACAAATGCCCTGCTGCAATGAGCAAGAATAGAACATGCAAGAAAAGAAACAAATTGTCCCATTTGCTTTGGTGCACCTACCGAGTTAATAAAGGGCGCTTGGGAGAGCAAGGGGGATGCTGAAGACTATCTTCGCTTCAGAGATGAGATAAGCCTTGTAATATAAATATTTCAATTTCCTGCTTTGGGAATGTTCACAGTGGTGGTACCCTACCAACAGTTCTTCAAGCAAGGGATCTCAAAATTAGTTCGAGATAGACGTTCAATGATGCAATGTGAAAATTGATTTCCCATATTACATTTACATTTTTTCCATCTTACCTTGTATACTCAGAACCTGGACTTTAAGCTGGGTGGATTCATGAAATAATTAAAGAGATGTATTTAGCTAATGAGTTGAAAATAAGCATTACTCTAAAAATTAACTGAAATTTAGATTTTCAGAACAATTTAACACTATCCTATATCCCCACAAATAAAAAAATCACCTGCACTATCACACTAAGATTACCGCAAATGAATATACATTAGGTGTAGGCTATCTTCGTACGAACAGTGAATTTCACTGTGAGACTGGTAACAAATAGCATTACTGCTGACCCTGTATTAAGTGCTTTACAAAATCTATCTAATTTAATTGATTCCTCACAACAGCTTGTGAGATTAGCCAGGGCCATCCCATTTTATGAATCAGGTTAAGGTGCCAGCTCAACACTATACAGGTAAAGGGCGAGGGAAGAATATAAACCAAGATCTTTGTGGCTCTAAAGATCATGCTTTTGTACCCTGGTACCCAATTATAAAATGGAAAATCCATTAGGTGAGTTAAGTTTATTTATATTTAGCAACAGGAGAAAGGGGTACTCTTAAAATGCTGCTGCTTATCTTAACAATAAAAGCCTGAGTTGGGTCAGCTTTCAATGTGAAGGACTTCATTTTAAGGATATATTAAAACTGCTAAGTTCGTAAGTAATAAAAGTGCACATATGGTTCAGATGCTGATTTCTATTGGCTAGATGCTAGTCACGACATACAGCAACAAAAATCTACAGGATTCAAGTTATAACCCACAATGGCAACAATAAACCAAAATACAAAAAATTCCAAAATCCTCTGTATTTGTAGGAAAACACAGAACAAAAACTACAATAAAACTTAATTTTAAAAAAAGACCCACAATTTTTAAAATTTAAAATTTTCAGGATCTAGCTCTTGCAATGACTCTCTATATTATTTTCTTTTCTTTTTCCTTTTTTTTTTTTTTTTTTTTTTTTGAGATGGAATCTTGCTTTGTCACCCAGGCTGGAGTGCAGTGGAGTGATCTTGGCTCACTGCAACCTCTGCCTCCTGGGTTCAAGTGATTCTCCTGCCTCAGCCCCCAAGTAGCTGGGGCTACAGGTGCCCGCCACCATGCCCAACTAATTTTTGTATTTTTAATAGAGACAGGGTTTCACCATATTGGCCAGGCTGGTCTTGAACTCCTGACCTTGTGATCTGCCCTCCTTGGCCTCCCCAAGTGCTGGGATTACAGGTGTGAGCCACCACACCTGGCCAAATTATCATTTTAATGGAAACTGGTCACACCTGAAACTAACAGAGAATTTGAAATAATTTTCTTAATGGGATCAAAGATGACCAAGATATACTAGGAGAAAATGTCCAGGATTAAAAAAACACAAAATTTAAAAATAAGTAATGACTAAGTAGGTCCAAAAATGAAATGCAACGTTAGTAAAACTTATATGAACTTAGAGGCACTAAAAGGAGTTTACAATCCAGCTAGAAAGATAACGCAGGTATATCCAAATATCACTAATAAAACCGGGGAACAAGTATTTAGAATGAAATGAAATGTAAGAGCAATGACTGCCTGTTTCATTCTGAGTGTGATGTGGGGTGTAAATGGGTGAGCGTGTCAATGTGAAAAGGAATGAGAGGGCATTTCCAGACTAAGTCAAGGCCAAGAGCAAAAAGAAGCCCCAGGCGAGATGAGCAGATGGTGAGCAGAGGTGCCTGATCTGAACAGCAGTTGAACACTCTAAAGACAGGGGTAGCAGTTGAGAAGAGGTGGTAGGAAGACCAGAATCAGGGTACAGGGTAGGTGCTGAAAATGACAAGCTGAGCATTTGGTGTTTATTTTTGTCACTGTTCTTTTTTTAAGATTTCAAGTGCCCAGAAGTGGATTTTTGAGGGCACAAGTAGCCTCTGAAAGCTTTGCAAAGAAGGGAGATAGGATGTAAATTTAAAGGAGGACATTTCAGTGGCAATAAATATGACTCATAGTCCTCTAATGCTTTTGAACAGTGCCTATGTCTTTCCTAATGAAAAATCCGAATTTTTTTGACATCAGGTGAAAACTCACTAATTCCCTGTGGCTAGCTTTCTAGTTCAATTTGCTTTTAGGTTTTCATCATGGGAAATCACTAGAACTGCACACTATATTCCAGAGCCAAAAGTATTGTGATTATAAGGCTTTTTTCCTCCTTACGTTATTATACCAAAGTAGATCCAAGTATTGTTATTCATCTTAAGGCAAAAAAAAAAAGAAAAAGAAAAAGAAAAAAGAAAAAGTATCTGTGTTGTACCTTTCTGGATACATTATTAGTTTCATGTTTTCAAGTGTAGATTTTCTTATTATTCATGTGAGGACAAGCGATGATAATCATGGAAAAGATAGTTTATTACTCACAGCTCCCAAGAAGCAGGTACATACCACTACAGGCAGGGTCATATGGGAAGCACCAGGGTTGGTCAGGAGGGGAAAACATGGGCAAAAGCCTTTTACTGTGATTTTCATGGAAAGAATGGGGGAGGCAAGGTAAGCAGGTTTAGGACTGACTTGTTCAAATAATGGTGATAGCAAGGGGTTGTCCCTGCTTGTCTGGTACCTGGCCCTGGGGTGATCAGAGCAGAAACAGTGGCCCAGAGTTTAACAGCTACATAAAGAAGGTGGCTGGGAGTTAGGAGCTTTTGACTGATTGGTTTACACGTGAAATGTGTGCTCAAGAGTCCATTCATTTACTATCTCTAGGAACTGGTTAGCCCTGGGAGGAAGGAATCTTCCTGGGGTCAGCAGGGACTCAGGTCAGAAATTACAGGAAAGCAAGATTAATTGTCTACTAAAGACTTACTGTAATCTTAGAAAATATGCAGTAGCCTTAATTCATGAATTGCATTTAATGTCTCTCAAGAGACCTTTGAAGTATCTGTACTAAGTATGTAAAAAATTATTCCTATCTTTTGATATTTACCACAGAATATTAACACTAAAAATGAATGGCTTACTGAGATCTTTTCATTCACTTATATGTCCTACCTTTTTTCCTCCTAGGTTTGTAGACTACAAATTAGAAAACTGACTGGAAAATAGTAATATGTCCATATATGTTGACTGAATGAGTGAAAGAATGAATGAGGATCCTAAGCAAGGGTTAAAATTCTCTGTATTATCAAACTCCAATACAACATCTAGTGCCTGGTAGTAGACATAGCTTAAATTGTAGTTGACGATATTATATATGGATTAGCCATGTTCTAATCACAAGTTATTTTTTAATTTGCTTGATAAAGGATCTGCTTAAAAAAACCAACATAAATCAGATGTTTTTCTTTTCCCCCCGCTCAAGCAAAGTGTAGTGAAAGGAATACCGTACTAGGAGCAAGAAAGGCCTGGATTCTAAATGTTGTCTCTGGCTCACTGATTTTGCTTTGTGCTAAAATGGGAAGCCACTCTCTCAAACCTCTATTCTATCACTTAGGAAACTAGATGAAATAATCACTATGGTTCAGCTCAGTTTTAAGTCTGTGGTTCTGTAGACTATAAACAATGGTAGGTTCACAGTTATAATAGGCTGGGATTTAACACAAAAACTCATCTTTACTAAAGAGCATTTTGATGGATTTTAATTTACAACATGTTGATTTCAGATACTACATATACATAGAATAATAATGCCAAGTACCTTTCTTTACCAGAGAGAATGTTATAGACATCACTTAATTTGTGCTTACAAAATCCAACTATATACCTGGATCTTTCCTAGGCAGCATGTTCATGGAGGATGCAAAAAATCCACAAACTGTGCCCACACATTAAACATTTAAAATTAGAACTTCACATCTTTGAAGATCCTGATAAAGCCAGCAGGTCCCTTCGGAGACTGGGACAGAGGCAAGCTCAGGTTTCCTGATGCTGTGGAGCTGAATGATGGAAGCGCCAGACTTACCTGGGACATTCTCTCTCGGTGCTTGGCCTCAAGCCTCTCTTTGGCTTTCTGGAAATGGGCGTGCTCATTCTCATCCCCAGGTGTCTCGAGATACTTGTCAACGGCATCAGGGGTACTGGCTGCTGTTGTAGGAACTATAAAGTAGAAGAGAAGGAGGTCTGAGAAGAAAAAACCAACAACAACAGAATATCCACTCATTTGAAAGAAAGCCATGTTTTCGGTATTTCTCAGAACAGAGACTTTAGTAAAGCAGCACATACGAGATATTAATGCTGTTGAAGAGAACACTACGAGACGCTGCGGCACAGTGAGGATGTGTTTCACCACTCCCAAGTGCAGAACGAAGGGAAATATTTAAAAGGGTCCATTTTGCAATTACCGTATTAGAGTTCTTTATGAAACAAGCATGCAAAGAGCAAAGAACAGTTGGTGCTTAATAGACATGTTTTTCCAAATCCCCATGCTTTCCTAAATTAATATTTTGCAGTCATGAAAGTAAATGATGATATCATCAATATCATACATTAGGACTCCTGCAGAAACCAGATATCCAAAATTGGCTTGTTGCAGAATAACTGCACCCCAGAGAAAAAAGGTAAATTCTATGATGTATTTCAGATAACTTAATTACAAAGGCAACCTTCATGAGATAGTATGTGGAACACCGCAAAAAGAAATATAAACATCAATAAACACATTTTTGAATCACAAAAGGACCTTTCTGCTTTCACAAGTTTGGCAATAATCAGTGAATTCATTATGCTAGTTGTCACACAGAAAGTTGATTTCTATTTTGAATTCAACTAATACTGCTAAGCAATATTTGAATTGTAACATATACTACTACATTATGTGAAAACATAATTACCCATAAAATTCAAGAGTATACTATAAAAATGTCCTAATTCATGAACCAAGTGAATTATAATATCTACACAAGCAATTTCCTAAAAGATTAGTAATGACTAGTGAGAATCAAAAATATTTATAAGATTAAAAGAAAAAAGAAAAAAGGATTTTGACTTAAGCATATTTAATGTTAAAAATAAAATGAGCTGTTTTCACTGTCTTTTCAGGTCAAATCAATTGTTCATTCAAAAGGCTATTCAAATATCACCAATGTTCCAAGTATTCCTATCAAATTATTAACACTTGTGTATTTCATTTGGGCTATAATATCTCAAAGAGGACTTGAACGAGAAGAATTTATGGCTAAATCATTTTAAAACTAAACCTGAAGTATGCTTTCTACAGCCTTCAAGAAAATGTCTGGAATCTTAACAACTCAAAGTTTTCAAAGATATTAACTAAAGCTGGAAGGCTGTGAAATAATTAAACAGTATCTCTCTTAAAGAGAAACATTCATTTTGATTTTTTTCCCTCCACTTCAATCCTGATTAATAATCATTTTTCAAAAAATAAAAGCAGTTGAGTGTCTATCCAGATGTTGCTTTCAAGTAGAGGGAAAGAGGCAGGGCATATTCCTGGCACCTTTACAGAGCTGCCCCTACTTTCTCTGTAGCAAATGAGGGAGTGGTGTTCCTTCTTACATTGGCAGCAACAGGGAGAGGGAAGGAAGGAAGGAGCACGTGGGGGCTTTGCAGTTAATCACATTTAGATTTGAATCCTATTTCTTTTTCAGATCAGCTGTGAGCCGGGGCAGAACACTTAAGCACACCATGTTCCAATTTCTTTATCAAGTGGTGATAACAGGCCATACGACATGATAAGAGTGCCGGGAAAATGGGATATCATACCACATGTAAATCATCTGGCAGAGGGTGACACACGGCGTAGCTTACACATATTAGCGGCCTTCCCTCCTCCTCTGCTTATTGCATCCTACTCAAATTCTAGAGCTAATGGTAACCATGAAACAGTTCTGCTATTTTATTTAAAATCACTGAAAATGTTTTGGCATAAGAGTGCAATAATAAAGTAACAAATAACAAAAGGACAAATTAAAAATTTTTTTTTAATTAAGGAAACACACACACACACACACACACACAAACATTTATTAATAAAAAATAAAATAGAACCACTGAACATGAATTACAGGATCACAAAGTGAAACCTACAGAAAAAGTAATAAGTATTTTTCAAAAAATGTTAGGTGTAGCCCACATAAAAAAAGGCCAAAAGTATAAAAAATAAGTAAATTTTAACAATTCAAAGTCTTCAAAGATATTATCTAAAACCAGAAAACTGCTAAATAATTAAACAGTATCTTTCATTTTAAAGAGAAACATGCATTTTGACTTTTTCCCCTCCACTTCAATCCTGATTAGTAATAATTTTTCAAAAAATAAAAGCAGTTGAGTATCTATCCAGATTTTACTTTCAAGTAGAAGGAAGGAGACAGGGCATATACCTGGAATTTGTAAGATTGAAACAATAATTTTGAATATTAAATCCTTTTCAGGAAAAAAAAAAAGTTAATTGTTTCTCTACATAACTTCTAGCAAACCAGTATACAAGTATTTTTTAACTTAAAAGTTTTCCAACTTGAAATGAATGTGGCATTTAGCATTTAAAATGTGTTTCTCCTGGCTTTAGTCATTTTCTCATCTTAACTGGAAGAGCTCAAATGAGAACAAGTGAAAGCAGAAAATAAAATAACATTCTTTTGCATAGTTTAATCTGGCAGAATGACATGTTTAGGCAAACAATATTTTATGTTTTAAACAAATGAAAATGTATAAATGTTTGGGGTTATATTCGCTGATGAAGACAGTTCTGGCTGTAAATGTTATAACCATAACATAAGCACCCCTTTGGAAAACTGGATTCAATAAAACTTAACTATGTAAGGGGGAATTTTTTTCAGCTCCTATGGTTTTCGAAAACTGTATAAAGGAAAGGAATAAAACACTGTAATTTGAATCCCTATAATCACATTGGCCTAAGTAGAAATGCACTTAGCAATATAATAACAGAATAAATATGGAATAAGAATGTGAGGTATGTTTAACAGATATAGGATATTAAAAAGGATAAAAGTCTTTTTAGACACATGGAAATGAATACAAACACTGTGTTACCAATTTATTCCTTTGAATCCAGAGATATTTCTGTGCTAATTTTCTGTGCCAACTTGATTGGGCCACAGGGTTCCCAGATTAAACACTGTTTCTGAGTGTGTTTTTGAGGGTGCTTTTGGATGAGATTAGCATTGGAACTGTCACACTCAGTAAAGTAAATCACCCTCCCCAACATGGGCAGGCATCACCCGATCTGCTGAGAGTCTAAAAACAAAAGGGCAGAGGATGGAGGAGTTTACCCTTTTTATTTCCTGGCTGACTGAGCTGGGATATTGGTCTTCTCTTGCCTCTGGACTGAAATGTACACCGTTGTCTTCTCTGGTTCTCACGCCTTTAGATTTGGACTAAATCATACCACCAGCTCTCCTGGGTCTCCAACTTGCAGATGACAGACGGATCGTGCGACTTTCTCTTCCTATACATATATGTCCTATTGGTTGTTCTCTGGAGAACCCTGAGCAATACAATTTCTCTTCAAGTAAATCTTTGTCAACAGTCCCAGTTACTTCCCATAGTTGAGGAAGTTGTGTCTCTTTTTATCTTTAACTCAAATTTTTCAGCCATTCATACAAAGCCCCCATCTCAATTAGTGTAAGTGAGTGAAATTATCCTGTATTCATACCAACCGGCAAACCAGATTACTGTCTAGTCAAGCAGAGAAGGACAGCATATGCTGATATTGTTAAATGAATTTAATAGTTTATTCCTATTGCTCTGCAGCTGGTGAGGAGGAAGGAGAGAACAACTTTAAGGTAGAGTATGTCCAGAGAACTCAACTTCCATTTCATGAATAGCCTTTTATCCTAAAGAGGTTACGTTAATAGAACTGACTACCATTTTGGGACAACGTCCATGGAACGCCAGAGGTACCTGTGCCCTACGTCCTCACCCATCAAGGTACTTCCTTGCAGGCAGGGAGTGGAGCTCAAGCAATGTCAGGATGTGTCGCAGGACACAGAGGCAACAGGAGACTGTACATCAGCAGGCCACTGAGATGCTTAAGGTTTAAAACACAAGTCACTATAACCACTTAGAAAGTGGAAACAAACTGGCTTCAGGAGGGTTTATTTCTGTTTTGTATTTTAAACTTCCATAAAACAGTTTATCCTGTTCACAGACCTCTGAGGTTCCATGGAACCTCTGATAAAGGCTAGGATTTCCATGTTGGCCAAATGGTAACAGCCTCTTTTCATCAGAGCCCACTGTGCTAGGCATGTTCCATGTGTTCTCATTTCACACGTGGAAAGAAGAAAAAATGGCCCTATTTTATTGCAGAGATGAAACGCTATCATTTAACATACTCATGTGCATCCCAAACATAGACAAATGAAGTCTCTTAAGATCAGGTAAGTCATAAAAAGGCTGTAAAGCTATTTTTTATAGTAGTAGAGGGCTAATCCGTTCACATGGTGGGGCACTGGAAAGGGTATCTGTTGTTTTGTTTTGTTAACGAGCAACATAACTTGGCAAAAAAACACATTTTGTTATGATGTCATTGGCTGGTTTTCTATGAAACAGTTGTTCCTGCCCTGAACACTATCTGGCAAATGACCTTCAACAGAAGTTGAGTCATAAAGCATGGATCAAGTGAAGAGCCCACGGAGCCGGAATATGGAGAACGTTCCAGCCTTAGGCCCCTTCTCCAACATGCTCACTCATGCCTTCTGCAAGCAGGCTGGCTAGGTATGTTTCCCCTTGCACAGAAAACTAGACTTAAAATGAGACAAAACTCAGGGTTAAACATCCTTAGCTCTAGGTTTTGACCTCTAGATGCCTAGTCATTAGCAGCACTACCAACATCACATGCACAAGCTTTTAACTTTTTCTCTTTTTTTGAGACAGAGTCTCGCTTTGTCACCCAGGCTGGAGTACAATGGCGTGATCTCAGCTCACTGCAACCTCCGCCTCCTGAGCTCAAGTGATTCTCCTGCCTCAGGCTACCAAGTAGCTGGGACTACAGTCGCTGGCCAGCACACCCAGCTAAATTCCGTATTTTTAGTAAGATGAGGTTTCACCATATTGGCCAGACTGATCTCAAACTCCTGACCTTGTGATCCACTCGCCTCAGCCTCCCAAAGTCCTAGGATTACAGGCATGAGCCACCACGTCTGGCCAAGCTTTTAACTTTTTAAATGATCTTTTTATTTATTTTATTTTAGTCTCGTAACACAGTCTTGCAGGGCATGGTAGGATACACAGGCTATTACCTCCCTTCCTTTATAATAGTGATTAATGTGTATCTAAACACTTGTAACAGAAGAAAAAATATAATGGAAAAGCAGTTCCAATTCCTAGCACATTACTGCTTCAAGGTGAACATTCTGCTTCCAAATATACAGTGGCATTCTGATGACTAATGCCTTCTACATAAGCTACATCCTTGTTCTTTGCCATCCTGGGAAGTCGGAGGTATCAAAGCAGCTGAGACAGCAGCTCTGACGTGGACAAACGAGCCTGCCTTTGGTGCACCTGTTCATCATTGTATTTCTCCCGCCCACTGACATTACAGCCCTTATTATATGTGAGGCACCTGGGAGACACCAATGAGAAAAACAGATGAAGTCCCTAGTCCTGGTGGCATTATATTCTAGGCAACGAAACAATCACCACAAGAATTTTTAAAAAGCCAGTAAGTCATATTGTTAGTATGTGATTTGCATTATGGAGAAAAAGAGGAAAAAGAAAAACTGAGCAGAGTTCAGAAGGATCGGGAGAGCTGAGGGAGAGGGGAAAGGTAGACTGCAAGAAGTAAGCGACTGGGCAGAGTCTCAAGCAAGGGGGTGACATTCAGATCCTTCCCAGCTGGCTGCCGGAAGAACATTGTGGACAGATGACAAAACTAGCATGGAAGCCCTAAGAGTTGAGGCTGGCTGGCAAATTCCAAGAGATCCACGTGGCCAGAGCTGAAGAAGCAAGAGAGGAAGTAGTGGGAGAGGCAGGGAAGAAACGGGAGACATTAGGTACAGGCTTGAAGCCATAGTAAGAACTCTGAAGGACCAATGTGAGCTGTTTGAGGAGGTGCGTATGTGATGGGGCATGTTGTAGAAGGAGAACTCTGGCTGCTATGGGACAAAAGCAGAAGGAAGATCTTTTAAGAGGAGAAAAACAAAGATGAAGGTGGCTTGGACCAGGGTGGCTGTCATAGGAGGTCCTTGCCCTCAGGCCCTTCCTACACCGGAAAAGTCAGATTCCCTTCTTTTTCTCACACCAAATGCTATTACCCAAGGGATCTGAATATGCAAACGGAAGAAACTGCTTTCACGTGTGCGTGAGGGCTTATTTAAATTTTAATACTGATACATGGATGCTTGTCACAACACTGCCACTCACATTGTAATCTACTGTCAATACCTGCCAGAGCTCTGTTTTCCGGGGAGGAAGTAAAAAAGGCAGATTGGCTTTCAGTTTATAGCACACAACGTTCCTATCACAAAACACTCCTCCATCACTGGGGTCAAGACATCAATGAAACACTTCCACACCTGTGTTTCCTCTGAGAAAATGGTTATCATTGGACGGGAAGTTACTTCAAAACAGGGTTAAACCTGCTAACATCTTTAGGATGAGGTAGAAATCACTCTCCTAGCCTGCCTGGAAGACTCCGCAGAAGATAATCCATTAAGTTGAACTGTACAAGTACCGATCTCCCTCATTTTAATTCTGATTTTGCAATCATTGCAGAGTACTCCATTTCCTATTCATATGAAATACAGCAAGAATGTGGGGTCAAAATTCAAGACACTGTGAAAGACTGACATTAGCATTTTGATATTCATTTGTTTCCTCAATCTCTGAAGTGACACATCATTTTACAGTCACAATGGGCTCAGGACACAAAAGAAATAACCCACCTTCAAACAGCAATGACCACGGCCAGCTCCAGCAGGCCGGAAGGCTGAATGTTTCCCTAAAGAAAGGCTTATGAATGGCATTTAGTCAATATATTAATGTTAGATTCTAACAAGAAAATTGGGTTAGTGTCCTTTCATCAGGAGAAAAGCAATTTATCTCTAGAACATTGATAACAGAAGATTAAAACAAATTAAGACCTATATAAATCACTGCCTTATCATTGAAAATGCTGTTTGATACAGAACTAGCAATGTTCTCAGTTGAGATGGCTTTAATTTAAGAGAGGAGATGAGGAGGATCATTTATATATGGGTGAGATATAAACCTGTTAAGAAGAAATTACATGAAAATTTAATCTTGAAACATGGCAGAGCTTTCAGAGTGCCACCCCAACTTAAAAAAAAAAAGTCTCTCAATTTTTCTAATTTCAAAATAGCTAAAACTCCGAATGCATTCTAAATTCAAATAACTATCACACCCACTAAGTCTAAGATAGAAGAGCCATTTATAACAAGAAAATACAGTTTGTGATCCTCCAGTGTAATACCAGACTCTCTTAAAAACAATATAACAATAACAACAAGAAACAAAAGCACTCTCCCCCGATACGCCCTTGTATTACAATTTTATAGCCAGTGCAACCACAGCTGGTGGAGAACACTGTCAGTGCATTGCGTGGACATAAGGTAATAAAAATGTAATCTATGCTGTGTTTACTACAGTCAAGCTACAATTCTTTTTTATATATATGGACACCTACTAACATGGGAATTTTTTCAAATATATGAACTGAATGTGAAAGAATGAATACCAGCATTATTTTTTATAAACATCTATTCTCTATTCAGCACAATGCACTAAAACTTAAAAGCAACCTCAAGTCTGAATTTAAAAAATATATGTGAAGCAACAGCAGTAATAACTGGCATTAGAATGGGTTAACTTTAGCTTACTGTTTTTTGTCAATTTGTCAGTAGCTATTTTTGACTTCATTAATGGAGGCACATAAAGAAATAACCTGTCATAGCTGCTCGACACTCAACAGATGAGTTCAAAAAGTCAAAATCTTCAATATTGTCCACGTTCATAGAAATTGTAGCAGTAAAAGCAGATGGAACTGTTAACCTCTATGGAGGTCTTAAGGATAGAGGTGACTTCATTTACCCCAGGCTTCCAGAGCAATATTCCCCTACCCTTGTGTATTTTATATTATGTATTATTTAATTCTATCCCATATCTGGGTCTCATCTCATTAATAAAATTATCAAGTTACTGAAAGCTGGTACTCAGATTCCCTTGCTGGTGTCCCTCAAAATACCTGGCCTAGCACATCCTGGGCTCAAAAATAACTGCTGCACAGTTCCCAATTGCAAAGATATGGAACCAACTTTAGTACCCATCAACCAATGAGTGACAAAGAAAATGTGGTATGTACACACCATGGAATAGTACTAAGCCACAAAAATAACAAAATAAAAGTCTTTTGCAGCAACTTGGATGAAGCTGGAGGCTGTGATTCTAAGTGAAGTGACTCAGGAATGGAAATACAGTATGTACTCACTTATATTTGGGAGCTAAGCTATGGTCATGCAAAGGGCATAGAGTAGCGTAATGGACACTGGAGATTCAGAATGAGGGAGGGTGGGAAGAAGGTGAGGGATAAAAAACTGCTTGGGAGGCCGAGGCGGGTGGATCACGAGGTCAAGAGATCGAGACCATCCTGGTCAACATGGTCAAACCCCATCTCTACTGAAAAAAAAAATACAAAAATTAGCTGGGCATGGTGGCGCGAGCCCGTAGGCCCAGCTACTTGGGAGGCTGAGGCAGGAGAATTGCTTGAACCCAGGAGGCGGAGGTTGCAGTGAGCCGAGATCGCGTCATTGCACTCCAGCCTGGGTAACAAGAGTGAAACTCCATCTCAAAACAACCAACCAACCAACCAAAAATTGCATATTTTGGGTATAATATACACTACTCAGGTATTGGGGACACTAAAATCTCAAACGTCACCACTATACACTTCAGCCACGTAACCAAAAACCACTTGTACCCCACAAGCTATTGAAAATAAAAATAAAAATAAACTGCTGTATTTAATCAAGGATTGGCTTGCTGGCTACCTTTTTAAAAGTAGTTTTACTGGAAAACAGCCTTGTCTGTTTGTTTCCTTATTGTCTGTTGTTGCTTTCATGCTACCACTGCAGAGTTAAGTAGTTACGACAAACTGCATGACCTACTAAGCCTAAAATATTTACAGTTTGGCCTTGTATGCAAAATATTTGCCAACCCCTTTATTAAACTATCTACTTACTCTCTTTGGCAAAGAGCTAAATAACAGAGCACATACATAATGAGCATTCTCTTATCACAGGTTGAACATCCCTAATCTGAAAATCTGAAATACTCCAAAATCTGATAATTCTGAGGACTGACATGATGTCACAGTAGCTAGGACAGAGATACCTTTGTTCTCTGATGGTGCAATGTACACAAACTTTGTTTCATGCACAAAATTATTAAAAATACTGTATAAGTTGGTTCATGCCTGTAATCCCAATACTTTGGGAGGTTGAGGTGGGTGGATCACTTGAGGTCAGGAATTTGAGACGAGCCTGGCCAACATGGTGAAACCCTGTCTCTACTAAAAAACACAAAAATTAACTGTGTGTGGTGGCAGGTGCCTGTGATGCCCAGCTACGTGGGAGGCTGAGGCAGGAGGATCTCTTAAACCCAGGAGGCAGAGGTTGCAGTGAGCCAACATCACACCACTGCACTCTAGCCTGGGCAACAAAGTAATACTCTGTCTCAAAAAAAAAAAAAAAAAAAAGTGTAAAATTGCCTTCAGACTTTTTTATAAGGGGTACATGAAACATAAATGAATCTCATGTTTAGATCTGAGTTTCATCCCCAAGATACCACATCATGAATACATCAATATTCCCAAATCCAAAATCTGAAGCACCTCTGGTCCCAAGCATTTAGAGAAGAGATATTCAATCTGTATTCAAAGTAAATGGCCCTTCTTTAAAAAAAAAAAATGCTGAGTTGCTAAGCAATCCAATTCCTTTGAATTTAGAGTCATTTCTAATTATTATGTCTCTGAGGAAAAAGCCATTCTTCTTCTTATCTAAGCCTTACCGGATACCAAAGATTTGGCTTTTCATGCTTGTTAATCTGATAGCATTTACTGGCACTGATGTGACATGTAATTTAATTTTCCATCGCATCTTTTAATGCTTTGTTTTCCCTCCCTAGGTTGGTCGGGGAGCAAAGTGTAAGCCCAGGTTGCCCAATCTAATTTGGCAGTTTTATAAAAATATCATAGTTCCAATAGTATTATAGAATGTGCTAATGGCAACTCATATTTGCTACTGCACAGTGAAAATAAAAAGAATAGTGTGATTAAGAACAATAGTTTAAATTTGGCCAAAGATTAAATGGCCTAGCCATTCAGACTTCCGTCTCACAGCTCTGGTCTTTACAATGACCCTGGGGTGAAGGTGGCATATTCCATTCAAAGGCTGCATGGTGAGTTATCTACTATTTGCGAATTACGAGCTTCTGAGGCAACAAACTTGGGACTTGGGGATGGTTCTTCGGGATGGAACTTGGGGCCTGACTTGTTAAGTTCCAATTCTTTTCATATTCTCTGGAGGTGTACCAGTCTGTTTCATGACATCTGGACCATTTTGGTATGCCTAGAAATCAATCTTTTTCCCTCCCTCAATCCTGCATGGGGTCAGATCTATACCTCTGTACAAACTCTAAGGCCATAAACATAATCCTAAAGTACAAATAACCTGTGTAGCAAGACCATAGGACATCTCTACAGCTGGTTGTGCTCCAGCATATACTGGGATTCTAGAAAACTAAGATTAAACAAAGAGAAAGGGTTGGTGCATAGGTGAACCATGTACTTCCAGCTAAGGGGTTTGCTGGTTTATACTCTTGCTGACACAGTAGCTTACATTAGAGCAGAAAAACTATAAGACTTCCAATAATATAGTCAGGACAGCAATAGCAACTTCCACTTTATCTTGCAAATATTGAGAGCTTGGACAATTGTCTAACGAATTCAATTTCAAACATCTGTCGAGAATTGGAGGATACTGACATTCTAACATTTCAACGTGCCCCCAAGTTTGCGGAAAGGATACCTGTTTACACCACTATAGTTCTATCTCTGAGTCAGGTGTGGGGAAACTACTATTCTAGAACAGAATTCTCAACTGGAATGTGACCCATCCCCGCACCGGGCACATTTAGTAAAGTTTAGAAAGATTTTTAGCTATCACAGCTGGAGTTGTGTTAATAGAGCTTAGTGGGGAGAAGTCAGGGATGCTGCTCAACACTCTATATGCACAGGACATACTCCTAATAACTAATTATCTGGTTCATCATGTCCACAGTGCTGAGGTTAAGAAACCTTGGTTTAGTGTTTGTGCCACATGCCAGTGCAAATGAAGGCGCAAGAGATGGGTCACACTTTGGCCAGATCACATGGTACAATCTGCAGACTAAAAACTGGCATGATGCTCTTTAGAGATTAAATGCCTTTAAGGAGTTGGTCTGTTTGTCTTTTGAGATGCAATCTGATGGTGACAACACTAGTAAAATGGTCATATTCTCGTATTTCAAATATAAATGAATCAATAAATATTTATATACAAATACTACATTTTGAAGATTAAATGTAAACTTTTCGCACTGTCCTAAATCCAAATGGGCAGGTGCAAAACTAATGTCAGAAATTAACTCAGTTCTCATAAGATTCTTTATTTTAAATGGGAAATGATTTTTTTTAAAGGATTTGAAGCACCATGTTCATGAATAAAATGAAAGCTCTTAGCCTTACACCTGCATCCCTTATATTTGTGGTTTAGATTTTTATTTAAGATAACAACAACAACAACAACAAAATGTGTCCCTAAAATTGCAATGCTAAAAATTGGTTTTTATGACTAAAGTCTGAAACGTAGAAATGCCTGATAATGTCTTGACAGGCAAATTACTGCTTTTGTAGTGCAGACCATCACACATTTTCTCCCTAAGTGTAATCTTGTATCAGTTCAACTGAAGAGCCTTTTCTATCTCATTTCACATTTATTATTTGACTAGAAGCAGCTTAGACTGAGCAACCTGTGAAACCAACCACCTTTGTGCAGAAACATCATCCTAGATTGATGAAGGAGCAAAGTCAAGTCCAAGTTGCCCAGTCTAACAGGCTTGCTCACCTTCGAGTTCGGCTCCTTTTCTCTGAATTGAGTCTTCCATCTACATTTGACCTCCAGATGACCATGACTTTTTCAAATCAAATGTACAGTTTGCTATAACGAAGATCACACAGCTGCACAGGCTGTAACTAACTAGAAATCATATGTCTTTTTTTTCCCTTGTCTGTTGGTACTAGCACTGGGAAGCCCTTCACTTGCTGTGATTGAATAGTCTCTGTAGACAGACAAGAAAATATAGCTGCCGAAATCACCTCATCCTCCTAGAATAGAAAGGTGTCAGGATCCCAAACACACTGCAAGTAGATGGAGAAAATTACTGGGAAGAAGAAAATTACAAAAGAGACTTTCAGTATCTGTTTGGAAGAGTGGATGATGAAAGTGGTAGTTATGTGTACTGCATGAAAATAAATTTATCAAACAATGATGTTTGTTTCCATCAATTATTAAAAATGGAAAAACAATTATTATAAATGTTAAAATAAAACATAAGGGGAAAATGATCATTGTTTTGTATAAGAATGGGAAAGATTTAATTTACAGATGCATGCTATATTCATGGCATTTAGGAAAAAATGTTATTCTTCTTCATCTTCTTTTCATTATTTTCTGTATTCTTAAAATGTGCTGCTGAATCTCAAATGTGATTTCACTAACCTGCAAAACCATGTCAGAACCAAATGCTTAGCTATTTGGTGTGGAGTGCAGCCAAAATGTCATTTGTGTTTCAAGCCTGGTTGTGCCATTTTCAATGGCTTGGGAGTAGTCACCAAGCTCTTGAAGCCCCATTTTCCTCATATGTACTAAAGGAATGAGGAAAATGCCCACAAAGTATTCTAAAAAAATAAATAAATAAATGGTCTGTAAAAATGCACGGTACAATGCAACATAGCATGCGTACCTATGTATTATCAACACTACAATGGAATAGCTAGAGCTTCCTCCAGGTCTGTGTCAATCCACTTGCTGTACTCACACTGTTTTGAGAGAAAAATGCTTTTTTCACAATAGCAAAAGAAATGTGTATACTGTGGCAGTAAAAACAAGATCTTTCAAAAGTTATACATAATGTGAATTACTCTAAATATTTTATGGAGGCCATTAAAAAACTTTTAAGATGAAATCTTTTGTAAAGTACCTAATTCTCCATCTGTAATTTATCATCTTTAAAAAAGGTAACTGGCTTTAACGATTTTGAGATGAGGATTTTTTTTTTCAGGATAATGTACGTAAATGCTAATTTTAATTATAAAAATCTAAGCTACAACTGAAATGGTGTCTCTACTTCCAGCAATCATAAGCATAAATGGCACATATCATCCTTAACCTAACACTGGATAAATCTATCTACGAATGGAATCCAAATTCAAATATGAATGTTGAAACCACATTTTAAAACTGCTAGTCTGATATTACAACTGAAATAAAAATAAAACATAAGACACTATAGGGCCTGCAGTGGTTGGACAATGTATTTCTTTACAGAAGGCTCTTTCTCTACTTCCGACATAGTCTTCTGCCTTCTGGGAGAGGAGAAAGAGGGGTTCCTAATGTCTAAAAGTGATCTTTCATGTTTGAAGTTGAAACCGGGTCTTACAACACACATAATCAAAATCTGTGCATGCGAATTAGTCCATGTACTACAATACATGAATATTAAGTGTTTTTTTCTGAGGAAATAAATCACTTATGTATTATAGTCTGTTGTTAAATCATAGCATCTTGATGTAACCAAGCACTCTATTTTAAAAATCTTTTTCTTCCTTTTTTTTCCCTTCCAATTTTAATAATAAAATCATCACCTTTTCTCTTTCTTCCACCAGGCACTCCATGCACAGTGTTTCCCTTATCTAATTATGCTTGTAATTATTATTAAAATTATTAATGCTTGCTTAGAAGTTCCATCAACTGACTTAAAATAATCTGGGCTCCTTCAGAATTCTCCCCCATCAGAAGATCACTTCAAGGCTGCAGTTTTTATAACCTGATTGTGCCAGGGATGCACCAGCCCACTTTCCAAACAGGATAATTACTCAAGTCTTTGGAACAAGCCACATATAGCAGCACCTCCTCATCCCTCCTTCACGCCCCGCATTCCAACCTCCTCTTTTTAAGCCTTTGTTTTTTAATCCAAAATTTGGAGATGGCTGCTTTAAGGCAAGAGCCTGGGCCATTTCCCCACTGCCAGCTTTGCAAAGTCAAGTCACCTTCCTTCCACTGCATCTGGCCCTTGTTCTTCGGTTCTGTAAGCAGTGGCAGGCTGAGCCTGCTCTCAGTTCCACTGATGGCTTTTTTTTTTTTTTTGAGATGGAGTTTCGCTCTTGTTACCCAGGTTGGAGTGCAATGGCGTGATCTCGGCTCACCGCAACCTCCACCTCCTGGGTTCAGGCAATTCTCCTGCCTCAGCCTCCTCAGTAGCTGGGATTGCAGGCACGCGCCACCATGCCCAGCTAATTTTTTGTATTTTTAGTAGAGACGGGGTTTCACCATGTTGACCAGGATGGTCTCGATCTCTTGACCTCGTGATCCACCCGCCTTGGCTTCCCAAAGTGCTGGGATTACAGGCTTGAGCCACCGCGCCCGGCCCCCCACTGATAGCTTTTAGGAAACAAAATAGTGATGGCAAACATAATACAATGATGTTGTCCATATAACATTTAATAAAACCAGACTCGATAAAAAGGAAATTGGTTAGAAATAGAAGAAACTTGGTCAATGACGTCCTTAGCCCAACATCTCAAGCTGTTTGGCAAAATTAGATGTAATTACAAGCAAGGTGATGGGAAGAAACATTTTACTAAGACAGGTGTGCAAGAAACACAAAACCATGCAAAGAAATGATAACACTGGAGTCATATGTCAACCATGCAGCATCCTCCTCCCAATCCCCTTCCCTCAGGTGAACGACAACATACGTTTAACAGGATCTTGGGTAAGAGGTTCCTGGGTAGTCTTGAGTAAACTTTGGGACACTATGGAAAAAATAAGAGAACATAACTAAAAACAAAAAGAGAAACATGGGAATGGTGGCTGAAACAGGAGTCCACTAACAAAAAACAACCACACAAACAAAATCACTGACTTAGGTTTGGTTCCTCCAACAAAACCAAAATGAACATATAAGATCTATTTCTGCAAGAAGTTAACATTTGAAAATGCTGGATATTTTGTCGCTGATGGTATATATATGCAACAATAGGTTTCTTTAACAGAAGAGGATTTCTTGCTCCTTCCTTTGTGCCAAATATCCCCAAATCCTTTTGATGCATTTTTCACCAAAACTCCACTTATTTCACTCATTCATAGGACAGCATCTGGCTCTCACCTCTGGCTGTTTGCTGAGGTTTATACCCTACTTATTCTTGTCTGTCCATCTAACTGATGTTCAGCTTCTTGCCTTTGCTTTTTTCATACATTATTCTGTCACCTATCCCCTCTAAAATAAGGTACAGCTAGTCTTATCTAATACATCACTGTTGGGGGAATTTACCTTTTACAAAACCCTCAGCAAAGTGTGTGCCACCCAGGGCACCTCCACCCAACCTGGAAAGGTGGCCCCTGCTCGCTCCCATTCCAAACTGATCAAAGGGAGACAGTGTTAGGGGCAGGGATGGCAGTACTGGGTGAGGTGGACAGATAATTTTAATCTCTTGAAGCAAATTCATCACTGCTAACAATTAAAATCAAATAAATCTCTTATTACCAAAAAACATACATGGTATTTCAGAAAATGAATCCATCCAGGAAAAGGGAGGGAGAAAAGTTGGAAATCTGCCAGGAAACCTCCCCCAGCCACTAAACCAGTCAGAATCACTGTAACAAAAGCCCTTTGTTCCAAAGGCAACAGACTTCTCCATTGTGTTCACAATACCTGACCTAATTGACTGCTTTGTTTGAAACTAAAGAAGGGAGTCATTTGAGCTAGAAGCTGAAATCATCCAATCAGAGCCAGGGGAAAAAAAAGAAAAAGGAAAAAAAAAAAAAAGCCCTCAACAGTTACTGGGTTCTACGCCTGTTCACACACGGGACTGAAGCAGTCATCTCATTCACTGGCGATGGCAGGAGACCAACAGGCGCTTTTCCATTAGATTCCTCTTAGATCCTGGGCTCCTTTACAGTGGAGGTATTAATGGTGCAGGTCCTTCTGTTGTTTTGCTTAATCCTATGATCTTGCTGGAAACAATTTATATAATCCCTAGGGAATCCCAGACAGGAAATGTGGCTGCCACCCTTGTAACACATGGGAGAAAAGGCAGGAGTCTCTCAAAAAAGTAATTCAGTTACTGAGTTTCATCTTCAGTTGAGTTAATCAAGTTGAGTTGAATAATTACTTTCTGAGTAGTTTATACCTCCCACGCGTGAACATAAATAAATAAATAAGCACAATTGGGAATTTCACTTGAAGCCTGTTAACAACCCTGGAAGTCTCATATATGGTACTGGACCTCCTGAGAATTACCTCTTTGGGGAAAATTTCATTGTGTACTTAAGTCATTATGATTTCATATCATTATCCCCCAGAGTTATGAAAAGCTTAATGTTCAAGAGAGAAACTTTGAAAATTATGTTCCCTGAGCCTTGTGTCATTGAAAGTTTCTCATTTTAAGTCAGAAGTTTTTTTTTTTGTTTTCAAGAGAAGAAGCTGAAGTTTGACCTTGCAAATGCCTATGTGCTGAGCTCAAGGGGCAACACGGGCACCTGTACCCTCCGGCATGTGAGATGCATGAGCTCAGTTCAATCACATTCCCTCACTGGCACAATAAAAGATACATGTTATGAACCAACTTAAAGGTATTCATCACAGCCATACACCTTATCAGTGCAACTCAAGCTGCATCAGCCAGGCTTCTGGTGGTAGACGGTGTCTGCACAGGTAGTGCACATGCATAAACATGAACACATATGTACACAGACGAACACATAAGTATGCATTTGCAGAAATGGCTGGCTGCAGAAAACAAAACAGCCACTCCAGCTTTGTTTAAAAAAAGAAGCACTCAAAAGTCCCTCTGGATTGCAAGACATAACTGCTACAGCTAGGAAAAGAACACATCCATGGCCATGCTTTATTAGGGAAAGACGGAGAGGTGTGCTCATGACTGAACATACTGCAGAGACTCCGAGCAATTAGAGAAGTGGACAGAAATGTGGTTAGTGGTAGCAACAGGCCCATTCCCAAGAACCAGGAAAATCAATCTGTTACAAAGAGCAGAGTCAGTGGCGAGAAAGATGAAAGGTGGCCAGGCTCGAAGAAGGTCCACTTACTGACGCTGCCACACACGGCCATGCAGTACTCTTCTGTGTCAAAGTTGTTCCGGTTGCCGCCACATCCGCCGTAAAAGAATGGGGCACACTTCCCTTCAGTCACATCAAAGTACCAGCGGGAGATCATTGCTCGGCATGGCCCCGTCTCGGCTTGTTCAGAGCACACCTCTAATCAGAGGAGATGTGGGGAACCACATTTAGCATGAAAAGGCACTGTCTCTCTGTTCACCTATACACGTTTACTTGTTTTAATCCTCCCAGTGGCAACCTGGACGGGGTTGATTAGGCAGCATCTACCAAACATTTGCTGAGGCATTTAACTGCCCACCAGGACTTGAGATTGACCTCTCAGAGCATGCATTCTCATATGGTTTAATGAGGGCAGCACTCCGCAGTGATAAAAGGATGCTGGCCAGAGGTGAAAAGATTGTTTGGCTGCTTTTAGATGAGTATGAAATGACAGAAGGTGTCTGCATATCAAAACAATTCTCCACTATAAAAAATGAACTCCTCTTTTGAGAAGTCAACTCTCATGTGAGAGAACGGCTTTGGTTACGAAGCGGAAGCACAAACATCTGATTGCTTTCCTTTATAAATGATTGCCTTAAGTAGTAAATGAATTGCATATATTTTGAATGTTTTCCAGGTTTTGGAGGCTGTCTGTCCATTGACTTTATCTGGAAACACATGTGATATCTATAAATGTGACTTATACTCAATGACATAACTCTAACTTAAGACCATTTCATTTGCATATTAAAATATGTATTAATATATATTTTAATAATTTAATTAAAGCACAACTATAACAATATTAATTATGCTATTTAATGGATCTTTATGTGTTAAAAATCTGTATTATTTGTATATATTTAATTACATATACATTAAGTACAACTGTAACAATGTATTATGATATTTAATTGATATCTATTAAAAATCTGTGTTATCTGTATATTTCGTATATTTACCTCACCATTGGGCAGTAATGTTCCAAACAATAAAACATACTCAAACAATTCTAACTTATTAATATATACCGTGTACTGTTTTACATTAAAACACATCTTACCTGTCAAGATGTCTTTCTTGCCACCCTCCCCAAGATCAGGTTCACTCAACCCCGACCCTCCCCAAGATCAGGTTCACTCAACCCCGACCGACTCAAAGTCAATCAGTGACCCATCCGATTACATGTATAAAGTCAACTTGAGAAGAATTATAACTCTACTTCCCATGTATATCCCATTTTTATTGGAAGTGAAACAACAGCCCCAATTCTCCCTGTGGGTTTGTGCCCTGCCCTTGCCAGGCTGATGCCTTAGCACACATAGATGTCTTCTTATTCTTAGTTTTACTAACGTGACAGAAGAAAAAAACACCTTTCTAAAAGGTAAAAGCCATGCATACCCAGAACTTCCAAGTTAGGAATATACAACAGGCTGATTCTTTTCTTCTTTTTTTGAGACAGGGTCTTGCCCTGTCGCCCATGCTAGAGTGCAGTGGCGCAACCTCGGCTCACTGCAACCTCCACCTCCTGAGTTCAAGTGATTCTTGTGTTTGAGCCTCCCAAGTAGCTGGGATTACCCATGTACCACTATGCCTGGCTGTTTTTGCATTTTTAGTATAGATAGGGTTTCACCAGGTTTGCCAGGCTAGTTTTGAACTCCTAGCCTCAAGTGATCCACCCACCTCATCTTCCCAAAGTGCTAGGATCACAGGCGTGAGCCACTGCAACCGGCCCTTCAACAGACTGATTCTAATTAGCTGATGAAAGACAAGGATCCACAATGTCAATACAGATTGGAACTAATTATTGTTTTACTTCCGTATATACATTGCTCTTTCAGTAGATGCAACAAAGTTTGGCAAAACCAGAGGTTGCTACCATCATGATGATGTCAACAGAAGAAATAGTCAGCACCAAGCCCAGAAGGTATCAAATACTCTGCAGGAGAAATGCCCCATGCAAAGGGAACTAACATGATCTGGCTCTCTTCACACGACTTTCAGATGGAAAGATAGCTACAAAAGCATCAAGCTCATTATCATCTATCATTAAGACTATCTCATTCAGTACTGCTGTTTTCAAAGTCCATGCTCCCAAATCATGTCTTTTAAATTGGTTTTCTGTATACAATACTCTTGTAGGACGAAAACTAGCCAAGTTGTTGACACAGGTATCCCATCTACTTGATAATTTTATTTATCTTCCAAAATTAAAGAACTGGCATCCTGATTTATTAGGAGTGAATTGGTTCTAGGGGCCACATCCCTTCTGAGTTACTGAGATAACAGCTTTCCAGATTGTAGAGCTCTAAGTTTTGCCCAGATGTGAGGGCCCCATCCACTAGAGCCAGCAGTGCTCTCTGCTCCTGGAGCTTATCTTTAGTTGTAATGAACATCTACACCTCGACTATGTTTTCTTTCTATCTCCTTCAATAATGTGTACATATTCATGTCACATGCTCTTTCATGTTTCTAAGGCACGGCAATACCCATTATTAATCTCTACTCAGGCAGTGTTAATTCCAATAAGATGTCGAGGCAGCAGCGTCTCCTGAGCCTGCACTGTGCCAGGAGTTGGCACTGGGATTGCAAGTACTGTGGCCACTGCTTCCAAGGGAGACACAGAACCTCTTCACTGCATAGTCACAGAAGCCCTGGCAACAAAACTAACGTACCTTGACAACTTATGCTGACCCTCACATTGTAACATAAAAAAAGTTATCATCTTAGAGTACCAAATATATGTCTTCTTACAATTGTGTGCCACAGACCTCACAGCTCTGCAGATGCATGAACCTTATCTTTATGAGCCTATGTATTAAATAAAAGTGGTAGAATTTGGGAGGGGGGCGTGCAAGTCAAGTAATGGGATAAAAGAATGATGATCAAAGGAGATAATTCATGATAAATATTTGCCCTTGTGTGTGACCTAGCAACAATTTCTTACTTATGATAAAGGCAAAATCTCCCCAGCCCAGAACCTAAATGACATTATATTAACATTTTCCTATATCACTAGTGAAACACAATATTACATTCTTTTTTATTTTCTTCTGCCTCATTCTATAATAGCTATGAAGCCATTTGTTACAGCTGATTTGTAGAAGCCAGGCCAAATGAGCCCCCATCAACTAGAACAAGCATTCAGACCTCAAAATCCATTTACACGTCAATTAGGTAAATAGCATACACTACACAATGAGCCTACAACTCTTGCTGGAGTCTCTAACTGTTAAGAGTCTTAACTCTGTCCTTTCATAAAGGCCAAGAAAAGAGTGAGATATTTTCTATTTGGGGAGTATCGGTTGGTTCTCCCAATCCTGTTGAGGCAGCTGGCACTCTTGACTTTGAATGGCACGCAAGAGTTTCATGGCCTTGGTGGAGTTCAAGTGGGCATCATGGGCAATATCAACAGATCCCACGGTACTCAAATACAAAAGGACAGCTGAGATAATGTGGTCAGAAATGGGTGTAACAGTATATGTTAATTTAATGCCAAATACATAATGTATGGAGAAGATATATGTGAGCCTGGAAGAAGAGGACTGACAGTGTGCCTTTGTTACAAGACAGCTACCTTGTCCAACTGGTTCTCATCTGCTGACATGGAGGAGCAAACAGACAGGCTTCTCTTAACATGCAACCCCTCTCCTGGTTAAAAAAAAAAAAAAAGCCGGCCGGGCGCGGTGGCTCAAGCCTGTAATCCCAGCACTTTGGGAGGCTGAGGCGGGTGGATCACGAGGTCAAGAGATCGAGACCACCCTGGTCAACAAGGTGAAACCCCGTCTCTACTAAAAATACAAAAAATTAGCTGGGCATAGTGGCGCATGCCTGTAATCCCAGCTACTCAGGAGGCTGAGGCAGGAGAATTGCCTGAATCTAGGAGGCGGAGGTTGCGGTGAGCTGAGATCGTGCCATTGTACTCCAGCCTGGGTAAAAAAAAGTGAAACTCCGTCTCAAAACAAAAACAAAAACAAAAACAAAAAAACCACAAAACCCTTCTTGTTGTAATTCCCCCAATTGCCAACATCCCTAACTACCCATCACTTCCCACTTCCCAACACTGTCCCTCAGGGCTATAATGAGAACATCAACTTCCTGTGGCAGTAAGGAATGGATAATCTATCTTCTATCATTCATAATTATATTCCTACTCTACAAAGGGAATACAACTTTTTGTTTTCTCTGACCTTTTTGCTAATCCTTTATTATTCCAGAACCGTTTTCCACCATGTAATAGAAAAGAGGGTATTAGCTTAGTCTGGGAGAATCTGGGGTGAGGGCAGGGTCAGCACCAGGGAGGTATGATGCTAAGGCTTTTACACAAAGCATGAATAAGCACACAAGAAATGGCCAGTGCCTCTCAGAAGAGAACATGGAGAAGCAGCAGCACAGACTTGGGTTAAAGCAATGTTAAGGGATTAATGTCAACTTCATAGTTGTGATACTGTATTGAGTAAAGACTATGTAGGGTATCTGTACTAATTCTTTCAGCTGTGTATGAATCTAAAATTGTCTCAAAGGAAAGCTGTTAAAAAGCCCACATCAAAAAAATAACATAAGAGGCTATGGTAGCTCATGTCTGTAATCCCATCACTTTGGGAGGCCGAGGTGGGTGGATCACCTGAGGTCAGGATTTCAAGACCAGCCTGGCCAAGGTGGTAAAACCCTGACTCTATTAAAAATACAAAAACTAGCTAGGTGTGGTGGTGTGCAACTGTAATCTCAGCTACTTGGAAGGCTGAAGCAGTAGAATTACTTGAACCCAGGAGGCATAGGTTGCAGTGAGCCACGATCACATGACTGCACTCCAACCTGGCTGACAGAGCGAGACTCGGTCTCAATAATAATAATCATAAGGGAATACTGATTTTTCAGTTTGCCTAAGAATTCTAACCTTCTTTTCTTCCTTGACTCACAGATTGGAGGATTTGGAATTCTCAGTTCGAGAAAGTTCCCTTTACGTCCCTCTCCAGGAATGGGATATCACTAAGAGATGTAACCGACCAAGATGCTCACCAAGTAGAAGAGTTTTAGAGACACTGAGACCTGAAGCACATCTTCAATAAACTGCATCGAGTTTCACAGAAAATAAAAACATCTCGAAAGAGTTCAAACGTTTATGTTTACACGATTTTCTATTTTTCTCAATAGCATAATTTCTTCCTTCCTAATCTACAGAAACTTTCTAAAAACATCAGCAAAAAACCTGTTTCACATTAATTACTATTATCACTCAGAGGAAAATTATGTATATATCATCCACTAAATGCAAAGGATGCAAAATTAGACTTTATATAACTAAACCCAAATAGAATTCATGTGAAAATTAAAACTGTATCTTCCAAATATACGCTATACATAATTATTATGTCAATTCAAAACAAAGTTGAAAACAAATTTAAGAAAAAACAAAAACTCTTCATCTTTGTTCTCTTCTCAAAATGTAAAATACTGAGAAAACTAACATTTTGAAATCATTTGCTAAGCTTATTTTTTGAATTCCAATCCACCTCTCTGTTCAAAGTAAATATCAGAGATAATAATGAAAGGGAAAATTTGTTCAGAATAATAGAAGCAAGAATATTTCTCAAAGAAAAATGTTAGATAGAAACATAAGCAAAAACTTACATGCATACCTAAGAAACCACAATCCTTTATTCATGTTGAATTTGTTGAACTTTCAAGACCACAAATAGCTTTTCTGATATTCACTTAGCTGAATTCTGCTGGCAAGGAAGCATTACGCCTTCTTTTATAACAACTCTACTCACTCTTCAAGACAAAATGCCATTTAATACACCGAAATGGTGGTGTCTACAAAACACAAAGCAGAGTTATGGGCTTCTAATCAAACTCCCCGCATTTTATCTTTGTGGCGCGGGCCCTTGCTGAGATTTCCACTGGTGTCAACACTACATTCCATTTTCAAAAAAATCAATATAATACAAAATGACACAGAAGCCAGAGCTCCCTGCATTATATATACATACACACACACACACATATATATATATATATATATATATATAATGATTATGCAATTCACTGTTCAAAAAATAATGCCTAACCACAAAAAATTAGCTCTGAATAGATATTTCAAAATCTAACAAAATTCTTTGTGGATAACCGAGGTTAGAAAGCCAATTTTACACATTTTAAGAACTTTAGAATGAACACGGTTGTGAAACTAGCAACCAGAATGGGGAGAAAATTCTCCACTCTCCAATGTATGATAATTATACCTTCTTATGAAGCAAAGTTAACAGATTAACAATAATTCACTTCAAATAATGCAGTAAAGATGTATTTTAGAATGAAGTCAAGCTGCTTATTATTATTTCATTTTTAATAATTGAATTTCAAGTATTCTCGGCCTACTGGAACGTATGTGAAATAAAACTAAATTTCGTGTAATGTAATTTACTAATTTTGAGAAAGCAGCCACAGTTGAACTAGAGTTATTTAGAGAGAGCCAGTCTTTTTTTTGTTGTTGTTAAAAGCCAACATTATGTAGCATTATTTTTTCCATATTCTACATGAATATATACTTAAACTTCACATAATATAAATATTTCTTTTTTCTGAGAGAAATTTCATATCTCACACTTTTTCTCCAATTTTAAGTAGAGTAAAAAGGGTAAATGTAAGACAAATATAATTTACTTTTCTAATAAATTACTGCCTTAATGTAACAGTGGAATAAAGTGAAAACAAGGGCATAAGTATTAAAATGCACTAAGTATACATAACATCAATATTTCAAATAAATTTTATAATTTATAACTATAATTTACATATGTATATAAATGTTTATATAATACATATATCTGTCTAATCAATCTACTGGCAATGAAAAAGGTTGACTTCAATGTAGTTTGTAACAATTTTACTTTTTTAGCCTAAGTTATTGCTGCAATTCTAAGTATTACTATATGGTGACATTTCATGATCCTAAGTTATTAAAATCAAACTTGTATTCTGTTGAAAAATAAGTAGACAATATTTGCATTTGATCTTATTGATGAAAAAATTTTAAAAGTCAACACACTAGAAAACTGGTTATTTTTAAAAACATGTTTTTCCCAATCTGGAACCATGTACTTTTAATAGAAAAGAGCATTTATGTGCTTGTACACAGTAGCAAGCAATCATCAAAAAACATGTTTAGAAAATTACTCTAATAAAGGCAATAAATTATCAAATATTTATGACCTAGTCATCATATTTTACTAAATGGAAGCATGTAAAATTAGGCAAGCAAGCTTGAACTGAAGTCTTATGACAAATCTCACTTAAGCTCCAAATATGGGTTGAAATACAAACAGGATGATGCAAACAGCTGTGCATGTTAATGAAAGCACTGCTTGAGTACAAGATGATGGGTGCTGATTTGTCACGGAAGTCTCCAGAAGGTATCTGCAATTGGCTAGCCTTTTTACTGAATTGCGTTAATTCTCTAAGGCCAGCCAAAACATCTGTCATTCTAATTATACCTGACCCAATTCTCATCTCTCCATGATGAAAGATTATTTATAAAATGCCACCTGAAAGAGATTTACTTGTAAAGCATTTAGACTAATCAGGACTCCTGTGACAGTGTCAGGGAACATTCACAAAAGGGTACCACTATGGTTTTCCCTCAACCTTTGTTTCCTGTTTGCTATGGGCATAAACTTGTTGCTCTTCACTAGCTGCATGGTTAGTGTGAAGTACAACAGATTCTTAACTAGAAGCTCAAAACTAGGGATATCAAAGACAAGCCACTCTGAGGTACTGGAAAATAAAGGAAAGTGCTTTTTCTTATTCAATGAGAGACAGGAGTATGCTGGGAAACTGGCGCTGTCTGGAAAAACACTTACAGTGTATGCCGATTGCCATGGTATAAATACTTCCACCACTGTTATTTCAAGCTACCAATGGTTATGGCTTACGAAATTCCTCAATACTGTAATAATTAGCTTTTACAAGCTGGCAGGAGTTGGCTACACTACCATGTTAATGACAGGAAGTAGGGGCACAAGTGAATATACGTAGAGAGACTGTAAAAGTTTTTCAATTTCCTTGGGCTTGAGGTTTGAATTTAAGGAAAGAAAAGCTCAGTAGGTAGATGTCTCAGGATTCTCTCGTACTTGTAGGTATTTGTAACATACCAAGAACAATTAATACCAAAGTAAGAATGGTTTTCCTTTTCAGTTTCTTATTTTGTATATCAATGCTGCAAATCTGCACCATATGGAAGGCAGGAGATGCTACTGAAGTCTACTACTAAAAATAGATCTGTGGACCAGCAGATTCAACATCACCTGGCACTCAGGCCCCACACTAGACATACAGACTCACAACTATTGTTTTCTAAGGGCCTTGGGTAACCTGAATGGATACCTAAGTTTGAGAAGCAGCATGATCAACCTTAATCTTTTAGATCAATGAATACGTCAAAACTTGGGACACAAGATTTAATCATTTTCCAAAAGAACCAGTGGGGAAGAATTACTAAAAGTTGCATAGGTTTTGGCTTATTAAAAGAAGTCCACATATATTTGGGAAAAGACAGATACAACATAATTTAGTAGCCTTAAGATTCAAATATACATTCAACAACTTAATTTGAACAGACTGTCTATACAAATTTATTTTACTCTGAAATTCTATCTCAAGCAACTTTAAAGTAGCTTCAATACCTCTGCCTTAGACCCAGTACCAAGACCATAATTTCTTACTCATATTAAGACTATGAAAATATCAGACTTCTCAGAAAGCTGAATTCAAGTGGCATCATTCTTATCGCAGAATATCAAAAATATCCAAGTTCTTATTTTTACTTGTAAAAATAATGAAGACAGCCACAATAATCTCAAGGGCTTAGAATGTACTTCCTTTGTTTTTATTTTTATTTTTTTTGAGGTGAAGTCTTGCTCTGTCACCGAGGCTGGAGTGCAGCGGTGCCATCTCGGCTCACTCAACCTCCACCTCCCGGGTTCAAGCGATTCTCCTGTATCAGCCTCCCGAGTAGCTGTGACTACAGAAGGGTGCCACCACGCATGGCTAATTTTGTATTTTTAGTAGAGATGGGGTTTCGCCACATTGGGCAGGCTGGTCTCGAACTCCTGACCTCAGGTGATCCACCCGCCTTGGCCTCCCAAAGTGCTGGGATTACGGGCGTGAGCCACCACGCCCAGCCAGAATGTACTTCTTTATACTGATTCTCTGTAAAGAAAGAACTAGATAGCATTTCTGTCCCTGTAAAAAGAAAAGAAACATGCCTCTAGATGTAGGTCATGGGTTAGAAGCGTGGTCCTGCTGTTTTATGGCCTTTTCTAGGGAAGACTGAACATGTCCACCTCTCCATGTTAACTGGCTTTTTGTCACAATCCCTAGCAGGCAAATAACCCACAGACCCCAGCTGGGAACAGCAGTGTCCCTGGTTACTGCACAGATGTCAATCACCATTTGCTATTTTATAACAGTGGACAAGGGGAGAACGAATTCCTTTTGAATAAAAAGCAAAACTAGGAAGGCAGTTTACCTCCATATCTCACTGTTTACATGGCAAATATGCATACTCAGTGTTTCAAGTCAACATTTTGTTGTTTTCTGTTTCTAAATAAAGCTACTAGACTACATTACACATTTAATCAAATACTTGTTTTTACCTCACTAAATATGTATTTCTCATATTTTCTTTTACACATTTTTGTTTATTTTACTTGTTCTTGTGCAATAAAAAATGTTCACTGTTTATCTACAATGTGCAAAGCAGTGATTCAGAAGTTAGAGTTCACGCCTGTAATCCCAGTACTTTGGGAGGCCGAGATGAGCTGATCCCTTGAGGTCAGAAGTTCAGGACCAGCCTGGCCAACATGGTGAAAGGTCAACATGGTGAAACCCCATCTCTACTAAAAATATAAAACTTAGCTGGTCCTGGTGAGGCACGCTGTAATCTCAGCTACCTGGAAGACAGAGGCAGGGGAATCACCTGAACCCAGAAGGTGGAGATAACAGTGAGTTGAGATCACGCCACTGCACTCCAGCCTGGGCGACAGGGCGAGATTCCATCTCTGGGGGGTGAGGAGGAGAGGAGACATAATATTGCACAGGTATTTCTGTTTGTTTATTTATTTTTGAGATGGTATCCTGCTCTGTCTTCCCAGGCTAGACTGCCCTGGCACGATCTCGGCTCACTGCAACCTCCACCTCCTGGGTTTAAGTGATTTTTTTGCCTCAGCCTTTTGAGTAGCTGTGATTATAGGCATCCACCGTCAATGCCTGGCTACGTTTTATATTTTTAGTAGAGATGGGGTTTCACCATGTTGGCCAGGTGGGTCTCAACCTCCTGACCTCAAGCGATCTGCTCACCTCAGCCTCCCGAAGTGCTGGGGTGACAGGCGTGAGCCACCACACCAGGCCTTCTGTTCGCATATTTAAAGCCGCTCATCACTGCAGATCTCAACATCATAGCCCAGTGTTTTGCAACCAGAGAGAGTCTATTCCCTACTCCCTCCCAGGGGACATTTTTGATTGTCATAACTGGAGGGTGCTACTGGCATTGAGTAGAGGCTAGCAATGCTGGTAAACATCCTACAATGCACAGAACAATTATCCGGGCTGAAACATCAGTCACACTAAGGTCCAGAAACCCTGCCACAGCCCAAGCAAACACCAGAACGATTTGTGTCGCATTTTAGTAATTTTGCCCACCAAGACTACTGGGCTGCACTCACCAGCTCTTCAGAAATCTTGGGTAACAAATGCTAGTATACTTCCAAAACAGATGCAAACAAGAGAATTGGCAAGATCTTTCTTTGCTCCTATCATGAAACATCAAGAACCTAAAGTCATGTGCAAGCAACGTAAAATTGCCATTTATATTCTGTGATCCTTTCACATTCTGTCTAGAAATTATACCCAATAAGAACATTTAAGAAAGAGACCTACCCTCATAGTTAAAACTTTATCAACGTTATCAACTAAATATAATGTAACTTTAGCATTTCTTCTGCCTTAACCTTTTTTTTTTTTTTTTTTTTTTTTTTTTGAGACAGGGTCTCACTGTCACCCAGGCTAGAGTGTAGTAGCGTAATTACGGCTCACTGCAGGCTCGACCTTGCCTGGGCTCCAGCGATCCTCCCAATTCAGCCTCCCCAGTAGCTGGGGACTATAAGCCTGTGACACCACACCACAATCGGCAAAACTAATTTTTTTTTTTTTTTGTCTCCCTATGTTGCCCAGGCTGCTCTCAAACTCCTGGGCTCAAGCGATCATCCTGCCTCAGCTTCCCTAAGTGCTGGGATTACATGCGTGAGATACCATGCCTGGCCTTTAAACTTTCTTTTTCACTGTAAAAGTCTTTTAATGTTTACAATTTGGGCTGCTGTCTTGAAAGCTAAGGGGTTCTCTTGAGCATCATTTTTATTTGAGATCAGTCTTGCCTCCCCCCTTGACTTTTTACTCTTATTTAGAATCACAGTAAATCAGGCATATTGGAAGAAGTGGTTGGAAACCAAAGAAGAATTTTCAGGAGGGCAAAATGGTTCAAGGCTGAGAGAAGCAGATGGTTAGGCTGTAATCCAGCCTGCTTTTGGAAACTCATTTTTCTACAATGGAATTAAAAGATTTCCATTCATATCCACAGCTTTGTTACCTGCTCATGGAATCTGACTCTACTTAATCAGACCTACGGCTTAGCTAAAAAACGTGTGCCGGGTTGGGCGCGGTGGCTCATCTGTAATCCCATCACTTTGGGAGGCTGAGGTGGGTGGATCGCCTGAGGTTAGGGGTTTGAGACCAGCCTGGCCAACATGGTGAAACTCATCTCTACCAATAATACAAAAATTAGCCGGGCATGGTTGCACACACCTATAGTCCCAGCTACTTGGGAAGCTGAGGCAGGAGAATTGAGAATTGCTTGAACTCAGGGGGTGGAGGATGCAGTGAGCCAAGACTGCGCCACTGCACTCTAGCCTGGGTGACAGAGTGAGATTCTATGTCAACGAAAACAAAACCAAAAAAAAAAAAAAAAAAAAAAAAGAGTACTCAGCCAGGTACAGTGGCTTACGTCTATAATGCCAGCACTTCAGAAGGCCAAGGAGGGTGGATCACCTGAGGTCAGGAGTTCAAGACCAGCCTGGTCAACATGGTGAAACCCTGTCTGTCTCTACTAAAAATACAAAAGTTAGCTGGTGTGGTGGTGTGCACCTGTAATCCAGGCTACTCGGGAGGCTGAAACAGAAGAGTCACTTGAACCTGGGAGGCGGAGGTTGCAGTGAGCTGAGATCACGCCACTGTACTCCAGCCTGGGCAACAAGTGAAAACTCCATCTCAAAAACAAAACAAAAAAAGTGTGCCCATGAACATGTATGCATGTTAAGTGAACCTGAACCTCTGAGTTGTTAGATTTCTTTTTTTAGGTTTGATTTTCTTTTTCTTAATTGCAAACTTGAGTACAGTTGTGCCTGAGGCATCGGTACATTTTCTTTTTAAAGCAACTGATTTGGGGAGAAACATGAGAAAGACGAGTATTTTTTAAAAAAATCTGGTTTCTGGCCTCTACTTAAATTGGACTAAAATTTTATTTTTAATAAATCTAGATATAATTGTATTAAAATACCTTTCACTGATTACTTCTGTTATTCCATTTTTTTTTAAACTGATAGAGCCAGGGTCCCACTATGTTACCCAGGCTGGTCTCAAATGCAGATCTTTGTGAATATACTAAACCACTGAATTCTTTACTTTATGGCGTGAAAATTATATCTCAATCTCAATAAAGTTCTTGTTAAATGACAGAAAAACTAAGTGTACACACACACACACACACACATACACGCATACCTTTATATGGCTCTATTCCCTAGTCTCATCAAATTTTAAGCAACGTAATTATGAGAGTGGGGTTTCTAGATTGAGACCATGAAACTACATGGAAAGATGCTTGTCAATGCCCTGCTTCACTCTGCCTCTATCAAAGTGTGTATCAAACACCTCGAAATCAATAGCTGCCATGACATGGGGCACAAAATAACAGGCTGTCACCTGTCACATCTGTGGTCAGTGCTGACACTGGTTCTCTCGACATCATTAGAAAGTATGCTACAACCCCTGGTCCAGGAGCAGAAGTGCGTCCTATCCATCTTCAAAACACAGTGGTAAAGGCCTGAGGCTTGCTCTAAAAGGAGGAGCCATTACCCTTTTGCCCTGTTCCCAAATACTCCCTGGAGCTTTAGTTTAATTTTTGTACAGCATGCTGCTTCTGAGGTCTCCAACTGAAGTATGTGAGTTCACGCTTGTGTTCACGGCAAGTCAAGCTCACAATTTACCCCAAACTTTGTGGAGAGTTACATATGAATCCTAAGAATCCCATTCGTGAATTATAGGATACCTTGTAAGTGTCATGTCCATTACAAACAGATAACAACAGAGGTATGAGAATTAAGCTCAGCTTTGTTTCTTCTCCCCCTGAGATCAATACAACCCACGCTGATTTACTTCAAGTATGTATTGCATCCATTCTATTTGGTGCTCTATCACCTAGTAAATCCCTATTCTTCCTTTATAATAACTGAAATGCCAACTTCTCTGCAATGTCGTAGGTGAAAACTTCTCTTCCGGCCTGAGCACTTTCCTTTCTCCATGTTGCCAAAATTCTAAATTCTTTCCCAGGCAGTCCTGAGAGACTCATCCCTCTCAAGGACTATGCAGATATAGCTAGAAGCAACCTGAGCAAGCCACTTTGCTCCTATCTGTGCTCCCAGCAACCAATGCCACGTCTGGTACCTAGAAGTGCCTTGTGGATATTGGTGAAATGTACAGCAGTAAATTAAATGGCATTTCTCCCAGATTAATGGCACCAGAAGGAGAAGAAAAGTAATTTAATTCTGCCAAGTTCAATCACTTAGCCCAATGCAAGTAACACTGAGATCAAACCTTTTAGCTTTTATCATCACATAAGATGGTTAAAGAGCCATCTGTATCAGTGTCTCTATCTGTCCGCTTAATAGAAGAACCCCTACAAGTTTTAAATACCTGCAAGAAATGAAACTCTATCTTGAAATGCAGTGGCATCTAATACTATCTTAACCAATTCTCAGCTGGACTTAAAATTTAACTGCAGGTATTTCAATACACAATATATATTCACAAAAAAATTTAACCAAGAAAACTGTTTCTTTTAATCATAATGTTCACTATAAATATTAGCTTTATTATACCAATAGATAGGGATTGGTCACATTTATGCCTTTTATAATTAAAAGTCAACCTGTTGGTTTACCTTTAACATTCCTGATTAGTCGTAACATTAGTTTGCTAATGTTTCAAATGCAATGAAGGATCCGAATAATAATTATAACCATAACTACAAGAGCAGTTAAGGTTAATTGGGCAGTTACTGTATACCAGGAACTATACAAAGTGTTTCCTATAAATTAATTTAATCCTCACAAAATAGTTAAATATTAAGTAGGTCTTATTAATTAATCCCGATTTTACAAAGAGAAGCAATGAGGATTCAAGGTTATTTATTTATATAAATTTACACAGTTAGTAGCTTGTAGAGCAAAGATTTGAATCTCGACAGCCTGAGCTTGTAAATGAAACTGAACACTTACCGGGCATGATGAAGTGTTTAACATAGGTTTCCCAGAGTCATTCTCACAAGAAACATGCAACATAACATTACCAACTACACTAAAAACCACATAAAACTACACATAAAAACCAAGGTTACTTAACTGGCCCAAGTTCATGAAAATTGTCTCTAACACTATACTAGTCTGTCTCTAACAATTGAAAACAAACAAAAAACCTACCTCAAAAGAAATTAACTTGAGATGGTAGTATGTGAAATACAAAGAACTTCACAGTCACTATCTTATGGTCAGAATCAAGGGTTAGCAAATGTTTATTGAAAAGGCCAGACAGTAAGTGTTTTCAGTTTTGCAGGCAACACAATCTCTTTTGCAACCCTCAACTCTATTTCCAAAGCATGAAAACATCTATAGACAATACGTATACAAATAGGATTGGCTGTGTCCTAATACAACTTTTGGGTAGAAAACAGGTTGAAACAGGCCATTTTTGGCCCCAATTTGCTCACCCTTGATCATTACTCTTATATGTGGACCCCTGATCACTTTGTTTTTTTTTTTTTTCTTTTTTTATTTTGAGACAGAGTCTCGCTCTTGTCACCCAGGATGGGGTGCAGTGGCATGACCTTGGCTCACTGCAACCTCCACGTCTCAGGTCCAAGTGATTCTCCTGCCTTGACCTCCCAAGTAGCTGGGATTACAGGCATGCGTCACCATGTCTAGCTAATTCTTTTGTATATTTAGTGGAGACAGGGTTTCACCATGTTGGCCAGGCTGGTCTCGAACCCCTGACCTCAGGTGATCTCCAAGCCCAACCTGATCACTTTCATTTAAGTAAAACTTTTAAAAGTTGAGAAATGCACAGTGTAAAATAATAGATAACTATATGCCTGTATCAAAAGAATATGCATTTACAAGGGAACACAAGTTAAAATGAATCTGTGTGTATTTATAAAGAAAAGAAAATGTGTAATTTTGAACATGAGTGAAGCAGAAATATCCTGGCCTATCTAGGTCCAAATTCTGATTTTATCACCTAATCAGTTATGTCAACCAGGGCAATTAAAAAATTTTTTTTTTCTTGGCCTTAGAGATCTTGGCTTTAAAGAGGGAAGTAAAATCCACCACACAGTTACAATGATTAAAGACAGAATCACTTCTTTAAAGCACAAGGGGCCTGCTGTCTTAGCTACTTGGGAGGTTGAGGCTTGAACCCAGGAGTTTGAATCCAGCCTATGCAATATAGCAAGACTCTATCTAAAAAAAAAAAAGAAAAGAAAATTGAAGGGCAAGAGGATTGGTGACCCTGAAAATCTATATCTGCCACAAAGGGTTCCAAAATCTGCCAGTCTCTTGGGAGGTAAAATATTGTCTGCTCTGGCCCCGTGATGCCTTCCAGAGTAGCAAAGAGCCTAAGCCATCAGCAGGGGTACAACGAACATTTGCTGACTAAATGAACTTAAGGAAAAAAAGACCAGTTACTCTGGACAGACACAACTGGCCAGATTAAATAAAATATTATGCCATTTATTATTACAATACCCATGTTCAATCAGAGTTTAGAATTTAGGCTCAATCAGGAACGATCCTGATATCTCACGTTTCTGAAGTGCAATCCCTTCTCGAAGAACAGACAATTAGGAACAAATGTCTAAATATTCCACTGTTTTACTCAAATTGGTAATGGCTTATTCCACTAGACCAATAACCAACAATATTCATTTTTTTTAAACAACCAAAGACATCAATGAACCCCAAAACCAAATAGATTTTGCAACCGTGTGCTCACTTTTATTTTAGTTTTATTTTTTTGAGATGGGGTCCCACTCTGCTGCCCAGGCTGGAGTGCAGTGGCTGTGCTTACTTTTAAACAATACTTTTATTCTTCTGGAATCAGTAACAGAGAACAGACATCCTATCATTTGGATATCATCGATTCCAACACAGTAGGGCAGAGAAGTCTATGACTATGTCAAAACTGTTTTATTTTTCTTCCCTCCATTTCTTTCAAATTTTAATGGGTTGTGAAAGTACTGAGTTTTTTATATGAAGCACATTAGGAACTGATACCAGTAGCAATATGTTGGTAATGATGAAACAATTTTCTTAGAAAGGATGGTTGTAAATCACATTTTCTTCTGGGTACTGAAACACTAACATTGAAAACGAAGACTGTTAGCCTCCCTGCAGTATCTTGTCTTTGCAAGTCACTTTTAATTTTTATTTTGAACACAGAAGAAGCTACTTGTAGTCAGAGTTTTCCAAAATGAGCAGTTGCCTATGGCGTTGCCATTGCTCTCAGGGAAGAACCACAAGTCACCTTTTTTAACAATGAGGAGGAGGAAAGCAACTCTTTGCAGCTGACTCTTTTAATGTTACCCTCTAGAACATCTACTTCTTTATTGGAATTAGCTATGAATTAAAAAAAACTACCTCACATGGGCACAACAGACCATAACATGTTTCTGTTAGGCCCCTTTTCCCAGGAAGACTTGCCTCAATTAGAGCTTTTGTTCAGGAGTCTGAGATAGAAATGGGTGGACCTGCATTAAAGATTCCTCTGTTTCTGGCATTAACAGTTGGTACCTCTCAATAAGCAGGTATCTTGCTTTTAGAAGGTCGCTTTTATTGCTCTTCTTGCCAACAACATTATTAACTGTTTTTTAAGGTTCATTTCATTTTTGGCTTTAGCCTGGAGTAAGGTTCATTTCTTTCTTGCCTTCAGCCTGGAGTGCCTTGTTTATGAAATTCTTTTCATTGCTTTTGTCTTTCTATAGGAAATAATATAACATCTATGTCCCTCTATGTTTCGTCTTAGTATCAACTAATGCTACATGTAAAACTCAAGCAAAAAAGGAACCCGACTAATGCAGGTGATAATGAGATCACTTTATCTCAAGAGAACTGTCTTGTCTAGAATATGAGCCTAAGTTTATGTGGCATCTTCTCATTGTACTGCATGCTGATGTCACTCCTCCTTCACCTGTTACCTCAACAGTAACAACATCAAAACAAAATCTCTTTATCGTCTCCTGGAAAAACCTACAGCACACAGTAGGTCCTGAATTAATATTTGTTAATTAAACACCTGCAGTTAATGCTTATCCTTGCCAGCCTGGCATTGAAGGTCTCTATATTTTGGTCCCAATCTAGAAGATAATCTGTTCTAGCTTAAATTGGACCAATCCTGTTCTCCCAAACAGAGCTTTCCATGGTGCCATATTTGTTTTGCTATTCCTAATGACTCCACAGCAAAATCCATCAGTAGACATACCACCTGCCCACACTATCAGCTCTAGTTCAAATACCCTGCTCTCCATGGAACCTTCCCTGATCAATCCAGAAGTTTCCTCTTACTCGTGGAAGTAGGTTCTGTGTTCCTATTTCTTACAACACAGATGGCTTTGTATTTCTTTGACTTCTATTTCCCATGAGATTTTTAACATCCACTAGGGTCATCTGGCCTGTGTGTGCTCATCATACATTCCACACGGCCTAGCAAAATGTTTTGTGCCAAGCAGATGCTCAAAATCTAATGTTCAGTAAATGGACACTAACTGTTATATAAACAGCTAGCTTAATGGAGATCACAAGGAGTTCAGTCCCACTGCAGGATACTAGCTGCTGTAATTTGTATTCACACCTCATTTAGGTGTCAAGAAGAGAAGCCCTGAAAAGCTGTCCTTCCCTGCTAGAGTCATCAGGCTAACAAGTTCATCTGACCACATTTGACACAGTTGGCCCTAACAGGTGTATGGAAAATACCCTGAGAAAAGATGTTTGCCTATCTGAAAAATGGTGGTTCAAACAAAATGTGCATTTACTAGCATGTTCACTTGTATGCTAAAACGAGTAAGAAACTGTCTGTCATTAAGCAGGGAATGATACACAATCCGTCTTGCACTCTATGTTCTTTCTTTAAAAGAACACGCAGAAGCCGGGCGCGGTGGCTCAAGCCTGTAATCTCAGCACTTTGGGAGGCCGAGGCGGGTGGATCACAGGGTCAAGAGATCGAGACCATCCCGGTCAACATAGTGAAACCCCGTCTCTACTAAAAATACAAAAAATTAGCTGGGCATGGTGGCGCGGGCCTGTAATCCCAGCTACTCAGGAGGCTGAGGCAGGAAAATTGCCTGAACCCAGGAGGTGGAGGTTGCGGTGAGCCAAGATCACGCCATTGCACTCCAGCCTGGGTAACAAGAGTGAAACTCTGTCTCAAAAAAAAAAAAGAACACGCAGGACCTCAAAAATAAGGTGTTAAGAGAAAGAAGTCAGACAAAAAAGACTGCGTATTTTATGATCGCACTCACATTAAATGTCCAAAAAAGAGCAAATTTATAGAGACAGAAAGTAGATTGGTTGTTACTTGGGCTAGAAATGAGTACAGGGATGAATTGTGACTGAGTATGAGGAATCTCACTGGAGTGATGGAAATGTTCGAAGATTCGATTATGGTGATAATTGCACAGCTTGGCAGATTCCTTAAAGCCACTGAATCATCTACTTAAATGAATCTTATATGTAAATCACACCTTAGTAAGGCTGTAAAAAATGCAACAAAGGGAAGAAAATACTATAGTGACAACTCTGAATATAGTTGAGTCAGACAAAGTAGCCCCTGTTAAGCTCCAATAGAATAAATCTGAAATCATTATACTTTAGTAAAAAGTGAGAGAAAGGCCGGGTGTGGTGATTCATGCCTATAATTCCAGCACTTTGGGAGGCCAAGGCGGGCAGATCATAAGGTCAAGAGATCAAGACCATCCTGGCCAACATAGTGAAACCCCATCTCTACTAAAAAATACAAAAATTAGCTGGGCATGGTGGTGTGCACCTATAGTCCCAACTACCCAGGAGGCTGAGGCAGGAGAATACCCGGGAGGGAGAGGTTGCAGTAAGTCGAAATCACGCCACTGCACTCCAGCCTAACAACAGTGAGACTCCAGCTCATTAAATTAAAAAAAAAAGAAAAGAAAAGAAAAGAAAATGAAAAGTGAGAGAAAGCTACTTTTTATAAATGCTGTAACATTTGTGGTTGACCTTCACAAGTATTTGCAGTACATTAAAATTCAGTAAGTACATATTCATTCAATCTAGCTCTAGAAGCATCTTTTAGTATCTGCAAAACAAATGGCAGATACAAAATGCAGAACCCTTTTAAAGAACAAATGCATACTCTTTAAGGAACTCAATCCAACAATTTACTAGTTTCTTTAACATTTGGTCATTTACTATGAACTGAATGTTAGTTTTTATTCCATGGAGACAAAAAGTATGACCTTTAGTTCATTTAGTTCACAATATTTGCAACACAAACATTAATTCAAGAGAAAGTCTAAGATAGCACCGTATTTACTTCCTGAAGAAGGCACTGTCACGCTCCCCAATGAAACAACGTAAAATGTAAATTCAATATAAATCACCTCAGGTAAATTTCATAACATAAAATGTGATACTCACCAAATCTTTTTTTCTGAGATAAGAGTCTTGCTCTGTCACCCAGGCTAGAGTGCAGTGGCACGATCTCAGCTCACTGCAACCTCCACCTCCTGGGTTCAAGCATTTCTCCTGTCTCAGCCTCCCGAGTAGCTGAGATTACAGGTGCAAGCCACCACACCCAGCTAAATTTTGTATTTTTGGTAGAGATGGGGTTTCACCATGTTGGCCAGGCTGGCCTCGAACTCGTGACCTCAGGAGATCTGCCTGCCTTGGCCTCCCAAAGTGCTGGGATTACAGGTGTCAAGTCACTGTGCCTGGCCCGAATCTCCTTCTTTAATGAAATCTAATCACAACTATGCACTCAACCAAGATTTATCAAAACTTTCTACAAGCCAGGCACTCCGTGTGATACTGAGTAAAATTAACTCCTTACCCTCAAAAGGAGCTCATAGTCCAGGTGGTAACAGACAATATTATGTAACAAACACTGCCAAAGGAATACCAAGCAGTCACCTATCTCCGTATTTGTCAAATTAGGTGACTACCTGGTTAGGCAGGGTCTTGCAGAATAATTTGGGATTTGCCAAGTAGCATACACAAGGTACAAAACAGACTGTATAATTAAGGATTTCACATTATTTGAAATTGTTTGACTGCTTGTTAAAACAAAACAATTTCAACAAGCATAAGAAGTTTTTTTTTTTTTTTAAAAAAGAGGTGTTTTCGTTTGGGGAAAGCAGGGGTGCTAGGGTGGATATTTCAAACTCTGGTATTGTGGTTCCTTTTTTGTGGGGGTGGGGGGAATCCAAGCAAACGGTGGATTACCTCGAACCACCTCTTCCACAGACTCGGTGGTGGTGGTGGTGGTGGTGGCAATGCTGGTGGTTCTCTCCGTGGCTTCTTCGTAGGGTTCCTCAGCCTCTTCCTCTACCTCATCACCATCCTCATCATCCTCATCATCATCGGCTTCTTCTTCTTCCACCTCAGCCACTTCTTCCTCCTCTGTCACTTCTACCACTTTGTCTTCACTGTAAGGGCAAACACGAATAACAGAAAAAGTCAATTAAACAAATTTCAGGAAAGGAAAAGAAGATTGTCAGTAAGGAATTTTGGCAATTTGAGAAGAAACACACACAAAACTTAAAGCCAGCAGGTCTAAGTGTGAATCCCAGCTCAGTGGGTCTGCAAAAGTTTTTTATCCTTGAGCACAGTTCTTAAGTTTCTGCAGCTGTTAAAAAGGGGATACCATGAGTCTAACCATAGGACATTCTGAAAAAGGCAAAATTACGGAGACAATAAAAAGATCAGTGGTTGCCAGGGGTTCGGGGAGTAGGGGGAAGGGATGAGTAGCTGGAGTACAGAGGATTTTTAGGAACTACTCTATACGATACTGTCGTAAGTAATAATAGATACTAGGCATTATGCATTTGTCAAAACCAATAGACGATACAACACAAAAAGCCACCTGTAATGATAACAGGAACACTGGTTAATAATAATGTATCAATATTGGTTCAAATGTGCCATACTAAGGCAAAATGTTATCTAAGGGAAATTGTGGGTGAGTGGGGAAGTGAGAGGTAGAGAGAACTCTTTGTACTTTCTGCTCAGTCTTTCTAAACCTAAAACTGTTCTGAAAAATGTAGTCCGTTATAAAAAATGGGGGGGGTGGGAAGGGGAGATACCAAAACTGAGTTTGCTGTATTATGGAAATGACTTCTCATAATGTACACATAAGAACAGCAAAGCACTACACGCTAGCAGATACTCAGTATGTGCCAGTGGAAATTGGTTTAAAAACTGCAATTCAGGCCTTAAACTGGACACGGAAGTAGAAGATGAAAATGGCTTAAGAGTAAATCTGTAATGCCCTGTAGTCAGGGATGCCTGCTGAAACTATTCAGTTGTGCACCCTTCACTTGCTAATTGCTGTGTTTTGTAGAATACCAAATACTTCACTGGTTCTCAAATTTCAGTGAGCATCAGAATCACCTGCAAGTCTTTACTGAAACACAGGTCACCCACTGAGAGTGGTGGCTCATGCATGTGATCCCAGCACTGTGGGAGGCTGAGGTGGGAAGAGAGCTTGAGGCCAGGAACTCGAGACCAGCCTGGGCCACACAGTGAGACCTTGTCTTTCCAAAAAATTAAAATTAAAAAAAAAAAAAAAAAAGCCAGGTATGGCGGGGTGCATCTGTAGTCCCAGGTACTTAGAAGGCTGCGGTGGGGGGATTGCTTGAGCCCAGGAGTTTGAGGCTGCTGTGAGCTATGAATGCATCACTGCATTCCAGCCAGGGAGACAAAGACATAGTCCCTTTAAAAACAAACAAACAATAAACAAAACCCAACACAGATCACCAGGTACCAGGCAGTTTCTAATGCAGCTCCAGAGTTTCTGAATCATGGAGCCTGGGTGGGGCTTGAGAATCTGCATTTCAAATCTCCAGGTGACACTGATGTTGGTGGTTTAGGGGACAATATTCTGAGATCCACTGCAACATGCTGAGAATAACGGCAAGAGGTAACAAGTAACTCACAGTGAACTTGGGAAGAAGATCGAAACTTTATTATTTATGGTATTAAACAGCTACAGGCTGATGCATCGTGGTGTGTAAAAAATCAGCAAATTTGAATGGCAAAAGAAGGGCACGTCTGGAACAAAATTTAAAAGGCCTGTTAGGAAATCCTTGTGGAAATCATGTATCTGCCAAGTCAGGGATAGCTGACAGCGCTTGAAAGAAGATAAATGAAGATAAGAACGGGAAGTATCAAATAGTAAAAGCCACCTAGCCGAACTAGAGGAATGGATGTCCTTGATCAGATTATAAAACCAATACGGGACAAAGATCTAGATGTGGCAGGGGATTTCAGCCTTTCCAGGGCAGGGTGTCTATCTGTCAAAACCAACAGACTACATTCTGGTTGCACAGGTCTATTTGAGAAGTACCATAGTAATAGAATTAAAAGCTGCCATGCCCACATTGAAATGTTCTCAGAAGAAAAAAAAAGAAAAAGAGAGAGAGAGACACACACACACACACACACAAAGCAGAAGGGAATTCTATCACAGAGCTGATTCTGGCCTACAAGAAGCAGCTGATCATTGGGAAAAGCGACAGGAACCCAGGGCGTTTGCAGCAGCCACGTGAAGCCTTGGACTGGTAGTGAGAGTACAGCATTATGTGGGAAATCAGATTCCAAACATTTGAGACAAGCAACACTATGATTCCATGATCTATGAAAACAGAAAGGAAGACTCCTCCACAGACCTGAAAGGCTTTCAAAGTCTGACAGGACTGTCACAAGTAGTTTTGCTGAGAGTGAAAGGGAAAGATACAGAGAGATCAATCTGTCAATGGCAGGAATTCTCTGATTAACTCAACATTTAAAGCTTGTATTACACAAGTTGTATAAAGATGTGTATGACCCCCATGGAACACCTGACTGTGATTACATAGGATACAAGAATAGTGTAAAGGGCATTTATAAAAGTTCTAAAAGAAAAAGGTGTATGACACCCAAGTGGAAAGCCTGTCTAACTCTGATTAAATATGATGCAAGGATATTAAGTAAAGACATCCAAAGAAGTTGAAAGCATGTGGCTAAAGAATAAAAAGAAACTGAGCAGAATAATTTATTAATAGCAACTTATTCCTATGTTAATAAATGAAGTGTCAATGCAGAGAAAACCCTAATCAGTTATTGTAACATTTTCACAATACCAGGAAGAAATAGGTGAAAGATGATCTGATGCTCGTCATCGGTGAATTTATGGTGTTTGAGATCTACTATTTATTCAATCAAACCATGCGCCCTAATCTGTTTTCCAATTTAAGTAGAAAATTCAGGGAAAGTCAGGAAGAAAAAATCAAACCAGTATTCTCTTTAAATCATGAAGTATACACATGATCTTGAACCATGATTGGAATGACAATGTCCCAGTGTATGATCCAGAGTTAGGACAGCACCGAGTGTCCAGGTGGGATGGTGAAAACATGACCCTGGGTATCCCCAGGTTCCTCCTGCAGGCTTCTCTGTTATTACTTGGATGTGGCTCTTAAAGCTCTGAATAGAAACCATGTTTGTAAAAACAGCTGTTTAGTGTGATCTGCATTCTGGTATGTGTCTAGCCATGAAAAAGAGCGAATTATATGCCCATCATCCATCACTGCATTTGCCTGAGCAATTTACTGGCATAATAACCAGGAACAGAGACACGTAATAGTTCAACTGGCTAAGGAATTAAATTACTTGGCCTAAGAGAACTCAGGTCCAAGTTCTTATTACCATAGCTTTGACTTCTGGAATTAAATTTAGATGTCCATGAATTCAATTACTCATTTGGACACTATTTAAAACCAGAGCACATGGTTTTGTTTGAATAATGCTGCATCTTTCCAAAGAATGCCAAACACGACATCACAACTTTTGACTGCAGTTTTTATGAACAGCTAGAAACACTGAAAGGAAAAAGAATGACTTTTCTGCCACTTCTTCAAATGCCAGACTGTTGTCCTGTAGACTTGTTTTGAAAAGCCGATCACAGTTTAAGAAGTTGCAGGGAAGGAGGAGTTTATGGAAATATGAAGCTGAGCATCATAAAACGATTTCCTTACAAACACTCAAATAACAACCCACAATAAAATAAGCACTTGGGAACACAGTGGAATATTCATTTGCAGACTTTAATGGCTATCGGTGGCTTTTACAGCTTTTAAACACCAACAAGAAACACTTTTACGGAATGAGGGAACCATCTGAAAATGCTGACCATCCCTGGAGTTTCTGAATTTAATAAGGTCAAAGGGACATTACCACGAGGAAGTAAATCACTGGTGATAAAATTTTATGTGTCAGCATGTGAAATTTTACTTGGGTGAAGGATAAATGACATCACAAAGGTGACTCTTCTGTTTCTAAATAAAAGCTGACCTTGATACAATTCCACGTGCAGATGCTGCCTGATAGTCCCGTTAGAGGGTGAAAGATTTTGATTCACACACCAATTTTCATTTCTGTTTATTAAAGTCATGCCCAAAAAGTCACCATTTATATTTTCTTAAAAAGCCATATGACATTCTAGAGATGGCAAAATTATGGAGACAGTAAAAGGTCAGTGGCTTGGAAAGGTTAAAGGGAAGAGAGGGTCGAGCTGGCGGATTTGGGGGGGTAGTAAAAAAGCACTCTGTGTGACACTATAACGGTGGGTACATGTCATTATACAGTTGTCCAAACTCACAGAATAAACAATGCCGAGAGAATTTTAATGTAAACTGTGGACTTTGGGTGATAACAATGGTGTCAAGGCAGGTTCACTAATTGTCACAAATCGCTCTAAGGGGGATGCTGATAATGGGAGAGGCTTCGCATGTGTATGAACAGGGAGTGCATGGGAGAATCTCTGTACCTTCTGCCCAATTTTGCCATGAACCTAAAACTGCTATAATACAATAAAGTCTGTATTTATTCTTTCATGTCTTTGTTTAGACTGACTTTTCTCTTCTTGCTATAGATAAACAAGGAGGAAATGACAGACAGAGCTCTGATTCTCATGGTGATGTGAACGTGGACAATCATGAGATCTGAACTACTGCACTGATGAAGGAAAAGGGAAGGCAACCAATGTTGGTTCCGGAAATGCAACCAACCAGGGAAGGCTCAACAGGACGGGGTTCAGATTCTTCCTCTATGGTTATGAGAACATAGAGGGGAGGCTCCCAGAGAGAAAATACAGCCTTTTTAAAAAAGAAGATAAACAGATGATTCTTCTTCTCTCTGCCTCAGTTCTCCACACTGCCAGAGTCTAAACCTAGAAGGTATAAATGGCTGGGTAAGTCAGTTTGTCCCAAAGGAAAGCAGCTTCTGAAATTACTGCTACTAAATTAGGAAAATGTTTCGGGAGAAGGAGGGCAAAGTAAGAAAAAGCCAGTACTTCTCCCACACAAAGTCACTGTTAGAAGTGAAACCCAAGAGGAAACACATCGCCTGATTCAAAAACAAGCAAACTCCAGGCTAACAGAACTCAGGAGAGAAGGCCAGTTACTGGCAGGGGTCAGGAGAGAGGATCCGGAGCCCAGCAAGGCTCTGTGTTCTGGTCTGGATGCTGGCTATCTATTTGTGTTGTTTAAAGTTATGCATAGTTTTATTACCTGTTATGTGTTGTTCTCTCTAAATCAATCAGTAAAAAGGTTGAAAAGGGTTACCTGATACTTGCAGCTAAAGGCATTTCTTGCAGAGGGTTCAGAAGCCCACCTGGGGCCCTGAGTTTAAGGCCTCCAGCTTTAGGAAGATAACCACACAACTGGGCTACCAAAAATTCTTAACTCAGGCCAGAGGCGGTGGAACACGTTTGTAATTCCAGCATGGTGAGGGGCCCAGGCAGGTGGATCACTTGGGGACAGGAGTTCGAGACCAGCCTGGCCAACATGGTGAAACGCCATCTCTACTAAAAATACAAACAATTAGCTGGGCGTGGGGGTACATGCCTGTAATCCCAGCTACTCAGGAGGCTGAGGCACGAGAATCACTTGAACTTGGGAGGCAGAAGCTGCAGTGAGCCAAGATCACGCCACTGCACTACAGCCTAGATGACAGAGTGGAACTCTGCCTCAAATAAATAAATAAATTCATGACTCAGCTGATTAAGAATGAGCTATAAATCACAACCTTGATCTGAAATTAGGTTATATCATCATTCTTACACATTTAATGAATACTTACACTCTGGGTAACGGAATTCACACTAACTGCTATATGAGTAATAGACATACTGCAGATTAAATGCTTCAGAAATTCAAAAGAGAACTGACTGTTGTGAGCCAGAGGCATCTGAGCTGGTCAGAGTGATAGGTGGCTGTGTAGGTGAGTCAGGAATATCCATATAATGGATAAGCGGAAGAGTAAGTAAATAAAATATAATGAAATCTTACACAGGCACTGAGTTTTAACACTGAGGAAGGCTAAACTGCAGAGACAAGGGTATTCAGGTATTTTTTTCTTTAGCCAATGGATAAATATTTGAGTTGAAAGGGACATGTACAGATTGATGATAATGAGCAAAAAAGTGGCAATGCATTCATTCATTCGTCCATTGAATCATTCCATTAAGCACCTCTCCAAGCAAACCACTAGCCATTCAATCAACAATATTCACTGTGCTTTACCAAGTGCCAGTTCTATTCCAGGCACTGAGGCTGCACAAGTGAAGATAAAGTACTCAATTTCTTGGGATCTATTAGTGGAGGAGGTGTAATATGAGCAAGGAAAAAAAATTATGCAAAAGTACTAAGAGAAAGGAAATGGGAGGAATTGCTAATGAATGACTGTAATAGATGGGTGCGGGAGATGGGCAGCATTTCAAACAGGGTGGTTAGGGAAGGGCTTCACAGAAGAGCCATGTGAACTGAAGCAAAGAATGCTGAAGACTGCATGGATGGTTAAGGCAGAGGTAAGAGCAAGTGCAAAGACCCAGGCATGAGGAAGAGCTTAGCATATTCACCAAAAGCAACAACAAAGGAGCCCGGCGCGGTGGCTCACGCCTGTAATCCCAGCACTTTGGGAGGATGAGGGAGGTGGATCACAAGGTCGACAGATTGAGACCATCCTAGCCAACATGGCGAAATCCCATCTTTACTAAAAAAAAAAAAAAATTAGTCAGGCGTGGTAGCGTACCTTATAGTCCCAGCTACTTGGGAGGCTGAGGCAGAAAAATCGCTTGAACTCAGGAGGTGGAGGTTGCAGTGAGCCGAGATCGCACCACTGCAGTCCAGCATGGCGACAGAGCAAGACTCCATCTCAAAAACAGTAATGACAACAAAGGGCCAGTGAGCTTAGGGAGGAGTAGACGAGGGAGGAAAAATAAGATCTGGTGGTGGAGACAGACAGGCATAGTGTTACCTAGTAAGGTTACATTTCCTTTTTTTGTTTTATAAGATGAAATCTTGCCCTGTTGCCAGGCTGGAGTGCAATGGTGCAATCTCAGCTCAACCGCAACCTCTGCCTCCTGGGTTCAAGTCATTCTCCTGCTTCAGCCCCCTGAGTAGCTGGGACTACAGGAGCGCACCACCACGCCCAGCTAATTGTTTTGTGTTTTTAATAGAGATGGAGTTTCACCATGTTGGCTAGGATGGTCTTGATCTCTTGACCTCATGATCCACCTGCTTCAGCCTCCCAAAGTGCTGGGATGACAGGCGTGAGCCACTGCGCCCGGCAAGGTTACATTTCTTAGAGCAACTGGAACGATTCAATGAGATTTAAGTTGTGATGATGTCTCTGGCTGCTGGGCACAGAGTGGACTCTAGAGAAAACACGAGTGGAGGCTGGACACTGGGCCAGGACTTAGGGATACACTGCAAAGCAAGGGTAGCTCACCAGGCAAGTAGCCAAAGGGCCAGACACTGACCTCAGCACCTGTATAAATATAAAATTACTGCCTGTTAACAATTACAAATGGTTAGGAGACCCAAAAGGGTGGGTGCTAACCAGATTCCAGGTGTCCAGTGACGCATGGCTGAAATGTGACCCAAAGAAGGTCCAAAGTGAATAAAGTCCACGTTCTAAAGATAACTCTCTCCCAGGCAGAGTGGGTGAAGCATGTGCAAAGTCCCAGTGACAGAGGGAGGGAAGCCTGAGCACCTGAAAGGAAATCGGCTGACAAAAACAGAAAGAGGGGTCCAAGAATGGCGACTCAGCACTGGCACAGAGCAGGTGTTGGCAAACTGCAGCCTACAACTTGTTCTTGTACATCCTGTGAGCTAAGGATGGGCTTTGCATTTTTTAAAGAATTACACAACGAAAAGAAAGGGGAAAAGGACAGCAATATGTGATAGAGACTGTATGTGACCTGTAAAGCCCAAATAAGGATTGCAAAAATGACCGTTTAACGTCAAACCAACTTCTCTTAATACAGGCTCATGTAAACCTTGCTCTGCTTATGTCAGTGAATTACTTAAATAAAAAAAAAATTACTGAAACAAGCAAAGAGATCTGAGAAACATTAAAGCCAAGCTTTTGTGTAAACTAGCAGTTCCTGGGTAAATCATTTAAAAGACAATCTCTCTTTACTCTGCTATCTCAGTACACACTTAGGGTAAGATGAATATTCTAGCAATAGAGCAACAATCTAAACGATATCCCTAGGAAATGATGTAAGACGAATCCAAGGTTGGACAGTTTATAGGCAAACTGGTACAGCTTCTCGGCAAGTCAGCGTCAGGATATAAAAAGGGCTATTCTGAATCCTAAGAATTAAGGATGCAAGATGCTGGCCCTGGTGCTGGATAGGATGTGATATGCACAGCCTGTGAAGAACCTTTCTGGAACTCAGCGGGAATCCGAATATGGACATGGTATCCAATGGTATTAAAAGTTATGCTAATTTTGTGGGTGAGATGGTATCATCTGAACTCTGTAGAAAAATGTTCTTAGATTTTAGAGACGTATGCTGACTTCTTAAATATGCTTGCTGTTTGAATTTTTCTTTAAAATATTTCAGCATCATTAAAAAGTACGTTTAAAGGGGGAAAATGATATTCTGGCGAAACTTAAATTTGGAATATAATTATAGTAAAAGGCTAAATTGCTTTTTTAAAGGCTATCTTGGAGGCAAGAAAAGCCATATATAATGAAAAGCAGATTATTGTCCTGACAGCTTTATGAACCAACTAGAACTAAGGAGAAGCACCCAAGGTGATAAAAACTTTTGGAGTCATTTTAAATTCTTGATATGTGAAATAAAAGTTTGGCTAATCAGAGGCTAGGCCGGAAAACTGTGAATGAGCAAATTCCTCATGTCCAGAGATTTGGCTGCTACCAAGGATGAGTGATCCATATGTATTCTGGGTGGAGAGTTGGGAGTATATTACCTTTGGCTGCCTAAGAAGTATCTGAGTTCCAGGATCTGCTCCTGAGTCTAGGGCTGCAGGGAATGAAGCAGACGAAATTCCCTGCCTTCCTGAGCATTTATATTCTACAGAGAGGCAAGGACAGAAGAAAACCAAAGCAACCATGTTACACTAGCACATTACAAGGTGACAGGTGTTACGGAGAAAGCAGCAAAGCTAGGGTGTAATCTGGGGCTGGTAGTTAGCCGGGCTGTTGGAATTTCTACAGAAGGTAGTAAGAGAGATGCCTTGAAAAGATGTCAATGAAGCAAAACCTGGGTCCCTGGCACCCCCTTCCACTGTGCCTATGCACATGGAAACTAATCTACAGCTATATAGATGGTCTGTGTACAAAATGGCTACAAAGCACCCTAGGAAAGTTGCAAAGCAAGAGAAAAGCCTGACCCTTTTCTTTTGGGGGCACTTCGTGAAGACCTATTCCTTTGAAAGAAGAGAGAAACTACATGTTCATGGGCTTAGCCCCTCTTTTCTGTGAAAAAAATAAGTGTCTCTGTTAGGGAAGTATATCAGTCTGTTTTCACGCTGCTGATAAAGACATACCAAGACTGGGGAAAAAAAGCGGTTTAACTGGGCGTACAGCTCCACACGGCTGCGGAGGCCTCAGAATCATGATATGAGGCAAAAGGCACTTCTTACATGGTGGCAGAAACAGAAAACCGAGGAAGCAGCAAAACCAGAAACCCCTGAGAAAACAGGAGACCTCGTGAGACTTACTCACTATCACGAGAACAGCATGGGAAAGACCGGCCCCCATGATTTAATTACCTCCCCCTGGGTCCCTCCCACAACATGTGGGAATTCTGGGAGATACAATTCACGTTGATATGTGAAGAAGGACACAGCCAAACCATATCAGGAAGCAGAAACAATAAACTCTGCTCCTCCTTCTAGCACACTCCCTGGAATGCACCAGAACTTTGTTCTGCCCCAGATTCCTAAGTGGAGAAACAGACACATCTAAGAGAAAACAGACACATCTGCACCACTGATCCTCGGTGGCAGAATATGCCAGGTTATCTGTCCAGGAGAAGAAGCCACGTGGCTCAGGCTACAGGATCAACAGCCCAAGGCCTTCCTTGCCTCTGTGCTTGAAGTAAGTAGAAAAGTGCTTTAAACTGTATCATAAAGGTAAAGATGATGTAGCTTCTTGGGTTAGCCAGAACATTTAGGGAAAGCATGTTCTGGAGAGATAAAAGACTTCTAGTTCATTTTCCATTAGTGAGCTAACATTTTCCTCTTCCAACAAGCCCACTTTCTTGCCTTGGTAAGTATTAAGTATATATTTTTAAAGCATCTGTGGTTGGTTGGCATCCAAGAAATCAGTAGGGTCAAATATCAAATAGACACTTCCAGTGCAACGCCACAAATGTACAAGGGATGAGGCTATGAATTTTGTGAATTCTTTTCCTTTCTCAAGGAAAGACTATACTTAAATACACTCCAGTTAATTGAATGTTCTAGTTATGTGGATCCTAGAGAGAAGGTCTTATGTGGTGATTAATGGTGACTTTCCAGAGCTCAACCCACACGGGTTTCATTCTCAGTGCTGCCACCTGCCAGCTCAGATGTGACTATGAACAAGTCACTTACCGTGCTGTGATTTGGTTTCCTCATCTTTAAATGGGACGGAAACAGTAACCACCTCAGGGGATGTTGTGAACAGCCAATGTAAACAACACACTTGGAACAGCACCCAGAAAGAGCTAAATACTATACCTATTTGCTGTTTTTAACTACAGCTTCAATGTATATTTATGACTTTTTTTTTTTATTGCTATTAGGTTTTGCAAATAAATAAAAAATATCTTTTGTTTTTCATATATAGTGTTTTTCTTGGGGTTTATTATTTTTGAAAAAAAAAATCTAATTAAGAGCTATCCTTTACTGGGCGCTATGTCTAGTAAGTTTCCAATTGCTGACCACAGGCTCAGAGTCTGGCAGAGACAAACATATAAACAAGCATAAAACAGCGTTTTTGGTGATGTGCATATTAACAATAATGGGTTGAACAAAGAATGTTCACTGGTGGAGTTTGGGAGGGACAGACTGAAGAATAATCTGTTGAAGAGGTAACAGGTAAACTGGGAAATGATGAATGAATAGAAATCTACAAGAGGGTAGCAAAAAGGACATTGTACAAACAGAGAATAGCACCTGTAACAGATGAAGAGTTATACGGTTTGGCTGTGTCCCCATTCAAATCTCATCTTGAATTGTAATCCCCCTAATCCGCACATGTCTAGACAGAGACCTGGTGGGGTGTGACTGCATCATGGGAGTGGTTTCTCCATGCTGTTCTGTGACAGTGAGGGCATTCTCAGGAGACCTGATGGTTTTAGAAGGGGCTCTTCCCATTCTGTTCCTCACTCTTCTCTCTCCTGTAGCCTTGTGAAGAAAGATGTGTTTGCTTCCCCTTCTGCCATGATTATAAATTTCCTGAGGCCTCCTTGGCCATGCAGAACTGTGAGTCAATTAAACCTCTTTTCTTTATAAATTACCCAGTCTTGGGTATTTCTTTATAGCAGCGTGAAAATGGACTAACACAGAGTGCAGCGGGAATTGCCAATACTCAGTATGATGGGGGAGGGGGTGGACTGTTGGAGGGGAGCTGACTGTAGCTGCAGCTCTGCTCTATTATGAAGCACTTTGTTTCACAGGCTGAGGAGTCTGGACCATCATCTACTAGTGATGCAGAGCCTGGTAAAAAAGCTTGATGCACGAGTGGCAAGATTAGTTGTACGGTAACAAGCATAGCTGGCAGAAGCATGGAGGACAGACAGGTGGAGGAGTGACAGGTGGGATGTGAAGGAGATGCTCATGAAGCGTTCCAAGAACTTGGATAATGTAACAGCACAGAACTGGTGACTCTGGGGATGAAGGGAGTGAGTGAGGGGAGGAATCTGACGCTGTAAGTTGAAGATAGTTTCTAATGGTAATAGGTAATACAGCAGGACTTAAGAAATGCTTTGATCATGGTAGATTTGAGATTCTCTAAGACCCTGCTGGAGAGGCATACAGTAGACAGCTGGAAACAAAGACAAAAAAGAACAAAAAATCTGAGCCACTAATACACAGGCCCTGTTTTTCTATTTCCATTAAATAAATAGAGCTGCACTTTTGCTGTTGTTTTTTAAACTAAAGAACTGCCATTCCTGAAGGACCACAGATAATAGACCAGATGCCTGCTCACTTTCTGAATGGATAATATGTCCCACTGTGAGACCATTATTTAAGTAGAAACAAAATCTAGCCTTCTGAAGTCTAATTACACTATTCCTCCTCCTTCCTTCCCCCCTCTCTCCACAATCATAATTCAAGACTGTTTTCCAATTCGGAGATCTATGTGAGAATTTTAAACGTTGTTCCTGATTAGTCTCCTTAATCAATTGAAAATATCTTCTATTATCAATAATAATATCAATCAATAATAGAAGACATTTTCTATTATTGATTAGGGAGACTAATCAGGAACAATGTTTAAAATAGTGTATGAAAAGCCATTCACTCAACAAATGCTAGTGTGGTTGCTAAGTGCCTGGCATTCTGCTGGATCTGAGACACTAAAGGAGAAAAAGATAAACTCCTTGTCCTCAGAGAGCTTACATTCTTTAGGGGGAGGAATGACAATGAACCAATAAAACACTAAAATGTGATTCATTTCAGAATAGAAGTAAATGGGCTGCTAACATTGAGAATAATGAAGAAGGAGTGTTTTCTTCAGAAAAGAATGATCTGGGCCAGGCATTGTGGCTAATGCCTGTAATTTTAACACTTTGGGAAACTGAGGTGGGAGGAATGCTTGCGCTCAGGAGTTTGAGACAAGCCTGGGCAACAAAGTGAGGCCTCATCTCTATTAAAAATAAAAAAAAAAATTAGCCAGGTGTGGCAGTACGTGCCTGTAGTCTCAGCTACCCAGGGGGCTGAGGCAGGAGGATCTCTAGAGCCAGGGAGGCTAAGGCTGTAGTGAGCCATGATCATGCCACTGCACTCCAGCCTAGGTGACAGAGCAGGACCTTGTCACCAAAAAAACAGAATGATCAAGGGGAAGATGATCATTCTCAGAAGATGGCAGAAAAACTGAGGCTGAAGGTGGGATCTTAGAAGATCCGTTACAGACAATAAGATCTGTCAGCCCTGAGGACGGCAAGCTGAGTGTATTGACTTGTATGATATTGGGCAGGAGGGAGTGGGTGAGAAAGAGGCACAGGGTGATACTGGAGAGGGATGGAGGAGCTGGGTCAAATACGCTAATACCTGTAAGGAATATAGGCGTTAGGCCGGGCGCAGTGGCTCACGCCTGTAATCCCAGCACTTTGGGAGGCCGAGGCGGGCGGATCACGAGGTCAAGAGATCGAGACCATCTTGGCCAACATGGTGAAACCCCGTCTCTACCAAAAATATAAAAATTAGTTGGGTGTGGTAGTGAGTGCCTGTAGTCCCAGCTACTCGGGAGGCGGAGGCTGCAGTGAGCCGAGATTGCGCCACTGCACTCTAGCCTGGCGCCTGGTGACGGAGCAAGACTCTGTCTCAAAAAAAAAAAAAAAAAAGAAAGGAAATACAGGCGTTCAAACGAGACCCTGATACAAACTACTTGTTCGTTACTTGTGATCCGTCGTTATCATTATCCTCAGCACACCCAAGCAAGGCTCCATTGTTTTCTCTGTGCACTTGGTTTGTAAGCATATTGGAAAGCCATGAATGCAACTTAAATTGGGGAGTTCTACGATCCGCTTTATGTAAATAAATACTCTACATCCTGGCTGCTGTACAGAGAATGGCTTAGTGTGGGCGAAGAAAGGAGCGTATGAGTCGGGGAGAGATAATGAAAGCAGAGATTAGTAGGATACTGAAAGAACTCCAGCAAGAAAGAATGGGAATTTAGGCGAGGACTGTACTGGAAAAGATGAAGAGAGGTGGATAAATCCAGAACTGACAGGATATGCAGAAGAGACAATGATGAGTTCCAGGTTCTTAGTAATAATCCCTAGGAGGGGGCACAGGACCATTACTGAGATAGAACAGCTTTGAGAACCCACACTGGGGAGTGGGCAGCAGGGGAATTAAGAAGTCTCTTCTGGACACGTTAGGATTCATATGCCTATGAAATAACTAGGTAGAGTCTGGGCTAAAGAAATAAACCTTGGCTTAGTCTACTTATAACTGGTATTTAAAGTCAAGGGCATGGATTACAGCAATCATGAAGAAAGAGCCAGAAAGAAAAATACCATAATAATTGAACAGAGATAACCAAGGTCAGGAATTTAATGGATGAAATTTCAAAACAAAACAAAAACAGCCAAGACAGGATAGTTAAAATAACAAAGGCAAGGGCAGTGGGGTAGGATGGGGGGTAGGAACTCCTAAAGCCTGCAAAAAGAATGTGCAAGGATACAATTAAAGATTAGATTTGGGTTGGGAAGAAAAAAAAATGTGCAGGCTGGAATGATAGTGACAGTGAAGTTACAGAAGAAAAAGGGCTTCTGAGAAATGGCAAAGGTAGTCAGTTCTAAGAATTTACTAATCTTAAGGTGATTTATAGAAAAAGTCTTGTTCTATAAATGTCTGGAATCTTGAGCCCAGAGATATCTGGGCCTGTCTGCACTGGTATTCTGCTGGGCAGATAAAGGGTCAGGAGGAGCAGTACTGTCTTACTTGCCTGTCAACTAATACTGACGACAGAGCAAAAGCATCATGCACTTTAGGAGTCATGCTCATAGCCAAAGACTATCCTAAACGCGGTATTTGAGACACAGAGATGGGACATACATAGCCCAGTTACTAATGTGCATGTTGGGTAAGAGTAATTCCAAATGGAACGAAGTTAGAAAAGCTCTGTTCTAGTACAGCCACTTTGAGGATAGTATGGAGGTTCCTCAAAAACCTAAAAACAGAACTACCATATGATCCAGCAATCCCACTACTGGGCATTTATCTAAAGGAATGGAAATCAGTATATTAAAGAGATATCTGCACTCCCACATCTACTTCAGCACTATTCACAATAGCCAAGGTATAGAATACCTAGGTGTCCAAAGAGACTCCTGGATGAAGAAAATGTGTTTTGTGTGTGTGTGTGCATAATAATGCATGTGAGTGAAATATTATTAAGCTACAAGAAAGAATAAAATCCTGTCATTTGAAGCAACATGGATGGAACCAGAGGACATATGTGAAGTGAAATAAGCCAAAAACAGAAAGTTAAACGCCCATGCTCTCACTCATACGCAGAAGCTAGAAAATGTTGATTTCATAGAATTAGAAAGTAGAACAGCGGCTGATGGAGGCTGGGAAGGGTAAGAGGGAGATTTGTTAAAGGATGCCAAGTTACAGTTAGGTAAGAGGAGTAAGTTCTCGTGCTCTACAGCACTGCAGGATGACTACAGTTAACAATAATATATAATATAACCTCAAATGGCTAGAAGCAGGATATTGAATGTTACCAACACAAAGACATGACAAAGACTGAGACGAATACGCTAATTAGTCTGATCTGATCACAGTGTACCCTGTAAATGTGTATAATTATTACATGTCAATTTGTAAAAATACAAATTTTTAAAAAGCTACCTTTTGGCTGGGCATGGTGGCTCACGACTGTAATCCCATCACTTTGGGAGTGTGAGGCAGGCAGATCACGAGATCAGGAGTTCAAGGCCTGGCCAACATGGTGAAACCCCATCTCTACAAAAAATACAAAAATCAGCTGGGCATGGTGGCAGAAGCCTGTAACCCCAGCTACTCAGGAGGCTGAGGCAGGAGAATCGCTTGAACCCAGGAGGCAGAGGTTGAATGAGCTGAGACTGCACCACTGCACTCCAGCCTGGGCACGAAAGAGCGAGACTCCATCTCGAAAAATAAAAATAAAATTTAAAAAGCTACCTTTTAATGAATGGTCTATGCTTAAATGTTGCTGGTATGTTTTGACACCAATGAGTTATATCTGAGGTCAAACCATAACTAGACGAGGCACCTCGAGATGCTGTAGCTGTGGTCTCAGCATCCTGTTCCACTGCAATTAGTGCCACCATCATTGTATTACATTAAATGCAATATTGCTATCCTGTGACTACCTTGTAAACACATTTTCATAAAACCAAAGTGCTTCATTACCACTTCTGATATGTGTGTGACTCCTTGGCTCCAATTTTTCTATAACAGTAACTATAAAATTATCTTGAAAACCACTTGAGGCTAACCAATTGACATTCAAATTATGTATAATGGGAAACAAATGAATAATAGATGCTAGGAGGTAAAAAAAATTAAACCTTTGACGTATCTTCCCTTACTTATTAGTAGAGTTTAAGATACCATAATTCTTCTAAAACTATTTCAAAAATACAATTTAAATATAAAATTGAAGGTCCTAAAATACGTATACAAGTTTTAAAGTAGAATGACTTTGCTTTTTGAATATGCATTTAAATTTCTACTTAAAATGTCCAAAAGAGCCCAAATCAATTCTACCTTCATTTTTATAGCAGTTTTCTAATCATAAGAAATCATACTTTCTAGTATTTTTTTGCTTTCCTAAAATAAAAAGACTCCTACATATTTAAATTCATGAAATAAGAATGATCATTACTTGATTACTACCAAGATTTATTTTAATGATGTTCTCAACTTCATCTACGACAGAAAGTGCTTAAGAAGCTATTATGTATTATTAGTGATTATAATGATTATGAGACCTACAATAATTTTAAAATAACTAATGAAGAGGGGAACATGTTATAATAGTAATGATTATCAAACCCAAGGTGGGAGATCAGTCACTGAGCCCCAAGGAGAGTCTTTGTATTCGACAATGTAAGGTAGGGAAGGGATTTGACTATCACCCCGGCTGGGAGTCGTGGTTCATGCTTGTAATCCCAGCACTTTGGGAGGACGAGGAGGGCAGATAACTTGAGGTCAGGAGTTTGAGACCAGCCTGGACAACATAGTGAAATCCTGTCTCTACTAAAAATGCAAAAATTAGCTGGGCATGGTTGTAGATGCCTGTAATCCCAGATACTCGGGAGGCTGAGGTAGGAGAATTGCTTAAACCCAGGAGATAAAGGTTGCAGTGAGCCGAGATTGCGCCACTGCACTCCAGCATGGGCAACAGAGCGAGACTCTGTCAAAAATGGAAAGAAGGAAGGAAGGAAGGAGGGAGGGAAGGGAGAGACAGAGAGAGAGAGACAGAGAGAGACACAGAGAGAAATTCACCCCATTGTGGCCAGCTCCCCTCCTCTCTACAATTCCAATCTATACATTATAAACAAGTCCACTGTACACTGTACCAGTTTGATATGCATTCACATCGATTAGCAGTTTTGAAAGCAAATATGATGATACAGATTACTGCAATTTTCCCCATGTTTGAGGTAAAGAAATAGGCTCAAAAAGATTACATATGAGAATAAAGCACATTTTAAACCTTTGAAGATATTTTTGAAGCAAAGATCATCCTATTTAGTTACAAATCTTTTCTTTCCTTGACTACTTGGATGCATCTGTTATACCTGATTTCTGTTTCCAACCAATGTCTTTTTATGCAGGTTAGCTGTAATCACCACAAATGCAATACTGCCGTTTCCTTCATGATGTCATTCATCTCTTTTCCAGTTTGTTAGCGAACATGTATTAACATTTTAGTATCCAACTACATTAATCTCATGACTGCCAGCATTGAAACAATTGATAAAAAGATGAAAGCAAACCCTTACTGCCCAGTTTGACAGTAAGTAACAGCTCTTCACATAGGCTGGCAATTAGGAAGCAAAACATTTTGGAAGACCAAATTTGACCAACAGCAAACCATGGTCTCAAATGCAAAATAAAACTTCAGTTATATGCTACACTGAGATACTCACAATAGCAAATTATTTATACTGCTTGAATTACTCGATCTAAATAAAGTGGTGCTCTGCTATAAACATTATTTTCAAATAATTTCAAATATCAAACTATGCTTTTGAATATCTCTAGGCAAATCTTTTCCAAAATTACACATTCCTAAAACAATGAGCCAATCTAGTCATGTGTAGCCTACTACACGCTCAACATTCACTTCTCTTTAAAACAACTTACATGACAAAACTAATTACAACAGTGAACATCCATCAACTGTACCTGCAAATGTCTCATGATAACAAAATCAGACGATCTGTGTGTCCTTTATTAATTAAATTGATAACAAACAGAAAATAAAATGTAGCTCTGAAGGAATCACTTAATTTTTTAATTTGCTCAATTGCAAAAAATTTGTTTATATAAATATGTAAAACAAGTATTGCTACATTAAAAGAATACATATTAAAATACCATAAATAATAACTTGAATACTTTACAAAATCAGTTTGACCTACTGTATTCACAGGATGAGTGATCCTTATCCAAACTGCCTGGGACCAGAAGTGTTTCAGATTTCTGATTTTTTTTTTTTAAATTTTGGGTTATTTCCATATATATAATGAGATACTTGGGAAATGGGACCCAAGTCTAAATATAAAATTTATTTGTTTCACAAATACCTTATACACATAGCCTGAAGGCAATTTTATACAATATTCTAAATAATTTTTGTTTCAGAAAGGAAGTTTGTACACATTGAACACATAAGGTCAGGTAATTTTCTACTTTGGTTGTCATGTCGGTGCTAAAAACAGTTTGGATTTTAGAGCATTTCAGATTTTAGATTAGGGATGCTCAACTTGTATTTCACAGTACTATAACAACATTTCTTTAAAGATATTGTACATTCTTGGCTGAACGTGGTGACTCATGCCCGTAACCCCAGCACTTTGGGAGACTGAGGCAGGTGGATCACTTGAGGTCAGGAGTTCGAGACCAGCCTAACCAACATGGTGAAACTTCATCTCTACTAAAAATGCAAAAATTAGCCAGGCATGGGGTGGTGGGCACCTGTAATCCTTGCTACTCGGGAGGCTGAGCCAGGAGAATCGCTACTTGGGGTTCAGAGGTTGCAGTGAGCTGAGATTGCACTACTGCACTCCAGCCTTGGGTAACACCGAGACTTGCCTCAGGAAAACAAAAAAATTAGCTGGGCTTGGAGATGGGCACCTGTAAACCCAGCTACTTGGGTGACTGGGGCAGGAGTACTGCTTGAACCCAGAAGGAGAGTTTGCAGTGAGCTGAGACTGCACCATTGCACTCCAGCCTGGGAGACAGAATGAGACTCTGTCTCTTAACAAATAAAAATATTGTACATTCTGAAGTTTAAGCTAATGAAGATTGTTCTCCCAATATCTTAGTCCACTCAAAAAAATATATTAAAAATTCACATGATCATGGCTTCAGCTAAGTGGCATTAGTTCACCAACTACAACTTTACATTTAAACACTGGGGATATTGCAAACTTTCCTTTGTAAACTAAAAGTGTTGCTTTGTAGACAGGGAGGCCAAAAAAGGAAGCTAGTTAGCTCCCACTTGGGAAAGATTTTGTTTGCTCTCTACCTCTACTCAAAGAAACTAGTTTTGAACATCTCTAAATTATTTTCTTAATAATTGCCTTCCTTCCAAAACAAACATGGACTTAGAATTTTGCTGAGCTCCTGTGGTAAGTAATTGGTACTAGTTTAAGCCACTTGGCTCCCAAGTAAAGCCAACAGTTCTTGGCTTGATATGCTAATATGTGGATTTTGAGGCCACAGTAAAATTAATTACCTAATTAAAGGGTTACTTTTCCATGTCGCAGTGGAGAATCCTATCTAAATTAGGGTTTTTACACTGAAGATACAAATATGCAGATGTTGTTTTCAACAAAAAATTAATGTTTGGGGGAACTATTGCCAGAAACCAGTTAAAATCATAAGAATCTGTATTTTCTTCCTCTTTTCCTACTATCTGGTAGGCCAGGGAATTTGGACAGTTTAATTAAAAGATATTAGGGGGAAGAAAAGACTCCACGCATCAGTAGCTTAGAAACCTTAGCACCAAGTAATCCAAATGAATCGTACAGTATTTCTCATTCAGCAATATCCTGTTACTGGACAGCCTGTGCCATCAGGTCTCAGTAAGCACAGTCTCACTGCCAGATACAGCTCAGATGATGTAGCTCAGATGGCAGCAACCCAAGCCCTGCTCTGCGGAGGCATCTCCTCTTCCAGCCATCACCTGCTTGGAAGCAAAAACAAACCCCACTGGTTTGGCCACACATCTGTAATCTGCTTAAGGCTATAAAAGTGTTTTGCTTTTCTTCTTGACACACATGCAGTCCAAGTTTATTAAATACAGAAACTGAGCATTTCTAATAAGACCTCAGAACTGGCAGCCAGTTCCCTCAAGAGAAAATGCAAGCTTCTGCTATTCTCCTATTCGTCGTTTTTCAAATGAGTTCTCTTATTTCAGTATATCAGAAAGCCTCACACAGCCCTGGCAGCTGCCAACCCAGCATTATGACAGTTGCTTCTCAAAGCCATGAGCCATTTAACTAAATCCACTCTTACTTGACTCATCCACTGGCAAAGATTTAAAGCTTTATCTTTTGTATGATTCACTTTGCGGCCCTCTAAAGTTTTTAAGATTTTTTTCTTTGAGCATAGTATCACTTTCTTAAAATGCAATGCAGAAAGGCAGCTGAAAGATTATATATTTGAAAAAATTTAACTCCAGAGATACAAATAAAAACAAATATAGTCAAATAGAGCCTCTCTTTCTTTCTTTCTCATCTAATTTTAAAGACGAAGTACTGACCTATGAATAGACATATATTCTCATGACAGCCTCAGCTGATCATCAGGTAAGACTACATGTTTCTTCATCACTAGCTAAGTGGAAGATAGTATGTGCATAAATTACTACATGATTGAATGACAACTTTTCACTAACTACAAATAATGTATTCATGAAATGCACCATCTATAGTATCATCTGGTTATTATTTTCTGAGAAAAGTTCTCAGAGCACAATGACCACAATTAAATTGGCTTCTGACTAGATGTAGCACTGTGCCACCTACAAATGGAGCCCAAACAAGAGTATTTTATGATGACTGCATTGATGATTGTTACCAAGACTTCACCCCTTGGCCTGGCATGGTGGCTCACGCCTATAATCCCAACACTTTGGGAGGCCCAGGTGGGAAGATCACTTGAGGCCAGGAGTTTGAGAACAGCCTGGGCAACACAGCAAGACCACTGTCTCTACAAAACAAACAAATAAAAATAAATTAGGCAGACATGGTGGCATGTGCTTGTAGTCTTAGCTATTTGGGAGGCTGAGGCAGGAGGATTACTTGAGCCCAGGAGTTCAAGGTTACACTGATCCATGATCACAACACTGCACTCCAGCTTCTGTGACAGAGCAAGAAACTGTCACCTTAAAAAAAAAAAAGGCACTTTAATATAGCATCTGGAACATACCAAATGCTCAAGAGGTTTAGTGCCCTTCATTATACCAGAGGAAAAACGTGACGTTTTGTACCTCTGTATGCTCAGATACAGTTTGTTTTTGAGTTGGAAATATTTCATACTTCATCTTTTCTTATTCTTACAATTTTCCTTTATTTGTAATGTAGCCATCCCTCTTCTGCCCTTGGAACAATGAAACATGGGACCAATCATGCTGTGTTACTAATTAGACTCCTGATGCAATTTTACTTAATTATTGCACGTCTAGAATGATATTCCTTAGTTTTTCTTTCTTTTTTTTTTTTTTTTGAGACAGAGTCTTGCTCTGTCACCCAGGCTGGAGTGCAGTGGCGCAATCTCAGCTCACTACAACCTCTGCCTCCTAGGTTCAAGCATTTTCCTCCCTCAGCCTCCAGAGTAGCTGCGATTACAGGCGCATGCCTCCACACCTGGCTATTTTGTATTTTTAGTAGAGATGAGGTTTTACCATGTTGACCAAGCTGGTCTCAAACTCCTGACATCAAGAGATCTGCCCACCTCGGCATCCCAAAGTGCTGGGATTACAGGCGTGAGCCACTGCGTCCAGCCTAGCTTTTGTTTTTACCAATTAGTTTCAGTGACATATATTAACCTTAAGTTAACATAACTACATAGGTGTTACGTGTTTGATGTGAATGCCAATGTGATTCAACTCAAATATTTGTCGAACACCTCTAACTTACAGAAAATTACATATATCAGGTTTTACAGGCCCCAAAATAAACTCTTGGTAAGTGGGATAGGCTGTTAACCCTTAGAATATCATCAGGGTCCTTTGGACAACATTTTATCTTTTGAGTTTCTTTCTGAGCACTTCTAAGTACTTGTGGGGATTGGTATTTCTTACTTTTATCCTTTCTTAGAGAAAAAGAAAATTTTAATTGAGTAAAACTCATTCTAGCTTGTACTTAAGCATGAGTCCACTGAAACTTTCTATATATCTAAGATATATTTATGAATCTCAATCTTTTTCCTACATTTTGTTCCAAATATTTTATCCTCCCAAGAATTATTTCATCATTAGCCATTAACTATTTCGAACTGTGCTAAAGAAGACCAAATAACATGAATATGAAAGATTGATAGAATTGACTAAAAGATGATGCCATAGGGAAATTATCACATTTTTATTGCTGTGTTCCCAAAGTATTGCGTCATCTTTCAAGATGGTTTGAAAAAAGTCTCAATAGTCCCAGCTACTTGGGCTGCTGAGGCAGGAGGAACACTCGAGCCCAGGAGTCTGCAGCTGCAGTGCTCCACGATCACACCAGTGAGTAGCCACAGCACTCAAGTCTCGGCAACAGAGTGAGGGCCCATCTCTATAAAAAACACAATAGGCCAGGCGTGGTGACTCACGCCTGTAATCCTAACACTTTGGGAGGCCGAGGCAGGCGGATCACGAGGTCAAGAGATCGAGACTACCCTGGCCAACATGGCGAAACCACATCTCTACTAAAAATACAAAAAATTAGATGGGTGTGGTGGCATGCACCTGTAGTCCCAGCTACTCCGGAGGCTGAGGCAGGAGAATCGCTTGAACCCAGGAGGCAGAGGTTGCAAAGTGCCGAGATTATGCCATTGCACTCCAGCCTGGTGATGAGAGAGATTCCATCTCAAAAAACAGAAATATAAAAAGCATAATAACAAGAAGTCCAGAGACTTTCACCAAATATAGTCGAAAATAATTCTCCACATATTGGCAAACAGCAAACACTGACAGGAGACATTTTGCCAATTAGATAAATCAGAAGATGAATGAAATTGATCATGTAAGTAAAACTTTAGGCCAGGGGTCCCCAAACTATGGCCCGTGGGCTGCATGCGGCCCCCTGAGGCCATTTATCCGGCCCCCGCTGCACTTCAGGAAGGGGCACCTCTTTCATTGGTGGTCAGTGGGAGGAGCACAGTATGTGGCGGCCCTCCAACAGTCTGAGGGACAGTGAACTGGCCCCCTGTGTAAAAAGTTTGGAGACCCCTGCCTTAGGCCATGAGCCTTCACATGATATCCCAGACAAATTTTCTCAAGGCTCAAGAATTGACAAGTGAGCAATGAATTTCTAAGAATAAAAAGAAAATATGGTATTCTCATCCACTTAGTCATTCAACAGGAAGGATATCATCACTCAATATTATGTGACAAAAACATTAACCATCATTGCTAAAATGATGTGACGCTATTCCTTCCTTTTTTATGATGCTTATGCAACAAATTTTATGTTTGTGCAACACATTTATTTGGTACCATGAGGACGTGAACAAATGCCCAAGGCAGGAATCTCACTAAAGGTGATTAGAAGAGATAATGCAGAAAAAAAAGTATGGGGGCAGGCAGGGAGACTGGCTTGATCATTTTAACAGGTGTTTATAAATCCAAACTTGAAAACATTTTTAAATTATTGAAGGAAGACGGCTATATTCTCTCTGCAATAAAATTATGAGCTGTCAAAGTTTTAAATCTCAAATTTTTACAATAATTAGATGAAATTGCAAGTATAAAAAAAGACCAAGAAATATGATGAACCTAATAGAGATGTACTTGAAATGTAGAATCAGTATTTGTAAGATGGATATATTCCAGGTTCATGCATGGCAGGTGATCAGCAGCTAGCTGCATTCCAATAGATCATGCTCATTTCAGAAATCCTTGCCTTCAAAACTGGGAAAATACAGAATAAAAATGTGGGTTTACCATATTTAAATTCTCAGTAAAATTAAAATATTTACTAGGTTAACTCTTACTAAAATTCTTAATAGTTATTTCTCACTATTCCTTTATTCGTAGTTCTGTAAATTGATTGCAAAATAATCTAAAATATAAAGGGCCCACTGTATCCAGATAGTCAATGGTGCTGGCCTGGTTTTCTGGTACAGTGAAGGGACAAGGTGACCTCTTGCTATATTTGATACTCCCACAATCACCAGAACGGATGAAGTTTAAACTAGGTTCAGTACAGATTGTGTGTTCCAATGCATGCACACCTGCGGACACAGCCATACACACCCACGCAAGCCACCCTCTGCTGTATTAGTTCATTTTCACATTGCTGATAAAGACATACCTGAGACCAGGCAATTTACAAAAGAAAGATTTAATTGGACTTACAGTTGCACATGGCTGGGGAAGCCTCATAATCATGGCAGAAGGCAAGGAGGAGCAAGTCATGTCTTACACAGACTGCAGCAGGCAAAGAGAAAGAACTTGTGCAGGGGAACTCCTCTTTTTAAAATCATCAGATCTTGTGAGACTTACTTCATGAGAACAGCATGGGAAAGACCTGCCCCCATGATTCAACCACCCTCCTCTGAGTCCCTCCCACAACATATGGGAATTCAACACGAGATCTGGGTGGGGGCAAAGCCAAACTATATCACTATCCCTGCTACCCCATGCCCCCACACAAACCAGAGAGTAACGTTAACTACCCTGGCTAACATGGTGAAACCCTGTCTCTACTAAAGATACAAAAGTTAGCTGGGGACGGTGGTGAGTGCCTATAATCCCAGTTACTTGGGAAACTGAGGCAGGAGAATTGCTTGAACCTGGGAGGTGGAGGTTGCAGTGAGCCAAGATTGCGCCACTGCATTCCAGCCTGGGCAACAAGAGCAAAACTGTGTCTCAAAAAAAAAAAAAAAAAAAGAAAAAGAAAAACTCTTCTGAGTTATACAGCTTCAAAGAGGATGACAAGACGCAGTCAACAGGAATCACTCCTCCAGATTGCAAGCAGCTGTTTTTAAAAAAATGTTTAAAGGAAATAGAAAAAAAAAACCATCTAGTTATACAGAAAGATATATCAGGTTACCTCACAGCACACTCTCACCAATGTCTGCCAACCTGAACCTAAAAGAATATATCGATAATTCAAGATTCTGTTTCTTAATCAAATGTGAGCACCTACTCTGCAAAAGGAAAAGTGTACTGTACAACAATTAGAGGGTCTTCTAACATTTCATTTGCTCTACAAACTCAGCAACCTCCATGGAGCACTGGGTTCGCTCAGATTCTGCAGTTCCAGGTGAGGGGCAGCTCTACCTCCAGGGCTAGACTGCCTACCTGGCTAGTCTTGCGAGTTAGCTCTCCAAATAAATTTTCCCATGAAAAAAATTCTTACCCATGACCGCTGGAGTCTGCATATTATTAACATTATGCTATGTAATGTTAATTAACGGTCTGCATTATGCTACATTACAGACTGCATAAATAGGTATTTTGAGGTAATCCTAGAACATTACCATTACAACACTGGAGAAATATATCCTCAGTAATTTAGAAATAAATTTCTGAAACACTACCTGTTTTGGCTATGTTAAAAGATTTACGTCCTTTTCATACCTCTTTTTCAATGAGGTCATAAAACAGTGCTCATTCCACAAGGAATGTTTCTCTAAATGCCTCATTAGCAATAGAAAAACACTCATCTTCTATCCAAACAAGTCTCATTAACTACCAAATAACAAAATACTGTCAATCAAATATTGTCTCAGGAAAATGGTAGTTTGTTTCTCTTTCTTCAAGAATTATCATGTAGCATACCCTGAAGATGTTTTAAGTCAGGTATGTTAAACTCCTATTCTGATTCTTACATTTCAATTGTCAAAAGGAGGGCTGGAAAAAGGGGGCTGCCAGTTGGCAGGAGCCCAGCTTGTGTATGGATCAGTGATGCGATACCTCTCTGGCTTTGCAACACGAGGAAGAAGCCCTGGCTGCCCGCAGGACTATAAGGAAAGAAGTTAAAACAACAAATGATGCAAGTGACCTGATACCCTTATTATGCTGAATCCAAAGCAATTTAAAAAAATTTTAAAAACACGAATAGCTATAAATAATAAAAGTTCAGTGGCTCAACCTTAGAAAATATTAATAGGTTATATAAACCATTTGTCTTAATGGAAAATAAAGAATGATAAATTTAAAGTCATCCAGGAATTATGCTGTCCAAATACAGTAGTCACTAGCCACATGTGACTATCAAACACAGTATGTGACTAGTTTGAATTGAAATGTGCTGTTAAATGTTTTAAAAAGTGTTAGATTTTAAAGACTTCTTACGAAACAAACAAAAAGAATGTGAACAATCTTATTAACTTTTCCACGCTGTACACGTTATTTCAGATACACTGGATTAAATAAAGTGTTGTTCGAATTAAATCCACCTGTTTCTTTTTACTATTTTTAAATTGTCTACTAGAAAATGAAAAAGTAGGTGGCTCACATTACATTTGTATCGAACAGCTCTTTGCTAAAAGATGGGAGGATCTATAACAGGGGTTATAGAAAGAAATGGCAAAATAATTTCAACTGTTTGAAGAAAGTTTATGAATTTGTGTTGGTCCACATTCAAAGTCATCCTGGGCCGCAGGCTGGACAAGCTTGCTACAACATCCAATTATGGATCATGAAGTGTTTAACAAGAGCTATGAAAAAAATTAAAAATACACAATGCACTCTGCCTAGTATTTTTCGAGGACCTATGTGCGAGACATACCAGACACATAAACTACAGTTTGAATTCTAACAGATAAAAGGACATATGATTACAATTAATTGGAAGATAAGTTATGGTCTTGCAAGGGCAGTACAGCAGAGCAAGGCACTTGCAAAGGCTTGTAAAGAATCATCTTTTCAGGTGAACATTAAAAATATACAGGATTTTGACGGGTCAGAAGACGTGGCACTTTAGAGTTGATAAATATCTTTATCACACATTATTTAACCAAAAAGGAAAAATATTTCAAAATGGGTATGACATATATCTTTATCATATCCCATTTGACGAAAAAAGGAAAGTATTTCAGATGGGACAGAATGGTGGGAACAAAAGCCTAGAGAAAGAAAATGTCAATAGTTTTAGGGGATAGAGTCACAAACATGTATAAGACTGAAAATGCAGGCTGAAGCCATGTCAGAGACTTCTGAATGCCCTGTGAGAGAATGTGGACTTCTCTACAAGTAGAATAAACCATCACATATTTCCTACCAACTGTCAACAGGATTAAAACCACATAGTAGAAAGATTACTGAGGCATGGGAAAGAATTATCTGGAAAGAGGGTGGATGAAGCCAGGGTGTTGGTGGTGGTGGTGGTGGTGGTGGTGGGTGGTTGGAGACAGGGAGACTGAAAATGCAAGAAAAGGAGAGGAGATGATTAAGAGTCCAGACAGAGGCCAGGCACAGTGGCTCACGCCTGTAATCCCAGCACCCTGGGAGGCCGAGGCAGGAGGATCACCAGGTCAGGAAAATCCTGCATAACAAAGTGAAATCCCGTCTCTACTAAAAATACAAAAAGTCGCTGAGTATGGTGGCATGTGAAATACAGTCCCAGCTACTCAGGAGGCTGAAGCAGGAGGACGAACCCAGGAGACGGAGGTTGTAGTAAACTGAGATCACACCACTGCACTCCAGCCTGGGTGACAGAGCGAGACTCCGTCTCAAAAGAAGAGTTCAGGCAGAACACAGTCATAAAAGGGAAGACAGGAACCAAAGGGATAGAAGAAGTACAAGAGGTGCTGCGGTAGAAGAGAAAATTCATCAATTTATTCAACAAACATGTACCGGGCACCTACCAAATGTCAGGTACCATGTTGCAGAAATTCACAACGGATGACTGTGGAGGGGTCATCTGCAGAGCATGAGAGAGTGAGTTACGCTGGGGACCAAGGAGAATGAAGTTGGCCTGGATCAACTGCTATAGAGAAGATGACAGGTCATCAGACAGAGATAATTAGGTGCATCTAGTAACATTAAGATCCCAGCTGATGTTACAGCATGAATAAGAAATGGAATTAACTGGTAAGGTTACATGACTTGATACTTTAGAAATCCCAGAAGCAACTAAAGGAAGAAATCCATTTTTCCTAGCTATGGAGAATTGACAAAAATATGTTTAGAAAATGTGAAGGGTATCAGCCAAGTCAAGGATGTTCAATGGAATGGGTAAGAATGATTATCCATGGATTCCATCCTGATTAGAAAGGCTGGCAGGAAAAAAAAAAAAGAGGATAATAGTCTAAAAGCCTGAACTGGGGAGGTGATTATAAGCGAAGATCATGATCAGAAGGGAATATCAAAACTAGAAACCTTATGGGTACAATATTTCTAAGGAATATCAGAGTCTAAAAAGCATGGCTGTGTTCAGGTACTGAAATGGGATATAAATGAAAGTAACTAATAAGGAGTTGGCTGGTATTTCAACTTGGATAGTGATATCATCACTGAAGACAGTAACAGGTAGAGTAACCATATGACCCAGTTTGCCTGGATCCTTCAGTTTATGATTGTGGTCCCAGTGTTCTATCTGGTATAGACAATAAACTCTGTGGGGGCCCTAGTAGCAGATTACACCAGAAATTGAAACAAAAAAAACAAGCATCCTGTAGTCTGGTGATTACAAACTTACAACTCCTATTGAATCTTCTGTTTGGAAATCTGTAGCTCTAGGGAACATTTGAGAAAATACTGAAGGAAAAAGAGAAGTGATAGAATCATCACCTTTTAGAGGGCGAGACAGCATGGAATCAATGCCTGAACCAGACGGCCTAGCCAACCTAAAGATTCTCATCTTATAATTTTATGATTTGCATATAGACGTTTGCCTTCAATAAGAATGAGAATCAGGTAAGACGTTAGAGGATTAAGAAATTAAGAAAAAGAGGCAAAAACAGGTTGCTTTAAGATCATGAAATCAAAGGTGGTTAACAAAATAAAATTAAGCCTTTATAAATGCCTTTGACTTCCACTATGAAGGAAAAGAAGACGATAAAAGGCCACAAAGAGAAACCTTTACACATCCACACACAGAACTCCCAAAATCTCAAACCGTACCTTTCTTAACAAAAATTCATCTTGAACTAATGACTGACAATTCCAGATAGCACTTAAGAAATATTTTTAAATTAATAACCAAAACAGAATGCCATTATTATTTCAGCTCCCTGTTGGAACTACCAGTAACCTACGATAGTCATCAGTGGGATTTTTATCCTAAGTTTAATATTAAATAGTTAAAATTAACTCTGTCATGGGTGATTGATATTATTAATTAAACAGGGTGTCATAAAAAGTCATCGCTCAGATTTTTTCCGTAACAGCAGACTTTGATAGGAGTGGGCAGAGACCCTTTTAGTGATAAAGAGAAAGATTAATTTACAGAAGAATACAAATACTCTATGCAAGATGTCTCAGCATTGCAGACTGAACACGCAGGACACCTTACCTCCCATCTGCGTAGTCTGTGTCCGCTCCACCCCACCAGACATCCGAGTCGTCCTCCTCGGCGTCAGCAGAATCCACATGGTCACTTTCCTCAGCCAGCGGGCAACACACAAACTCCACCCCTCGGAACTTGTCAATTCCGCAGGGCAGCAACATGCCGTAGTCATGCAGGTTGGTACTCTTTTCACTGCACGTCTACAAAGTGTAAGGATAAAACAGTGAGTAGTACAGTAGATGTGTTTCGTTCTAAGAAAACTCCACATAAAAAACATCAACATATTATTAGGAACCAGTCTCACCAAGGAAAAGATGATTTGCTTTTTGAGAGAATTTACAACAGGACTTTTCTTTTTTTTTTTTGAAATGGAGTCTCGCTCCTGTTGCCCAGGCTGGACTGCAGTGGCGCCATCTCAGCTCACCAAAACCTCCGCCTCTCATGTTCAAGCAATTCTCTTGCTTCAGCCTCCCAAGTAGCTGGGATTAGAGGCGTGCGCCACCACACCTAGCTAATTTTTGTATTTTTAGTAGAGATGGGGTTTCACCATGTTTGTCAGGCTAGTCTCAAACTCCTGACCTGGTGATCCGCTCACCTCAGCCTCCCAAAGGGCTGGGATTACAGGTGTGAGCTACCACACCTGGCCAATTTTTTTTTTTTTTTTTTTTAAGCATGGGTTACACTTTGGTACTCTTTTTATTCTTAAGCTTATTATTTCTTTAATAAGACCATGATGTTATATAATAGAGGTTTAGGTGAACAAATGGAATGGAAACTAATTGGGAAATAGGATGTAGAAGGCTCCAGTGGTGAACAGATAGCAGAGAATTATGCTTTCTAGCTTGATTCATGTCTCCAGAAACTGTGGCCATTCCAGGTAGATTCCCAGCTCACTCCTACCTCCCTTACAGATGGAAGTTTACCCCACATGGACCACCCTTATCCTAGAAATTCTGACTCTCTTGGCTCACTTTCTGGGTAACAAACCTAGGAAAAGAAGCAATTATCCCCTGCAGCCACTATGAATCAGAACTTATAGGCATTAGAAATTTCTCCTTGAACGTCTTTTTGCTTTGCTGGGATTTGCTAAATTTGCACAAATCTAAATTAGCATAAAGCTCTGAGAGCATCCACTAGTGATAAAGGAAGGATTAATAATTCAATACATAAAGGTAAACAATGAAAATATGACAGACTGCAGTTTGACCTTGCAGGAGTCATTTTTGTTTCTTAGAGACAAAGGAATTTTCTTTTGAAAACACAGAAGAAATAAAAAATGAGATTATCAAATAGGTAGCTGGACTTCAAATTACTTTTGTTTTCTTTTTTCCCCTCTAAAACACATTTTTATACAAACAAAATTCTATTCTACAGTGGATCCAAACATGTTATTTAATAAGAGGCAAAAAATACTAACTCTTCAGTGGTATTTTTGGCTGCACAGCTCTAATACAGTACAATGGCAAAGATGAGCTAGATGAGACTTCTCAGCCCCAGCACTACTGATGTTTTGGACTGGATAATTCTTGGGGGTGGGAGGTAGTTATCCTGTTCACTGTAAAATGTTTAGCAGTATCTTTGGCCTATGGACACTATCAGATGGCAGTAACACCACTCCTTCAAGTCGTGATAACCAAAAATGTCTCCTGGGACGGACAGGGGCTCAAAACTGACCCCCTGTAAAGCACTATTGAGCTAGATAAAGGAGCCTAATTCTAGTAGACTCCTCTTACCACAAATAAACTATATAAATTTATTAGAAAAACATACAAAAGGACCCCTGTGAAGATGGTCATACCACACAGTGACCTTTTCCTGCTAAGTATCTCATGTCTTTCACTGGCTTAGTCAAAAGCAGAGGTTAACCAAGTGCTCGGTCAGACTCACCCTGTGGAAAAATGAAGGCGGCAGGCATGGCCTGATGAATATAAAATCAGACAGTGTAGCTCAGAAACTGAATTCTAACTGGAGTTTTCAGGCTGGTACAAACAAACTACTTTACTGTGCTACCACTCTGTTCACTAATAGATAGCAGGGGAAAGGGTTAAATTATTAAAAAATTGTATATGACAAAAAAAAACAGGTGAATAAAAATAATATGAAGGGTAAACTTGAAAGTTATAACTATTAAAGATTATATTTGTAAGTTATAAAGCATGGCACTGACAACTTATATTTTTAAGTTGCAAAACACGGGACAGACACATAATGAATCTAGTCCACTGGCCCTATTTTTGACTTTTTAAAAATATTCACGGATGGGGAGGCTGTGCCTGTGAGGGGACAGGGTACACAGGAACTCTACTTTCTGTTCGATTTTGCTGTGAACCTAAAATCACTCTGAAACCTAAAACCTGGGTTATGGAGAGTACTGTTGGGTTTTCTTAAATAACTTGTTAACATAGCTGTTGCCTCAAAATACCCTCCAAAATGCCATCAGGTATGTCCCCAGGAAGTCTTCAGTTTCCAGTAAGAAAGAATGTATGGGCTGGTACCTCTTTGGCGACAGTGTGCCAGTGAAGATGAGTCTCGCAAACATCCATCCTCTCCTGGTGTAAGAATTTGCACTTGTCAGGAACCAGAAGGGCATCGCTTACAAACTCACCAACTGAAAGAAAGGAAAACCACTTCCTGTCATTCCGTCTGAATCACAGTGTTCTTACCGCACAGAAGGCATCAAGGAAAGACAGACTTCAGACAGGTTATACAGCCTTTCAACGCCTAAGCAACCAAATCAAGACACTAGTACCTTTTAGAATGTTGTATCTGGCCTCCTTAAGCAACTCAGTTTCTTACCACATCAAGTTTAATGGCTAAAATAGTTCCTACATGCTGCAAATGAAATTGTCTCTTAATTAATCCAAATTTCTTGCTTCAGAATTAATCCTAAGAAAGCTGCTTAACTAGAGAACCAATTACTATTCTTTTACAACAGGAGGTAAAATACAAATAATTGACATTGTCTAGGTAAGCATTTGAGCAGAATCAATGTAAATCCCTAACTACTTTTCTTTCTTGGACATTTTAATCTGCTTGTAAATAACAGAAATTTTAGCATTTTTCTACTTCCTGAGCAAGAAACCCAAAAGTATATTTTATATGTATTTTTACATAACACTCACAAGAAAGAGTTTAATTTAATATAATCGTGAAAACTGTTCCTCAGACCATTTTTGTGTGTGAGATGGAGTCTCGCTCTGTTGCCCATGCTGGAGTGCAGTCACACAATCTCAGCTCACTGCAACCTCCGCCTCCCAGGTTGAAGCAATTCTCCTGCCTCAGCCTCCTGAGTAGCTGGGATTACAGGTGCGCACAACCATGCCTGGCTAGTTCTTTTTTTTTTTTTTTTGTATTTTTAGTAGATATGGGGTTTCATCATGTTGTTCAGGCTGGTCTTGAACTCCTGACCTCATGATCTGCCTGCCTCGGCCTCCCAAAGTGCTGGGATTATAAGCGTGAGCTACCACACTTGGCCGACTTTTGTTATCTTTAAAGAAAATGTATGTCATGCAAATTATTTCTAGGCATTTCGGATACTGAAGATAGAAAGATATTACATAAAGTCCTACATGAACTCAGTCTAATGAAGGTAAACCATGGATAATTACCACATTAGATGTAAGCTGTAAACTTAATTTTTGTTTTGTTCACTGCAATATTCCCAGCTTTTAGCATAGATTCTTGCACATAGTAGGCAATAAATACCTGTTGACGAATGAACAAGTTAAATTCTGTAATAGAGATGGGGAAAGTGCCTCATCTTGGGTGCAGTGGGAAACCCTCAAGGAAGAAATAACATTAGAGATGAGTCTGAATGGGGAGAAGCATATGCCACATGGGAAATGAACTGAACTTCCATGACCTAAGGACAGAATCTGTCCTGCTTGCCATTACACCCCCACAATCCCTGGCCTAGCTCTGGCAAACATGAAGAACTCTCTTATAGAATCCAAACGAATGGATGGATGGATGGATAGCAAAAGACCATTCAAAATAAGGGAGCCTCCTGTGCAAAGAAAAGAGTAAAGCAGCAGCAAGGCGTATCTGCAGCCCGTCATGGCTGGAGCACAGAGTAGGTGGCAAAGGGAGTCCCGAGGTAAGTAACATCGGGGAAGCAGGCTGAACTCCAATTTTAAAGAGCCTTAGGTTTTGGATGCCATTTTGGAAGCAACACATTTTGGAAGCAATTCAGATAAACTCTGTAATTAAGTGAAGGACAGACCAGCACAGTGAAACCATGGAAGCAGGGAGAAACCACCAAGCAGGCCACTGCAGTCCTTCCGGTAAGACATGTAAGAACAGAAAAACCCCACAACTCCCATGGAGCAGGAATACAGATTGTCCACACACCAGCAAAGACAAGAATGTCTTTCTTTCATAGCATGCTCCAGGACATTTTCTGAAATGCAACACAAAGAGGGATTAAAAGCCCTAAGAAGGGAAAGTAAGCAATATTTCATTCTCATAAAGGTGTTTAAACTTTAGTCTGTTTCTAGCTCAAACATGTAAGCTATATCATGATATTGAAGTACTTATTTCATTAAGTAATATTTAGATAAAAATCTAGGCAAATCATAGGGGAGAATAAGCATCGTATCTTGTCATTCCTTAAATCTTTAAAATGATCGGTTATGTCCACAGCAGTAGTGTGTGTTGCAGGGAATGCAAAAATGATGAGACATGGTACCCCAAAGGCTGCAGGTGTCACTTCGTGGGGAAGAAACCAGTAAGTCCTGAGCACCCACCCTATGGTACTAATGCTACAACTACATCTCAGCTCCACAGGGTCACATCATGGGTTTTTTATAAACCTCACTTCCGGCTGGGTGCAGTGGCTCATGCCTGTAATCCCAGCACTTTGGGAGGCTGAGACAGGTGGAACACAAGGTCAGGAGCTTAAGACCAGCCTGGCCAAGATGATGAAAACCCATCTCTACTAAAAATATGAAAAATAGCCAGGGTTGGTGGCGGGTACCTGTAATCCCAGCTACTGGGGAGGCTGAGGCAGAGAACTGCTTGAACCCAGGAGGCGGAGGTTGCAGTGAGCCAAGATTCTGCCACTGCACTCCAGCCTGGGCGACACAGCAAGACTCTTGTCTGAAAAAAAAAAAAAAAATCACCTCACTTCCCAGGGGAAGAATCTCTGGAATCTCTGACCTGAGGCTACCTACCTCAGGATATTATAACCTAGCCCCAGAGATAAGCATTAAAATATAATTTATTATAAGGAAAGAAAAAACATAATAATGCATATGATGTCACACTTCTCTTTATATAGAATTACATAAAACAAAACAAAAATAAAAAATAAAAATATAAGAAGAGTTGGAGAATGGAGAGTAAAGGTAATCCTGTCCAAAACAAATACACCATTCCCAGTGGATTTCTCAGGGTTTCTGAGGTCAGAGAACCAACGCTACCTGCTTGGAAGAATACCTGATTATCTGAGGCATCCCATCCCAATTTTCTTTTTTTGAAACAGTCTCACTCTGTCGCTCAGGCTGGAGTGCAGTGGTGCAATCTCGGCTTGCTGCACCCTCTACCTCCTGGGTTCAAGAGATTCTCCTGTCTTAGCCTCCTGAGTAGCTGGGATTACAGGTATACACCACCACACCCAGCTATTTTTTATGTTTTTAGTAGAGACAGGGTTTTGCCATGTTGTCCAGGCTAGTCTTGAACTCCTGACCTCAGGTGATCCACCTGCCTTGGCCTCCCAAAGTGCTGGGATTACAGGTGTGAGCCACTGTACCCAGGTGGCATCCCAATTTTCTAGGTTGCAGGAGGCCAGAAGCAACCTATGGCCTGAATATACCCACCTCATCTGTCAGCTCTACTCAGCCATATATGCAAATGTCCAAAATAAAAAGTAATGCTTTTCTATTTTACAAGTAATTATTGGAAATATTCAATGCCTGTCACATACAAATAGGTCAAAGAGTTTTAAAAAATGAATGCTGGCCCAAAGCTACTAAATCAGTTTGTGAGAAGAGCCAGGGCAGGGATCAGATACACTTGACCTTGGCTTGCAAGAGTTCTTGGGTCATAACCAGACAGTAAGTGCCAAACGATGAAACCAAATCATCTTGTTTTATCTGCCCTTAGCCAATCTACTGAGGACTAGATTATAATGCGAAGCTAAGTCACTGAAACATATTTACTTCAGTAAAATAGTCACCGAAAAGACATGTACTGCATTAATCGTTTTGTTTGTTTTGAGACAAGGTCTCTCTTTGTCACCCTGGCTGGAATGTAGTGGTTGGATCAATGGCTCACCGCAGCCTCTACCTCCTGGACTCAAGTGATCCTCCCAGCTCAGCCTCCCGAGGAGCTGAGACTACAGGCATGCACCATCACACCCAGCAGATTATTTTATTTTTTGTAGAGATAGGGTCTAGATATGTGGCCCAGGCTGGTCTCGAACTCCTAGGCTAAAGCAATCTGCCTGCCTCAGCCTCCCAAAGTGCTGGGATTACAGACATGAGCCACCATGACCAGCCAGTTTGAATATTTTTAATGAGGAGTTGGTAAAAAGCTTTTCTCAAAAGCCTGAATTAATTAAAAGTTGCCTTGGCTATTAGGAGTTCATTAGCTAAGGATATTACTCTTGCTTTCATCTAACAGAAAATCTACCCAAGAGAACCATATTCTTGAACTTGTGTTTAGGGTAGGAGCTGGCAAATTACTACTTGTGGCCCAAGTCTGCCCCTTGTACCTGTATTTCTGCATTAGTCTGACTGCAACATTCACTATGTCTATAAATGGCTACTGAACTTCCTAACTTGCAAAACATTTTATCTGACATTGCCAAGATGGTCTTAGGTTCTTATATTGCACACAGCTAAGAAATATGTGTCCCTTAAAATGAGAATGGTTTTTTAAAGGATTAAAACTGGTTACTTAATAAGCTCTCGGGACTAAAGGCAAAATAGAAATCTCATTGTATTCTAACATTAAAATAAAATTTAGCAGTGGACAGCATTGCTTACATTACTTTTAACATTTGATGAAACATGTTAGGATGTTATACATCAGAAATTGTAAGCGTTAAACCACAAAAATCTGTTTTAAATTTTTTTTTTTGAGACCGAGTCTTGCTCTGTCACCAGGCTGGAGCACAGTGGTGCAGTCTTGGCTCACCGCAACCTCCGCCTCCTGGTTCAAGCAATTCTTCCACCTCAGCCTCCCAAGTAGCTGGAACTATAGGCGCGTGCCAAACACCGGGCTAATTTTGTATTTTTAGTAGAGACGGGGTTTCACCATGTTGGCCAGGATGGTCTTGATCTCTTGACCTTGTGATCCACCCGCCTTGGCCTCCCAAAGTGCTGGGACTACAGGCGTGAGCCACCGCACCCAGCCCCTGTTTTAAAATTTTTAAATAAGAATTAAGAGTGCCAAAAGTTTAATGAAGCCTTTCTTCCCAACTGGCTTAGCACGGTTTGTATGTTCTTGTTTTAATTAAGAAAGACTGTATTTAAAAATCTTTGCTAGGACAGCAGGTATATGGAAACTGTATTTTCTACTCAAAATTGCTGTGAACTTAAACTGCTTTTTAAAAACAAAGTTTACTCATTTTAAAAAGTCTATAATAGTATATACCTGGAGTTTCTATCCACAGCCACGCGTATGTTATTTTTAAAAACCCTTCTGTTTACTTGCTTTATCTTTCAGGTTAAAAAAAACGCTCATAACAGAATTCTGGTGTAAGAGCCCAAAGACCAAAACAAATTAAATATCATAATGAGAAATCACGTTTGTGTTTACGGCAAACCTTAGGAAATTTGTTACCATTTCCTTCAAGTGGATAAATTCCTCGATATACGCTATGCATATTTATTGATAAACATACAACCTGGTTTCCCGCTTTAACAATTCACAATTTGTATTCAAAACACATGTCATCACACACACACACACACACACACACACACACACACACACACCAGAAGAGAGGTTTTAAAGCTAATGAACAAAATCTGGGTCTGGCTTCTTGGCTACGGAGTCTTGGCAAGGTGAACAATGATGGCAAATTCAACAGGGATTCTGAAGGCCTCAATCTGCTCGCTCTTTGGTGGTCTTTGAGAGGACTGTCTAGCTCAAATTACCTCATTTTGCAGATGGGAGGAAAAGAGCCCAGGTCAAGTGACTCACCCACAGAGCCAACTGGCAACAGAACTAGACTGAAAATCCAGGTCTCCAATTCTCCATCCAACAGTGGTAACTTAATTCACTCATTTAAACTCTGTTCAGAATGGTTCATTTGGCTCATTTCCTTTGGCTTTTACAAAAATAGTTTCACTTTTAGACTGTGAAGTACTTTAACATTATAATCTACAATTTGGTCAATTTGATGATAAAACTAGACCTAATAGCTATCAAGCCATATAGAACTGCTGGGAATGCATTCGGTCACAGAGAATAGATCATATGTGAAGTCATGGCTTAAACACACAGTAGGATTAGGCATCTCACATAGGAAGTGACATTGAAGCTAGGGCCACCGCAGATACTCCATGAAGCCATTAGGGACCAGCTGTTCCTATCTTTCTGTACTGCCATCCTTAGCACACTGGCTTTATCCCCGTGTTTTGTGGTCACAAACGGTCATAGAAATTCAAGATGTTGTGTCCAAGTTCCAGGCAGAAGGCAGCAGAAACAAGACAAAAGCTGAAAGTTTTTGTTTCTCCCCCCGCCCCGCAATAAAGCTTTGCTGTGTTACCTGGGAGGGACATACTCCTCAGCCAATCCCACTGACGCCATATGTGCCATTACTGTGATCTGGCCACATGCACCTGAAAGGGATTCTGTGAAAGTATTTTCGGCGGAGCACATGGTCACCCTGAACAAAAAAATCTGGAATTCTTTTAGAAAGGAAAAAAATGGGAATGAATATCAAACAGGCGAGTAGCAGAGGCTCCCGCACTATGTAATTTAGATATTTTTTGACTTCTTTATGGTGCCTTTTCAAAAGACAGATCGGATTCCAGGAAGAAGACGGCACTTAGAGTAAAAAGTATTACAACTAAAACCATAGTAACTCCCCAGTCCACGACACTGGGAGAAATGAAAAGGGAAAGGTGTCTCAAAACCGACTCTGCTGCCAGGATGACGGCACCTGTGGGTGTCGTCCCAGCTACTTGGGAGGCTGTGGTGGGGCGGTCACTTGAGCCCAGGGCCAGCCTGAGTAACAGAGAGAGACCCAATCTCTAAAAATAAATGTTTAAAATAAAGACTTTAAAAACAAAAAACAAAAAACAGAGACTACTAAAATTTGGAGAGTCAGAGTGTGATTGAGTAAACATATATATATATATGGAGATGGAGTCCTGCTCTGTCGCCAGGCTGGAGTGCAGTGACGCAATCTCGGCTCACTTTGACCTCTGCCTCCTGGGTTCAAGCAATTCTTCCGCCTCAGCCTCCCAAGCAGCTGGGACCACAGGTGCGTGCCACCACGCCCAGCTAATTTTTTTGTGTTTTTAGTAGAGACGGAGTTTCACCATGTGGGCCAGGATGGTCTCGATCTCTTGATCTCATGATCCCCCCGCCCTGGCCTCCCAAAGTGCTGGGATTACACGTGTGAGCCACCGTGCCTGGCTGGATTGAGTAGATTAATGTAAAAGATTCTGGAGCCATACATAGATTGTTCAAGGCACAGACTATTTGACTATCAAATTAAAAGACAATATTTCTATGAATTCCTTGGGGACTAAAATGGTGTTGGCCAGAATCATGGGAAGGAAAGGCCAAAAATGCCTGTGGTCTTTGGTTTTCTGCCTAAGATGTGCTCTCTCTTCCTCATCTCTCAAGAGGTAAAGATGATTCAAGAAAGCGGGGGAAGTGTTTTGGCAATGGAATTGTTGAAAACTGCCAAAGCCTGGGTTTTCTAGTGCTATGGGCCCAGATCTGCCTCGTGAAGATAAAACATCAGTAGTGTCAGTAACTCTGAACCGTGTGCCTACCGCTACCCTCAATACTTAACGTGCATCTTCTCTCACTGTCCTCAGAACCATACCAAGGCAGCTACAATGATCTCACTTTATAAGAGAAGGTGAGACTAACAGGTTACGTAACAGCCCAGGTCACATATAAAGTAAATGGCAGAACTGGAAGAATTAAATCAATTAATATCCCTAAAGCACTCAACTCAGTGCCCAGAACAGAGGTGCTCAATCTATTAAATTAATATTATCCTTCTCCCCAGTATCTCATCAACCACCATAGTTTCTCAAGACGAACAATAATCACAGTAATCAAAACAGCAATGGCTTCTCTTCATTTACTAATCACTTATTTGGCACCTACTGAAGACAAAAGGGTTAGCTATAGCCTCACAGAGATGACATGGTACTGGTTTCCATGTGAGTACTGCTCACATAGAATGAATGAATACATGACTGCAATCTACACAGTGTGGTGGAGAAAGTGAGAATCAGAGCGATCAACTCTTCCAACGTCTGCACTGAGTGCTGGTCCTGGCTGAGTGGCTGTTTCCTGAATCCTCTGTGGCAGCCACAGTCTTTTATCCACTAATTCTTCACTACATACTTAAAATTTTGTTTTAGTGCTAAGAATACAGCAGTGAACAAAACCAATAAAATCAAACACGATCCTAGGGGAAAACGATAAAAAAAAAACACACAGATAAAAAACAGTGTCTGTTGGATGGTAATAAGTATTACATAGATAAAGCAGAGAAAGGGGATGGGTTGTTGTTGTTTTCCCCCGAGGGGTGAAATTTTAAACAAGGTGGTCATGGAACGCCTACTTTAAAATATGACATTTCAGTGAAAACTTGAGGAATCGAGGGAACAAAGTATTCAAAATCAGAGGGAAGAATATTCTAGACAGAGGAAGAAGCATCTATTACACAAAGGTCCTAAGGCAGATGCATGCCTGGTGAGCTCACAGAAGAGCAAGGACATCAGTGCCGTCATGGAGGAATGATGTGGAGGAGATCACTGGGCAAGCGAGTGAATGAGAGGCAGGACAGTGACAGCCGACCGTACAGGGCTGTAGACACCGTCTAACTCTGGCCAGTACTCAGAGTAATGCTGGAAGGCTCTGGGATGGTTTTCTAAGCTAATTATTCTTGCCCTAGGGGTCAAGACTAGAAGTGAGAAGACCAGGAAAGAGGTTCTGGCATTCATCCAGGTGGGAGATGACAATGACTTGGGACCAGAATGAGAGCAGCAGAAATGGTGAGTTCTCAGATTCTGGATGTCGTCTGAAGGTCAGATCTAAAGAACCAGATAGAAAGGAGTCAAGGATTTAGCTTGTTTCTATTCCAACAGCTAGAAAACACCTTATACTGAAGATGACGAAAAGTGCGGACAAAAATTCCCTAATTTTTCTGTGTAGATGTGTAGACAAGTAAAACTTTCCAGAATTATATACTTACTAACTTATATACACTAGATATGTTTATGAAAACAACCACAGGGAAATGTTTTCTTAGTGATTTTTTATTTTACCATTTGAGACTCTTACTCCACAATCTTTTTTTTCTTGGATGTGCTCATCATATACTGATCTTTTTTAACTTTCACATTAAGAAATAGGCTGGGAAAATTTTCCTGGGAGGCGTCTGTACTCAAGAGATGGGACGATTACTTCACAGAAGCAGGCAAAACAGTTCTCAACAAACTTTCCATGTGCTAAAACTGTTATGGTTTTGGCTTCAGAGTGTGGGCAGTTACTGGGTTCTCGAAGAGGACAGGAGAGTGAATTACACATCCCTTTAAAAAGTGGCTGTTGTCGTCACCAGCATTTCACTGTAACTATTACTGGATAATAGTGAGAACCGACAGATGGGATTCTTCAGATGAGAGCTATTTGCCAGCTGGCAGAAACTAAATTGATCAAGATAAGCAAAAAGGCAAAAGAAGTGAAAACTAAAAGTTTTACCTAAATCCTCTCTCCCAACTTTTTCAAGCACATGGATCCAGCCTCACATACATGCATAGATGGCAGAACAGTGTTTAACCCAGGCTCTGAATAACAACGGCAACTTTCACTTAACTCAAACGAAGGGTCTCACTTCTGTGTGACCCGTGTTCCAAGGAAGGAGATGAGGGCTCAGATATACCTTTCAGATAATGAATGACTTTTTGGGTTGGTCACTCCTGGATTTCTTTGCTGTTGTTTTGTTTTGGGTTTTTTGTTTGTTTGTTTTTTGAAACAGTCTCACTCTATCGCCCAGGCTGGAGTGCACTGGTGTGATCTTGGTTCACTGCAACCTCCACCTCCCAAGTTCAAGCAATTCTCCTCTCTCAGCCTCCTGTGTAGCAGGGGCTACAGGCATGCGCCATCATGCCCAGCTAATTTTTCTATTTTTAGTACAGATGGGGTTTCACCATGTTGGCCAGGATGGTCTTGAACTTCTGATCCCAAATGATTTCCCTGCCTCAGCCTCCCAAAGTGCTGGGAATACAGGCACCAGCCACCTGCCCGGCCCACTCCAGGATTTCTTAACTCAGAACTCGGATTCAGGTGCGCCTGCCACACAGGATCACTGTCATACAATACGTTCATGTTCAAGTCAAGTGATCCTTGTCAGAGGCATCTACCATACATACAGGCATACCCATTTGATTCCACATCAACATTCTAGCCTTCAAAAAAAAGTCCATTAAATTATTGTAGTTGAAAAGAACTAGAGTTTATCTGTGGTATCTATTAATAACTAGACAGGGTTTGGTTTGAAATTTTTTGAGAAAAAAATTATAAGTAATGTGGCATTTAAATTCTTTTTTAAAAATTCAGGAATTTCAAAACTATCATGTATATATCAAAAATTCTTTGGCTTCCAAATTTAACCTTGTCTTAGGAATGTAAACTAATTGGTCAGAGATTTCGCTTTCCTTTACAAATGAGCTATCTTGAGCCTGATGAGGTTTGCACAAAGCTAATGACAGAGGCAGGCTCAACTCAAAAACCCGCCTCTCACTGCAATGTTCAGGACCCCAAGAAGTGTTAAAATACTAATTCTGAATGACAGCCTCCTCATTAACCAACCCAAGATAAGTCATACATGCTTTTTGCCTCTTTTTGACTGCATTATTAGTCATATTCTTGATCTGATCAATAACAGGACTTCTTATTACAAGTATTTAGTAATTCCAACATCTGTTAAAAGATGGAAATGTAAGAGTAATAGTTGCTAAAGCTTTCCAGATCAGGGGTTCTCAAACTCAAACCATGCTTCAAAACCACCTGGGACCTTGCTCAGTCTGCAGATCCATCTCTCTAGTTCCACAGCCTAGATCTGATTACGTGTTCTAGGGCGTGCCTGAAAACAGGCCTCCCCAGAGTGGTTCTGATTCAGGTAGCTCCTGGACCACACTTCGAGAAATGATATTTGGAACAGGGTTTCTCAAGCTTTAACGCACCTATGAATCACCTGGGGGCCTTGTTAAGATGCAGGTTTTGATTGGACAGGTCTAGGGTGGGGCTGATTCTGCCTTTCTAACGAGCTCCCAAGTGTTGAGATTCAGCTGTTCCTTCCAGTGAGGGTCTACTAAAGATAACTATTATAACTAAACTCATTAAGGTTTTAAAAATTCTTTACGTTACAGGTTATTGCTTTGTAAGACACTCTTTACTTGTCCACTTTTATATAGTTCAATAGTGTTAAATAGATTCATATGGTGTACAACCATCACTACCTTCCATCCATCTCCTCAACTGTTTTCATTCTGCAAAACTAAAACCCTGCACCCCGTTCAACAACTCCCCATTCCCTGGCCTCCAGTACCCGGAAACCCCCATTCTGTTTTCCGTCTTTTTGAACTTGACTCTTCACATTCAAAAAGGTACCGCATATAAGTTGACTCAAATATTTGTCTTTTTGTGACTCGCTTGGTTTGTCCTTTTTAAAAATGAAAATTTTGATGCTTCTCTTCCATAACCCTGTGTCTCATCCTGTAGAGTTGTCACTTTTGGCACCATCTTAAGGACTGAGCGCCTTTTCACACAGCCCTAAGGGCCTAGCTGCTCCTGGTTCACCTTTTGTTTAATTACAGAAGTTGCAAAATATGATAGAAAGAGTCCTAGATTTGAAAATGACACAATGACTCAAGCAGATCAAGTGATTTCCAAATATTAAAAGGTAATAATATAAATGCTTCCTGGCCAGAGAGGTGCACATAGGATGGGACTAGAATAAAAATTCAAACTTAACATAATTCGATAATTTTAAGAGATTATCTCTGCTACTGCTGCGTATTACTGAATTCCACTCTATGCAGGGCTATGAAGGGTACAAAAGAACCGAGATGTGGTTCTGCACCCAAAGAGCTTAGAGCAACTTTGTCCCACAGAAATATAACAGAGGCCACAATAATTTAAAATGTATTGTAGTCACATTAACATAAAAAAGTAAAAAGAAACAGATACAATTAATTTTATTAATATACTTATTTAAGCCAGTACATCCTAGATTTTATCATTTCAACATGCAATCAATGTAAATAATTATCACTAAGACACTCTACATTCTTTTTTTCTTCCAGACAAACTCTTTAATATCCGGTGTATATTTTATGCTCACAGCGTAGTATGGACTAGCCAGGTTTCAAATATGCAACGGCCATGGGCGGCTAGTGGCCACCACTGGGCAAGACAGACTTAGCTTCAGATTTTAGAGACCAAGAATATATTTCAAGCAGTGGTGACTTGAATGTGGACAGGCTGGGGTTATGGGAGAAAATCTCAAGCTAAAGATACAGGCCTAGGCAGAGAACCCGTAATAAGCTTGAATACACTGAGACTGCCATACACTGTTTTCTGCTCTATGCTTTCCTAATACACACAATTTTAGTCAATGGGACGCATACTGCTAGGATTCTGTGACCCTCATTAAGCCTACTGACCAGCAAATGGCTCATCTTCCCCATTTCTCTTGTTGCAGTTCTCATATTATAAACTGTATTTATAGATGTATGATTAATTCTAATACAGGAATTAATTTAAGGTTTCCTTTAGACTTCAACCTACTTTAGCTCAGTCCTCTGTATCCTGAGAGATGAGCTGAAAAGCAGACACGGTACAGATAATTCTAAATTCTCTATTTTGTTTCTTCAAAATACAGGTATTCTCACTGGTGGCTTTCTCACAACACTTTCCTTTCTTTCTGCCTTATTTTTTTTTTTAAAAAAAAACAAACCCTCAAAGCCTGATAAGATTTTAAAGATGCAATTAATTAAGGTTCCATACGGGGCTTTTTAAAAACCACCTAATTGCTGACAAAATACCAACTAGGCTGATGTACAGTGAGGCAAAAGAACCACCAGTCATTATCAAAACCTTAAATCATATGGGAAGGTAAAAACATATAGCATGCTATTTTCACATACCATATGCAGAAAGGCATGTGTGAGGGAGGCTTTAATCAAGACAGGAAGAGGCATTTTCAGAGATCACTTCTTAACAGAGTTGTGGACTGTCACTCTCATGCCCCTCACTTGTTCTTTCCAACATATTACCATCTGGCCTTGCTCCAACTATCTGCAATCTGCAACTCTTCTTTCAAAGTCAACAGCAACAAATGCCATTGGTCTCTTCTCAGCCCTCAAGATCTCTGACTACTCTGCCACATCACTTTCTTCTTCTTTTCTTTTCTTTCTTTCTTTCTTTTTTTTTTTTAACAGACAGGGATATCCTCTGTCATCCAGGCTGGAGTACAGTGGTGTGATAATAGCTCACTTCAGCCTCCTGGGCACAGGCAACTTCCTGTCTCAGCCTCCCAAGTATCTGGGACTGCTGGTGCACGACAACATGCCTGGATAGTTTTTTTTTTATTATTTTTTTGTAGAGACAGGGGACTTGCTACATGGCCCAAGCTGATCTCAAACTCCTGGCCTCAAGCAACTCTCCTAGCTTCAGCCTCCCAAGTTGCTGGAATTACAGGCATGGACCACTGAACTCAGCCCACTTTCTTCTTTAAATTCAATCTTCTCCTCCACTTTCCACCAATCCAGACAGCGCTTGTTCTCCGTTTTCTATCCAAAGCTAATCATTCTTTCCCTCTCACTGGCTCCTCTTTCAGTAATTCTGATTGTAAAGTAAGACTCTGTCCTCACTCTTCACTTTCTCACTCAGACATATCATCCACACCTAAGGGTCAACAGCCTCCTCCACTCTTTCAGTTCTGACCTTTCCCTTGGCATTCCCAGTCACTTGCTGCATGCTTCCACTTGCAGGGAATTCATTACCTTTAGCAAATGCACTAAAAGTAAGTGCCCAACTGACTATCAAATACCAGAAGTGTACCCAAAGGACACTTCAATTCCTCACTGGGTCAATTCCCTCACTTGGTACCCAGTTCCTCCCTGGGTCAAAATCTTTCCTGTGTGGAAGCGAGAGAAAGGAACAGAATTAACATTCAACGTTGTGACGAGCCCAAAACCTGTCTCCTGATGATCACATTTTATTTGGTTGTAGAACCTGCACCTCCTTTCCCACGATGCCATGCTTCCTCTTTCTCAACAAATACTTACTGCTGGTGAATGTCTATGAATCAGAAAACCACGGGACTATGCCTCTACTCCACTCAAACTCTCCATACTCCCAAAGCTGGACCTCATGGACCTCAGATCATGTGCTACTTAGACACGGCGCTCTAATAAACCACTTTCTGGCCAGAAACTCGTCCTTCTTGTACGTCCTTTCCCTTTCATCCGCTGCAGCTGTCCATCACGATCCTCAGGTCCTGGATGCTGCAGCACTCTCTGCAGTTATCAGGGGAGGCTTCACTGCCTTCATTTCATTTCCCTGCCAGCCCAGTCTAGGACCCTCAGCACACACACTCATCACCGCGTATACCACCAGCCACCACCCACATGCTCTTTGATGCCCAGGTTCATTTGGTCCAGCTTATTTCTCTCCTAAGTGTGAGACTCAATAAATACACAACCACTCCACTGTGCTCCTCAAGAGCTTATTAACTACCTCTTTTAGATTCTCCTGGGTATAGTCCAGACTTAAAATGTCTCACTTTGGGAGACAATGTAATTTAACCATTGGAAGAACAAATGTTGCCCTATATATTTCAGGCGTTTTCCAACTCAAAACCTCCAAGAAAAAAAACAAACATGTATCTTAAAAGATGCAGAACTATTTAGGGCAAAAAGGACACAGAGCATGAGAAAGAAAAAAAGATGTCATTGAATTTAACAAAAGAGTGAACAATATTGTTAACAGTAACAAAAGAGTTAAGCATGAAGTAATTAGGATACAGTACTTGAACTTGGCACCACGTTTTACCAGGCATTACAACATTGCTATGGGTTTCAAAGCTCCGTTCGAGCAGAGGAAAAAGGATTTGAACTCTCTCACTGTACTGGCAACACTACCTAGGCATGAAGAAGACAATATCTGATAGAATAACGAATGTTGTATATGTGATTCATCAAACTCTTCAATAAAAATATATATTAGAAATTAACAACATCCCCTTTCAATCATGTTTCAAAAATAACACAATCTTTTCAACACAGATAGACCCCGCCCCCAGATAAATTAGAATCTCTCCGTTGCCATGCCTCTGTGGACCTAGAAATTGCCACTTACATTTGTAAACAAGGCTTGGTTTCATTACTGCAAATCAATTTGGAAGGACTTATCACTCCACAGAGAGCTGAAAAATTGAATTTCTGGACTTTTAAGGAAGAGGGTTTAACTACATTAAGGATTCCAAAAGGAAGATCACTAACTCTTCTTTAGCAGACAATGTCTCTGGAGAATTCTCATCTATTTCTTAATGTAGTGGCAACTGGATGTTATCAGTGGCAACTGAGGTATCTGCCTACACCTGCTGATGCTCACAAGTAAAAACTAAGAAGTACTGTGAATCTCTGTGATAATGGAGGATAAAGCTACCACTGAAGTATTTATCGCTAATAAGTAATGAATTTTAAGGAAAAAGAGATACTCAAATCTATCTATAACCAAACAAACAAACACCTAGAAAAATCTAAGGTTAAAGGACATGTATAGTTTGACTTTTGATCTGAGCCTTCCTTAATAACGTAAGTTTAAAAACTATTACGAAAGTGACAAGATCCCATCTCAGACAGCAGAACGAGAACAAGGCTATTCTTCAACTTAGTCATCTTCTTTTATCTTTACAACTTCAATCATAGATGTAAATGGAAATTTCTGCTCCCTTTGCTACTTTTCTGCTTTACTGAATTTTATAATGAAAACGTCTGTTCCTTCCAGACAGAGCACGAGTGTCATTCAAATTGTACACACCAGGCCAAGAGTGAATGCATTTGTTTAGATGCAAAAATCATTTAAATATGCATCATTATAGGCTGGCTGCAGCACATTTGTGGATACAGCAGTTTAAAATTCTCCTAAGCAATAAAGCAAGGCTAAAAATGAAAGTGCATTCAGGCTTCAAACATCTTCAGACTATGTTTTCCTGTTTGCACACAGCAAGCCCCGCCTTCCTTTCCTGACCCTACTCAAACAGAAAGCACTGGAATCAAGCCCTAGCCCATCCTAATACCCCAAACGCCTCTGGGTCAACAATCCAAAGTCACATGAAAACTCCATCTTCAGTTTCTCTCTCCAGGGAGCACATATTTTGAAGAGCAAGCATTCCAATCAAGCAGAAACTCAGCCTTTAAATCAAATTAAGCTTTAAATAGTCTGAAGTAAGGCCTTGCCTCACACAGAAAGTGTGTGAAGAAGAGACAGCTCTCATTTTATATTTAACATTTAGAAATGAGAAAACTGTGTGTGATTAATGCTTATTGGGGTTATCCCTCATTTCAAATAATGAAGTTCCTGTCTTTCATTTAAAATTATAAAGAAGATTAAAATGTATATTAAAGAAAAATTATAGTTAGGATCTGAAGTGTTTTAACCCAGAATTGTGGTTTTTGAAGAAAATGCTGAGAAAAGATTCGATTTGGTAAGAATATCTGGATACCAGAATTTTCTAAGAAAGGTGATTTACCATTTTTGGGCCAAAGGCAGAGAGTTTCTAACAACGGTAAGGTTAACAGGCTGTAGGATCTTAATTCTCTAAGCTTAAGATGATCCATTTAATGACTTAAATAAGTATGTACTCAAGGTCACCCACAAGGAAGAAAAAGGTCAGTTATCTCTCTTGGCCTAACCCCCTCCCCACTCATGCCAGTATGCGGCAATTCTAGAGATTCACTTCATTTTTGGTTTATGTTCAAACTGTCTGGATATTTCAGGACCTTTGCTTTTATGTTTCCATAACAGGAAACTTATGATTATTTACATAAGTCCCTGAAAAATGTGTATTTTTAAAGCCATCTAGAGTAGGCCATCTTTAGGAGAAAACAGAGCTCTGATGAGTTAAAAAGCCAACTGGAGTGCCAACAAGTACAAAAGACATCTTTGCCTACAATTCTCATGTGCAAAAGAACATTCATCAATTATAACGATAAATAACAGGCAATATGTGTGTTTCCCTGGATCCCCTGCACTTGATAAAACCATACTGTCATTTTACACTCATTTTAGCAGTTTTTAATCTAAAAAAAAAACTGGCCATTTTTTTTTTTTTTTTTGGTATTCCTATAAAGGACAGTTTTCTAGGTTTCCAGATGATTTCACTTTCTCTTCTTCCCAGTTATAAATTTTGGTACAACTGTAAGCTCTCCTCACATTGTAAGATGATAATTACAGCAGTGAGACCACACCTGTGTTTTTTTTTTTTCTTTTTTTTCATTTTTTTTGAGATAGAGTCTCACTCTGTCTCCAAGGCTGGAGTGCAGTGGTGCAATCTCGGCTCACTGCAACCTCCACCTCCTGGGTTCAAGCGATTATCCTGCCTCAGCCTCCTGAGTAGCTGGGACTACAGGTGTGTGCCACCATGCCCAGCTAATTTTTGTATTTTTAGTAGAGATGGGGTTTCACCATATTGGCTAGGCTGGTCTCGAATTCCTGACCTTGTGATCGTGATCCGCCCACATTGGCTTCCCAAAGTACTGGGATTATAGGCATGAGCCACCATGCCCGGCCCACATCTATGTTTTTTAAAAAAGATACTTTGCAAGAAATACATTTAAGTTGAAGTATCTGAAATACTTTTCAAAGTCAAACTTTGAGAGGATTATGCTTAATTATATATCCTCACATTTTTAAATTGTTAAAAATGAATACATAAATATTTCTTAAGGATTTATGCTTGATTTATTTGATTCTTACATACTTGTCATTAACTGGCAGAGAAAGCAAAAGCAACAACAACAAAAATACTTGGTTGTGGTGATAGTCAGAACGAGGTTGATTTCTGCATCTATAGGAGGGTTTCTACAATAAGCTCATTCAAATTTAATTAGTTCTTTGCATTAAATCAAGGGTCTAGGAGAATTTAATAAAAGCCAAAAACACTCCTAACCTTTGCCCAAAACAAATTTTTATCCCAAATGGTACTCAACAATAAACCAACCGAGAAAAATGGAATAACAGACATACGCCATGTTCAAGAGTTCTCTGTTTAACCTAAGAAGCCTGAATTTGCCATTTTTTGATAAGGAACATGTGTACATCCTAGACGAAGTATCCCACTGAGTGTGAATTCTTGGAGTAGCATCCACAGAAAGAGGACCAGTAAATAGTATGTGTGAGGCCTGGCCTGGACATGATGGCTCAGGAATCAACAATGCAGGCCTCTGAAACACCACTGCACTGATGAGATCTCCTAGCAAGTATGTGCTGTGTGAGAAAACGAACAACCCCAGAGGACTCCTATTGAACACTGATATTTAGAATTTCTGAATTCTGATTCTAAGTATTTTGCAATTTTAGAATGTCTGAATCCTAAATATTGTAAAAAGACAGTGGGGGGGAGAACCTGAAAGGACAATGAGGGACAGCAGAAAGAAAAACAGAATCAAGAGAATGACATCGGTATGGGAAGAATGCACCCATCAACAGGCTCCGAAGCCACTGGGAGGCTGTGAACACAACAGTGCCCAGTGAGTTGCACAACCAGAAAGGGAGCAAAGAGCTCATTCCCTGGAGTTCAAGGAACAGATGCCTGATAACAGCTGACTGTGGAGGGAGCTGGAGGTTAGGAAGATCACACAGAACTTCTGACTACCATAAGAAGAAGTATGGCTATGAAGAGACAGAGCAAGAGTGGAAGTCAAAGGAACACACGGAGTTGAATGACTAGAGTGAGGGACCATGGCACCCACTAGAAAGAAGAGGAAAAATATGAGAACACTAAATACTATTGACACGTGAAATTAAATACAGAGTCATCAGGCCCAGGGTCTTTATGAAGTCAAAGATCAGATACACTGAGGTTAAGGAACCTATTGAAGAAAATATGTGCATGGATGCCCAGGAATTTAGACTCAACTGAGAATTTCGAGAATTTAGAACAACGGTGGGGTCGGGGGAACTAAGCTTACATTATTTAAATAGCAAAACAGGGTAACTTCCTGACATAGTGAACATGAGCCTATTCATATTAAATATGCTTGGAGAATATCATTAGTCCATGGCTTACAATCAATTCTAAGCTTTCAAGAAAGCAAGAGCTACAGGACCTATTCATAAAAATACGGCAACACTGGGAAACTATCTTCCTGGCTGATAAAGACACCATCCTGTCCCCCAAATTTTTATGGCATAAAAATACTTAAAACTTTAGAAGGAGAGTACCTACATCTTTTAATATATCAAACACCTACTAAAACACTATATTCATGTAATCATTTAATAAAGGCATAAAAATATGGTGATGCCGGGCGTGGTATCTCATGCCTGTAATCCCAGCACTTTGGGAGGCCGAAGTGGGTGGATCACGAAGTCAGGAGATTGATCCTGGCCAACATAGTGAAACTTCATCTCTAATAAAATAACAAAATAATAATAATAATAAAAAGCTGGGCATGGTGGCACGCGCCTGTAGTCCCAGCTACTTGGGACACTGAGGCAGGGGAATTGGTTAAACCTGGGAGGCGAAGGTCTCAGTAAGCCAAGATCACACCACTGCACTCCAGCCTGGGCAACGGAGCAAGACTTGGTCTCAAATATATATGTGTGTGTGTGTGTGTGTGTGTGTGTTGTGTGTGTGTGATAACAGAAGTTCATGTTTAGCTTTCATAAATAGTATCCTAACCTTTAAGGTACAACATAAGAATCTGAGACTTCTAAAACCTATCATCACTGAATAATATTTAGAAGCATATTTCTGTAAAAATAATTCTTTATTATTAGCCTTAAAAACAAAGGACAATAAAACTATTGTAAATGAATCTAATGGTATGTTTTATCTCTAAACTCAGATACCTCCAATATTCACCGACTTTTTACTAGACATGTATAGGATAGGTTGAACCTTATTTCTGGAGTTGAACATTCTTTTGATCAAGATCCAAAGACACTTGGTTTCTTCTCATCTGAGATCCCTATGTTACTTCTTGGTTGTTACATAAAACCTGCTCTTCCTCTGTTGATCAATAAGGAGTAAGTAAAGTAAATGACATTTGCCATAATCTCAGGAATTGTTTCAGGCATGTGAAATTGCTGCTCCATACCCTCTGTCTTTCTAATGTTTGGGGTATTCCTTCTTTTCCCTTTCCTTTTCCAATATTCAGCTACATCCTCAATTCATTCATTAAATATATGTATTTATTAAGTAGGTATCACGTGCCAGACATGTTCAAGCTCTGAGAATATTTCGGTGAATTAACAAAAGTCCCTTGGCTGGGTGTGGTGGCTCACACCTGTAATTCTAGCACTTTGGAAGGCTGAGGTCAGGAGTCTAAGACCAGCCTAGCCAAAACGGTGAAACCCCGTCTCCACTAAAAACACAAAAAAATTAGCCGGGCATGGTGGCAGGCACCTGTAATCCCAGCTAGTCGGAAGGCTGAGGCAGAGAATTGCTTGAACCTGGGAGGCGGAGGTTGCAGTGAGCCAAGACTGAGCCACTGCACTCCAGCCTAAGTGACAGAGTGAGACTCCCTCTCAAAAAATAATAATAATAATAATTAATTAATAACAAATAAATAAATAAAACAGAAGTCCCTATGATTGAAGAGCTTACATTTTGAACAAAAAACAATTATTTCCAATTATTTCCTGAGCACTGCAGGAAAGGGTTAACCATCACCATCATGCACTACTTATTCCCAATACAGCTGCACGATTATTGTTTCCTCTCATCAGGCCCTCAAAACCACTGACTGTAATACTTTTTCCCAACCTATTACCCTATGAGTTTACTAGAAAAATTCAAAGCTGACCAGAAGCTACTTGCATGATACTATAGGCTGTGAAAATATTACTCCAGAGTATAATCAGTTTTCCTTCCAATCCAATTGTATCATCTATTAAAAGAGCTAACATAATAAAAAGCTATATCCTGATGCCCAGAATTTACAGCATAACAAGGACTAAGAAAACAGGTATGTTAGAGGTAGGTAAATTTACATATTAATGACATGTGCAATACAAATAAAACCACATTGAATATACAGGTATCTTTTTGGACATCAAATAAGAGAAATAATCAAATGAATTAATGTCTTTCCAAATTACAAATCTCTACAACTGTTCCAACTTTTATTAAAAATCTCTACACAACTGTTCCAGCTTTAAATCACGAACCACCTTAGTTCTATTCTAATTTTCTATTATTATTTCTCAATGCTACCAACACAAACTATTTTTCCTGGAACATCCCCATAAACCTTCTTATTTATTTATTACTCTGTGTGTGTGTGTGTGTGTGTGTGTGTGTGTGTGTGTGTGTGTGTTTTGTTTTGTTTTTTTGAGGCGAAGTTTTGGTCTTTTTGCCCAGGCTGGAGTGCAATGGCATGATCTTGGCTCACTGTAACCTCCGCTTCCTGGGTTCAAGGGATTCTCCTGCCTCAGCTCCCTGAATAACTGGGATTACAGGTGCCCGCCACTACACCTGGCTAATTTTTGTATTTTTAGTAGAGACGGGTGTTTCACCATGTTGGCCAGGCTGGTCTCAAACTCCTGATCTCAGGTGATCCGCCCGCCTTGGCCTCTCAAGGTGCTGGGATTATAGGTGTGAGCCACTGCACCTGACCCCCATAAACATTTTAAATCTGTTCCTCTTCATTTTCTTTATACATCCCTCAGGATCCACATCACGGTCCTACTTTCTTTCAAACAACTTCTACCATATGCTCCACCTCACACTACCATTTCCCTACCTCCTATGCTTAGAGCAACCCCTCATGTAACTGACATTATAAAATTTACAATTATTAATTAGGATTGGAAATTTCTGACAGATTTGTGGTCAGGGAAGACTATTCAGGGAACATACGTCTAGTTTTTATCATGTTGATTTTAAAGTTCCTGAACAAACACCTGTCACTAAAGGAGTGAAGATCAACATGTTTCTAGAGTAAAAAGAACCACAAGTACAAACTTCTACAACATCTTACACAGGGAAATTTGGACCTGAAATGGACATAAAGGTTATGTATAATCATAAGTTATACCCAAGAAAAAGCAAACATCTTGTAAAGTCGAGATAATAGCATATAAGAAACTCAGCTCAATTAAACCACAGTTTAGCTTTATCTAATTCAAAGTTAGACAACTAAATTAGGATGCCTTTAACAGTAACTTGACTTGCAACTTTTAAACTTAAAAGAAACTTTCCAGATTAAAAAAAAAAAAAAAAGTTTGGAAACCTTAAATTTAACTTCTTCCTGCCATCAAATTAGGCCTCCTTGATCAATTGCCCCATAAAATTAGGCCTCCCCATCAATTTTCCCACAAAAATCATTCATGGCCATCTCATTTAGCTGTCTCTCCTGCAACTTACCCCTAAGCTCTGTGCTTAAATAGCTATTCTCCTACTAATTTTTCCACTGTAGGTCTTCTCTCTGTGGAACCTGAGCCCACCCCTTTCCTTTCCCACCATTCTACTGGTACAGTTTGATCACGTACATGGCATGTGTATTCTGAGTCTGCCAGAACTGCTCATATTTGTGCATATTTTTATCTTTGTATCTTACAACTCTTTGTTATTTTGTACTTTTGGTTTTTCTTTGTCTGAAGTTAATATTTGCCCCATTTAAAAACTTTGCCTATTTTCTATGCATCCATCAATACTATATCCTTCCCAAACTCTCCCTTAGAACCCTAAAGACCATGCTAAGGACAGGAAAATCCTTTAAACGCAGGTAATGCATCAATGCCATTGTTTCCTGGAGGCCTTTCTCCTGGGACCAGCCCGTTTGTCTCCTCCAATCTGGACTGGCTGCTCTCCAGACGGCTGCACAGCTGTTGCCTTGAGATTTCCCTTCACTGTAGGGTTTCAAAGCCAAAGCCTGAGACTCACTAACAGGAGTAGGAGAAAATAAAAATAAAAATAAAAAGACAGAGACACTCCTGGGATGCATGACCAACAGGAGCTGAAATTTATCAAGGGATATGGAAGACAGGGAATGTTTAATGAAGCCACTCAGTGACTAATATGGTTTAAAAAAAGATGACAGAATCTATCCCTTGACTGTACACTAAAACAAATACTGAGAGCCTTCTTTGTCAAATACTAAAATGTGAACATTTCCTAACAGCCTGTGACATTAAATTAAAATACATCTTAACCCAGGCTGTAGATTCATCTTTATGTCATTCCTTACATCCATGATGCTTTTTTTCTGTAGCTGAAAAAAAGCATATTTTTTTCTCAATACTAATTGAGAACTGACTTAAAAAAATCACTAAGTAAAAACATCAAACAACTTTTTAAAAATATACTTGAGAAAAAAAATTCCTTAATTTCATTTCAGTATTTCCTTCATGATAAACGGTTCTGTTACTACTTGGAATTATCATAAAGATATGCTGTCCCTAATTCACAGTAGTAATAATGAAAAATTTTAAGTTCACAAAAAAAGTATTTCTTTAATTCTTTTCCTAGGGAAGAAATACTTCAAAAGGTCCATATAATTTACTATGAGAAGTCTATGCCTATTATATTTTACATATTTATACACTATTTTTAATGTACTTCATTCTTTAAAACGTAATGAAAACTTGGGTTTCATGGCAAAGGCTAAAGTTAATTCAGTTAATGCCATCTCTTTTACGTTGGCTGTAAGCCACTCTTCTACCCCAAGAATCATAATAATAGCTGTTTGTACCACTCTAAACACTTCCTTAAATTTCATATTCTTCATTTGGCTACAATTATCCATGTGGCATAAACCATAGAGCCCTCAATCCCAAAATCTTCCATTAGTGTCACACATAAATTCTGTTTTCTACTACAGCCACCTGGAAAGTTACTTAATGGCTTGAATGGTTTAAAAAAACAATCAAAACTCAAGACAGGATCTCAAGTTCTCTATTTGTTTTGGGAAATGACATGAGATGTGGGTTCTAAAGACAAAAGGGAAAACTGTCTCCTTACTCTGTTTGGGGTAGAGATTGATGGAAACACAGTTCTTGAAAAAGATGCTCAGAAGCAGCTAGAGTAGAAAGAGAACTCTGATGAAAGTCCAGTTTCTTTCTCTCTCTCTCTCACCTCCCGGGTTCAAGTGATTTTCCTGCCTCAGCCTCCTGAGTAGCTGTGATTACAGGCATGTGCCACCAGGCCCGGCTACTTTTTTTTTTTTTTTTTTTTTTTGGCAGAGACGGGGTTTCTCCATATTGGTGGCTGGTCTCGAACCTCCGACTTCAGGTGATCTGCCCGCCTCAGCCTCCCAAAGTGCTGGGATTACAAGTGTGAGAAAGTCTACTTTCTTCTCTTTTTCCCCATCATAACTATTAGTGATCATTTACCTCCAAATAAAAGAAAATTCCACAACAATAAACACAGTTTGAGATTAGCTAGAAATATTGTTCATATTAAATTGATGTTAAAACAGCAAGCTAAAATGGTGTGGGAATTATCTAATGATTTCCAAGACTGAATGATGCAGATATAAGGAAGCAGCAGCTGTTTACTGGTTGGCCCAGAAAAGTTTCTGTTTCAGAACACCAGATCTGACATAAGAGTACTAATTCCCAATATAGGGAAAAATTTTTAAAGACTCAACATAACAGAAATCTACAGTGTTCCGTTGATGTTATTAAACTGAAGGCATTTTGTTAAGGATGTACCTGTGACACAGCTTCAGAAAGTCCTGAAAACTTGCGCCTTTAAAGGTGTTTTTGTCTTTTCTATGTAACATAGGTGCGAACAGCTGAAAAATGTGACCATGACCGTGTGAAATTTAAATTACAGCTCACTTTATTTTTTTTACTTCTGTGGATGCCAGTGTCTGTCTTGGTCTGTTTCTTCCTGTATATACTGTATATGGAAACCAACTAAAAGCAGTACCTAGGCCAGGCAAGGTAGCTTACACCTGTAAGCCCAACACTTTGGGAGGCTGAGGTGGGTGGATCAACTGAGGTCAGCGGTTCAAGACCAGCCTGTCCAACATGGTAAAATCCTGTCTCTACTAACAATACAAAAATTTGCTGGGTGTGATGGTGCCCATCTGTCATCCCAGCTACTCGGGAGGTTGAAGCAGGAGAATCACCTGAACCCGGGAGGCAGAGGTTGCAGTGAGCTGAGATCACGCCACTGCACTTCAGCCTCAGCGACAAGAGTGAAACTTCATCTCAATAAACAAACAAACAAACAAACAAAAGCAGTATCTATAAGAAATCAATACAAAATATGTTTAGCTATTCATTTGAAAGCAAATGACGAGGGTAAAATTCACCTGTCACCCTTAATCACCTCAAAGTTTTAATTTGCAAATTCCATTATCTGTTAGAGAAAGCTACAATACACATATACAATTAGTGGGCCAACTCAAATAGTGCTGGTAATTCCTATAAAAAATGGCTAAATATGAAAAACCAAAGTCACCGGTGAGTCCTAAGATTCTGCTCACGTTTTGAGTTAAAAAAAGTTTTTTCTGCTCATTTTTTTACACGACTGAATTAAAACAGCTTTTACAAAATTTCTTGCTTTCCAAGGATCACCTATGTCTTTTACTAGAAAATAGTCATTTTTTTCTTTTCTTTTTTTTTTTTTTAGGCCTGCAATGGACAGTATTTATGGGGGAAAATGTTATCTAAAATCTACAAAGATATTTTATACTGAGAAATGTTACTTAAAAGTCAAACTTAGGACTACAGGGTATCTTTTTAATAGACTATATTTTACATATGAAGCTTCTTTTTCCACATCAAAAATTCTAATTCTCAAATACATGGGACGATTAAATTAAAATATTGCACAACTATTCATTTACGTTACACCACATTACTTATGCACCAGGCTTAGAATTACACACTAATACTACCACTATTAATATAAAAACAGTTAATGTTTCTTTATGAACATGTTCTCATTCTTTCCCATTAAAGTTACAGAATCTCTTTATTGTCACAGTGTATAGCTGTGGAATACTATATTATCATACTTTTTACCGTCATTGAGTCTTAGTTTTTGGTTCTACTTAATGCTCATTACCCATCCTTATGTCAGTTTTTCTCTAGGCATTTTGGTTATCTGAAACTTGTTCTCTAGCAGATTCTGCAGGAAAATAATGTGAAAATATGCCATGAGTTATTGTATGTTAACATTTGTTTCATGTGATCATATCTGCATGTCAGTTTGATTGAATATAAAATCCTTGTTTTGGCCAGGTGTGGTGGCTCACATCTGTGATCCAGACCTTTAGGGGGCCGAGGAGAGCGGATCACCTGAGGTCAGGAGTTCAAGACCAGACTGGCCAACTGATAAAACCCTGTCTCTACTAAAAATACAAAAAGTTAGCTGGAGGGTTAAGAGTGCCTGTAACGCCAGCTACTCAGGAGGCTAAAGCAGGAGAATTGCTTGAACCCGGCAGGTGGAGGTTGCAGTGAGCCGAGATTGTGCCATTGCACTCCAGACTGAGCAACAAAAGTGAAACTCTGTCTGAAAAAAAATTCTTGTTTTTCATTTGCGTTCTTTGATATCTTAAATGCTGCTTTATTTTTCTTTGGCATAAAGCACTTCTGTTGAAAACTGATACAAATATAATTTCTTTGTAAGTGAAACACAAAAATATTTCGTGCCCTTAAAAATTATAAACTTAGCTGCCAAAAAGCAAAAAGTACTATGTGTATACATAAAAGAAGTATACATTCAATGCCATCTTGAAAATAATTATTTGGATATATACTTTAAATTATAACACAATAGTATTTATTATAAATAAATGAAAACAGTAATGATTTTTAAAAAACTACCACTCTTATTATGACCATTTACTTCTTCTTTCTGAAAACTGTGAACCATATTCTATACATATTGTTTCAGTTCCTACCTTAAAGACTTTGTTGACCCTCTGTCTGAATACCTAAAATAAATCTCCTTTCTTGCCTTGAAATCTTATCCTTGAAATCTTGGCTCACAATACTACTTCCTATCTTCCTGAAATTCCTGAGCTGAAATCCCACCCCACTTCATGCTCACTATCAACTCTTCGAGACGAAGGCCCACATTTCACCCATCTCTAGGGGCTCATACCTGTAGGTGATCAATAAAAACATACACAATGAACATGTAAGTTTTATTAGTCAATTTTTTAGGACTTACTTCTCTGTGAATATTCAATAAACTGTTTCTAAAGTTGAAAATTTGGAAAAGAAATATTTAAAATTGTTTAAATGGATTTCAATAGTAATTATTTTAAATGGTTTTAAGTAGAAATTACAGGTGCTTTTACTCTATGAATTAAAAAAATCATAGTTAAATGTAGGGGTATTTATGCTAATGTTAAACTCAGGATCATAAATCAGTATTAAAAATTTTCTCCACATTTTCATATACAGTTATGTAGCACATATATTTTAATATGCCAAATCTAAGATTTGCAAGGCATTCCGCCAGTAACTGTTACATAAAAATCAACTAAACACAAATTTATCTACCAGGATGTTTACGACAGCAGCATTTATAGCAACTATTATACCACCACAAAATAAATAAAACCACCTAAACGACCATAAAGAAAGAGTAAACACATTATAGTGTCTGGTGTGATGCTATATTAAAAATTATGCTCTCCAAGAATATTTAGTTTCACAGATAACAAATTCTAAAAATGTTAGGTGGAAAAAGCAAGTCACAAAACAAGAAACAATTACATAACACTAAAAACAAAAGCAAAACATACATGAAAAAAATGTGGACTGAAAGAAAGTCAAACGGTTTTGGTAATTTTTAGCTAGTGGCTGCATCTTTTCAACTTTGTACGTTGAACATAAATACTTTTGTAATCAGGGAAATTTCTTTTCAGTACGTATTTGCAATTACAAATAAGATGTGCATTAGCCTTGCTATTCATTTTTCAAAGCAATTACTAACAAGCCTTGGGACATTATCATGCCCAATAAGCTGGGTTTCCTTTTCTCACCTATCATTTAGGACCTACACAGATAGATAGACTCTGTGTCGAGACAATTTCAACAAAGCCCACTCATAAGCCATAATAGCAATTTTTCAAAAGTTGTTTCTTTTAATGACTCACCTGACTGTAACTCCAGTAAGGAAGACAAAATTGAAGACATAACTAAGTATTCATTACCATGCTATTATAGCTCTTATCAATCAAAACATGAGCTGTTAAATTCCCAGAGAGAGGACGCAATAGCAGGTATAATAATTAAAATGAAAAGAAACAAAATTGAAAATGGAGCCAAGAAATACCACTAATGCTTTATCCTTTTCAAAATGTGATTCTTAAAAAAAAGTCAGTCTTCTCAACTCATCCCGGGTCCTGAGTTTTAGAAAGCAAATCAAGCAGGGGCCAATGTAATTTCGGTCATTGTAGAACTTGGCGTAAGGCCAAGGAAGGGCTGCAGTGAGCCAAGGGGATGACCTCGCTAGAAGGACGCCATTTTTACAGGGTTTCCTGCTTACTCAAATGGAAGAGGCCTTCACTTTCTAGTCTTCCTCACTCACAAGGAATCTATGAGATAAATGTAAACTCTTCCCATTCTTCCTTCTGGCCTGAAACAAATGTGGCTCCTATATGCAAGTTTGCAGGGAAAAAGAATTAAGGAAGATCAAGAATTTTCCTGAAGAATTAGTAATGATTAATAATGCTGCTTAAATTTCACTGAAGATACTAAGAATGGATTATTTTCTTTTTATTTGGCAGACTGGTGTTTTTAAACTATTTTCCCATACTGTATGTAAAAAAGCTCAACCACCAACAGATAAATTAATGATCATTCTGTGTCAACTTTCAAGTCTTTCAAATTTTTTTAATCATCATTCGATGGTAATACATACAGATAAAAAATTGCATGTACTGATCTCATAGTCTGTCTTTTGCTGATGATAAAAACTACTCATTTATTATACAAATTCATAGAAACACACTTAAAATCAAAATCACCTATAATCTCAGTGTTTAGAGATCAATACTAGAAAGATTTCTTTTCTGTACGTGTCTTCTTTTACTTAGTTGAGAATGAGACTGCATATGCAGATTCTGAAGCATGATTAATGTGGACCATTCAAAGGTCCTATGGGAAGGCCACATATGAAAGAGTCTCATGATGTCTCTCCGAGGATGGCTGATTAGTCTTCCCCGATGAAGAAATGCCCAGCAATTCTGGTCATTCCTTATGAGACTATGACGTAAACAATCAAGAAGCATTCAAGAATCTGCATCATTGTGTGCAGAGGCCAGGCTCATTAAATAATGAGAATGATGAAGTCATCAATTCTCACCACAGTGCATGTATAGCCCCCACAGGTGCATCCTCTAGGACATCAGAATTAGTAGGGTTTACACAATGCAGGTCGGTGGGGACATGCCGTGCCATGGGCACCAGCTCTCTATCACACTGGATTACATGTGGAGATTTACAAGATCCTTAAAGTCTACAATAAAAATGTTTTTCCATCCTCATTTCTATTTTTAAAGTTTGGTGAACTCTCATGTGACATTCTGACTATTATGTTGTACTGATGTGTCTCAAGAGAATTGCTGTTTACATAAATCCAAAGAACTACCCTGGTATAGTATGTCATAGTATTCAAATACGTCCTTTCCATACTAAGGAAGATAGCTGTAGATAATGCACACAAAGGCAGCAAAGAAACCTAGGAAACAAGGCATGCTTTTCTTAAAATTGTATTAAAACAATAAAATTTAAAATTATTATGAGTTGAATACCTTTCTCATTTGACCACATCTGATTAGATTTCTAGTCATTACTAATTACATATTTGGAAGGTCTTAATTACAGATGAAACAGAATGACATTTAAAGAAGAAAATCTTTAACTTCTAATTCTGCTTTTGGATTAAGCTGTTAACCTGACTTTGCACTCATAAGTCAACAGTAATGTATTTTATGCAACATACCTTGCCTTTGCTGGTCAGAGACAGGTACAGAAAAGTGCCAATTTCAACAGTGGATATATTATACCATGAAGAGCAGTCATTCAAATGGAAAGTGCTGAAAGTTTTGCAAAGAAAATACTCTCCTTGAATGGTAGTAATGATGGGCTTGAATCCCACATGGGATAATTAATAAAATGTTCATATGATTAAGACGAATCTTACCCTCTGGTTCCAGAGGTACTACCAAAAGCAAAGGGTGAGATGAGAAAGCCAACTTATTCTCAAGGGAAATTATCCACTCTATGGGAAGAAAGTGGCAACAACCGCCTGACATACTTTCCCCATGCAGATAAGAAATGTAGAGCACTTGTGTCTGAGGCCAAATATTACAGAAAAATAATCCAGTGCCAGACCCTTCACCTGATGGGAGAGGTGAGGAAGGTCTCATTGCAGACCTAACAAGCATGTTTCTCTCTCCAAGCTTTGCTTTGAATTTTAATATGCTTAATGTTTAAGACAATCTTATTTTGTTTGCTAGGTCTGTTAAAAAAAAAAAAAACAAAAAACCTCTTTTGTCTAAAACATATTATTTAGATACAGTCGGGGATTTTAGAGCATACTTCTGTTACTACTGAACAGTAATGCTTTGTTAGGCAGCAAGTAATATGCAAGAATGCTACCTATTACTACTCTAAAGCAGAAAACACGACCATGTGGAGATTTATCCTGTACTAGGCCATGACTGTCTCCTTTATCAACGCAACAATAGTTGTAAGTTTCTTTTTTAGTGTTAGTTATTGTCTCTAGTTCCTAAGGTTTTCCTCTATGAATGTATTTTGTAAATCAAGTGAATATTTGCTCTAATATGAATTTTTGTGTATATTGTTAAAAAAAAAAAAAAAACACTGGACCAAGAATCAAGAGATCTTGGACTGTAGTGCTGACTCTTCCCTGTATTTGCTGTGAGTTATAGCAAGACATCCAACCTCTGGATTTCGGTACTTGTATACCCTGTGAAGAGAGACTAAGAACCAACACTGCCTACCTACTAAGTGCAAGTAAAATGTACATGAATTATACATCTATGTTTTTCAATTCCCTTTCCTGAAAGACAAGGTATGCTCTGCATACTCTATTAGGTTACTTTATATACTTTGGGTTTAGACTTTTGGAAAATCTGCCACTACCTAAGAAAAAAGCAGTGCCTATATTCCTTAATTCTAATCTAAGGTTAATAACAAAGCAAGAGACAACATATGCTCTGCTTGTCATATTAGGGTCTAATTTCAGGTCCAATGGAAAAAGACCAATGACTCAGAACATGTGAAAATATGGTAAAACGATTCAAACAGGTCAAGTACCCACAGGAAATAGCTAATGATTATCTAGTCCCATTAGTAGTCAAGAATAGTTACTGTCAACATGCTTATTTCATATCGGACATTAAGCCAGAACTGGGAAATTTGCTTAACATGTCGTAAGTGGCCCATCTTCTTGAATTATGCACCCTCACATCAAAGGAGCCCAGAATCTATTCAGAGGATGAAAGAGAAATCTGATCATTGCTGATGGCAAAGTCTTGGCAGGAATTAACTCCTTCCCAGAGAAAGAATTATTTTATGGGCTTCTCTGCCTTTTTCCTTGCTAATCTCCAGCCTGTGCACCAGAGCTCTGTCATTATTTGTCAGTGGAATGATACATTTTCAAGTGGTTCTCTTCCCATAATGGTTAAAAACATAAGGTGAGGAGAGGTCATTAACTTTACTATCAAACAGGTGTTTGTTAGATGAGATTATTTAAAACCACATTACTTAGGCTGTTGTTTCCCTAAATGGTGCATAATGCAGTGTATCACAACAAGTGCAAATATTTGAACTGTGTCTGTGTATTATATTATCATAAAATCTTCTGACTTGATATTTAGATCTGAGGACATCCTTTACATCTTTTATTACTTGTTGTACTGTTGGTTCACTCAGAATTTCAATTTACTCCTACCATACAGAGGAGAGTCTTTGTTTTGTTTTTTAAGAGACAGGGTCTCATTATGTTGCCCCGGCTGGTCTCTAACTCCTGGGCTCAAGGAATTGGCCCACCTCAGCCTCCCACAGTGTTGGGATTACAGGCTTGAGCCATGAAATCTCAGAGGAAGGAGAGCTTTTCTGAGATGGGGAGGCTTGAAGAGCAGGGACAAAGGAAGTGGTCAGCAGAGAGGATTAAAGAGACTTGGGGTTCAAATGATATTTGCTACAACAATTGGCACTAGGTGGTAAATTACAATCTTAATGTGGATTTCATCTTTCCATCAACTTTAATACAAACTTTCCCAACAGAATATGAAGCAGAAAGATCTATGTAAAATGATATTTAAACATAAGTTCACTCCTGAAACATGACTGCAGTTTTCAGTGTCATTCCAGGAGCAATAATACCCATCCAAAGATCTACTAGCTCTTCTCAGTGAGCTTACATTCCAATGAAAATGTATTTGGAATACTTCATAGAACAAGTTAGAACCAAGAGAAACAAATCATTAACAAAGCCTGGCCCATCAAATTAACAGATTTATGATCTACTTCCTAACTTGCACTGAACTGTTAAGTCTCTGTGCATTATTTCCTGGTGTGATAACTTAGTATAAAATACACAGTTCCTAGAGACAGATGACCTCTATATTTTGTTGAGTAGGAGTTCTGTATCTAACATTTAAGTGCTGCTTATTTTCATCTTATTAAACTGCACTTTTTGATCAGCCAGAAAAGCATTAAGATGACTTATAAAGCATTTAGAAACAAGGAGTAAGGAGGAACAAGGAAAACTCCTGAATTATCAAATGTTTAAGAATCTAGTTTTCTACACTCTCTTCATCAATCCCGTTATGAGTAAATTACATTGCGAATAAATCCACCAGGTGAAATATTTATTCTAATGCCCAATGTCTTCATTTTACTTCTCAAATTATGCACACGAATGAACAGCAAGCAGTATGCTCTTATGATGTTCATTTTTTGACCATGTATTTATTATATAGATCTCCGGAATCTTCAGTAATTATCCTTTACTTTCTAAGTTTGCTGTTGGATTTTCTTTGAAATATTCCTTTAAACCTTTACAAGAAGTTATCAGAATGTACATCGATATTTGTATACAATCTCCACAGATAATCTCTACACCCTATTTACAACCTGCCTACTGATGAATACACTTGTGGAAAACATCTAGATGTAAAATATCAGAGCAAAGAACTTGACTTCTGCAATGACTGGGCACATAAAAGTAACAACTAGGAACAGACTAATAACCAAGTCAGATTAAATATGGAGTATGACAGTTTCCAGAGGCAAAGAGCATGATACCACATAAAACTACTCAATTTTTAAAATAAAAGGTTGAAGTAAATTTGAGGTTTGTGAAAGAAACACACAGTAAACATTAGTGATCAAACTGTCCTCCAGTTTGATGTAAGCAGAATAAAAGCTTTCCCAATTCCAATTCCTCTACCATCACCAAATAAGAGTAGTACTTATTGTAGAAAAGCTTTTTAAATTTTTTTTAGAAATTAGCAAAATGTTGCAGCTTTACATTAGATTCTTTCTTCTAGAAAGTCTATGTGGGCTGGGTACAGTGGCTCACACCTGTAATCCCAGCACTCTGGGAGGCTGAGGCAGGCAGATCACGAGGTCAGGAGTTCGAGACCAGCCTGGCCAGCATGGTGAAACCCCATCTCTATTAAAAATACAAAAATTAGTTGAGTATGGTGGCACACGCCTCTAGTTTCAGCTACTGAAGAGGCTGAGGCAGGAGAATTGCTTGAACCCAGCAGGTGGAGGTTGCAGTGAGCCGAGATCGTGCCACTGCACTCCAGCCTAGGTGACAGAGTGAGACTCCATCTCAAAAAAATAAATAAATAAAAGGAAGTCTATGTGAAGAAACGCACAAGGCCCCAGTTCCACAAATCTAGTTAGTATACATAAGAATCATCTACGGAATATGTTAAAGTAAGAATTCCCAGATCTACTACTAGGCATTTTTCATTCAGGAGTCATGGGACTGGCCCCGGAATTTGTAATTTCAATAAACATCCTGGGTAAATTCATTCTGAGGCAGGGAACTTAAAAATACTGCTCCTATAGTGTCAGTGCACAGACTGTAACTGCAAGAGTCCAAAACACAGTACAACACAGAGTGGCAATGTGACGAAGAACAAGTCTATGCATGCGACCTAAGAGGAGCAGCTTCTTTTTCTTCCCTAAGACCAGGCCCCCAGTCAGCAGCAGCTCCGCGGCTGGCCGGCTCACCTAAGCAGCGGTAGGGAATCACAATGTGGGGATGGGTCTTGCACTGCTTGCGGTCCCGCTTGCACCAGTTCTGGATGGTCACTGGTTGGTTGGCTTCTACCACATTGGTGATCTGCAGTTCAGGGTAGACCTGGAAGAGCACACAAAAAGAATAAATTGTTACTTGAGTCAGGGGCTGGCATGTACAAGCATCTGAGTCTCTACTGTAAGGTACAGGTGGAGTGTCCCTTATCCAAAATGCTTGGGACCGGAAGTGCTAAAGGTCTCCGAATTTTTCCAATTTTGGAACATCTGCATTATATACTTCATGGCTGAGCACTTCAAATCCACAAAGTCCAAAATACTCCAAAGAGCATTTCTTTTGAGCATCATGTTGGCACTCAAAAAGTTCTGGATTTTTGAGCATTTCAGACTTAGGATTTTTAAATCTGGGATATTCAACTTGTACTGCTATACCCTAACAGTCAAGCCTGCTCTACTGCCGACCAAACTAAAGAACTTCAGTAGAAAGGAAAAGATACAAATGACAAGCACCTAGTCATTCCATTCAAAACACTAAGCGATGCAGCCAGGTGCAGTGGCTCACGCCTGTAATCCCAGCACTTTGGGAGACAGAGGTGGGCGGATCACGAGTTCAGGAGTTTGAGACCAGCCTGGTCAACAATGTGAAACCCCATCTCTACTAAAAAATACAAAAATTAGCTGGGCATGGTGGCTAGGGCCTGTAATCTCAGCTACTTGGGAGGCTGAGGTAGAGAACTGTTTGAACCAGAACTCGGGAGGCAGAGGTTGCCAAGATTGCACCACTGCACTCCCGTCTGGGCTACAGAGCGAGACTCCATCTCAAAAAAAAAAAATAAAACAAAACTAAGCAATGCAACTTCGAATTTATAGCATTTATTCAGACTTAAAATATTATTTTTCCAGGAAAGCTAAAATAGAAACAAGAAGGGGAAAGAGAGGATTCTTACAAGTGTGAGGTGATTTTTGCTATGAAATAAATTGGTGTGAGATAATAGTCTGTAATGTCCTAAATAAATATTATAGATGTGGCTGGGAATATTATCTTTACTTAAATTCAACCTCCTCCTATATCTCACTAACTGGACAAACATTTTACAGGATATGACATACAGAAAGTTTTCTATATAAAAATCCTGCTCTTATTCCAAGTAATTTACATAAAAATAATTTATCAAAAAGTTCTCAAGGGCATCATTTATATAAAAATAAACCCATGAATTCTCTTTGCTCCTATAACTAACTACAGTGCCTCGCTTTGATTACTGTTGTGCATGAATCATGGCGTTTACTGAGCACTTACAGAATGAAATGTGAAACTTGATCAATTAAATTATGTTTGTGAACTATCAAACCACTTCTACTTATTAATGAGTGGAGATTTGAAAGAAAAACATAGACACAAAAATCTATTTCTAAAATGTGCATTCCCTTACATAAATCTTGCATTTCGCCAGGGTGACTGTTTTGCCAGATAAATAACAATTAATAGAGAGAACTGACAGTATAAGAAAGGGAATGATTAGAACACTGGGCCGTGTAATCTGAAGTAGCAAAAGTAAGAACATGAGGGGAGTTATACACAGTTAAAAGGTGATAGGACCTGTAATCCCAGCACTGTGCGAGACCGAGGCGGACAGATTACAAGGTCAGGAGTTCGAGACCAGCCTGGTCAACATGGTGAAACCCCATCTCTACTAAAAATACAAAAATAAGCTGTGCGTGGTGGTGCATGCCTGTAATCCCAGCTACTCAGGAGGCTGAGGCAGGAAAACTGCTTAAACCTGAAAAGCAGACATTGCACTGAGCCGAGATCGCACTACTGCGCTCTAGCCTAAGGTGACGGAGTGAGACTCTGTCTAAAAAAAAAAAGATGGTAGGACCAATGGAGGGTGAGTCCACTGATCACACTCTAGGGGCTAAAGAATGTGTGGTGTACAGGACTGGAGAAAGTGAGGTGGTAATACGTAGTACTTGCAGAGTCAGATAATGGAAATTAACATTTTAGAGGAGTTGCAGATTGGTCATTGCAAGGAGTACAGCATGACCATTTTAAGGAATGGGTGATGGCGAATATTGAAAACAGGGTCACTGGAGGAATGAGAATAATGAACTGAGAAACTGGAATATTGGAAGAATCACTGAGATCGATAATAGGATCACTTAAGAATCATGAAATGAGGAGCAACACTAGATGACAAAGTCTGAGTGGGGAACGTTGATGAGGCAGAAAGAGGTCTGCAAATGACCGAGGTGGGGAAGTGAAGTGATCTAGTCTGAATGCACTTCACAGTATGACAGGGTCAGGGGCGATGCTTTTACAGAACAGAAAGGAAGAGTGGTTTTGCAACAAAAATGAAGAAGAAAAGAGGACATCCCCACCTCTCCACCTCTAAGGGCAACACTTGGAGGATTCTGAGAAAAGAACTTCAACCTGAGAAGGCTACAGGAGAAGCAGTGCCTTCCCTGGACGGAGAACAACGTTTCTGAGCAAGATAATCTCCATGGGGTGAGTCAGACGATACATGGAATTTTGCTTATGATTGTCAGTGACATTCAGAGGACTCAGCATGACTCAATCTTTGTTTAAAATGTTATTTTGTTCATCGTGGAGGATTTTTGCAGTAATTTTGATTCTTTTTTTTTTTTTTTTTTTTGAGACGGAGTTTTGCTCTTGTTACCCAGGCTGGAGTGCAATGGCGCGATCTCGGCTCACCGCAACCTCCGCCTCCTGGGTTCAGGCAATTCTCCTGCCTCAGCCTCCTGAGTAGCTGGGATTACAGGCATGCACCACCATGCCCAGCTAATTTTTTTTTTTTTTTTTTGAGACGGAGTTTCGCTCTTGTTACCCAGGCTGGAGTGCAATGGCGCGATCTCGGCTCACCGCAACCTCCGCCTCCTGGGTTCAGGCAATTCTCCTGCCTCAGCCTCCTGAGTAGCTGGGATTACAGGCACGCGCCACCGTGCCCAGCTAATTTTTTGTATTTTTAGTAGAGACGGGGTTTCACCATGTTGACCGGGATGGTCTCGATCTCTTGACCTTGTGATCCACCCGCCTCAGCCTCCCAAAGTGCTGGGATTACAGGCTTGAGCCACCGCGCCCGGCCAGTAATTTTGATTCTTAAAAATATTTCATTAAACATTTTTTTTTTTAATTTTTTATTTTTTTGAGATGGAGTCTGGCTCTGTCGCCCAGGCTAGAGTGCAGTAGCGCACTCTCGGCTCACTGCAACTTCCACTTCCCGGGTTCAAGCGATTCTCCTGCCTCAGCCTCGTAAGTAACTGAGATTACAGGTGCCTGCCACCACACCCAGCTAATTTTTGTATTTTTAGTAGAGACGGGGTTTCACTGTGTTGGACAGGTGGGTGTTGAACTCCTGACCTGGTGATCCACCCTCTTTGGCCTCTGAAAGTGCTGGGATTACAAGCATGAGCCACTGCGCCCAGCCTCGTTAAACATTCTTAATGTCAACTCCTTGTTTATCTCACCTTAGTCCCAGTCTGCCCAAAAATCAGTTAAAAAATAAGGTACTGTGAATGGATAAATAATACTATGGGGTACACACCTAGACAATGGAGTGTTACTCAGCACTTAAATGAACCCATGAAAAGTCATGGAGGAACTTAACTAATATTGCTAAGTGAAAGAAGCCCACCTGAAAAGGTTCCATACTGTGTGTGGTTCCTACTATATGACATTCTGGAAAAGGCAAAACTATGGAGACTAAAAACATCAGTGGTTGCCAGAGGTTTGGGCAGTGGAGGCGGAGGATGAACAGGGAGAGCACAGAGGATTTTTAGGCAGTGAAACTCTCAATGATACTGCAGTGATGAACAGAGGTCATTATGCATTTGTCCAAACCCAAAAAATGTGTACCACCGAGAGTGAACCTCATGGAAACTATGGACTTCTGGTGATGGTGATGTATCAATGTCAGCTCAGCGACTGTAACAAAGGTACCACTCTCTGGAGGATGCTGATAATAGGAGAGGCCGAGCATGTGTGGAGGGAGCAGGTGTATGGGAAACCTCTGTATCTTCCTCTCAATTTTTCTGTGAACCTAAAACTGCTCTAAGAAACAGTCTATTTTAAAAACAAAAATTTAAAAATAATGTATCAATCAGTGCAGCAGCAAGGGAGAAACTCAGTGGCAGAGGTACATGCTATGAGGACACACACACAAAAAACTCTAAATCAGAATCCTGGGGTGGGTGTTGAGAGAGTTATTCTTGAATTCACTGCCACAGTAACCCAGCTCCAGAGGGATCCAGCTATTAATACTTCTCTGCATTTTACTTTGTTCTTAAGTATCTTAATATCTCAGTGTGGCCACTTCAGATCCCAGAAAATCCTTAACTTTAAAATGCCACTAAAAATGTTAATAATCCCCTGGCTTTTTTCTATATAATCAAAGGAGAAGTGGCTTTTTGCACAGGAATATAATTCTCCCACCACCTTTACTGTTTATAAAACTATAGCACTCATGAGTCATAAACTCTATGACACTTGAGAGTCCACCCTGAGGGACACAACTTTATGTGCAGTAAAGCGTGAATTACTGCATTTTCTAAAGGGATTCTAGCTGCCACTTCACTGAAATACAACCCAGTTGAGAATTTCCTCAGGACTCCTTGGTTTTCTACAGACCCAGTAGCAGACATATTCACATCATGGTTCCCTCTTTACAATGTAAAACCAACAAATTGTTTGTAGGGTTCAAATTGATTACCAGAAGAACAGGATCTCTTTTTCACACTGGGTTGTGTAACATCTTCAGATTCCTATGGTAATAGTTGGTGCAGCAGGGCAGTAACAGGCCCTGATTAGGTTGACTATTTCCAAGCAGGCAGAATCGAAAATTGACATATTAAAATCCATAAAGATGGAGCTCTTCCCTAAAGATCAGCCAAACACAGAATTTACTTCCAATTCCCACCATGAAATCTAGGACATATGTGTTATTTTCTGTGCTTCAGCTTCTCTCTCCATAACACTGACAATGACAATTGTTAATATGCAGATGGTTGTGGACGCTGTAAAATTTGAACTACATAAAGCCCATGCATAGTTTTTGTACTGCCCTAATTATTAAAATTGACTCAGTAAATTCAACCTGACTGTTACTTTTATTCAGAGATAAGGGATTACTAATTTAAATTTGACAAAGAACAATTTTGCTGTTCTAAGATCGGGAGGTTTATTTAAAGGGGGAGAACATTAGCAATCAAGGTAACAAAATTTCTGAAGCAGAGCAAGAACCTTTAGATAAAGCAATTGCCACATGCACAGCCAACTCCCGACTCAGAAAGCAAACAACAAAACAAAAGAAAACAAAAAGAAACATGTTAAAATTTAAAATTCCTATGAAAACCCCCAATATCATATCTAGGTTTTTATTAAATAGCCCCAGTATATATTCAGAGAGAAAAAAAAGCTTTTCTGTGAACTAAATACATAGTTCATTTATATTTATAAAGATATGAATATAGTTAATTTATATTTAAAGACATAAATATAGTTCATTTTAGTCAAGAATACAAATTAAAATAATCAGAAACATAAATGTCCTCATGGCTAGATAAGTTCCTGATTTTTATCATAATTACAGTAGTCCTCCCTATCTGTGGTTTTGCTTTCCATGGTTTCAGTCCAAAAATATTAAATGGAGAGTTCTAAAAATATACACGAAATTTTATTTTTCTTTTATATTTAATTTTAAGAAAGAGACGGGTCATCCTATGTGGCCCAGCCTGGTCCTCTTGGCCTCAAGACAGCCTCCTGTCTTGGCTCCCAAAGTGCTAGGATTACAAGCATGAGCCACCACTCCCTGGCCAACAGTAAGTTTTAAATTGTACACCATTCTGAGTAGTGTGATGAAATCTCAAATCCATACCCAAACGCTAATTTGTCCAGAAAGTGAATCATCCCTTTTCCAGTGTCTCCATGCTGTACATGCTACCTGCCCAGTGGTCACCTGATCATAGCACTTGTGTTCAAGTAACTCTTATTTGATTTAAAGGACAAGAGTAGTAATGGTAGCAATAGTGTCACAATTGTCCTATTTTATCATTTGTTGTTGTTAATCGTTCACTATGCCTAATTTGTAAATTCAACTTTATCACAGGTATGTACACACAGGAAAAAAATCATAGTACATATTGGGTTTGGTACTATCCAAGGTTTTGGGCATTCACTGGGGTTCTTGGAACACGTCCTCTGCAGATAAGGAAGGACTACTATAATTATAATCATCAGTTCAATGTTTTAATATTTTATTTGCAACATCTCTTACATAGGAAATAAAGATAAAAGATAAAAGTTCCTTCAGCTGTTTAATTTGCATTTGTTTTCCAAAACATACATGTGCTGCTAATATGACAAGCAGTGCAAATAATCTGCAAATACAGCAAACATCAGCAAATGCTGAGTCTCATACTCCTTTTCTAAAATGTTCCTTACGTGAAACCCAACTCCAGTCATTTTCTTGACTTTCTTTTTTTAAAAAGCAGTCGAGATATTTATACTTAAAGCAGAAGCAAACCTAGGCCTCTGTCAGCTAGTAGAAAAATACGCTGTCCTCAATTCCTACAATTTTTCCAAAATTACAGCCACACAGAGCATTTGCTGTATAAATACATACATAAATACTGTGTTCCAAACACACTCTTACCTAAGATCCCGTAGACTACACTTCAAATGCCCAAGCCCATTGGGCTCTCCCCATCTAGACAAACCTCCTCCTCTCACACTGAAATAATGCTAACCCCTCTTAGGCAATGTTTTCTGGTATTTATCAGTGTGCCTCACATGGCTGTTAAGTACCTATCTGTACCGCTTGCCTGGTGAAAAGGAACTTTCCTGAAGGGCAGAAAACACAATGTGGCATGCTATAGCCTCCCCGTGGAGCCCCACATCCGTTACCTTTGGCTTTCAGGCTATCAGGAGGTTGCTGACCCCCAACTCCTTTTATGTGGTGCTTCCACCCTCAGCCCTCTGAAGGAGGACTCATTTAGTGACAGTATTTCAACTCTGCAGCACCATCCCTATAGCTCATTAGAGCCCATGAAAACCAAACTGTATGTTGCATTCTCTACCTCAAGGGCTTTCGTGAACACACACATGCTGTCCCTAGATAAGGAAGAAACCTGACTAGCGGTGAGGATAAGTCTGCGCCAGAGATGGCATGTTTACACCCATTGGTGCATGGTGGCTTGCGCCTATAGTCCGGGCTACTTGGGAGGCTGAGGTGGGAGGACAGCTTAAGCAAGAAGGTCGAGGCTGCAGTGAACCATGATCATGTCACTGCACTCCAGTCTGGGCAACAGAGCAAGACCCTGACTCAAAAAAAAAAAAAAAAAAAACCAAAGAAAACCCCCAAAAAACCCATGGGTGGATTCAAACTAGGCATCTGGAAGAAGCAATCAGTCCAGGGAAGGAAAAGAGGGAAATAACCAGGAAGACAAGGGAAGATGAGAAACAGACAAGACTGGAGCTGGCAGAGACAGGATCTGACAGGTGTCCAGGTGCCCTTTAACTCTTGTGAGTCTTAGGATGTGCATTTGGATTCCAGGAGATCCCCTGTCCCCTTCAATAAGTCCTATCTCTAAACATAAGCTACTTTAGTAGCTTTATGCTCCTTCCAGTTGAACAAATGCCAAGAAAAAGGCCCAGCTCACATGCTGGTTCACTAATTCCTATTGCACGATCCCCTCAATCTCTGTGTGCAGAACATTCTATCCTACCCTTTCAGCCTCCACTTTCCTTGATTGTGTTACCTGATCCCTGACCACTTTCCACCTCCTATTCTGCTGATGGGCTGTCTGTCCTATTAGAATATACAATTCTTGAAGGCAGGGACAATATGACTCATCTGGTGTTCCCTCAACAGTGGCCAACCTTGGGATAGCACAATAAGTATCTGATAAATATTTAATGATTATTTCTGGTTAGGTCAGAATCCATTCAATCAGGGACATTCAGTGTTTATTAAGTTCCCATTGGGTATTACAAATCTATTTCTTAAATAAGATATTCTAAATAGTTGTTGGATTACGAGATTTTGAGGAAAATAAGTATCTCAATGCCTTTCAATATTGTTCTTCCAAGTAGATATGACAGCTTATACAAATCACAGCATTTGCTATAAGAAGCAGAAGATTAATATAAATAAGCACTCAGCTAAGAAAGACATTTAGGAAGAGTGACAAGTCAAGCTCTCACTTAGGCTAACAGGGCCCATTCATTCAGTTAGTATAGGAATCTGAAAAGCAGCCTACCTACCGGATCATAGAGCCATTTTTATCATTCAAAGTGAATGTATCAGTATATGAAGTGTTAAGAGTGCATAAGAGATTCCGAATACTAACCACCAGTAAAGAGGTAGAATAGAAACAATTTTAGATCCATATTAAAAGCTTATTATTGGTGGTCTAAGTAGTTTTGTCTACTGAAAAATACCTTTAAATCTGGTCACCATCGGAATGTTTTTGTTCCGAATTTTAAAAATCTGAAGCCTCTTTTTCACTATTGCTCCAAGTTGGAAATATACTGATCTCAGACAAGATGACATTTAAGTTGCTAAATACATAAAGCAAGAAAAGACACTGATGATATTTAAGAAAGTCAGGAAGAGAAATATTTTTAAAAAAACTTTTTAAAGACATATGTTGCCAGAGTCCTACAGAAACGTGTCTCCATTCCCAACATGAAAAACAAACGGAGAACCTAAAAGTCCCTTTTGTAAACAGGGCACCTAGGACCAGTGGTGAACGCCAAAAGTCTTACAATGACCAAAGGCATTTCAAAAACACAAAATCGAATGTGGCTAACAAAAGGCTGAAAGCAAAGTTAATGAACAGAGTAAATGGAATTAGAAATTGCTACTAATTCTGAAAACAGTTTGCCTACTTTTCTATTTAGTCATTCAATTTTTAAATTCATCTTTAACCAAATTCTCAGAGATATTCTTTTTGAAAACACTATAAAAACTATGTGGTACTAATAAATTGTTTTAAACTTATAAGCAGAAGGTCAATGAATAACATGTGATGCATTAGCACATCTTAATTTACAGGTCACTAACAGAGGCGAGCAACAAACTTGCATGTGTTTTGCTGGAATTGCTGGAGACCCTGAATAGTTCAAATAAAAACCTTGCTTGTATTCCAGACTTACTCAGCAACAAGAGTGACTAAATTTGATCATTACTGCAATTGAGTGACAGGTAGATGGGAGGGTTCACTTTACTATTCTTTCCGCTTGTACATATGCATAGAATTTTGCATTTAAGCACTGAAAATTTAAATAAATATTTAGTCCAGAGGAACAACCACTTCTCTAAATTTATAACTGCATCTGAAAAAGGAAAAAAGCCCCAAGATCCAAATGATATCTGCATGACTGCAGCTAGCATATATGAATATACACATGAAATAGAGAATCCTGTTTCAGAGCTAGCCTATCTTGTGTATTTTCATCTTCTCAAAGCTTTTCCATACCAATTCCTTTTTCAAAGAACATATCCAAGAAGAGAATAAGAAAATTGTCGTAACTGAGGGATTCCTAAGTGCTAGACATCATTGCAAATGTTTTATGTGTAGCACAGCATGATCCTGAGTTAGTAATCGCTCCATTTTATGTAAGATGAAACTGGACCAACTAAAATAGATGCCATTTCTATGCATTCAAACAGTATATTAACTATAAATTTTAAACTACTCAGACTTTGGCATATAAACCAAGACAAGGCATGTCCTAGACAATATATACTTCTGTTTCTGGATTTCAATGACACTTTCAATTTTTCTGGAATATAAAGAAAAATCACATCTTAAACTGTTCTCAACATAAATGCTTTGAATAATGAGGAATACTGAAAATAGAATCTCTAATTTAATTGAGAAAGAATTGGAAAACGAAAACGTTCTCTGCTTGCAACTTAATGAGGAGCTGAGAGGCAGCGTGCAGCTGATGAAACGCTGCCGCAATAATGGGATGCATCAGTGTGCTGTGTTTCCAAATGATGGCCTTATGTAAAAGCAAAGGCGGTAAAATGCTGCAGGTCGTTTGCATATTTCCCAATAATCTGGCCCAACTCTGCTTCTGACATTCTATATAAATACATTGTTACAGCCACACTTTCATATTCAGAGTTGAAAAATACTGTCAAAGAACCTCGTTTGATGGCTAAGCTGTTCAAATTTCAAAGAGCTGAATGAAAACAAATGGGGTGGGGGAGGGGAAGAGATGGGAGAGAAACCAAAATAAATAGGCCAGGACACAAATGTGAAAACAAAAGCAGATGTATACACATAGTCTCGATTCTCATATTCTCTCTCTTTCGATCTAGGGCTGATTTTCTTGTTTTAAAATATCCAAACCGGCTTCAACTTTTTTAGCCCTAGAATAAATCCTACGGTCAGTAAAGTAATCCTTACATTTATACAGACCACTAATGCATAAAATACATCCATACTCACATATAGGTAGTCTGATCCCTCTGTTCAAAAACTGACTCACTTAATAAGAATCTTGGGATCTTTCCAATTCCAAAACCACACCATATATGTGCCTATGATTTGTCAGTCAATTTTCAGGCTACAAGGTTGGAAGGTGTTCATAGCAAAGTAATAATGGTCAAGAACGTACCAGGGCTTCTCCCACTGGATGATGTATACAATATACCTCCCAACTTGGTAAGATTAAAAAGACCACCTTTGTTGTTCGCTTTTTATTTAATTCCATACATACTATAGAATGAAAAAAGAGGCCGGGCGGGCACGGTGGCTCACACCTGTAATTCCAGCACTTTGGGAGGCCGAGGCGGACAGATCATGAGGTCAAGAGATAGAGACCATCCTGGCCAACATGGTGAACCCCCGTCTGTACTTAAAAAAAAAAAAAAAAAAAAAAAAACCCCACAAAAATTAGCTGGGCATGTGGTGCATGCCTGTAGTCCCAGCCACTTGGGGGGCTAAGGCAAGAGAATTGCTTGAACCCAGCAGACGGAGGTTGCAGTGAGCTGAGATTGTGCCACTGCACTCCAGCCTGGCGCCTGGCAACAGAGAGAGACTCTGTCTCAAAAAAAAAAAAAAAAAAAAAAAAAAAAGAAAAAGAAAAAAGAAAAGTTGAGAAATAATTCTTACCTGAGAACCCCATGTTCAGTTAGGTATTTTAGAGTAGAAAATTGGGCAAAGGAAATGGTTTTGCTCAACTCGTCTAACAGCAGTTTTTGCTTTGTTCAGGCACTGCTGTCCTTAGTTTGCTGATCCTATTACTACAGACAAACAAGTGTTCATTTAAAGACAGAAGGTTAAAGTGGCAGAGAATAGATATTGTTAAAGGGTGGAAAAGAAAACAGGAAAAAGAGAATATACCCATAATTCAATAAAAAGAGATTATAAACAAAGCCACGTTCACCTGTATAACTTTCCCAATTGGAAATCTCTGCCTGTATTTGAGGCTTACTTTGTTCAAAGTTCCCTCCAGAGACCTGCCCCACAGTGTAAGTTACCAGAGACATCAACACCTTTAGAAGCCGCTAGCTCCGGGAAGTGCACTGCATGTTATTAATAGGAATACAGAGGCTGGAGGAGCCTGTTTCAATTTCTCTCTTTAAAAGAGGAAGAATAGTATGGGGACTCATCCAATTTCTTGTTTAACTAACAGTAAGTCACACTTGCCTGCGTTCTTCTACCATAAAGTGAGGACATGGCTCAAGACTGTGAGGACACGGTCTAAAGACTGAATGAAGATGCAGCCTTCCTGGACTGTTCGGGTGTCAAAGAGCAATGATGCCCTTAACACAGCACCTCAGGGTATCGCAAGTGACAGGATAAACAGGATAATCTCTCACAACGCTTTTCACACTATTTTTTGTAATTTGAATTCCTTCTCTCCCGAGTCTAACCTAGTCTTGGAAACAAGCTAATTTTTCTAAGAGTGTCTTGACCACAAAACACACATGCTAAAAATCTCCCATAGCTCCCACTTATCTCCAGAATAAGACCCTCTAATTTGTAACCTCATTCTACCTTGGCAGTTTCCATTTTCTTCACAATTTTATTGTATTAATACATTTATATGGCCCTTATAGGCCAAGAATGATATTCAGCAACTCAGCAACACTTGATACAAAATCCTAACAGTACCCAGCATATATTGACTACATTTGCTTGTATTAAATTTAAGAAGAAATAGATTATTGAGATGCAGAATTGAAGAGCACTTCCTTTATTCTTCTCAATTCCCAAAGCCTTCGGTTTTTTTTAAAAACTGTTTTTTGAAAACTTCATTTCATCCCAAAGAAATAGGACGATAAAATCTAATAATTCTAATTTTTAGCCCTAGATTTTAGCATATGTTTCAAGGGGAATATTATTTTTGTTTTGTTCTATTTATATTTATAAATTCCTCAGGCCAAAATTTCAGTATTGTAATAGCTCATTAAGGCAAGTGGCCACTTTATGCTGTTAAATGATGAATAACTGCCAGGCACAGTGGCTCATGCCTGTAATTACAGCACTTTGGGAGGCCAAGGTAGGTGGATCACTTGAGGTCAGGAGTTCAAGACCAGCCTGGCCAACATGGTGAAACCCCATCTCTACTAAAAATAAAAAATTTAGCCAGGTGTGGTGGTGGGTGTCTGTAATCTCAGCTACTTGGGAGGCTGAGTCACAAGAACTGCTTGAGCCCAGTAGGCAAAGTTTGCAGTGAGCCAAGATTGTACCACTGCACTCCAGCCTGGTTGACGGAGTGGGACTCGTCTCAAAAAAAATTTAAAAAAGATGAATAATTGATATAGTCATATTTGAGTTGTTTCCATCATGCTATGAGAGATGCTTTTTGCTTCTAGTATAGAAGAGAGGAAAGGCACCTTTTTCTATCAAAGACTGCCAGACGAAAATAACAACTGAGGGTCTGTTGTGGTCATCTATGATTCATACAAACTACCCTAAACACTAAACAAAAAGAACAATGTAAGGATCTCATGTGCTTAATGTGTTCCGGAAGCATACTTTGTGATATTACAACCAAATATTTTAAGTCATACCATGGATTTATTACTTTATTATTGAGTTATCATGGCCTCTGCATTTGAAGTGGGTAAAAACCACCTGAAGACAAATCTGGACTATGGGCCAGCACTCTGCCAACTCTTGCCTAAAAAACACCTCTTTAGAATTCTATCGATGGAAGGTTGGGTGTCGTGGCTCATGCCTGTAATCCCAGCACTTTGGGAGGCCAAGGTGGGTAAATCACTGGAGTTCAAGACCAGTCTCTCCGTCTCTACCAAAATACAAAAATTAGCCAGGTGTGGTGGCATGCACCTGTCATCTCGGCTAGTCTGGAGGCTGAGGCACGAGAATCACTTGAACTTGAACCTGGGAGGCAGAGGTAGCAATGGGCCGAGATCATGCCACTGCACTGTAGCCTGGGCGACAGAGTGAGACGCCATCCAAAAAAAAAGAAAAAAAAAAAAGATAATTCTATCAATGGAAAGAAATGTTCTCTGCAAAAGGAAAGCACAGGCTCCATTTTACGGGAGGCTTTCTCAGCATAACATGGATACAGAGCCCCTGCCCATACCGCTCCAGTCTCTGTGCCAGAAACAGACCATCCAGAAGCATCTGCCTAATGATGACTAGTGTGCTCTAGGTCAGAGCTAAGTGTTGGATAAAATCCACTGTAAGGCATGATCTCTAGAAATGTTAATTCTCACAGTGCTTTGGGTCTGTAGGGCTTTTGCCTACAGAAGCCACAGTAAGTCTTTGTCTTTGCTCAAAATGCTAAGCTGCCTTACTGTGAATGGCTTAAACAACAGAAATGTCTTTTGTCACAGCTCTGGGTGTCTTAGCAGTGAAAAGCAGGTGTTGTCTTTCAAACCCTGAGGGTGGTAGGGAAAGGATTATCTGATTCTACAGCATGTTCCTCTGGTTGACTTGCTACTAAAGAAGCTATTTTACAACTTACACACTTAAAACTCTTACACTTTAATTACTTACATCCATACAAGCTATTTTGCACCCTTACAACTCTGTAAGGGTGGGGTGGATACTGTAGACATCTCATAGCAGTGCACGTGTTCCTGTACCATGGAAATAATTCCACGGTATTCCAGATCATTCCAGATGATTCCTGTTCATAGCCATGCAAATCAAGTGTGCTGGGGAAGGAATTTTAAATCTCTCCAAGTCGAAACGAACCAGTTTTAACATCTTACCATTCACCTTATTAATGAATTGAATAAAATATTTGACATGTGTTCAGTCTGCATGACAGATATGATTTTACCCTGTCAAAAATTATACTTCAATTCCTTTCCATTTGCATCATGCTTGCTCTCTTATTGTTTCCCTCATTAAAAAATTTGCATAGCTTGATTCTCAGCATAGAATACCTGCTATCCTCTAGATACTTCCTATCCTCTCTCTCTGGCCACTGCTCCTCTCCATGGATGGTGCAGTTTCTCTGTTTGCCCTAAATGTTGCAAATTCCCCAAGGTGCTTTCCTTGGGTTCTTCCCCACAGGTGTCACTGAGTGGGCAAAATTAAGTGCAAGCACTTAGCGTAGTAGCTGACCCTTTGTGAATGATCAACGATGGTCTGGTGGTATTAGTGTCACTGTCACCATGTTAGTTTTTAAGACTGCTAAAATCGTGATTTCACAAGCTTTTCTCCCTCTTTAAATAATAGGCCTTGTGAGGTTCATCATTGCACCCTTAGTACCCAGAGACATATGCCTAAGGAAGAAGAGGGCATGGCAGGGCTCTGGAAAAGGTATCATCATCTTACATCAGAATGTATTTAATGAAAGATGTATTTGAAAGGGCCCAAAACAAGCCTTGTTCCCCGACTTGTACTTGCAGTGAAGTTCTGGTGGAAGGTTTGGAGGGACTCCTCATTTCTACCTCCCTCTTCCACTTGCCAGATTATGGGATCTAAGCCCCTTACGGCCCAGAGTCACTGGTGGCTTGGGATAGCCCAGAGAACACCCCTGTTCAATGGAAACAGAATGCAAACTGCCTATGGAATCCCATTTTCCTCGCTGCCACATGCAAAGTCAAAAAAAACAAGTGAAATCAATTTTACTTGCATAGTTTCAACTCAGTAACATTCATGATGTATTTAACAATAAATTTAAAACATAACTATTTCAATGTTGAATCTATATAAAAGTGAATGTGATCATTTTACAGGTTTTCTCACATTTTATCTTTGAGAATTGGTATTCATCTTATAGCACACATCACTTCCCACTAGCCACATTTCAAGTGCCAAACAGCCACATGGGGCCAGTAGCTATAGTAATGGACAGCACAGGGCTAGAGGCTGCGGCATGGCAGTCTCTGGGAGAATGAAGATACATGGTAGGGATATAGTGACAAAGCAAGAGGGTGACTTGTTTAAATGCAAATCTACACTCACTCCTCCTCTTAGAAATACTAAAGTCTGATGACTTCCTGTTGCTACAAAATGAAGACCAAATCCATTAAAATGGGTCACAAGGTATGATGTTTTGGCTCTTTCTTACGTATGGAGCCAATGTATAAGAATCTGGCTGGTGTGTATCATCCTACAAGACTTCCGTGGGTGGGTGGTAGGCAGAGGAGGATAGATAATACCAGAATTGCAAGAGGAAGGTGACAGCAAAGGGCTAATTCTCTCCACTCATGGTGGCCACCAACAATCTGGTAAAGTCCAGGGCTTGGAAAAACCACTCTATGGCTTAATCCTTTGACACAGTTTGGCTCTGTGTCCCCACCCAAATTTCATGTTGAATTGTAATCCCCAGTGTTGGAGGTGGGGACTGGTGGGAAGTGACTGGATCATGGGAGTGGTTTCTAATAGGTAAGCACCTTCCCTCCAGTGCTGTGTCATGATGGTGTCCTCATGAGATCTGGTTGCTTCAAAGTGTGTAGCACCTCTCCCTTCGTACGCTTTCTCTTCCTTGCTCCTGCCATGTGAAGATGTGTCTGCTTCCCCTTCACCTTCTGCCATGGTTGTAAGCTTCCTGTGGCCTCCCCAGCCATGCTTCCTGTATAGTCTTTGGAACTGTGAACCAATTAAACCTCTTTTCTTTATAAACTACCCAGTCTCAGGTAGTTTATTATAGCAACCAGAGAACAGACTAATACACCTTGGGACAAACGATAGGCTAAAACAGAAAGTAAAGCTAATCAGGCATTATTAGTAGGATCTCTATGGGAAACGGGAAAGAGGGATGCTCCTGGGGTCAGGAAGAGTAACTTTTGCATGGCTACCATACAAATGTGAAAACATCTGGTTACTCATACGTGAAACTAAGGGAGGTAAAACTCAGATGCAAACTATGAGACGTGTACCAAAACAGTTGATTCACCAGAAAAGGACAATTTGGTTAATGTTATAAACTAAATTTTAATTCTAGCCTTTAAAAAAAGTTGATTTAATACTTAGAATACATCATCAGTATGCATATATCCAAAAAATAAAATGGTATCAAAAACATGTAAGTAGGCGCAGAGTACTGATTTATAAAATTTATAACTTATCTACAAAACTGTACTACAAGAACTCTAACAGAATGTGAGTATTATTTCTAAAATGGATACTTCATAAAAGTCATAACCAGGCAAAAGCTGATTTATTATAACTTATTTGTATTATATTATATAATTATATAATATATAATTATATATTATAACTTATTTATTATAACTTATTATAACTTATTATAACCCATACTTAGTAAATCAGCACACAGAATGTTCTTGTAAAAATACATCTACTGAACTTCAGTATTAGTGATTTCCACTATTCATCACTTCACATCATGGTTCATACTCCTTTCAAGATAAAAATTACTTAATATGTAATATATTGTGATGTTATAAATGCTTTTGCTTTTAATCAGAGATTGTCCTTTAAACAGAGTGCTATTAAAACAAATGAGACCTTTTAATAATTTTAGAATTTATAATTTAAAATTTAAAAGATTTTAATAGTAATAGTAATGTTAATTAAACAACAAACATTCATTATCCAAGTAGGCTAAAGAAAAATTTCTAGTACAAACAGGATTAGAACAAAAGAAAATGTTGCCAGGCTATCTGCTGTTTATAATGAGTGTCAAGAATTTTGCTTTGCCAACAAGCATAAGACTAATTACTTCCAATGTTCTTAAGATGCAGTCACATGTCCTAGAAGAGATAAACTATCTAAGAAGTGTGAGATAAAATGCTTGGAACTCCAGCTATTTTAAATTGAACAAGAAAGGAGCAGCTTGTATAGTAACAGCAAAAAGACTACAAAGAATTAAACAAAACTGAAGATCTCCAAAAACTGGGAGGGCATGATTTCTAGGATATAAAGTTAAGTTTAAAAAAGTAAAGTGCAGAACAGTGCACTTTTCACTTTTTTTTTTGTACAAGAAGTAAAAATGTGTATTTTCTTTTGCCAAAAAAATGAATCGGGAACAATGAAAATGTTTATCAATACAGAATGGGTGAAAAGTGAGCTTTCTGAATATAACATTTTAAGGAACAAGATAGTCAAAACGTAAAATTAATAAGGGAGGAAAAAACTAAAATCGAATAGAATACAAACAGATATAAATGAAGTAAAATATATCAAGCTGGTAGGAGAAAAAAAAATAATTCTAGCACTTTTAACCCTAAGACCTTGACTGTAGAGCCATGGTGAGATATATACTAAAGATAAAAGGAAGTGTGGAGGGCTGGGCATGGTGGCTCATGCCTGTAATCTCAGCACTTTGGGAAGTCGAGGCAGAGGATCATTTGAGCCCAGGAGTTCCAGACCAGCCAGGCCAATAAAAGGAGACCCCCATCTCTGCTAAAAATTAAAAAAATCAGTCAGGCCTGGTGGCATGCACCTATAGTTCCGCTACTTGGGAGGCTGAGATGGGAGGGTCACGGGAGCCCAGGCGGTCAGGGCTGCACTAAGCTGTAATCATGCCACTGCATGTCAACCTCGGCGACAGAGTGAGAAAAAAGAAATATGTGCTGAGACATCCTAAACTTTACTGTTTAGTGATGGTCATAATATGACATCATAATTTTAGAAGCATTTATAGGTATATCATAGGCTAATACAAATACCTATGTTAATAATATGGTCAATCATCAGGAATCAAGATTTTTACTGTAAGGGTTAAAAAACTGATGCAAAATATGAGAAGTTAAATTTTTCAAAAAGGAATGCATGTGATCCAATGTGAACTACTGGCCACCAGCCAGGACTTACTTCTTGGCAGTACTGCAGGATGCCTTCCTTGGTATCAATGCAGGTTTTGGTTCCTGATGGATCTGACTCCCACTTCCCATTCTGCACATTCATGTGCATGTTCAGTCTGCCACAGAACATGGCAATCTGGGGTTCAGCCAGCAGGCCAGCATTGCCATCAGTGGGTACCTGAAAGAAGAAGGTTCAGTTAGTTATAGAATCCATCACTCCAAAGCAGAGGTGGAGAGAAGCACAGGGCCAAGTATCAAAAAGAGTTCTCTTCTGGCTAATTCTGAATTAGGAATCAGCCCTGTCTTCAGCACTCCTTTAGATGAAGTATCATATATGCCACAGACATTTCTAGCTACCTATAAGATAGTGCTTTCTTTTACACTAAAATAGAGAAGGAAATTACCAATACTGAAAGGGATTTATGCATGAAAAATTTATACATTTTCCCATATCAGATTTTGTGGTACCTGCTGAAAGGTTCTGACAACAAATAAGACGTTTTTCTAAAATAAATATAATAACTGTGGAGGCTACCACATTCTCATAATAAACTCCAACTGACTCACACAGAGCACAATGCCTGCCAGGCCCTGCCTGGTGACCAGGCCTGAAAGTAATATTGTGTGCCACCTCTCAGGACTGAGAGCATGGCATTGTTAGTTAGCAAGTAAATGCAGTAAGATTCTGAACAGAAAAATTCACCGTAGAATTCGCCATCCCCAAATATAAATTAATATGCTGGCAATTCCACCTGGTTTTCCCCAGAATATTTTCCGGTTATCACTCTCTCAGCTCTTCAGAAGTCTGCTAAGGGTACTGGTGTCTCCTCTCCCAATCATCTGCAAGGAGCCAACAATTTCTCATCGGGAGCTCTGCACAGTACCTGCTGAGTAGTGAGTAAGGGCATTACCATTGCAGGCAATATACCATTTCACAAAAATAACTTCATGAAAAAGGGTGCCTTCTGTGAACAGGTATTACCTTTACAAAACTATTTTTAAAAGAGAAAATGGAAGTCCTGAAATAGCTGTACTATGTCATTTAATAGGTTCTGGTATCTCAAAAAGAAAAAAATACTGGCAGGAGATGAAAAGTATATCCACAGGAATAAAGGTGTTATTTAAATCAAGGAATCAGAAGGCATATTAATCATGATAGGCCCTCCCTTGTTAAAGCCAGCTGCTGGGGAAATGTGACCCATCCATGCCAAGAAAAATTAACTTCCAACAGAAGCCATTCATTCACACACTCAAAAACTGGGTGATTTCATGATAACTTGTATCACTCCTAAAAACTGTCCACAGGAGGAAAAACACCAACTAAAATTGCACTGAGGAATTTCAGTTGAAATAATGAAATCGTTTGCAACATTTTTTCCCATATAAATGTAAAATAAGACATATCTGGCCATTTTAGCTATTTTTGCACATATTTCATCCAAACACAACAAAGGACTTAAGTCCTTACAACAACAACAAAAAACACACACACAGGTCCTTACACTGAACCAAGTCATGAGTGTGAAAGCTGCTGGCAAAACCTCTAGAACCACGTTTTCAAGTAACTTTTCCAATATTTAACAAAATTCTGCCTTTCCATTCTGCCAGATGGTTAAGTAAAAGCAGCAGATGCCAAGATATCTAAATCCTCTGCAGAAATAGCTGGGACCCCCCAACTCCTCCATCTGAGAGCCCCTTGCCACTCCTGTGATTTCCATGAAACTGGGGGTCTCATTCTCTGATAGATGCAAAACAGCAGGCTAAGTAGAATGCTCTATAAATTTAAATTTCACAGCCTTCCTGAGGGATAAGAGGAAATTCTCTTGATCTTAGAAATCAAAATGCAAATGTTGCCAATCATACTGAAATAAGTAGTACACACAATAATATTGCAAAAATGTTAAAGAAAGTCAAATAATAATCAGATACCTGTGGATAAGACCCTATATTAGATGCTATGGAGGGTCCTGCCCGTAAGGAACGTGCAATCCACTCATGGAACACCACTGTTCCCACAGTACTTTATTCTGTTCACCTTCCGAATTCATTCCTGTCCTAAAGATTTCCAGTCTTGGCAGCATGTTGCTACCTTATCCCTAAGTGTAGGGAGACACTAATGAGCCTTTACCATAGCTGGTAAATATATTTTGTTGACTTAATCTCCTCCTCTCTACCTCTAACTCTCTCCGTACCTCTGTTTATCCACAATCTGTTTATTACAATGTCTAAGGAAAGTGGTGTACTATCGTTTTCATTTTATTTTATTTTATTTATTTATTTTTGAGACAGAGTCTTACTCTGTCACCCAAGGCTTGACACTGCAACCTCCACCTCCGTGGTTCAAGCAATTCCCCTGCCTTAGCCTCCCAAGTAGCTGGGATTACAGGCACATGCCACCACACCCGGTTAATTCTGTTGCATTTTTAGTAGAGACAGAGTTTCACCATGTTGGTCAGGCTGGTCTCGAACTCTTGACCTCATGATCTGCCCACCTCAGCCTCCCAAAGGGCTGGGATTACAGGCATGAGCCACCTTGCCTGACCTTGCCCTTGATTCCATTTCCTCCTCAAAAGGAGCATTTAACTGACAATTTCTCTCCCCATGGCAGCCAGCCTCCAAGAAGGCCCCCAAGGAGTCCCTGCCTCCTGCTGTTGATGGACCCTGGACAATCCCACAATGTATCAGGGTTTGTCTGTGCAACAAATGGGGGTACAGCAGAAATGATGACGGTGTAACTTCCAAAGACGTACATATTAGACTTAAAAACGCTGCAACTCTTTTAAAAACAAACCTTTGCTACCAGAAAGGTCAGGAAGGGCATGATGATATGTAACAGCCAAAACACGGTCATCAAGGGCATCACAGTTCTTCATTGCCCTCAGGGATCGCTCACTGTGAGGAAGTCAGCTGCCACGTGCTGAGGCATTTGATGCTAAAACCAGGAATGCTTCCGGCAAAATACAACAGGCCACCCTACCTGACAAACCAAGTTAATGTTTCTTCATTTTTTGCCTCTATTGACTTACCTTCCTTTTATTTCTTCTGTTCTTCACTTTGCCATCCTCCCTGCTCCTTGACTTTACAGATATTTTAATGCCATCTGTTGGCATATGTGTGTATGCTTATCACCAAAAGTCGTAGTTTTTTAACCCCCCACCCCCTCTCCAGACGGAGTCTCGCTCTGTCGCCAAGGCTGGAGTGCAGAGGCGTAACTTTGGCTCACTGCAACCTCCGCTTCCCAGGTTCGAGCAATTCTCCTGCCTCAGCCTCCAGAGCAGTTGGGATTACAGGCATGTACCACCCACGCCCAGCTAATTTTTTAATAGGTTTAGTAGAGACGGGGTTTCACCATATTGGCCTGACTGGTCTGGAACTCCTGACCTTGTGATCTGCCCACCTTGGCCTCCCAAAGTGCTGTGATTACAGGTGTGAGCCATCGCACCTGGTGCTACGTATTTTTTTCAAATAAACTGATTATGATCCTCTGTCTTATGTTCTCTTATTGTTTAATGCCATCTGTTGGCATATGTGTGTATAATGACTACCAAAAGGTGGTAATTTTTAAAACTTTTTTAAAAAATAAATTGATTGTGGCTCTTGCCTGTTATCTCAACACTTTGGGAGGCCGAGGTGGGTGGATCACAAGGTCAGGAGTTCGAGACCAGCCTGGCCAACATGGTGAAACCCTGTCTCTACTAAAAATACAAAAATTATCCAGGCATGGTGGTGTGTGCCTGTAATCCCAGCTACTCAGGAGCCTGAGGCAGAAGAATCGATTGAACCCAGGAGACAGAGGTTGCAGTGAGCCAAGATCACACCACTGTACTCCAGTGACAGAGCGAAACTCCATCTCAAAAAAAAAAAAAAAAAAAAAGATTTGATGACCCTTTGTCTTCTTTGTCTTATGTTCTCTTCATTTTAACAATCAGAGTTTAGACTAGAAAATATATGCTTCAGTTTCTTTCAGGTTTTCCACCAGATGAGATTAAATATTAACTTTAAAAATAAATATATAGAGAATTGTGACGAGTAACGTGCTCTATATTCTTCAAGTGGAGAGAGTTTAATAATTTAAACTTCGAATCCTCAATAATTAGGGAAAACTGTTGAATTAGAAACTATAAAATTGGTTGTATGTATAGACCTTTTTACATTTGACTTACAAAAGACCCTTCACAAATAAACATCAACTCACAAAAGCTGTGTTTCTCAAGAAAAATTTTTTGCCAGACCAATACCAGGTGTGTACATGGAAATCAGAGCAATTAGCTAGGAGATACTAATTGAACCAGAAGCCTTCCTATTCTTACTGAAGCCCACCTGCAAAGAATTCCACAGTTTCACTACATATTCCTGTCTCCCTTAATTAAAACTAGACAACCCACAGCATCCTCAACTGCATCAAATAACCCATTTAAGAAACAAAGCCTGGTTGCTAAGCACAGTCACTCCCTGGCATTCAGCCAGAAGGAAATATGATCATACAAGAGATTAACATTGCCATCCAAGGGTTAACTCCCTTTCCCTGAATGAAGCCTCAAAGAAATGACTTAATAAATCATACACAAGGTCCTGTTGAGGATCTTTTAATATGGACACTCTTAAAATTGAAATCTTTGAGTCAGATATTCACTGCCAGTAAAAATGCATACTGTTACAAAGTCATCCTAAGGATAATTATTCCTAATTTTTTAAAACATTTTTCTTTTCTAAAAGAAATATAAATAACTCAGTAGATGGGAAATACAACCACTTAAGTACTACATTTTAGTTCTATTTCTGTCGTAACACTATTCTGAGTTAAGGTTACTTTGCAAACACCTAAGACAACATCTAAAAGATGAGAACTCTGGTATAACTGGCCATTGGTGGTCTATGCATTTCTGAGACTGAATATGAAGGTAATTCTTGTAAACAGAATGACTTTCCACTGACATCATAAAGCTGAAGATGCTTTCCCATGGGAAAACAGTGTTCCTGACAATGAACAAAATAACCAGCTAAAAACAATGAAGCATTCACAAATTGCCTCAAAAACAAGAGGCTGTTTACGGAGTGCTGTGAACTACAGACATATACATCTTAAACTTAAAAATGAGGCAACTCTTAACAGAAAAAGATATATTTTTGTTACCAGAAAAAAAATATTTTTGAGCCACAATACTGAATACTGAAGTGAAATGGACTTTCCAAAGCTATTTAGATAGAAAGTGGCTTTAAAAGAGCCTAAGGGGACTACATAAACAAGTATAAAAACACATATACCTAATCTGGACCAGACTGCAGAGGTGAACCTGGAAACTCTATGCCTGCGGTTGCTACAATTTTTAATTAAATGCAAAGCCACCTTCTTGAACAAGCTCTCTTGTTGTCCTTTCAAACAAGGTGTTCCCTTTCTCAAAAAGTTTCTGTTATCATCCAGGAGATCAAAATTCCTTACAGAGCATGCTTGACAGCGTTCCTCCCCAACAGGGTCCCAACTAGGAGGGAAAAGTGAACAAAGAGCTCTCTGTTTTGCTGGCTGAGAGGTCCTGCTTGGCAAGGAGAGGGTACAGATCCATAGCTTAGTTGTATCCGTGAATTTATGTCATTTTCAGGTTTCTGGCTAATGAAAGCCATCTGTTTTCATTTTCTGCATTTGAACCAACTGCTCACTGGTCTAAATAGCTGGCCTCATATAATGAAGTATTTGGCATTTTTTAATCAGTTCAAACTTCTTCAAGTCAGATTCTTGCATACTCACAATTTTATTTTATTTTTATTTTTTGAGAGACAGTCTCACTCCCTCACCCAGGCTAAAGTGCAGTGGCAGGATTTCGGCTCAATATAACCTCCTGCCTCTGGGGTTCAAGTTATTCTCCCACCTCCATCTCCAAGTAGCTGAGATTACAAGCACGTGCCACCATGCCCAGCTCATTTTTGTATTTTTAGTAGAGACGGGGTTTCACCATGTTGGCCAGGCTGGTCTCAAACTCCTAACCTCAAGTGATCCTCCCACCTCAGCCTCTGTAAGCCACTCTGCCCAGCTTTGCAGCGATACTATTTCTATCACATCCGTGGTTCCAATAAATACAGGATTCCCTTAACCTGCACATAATTCAACTTTACCCCTTAAGAGTGCTTTAAGTTTTAGTATTAAAACATCTAAGTTCTCCACTGTCAAATGTGAAGAACTGTTTTCTAGAATCATGATCTGGAAAATCTGAGAGTGAACCCCTTTCAAGGGAATAATTCATCTGCAGAGTTTTCTTTTAAACGCCAAAAAAGTATTTCCAGCGGAAGCGGAACATCTGCAGTTGCTCATTTCATCACTACCAGAGAAGTGAAATTAAAACTAGGATCCCAGAAGTGGACCCTAGGAGGGAGGAAAAGGCGCCAGGGTAAGGACAAATCCAAGGCCATTGGGTTATAGACACAGAGACGGGAATTCAACCTATTCTGCCAAGGGTTCTGTTAATGTGCCCAGGCTGTCTCTCAAAGTAAAATGGAAAATTGCAATTTTCCAAGGCTTTGCCCCTGTGTATGTGCATTTATTTGCGGTGAGCAAAAATAGAGAGGCTAGTGAAAGAGAAAAATAAGATGTGATGACAGAAACTGCACATGGTTTCTATTCACCCTTGTGGAGAGTCGCCACATCTATTCACAGCTACTATTGGCTGCACAATTATTTCAGAGCTTAAGTTTCAGCCTAAAAATGATTTGCCACAAAAGTGAATGGGAGAAAAAATTCCTTTCAGAGAAGTAATCTACATATTTCCTGCCTGGAAACTTATTCTTCTTGGGGTCACTGTTGATCTGGCTTCAAATGACAAGCTAGCCTCCTTCGATGTTTTTCAATGGCCTCTGTTGATGTTAGGTTGGGGCAAAAATCACAATTACTTTTGCACCAACCTGATAACACCAAGCTTTCTTTCTACTCAAAGGATAGATGTTCTCAGGTTGACCCAAAAGTCCTCCCCTCTCATAACAAGTGCAGTAAGTAAGTCATGCTTGTTGCTGGTGCCCATTAGGAAATCCAGAGGTCCATCAATAGCAGCCTTTGTTATTCACCACTCGTGAAATTGATAACCAACATTTGAAGCATGTATTTAGGCAGGCCCCAGAAAGAGTGGCATCTACTGCTATGACTGATGTAAATGGATATAAAACTGGAATTACAAAAAAATAGCATCTTACGCATAGCAACCAAACTTAGCCTCAAAAATAGTTTACAGGGAGCTGCGGTGGCTCAGGCCAGTTGTCCTGGCGCTTGAGGAGGCGAGGCTACGTGTTCGAGGCCAACCTGGGCAACGTTAAGAACCAATCATTCATTTAAAAAAAATAAAAAGTTTACAATTCAGTTAATGTCCATTTAGTCCTAAAAAGGTGAATGTTTTCTTTTAAATTCACATATACAAACAAGTAAGAAACCATACACATACTATACCATGTATACTTGTGACTAATGTTGTACTCTTCCACTGGTAAGACATTCTTTTCAAGGTCACTTTGATGTAAAAACAGTTTTGTCTCTTTAATTCTGTCTTTAGAGTTTTGTGTGTGTTTTGCTTTTTTGTTTTGTTTTGCTTTTTGAGACAGAGTCTCGCTCAGTGACCCAAGCTGAAGTGCAGGGGCAGGACCTCGGCTCAATATAACCTCCCGCCTCCTGGGTTCAAGTTATTCTCCTACCTCCACTTCCAAGTGGCTGGGATTACAGGCACATGCCACCATGCCCAGCTCATTTTTGTATTTTTAGTAGAGATGGGGTTTCACCATGTTGGCCAGGCTGGTCTTGAACTCCTAACCTCAAGTGATCCTCCCACCTCAGCCTCTGTGAGCCACTGTGCCTGGCTTTGCAGTGATACTATTTCTATCACAGTGCAGTGGTGTGATCTTGGCTCACTGCAACCTCCGTCTCCCAGGTTCAAGCGATTCTCCTGCCTTAGCCTCCTGAGCAGCTGAGACTACAGGCCTGCACCACCACACCCAGCTAATCTTTGTATTTTTTAGTAGACCTGGGGTTTTTTGCCATGTTGCCATGCCTGACCTCAAGTGATCTGCCCACCTCGTCCTCCCTAGGTGCTGGGATTACAGGCTGGAGCCACCATGCCTGGCCTGTCTTTAAAGTTTTACTGACATGTTTCATATTGTCATCAAAGGGAAAAATATAGAGAGAGAGTATATGAGATCTTTATCTTATTCTGACTGTCTCAATACTGCCTTCACCTTGTGAACATGGAGATAGAAAAAGGAATAGAGGCAAAAATCAAAGCATCTACTAAGATCTTTGCTCATTATCTCATTTGACTCAGAAAAACCAAGATAAGTCACTTCTGTATCTAGTTAGATAATCAGAGGGCTCAAAACCCGCCTAGGAGTCTAATCAAGAGTGTTATTCCAAAGCACATGCTTGGTTTTTGTCATAACAAGCCAGCTGGAATTCCCGGTATGAGATCCCAAGCTTTTTCATTTTGCAATCTTGAATATTATTTTCAAGTACTTTTCCCCCACGGCAGTACTATTTTGCATGTCTTTGTTACTGGATTTTTAAAAAATTATTTTAGAGCAAGTAAAACCGGAACAAAACCCACAGCTTAAATGTCTAATATGCGTTTCTCAAATTTCAGTCACTAGATGTTAATATCTACTAACCTTTGGTAGTTTCCTCTTTAAGAAATCTCTCCTGAAATGCAAACACAAATGTCTCCAAAGTTAGTTCTTTCCGTAAATCAAAGGCAGCCAACTGAATTTGCAATCTAGGAGTCCAAATCTCCCAACATTCCAACTATTAATCAACCCTTACCTTATATAATGTATATTTTCTAGTTTTTCTACAATTGACATATACCTACCTATGTACACATACACCTGTATATACACCTGCTCTACAGCTACCTGTATGGTATGTAGTGGTAAGTGCTAGAATAAACACAGACACACACATATACACATGGTTTAAGAGCTCAATTTGCACAAATCACAAATGCTGGTGCTTTGCTAAAATCTCATTCTAGGATTTGGGCATTTAAGTCCATGTTGCTCACAAGGTGGAGGACTTGGTAACTGGGCTCCTGAGAGACAGTGGTTTGAATGGCATTCACTGAAAGAAATTTGATATGAACAAATAAATGGTTTTCCAGTATGACTTCTGGTTCTGACAGCTAGGAAAGATTAGCACCTAGCACAGAATATAACAAAGAAAAATCAAAATCAATTATTCTTCTTCATTTTTGGTATAAGACATCCTCTACATATATTCAATTTGTAAATTTCTACTGTTTTCTATCAAATGTAGCCAAGCTAAGCCAAAATCAGCTGACCCTTGAGCTTGTGGACTATAATAAATGGTAATTGTTTTAAGCCACTGAATTTTCGGGTGGGTTTGCAAATTTGCAGCATTTTTGTGGCAAGAGAAATTAACATACGCATGTATTTGATAGGAATAACTAAAACACTAAGTGATAGAACCAAGGCAGAGCATTATTTCAGAAGGTAGAAACTTTCTCAAATTGCTTTTTTTAAAGATACATGCAACGTCCCATTTATTGCTTCAAATAATTCTTTGAAGTATTAGAGGACAGGAAAGAGAAGATGAAAAAAAGCTAATGTACTTAGAAGCTTAATCAATAGAGCCCCAGATGACCAGGGGATTTCCTGCTGCATCAAATAAAATAACATTTTTAGATAAACAGTAAAAAATAAAATAAAAATAGGGTCTGCACTGTGGTGGCTCAACGCCTGTAATCCCAGCATTTTGAGAGGCTAAGGAAGGCGGACTGTTTGAGGTCAGGAATTCAAAACCAACCTGACCAACATGGTGAAACCCCATCCCTACTAAAAATACAAAAATAATTAGCCAAGCGTGGTAGCTCATGCCTGTAGTCCCAGCTATTTGGGAGAAGGAGGCAAGAGAATCACTTGAACCAGGAGGTGGAGGCTGCAGTGAGCCGAGATCATGGCAATGCACTCTAGCCCCAGCAACAGAGCAAAATTCCATAATAATAATAATAATAATAATAATAATAATAATAGACTGAGCGTGGTGGCTCATGCCTGTAATTCCAGCACTTGGGGAAGCTGAGGCGGGCGAATCACAAGGTCAGGAGTTGGAGATCAGCCTGACCAATACGGTGAAACCCCCTCTCTACTAAAAATATAAAAATTAGCCGAGTGTGGTGGTGTGCACCTGTAGTCCCAGCTACTTGGGGGGTTGAGGCAGGAGAATCACTTGAACCCGGGAGGCGGAGGTTGCAGTGAGCCGAGATTGTGCTATTGCACTGCAGCCTGGCAACAGAGCAAGACTCTGTCTTAAAAAAATAAAGTTGCCGGGCGCGGTGGCTCAAGCCTGTAATCCCAGCACTTTGGGAGGCCGAGGCGGGCGGATCACAAGGTCAAGAGATCGAGACCATCCTGGTCAACATGGTGAAACCCCGTCTCTACTAAAAATACAAAAAATTAGCTGGGCATGGTGGCGCGTGCCTGTAATCCCAGCTACTCGGGAGGCTGAGGCAGGAGAATTGCCTGAACCCAGGGGGCAGAGATTGCGGTGAGCTGAGGTCGCGCCATTGCACTCCAGCCTGGGTAACAAGAGGGAAACTCCGTCTCACAAAAAAAAAAAAAAAAAAAAAAAAAAGTTAAATTGAGGGGGAATCAAAAGTTATACACAGATTTTTGACTGCATAGGGGTTAGCACTCCAACCCATTACTGTTCAAGGGTCAACTGTATACGGTCGAATATCTTAAACCTGTACTATCTAACAGGGTAAAAGCATGAGTCCCCTGTGGCTCATGAGCCCTTGGAACAAGGCTAGTGAGACTGAGAAGACTTTCATGTTATTTATTTACAATTAATATAAATGTAGACTCAAAAACTGTTATAACATCCCATTATTGAAAAACAGACTTTATAAGCGGTATATTTATGTGTGTGTGTGTATATATATATATATCCAGAACTTGGGTAAGTGAATCTACTTTCTGACCATAAATTTTATGAACCTGAAATAACAAATTTTTTGATGAAGATTTATTATTCCAATTCAGATACATTTTAAGTATAAAATATACACTGGATTTCAAGCACATCCTCCTGCCTGGGCCTCCTAAAGTGCTGGCATTACAGGAATCAGTCACCATACTTGGCCATAAATATTTTATAGTATAAAAACTATGATGTTAGGCCGGGCGCGGTGGCTCAAGCCTGTAATCCCAGCACTTTGGGAGGCTGAGGCGGGTGGATCACGAGGTCGAGAGATCGAGACCATCCTGGTCAACAAGGTGAAACCCCGTCTCTACTAAAAATACAAAAAATTAGCTGGGCATGGTGGTGTGTGCCTGTAATCCCAGCTACTCAGGAGGCTGAGGCAGGAGAATTGCTTGAACCCAGGAGGCGGAGGTTGCGGTGAGCCGAGATCGCGCCATTGCATTCCAGCCTGGGTAACAAGAGCAAAACTCCGTCTCCAAAAAAAAAAAACAAACTATGATGTTAAAAAAATAATTTTTTAAATTTAATACATGCTATGATCATGATAATTGGGTTAAATAAAATACATGACTAAAATTAACAACAATTACTTTTTTAAATCTGGCTGCTAGAATATTTTAAAGTCTGTAAGTGGCCTGTATTATATTGCTGTTGGACAGCACTGCCCTTAGCATGCCAGAAATAAACCAGTATAAAATATACAACATGATAACAGGTTATGTACATGACAACATATTACATATTTGTTCTTTATTAATCTTACTGCATATCTACCATCTCCTCTTAGGCTTTTTCATAAGCTCTTGGAAAATAAAGATTTCAATTACTTCAATTGGCACAGATTAGCACATACCTAACCAGGAACTTCATAAATATTTTATATATATTTAATAGACAGGGTCTCATTCTGTTGCCCAGACTGGAGTGCAAGGGTGATCACAGCTCACTGTAGCCTCAAATTCCTAGGCTCAAGAGATCCTGAGTATCTGGGAGCACAGGCCTGTACCACCATACCTGGCTAATTTTTTTTGTAAAGACAAGGTCTCAGTTTGTTGACCAGGCTGGCCTCAAATTCCTGGCCTCAAGTATTCCTCCTGCCTTGGTCAAGTGCTGGGATTATAGGAACCAGTCACCATGCCTGGCCATAAATATTTTATATTTAATGTATTATATAAGATAGGATCAGTTATGGCTTATGATCTACACACTTTGGGTTCTCCTGCAACTGGTAAGTAAGAATCTTGAGCAGAGGCAAATAGAATGATACTGCAAACACATGCACTGAAGCTTTTAAGGAGATGGTAATCAATCCCTGCAATCTTTAGATCTGACTGATTTTGTGAACTTATTTTCTTCTATTTTTTTAGACCTCTGTAAATGATAAACAATTTGTAGAAAGGCATAGTTTTCTTTTTTTAAATTAAATGTATTTTGCTTATACTTAATGTATTTCTAAAAGGAAATATTTCAAATCTGAAAGCAGTCTAACGCTATTAAATAGACCACGTTCCTGCTCATACCTCACATGTGGCTATGTGAGCACAAAATCTTGTAATTATACTTCTCCCAGCAAAAGACATGCAAATTTCATCACCAAACACTCATGCTAGTGCAATCACAGTCCGTCAAGCCATATGTGTTGAAATCTGTGTAACAAAAGCAAATGTGGGCCACCCACAGCTCCCGCCCAGCCCTCTCACCTCCCTGGGAGGTGGGTGTGTATGCAGAGAAGAGAGTGGGATGAGAAATGGAATTCTAGCATGTTGGTCAAGCAGACTGATGATCACTTGACACTGGCATGGAGATCATATCAAATTTCACCATGTCGCAGAGTCAGGACCAAACAAATCCCAAAGTTAAAGCCTCAGTATCACCTGGGTGTTGCTGCACAGACCTAGCCAAGTATGTGTAAGAGTATGAGCTCTAGATACAATTGCCCTGAAATAGAGTATCCCCACATAATGTTGAAGTTAAACTGCAATTATATCCCTGGGGGTCACTCCTCATACCTGGACAGTTAGGATGCAGTCACGTTATTCATGCTACCTCACTCATCACCTGGTGAATATACACAGATCCTCATCTTTTACGCAATATCCTATTCATCATTAAATAAGGATGCAACACTAAAATGAACTTGTACTTTATCAGTGGTACTTTCCAGCACTAAAGCAAGTTTTCCAGAGTTTACGTCTTACGCCAATATGCTTAATGCACAAGTAATTACGAACTTAACAAGTTTCTGGTTCTTATATTTTTCCCATTTCTTCTCATTTACCCATTGCAATGTCAACCCATTCGGAACACAGAGCACAGGCAAAACAGAGCACCAACAGATTATTCTACAAGAGAACAAGTCTTTGGAAAGCTGCAGGTGGGACTATCACGGAAAACAAGCTTCCAGAAGAGGTAGTAGGTCTACCATTTAACTACAATGTGCCCAGTAGAGCCGTATTCTTTGTCAGCCCAGAAATTTATCCCAAGCCTATTTTCCTATACAGTTTCTACCAGCTTTCAGGCTACAGGACATTGTAAAACCAACATAGGTAGAGAGGCAATTCAGGCTAGGATGGGGAGTAGTCTTGTAGGATTTCCAGTTCTGGGCTATAGTGAGGGAGTCAGTATACATTTCTGGGTCTGGTACAAACATTGCACATTGTCCATACTCTTTAATATCTTTATAATTTCTAGTACCAAAGTAGTATGAAAACACTAATGAAGTTAAAGACCCTTACCAAAGTGCCAATTTTCCAGTTAAGTTATATTGTCCTTCAATGTGCATTAAAATCTCAGAGCAACTGTAAGAAGATTGAGTACCTGTTCAGCTCAGAGCCCAGTTAAGCTCTCTAGAAAGTCACTTCAGTCTGACTTCCTACCAGCATGAAGGAGAGCAGTTCCGAACATTTTTCAAGTGAGTCAGCCTGCTGTTACCAATGCCAAATTTAAGGCACTTGTATGTTTTATCACAAGCCCATGAGCTTGCGATTTGATAAAATGGTACTAACTGGTCCTTGCCATGAGTAGATTCTTCTCAAGGAACAGTATGAAGAGCATAAATGAAAGAATTTTATTAAAAGATTTTAACAAAATTCTTTTTATTTTATTAAAAGATTTCTTAAAGGTCATTAACCCAAGTCGTATTAGAAGAGACCACAGGCAAGTAGATAAAAGAATTTATTCCATGAAGGCTCCCTGAAACGAGAATTCAGATATTTGACATTTACTTTTGTTCTTATGTCTCATTTGTACACATAAAAGCACACACATTCACATGGATGTACAGTAAGAGGCCACCTGCAGTCAGAATAAGTGAGATTACAAATAAGTATATTACATAAGAATCCAAAGTAAGAATTCCTTACTTTTCAGGAAAGGGCATTAACTAACTTATGATTTTAGACCTTTACCTTTCTATTTTTAGCACAGTTACAGAAATATTGCAGGGACAGAACATGAAGTGGCTTATTTTTGATAAGCACAAAGGATATTTACATTATATCCTTTGATTTATTTCCTTTCAAAGTGTCATAACATTTACTTATCAGCCTTTACTGTGTGCTTCCAAGTCTCATACTGTTGTCTTTTTATTACTAGGACTTTTGGTCTAGGAGAACACTTCTTTACAAACATAATAGAAATTCAATGAGAATATTAACCTGACACAAAAAAATAAGATAACTTGCAAACAGCATTCTTGTTCATTGTTCAAACTGTATTCTGTTAACTTATCACTTTTAGTGTAAGCCAAGATTATTTCTTCTCCTGCGGTCCTATAACACCAAAGAATACTCCAGGTTCAAATCTCAGGCTATTTGCTTAATAAGCATGGGTAGATTGTCCTTCTTAAACAACTTACACCAAGGCACTACCAAAGAAGCTTTCCCTTCCTAGAGCCCTCAGATTCACAAAAGGAATTTTCAAATTGCCATTTCTATCAGAATAAAAGCTATCAGGAAACACAATACTAGGAGAAAATAATTCTGAAGGGAAGGTGGCAGTGAAGACTATTTTCTTGGCTATATTTTTTTTTAAGTGGTTGCCGAAAGAACAGAAGATCGGGAGCCAAAAATTACACTGCAGTCTTACTCTTGGATGTTATGTTAATGTCAGTCAGTGACACAACATTGGAGGCAATTTGATATTGACAACGGTAAAAATATGTGGATGCCATTATTAGGAGGATGCAATTAGTGATGGTAGCGCCTATAAGGATTCATCTAAGAGAAGAAAAGAGAATATCAAACATTTCTAGTACATAAGGCAAGGATTTCTTTTTCTTTTTTTTTAATGTGCAAACAAGACAAAAGTTACTTCACTGTCTAGGGGTTATTCCCTCTTGATCACTGGTCTGACCCATTCCCTACTCTGCCACTGGCCTGATTCTCTCACTCCCACAGATAAGCACTCAATAACTACTTATGCAAACAATTAAGAAACATCTGTCATGGAAAACAGTAACAGTACTAAACTAGAAAGTAGAAAACGTAATTATTGAAAAAGGCATGGAACAATACAAAATAAATTCCAACTAAGATACCTGTGAATTTTTTTATTGTAGCACCAGGAGAGTAATTCCGTAACAGAGAAAAGAAAATGTGCACCCACACCTCTGTCTTTGCCAATTCCTAAATACCTGTAACAGTTCAACTTGCCCACGGACCTCAGGCTCCTCCTCAGAAAACAAGAAGGCTTAAAAAGCAAGACAATCTATTAGCTATGTTGCTCAATACATTTCAATGTTAATTTCTTGATTCTTTGATAACACATTCCTGAATTCCTCTGTAATTCAGGCAACACTTAAAACAATCAGATCATCTCGCTAAACTCCAAAAACTACACGAATAGTGTGGGCAGTCAGACTTTGAGCGTGCAATCAATTATTATTTTTTTTAATCCTGCGGCTAAAAGCCTTCAGCAGCACAGAACTGATTGTCAGAGATTTAGGTGTAACCTAACACCTAAAGTGAATGACTAGTGTACAAAAATACACCTGAAAATACTATGAGGAAGAGACAGAAACGGACTGTTGACAGCTAAGCAATACAGCAAATGCTGATGGTTATCAAACACATGCCCTTCCCACTCTACACAGATAAGATTTCAGAGTTGTTTAAGTCCTAGGTTAAGTTTTGGGCAAGTTCTGGCTTGATGCCTTATATTCAGAGAAACATTTCCCAGGCAGTAAACATGTTCAAGGCTGGGAATAGTAGGGTAACCCAAACATCCCTGACCTTGATGGACATATAATCAAGTGGTGGAGACACAAATGAGGCCACACCGGCTAACCAGAGGTGCTGGAGTTGTTAATGCAGAGGTCTGGCAAGGGTGCATCAAAGCGTTCCCAAGGAAGAGTGACTGGTTTGACATGGAGAAGGAGAAGGAAGGCAGACCAAAGACCAGAGCAGAAAACGTGTCCAGGCTGAGTGTAGGGAGAGGAGGCATTAAAGGTAGCACAGGGCTAGCGTTCAAATGACGCTGAATTTGTACTAAATGTGTGAAGTCACTCGGAGCTGCTGCCACATTTCGAAAGAAGCAAGACATCCCACCTGTGTACGAGGAGGATGCAGGGACCACAGGACAACTTCGTGGGCCCCTTCCTCTCCCAAAAATATAATAAAAGCTGTATTTTACGGCTGTGTTGGTGTAAAGACAACTCTAAGTCAGGTTGGATTCACTGTTGAATATTCATGATTACTGTCATATTATCATGTTTTTATTTTTCCTTCTGCTTTTAAAATAAATCAAAAGATTTTTGAGGGCACCTAAAGGTACTGGACAGCCAAGACTACGGTCTAAGTGGAAGCATCAGGAGTAGAGGCAGGACAGGGAGGCAGAAAACAGGAGTGGAGGTGGGAAGATTCTAAGGCTTGTAAGTCTCAAGGATGAGCACATACAGCATGGTGTTTTGGGGGTGAGTCTACAGTACTTTCATGGCTAAGGTCCACAGGCATTATTAAGTGGACCAAGCTAGAGAATGTGAGTTTGTCCCAACAGGGGTGGGAGAGAAAAAGAAAGAAAACAATCACTACTTCCCAGATTTATTAGCAAACATCCTACTTTGCCTAGCCCCACATCACATCAGGAGTTCTAAGAGTCAATCTGGCAGAGCAATTCATCTACATTTCACTGCCTTGAGTGATGGGAACTTATTTTAATTTTCAAAACTAGCAGATGTTTAACAGACCTGTGCAAAGCTGCCTGTGTGACCTGGGGAAAAATTATCTGGACTCTCACCATGCAGATTATCATCTTGAATTGCTAATGCATTCCTGACCCTCCACGGATGTCTTTTTGACATGTCTGCAGAGGAAATAAGCCCGAAAATAGAGAAAGAACAAGCTATACAATCTAGATCTTGCTCTTGGGAAAAAGGGGTATTATATTGTGTGGGAAAGATTTACATTCTCCCAAAAAATCTAAGCAAAGAGTATTTACATAAGGACAAAATTTTTTTTTTCACAAAGTTTTTCAAATAAACTAAGAGAAAAATACAATTGTGGTCACAAAAAAAAGATGACATCACATAGACACTGGCTTCTGACTTTGCTGCTGTTGTTCATAGCATGTAATTCTAGGTAATGAGATTTTAAGTAATTAGAATAGAAGGACCTTTTCAGATTTGCTAAAATGTTACGTGCATGGCTGTTTCTAATGTGGGAATAATGTTGGTGTACAACTAACACTAACCATCTGTGGCCTAATGCAGGTAAATCTCCAAATATCCATATGTACTCACTGTTTTCCGTGCACAGCCAATCTTCAGTGAAGAGTTGCTTTACCCTGACACTAGTCTCCCCCATGCTGTTGAGCGACACAGTGGTTCTCCAGGAGAGAAAGCTTATTAACTGCATGGAGCCTACACCACCATGGTCTCTGAGCCCTATGAACTGTTTCTAGACAGAGATTCAAAGTTCTTGGCAAAGATGATTGTCACGATTTGGGCGGTACTACTGGCATCTAGCAGGTAGACGCCAGGGATGTCACTAAACATCCTACAACACACAGGTAGCCTCCCCTGCACGGTTTCCGCCATCCAACTTAAAGAAATACTTGGTCCAAAATGTCAATAATGCCTAGGTTGAAAACTCCAGCCTAAGCTTTTACTTAGGGGGAAAGAGTCATGTCTTACTGATCTCTGCTTTTCTATTTGTCCACAGAATAAAACAGGCATTCAAATACTGGTTGAACCAAATACAGTTTCCACTCAATTAATGAATTAATCCAACTGACATAATATAAAACAATAACTATGTCAAACCTAAACACTACAGCCTGCCTAACACAGAGGAAAAAAAAAATCCTACATCAATTTTTAAAAAGTAGCTGGTGCCCGGGTGTGGTGGCTCATGCCTGTAATCCCATCACTTGGGAGGCTGAGGTGGGCAGATCATGAGGTCAAGAAACACACTAATAACAGACAGCCAAATCACGGGGGAAATCCCATTCACCACTGATACAAAGTGAATAAAGCACCCAGGAATACAACTAACAAAGGATGTGAAAGACCTCTTCAAGGAGAACTACAAATCACTGCTCAAGGAAATGAGAGAGGACACAAACAGATGAAAAAAACATTCCATGCTCATGGTTAGGAAAAATCGGTATCATGAAAATGGCCATACTGCCAAAGTAATTTACAGATTCAATGTTATCCCCAACAAGCTACCATTGACCTTCTTCATAGAACTGGAAAAATCCACCTTAAACATCATATGGAACCAAAAAAAAGTTCACATAGCCAAGAAATCCTAAGCAAAATGAACAAGGCTGGAGGCATCATGCTACCTGACTTCAAACTATACTATCAGGCTGCAGTAACCAAAACAGCAAGGTACTGGTACCAAAACAGAGATATAGACCAATGGAACAGAACAGAGGCCTCGGAGGCAACACAACATATCTACAACCATCTGATCTTTGACAAACCTGACAAAAACAAGCAATGGGGAAAGAATTCCCTGTTTAATAAATGGTGTTGGGAAAACTGGGTAGCCATGTGCAGAAAGCTGAAACTGGACCCCTTCCTCACACCCTACACAAAAATTGACTCCACATGGATTAAAGATTTAAACATAAGACCTAACACCATAAAAACCCTAGAAGAAAACCTAGGCAACACCATTCAGGACACAGGTAAAGGCAAGGATTTCATGATTAAAACACCAAAAGCATTGGCAACAAAAGCCAAAATGGACAAATGGGATCTAATTAAACTCCAGAGCTTCTGTACAGCAAAAGAAACAATCATGAGAGTGAACCAGCAACCAACAGAATGGGAAAAAAATTTTGCAAGCTACCCATCTGACAAAGGGCTATTATACAGAATCTACAAGAACTAAAGTAGATTTACAAGAAAAAAATACCATCAAAAAGTGGGCAAAGATATGAACAGACACGTTTCAAAAGAAGACATTTATGTGGCCAACTAACATATGAAAAAATGCTCACCATCACTGGTCATTAGAGAAATGCAAATCAAAACCATACTGAGATACCACCTAATGCCAGTTAGAATGACAATCATTAAAAAACCTAGAGACAACAGATGCTGGAGAGGATGTGGAGAAATAGGAACACTTTTACAGTGTTGGTGGGAGTGTAAATTAGTTCAACCATTGTGGAAGACAGTGTGGCGATTCCTCAAGGATCTGGAAATAGAAATACCATTTGACCCAGCATTCCCATTACTGCATATATACCCAAAGGATTATAAATTGTTCTATAATAAAGACACATGCACATATATGTTCACTGCGGCACTGTTTACAATAGCAAAGACTTGGAACCAACCCAAATGCTCATCAATGATAGACTGCATAAAGAATATGTGGTGCATATACACCATGGAATACTATGCAGCCATAAAAAAAAGATGAGTTCAAGGCCGGGCGCGGTGGCTCAAGCCTGTAATCCCAGCACTTTGGGAGGCCGAGGCGGGTGGATCACGAGGTCAAGAGTTCGAGACCATCCTGGTCAACATGGTGAAACCCCGTCTCTACTAAAAATACAAAAATTAGCTGGGCATGGTGGCGCATGCCTGTAATCCCAGCTACTCAGGAGGCTGAGGCAGGAGAATTGCCTGAACCCAGGAGGCGGAGGTTGCGGTGAGCCGAGATCGCGCCATTGCACTCCAGCCTGGGTAACAAGAGCGAAACTCCATCTCAAAAAAAAAAAAAAAAAGATGAGTTCATGTGCTTTGCAGCGACACGGAAGAATCTGGAAACCATCATTCTCAGCAAAGTGATACAAGAAGAGAAAACCAACCACTGCATGTTCTCACTTATAATTGGGTGCTGAACAATGAAAACACATGGACACTGGGAGGGGAACATCACACACTGGGGTCTGCTGTGGGGAGAGATACCAGGGGGTAGGAGGTTGGGGAGGGATAACATTGGGAGAAATGCCTAATGTAGGTGATCGGGGGATGGAGGTAGCAAACCACAATGGCATGTGTATACCTATGTAACAATCCTGCCAAGTTCCTCACATGTACCCCAGAACTTAAAGTATAATACTAAAAGAAAATCAATAAAGTAGCAGAATTCACTGAAAAAAAGAAAGAAAAAGAAAGAAAGAAAGAGAGAGAGAAAGAAAGAAAGAAAGAAAGAAAGAAAGAGAAAGAAAGAAATTGAGACCATCCTAGCCAACACAGTGAAACCTCATCTCTACTAAAAATATAAAAATTAGCTGGGTGTGGTGGAACATGCCTGCAGTCCCAGCTACTTGAGAGGCTAAGGCAGGAGAATTACTAGAACCCAGTTGGTGGAGGCTGCAGTGAGCTGAGGTCACACCACTGCACTCCAGCCTGGCAATAGAGTGAGTCTCCATCTAAAAAAAAAAAAAAAATGTAGTTGGTATATCTAAAGTTATTAACATTAAGCAAGAAAACCCCTTCAACTCACGATTACAGAAGATTGGCCCATAATTATTTCATATAAAATGATCAAAAATAATTTTATTGTATTAACTCCCTGTGGGTCAACCTATAATAGTAATCTAATTAAGAAATCCTGAGGGTTAATTATCCAGCTTTCATTAAAAAAAAATGATGAGGTGGTAACTACTTTTGGGCAAAGTTCACCAGAAAGCAAGATCATGAATCATAATTAGGGTTCCAAGACCAAAGAAGCCAGTCAGAATCTCTCCGTAGGTAAAGACTTTCTAATTCCTGCCAATTATTTCATAATGAACAACTTAGACAAATGGAGAAAAGGCTGAAAACCGGGATCTCTCTGAATAACGTATTAACTCTACTGGAATAACAAATAGATAGTAATAGGTTACAGAAATCAAAAGCCCTATGAAAATATATAATGAAAAAAATTATTGCTAGAAACTTCTCTGTGGTCTTATATCTGCAACTACGAACACGTTCTAATCCATCACTGTAGCTCGAGAGACCACAGGGGACTTACAGCTGGATGAGCATCACTCTAGGAACTGGCTGAAGGGACCCACACATGAAAACTATCAATATGATCCTTGGAATCAAAAGGAAAAGGTCAATTCTGTATTTAGTATTTACCAGCTGTTTGGAGGAAGCCTCTTAACTTTACCTCTTGATTTCCTCTCTCTCTCAAGTAGACATGGTAACATCCCACCTCACAGGATATTATGAGTATTAAAATGCAGTCATATACATAAAATGGAGAGTGAGCACGTTAAGAGCTGATCATATTGCCTCAACCTGTATTTAGCTGAAAGCGGGAAAAGAAAGAAAAACCAATATGAGAACGTTCGTGAGACATCTGGGGAGACGGAACTGATGAATATACAGCATTTGAAATCTCCTGCGGGCTATCTGTAGAAAGATATCTGCTATTTATTCAGGAATCCTGAGAGAGGATTTTCTGCACTAAAGAAAATGCTGACTATATAACCAGATACAACACATTGGTTTAAAGAATGTCTTATGCCACTTGAAATAGACAACCTTTCCTCGTTTATCTGCAAGACGTCTGCCTGCCAAGTTGTCTCTAAAAGAGACAAACTGGTAACGACACCACAGCACATGTGTCGTCACCCCGGCTCCAAGCTCAGTGTGGCAGATCTGACTCACCAAGTCTACACAGTATTTTTAAACTATCTAAGATATTTTAATTCATGCAGTTTAATGGCAACTTTAGCTCTTTTCAAAATGTCTGATAGAAGGTTCATGAAGTCCACTCTGACAGTTTACTATCCGTGAATCATAATGATTCTAAACAGGGCTGAGAAGCAAATTTCAAGATATGAAATTTGGTGGGGGGGGGGAGGTCATTTCTTTAGCCACAATATTCAATTTGTTTCTACACAGAACTTTTCTTAAGAATTTTTTTATTGCAAGGTTATACAACTAAGTTATTAAATATTTCACTTGTAATGTATACTCAAAATGGCTTGATGATGTTTAAAACATTCTTTTCAAAGCATGAATAAATGCCTCATTTCATATCTAATTCAGTGTTCTCAAAAACGGTTTTCAGAAAATGCCAACAATTATTCCCTGGGAGCGGGGAGAATGCTGTCATAAAACACATATGGGAACTGGATCATTCCAGATGGATACTGGAGGCTTTTGGGGGGAAAAAAAATCCCACAATAATGAAGTCAGTTTAACGTTTTTAAAACCGAGGTTTCCCAAATGTATTTGACCATGGGACCCTTCCATTGTGGCACATTTAACATACTTGGAACTGAATTTGAAAAATGTGCTAAGAGATTTGAAATGGATGATCAAGCAAAACTTAGATCATTCTGAGTGAAACAAAATAAACAAAACCAAAAGAAGCCTTAAAGGGAACAAGAGCAGGGAGTGTCACCAAGCTCCTGCAGAAATGATGATTATAACAACACATCAGATTTGACTCTAGGCAAACTAATCATATGACATGTAGAATTCAGAGCAAGAAAAGAGAGGATTAGAATGAAGGGGTATTTCCAAAGGCCCAAAATATTTCAGAAACAAATCATGAGCATTCAGAACATGCCAAAAAAGTAAAAGTCAAGAATTTTCTAAGTTCCCAATACAGTGTAAAACTCCGGGTCTTATGTCTTTTAAACTATACAAGTAAACTAAATCACAGTGGTTTGCTCCCAAATAAGTTAAATTTTCACTTAGTGAGATAAATGTGAAATGGTTGATGACATTCAGATGCACAAACCTTAATCACATCCAGGATTCCTAAATTGCATTTGTGACATTCAATAAAGTGATATGAAGTAAAGACAATGAGGGAATAAGAACTAAGAACAGAAAAGGTAGGAGACATGGATATCTGAAGCAAAGCCCATGCCTGAGGGGAGAGAAACATTAGTTAGTGCTTTTGTTTCCATTATACAGAGTACAGGTTCCTAGACTGATTTCACAATAAAAAATAGAAATTGCTTCTAATTTTCCCATTTTCACACAAATGAAAGAGAGTTCAGCCGAATTTTTGAATTAAATTTTCCTTTCTATAAAGGGAAATCTTTAGAAAATCTTTACAAAATAGTATTACACATGTCTTGCGATATTAAGGTATTACAGTGATAAGTTAAAAGCAACAGGTAATTAATATGATTAACATAATACCCAGAGAACTTCACTGCTTCTTAAATAACGTTTTCCTCAGATGTTATATTGAAACGTTGTGATAAATGTCACTGTATAAAATGTTGAACATCACACAGCAGCTGATGGGCTAACCTTCTGAAAAGAACAGATGGTCATTCACATGAAGGTTATATTTACAAACAAAACTGGACACACAATAGCATTCTGCCATGCTTAAGACACAACAAAAAGTGTACTGCTTTTTAAAAAAAATTGCTATAATTAGGCTCTCACAGTTATTTACATGTTTTATTTAGCTACAAGTTTTAAGAGATCTGTGAAAGAAAACGTCCCTGTTTTAAGTTATTTGAAGATCACCAAGCTTCCCCCGCCCACACCTTTTTGGTTTTTTTTTGTTTTTTTTTTTTTTGAGACAGAGTCTCGCTCTGTCACCAAGCTGGAGTGGTGCAGTGGCAAGATCTCAGCTCACTGCAACCTATGCCTCCTAGGCTCAAGTGATTCTCCTGCCTCAGCCTCCCGAGTAGCTAGGACTACAGGCGCTCACCACCACGCCCAGCTAATTTTCGAAGTTTTAGTAGAGACAAAGTTTCACTGTATTGGCCAGAATGATCTCGATCTCTTGACCTCGATCACCAGGCTTCTATAGCATTTCTCTGGAAGTGGTGACACATTGACTTCCAGGCACAAGAGAAGTTCTGCAGAAAACAGCAAGCCCTCTCTCCATAAGGAGACACGCTTGACCATGACAACTGAGGCTTAGAGCTGAAGAGCACACCAACTCAAAATTAATGTCTCTGAATTCTAGGTACCAGCACTGAGAATCAAGTTCCTCTCCATAAAATCCTTAAGAAAACCTATTTTAGATATTCATGACATTTCTTAAGGCATGCTATAATGTTAAAATACTTAGAAATGACTCAACCATTTGGCTAAGCTTATGCTAAGGGCAAATTCCTGTTTCTAAATGCGTCAGGTCTGGACAGCAGCAATACAGGAGCCTCAACACCCAAACAGAAACTTGACTTCTGCTTAGCAATCTGTATTTTTAGTAGTAGCCTTCCCTTCCTTCCTTCCTCACCACCACAGAAAAGAACAAAGAAAAAAAAATTCTGCTTAAACAAAGGGTTCACTACTAAGAATAAATTCTATTATCTTCCTTAGACTATGCCTATTATTGGGTAATATAAACGTATGTTAGTGAAGTGGTGAAAAGGCCCATAAAACACAACACTTCATTAATTTACCAAAGGACCAGCCTGGTGGCAGAGTAAGATCCTGCCCCGTCTCTCAAAAACACAACACAACACAGCAAAACATCTGACAGATCCTGAGAAATCAGCAGCCTAAGTAAGAAATCTATTAATATTGCATATGCAATATTTACAGAATATAGGGATTCTATAAACATTTTTTTCTTTAAGACAATTGTGCATAGGGCAATACACTCAGCCAGTCACTCATTTACTTGTTGGCTCTTTTTACTAAGCCAAAACAAAGTTTATTAAACTCTTGTTAGAGACAACAACTGTATAATGGAGTCATGCTTAAATAAGGGAAATAAGAAAATGTCTACTATACTAAGGATAATTTAAGCAATGATGGTCAAAATGAGCAACAGAGGAATACTTGAGAGAAATTTCCAACCATAACAAGCTCCTCTGAATTGTAAAGCCAAATTTATTGACCACTGACTTGAGCTAATACCTAATTCAAGTCATCTGAGAGATCCAACCAACTGTTCTCATCAGTGAGAAACATTATGTTATCTATAGCACAGCATGATGGGAAGATAGCCAAGTCTTGAATTTCAAATCTTCAGAATAATAAACCACAAAACTCTACTATGATACCTAACGTATAGAGATGAATGACTGTCTACTTCCTACTGGAGTTAAGACTTTTTTCACCCAGATCTTGTTTTCTCAAGTAAGGAAAAACAACAATAAATTTACCATATTAAACAACTAAAAATAAAGTGGCTCATATAATCTGTAGATGACAAATGTGACACAATCTAGCTGTCACCAAAGGGTTAATTTTGTAAACGGGATCAGTTTAAAAGCATAAACAAAAAAATAAATAAACAATTTAAAAGTACTTTGGCATGGTGAGAAGTTATGCTCACTGAAGCCAGGAGTTCAAGGCTGTAAGGCTGAGTTTGCTATGATTCAGCCTATGAATAGTCACTGCACTCCAGCCTGGGCAACACAGTGAGATCCTACCTCTTTGAAAAAGGAAAAAGTTATGTCTCAAATATGGTGTTTGGGACTCACTAAAAATGATTAAATTTAAGGGGGAAAGATTAAGTTGACGTTATATATGCCATATGCTTGAATTCTGAATTTAGCTCAACTTTATAATTAAATCAGTACTTTGCACCCATTAGACATTTCGGCAAACTGAAGCTTATTCAAACCAAAATCTGCAAAAGAAACAAGGTCCCAATGCACTGAATTAGGTTTTTAGTATTCAAGATGTAAAATAGGCATTCTTTAAGAAATTAATTTTAGTTCTCCACATTTAAAAAACATCTCTCCTACTCGTGAACTAATTTAGAACTTTACATTTCCACTATACAGTATGTGATTTCTGCTTTATTACCTGGATATGTTTAGTATTCACAACATACATGAATCTCTATTAAATCAAGAATTCTTTGACATAGAGCCTCACCCAAAGAACACATAAATAATTGATTACTTCAACTTAGTTTGCAAAAATTTTAAAATCAGTAAATTATGTTACAGAACATAATATTTTGAGTATTAACATCATTTCTAAAGAAAACCATCACAACAGAACCCTCCTTTAGTGCCTGTTAAATTCTAGTTGGTGCAAAGACCCCAAGGGGTAAAAATAAATTAAAAATCGGCTTTACAGGGTAGAAGAAAGTGAATAAATGGGTAAGTGGTCTTCCTGGTGCATCATATTGTATACTAAAAATTTACTATATATACTTCCATTTCTGAAACTCAATGTCAAAGATAAGATTGAAAATCTGGGGGCCAGGCACGGTGGCTCATGCCCATGATCACAGCACTTTGGGAGGCCTGGGTGGGTGGATCCCTTGAGCTCAGGAGTTGGAAACCAGCCTAAGCAACATGGCAAAACTCCATCTTTAAAATATATAAATATATATATATAGACATATAGATATACAGATATAAATTAGCTGGGCATGGTGGCACATGCCTGCAGTCCCAACTATTTGGGAGGCTGGGGCCGGAGGATCACTTGAGCCTGAGAGGTCAAGGCTGCAGTCAGCCAAAATCATGCCACTGCACTCCAGCCTGCCCCATATCTCAAAAACAAAACAAAACAAAACATCTGATAGTCCCTAAGTAATTGGCAGCCTAAGTAAGGATCCTATTAATATTGCATATGCAATTTTATTAATACACTTGCCAACATCCTGATTTTAGGACTAGTCTAATGTTTGTATGATGCTAGACAGACTAATTTTGACTGAATTAAGTCACAATTACTAGGGGGACAAATCATTAGACTATGGTTCAGTCTGCAATCTTATTACATCTTTTGGCTATGTTAACTGATTAGCAACTAGAATAAAGGAAAACAGTTTCCTGTCTGTATCAAACCAACCAGAACCAATAAAAGAAAATTTTCCTCCACCAAAATAGAGATTTGATACGGTTGACTGGGTAATAAATTTCTCTTCCTGGCCCTAATCTGGTACTTAACTTGGTTGTGACTTTAATTCCTGACATTTACAGAGTGGCATTCAGTCCTTCATAATTCATTAACTTTTCTCATGTTGAAATTCCTTTGCAAGAGTTTCCAAGCACGTTAAAGTATAGCATTTGGAGGAGAGGCAATGTTTGCCTTCTGGGCTCAAGGGATCCTCCCACCTTAGCCTCCTGAGGAACTGGAACCACAGGTACACACCACCACTCCCAGCTGTATTTGCAGAGATGGGAACTCCCTATGTTGCTTAGGCTATGACAAACTGTACTACAGATGAATCTCCAATGGATGCCAACTGAGTATCCTCTAAGTCACCTGGATTCTGACACTGTACTTGGAGATTATGCAACGACCTACAATTGAGGGTTCAGTACCACAAAACTCCCCCAATTTCAGATGATAATCACAAGCCCCAGGTTGTAACTTGTGCTTCTAAGCAGCTGGCTACCATTCCCACCACCCCCCGTTTCTTAGTTTTGATTCATTGCTGGAGCACCTTCAGAGAACTCAGGGAAACGCTTGCTTACAGTCACCCATTTATTTTAAAGGATATTAGAAAGGACACCCAGATGAACAGCCAGATAAAAGAGATGCACATGGTGAGGTGAGGGAGAAGAGACAAGGAGAGTCCATGCCCTCGTGTCCACGCCCTCTCCTAGCACCAGACCCTCCAGGAACCTCCACGTGTCCAACTACCTGGAAGTTACCAGAACTCGGTCCTTCAGGGTTGTTATGGAAGCTTCATTATGTAGGTATCATTGATCATTCATTTATCAACTCAAACTTCAGCTCCTGGAGGTTGGGGAGGGTGACTGAAAGTCCTAACCCTCTAATAACGTGATGGATTACCCAGCCACCAGTCATTTCATTAGTATATATGACCTGCTTAGCACTGGAGACTCCAAGGATGTTAGGAGCTAAATGTCAGGAAATGTATATAACAGGAAGACCAACTAGATTCCACAATATCACATGACCATTTTCTTGGAGTCAAGATAGGTTATTCCTTAAAACTTAGATGTTTCTAAATATCTAAGGTCTCCACATAAGGTTAAAAACAAAATTTTTACCACTCCACTTTTCATTTAAAATCAACCAACATTTTAACACTTCATCAAATTTCTGTATCTATACAATAGTGCCCATCTCTTCATGTTTTTAAAAGACCCATGTACTCACACTATTCCTAGTGAATAGACAAGCAAGAGACATTATCCCTTCTTACAGTGATGCTCTGTATGTAATAAGATAGCAAGTCACAGATAAAGCCAGGATTAGAAGTACTTTCTTAAATTGAGAGCTTATTAGCTGGGTAAAGCTGGCTAACGTGATTACCTATGTAATAGCACCAGATCGTCTCACTTAGAAATTCAAGACATCCCCATCTAATCAGAAAGTGTATGGGGGTTGAAAATTGCCACATTATATGCATGATTTCTTTAACTTAAACATAGCCAAGTTCATATCAAACTAAGTCATTGAATTTTATATCACTTTCTAACAAGTAATCGTAGAACCATGATAAAACATACAAAATACAGAAGAATTTTCTCCTTGACTTGGTACAAATTCGATCCAATTACTCCACAGACCTCTTTTATTTTAATCACTCAAGTTTTCCTCATGTCCTTAGTCATACGTGAGGACAAATGCAAACTATATACAGAAGGCAGCACATTTAGCCTTATTAACACAAACTCCTGCCTCAGTAAGTACATATATATCTTCATCTGCCTGGATGGTGAGCCCTCCCTCGGAGGTTAAACGAAAGCCTTAGCTGGAAACTTAGTGGAAGGGCACGTGTCTTACCTGCCTTTCTCTCTCTCAGCCCAGATCTCCAACTCCCCAACTTTAGCACATTAGGAGTGCTTTGCATATAACTCAAAAGGAAGCCCCAGAGAGCCCTTGCTAGGAATATCTGGACTTGTGTTTTAGAAATAGTTGTGTCACATACACATCTGTGATCCTCTCACTCTGTACGCTACTGCCTCTCTGAAAGCGCAAACACACCACACACACGCACACACACATGCACACGCACACACACACGCGATGGACAATATACAACCATCAAGCAATCATATAAATCTTAAAAAAAAAAAAATAGGCAATTTCATGATTCTACTGTACTCTAGAGCCATGAAGCTTTATCTAGGGAGTGTGATTTTTAAAGTAAGTAAAGACTTGTTTAGGACCTGAGATTACTGAAGTGTTTTGCTTCCTAAGGAAAACTGAAATTTGAGGTATAAGACAGGACTCTTACCTCTATAATTCATCTTTGGTAACCAAGCCCATTTGATTTGTAAATAATCTAAAAATTTGGATTTTTAAGGAGCAGTGTATTTACTTTAGTCCACCTAATCTTTTTTTTTTTTTTTCCCAGAATTTTATAAAAATGTGTGCTATTTCCTTGTAACTGAGCTTTGAGTAACTTACAAGGCAGACACTAGACCCAAAACACAGGTTGGTTGTTTTAGAAGAAAAAAAAAGCTGTTTTGTAAACTGGATTTAAGTCTTGGCCGTGACTCCAAAGCAAGCCAGTTTATGTCCCTGTTTTCTGTTGCCAGATCTGTAGAAACTAGAATGATGTTCCCTGCTGAGAAACTACAAACTAGTTTTCTTAGACCATTCATTTTCTTTTTTTTTTTTTTTTGAGACAGGGTCTCACTGTCACCCAGGCTAGAGCGCAGTGGTGCATTTTCTGCTCAATGCATCTACATCTCCTGGGTTCAAGCAATCCTTTCTCCTCAGCCTCCCAAGTAGCTGGGACTACAGGCATGCACCACCACACCCAGCGAATTTTTCATATTTTTAGTCAAGAATGGGTTTTGCTACATTGCCCAGGCTGGTCTCGAACTCCTGACATCAAGTAATCCACCCGGGTGCCTTGGCCTCCCAAAGTGCTGGGATTATTGGTTTGAGCCACTGTGCCTGGCCCTCCTTAGACTATCAGCTTTCAAACTGTATTTGAAGGAACCCTGGGGTTCCTTAGAGGTATATCAGTATTTCAGAGGAGGTTAAGATTTCAATGAAAGTAAATGAGATTTTAAAATTCTATAGATGGGGATTCTATCCAACTTATATTTTGCTTTTTTTAAGAAATAGGTTACACTGGCCTTTTTAAAACCTAAGTAAAAACCCATACCCTTTGTTTTGTTACAGGTGTGTTATAATTTCAAGCTGTCTTTTAATTTTGAGACAACCTTCATTGTTACAAAACAAGTAAGTGGGGAGTGGATCCAGGAGAGGGAGGTTTTGCTCCTTCATTTAACAAAGAAACAAGACCAGAGCTCCTTTCCCACTGGGAGTTAAAAATGGCCACAGAGCCTAAGAACAGAAAGCAAGACATTAACACTAAGAAAGGTTTTAAGAGCTACAATCTCTCGTTTGGAAACTCCAGATTGAATTTTGAAGGAAAAAATATATATATATTGTATTTCTAAAATTCAAATCAGTTTAAATACTTAGCACAACATAAAAATATTCTCATTACTCATCCCAGAAATTAAAAAAAAAAAAAAAAAAAAACAGGAGGTGAGGCAGATCCTATTTCTGTCCCTTCATTTAGTGGATCTGAGTCACGACTGTTTCAGTGATTGTCCTGATAAAACAAAATATATATCTGTTCCACCAACAAAGGGCTACTCTAGGAAACTCATCTTCTACTATCTTCTACTGCAATGAGAAAGGTGTCACCGGTGTTTTTTGTGGTTCTAATGGGTATTAAGAAAATCCTTAAGGAATTTAATATACTCTAAAAAGGACTTCTAAATTAATACCAAACCACGTACTAATATCCAGTGGCCTTCTTCCTATGTACACTGGTTTAATTGTAACATTCTGCATCAAATCCTTTCAGAAACCTATGAAAAGTAGTAGGTACAAGTAAAAGGACATGATACTTGAGAATTATTTTAAAATGCTTTAGAAAAGAAAATGGGGCAGAGGGAGGTATTGAAACAAGTACAGCAAAATGTGGCCAATTTTTGAAGCTGGATGATGTATATGTTTGAAATTTAATATACTTAAGGTTGTTGGTTTTTTTGGTTTTTTTTGTTTGTTTGTTTGAGACGGAGTCTTGCTCTGTTGTCTGGGCTGGAGTGCAATGGTGCCATCTCAGCTCACTGCAACCTCTGCCTCCAGGGTTCAAGCGATTCTCCTGCCTCAGCTTCCAGAGTGGTGGTACGCCCAACTACTTTTCTTGTATTTTATTAGAGATGGAGTTTCACCACGTTGCCCAGGCTGGTCTCGAACTCCTGAGTTCAGGCAATCCACTTGCCTTGGCCTCCCAAAGTGCTAGGAATACAGGCAATGAACCACCGCACCCAGCCTAACATAATTAAGTTTTAAAATCTTCTTGGAGAGTTGGCTGGTCACATACTATACACAATTATACATGTTATAGGATCAAAGTATGGGATTAAACTAAAGGACTGAAACTACTTATAGAATGTCATTCTCAAAAATTAGCCACACGTGGTGGTGCTCTCCTGTAGTCCTAGCTATTTGGGAGGTTGAGGTGGGAGGATTGCTTGAGACAAGGAAGTGAAGGCTGCAGTGAGCCATGATGACGCCACTGCACTCCATCCTGGGTGACAGAGAAAGAGAGTATGTCTCAAAAAAAAAAAAAAAAAATCCTCCCACAAATATTCTGTTGGTAGTTTTTTCAGTGTATACAATACAGTCAGTAGCTGTTATTCAATATTTACCCATTGCAAACACAACAGAAATCTAAATAACTCAAAAAGCAAACTGACATTTGTCAGGAACTGCTCCATTGTTGGTTAAAGAAGAGGAAAAGGCAGGCTTTCTTCAGTATTATTCTCTACTTTCTTGGCAAGTAATAAGGTGTTTGCAGTTTTACGGAGACTAGGGGACTACTGTGACATGCTTACATTTTCGTATATATCGTGTCAACTCTGATCCTTAATTTTAGGTGGATCTATTTTAAGATGGTAGGAAGGGCTGAATAATATCTTGAACTGCAGGGGCTACAAAAACAATGATGCAATGGTAAGGGATAAGAACTAAGTAAATAAGTTAAAAAATAAGTAAATTAAAAATTTGTTAATGCACAAAACCAAGTAACTGGAGAGAAAAAGGGTCAAGGTCCCCAGACCTAGAGAGAAAATGGACATTATCATGTGCATGCCTTAATCTCAAATGTAAGCTCATTATCAAATAATTGTGCAAAAAAATCATATGTTACCTTATGAAGGATAGAAAGGGTTATTTATTCCAACACTCAAAATGTGGTCCACAGATAAGGTAAGGTTACATTAGTGGGTCTCAAATTTTAACTTGCACCAGAATCTACTTGAAGTTTTGTTAAACAGATCTCTTGGCCCACTCCCAGACAACAGTTGGAGAACTATGTGTTTATACTATGGCTAATTCTTGCAAATTATATGATTTTGAAAGCAGTCACAATTTTTTAAAATTCCGTACACATTCTATGAGAAATATCTTACTAAAAAGAATTTTCAGCCAAGCGCAGTGGCTCAAGCTATAATCCCAGCACTTACGGAGGCCTAGACAGGCAGATCACGAGCTCAAGAGATCAAGACCATCCTGGCCAAAATGGTGAAACCCTGTGTCTACCAAAAATACAAAAATTAGCTGGGGTGTGGTGGCGCGCACCTGTAGTCACAGCTACTTGGGAGGCTGAGGCAGGGGAATCACTTGAACCCAGGAGGCAGAGGTTACAGTGAGCTGAGATCGAGCCACTGCACTCCAGCTTGGCTAGAGTGAGACTCCATCTCAGAAAACAAAACAAAAACAGCAACAACAAAGTTTCTGGCAAAGTAAATATTTTACAAAGAGAACAATCACACTGGTTAGAGAATCGCGCTGCAAGGATGAGCAAATTAAATAATTACACCAAATAATTTGCAAACTCCATCCCTACTTTGGTCATAATAAATAACATCGGACTTTTGAAAGATATTAATGTCTAAGAACAGAGTTTCGCCTAATCCAAATACAGAATAAAAACAATGCCGACTTCACACTACTCATTCACGCAGTTGATAAATGGTACCAAGTCCTCTAATCAGTCCATTTAAATCTGGGGAAGAGTTGGTTCCAATCATTGTCAATTACATCAGCAGCTGTGGAATGCTCCCTGAGATCAACAAACTGTTACTGCAGTGGCCACAACCTGACCCAGTCCAGAGCTTCCATCCTTGGGAGGCTGAATTAACAGCCTGTCAGCACTAACCCAACTTCCACCAGGCACAGCAAGGCTGTGCTATTTAAGCGTAGATTACACACATACTGCACCAACTTCTAAGCCAGCAATGGACAACCAGAGCCCCAGGAACTCTCGTTTCGGAAAAAGTCAATCAATTTTCTTTTGTAGGATTTTCTTGGCACAAAGCCCCATGTCAGGGGTTGGGGAGAATGAACTGCTGAACCAAATTACATCAAAGTTGACCAGTGATTTAATCCCTTCTCTTCTATATCAGGCCTCTGACAAAACAGCTAGAAACAGGAGGACAATTCATATTTAACAAATACAAATTCTATCACATCTGTATGACAATTAGAATAGATTAAGGAATCAATATAGAAATTTGTTAGGTAGGCAAGAAGACAACTGAATAAACACCTTTAAAAATTCTGGGTTATTTATTTATTTATTTATATTTTTTTAAAAGGCATCTACATTATTTTTTGATGGAAGTTTTGGTACTGGTGTTAATTCAAAGACTTTCCCTTAAACTCAAATAAATTATCTACTGAAAGAATGGCAAAAAGTACTCCCAAACATCATGGGGTAGTTGGGCTAAATGTTCTCAAGTTCTTTTCCAAGAACACAGCAGGACTGTAAGAAACAATTCATTTAATGGTGCATTCTGGAGGAGTCAAGATACCGGAGTTGGAATGAGACTGCATATGTTTATACCCATGTTTCTAAGTGACAGAATGTAAATTTCTTAATCCTTTGTCTTCTCCTTCAGCATCAGCTCTTGTCCCCAAAGTAAAAGAACTCAGTCATCCAGAACCTTGTTTTGTAGATCTGTTTTTGAGGTTTAAATTCTAACACTAACTAAAATTCTGGCCAAAAGGTTCTGATTTGGGGTCCTCATCTGTAAAATGGATTACCTATCTCATGTGGTCAGTATGGGAATTAAATAAGCACATAAATTCCTCAATATGATGCCTGACACCTAGTCACCACTCAAAATACAGGAATGCTAATGATGACAGGCAAATCTGATGTTACAAATACCAACATGAAGAATCTTATTAAAACCTTCCAAAATTACACATCATTGGTTCATTACTTAAGCTTCTGAGGTTTGTACAAGCACAGATTAACTCAAATGTTACTTAACGTTTTACACTTCCTATAAACACCCTGATGATATATTTTACGATTTCTTGATTTTTCCCCACCATTTGGGCACAGTCTTTTTGTGAGAGAAAAGAAAGCAACAAACCCAAAGGAAAGGCTTTTCCCTAGACTGCTTTTAATTTTCTATTAACTGCCCAATTTTGAAAAACAGATCTACGAAACAGGGTTCTGGATGACTGAGTTCTTTTACTTTGGGGACGAGCTGATCCTGAAGAAGAAGACAAGAGGATTAAGAAATTTACATTCTGTCACTTAGAAACATGGGTATGAACATGACCAGATCCTCTGAAAACATAAGGCAATTAGAAAACACTATCAGCCAATCACCAATGCTGGCTTAAAAGTAGTATTAGTAAATATTTGCTGGGTATATACTATGTTCTATGGGCTGTATTATTTCTTTAAAGGCTCACAACAACCCTAAGTTAGGTACCTTTCTATTGGTTCCACTTTACAAATGAAGAAACTGGAAGAAAAAGGGAAGTTTTCAAAAAGAAATAATATCTACAGTTACTACATCAAGGGTTTCCCAAATGAAGCATTCAAAAATTCAGATGGGCAATGAATTGCTTTGGTAGACCTGCGAAAGGCCCTCAACTTGCATGGGTAGCCAACGACTGGTAGATACCCTGTTACATCCCTTTAGGTCATCTCTGTATGGCTGCAAGGAGGTAGGGGACATATGTGATGCCTGTCCACAATACATACGTCACCTGGGGACCATACAGCAAGAAGGAAGAGTGAGAAACAGTATCCAGAATCCAGATGTTAGGCCTCAGGATAGAGTATGCACAAGGAGCATCTGCACCATTTAAGGTGATTACTCTGCTATCTCATGGTGACATGCTGGGCAGAGTAAGAGGCTTGGTAAATATCCACTGGATCTTCCCTAAACTTGGCATAACCCATCCTGGATGAGGAAAATATCAAAGCCACCAACCTGAGCATGTTGAGGAACCAGAGACTTAAGAGGCTGCACCACCACACAGCCCTCGCTTGATCCTTCTACGGGCTCTGCGAAGAACGTTGCTGCTGGGTTACTGCAGAAACTAACACTTCTCTGAGATGGTGCATCCTGTGCTGCTTTTCACCAAGCCTCAAATCCACTTCTCTGTTAGACCATTTCAATACTATTAGATGCTCCCATATTCAAAATTAAGACAGTGTCACTGGGGTCAGGCACAGGTTCATGTCTATAACTCCAGCACTTTGGGAGGTAGAGGTGGGAGGCTCGCCTGAGGCCAGGAGTTGAAGACCAGCCTGGGCAACACAGCAAGACCCCATCTCTTAAAAAAAAAAAAAAAAAAAGTTTAAAATTGCTGGGCCTGGTTGTGCACACCTGCAGTCCCAGCTACTCGGGAGACTAAGGTGGCAGCATCACTTGATCCCAGGAAGCTGAGGCTGCAGTGAGCTAAGATCACACCACTGCACTCTAGCCTTGGCAACAGACTCAGACCCTGTATCAAAAAAAGAAAAAAGTAAAGAAAAAGTAAAAAAAAAAAGATACTGTCACTTGGCATCACTTAAGAAAATTAATAAAAGTAAGTCCTACCTACATTTCAGAGATAAGTAAAATTTATACTGAAATGGTCAATACTAGATTTTTATAAAAAGATGTCAAATTTTTGAAAACTCATTCAAGTTATAAGAAATTTTATAATCTTTATTCGATGTCAAAGATAGGCATTAGAAAAACTCAGCATTACTTTACTTTCCATATTTGTCAACTTTTATAGCCAATGTAGTAGAATGGGAATTGGAATCTGATAACAGTTTTGATCCATAAAATGCATGAGAAAATCAACTTTAAGGTAGATAAAAATGCTTCAAGTTAAACACTATTAAATATTTAAACAAATAATGTAATAAAGATAACTTCAAAACAGGCTGGGTGTGACAGCTCATGCCTATAATCCTTACACTTTGGGAGGCCAAGGCAGGAGGATCACTTGAACACAGGAGTTTGAGACCAGCCTAGGTAACATAGCAAGACCCCATCTTAAAATATAATGATGATGATGAAGTTTTGATAATCAAAAGTTATTATCCCTTTCATCTTTACCATAGAGCTACAGAGAGGTGTCCCGGTTAGGTCACTTCTTTTATTTTTCCTTAGCTTTACTGAAGTATAATTGACAAAAATTATGTATATTCAATGTATACAACGTGATGTTTTGATATATGTATATGCTGTGAAATGATTATGACAATCAAGCTAATTAACATATCCATCACCTCAGAGTTACCTTTTTGGATGTGTGTGGTAAGAATATTTAACATTTACTCTCGTAGCCATTTTCAAGTATACAATTCACTATTAATAACTATAGCCACTATGCTGTAAATTAGGTATTAATCTCATAATTGCCAGTTTGTATCCTTTCACCAACATCTCCTCACTTTCCCAACACCCAAACCCTGGTAACTACCCTTCTACTCTGTTTCTATGAATTTGACTGTTTTAGGTTCCATGTATAAATGAAACCATGCAGTATTTGTTTTTCTGAGTCTGGCTTATTTCATTTAGCTTACGGCCATAACCAGGGGCCTGGATTCCAACCTCAGCCCTATTATTTATTGCTACTTCAGTCAAATTAGGTAGCCTGCCTGTACTAATCCAATCTCATGCTGCTAATAAAGACATATCCAAGACAGGGTAATTTTTAAAAGAAACAGGTTTAATTGACTCATGGTTCAGCATGGCTGTGGAGGCCTCAGGAACCTTACAATCATGGTAGAAGAGGAAGCAAACATGTCCTTCTTCACATGGCGGCAGGAAGGAGAAGTGCCAAGCAAAAGGGGGAAAAGCCCCTTGCAAAATCATCAGACCTCATGAGAAGTAACTATTACAAGAACAGGATAGAGGAAACCACCTCCATGATTCAATCATCTCTACCTGGTCCCTCCCACGACACATGGGGATTGTCAGAACTGCAACTCAAGATGAGATCTGGGTGGCGACAGAGCCAAACCACATCACTCACGGAACATCATTTTGTTCATATTTCATTTTCAGATAGAATTTGCTCTGCCTTTCTGATAAAGCTATGAAGAACACCAAGTTAGTACCTGGTTTCATATATGGTTTATAATACATTATTCCTGATACGGTCTCAATTTATTGTTTTTATTCAGCCTATTACTGCCTAAATATTTTATATCTTAAGCAATGTGTATTTTATTATCATCTAGTTATTTGTTTAGTAAAGGCTATACTCAACCTTAAATTTAAAAGTCAGTTATAATTTCCATTAAAAGAAAATACATAATAAACTACAGATGTCTTATCATGGTCAATTCTCTTCAACAACTTTCTGGGTTAAAATGCAGAAAATAAAACAGATCTCGGTATACAGTTCAGTGGGAGAAAGAACATTTCCACTAAATAGTTTTCTTCTGACTTATCATGAGAATTCCACAGTTAGCATTAGTGTCAACTTGAAAAATGGTATTACAAGTACCAACACTGGAAAGTTTAGATTGAGGGAGTTGCTCCTTGATGCTCAATGTGCTGAACAAAGTAAAGCAAATGGGCCTAAAGTAATAATTTATGTTTCCAATACTTTCAAAAGCAAGTTTTGATATAAGAATCAGTTACCCATGAAAATAAATAGATGAAATTCACTGACATAACCCAGTTTTATAATTCAATAAAGGTTGTTCTTTTCAACTTTATAAAAGTAATGTTCCTCTGAAGAACAACTGGGAGGATTCTAGATATCACATCAAAATACATCCTTTCCTAACATTAGAGATGTTTTAAGTGGAATGGGATGGCTTGCCTGTGGGATGAAGTCTCTGGGGAGAACTGTCAAAAGCTGGTTGACTACCTACCAAGAATGGCAGAACCAGGGAGTCCTACATCCAAGATGTGCCAGGAGGGAGTAACCTCTAACGCAGCCATCTCTAACCTTTTTGACACCAGGGACTGGTTTTGTGGAAGACCATTTTCTCCATGGTATGTTAGGGGAGGGATGGGATGAGATTGGATGGGATGGGATGGTTTTGGGATGAAACTCTTCTACCTCAGATTATCAGACATTAGATGCTCATAAGAACTGGATCAGGCAACCTGGATCCCTCCCATGTACAGTTCACAATAGGGTTTGTGCTCCTGTGAGGATCTACTGCCAGGAGGCAGCACTCAGGTGGTAATGCTCACTGGCTCACCTGCCCAGAAACTCACCTCCTGCTGTGTGCCTAGTTCCTAAAAGGCCATGGACCAGTACTTGCCCACAGCTGTGTGTTGGCGACACCTGCTTTAAAGTATCTGCCTACAGTTTAAAAGACTCAAATAGTACAAAGGGTGATAACATACAAAGTATATAGGTACTACCTTTTCCTCCATTCCAATGTTCTCATTACCAGAGTCAGATTTCGTCAGATTCACTTGAATCTGTTACTGACATACTACATGTATAAATTTTCTATGTTTTATATATAAATTATGCTTTAATATGTGATTATGCCTGCTTTCTGAAAATTTGTTTTCACCTATATCAGTATGATTTGAGTTATTTTTATACATCACTATGGTTATGCTCACTTTTAATGTATCAGCGTAATATTCTACTTACTAGAGTTTTTAGTAAGCTTATTTAATGAATACGAATAATGTTCTAATACTATTTTCATCTGTGTGCATTTATACAATATACTATGAACTAATTAGTTCCTAGAATTGCTAGAAAAAGGGATAAGTACATAAAAATAATGACTGATCTCAAAAATTTCTTTATCAGCTGAGTGCAGTGGCTCACGCCAGTAATGGACAGATCACTTAAGGAGTTTGAGACCAACCTGGCCAATCTGGTGAAACCCTTTCCCTACTAAAAATCCAAAAAATCATCCAGGCATGGTGGTGCACACCTATAATCTCAGCTACTCAGGAGACTGAGGCAGGAGGCCCGCTTGAACCTGGGAGGCAGAGGTTGCAGTGAGCCCAGATTGCGCCACTGTACTCCAGCCTAGGTGCACAACAGTACCTGTATCAATTGACAGTACACAAAAATGCTAATCTGGCAAGACTTTTTAGTCTTTTCAATCAGGGTTTTAAAAAACAATGTTACATCACTGTTTTAACTTGCATTTCCCTGATTACTAATGAGATCGAGCATATCTTCATAGGTTTATTGGCTATGTGTTATTTTTTTCCCACATACTATAAAATTCCTTGCCTTTTAGTCCATGTCGAATAGAGATTTTCTATTAGACATCCTCACTGAAATATTTATGAATAAAATTATATAACTGAAATTATTTCAAAATAACCCAGTGAGGGAAAAGAATTCAACAGTTCGAGAAAGGGGGATACAGAAAAAACAAGACTGGTTGAGAACTGATTATTTCTGAGGATTCAGCACACTATTCTCTCTTGTATATGTTTAATTCTTTTCATAGTATGTTTTCAAAAATGTTCATTTTTCTCTGGAAATGTTCACATTTAGTGTTTCTTATTGATTTGTAAGAACAAAGTTCATAGAATAAAAAAGTTTGCCTTTTGTTACTTACAAACTGTACTGGGTACGTAATACTAGGTAATCCAGTATTGTTACTAGGTAAATAATAGCCCACCTTCTTTGTATAGACAGTCAGATATCCCAAAACCATTAACTAAATAATCCACCTTTCCCCTTCTGATGGAAAAAGATACCTTTATCTTCCACCGATTTTCAATATATGTACAACTTTATTTCTAGACTTCCAGTTTGCTCCATTGACCTATCTATACATGCAACATGCAGTTTTAATATTTATAGCTTTACATCTTGCTTCTGTTTTTTATTGGCTATTCTTACCTAATGGTTTTTCCCACATGATTTTTAAAATAATTGTATTAATTTTCCTAGGTATCTACTATACTTACAAATACCCTTCCTGCAGAACTGCTTAGCAAAGACAGAGCAGTCTGCTCTTCTCTTTCACACTGTTATGTTTTCAAGTTTCTACCTAAGGTCTCATCTGTTGCAGCTCAGAATTCATTTGACATGCTGATAGCATATAATGTTAAATAATTCTTTTCACAGTGTAAACAATATTTAGCTACTGTGGAAGGTCAACTTGCTAAAACTGACTGGTATAACATTTGAATGCTGCCCTTTATATAAGATTTATTTTTATAAATAAGCATCTGACTAGAAAGTCAGTAAAAGACCATGATATAATCAGTCTGAAGCCCAGTGTTTAAATATAATACACTAATTTTAGACCCAAGTATTTTAGTTTTGTTTTATTGGTCTACAGTTTCTTAGGAAGACGTAACTTCTGAAAAGGAAAAAAAAAAAAATCTTTTAAATGGTTCGATCAATTTATTAGAAATAAGCAGCAAAGAGCACTTTTTTCACAGAGCAACTGTTAAGTTAATCCTCATTAAGTCAGCCTCAAAGCACTTGGATGCAGCTACAGGATGTGGGAGTAATAGGATCGCAGAGGCGAACACCTGATAGGGCCTTACACACGCCGGGATCATCAAAACATCAAAATCCCCTGAAGTCTCTTAGGAAAGATTGAAAAATCCAATCCCTCTCCATGCCAGGTTAACTCCCCACCCCCACCAAAAAAAAAACCTTCCCAAAACACCAACTGTTCCATTCACTTCAGATTTTATGAATTAATGAAATTTAAGAACCATCTGAAACCACCAAAGGCACAGAGTGACTTTCTTCTGAATCTAATGTACAAATGACACAGGTGGAGAAATGCACTGATAAAATGTAAACAAAAATGCAGGTCGAATATTAGAGCTACATGTGAGCAGGTCTTAGGAGATGGGCATCCATACTCCCCAAGGCATGAGCATTACCCACCATTTCAGGAAGCCTCTGTAGGTGGAGAAGCCACAAATTCCTTCAAAACGATTTCTCAATTACGCACTTCCCAGTCCCCTCTGATATGTGGCAAACAATTCTTTCAATGGGGTTGGCAGAGATTTTTCAAAGCTAGCAGGCAGGCATTTTGCAGCTATCTCCAGCCGGTCAAAGCAGCCAAGGCTGTCACCAGTGCCTGGTCACTGCTGAAAACACAAGGAGGGGGAGGCCTAGGGCAGGAGAGTAGTTGGGAGACCTGTGTCCTGGACCTACATTCTTGAGATTCCTTTGCAAGTGTTTTGTTTTTTTTTTTCTTCAGGGTTCACTGAGAAGTGGCAGGTCAGATGGGGAGGGACAAAACCCAAGGAAATGAGGTTCATTTCAAATTCTAACAACTTGACCACAAACAAAATGTATGCAGAGTTACAAATAAGCTATTTTGTTTTCAGGCATCAAAAATGTTATCAATTAAATGTTGAGATGCCAAAGGCTTCCATGTATTAGACAGCAGTGAAATGTGAAACTCAGCACTGTCACAGGCAACTGGGCCTCTTCCCTGGCCTAGCCCCAGGCGGGGAATAAGGGGTGGCTGATAAGAACTTGACTGTTCTGAAGGGACCAAGAGATGTTACAAAGACCTTAAAAATAAAAATCAGAACCATTTTTCCCTAATTCATCCAGGGCCTACTCCTGGCCACGTTCTGTGCTATGTACCTTATTCAATTTAATTCAATTTTTCTCCTAACCAATCTATTTACAGATACTTTGTAGATGTGGAAATTCAAGTTTAGGGAAGCTTAGATCATTTTTCTACAGTCATAGTTCTAGTGAATTGAGAGTTGTGACTCAGATCCAAGGTCTGAATGACTCCAACATCCACACTCAGGATTGTCTTTACTTGGGATTAAGGAAAAAGGGAAACAATGGAATTGTGGGGGAAGGGGAGAAAAGACAACAGGTAGAGGTATCAGCACTTAGAACTTCCTGCAGGTGAAAAAGGCTAGCAGCCAGGAACTGAGAAACTAACTGATTACTTTTGTATCTTATCATCAATTGCATTCCAACACTTGCTTACTCAGGACGCTGTTTAGTTCAAGAGGAAACACTGGCTGAACTTACTGATCTATTTTGCTGGAAACAGTGAAGATAAGTGGTTAAGAGTACAGACAATGAAGACATAGTTTAAAACCAGTCCACTGGCCAGCTCGCTCCCAGCTGAGGATAACAGTAGGTACCTCACAGGCTGCTGCTAAGAAAAAATTAAGTGAAAGCACTTTACAAGGCCTGGTTCATAGAATGTGCTATATAAGGTACACCAAGGAAGCCTCTCAGTACGCTATTTTTACAAATGCCAGAAATACAGCTGTTTATTCCAGACTAATAAATCACAAATAATATGGCATAGTCGACTGCCAGGTTACTAATGCAACTTTTTTCCACTGGAAGCAAAAAACGAAACCACCACCAAATCTGAACTAAGTATAAAATGGTAATTCTTCCTGTCTTAAATTTCAAAATACAAAAGAAAAGGTGAATTGCTATATACTCTAGCTCTTTTAAATGTTTAGAGTACAGAATGTCTTTCATGAAATCCTCTTGATTAAAATGCACATTCTTTTCCAAAAAAGGAGTAAACTGAGTATAGAAGATCCTCACCATTCGTTTTTATAAATGATTTATTAATGGGAATAGTCACTGAAAAATTGCATACTCACAACTGATGGGATGTTTGTAAGCTAATATACTTCTTCCAACACCCCAGCAAGTTCCCACCTCACAGCCTTTCCACTGTATTGTTCTCTCCAGCTTGAATACTTGTAGAAAAGGGGAAAAAAATTTCTTTCCCTACCCTGTTTCAGCACCTGAGGCCTCGCAAATTAAACTGACAAGACAAATTAGCGAGGGGAAAAAACACATACATTTTATTTAATGTTAATATTTTTACATGGCGGGAGGGGAGAGGAGGGAGGTCCACAGAAAAGCAAAAACCCAAAAGAAGCAGTTAGGCATGAAAGCATACATACCATTTTAACAAAGAGCAAAAAACTGTGGAAAAGTCACAAGACAAAGGAGAATGGGTTAGGGCTTTCAGGAGAAGTAAAGTGTGGAAGGTAAATCTATGAGGGAAACTAATAGAAGGTAAGGGTTATTTCAGTAAGGTTTGTTTCTGCAGACAAAGGTGCAGTGCCACCTCCTGGGGTCTCTCCAGGGATGGAGAGGGGAGGGAGGATATCTTCACACAGCGAAATGTTTATAGAAAGTGGGTAAAGCTTGTCCTGTGTCTGCTAATTCTCGATTATCTTCTGCTCAAATTAGTATTTACGCCAAAATGGCATATTTTGGGGTGGCATATTCTGATCCCCTTCATACCCTTAACAGGCTGTGTCTCTATACAGCTCCTCACTTGCTTCATTTTTTCTTGTAGCACTGACCACCAAGTGGCACAGAATATACTGACTGACATATATATATATATATATATATATATATATATATATATATATATATTTGCTCTCTGCCCCATCCAACAATGTATATATAAGTGCTGTGGTATCAGGAAGCTGGCCTCTTTCATGGTTGTATCTCAATGCTTGGCATAGTGTTGGTGTTCAATTAATGTACTGAATAAATGAATGAATGTCCATATTATGTCAGTATTTTCTTACAATGAGAATTTCTGTGATGTTGATGGCATAAGAATTTGTTTTTATTAACTGTTATTCTTCAACAGTACCAGAACTTATTATGTAGTTACAGTATTATTTTTTTAAAGTAAACAATAAACAACACTGTTTTTGCTCCAAAAATCAATTATATGCAATGTAATAATATAAAACTGGCCGACTGACCACAGAAACAGCAGTCAATAATCAAAATTACATGTGTCTGGCTGAATGGACTCTACAACCTTACACAGGGTAATACAACAGCAGCATTTCATCACATGTTATAAAATTTAAAGGCAAATATTGTCTCTTGTGGGCAAAGATTCTTATCTCTTTGGCAACTTTACAGAATTAATGTTTTTGACTTGTTTTTCACCACGTAACATCAGGCAGGAAAGACTTTAACAGCAGTGAAGTGGGAAGGAGGATGCTTTATTTATATCTGTGTAATCATGTAACCCACTTCATGCTCCCACTGAATGGCTCCAGTAAACTGAAATCACAGTTTCACTAATAACATTCCAGCCCCAGCTATATATGCCTGTCAAATGCAGCAACCTACAGGTAAGCTTCTGCCTACACAAGTAATCACAGAACCACTGAAATAAGAGGATTGCTTGTTTGAACTGCTAGATCAGCTTTTCCTTATTTTTGCTAATCTGGATGTTGCATGTTCATTACATTTTCTTTTTTATGTTGAAGACCACCATGTATAACACCACTTGAGAGCAGCAATTTACAGCAGTGGTCCCCAACCTTTTTGGCACCAGGGACTGGTTTCATGGAAGACAATTTTGTGGTTTGGTTTTGGAATGAAACTGCTCCACCTCAGATCATCAGACATCAGATTCGAATAAGGAGTGTGCAACCTAGCTCTCTTAAACATGCAGCTCACAATAGGGTTTGCTCCCCTATGAGAATCTAATGCCCTGCTGATGTTCTGAGTTCCCAAGACGCAGAACTCAGGCAGTAACACTCACTCACCCACTGCTCACCTCCTGGTGTGAAAGCCCAGTTCCTAACACACCACAGACTGGTACCAGTCCATGGCCTGGGGGTTGGGGACTCCTGATTTAGAGCATTAAAATCAATAATAAGATATTATTTAAATAATAATTAAAATATTACCTGATATTTGGCAAACAATCCCCCTATATCTCACTACTTCCAACCTCTGTTCAGGCTAGAAATGCCAAATAAAAAAGCACATGTGCACAAATCCATAGCTCCAGTTTCCCTAAACAGATTTACCTGTCCGATAAAATACTTGTACAGAGAACTTAAAATAGTATGAGATTTAATGTTAAGCAATAAAATGTAGGATATAAAATGGAATCTATAGCATAATCTCAAAAATGGTTTAGAAAATGACATAATAAAACAGACATTTGTGGGTGGTAGGATTATGCATATTTTTATATATTTTTAAATATACTTTTCAAAAGTTTCCTATAATGAACTTGTAAGTCTTTCCCAATTCAAAATCTAGCTTAAACATAATTTTTTAAAAAAGTATTCCCTTGGGCCAGGCGCGGTGGCTCATGCCTGTAATCCCAGCACTTTGGGAGGCCGAGGCAGGTGGATCACGAGGTCAAGAGATCGAGACCATCCTGGTCAACATGGTAAAACCTCATCTCTACTAAAAATACAAAAAATTAGCTGGGCATGGTGGCGTGTGCCTGTAATTCCAGCTACTCAGGAGGCTGAAGCAGGAGAACTGCCTGAACCTAGGAGGCGGAGGTTGCGATAAGCCAAGATCGCGCCATTGCACTCCAGCCTGGGTAACAAGAGCAAAACTCCACCTAAAAAAAAAAAAAAAGTATTCCCTCAGAATGTAAACTAGTACAACCTCTATGGAAAACATTATGGAGATTTCTTAAAGAGTTAAAAGTAGATCTACCATTTGATCCAGCAATCTTACCACTGGGTATCTACCCCTACCCAAAGGAAAAGAAGTCACTGTATGAAAAAGACACTTGCACACACATGTTCACGGCACCACAATTCACAACTGCTAAGATACAGAACCAACCTAAGTGCCCATCGACTAGCGAGTGGATAAAGAAGATGTGGCATATATACCACAGAACACTACTCAGCCACTAGAAGGAACAAAATCATGTCTTTTGCAGCAACTTGGATGAGTTGGAGGCCACTGTCCTAAGTAAAGTAACTCAGGAACTGGAAAACCAAAAACCGTATGTTCTCACTTATAAACGGGAGCTAAGCCAGGAATAAGCAAAGGCAGACAGAACGATATAATGGACTTTTAGAGACTCACAAGGGGGAGAGTGGTAAGGGAGCTAGGGATAAGGAAAAAAACAAGGTACCCTACTTGACTGCACTAAAATCTCAGAATTCACCACTATATAATTCATCCATGTAACAAAAAACAAAAAAACCTTGTACCTCAAAAGCTACTAAAATAAAAATTATTCCCTCAAAATTTTTAAGCCATAAACCTCAGTTCCTATTGTTTATATTTACTATTAAAAAAAAAAATGAAAAGAAAAGAAAACACTGCTTTAAAAACGGTGGGCTTTTTTTTTTTTTAAGTTTAAAGGTGTATAAGACAGCTGCCTAAGGAAATACAGATACCCCTATAACTTGTTTTGTTTTTATTTGTTTTAATATAGAGATGGGATCTCCTCATATTACCTGGGCTTGTCTCAAACTCCTGACCTCAAGAAATCCTCCAACTTCAGCCTCTCAAAGTTTTGGGACCACAGGCCACACTCACCATGCCCAGCCAACATCCTTACTCATTCCTACAAGCCATGAATCCTCTAAACATTGTCCCAAACACAGCATTGGCAAACTTCAATCATTTTCATCAGAATATAAAGAAACACAGGGCATGCTTAACTTCAAGGTTGGCATTTCTTTTGTGAGTAAAGCCTTGCCACAGATGAGAAGTCCTGAGGCTCAAACAGGAAAACTTCAAGTTTAACTAAATCTAAAATCATTAAACCTAAGTTATATGACTGAGCAAACTCTCTTCAAAGCGCTCAGTCAACATCCATGCTGGTAAATATTTCAGGAATGAAATGAAAAATAATTTTCAATTCCAAAAGTTCATCCATCAGGCATGCTTCACATTGCAAAACAAATACTTTACAAAAATGAATTTACAACAAGAGAACACCAATCCCACTTCTTCAACCCTCCATGTCGGGCAGTAAGCTTTCCACATTTGCTTACATTCTGAAAATCACTACTTTCCATGCCAGGAATGCACTAGGTTTAAGTTGTCAAAAAAATACCATACTTTAAGTGTAACTGGGTAAGAACTATGGGCACACACAGAAGAAGCCTTCCAAAACAAGGGGAGGTAAATGAAATCTTAACACCAGTGTTTCTAGAAATTCAGAAGCGAAGTACAATTCCTTATAATATGTACATGTTTACATACTCATGCATACAATAAAATGTGTAAGGTAATGAAATACCTATCTCCCTCCTTCCTTTTAGTGGACAGCTAATATTTCAGGGTTCAGAATCACATACCCTGGGTCCCAAAAGGTCCCCCCATTCCTATTCCAACAGTGCTTACAACAGACAACGATGAACTGATCACTGAGCCCCACATCATCTCAAGTATGTATATTACTAGTCCACAGAGAGGTTACAGTTACCAGATGCCTGGTAATTCTACTTATCCTACCTCACAAATTTTGTCCAGATCAGGCCATGCCTTCAAGTGGGCCAGAGTTTCTTAAAGCTCCTAGTTCAATATTTAACTGATAACAACAACCTAACATTAGTACCTTGTAATTAAAGGGATACAGCAACATGGAGCAGAAAAAGTGATGAAGAAAGAGATTAGAAGTTAGAGAACAGGGATTGGGCTTTTGATCTTTATACTGTGGGTGATTTTGAACAGCTCAGCATCTCTAGATACTTTCTTCATCTGTAAAGTGAAGAAACTTAAAAAGAAGGGCGTATAGATTCTACCTGTTCCAAAAACTATGATTCTCTTCTTCAGCCGCAGGTCGAGGAGAACCTCCTAGAGCTGCACGGTCCAATACGGTAGCCACAAGCCATATGTGGCTACTAAGTACTTGACATGAAGCTGGTCTGAATTAAAATATGTGAGATATGTGACCAGACATGGTGACTCACGCCTGCCATCTCAGTACTTCTGGAGGTTAAAGTGGACAGATCACTTGAGGTCAGGCCAGCCTGGCCAACACAGTGAAATCTCATCTCTACCAAAAATAACAAAAATTAGATGGGTATGATGGTGCATGCCTGCAATCCCAGCTACTCAGGAGGCTGAGGTAGGAGAATTGCTTAAACCCAGGTGGTGGAGGTTGCAGAGAACCGAGATGGTGCCACTGCACTCTAGCCTGGGCAACAGACTGAGTGTGGCTCCAACTCAAAAAAATAAAAATAGGCCAGGCGTGGTGGCTCACACCTGTAATCCCAGCACTTTGGGAGGCCAAGGCAGGTGGATCACAAGGTCAGGAGATCAAGACCATCCTGGCTAACACTGTGAAACCCTGTCTCTACTAAAAATACAAAAAATTAGCCAGGCATGGTGGCCTGCGCTTGTAGTCCCAGCTACCTGGGAGGCTGAAGCAGGAGAATGGCTTGAACCCAGGAGGTGGAGGTCGCCGTGCGCCAAGATTGCACCACTGTACTCCAACCTAGGCAACAGAGTGAGACTTCGTCTCAAAAATAAATAAATAAAATAAAATATAAATTAAATATGTGAGATGTGAATTTTTTTTTCCCAAGCCAAACTGTATCCAGCTTTATTAAAGATATTTTCCATAAATAATCATGGTATTTCAGGCAGGACATGAGCAGACAATCATTAACAGTATACATACAACAACTTTCAAACTCCCTTCTTCAATGGACTACCGAAAATCATAAGAGATGTGAACATTTTTGAAGACATAATATGGAAAAAGATTATGTCAGAGCTTTTATATTCATCATATGTTGAATAACATTTTGAATTTACTGATATCTGAAAATTAATTTCATCTGCTTATTTTTCTATGTGGCTACTTGAAAATCTTAAATTAGATTGAATGGTCCCCTTATGCCTCTATTGGATGATTCTGCTTTAAAATCAGACCTGGGCATGTATGAAGCCCAGAGGAACTCACAGATGAAATGAGCCCAGCAATCTGTATGGAATATAGACTTGGAGGTTACCATTTCCATAATAAATGTATAAAGGGCTGTTGTAAAACCATGTTTTTGTTTTCTTATTTTGTGTACCAACAATAAATCCATAGTAAATATCACTGGGTCTAAAAACAATTGGTATCACTTCATTTACGCTATGACTGAATCCTAATAATCAACCATAGCCCTTAATGACGATCTTAAGCGGATGTGCCATTATGCAGGCATGTGTAGCCTACTTTGTTCTTTGAATTGAATACATATTTAAAGTAATAATGTATCTTACTTCATAAAAAGATTATAATTTTCCATTTTTAAAACACATTTGATATCAGTAGGAAAAACTAAAATGAACTCACATGAATGGACCACATTTGTATTTCACTGACATCTAGCTAGGAACATTGCAACTAATTTTTGCAATCTGTATCAATTTGTTTAATGGACTTTAAATGATCAAAGCAGCAGAGACAGTTCTAGAGATCTTGTTTACTTAAAAATACAACAGATATGGATAAATAAAATATTAATAAGATTCAGGTGAGTCGAGAATGAGTACTCAAGTTCTCTTTTCTTACAACATATTCCTGGAATGCCGACTTTTTCAATTCAATGATTTTAAGTAAAGGTATATATCTAACTGCCTGCAAAATCAACTACTGACTATTTAAAATCAGATAGAGCTAGTGACAGCCCCCAGCTCTGCAATCTAAAGCCAGCAAAGGCCACCCATTTCAAACTGGGTTTGAAGCATAGCCAGTTATGACAACTCAAATATTTTCACATATATGAAAGCAAAACAGAATTGAGAAATACACATTTTTTTGGCAGACAATTTTTTAAAACCAAATTTCTGAAATTACAACGTAAACTATGACTATTAGAAAATAATGCATGAATTTTTTTTAAAAAGACTAATTTTCAAATTCTAACATAAAGAAAAATTTCAAACTTACCTACATGAGCTTCACAGATTAAAAAAATGTATAATTTAAAAATATGACCAATGTATCAAGACAGAAATATACATTCAAACACATCTGATAACTATTCTTTCTAATTTTCATTAATCAACAACTATTTGAGACATGCACAAATTTTCATGTGTTTTTCTGAAGGTGGTATCTAGAAGTGATAATTTTCCTGGCAGTTTAACATTTTTTAAAGAAGACATATCAAGATTTAAATAATCTAGCTTTTGATTACTCTTTCTTTTGAGACAGAATCTAGCTCTGCTGCCCAAGCTGGAATGCAGTTGTATGATCGCCACTCACTGCAACCTCCCACTCCCAGGTTCAAGCGATTCTGCCTCAGCCTCCCGAGTGGCTGGGACTACAGGCATGTGGCACCACGCCCGCTGATTTTTGTAATTTTAGTAGAGACGGGGTTGCACCATGATGGCCAGACTGGTCTCAAACTCCTGACCTCAAGTGATCCAACACTCAGCCTCCTGAAGTGCTGGGATTACAGGCGTGAGCCACCGCACCCGGCCTCTTTTTGATTACTCTTAAAGAAAACTGAGGGATCAAAATCAAATGTTAGAAAATAAAACCAACAGCAGAAAATAAAACTAGGAGCAGCTTTGGAGGAATCATGATATTTTAGACATTTCTTTAAGACAGATCCTGTAATATGTCAAACCATTAAAACATACTTCAAACAAATATTCAAGTGAAGACAAAATGCCTACTGCAAAACCTCCAAATACTCCCTAACAATAATGATTCAGGCCTACTCAGTTTTCCCCCACATCTTGATTTCATCGTACACTTTCTGGAACAGTTCTTCATTTAATCACTTTTAGAATAACTGAAATGAACAAGAAAATAGGTAAGAAATTAAACGAAACTTTAAAACAGCAGTCCCATTCTTACTGACGTAAATTTATTAAGATTAATGTTCCTTTTTTCAAAGATCTCCCCATTCTGTTCCATTAACACCAGGGAGCATAAACAGATCTGAAAAGTTATGCAGCCACAGTAAAGAGGTTCAGCAGGACAGGCAGATCTAGCTCAAAAGAGGTACTCTGTATCAAGCACTTTTCTAAAAACCTCAAAGCTTGTTTTGTCTGTGGTTGCTTTCAAAGAATGAGCACAACAAAACTGCTTTGAGGAAGTCTCTAGATCAAATGAAAGATAGTTTACCAACAGGGAGAGTAAACTGACTGCCACTGCTATCCACACAGAGCCACAGAAATTACCCCACAGAAATCACCGCTTTGTTCCATCACTCTAGCTGGAAGGCCTTTCCAGGAATGCAAGTCTGAACCATCCTCAGTTCCCTCAGCCAGAATGAAGGCTCAGCTCTTGGATGTTTCTACCGCAAAAATAAAAAAGCATTTCCTACCTCCTTCCTCTATCACTACAGAAAGATGTGCGTCCTGTGTGACTGGCTAGCAGATACGGGAAGATATGCAAATCCCAAAAGCCTACTGTAATTGCTCATGGAGAATCTTTCCTCCACGGAGAATGTTAAGTCTACCCATTTTCCTCTATCCCTTTACAGTACTGTACTTCTTCTACATCCCAGAATGCCAGTTGTCACCCAATATCCTACCACTTCTTTATCCTTAAGAAGAGAACTGGAAATGTATATGTGATGGCAATCCTCTCAGCTAACAGAACACAGTTACAGGCTTCCTTGCGTCAAGGTGTCACTATCTGACCCATGAGATTAAGCAGACAAGGACTTCTACAAAAGCTCCTAGACCTAACTGACCCATGGTCATCAATGCTTCGTCCCCATTTTAGGAACATTTAAAAGTACTACACTGCTAAGAAAATGAAGTTCGAACTCATTAAGGGAACCCAAAATTTATAATCTCTCACTATCTCTCTCACTTATATACCCCTGGGCTTCCTCCTTTGAAACTCTACACCCTCACTGTTCTTTCTGTCTGGAGAGCCCTCCACACTCCAGTTCACACCACTCACCCTTGAAACCTAGTTCAAATGCTGCCTGCCTTCTCTAGGAAGACTTTTACCTCCTCTATTGTAGCCTTTAGCACATTGCATCTCATTATTTCTGTATCTCTTCCCCACTGGACTGTGAAATTCTTCAAGGCAAAGACTGAGCTACCTTTCTATTTACTCACAGTCCCACCCAGATTCTAGATCTCCTGTTATAACTGAAACACAGGAGCCATGCAGTCCATGTCCCTAAAATGAATGATGACTTAAACAATTCAAAATGAGAGAAACAGTGAGTAAATTAACAATTTTTAAAACATCTTAACTCCAAATCAGTGTCAATATCACAGACGTCAATCACAAATGCCCTAAGAAAACTTGCAGTAGAGACAGAACAAGTGAATGCACAATCCCAATATTCAATTAAACATTCTGCATTAAACCTCCCCCCTCATCAACTAACAGAAGAATCATGGGACTTAGGCTTGGCTTTGTGTTCAACCTCTGATAGGAATGAGCACATGAGCAATGAAGTCAACAAGTCAGACCGCTTTCTAAATCTAAATAACTTCACATGTGATAATATACTCCTAGAATGCATCCAATGTCTTTTTCTCTCCAACAAAAAGACACTAATATTTTTTTTCTCATCTCATTGGCTATTTATTACATCAATAAATACAATTAAAAATACATGCATATAAGAAACACTTCCAATAAACTACAGGGATACTTCCCATCTGTGTCCCTGCAATATGATCCAGAAAATTCACCATGATATAAATTTAACCTCTGAGTCTAGCTCATGAAAGTGAAGTGAACTAACCAAATAGCAAATACAAAGAAAGGAATTACAAAGAAACATGGTAAGTCAGCCTCCTATTTTGTACAAGCACACCCTCTCTGCCACTACCACATCATTATGTTTGTCCTGGATGGCTCTAATGGCCATGCTGATACTCAGTCTTAAGGCCACCTCTGTCCAAGACTTCACTTCTACTCTGTTTCAGCCAAATAGTCACATGGCTACTCTATCATCACCTGGAAATCTCCCAGCTTCCATCAGGAATTCCCCCCTCTCCTATTTCACTGAACAAGCAGGAACAAGCGGTTCCAAAATTGCAGTTTTGTCTCAAATGCACCCTTTTAGAGGGAAACCCTCCACAATTCAACCAGCAGCAAGCAGTTCTGTAAGCTGCCTTTACATTCAAACACCCTATGGGTTAGCCAAGAACGCCCCTCCACAACAACCATAGGATTTTAAAATTCAATTTACTACTGTTGGATTTAAATTTTCTGGATTCTGTGGTATAAGAGGATTTCACACTTGACACAAAACACTAAAAATAAGATTGAGAAAACACTAGGAAGATCTAAAGCTAATCATAAAGACCTCAATTAGATTTTCAATGCCTGTCAGGTTAGTGGTATATCGTAGCATTGGCTTCAAGCCCTTGAAATTGAAAAATACAATTCTTTTAGATAACAGAGGTAATAGAATGCAACATACTTTTTTAAAGGGCCAATTTTGATCCTCTTCACACTAGAGTAAAAAGTAAACACTAGCTGTTAAATGGCCAAAAAAGGAGTCCCCCCACCTCAAAAAAAAAAGACAATGACGAGGGATTTTTCATCTTAAAGGCCACTCAATTTAATTCCAATACACATTTTCTTTCTAAACGCTACTATCTTCTTCACACAAAACTATTTCTAGGCACCCTCTATTGAAAGTGTCCCAATCAATCAGGGCATGGATGAAATAGTTCAAGAATGAGGCATTTATTTATTTATTTATTTTTGGAGACCAACTGAATTTCTGAAATACAGTTGCAAAGGACTGAATATTATAAAGTTATTGACAGTACTTATGAAACTTTTTCACAATAAAATGTTCCAAAAAGAGGCTGAAAAAAAAAACTAATTTTCTTTTTATACTTGTTCATCATTTCTTAAACGTAAGAGAAGGTCCCACAGCTGTTCAGAACCTTTAATCTGAATGTAATTCTTTATCACCACAACACAGAATTGTTTTAGTGCTCATTGATATTATTTAGTACATACAAAATATAAGGCACTGTCATGAGTGATCGAATTACTGTATAGAAAAGTGTGCGATCACGATCAATACTAACTTCTCGCCGGGCGCGGTGGCTCAAGCCTGCAATCCCAGCACTTTGGGAGGCCGAGGCGGGTGGATCACGAGGTCAAGAGATCAAGACCATCCTGGTCAACATGGTGAAACCCCGTCTCTACTAAAAATACAAAAAATTAGCTGGGCATGGTGGCGCGTGCCTGTAATCCCAGCTACTCAGGAGGCTGAGGCAGGAGAATTGCCTGAACCCAGGAGGCAGAGGTTGCAGTGAGCCGAGATCGTGCCATTGCACTCCAGCCTGGGTAACAAGAGCGAAACTCCGTCTCAAAAAAAAAAAAAACAAAAAACTAACTTCTCTCCTCCATCACCTGTTTTCAACATTGAATCACTCAAAGTAAATCTCCTGTCTACAATTATTCTTTTACATTGCAGTAAATATATAGTTCTTTCCCCCAGATATCTAAGTTTACCTTTATGTAGTAAAATGATCAGAGAACTTTAATAATACTACAGAAACTTTCACATTCACAACACACATCCTTCTATGTAGCATGCTCTTATACTCCTTCCCCAACTTAATTTTTTCCAAGGCACTTGCTTCCTCCTGTATATTCTGTCTACCCCACTGGGGGCAAGGACCTCGAAAATATTTGTGAAATGAAGGAGTAAATTTTCCTTTCTTGGTTGTACCCATAAGAATCTATGTTTCCTTATGTATGAAAATAAGCTAATTTCTACAGAAATTTGGTTTTAATTTTAGATTTTTAATCTAATATGTAAGTATCTATGATGAATTATTCTTAGAATAATTAGTCTGCCTATTTTCACATTTCTATGGTAGTTTCTTAGGTACTCTTCACTTATATCCTCAAACTAATTTACTGTAATGACAAAACCGTATTTGTTTTAAACCATAATAAGCAACTGAGAGCATCAGGATGGAGAACATGTGCTATTAAATATGACTTTTCATATGATGGGTTTTTATGTTAGTCTCTAAAGACTTAAGCTACGACTTCAAAAACTGCATCAGTTTTAAAGGCTTAATCCTTGAAGTAAATGAAGATTTTTTAAAAAAATGAATAAAATCAATAAATACTTAAAAAAACAGTGCTTATCCGTCTTTATGAGCCTATCAACTCAACTATAAACAAAGAAACTGAGTAATGATATTTATAAAAAACAATGCTGGCAAGGCACAATAGCTCACACCTGTAATCCAGCACTTTGGAAGGTCAAGGCAGGAGGATCGCTTGAGCCCAGGAGTTCAAGCTCAGCTCAGCCTGGGCAATACAGTTGGGACCCCATCTCTACAAAACATTTAAGAAATTAATTGGATGTGGTGGCAAGCACCTGTAGTCCCAGCGACTCTGGAGGCTGGGGCAGGAAGATGGCTTGAAGCCAGGAGGCAAGGGCTACAGACTGCACCACTGCACTTCAGCCTGGGTGACACAGCAAGGCCTCGTCTCAAAAACAAACAAACAAAACCAAACACAATATCGGTCTGCTTTTGAAAATTCATCCAATAGTAGGAGTAGATATAAAAAGTCCTTTTTTTAAGATAAATCAACCGTTAATGGATAATGCCATTTTCTTTACTTTCTCTTAAAAATAAAATTTATGTTGCACTAATTTTACTGTGAAATAACAATCAAGACACAGCCACACAAACAAAACTAAACAAATCAGTCTGTAGCAACTTGGGGTGAGGGCCAGGTCTAAAACATCTAAGTCTATCTCAATGGTAGAATTAAACTTCTCATTTTTCTTCCTGTAAAATGTCTCCATGGGGTCAAAATATTTAAGTCATTAAAGGTTTGAAATTTATCAAAGCCACAAGAGTAATAATGCATTTATTCACTTAACACAAATGACTTTTCTTTATGCAATAGATCTCTTATTCTCATAAGTAACCTTTAAGGCCAAAAAGTAATTTATCAGTCTCTATCATCTAGGATGCCTTACATTTTTCAATGAAGATAGTATGTGGCTTTCTCTGGAAGCTAATAAAAGCCAAATTATTAGATAAGAGAAAAATTATTAAATTCTCTCAAAAACAACAATCAGTCCAAAAAAATTCCTATCAAAATCACTGAAAAACTGGCTGGGTGTGGTGGCTCACTTTGGGAGGCTGAGGCAGGCGGATCACTTCAAGTCAGGAGTTCGAAACCACCCTGGCCAATATGGTGAAACACTGTCTCTACTAAAAAAAAAATACAAAAATCAGTTAGGCATGGTGGCACATGCCTATAATCCCAGCCACTAGGGAGGCTGAGTCAGGAGAACTGCCTGATCCTGGGAGGTGGAGGTTGCAGTGAGCCAAGATCGTGCCACTGAACTTCTGCCTGGGCAACACAGTGAGACTCAGTCTCAGAAAAAAAAAAAAAAAATCACCAAAAAACAAAAAAAATGACAATTATTCTTGTTGAATCAAATTATCTCATAAGAAAATCTTCTGAATTTGAGAAAAAAAAAGAGAGGAACCATCTGGAAATTAGGAGATTCGAACACTGTTTTGTATCCATCATTAATAAGACCTTGAGGAATTGCCGCACTTCATTATTCATCAGGATCCACTCACTTATAAAACAGGCTCATTTGTCTTTTCCCTTTTCCAAAATGTTTGTCTTATTTATTCCTCATCCCTGCTCATGGACTGTCCACTCCTGCTTCTGGAACCACAGGGTTCATTCCTCATTGTATCTACTTTAAGCAGGATGTTTATTACAAATATTGCTTCTGTCATTACACTTGAACCTCATACTTGAACCCACTTCTTGTCTTGTCTTTGGCTGAACAGAACAACTATAATTACACGAGCTGGTTAACAAAAAGCCATGTCGATTCTTTAGGGCTCTGCTTCTTGATTCTTCACTGTGTTAATCATAATTTAACCACAGTATCACCAGTTTCATATACTGAAGGCTTTCAAATGTCCTTGGCTTGCTTCTGAAGCTAAAAATCTTTTATGAGGAACATATGCTGATTTTTAAAAAATAGATATAATTTCAATTAAACAGTAGATCACTATAAAGTTTTAAAGATGTAACAGCCACAACATGGCTGGTTATACAACTTCATTTTATTTTGAAACTGACTTCTTAGAGAAATGCCACATTCTCAGACAATCTGCTTTTTAGTTTCCCTGTCTTGGGTGAACAAAACTTCATGCTTCCATACTAGGACCAAAATTCTTTTGCTGGCATTTGAAATCTTCCATTGCTACCCAGACTGGCAAAGCCTGTTTAATCATTTTGCTAGCAAAGATTCTGCTGAAAACTAAACCAAGCTTCTTCACAGTTCCTTTTACATAACTGACAGCCAACTAATAGTTAATAATCAAGTCAGTATATAAACTTGCTCAATATTAGACATCTGTGGCAAGCTGCCGGTGTGTACAACATTAAAAATGGGTCTCTGGGAAGCTGAGGTGGGTGGATTACTTGAGGTCAGGAGCTCGAGACCAGCCTGGCCAATATGGTGAAACCCCATCTCTACTTTAAAAAAAAAAAAAAAAAATTAGCTGGGCGTCGTGGCAAACGCCTATAATCCCAGCTACTCAGGAGGCTGAGGCAGGAGAATCGCTTGAACCTAGGAGGAGGAGACTGCAGTTAGCCAAGATGGTGCCTTTGCATTCCAGCCTAGGTGACAGAGCAAGACTCCGTTTCAAAAAAAAAAAAAAAGAAAAAGAAAAAAGTCTATATCCACATTGTGTGGAAAAAAAGAAGAAAAAACTAGGCCTTTCCCATCTGTGTAAAAATTGCTTATGCTGTATGCATATTTCCATACTGTTCTATATTTTTCAATGAGCATGAATTATTTTCATTTTTCAAAAAACCAATGGAAATATATAATACATATTTAATAAATAAAAGTTTATAACATGTATTCTAAAAATTGTATCTGAGATATGATGTACTTTTTAAATTTAGGTCAAACTCATAGACAACAATCTGCCAATTTCCTGCAATAGTCTTAGTCTTCATTGGCCAATAAGTAAATTAATTGGTCCGTAAGTGAAACATTGTATAGATTTTTAACTTTCAACTATGTGTGAAACTTACATATACTTGTTGTACATCATCATCATAACCATACATATAGTAGTAGTAACTAACACAGTGCTTATGCTAGGTCATCAGTTTACACGTATATTAACTCACACACTATTTCAAGCATTTAACATCAGTATTAACTCAATCCTCAGTAACTAGAAATACTCATCCCATTTTACAAAGGAAAAAACTGAGGCAAGAAACTTGCCCATGGTCAATAGCTCAAAGAGACAAAGGCAGAATTATGCCCATGCATTCCTTCTCTGGTCTGATCTCCTGATTAGTGTACAATGCTGCCTTCTTTACACACCTGAGAAACACTCAATGACTCAGTGTTACTGGCCTAACATCACGCCTGGCATCAAAATCATTCATTATAAATTGAGAACAATTTTGGTTCCTTCTACAGAGGTGAGATTTTGAAAAACCTCATCTTTCCCATTTTAACTATCTTCTTTCGTTAAGATACTATGTCTGCAAGGTTCAAGCTAAATCTGTTTCTTCAAAATGTAGCCACACAAATAAACCTAAATAAAATGACCTCTTAGGTTTCTATTTCAGCAGATTTAATACATGTGAACCTGAGACATTCTGTAGCCCTCTTTGAATATTATTAAGCATCCCTTTTTCATAAAATTATTACTTGATGAACGTATACAGACTTTTAAATTTAAATATGTGAATTTATTCCTAGAGCAATCATTGTACTCGAGTTTTTGCTAAATTTCTACTTCTATACCACTCAAATATATCGATTAACCAAGGTTAATCTAAACAGGAATATTTGCCAAACTTTTTTTCCAAGAAAAATACTAGTGTCCTTAGAGTAATGGTTATGTCTTAAGCTATCCACACTAAATAGTTACATAACATGTCCCCCTTCACTAAGCTTTTCACTTGCAAAATCAGCTTCAGGGTTTGAGTTCTCTCTGCTTTTCTTCTTATACAACAGTTTTTAAAATGCATATTTTATTGATTAAACTTGCTACTTACTCTGGGGGTATGCTCATTCCCTTCCCTGCTACCTTCTGTCTTCCCCCACCCACTCACGTGGGTGTCTCTGTACACTGGCTGTGAGACCCACGGGGCCACAGTGTCCAGGGGTTTGCAAAAGATGCCATTTCCATCCATTCCCATTTCATACGTCTGCATCTGAGCTCTCACCATGAAAAGGAAAAGATTTTTTTGTTTCTGTTTTCTTCAGTCCTTTTCTGTCTACAAAGCCAACCTCCTATGTTCATCGGAACATTTATACTATGCTATAGAATAGTGTTATCTGAATCTAGAGAATAGTGTTATCTGAATCTAGAATCACAAGAAAGCCAGTCGAGAGCTTTAAATTTAAAAAAAAGAAAAAAAAAGATTTCATAATCAAGCACAGTCAAGTAAAACAGAGAAAGGTAGAAAACCACCAGGCAAAACCAAAACACAAACAGAAAACGTGATTTTCCCTATCCTCCTTGTTGCCACCCAGGGAATCTGTTCATCTCATACTCCCTCCATCAAGACACTACTGAAGCTCTCTGGTCCTGCATTCAGCCCCTTACCTTCGACCTCTCAACTCCTTATTTCTAATTCCCTACTCCCTTGAGAGTACCCTGCACCAGCATCTGTCACTCAGGTGAGAGACAGAGACAGAGACACACACACACACACACAGAGAGAGAGAGAGAGAGAGAGAGAGAGAGAATGAGAGACAGGGAGAGAGATTTAAAGAAACAGAGACAGACAGAGGTGTATGTGTCCTGTCTGCCTGGGAGAGACAGAGAGGAATGTAAACAAATATTGTATATGCAAAAACTTAACCTCCAATCCCCAGACCTGGGATACAAACCTGGGTGGAAATTTACTACCAGGAAATGCTCCAGGATTATCTCTGCTCTCATCCTATCATTCCTATACTTTTCAAATACAGGAAGTTTTCTCTGTAACATATTTACTCAGTATATTACCTAATCCAGGCGTCCCCAAACTACTGCCCGGCATGCGGCCCCCTGAGGTCATTTATCCGGCCCCCCACCGCACTTCAGGAAGGGGCACCTCTTTCATTGGTGGTCAGTGAGAGGAACGGTCTGAGGGACAGTGAACTGGTCCCCTGTGTAAAAAGTTTGGGGACGCCTGACCTAATCTGTATTTTCCTTTTGGTAATTTAGTATATTCTTCTTTCTTCTACTATCATGTGCATGCCTTTATTACCCTGCAAACTTCCTGGGAGTAAGGGGAGGTACTAGGGAAGGGGAGGTAATGAGGTAAACAGTCAACTAAACCATACATTCGGGAAGCTTTACATTTAAAATATACCTGTACAGGTTGATCTTTACATTCGTAATTGACTGAGATTTAAAAGAAATATATTAACAAAATATGCTTTGTAAGATTCTCAAGGTAATACAATTTGCAGAAACAAGGTACATTTCTGCTGAATTTAATGCACTTCTCACTGATAGTTGTCACCACGTGAAAGGCAAATAATAGCTATGCTTATTTCTAGAATGACTGACAACATCATACAAATATCTCTATAAAAAACTCTAGTTTGCAAAAAACAGTAACATAGAGATCCTCTAGCAACAACAAGAAACACTTAACATAAAAATAAACTCTTCCCTTCCTTGAAACCAGTTTTCAGTTGATCACATTATTTCTTTTTAATTTTTTGGAATCAGCCATTCCTAATTTCACCTCTTAAACTTGCATGTTCCTTTTATTTCCTCAGTCAGGACCAAGAAGTGTTATTCCATCTAGTAACCTCTCCGCAGTACTAATAGCCTTGCAAGTGCTTTTCAGGAGCCTCTGCTGGTTACGGTGACAAGAGAAAAGCTTCTGCAGTCTGCCAGTTATCACGGTTTTTCACCGATTAGCAAGAACGGTGACTCCGTATAGATCACCATCAAACCTGAGCTTTACTGTTCCATGTGTAGGCTTCTCTTTAGGGCAGTCGGTACTAGTCAGCAGCCATAGGTTTCCATAAACTATAAATTAGCATTACCACAAAGGTAAGATGATTGTGATAGCTTAAACCCTCAATAGAGGAAAATAAAACTTAAGAGGAAGCTAGATTTTTAAACATAAATAAATGTGAGGATAGTGAAACATCATATTGACTAGGGTTTGTTAAACTCACACCTCTATCAACCTAACAGCCAAAATCATCAACCCAGATAATAACCCTGCTTCCCAGCAAGCCCAGGCCCCATTATCATTGCCCTTATTCATTCCCTTTTCACAGCCACCTGCAGCAGACCTATTTTTCTAAGCTCTATAAGAGAGTCAACTCGTAATTACATATTTTCAGTGGGCACAGAGAGAGCCAGATAAATCATCCTCAAACCTCAGTAGACTGAATTACCTACCCTTCTACCAACACGTTGCAAAATGGACTCATGTGAATCTCACCTCCACCCTTTAAGAGTTAATAGCTAGTGAAAAGATCCCAAAAGATGGCAGAAAGAGCAAATTAATGCAATTAGACCAAAAACTAAATTCAAATTTGCCTACATGCTTCCTATTTTTATACAGAAAAAAATATTGTTCAAGAAAGTTACATATTTAAGTTTTGACAAAATCTTAAAAATAAGGTTATACTTTTAATTACTTAAATGTATGGTTTTTAATTTGTGGTAAGACCGTTCCGGAAAACTGGAATAATTCTACAAATAAATGTAAGTCATGAGAGAAATCAGAATTCTCTTAGTGAAGTGCATTTTTATAAAACATGGAACAAAATTAAACTCTTATACAACCTGTCTTAACTAGCCCTATGGTAATTCCTGAGCCACTAGTGGGTAGAAATCAGAAGGGAAAAAGTTCAACGACCTTGCAAATTAGAAACTAAAAAACTGTAACGATGTGATAGTCCGTATAGCCTCAGTGGAATTACAGGAAAACATTTGTCCGGAAATTGCTTTTTTTCTTTTGGAAAATTACTAGGAGGTTGGGGGAAAGGAGGGAAAAAACCGGGAGGGAAGGTTGCAAACGGTAAAATACCAAATAGGAACCCAACAGATGTGAAAAACAACCTTCTCCGGCCCAAGTGTCATGCAAACAACTTCTAAGCATCTTTAGATGTAAAGAAAAACAGTCATTGTGTACAGGCGTTAGCTGAATGTTCGAGAGTTGGATGAATGGGGAAGACTTGTTATACACCTAGTGGTGGGTGGATTTCACTAGGCTGCAGCCTCCACACAGCTTTTCTTTGCTGCACTGCAGAGGCGCCATCTTCTCCGTCTTAATCTTCACTCAATTCAATCCTTTTATCTGCACCCTAAAAAAAAGACCCTCTGGACACTCCCCAGCATCGTGTGCCCCCAGGGGAACTAAACCAGAGTCCTCAGAGCTGCCAGGGAAGAAGCCGCGCCTTGATCAGACAAACGCCTCCTTGGATGCACAGGAGAGGAGAGCCCTTGCCTCCCACCATCCGCCACTGCCCTTTCCAGACGCACACCCCACTCTCCGTGTATTTCCTCCCCGCCAAGGACTTTACAGCCCAGCCCAAAATTAAGCCTCGGAGGTGATCCGAGGGTGGGAAGGAGAGGAGCCCCGAGGCTTCGCCAGACGCCCCGGCAGAGTGTCTACCCCACTCCGGGGTGGACGCGCAGCGCCGGGAAGGGAGCGGGGCGGGAGCCTCGGTGGCGCAAGGAGACTATCGCGGCTCGGCCCGCGGCGCCCGGACCGGCGAGGGCGGGGTGTCGCGGCTTTTGTTCCCGAGGACCTTCGGCCTCTCAGGCAGAAGCTGAGGGTGCGAGCGAACTCCCCGGACGTCCAGGCTTGGGAAAGGCGTCGGGTGGCTATGGGTCTCCGACCCCTCCCATTTCTCACAACTTACACAAAAGGGAGACGCGGAAATGCACAAAGTTTGCCTGCAGAAGGCCGAGAGCGACCCCGGCGCCGGCTCGGGCTAGGGTCGCACCCAGGCGGCCGCTGCCAGCAGCCGTGGAGGAGGAGGAGGTTCGGGCAAGGAAGGGGGTGGGGGTGAGGAGGGAAGGTGAAACGAGGCGGAGAACGCAGGGAAAAGGGAAGGGCCCCTAGCTTCCCGGGCTGTCCCGACTCCTCCTCCTCCCCAGGGCCCAAGAGAAAGGAGAGGGCGGCGATTTCGGAGCAGAAAACTGGCTTCAGGGACGCAGCGTTTTCGGTTTTCCCCACGTGCTCCTTCTCCCTTCCCCCCATCTGGATGCCTCTCGCCTCCCCCGGCCACCGCTTCCGAAGCAGGGACTGAGTCGGGGTCTGGGCTCAGGGTCGCCCCCTCCCCTTCTCAGCCCAGGCTGGCGCGGAACCAGGGACCCTAGCGCCTCGCCAGCTCCTTCTCCGCGGGCTGGAGCGCGCGTCCCTGGGGCAGGGCTGGGGCGAAAGCGGGGATGCGCTGGACGTCCGCAAGCGGGGGCGGAGAGAAGAGGGGTTCCGCTGACGGCCCCCAGCTTCTCTGGATTAAAGACTTGGGTTAAGGACTTGGGGGGTCGGGTCCCCACCGTGCCCGCCTGCCTTCCCCCCGCCTTCCGAGGCGCGGTACCCACCTCTAGCGCCCGAGCCGTCCAGGCGGCCAGAAGGAGCAGTGCCAAACCGGGCAGCATCCCGACCCTGCGCGGGGCACCGAGTGCGCTGCTGTGCGAGTGGGATCCGCCGCGCCCTTGCTCTGCCCGCGCCGCCGCCGCCGCCGCCGTCTCCGGGGCCCCCGCGCGCGCGCTGCTCTGGGTGCTCTCGCCTACCGCTGCCGAGGAAACTGACGGAGCCTGAGCGCGGCGGCGGGGCTCGGAGCCAAGCGAGTCAGCTGATCCGGCCCATCCCGCCCGGCACCCGAGAGCGACCCCTAGCGGAGCCGCCGGGGAGCTGCGCCTGCCCGCGCCGGGAGGGGCCTGCGCGCCCCGTGCCCACAGGTGCAGCGCCCTCGGCGCCGCCTGCAGCCCGCGCGCCCCCCTTCCGCTCCCCGGCCGACGGCCCACCTGGGCTGCGGGAACGGTGGGAGGGAGAGTCTGGGGCCAGGAGAGGAACGGTGCAGGATCAGGGAAAGGTGAGTCCTAGGACGCTGGGGCTGTAGAAAAGTCGGGAGCGTTACCGCTCGTCCCCGTGAGCTTTAATCATCCGACCCCGCAGGCCTCCCAGGGGTGTCGTATAAAGGACTGCTGCTGGGGTGCGTTTTTATCCGCATTTCGGTTTTTGTCTCAGTTTGGAGAGGTGGGGCAGACGTTTCTGGAAGAGAATGGGAACCAGCGAAGCTTAAAGGAAATAGGATTTTCTTTGCTTGAGAGAGAAAAACCCTCACCCACCCCACCTCCCTACCCCGCCCCATGTCAAAAGCAGCCACGAGCAACCTGCAATTTCTATCTTTAGAATGAACCAAAGGAAAAAGGCTCAGGACTTGGCAAAGAAGCGGGCAACCCATTTCCTTCTCTCCTTGAAAGCAGGGTTCAGGGTTTGGGTTTGGTTTCTTATATTTTTGTTTGTTTTCGTTTGGTTTTACAGGGGGCGGTCGGCATGGATTTTGTGGTGGGTTGTGGGGAGAGTCTTTTTTTTTTTTTTTTTTTTTTCAAGCAGGTAGGTAACATCCATCTGAGATGGGGCCGAAAGAAAAATGAGGAGAGATTATTCGTATTCGACCCCTGTAAATGAGGACTTCTGACCTCAAACTCTGCTTCTGTTCTTTATTGTGTCTGTCCTAAATTACAGAAATGAACCTTCTGCCAACGCACTTTCTCTCCTGGATTAAACACAAACCGTCCACTTCCCTGTGCCCAGATAGTCTAGAATGCTCTAGAACTTGTCCAGTCGTCTCCCCTGCTCTTGACCTGAAGCCAGGAGTGCACTGCAGGCTGCCTTCTCTCCCCTGCTGACTGCGCTGACGAGGGTGACAGGGGGTGCGTAGGCCCGGGAATGATGGCTCAGCCAAGGGCGTGCAGACTTCCCTCCTGGGAAGTCATTTCTGTACCAGCTCCCCTAAGTCTTGTCTTGTGTCTTTTCCCTGCACTAGGCATTCAGTCTTGACCCCTGGCTTACTTTTGCCTTTGAATGTCCTCAACAAATAAGGACAAACATTTGTTGTCGTGCCATAGTTGTTTATACACTTAATGTCATTTACTTCCTACAAAAGTCAAAGAGGCTGTTACTATTATTATTCCTGTGTCTACATCAGGAAATTGAAGCGAATGAACTTCTCCCAAATCTAACAGCAAGTAAGTGACGTGAAGCTGGGACAACAGGGAAAAGCCTGAAGTAACAGGACAAAACCAGTTGTTCGCTTTCTGCACCACATTTACCCACAATTCCCTGTTTGTTCCAGTCTGTCTGAGCAAAGAAGGCAGGAAAAAAGGTACCTGAATGCAAAAGAAAGGTGGCCCAAAGCTACAATTCTTGCAGGATCCATTGCAAAATGGAAATGTGATACTTTGTTACAAAATTAAGAATTTTAAGGCCAGCGTGGCCGCTCATGCCTGTAATCTCAGAACTTTGGGAAGCCCAGGTGGGCAGATCACCTGAGGTCTGGAGTTCTAGACCAGCCTGGGCAACATGGCAAAACCTCCATCTCTACTAAAAGTACAAAATTTAGCCGAGCATGGTTGCTCATGCCTGTAATCCCAGCTAGTCTGGAGGCTGAGGCAGGAGAATTGCTTGAACCTGGGAGGCAGAGGTTGCAGTGAGCCAAAATCATGCCATTGAACTCCAGCCTGGGCAATAGAGCAAGAATCTGTCTCAAAAAAAAAAAAAAAAAAAAAAAATTTAGGAATTTTAAGACAGCAATGGCAGAGCATTAAACCAAGCCTGGGGCTCCTCCCACCACAGGGCCTGTGAGACTACCCAGGGTTGCATGCCCATGAAGCTAGCCCTGGAAAGGAGGAGGCAGTTTTAGTTTAAGGGTAAAAGACTTTTTTTTTTTTTTAGACAGGGTCTTGCTCTGTTACCCAGGCTAGAGTGCAGTGGCACAATCAGCCATTGCAACCTCCACCTTCCAGGTTGAAGCAATTCTCTGCCTCAGCCTCCCAAATAACTGGGATTACAGGCACCTGCCACCAAGCCTAGCTAATTTTTGTATTTTTAGTGGAAATGGAGCTTCACCATCTTCTTCAGGCTGATCTTGAACTCCTGACTTCCTGATCCACGAGTCTCGGCCTTGCGAATGTTGGTATTACAGGCATGAGCCACCACGCCCGGCCAAGTAAGGGACTTTTATTGAGCATGAAATTCAGAATTGTGAAGATGAGTTCATAATCTATAAAAATTAAAGTTCTTAGATTTAGCCATTTCTCTTTCCGCTGTTAAAATTCACCACACTGGGCTGGGCCTGGTGGCTCACACCTATAATCCCGGCACTTTGGGAGGCCAGGGCAAACGGATCATGAGGTCAAGAGCTCAAGACCATCCTGGCCAACATAGTGAAAACCCGTCTCTACTAAAATACAAAAATTAGCAGGGCTTGGTGGCGCGCGCCTGTAGTCTCAGCTACTTGGGAGGCTAGGCAGGAGAATTGTTTCAACCCAGGAGGCGGAGGTTACAGTGAGCTGAGATGGTGCCACTGCACGCCAGCCTGGCACCTGGCAACAGAGCAAGACTCTGTCTTAGGAAAAAAAAAAAAAATTCACCACACTGACATATTCCCTGGTCAAGATGTTCCTGGGGGAAGATGATTTGCTGCTGATTGTGTCAGGAGGATGGACATTGCCTGCATGTTCTCAGGTTCCTTCACTCCTCAGAGATCCTGATGGCTTTTTGCCTGTTAGCTAGTAGCTCTGTTCTCAAGCAGGAAGTGCAGGAACATCCCCAGTTAGAACCCTACAAAGCTGGGGAAGGAACCAAGAACCACTTGTCTGCTGGAATTCCTACAACATCCCCATCCTAGGTTTAAGTGTCTCCATTTGTGAGATATTCCCTGGCTCTCCAGACAGTGCATTCTATTTTTGGGCATTTCTGGTTACTAGAATGTTCTTATCCCATTTAAAGCTCACATCCCCCGCCTTTAAACTCCCACTCAGATATCCTTGTCTCCCCAGTGACCAAGCAGAATAATTCTTTTCCACTCTTCAGATCTTTACAAATTTGCCAACAGTTTTTATGCTACCTCTTCTAGAGTCTTCTCTTCACAAGGTAAAACAGACCCTTCCTTCGACAGTCGCATAATGGCCTGGTTTCTGGTTCCTTCCACACCTTGGCCATTCTCTAAGTGTGTTCTGGTTTGTCTGTGTCTTTTTACAGTACTCCAAGAGTGCTCTGACTTAAAAAAAAAAAAAAAAAAAAAAATTCACCACACTGACATATTCCCTGGTCAAGATGTTCCTGGGGGAAGATGATTTGCTGCTGATTGTGTCAGAAGGATGGACATGGGAGATGCTGCCCACCTCTGCCTGGAGGCTAATGTGGCATTTGACTGTTTAAGCAACTGCATCCCACTGCAGACTGCAATTGGTCCGGCTATCCCAATTTTATTTTATGCATAGTCTCCCGGACCACATTTCTGTCGTCTTGTGTTTAGGCTGTTATCTTAGCCCCACAGATACCACCAAAAGCAGTCGTTAAGTCTGAGCCAGATGAGCCCTGGATTCGTTTCCTAGTGCTGCCGTAACTTACCATAGACTGGGTGGATCCAACACCAGAAGTGTATTTTCTCACATTTCAGGAGGCTGAAAGTCTGAAATTGAGGCGTTGCCTGGGTTGGTTACTTCTGAAGCCTCTCCCCGTGGTTTGCAGATGGCCACCGTCTCCCTGTGCTCTCATAGGGTCTTCCCTCTGTGTTTTACTGTGCCCTAATCTCCTCTTCTTATAAGGACACCAAATACTGGGTTAGGATCCACCCTAATGACCTCACTTAACTTTCATTACATCTTTGACCTTATCTCCAAATACAGTCATATTTTGAGGTACTGTCAGGTTAGAACTTCAGCATATGAATTTGGGGGTGGGAGTACATAACAAGTCCTTATTTAGAACAGCTAAGACTTATTCTGTAATCTTATCACTCATTTTTGGCCTTTATTTCCAATGACCAATAGTTCTTTCATTTTCAGTCTGAAGATCATTCAGCTCAACAGAAAAGAAAGAAATGGAAAAACATCTGCTTTCTCTCTGTCCCCTTCATCAGCCTTGCATCATGATCCCCTTGGAGCTGGCTTACCCCTCCCACAATCCTCAGACTCTGAAAAGAAAGAAAATGGCCTTTTATACTTTCCTTTAGAAAATTTTGTCAAAGCTTAAACCTTGACATTTATTGACACTTAAAATCTGTGTTCGTTTACTAAATCTGCCATAACAAAATATCGCAGACTGGGTGGCTTACACCAGAGACATTTGTTTTCTCACAGTTCCAAAAAAGTCTAAGGTGAAGGTGCGGGCAGGGTTGGAATCCTTAGAGGTCTCCTTGACTTGCAGATGGCTGCACCCTCGCTAAGTCCTCAGGTGTTCTTTCCTCTGCACAGGTACCTCTGGTATCTCTTTCTATGTGTCCTCATCTCCTCCTCTTATAAGGATATGAGTCAGATTATATTAGGGCCCACCCCAGTGGCCTTAATTTAATTAGCTCTTCAAAGGGCCTACCCAAATACAGTCATGTTCTAAGGTACTGGGAGTTAGGGATTCCGCCTATGAATTTTAAGGGAACATAATTCAGCCTATAACCAAACACCTAAAATTATTCTCACATTTTAAGCTCCTCTCACATCCATCCTTGTGAGTGGATTCCTTCTACTTTTTGTTCATGTCCTTTTGAAACCAGAATGCTTCCTAGATAACTAGGATATTTCTTCAGCTGCTTCCTAGTTGAATATATGGATTCCTTAGCCACTGCGGACTCTTGGTAGTGTTGGGAATTACCACTCTTTCAGCGAAGATGTGACCTTGCTGGGTATTGTCTGTGTTGGCTTATGCAGTGATGTATTTGAGAGTTTCACGTGCCTCTTAACCTGTCCTTCCTTCCAGAACTCTATGCTGACTCCTCATCAAAGACCAGAAGTAGATCCTGAATTGCATTCATTCTTATCTCTTTTTACCTTGTCTAAGACAGAAGGACATTATTAACTTCTTTATCTTAATGTCAGCCTTCAATATCTACAGAGGTCTAAACTGTAAATAGCATTGAAACTTTGCATAATAAAATTCTTTCCCCCAGAAATGGGCAGTTTTTTACTTAGTAAGATTATTTTAATCTTTTCTTTCTTTTTAATAAATAGACATAAATAAATGCATAAATAAATAATTATCAACCAACATACCTACATTTAACTACGCATGCCTAACAGACCTGAATATAGGCAGAGGATGTGACATTTCATTTATTGGTCTTACAGTATATCTATAAAAGTATTTACATATTTTTAAAAAATAAAATACTCTTAAAAGTCCTTCTGGGTAATCACTACATAAAACTGCTTTAGAGACAACCTTCAGATCAACTAAATGATAATTTACAAATGGGCTTAGGTGTTTCAGTAGGAACTCCATGCAACAACAAAATTCACTGTTTAACCAGGGACCAATATTGGCAGCTGGCTTCCATAACTGGTTTGAGGAATGTAGTAGTAATTCCAAGGTTGCCTCAAGGACTAATGTAAAAGAACATTCCTATATTTTATAGAATAAAAAGGAAGAACAAGAGAGGAGAAAGAAATAGTACATGCCAACCCCAGAGGTAGGGAGTATGAAAATCAATCAAGTAGCCAGAAGATTTAATGGAGCCATGTAGGTATCACATTAGTTCTCTTCCTTAGAGAACTTTGGATACTAGGGCAGCAATATGCTCTGATGGAAAGAACTCATACATTGAGAAAGCCTGACCACTACAGTTTCTGAAAAATGCTCCTTTCATTAGCAGGTGTGGTGATGAATCGGGAAGGCACCCAGCGCGGTGCGTGGTTTACCAAAGAAATCAGTTCTCTTTTCTTGAGAGAACAACAATTCACAATAGCTGTCACTTAAGTGACCAGCATAATCCTGGCTTTGAGCTTGCATTGACTTCGCCAGGGGCTGCCAGTTAGCACAGTGGTTCTCAACCCCGTGTGTTTTTTTGTCGTTGTTGTCCTTTTGTTTTTGTTTTTGTTTTTGTTTTTTTGAGACACAATCTCGTTCTGTTGCCAGGCTGGAGTGCAGTGGCACGATCTGGGCTCACTGAAACCTCTGCCTCCCAAGTTCAAGCGATTCCCCTGCCTCAGCCTCCTGGGTAGCTGGGACTACAGGCGCACACCACTACGCCCAGCTAATTTTTTGTATTTTAGTAGAGACAGGGTTTCACCATGTTGGCCAGGATGGTCTTGATCTCCTGAGCTCATGATCCGCCCGCCTCAGGATCCCAAAATGTTGGGACTACAGGTGTAAGCCACCATGCCTGGCCAACCCCATGTTATTTAGTTGGATTCCCTAAGTAATGTTTTGCTAATAAAAGCTCCAAATTTGTGAGTGATTTACTCTAATTTAATAAATACATTAATATAATGGCACAATTTGTTAATTTAATTAATTATTTAATTAATCACTAGCAGTGGTATGATTTCAGTTCACTGCAACCTGGGCTCAAGTGATCCTCCACCTCAGCCTCCAGAGTAGCTTGGACTACAGTTGCATACCACCATGCCCAGCGAATTTTCTGTAGTTCTTGTAGAGATGGGTTCTTGCCATGTTATCCAGGCTGATCTTGAACTCTTGAGCTCATGATCCACCCTCTTTGGCCTCCTAAAATGCAGGGATTATAGGCATGAGCCATTGTGCCTGATTGATTTGCTCTGAATTTAATTTAAATTAAAACAACTCAAGGTTATTGTCATGTCAGGCTACTGTCATTTGTATTCTAGTATCTCTCTTGAGTGTAAGAGAAAGGGATGGGGAACTAGACAAATCCCTGACCACACCCTAGGGTGTATGCCTATGTGAAAGATATGCATCCTGTTTTCAGATGGCACAGTGCTTGGAAAGGCTGCTTGCCAGAGGTGTTGAGAGGATGCCACTGGGCTGGTTCTGCATAATGGAAGACCACATCATATGCTCTGGGAGAGTCACTCCCCAGAGCAGCTGCAGGAAGCCACAGCTCTGTGGCCTGGGATCCTTGCCAACACTGAATACTAGCAATAGACATTGAAGCTGAGGGGATGTTATGCTTCTAGGTCTCTTTTTTACTAGTCAAATCATACCTGGGGATTGTCTTTCATGTCCTAGAGACTGTGATGAGTAACTTGACTTTTTCCATCCATGTATGTATATGGATATGCATGACTCCATTGTGTGACACGGGCCCTGTAGGGCATGAAACCCAACTTGTCCTTCCCTCTTTGAAGAGTGAAGGCTGGTGGCCAGAGAAGCATTACCTAACCTAAAATGAATGGGAACATTACAGTCTGACAAGCCTTGCATATTCAGGTTCACGTCACGTGAAGAAACAACATCCTGAATGATGAAACAAACACACAAACCAACCAACAATTTGTGATCTGTGATATCAAAACAGACACCCCTTTATCACCCAAGGTGGACTCCAAGGTTAAGGAAACAAAGTTACCTGCAGGGTTAGGGCTCAGGGACTGGCTGGCATGACCAATTTCTCAATGTTTCTCATGACCAATGGCTCTAAACTCCCTAATAATAGAAACTATCAGACCCATCCTCTGATTTACACCTCAGACCACTACAACTCTGATTAGACTGAGGACCAGCCTTACAAACATTCTTTTCTGATAGGCAATTGCAAACCTTAATCCAGTTTCAGCCAGTTAATAAAGGCTGTGCACAAACTGTCTTTGGGTCCTGTAGTTCACCTTTTGATGCAAAGTGCCAAATTCTACCTCATTTTAACACTAAAAACCCTGCCCCAAAGTGTACAAGGATGTATATCACATACATGTTTACCCATTGCCCATGCACTCAGCTCCCCTCATAAATATGTATATCTTTTCCTCTAAACCTGCTGAATATGTATGACTCCATTGTGTGACACGGGCCCTGTGAGGCATGAAACCCAACGTGTCCTTCCCCTCTTTGAAGAGAGAGTACATTCAGCACAGGCTGAAGACTATGTCTTCCAGGTTTGCATACTGATATTGCCTGTAAAGCTCTCCCTTCTATTATTTAGCCATCACGATGGTTTTTTGGATGATAAATTCATAAAAGCACCATAATTATTCAATATACAACTTTGTTCCTGAGCAAACGCCCAACTTTATCCCTCAAATAACATGTTTGTCCCATGTGTAATTTATTCAGCTAAAGTGAATATAAGTATTAAAAATGAAAATGTTCAGTATTGGTGGATTCATAAAAAAATTTTATATTCTCACGTTGGGTGGGATTTTTTAAAAAACTGGTACATTTGCTCCCATTAGGAGCTAATGTTTATATGAGAAAAATATCTGGGCAAAAAAAAAAAAGCGAAGTAAAAAAAGAAGTACATTAGAACACTTTAGTGTAAACTATTTCAGCACATATGTGAATTCATCAGAAGAAAATTAAGGATCAGGCATGGTGACTTGTGCCTATAATCCCAGCATTTTGGGAGGCTGAAGCAGGAGGATCACTTGAGCTCAGGTAGTTCAAGATCAGTTTGGGCAACAAAGTGAGACCTTGTCTCTAAAAAAAATCAAATATTTTTTTAAAATTTAAAAATTTTGTCTGGGCATGATAACTCACACCTGTAATCCCAGCACTTTGGGAGGTCAAGGCGACTGGGTCACTTGATGTCAGGAATTTGAGACCAGCCTGGCCAATATGGTGAAGCCCTGTCTCTACTAAAAGTACAAAAATTAGCTGAGTGTGGTGGTGGCCATCTGCAATCCCAGCTAATCAGGAGGCTGAGGTAGGAGAAGTGCTTGAATCGGGAAGCACAGGTTGCAGAGCCGAGATCGTGCCACTGCACTCCAGCCTGGATAACAGAGCCAGACTCCATCTGAATAAAATAAAATAAAGTAAATTTTAAAAATAGCCCATGTGCGGTGGCTCATACTTGTAATCTCAGCGCTTTGAGAGGCTGAGGTGGGTGGATCACAAGGTCAGGAGATAGAGACCATCCTGGCTAACATGGTAAAGCCGCGTCTCTACTAAAAATACAAACAAAAAACAAAACAAAACAAAAACAGCTGTTCATGGTAGCACACACCTGTAGTCCCAGCTACTCTGGAGGCTGAGGCAGGAGAATCACTTGAACCTGGGAGGTGGAGGTTGCAGTGAGCCAAATATGTGCCACTGCACTCCAGCCTGGTGACAGAACGAGACTCTGTCTCAAAAAAAAAAAAAGAAAAAAAGAAAACTGTTTCAAAAAGAAAATGAGAGTTCCAGACCTGTAACCTTGGAAGGGTGATTAAGGGTCATTCAGAGGAGTTTTGTTTTTGTTTTTGTTTTTTTTCAGGGTACGTGATAGCAACCATTAAGAAAGAAGAAAAGGCGGATGTTCCAAGGAGAAACCAACTAAATACATCAAGAGTGTTCACGATGGGGGTGGTAAGTGGGCGTTAGCTATAGGAAAAGGGTTTTTCTTTTTCTTTTGTGACAGAGTCTCACTCTGTTGCCCAGGCTGGAATGTGCAGTGGCGCGATCTTGGCTCACTGCAACCTCTGCCTCTTGGGTTCTAGTGATTCTTCTGCCTCAGCCTCCCAAGTAGGTGGGATTACAGGCATGCAACACCATGTCTGGCTAATTTTTGTATATTTAGTAGAGACAGAGTTTCACCGTGTTGGCCAGGGTGGTTTTGAACTCCTGACCTCAAGTGATTCACCTGCCTCAGCCTCCCAAGTTTTGGGATTACAGGTATGAGCCACCACACCCAGCCAGGAAGAGATCTTCATGTTAGAAGAACTGAGGAATTTAGGTCAGATGGAATGGGCAGCAGTGGGCAACTACTCACTACAGATTTCCCAATCATAATCTGACATTTTAACATTTCTAGAGGTTTGTCCATGGAGAAAGGACAGGGAGATTTGGAGGATGAAAAAGTTGAGATCAAAGTTGAGATCGGGAAGAGAAGAAAATGTGCTGGAGGTTCCAAGAATGATCATAGATAGGATCTGTGAAAAGTTAGTGAAAAATATCAAAGGACACTTATTACTAACAAAGATGCCAAAGTATTACAGTGTTACAGTGTGTCAAGGTAAGGATGTACAGAGGGGCTCTCTGAGTACTCATGAGTTATATTGGGTTAACATTGCATGTCACAAATGAAAAGGTGAGAGAGTTAGGAAAAGCAAAGGGTTTGTACCCAGTTCTGTCTTACCTGAACACCTTTAGTGACAATGCTGAACTGCAAAGGAGAAAAAGTGATTTGAATGTGTGTGTGTGTGTGTGTGTGTGTGTGTGTGTGTGTGTGTGTGTATATATATATATATATATATTTTTTTTTTTTTTTTTTAGATAGAGTGTTGCTCTGTCGCCAGGCGCCAGGCTGGAGTGCAGTGGCGCAATCTCGGCTCACTGCAACCTCCACCTCCCGGGTTCAAGCAATTCTTCTGCCTCAGCCTCCTAAATAGCTGGGACTACAGGCGCCTGCCACCATGCCCAGCTAATTTTTGTATTTTTAGTAGAGACAGGGTTTTACCATGTTGGCCAGGATGGTCTCGATCTCTTGACCTCATGATCCACCCACCTTGGCCTCCCAAAGTGCTGGGATTACAGGTGTCAGCCACTGCACCTGGCCTGAATATATTTTTTTGAGATAGAATCTGGCTCTCTTGCCCAGGCTGGAGTGCAGTGGACTGATCTCAGCTCACTGCAGCCTCTATCTCCACAACTCAAGCTATCCTTCTGCCTCAGCCTCCTGAGCAGGAATGAGATTACAGGCAAGCACACACCTGGTTAATTTTTTTTTTTTTTTGTACTTTTAGTAGAGATGGGGGTTTCACCATGTTGGTTAGGCTGGTCTTAAACTCCTGGCCTCAAGTGATCCACCCACTTCAGCCTCCCAAAGTGTTGAGATTGCAGGCATGAGCCACCATACCCAGCCTGAAAACTTTTCTTTGAATGAGGGAAATAATAAATTCAATTTTCATTTCTTATGTAGAAATCAGAAGTATTTGCAATGGGAATTAACTTGAATATGTTGTATAAAGTTTGAAGGAAAGGTGAGTGATAGATGAACATTGGTGATGTAACTCTGGAAGTTATCTGTCATAACATGATTTATCCTCATCATATGTGCTGAAAACTACTTAGATGAAGTTAACAACCTCATATTACAGAATAAGCAGGTATGTTTTGTGTTTATTTATAAGAACCTAATAGTCATTTGGAGACTTAGTTAATACTTGGGGATGAGCTATAGATAACCCTGTGTATTAGGGTTTTCCAAACAAACAGAACCAGTGGGATACATATAGACATATGAAGATGCTTCTTATAGGAATTGGCTCAGGAGATTATAAAGGCCAAGAAGTCCCAAAATGTGCCCTCTGCAAGCCAAAGAACCAGGAAAGCCAGTGTAAGTCTTGGGTCTGAGGTTGAAGGGCTGAGAACCAGAGTGGCTGGTGGTATTGAAGGCTGGAGAACCTGGAACTCTGAAGTCAAGGGCAGGAGCAGATGATGGATGTCCCAGTTCCAGAAGAGAAACCAAATTTGCCTTCCTCCCCCTTCTTTTTATGATTCCTATGCTCAGTTAATTGAAAGATGCCCACTCACATTAATGAGAATGGGTTTTCGTTACCCAGTTTATTGATTCAAATGCTAATCTCTTCCAGAAATACTTTCACAGACTCACCCAGAAATAATATTTTACCAGCTATCTGGGCCTCCCTTAATCCAGGATGGGTTTAGGGACAAGTGAATACATAAAGTGAACCACCATACCCTGTAAATATGGCATGAGAAGGGGTCGAGTCATATTTTACATCAAGATCATTTTCCAGTGCACAGATGCCTTAGAATATACTTATTGTAAAATAATGAAAACCGTTGTCTAGCACAAGCTCCGAACTGTGTATCACGGAATACTAGCTCAGCAGTATGTTGCTAGGTATTGCATGCATACCCGAAAAGAGTTCTGTAATCAAGTAACTTTGAGAAATAAGGGGTTAAATTAAAATTAGAAAAATATCTTCACTTTAAAATGGGTACAATTCTTTAAGATGATACTCTGCGTTTTGAATTTCAAAGAGGGTAGTTAGTGGTAGTTTTGAATTTCAAAGAGGGTAGTTAGTATGTGGCATCACTCCCTCTCCCCATTTTTTTTTCTTTGAGAAACTAGTCTCATTCTGTTACCCAGGCTGGAGTGCAGTGGCAGTCTTGCAGCTGACTGCAACCTCTGTCTCCTGGGTTCAAGCAATTCTCCTGCCGTGGCCTCAGGAGCAGCTGGGATTACAGGTGTGTGCCACCATACCTGGCTAATTTTTTTTCTATTTTTAGTAGAAACAGGGTTTCACCGTGTTGGCCAGGCTGATCTTGAACTTCTGACCTCAAGTGATCCACCCGCCTTGGCCTCCCAAAGTTCTGGAATTACAGGTGCACGCCACCATACCTGGCTAATTTTTGTATTTTAGAAGAGATGGGGGTTCATCATGTTTGCTGATCTGGAACTCTTGGCCTCAAGTGATTCATCCGCCTGGGTCTCCCAAAGTGCTGGGATTATAGGCATGAGCCACCGTGCCCGGCCTCTCTCCCCATTTTTTGTTTTTGTTTGCTGCATCAACTCCAAGTGTTACACAAAGCATGCTTTAGAGAATTCGGTTTGGAAGCATCCCAATCAAACTCTTGGATTTTTTTAGACCCTTGTAGAAGTAAAGATTTATAGTGTACATTTTTGTCAAAATAGATAGGTTCTCTTCACTGAAAGCTGTTTTCGCACATGACCTTGAAAATAAAAAAGAAAAAAAGTAGAAATATTAGGCTGACAGACATTTTAAGGTAGGGCATAAGATGCCATAAAAAGCCTTTTGAAACTTTAAAATAGGAGTTAAAGTGTGTGTTATATGGAAGATACCAGATTAGAGTCTTTGAATATTTATTATATAAATGTGCAAGTATATGACCAGCTTCCTCCCAGTTTGGGGGAGAAGTGGGATGGCATTCAATTCACATTTGAGACTGCTTCTCTTTAAATTTTCATAAGTCGAAGAAGGATCACTAAGTTTACCAAGACAAGTCTCAAAATAAGACTTTTGTTCACTGTATTGCCTTTAATATCTGGTAGGAGGGCCCTCAGGAAGTGGCCAGGACCCTATGAAGATCAGTGAAGAGTTCCAGGGAGGAGAATTAAAGGAGACAGCTATGGGATTAATTTTGAGAGATGCCTTTGCTGAAATGTCTCATAAAGTATACATGTAGAGCAAGGGCACAAGGAGATAGAGAACTCTCTAGGCCAAACAATAAATCAGAATTTCCACAGTTTTTCTCTGTTAGTCCTTACTGAAAAATTTGTCTACTGCTAATGGTGTCAAGTGGCCTTGCCAGCCCTCATTATTGTACCAAAAAGCAAAACAAGGAAAAGGTTTAGGAAGCCAAATCTAAAAGGAATATCGTCATTTCTGTTTCCCAACAATCAGTGAAAACAGGTTCTGTTATCTAAATCTTGCAGAACCAAGGGTTCTAATGCCCACTTTATTCTGGTGAGTTTGTCAGTCTGGTAGAAGATACTAACAGGCCAGTTTCTTTTCTCAGAAAAACAGTAAAATGACATGGATATAAAGAGAAAAACAATGGTGAAAACACAAATCTTGATATATTAGGCCATTCTTGTATCACCAAAAAGAAATTTCTGAGACTAGGTAATTTATAAAGCAAAGAGACTGGGCACGATGTCTCACGCCCATAATCCCAGCACTTTAGGAGGCTGAGGTGGGCAGATCACCTGAGATCAGGAGTTTGAGACCAGCCTGGCCAGATGACAGAACCCCCGTCTCTATTAAAAGTACAAAAATTAACTGGGGGTGGTGGTGTATGCCTGTAATCCCAGCTACTCAGGAGGGTGGGGCAGAATTGTTTGAGCCTGGAAGGCAATAGTTGCAATGAGCAGAGATAGCACCACAGCACTCCAGCCTGGACCACAGGATGAAACTCCATCTCAAAAAAGAGAGAGAGAGATTTGATCAGTGTATGATTCTACAGGCTTTGCCGGCAGCCTGGTGCTGGCATCTGCTTGGCTTCTGGGGAGCCCTCAGGAAGCTTACAATCATGGTGGAAGGTGAAGAGGGAGTAGGGATGTCACGTGACCAGAGCAAGAAGAATAGAGAGCATAGTGCCAATAGTTTTAGACAGCCTGCTCACCTGAGAAGTCACTCATCACAAGGACAGCACAATCAGAAGGTGCTAAACCATTCATGATAAATCCACTGCCATGATCCAGTCACCTCCTACCAGGTCCCACCTCCAGTACTGGGGATTACAATTCAACATGAGATTTGGATGGGGATAAGTATGCAAACTACATCATTCTGCCCCTGGTCCCTCTCAAATATCATGTCCTTCTCTCATTTCAGAATACAATCATGCCTTCCCAAGAGTCCCTAAAAGTCTTGACTTGTTCCAGCATTAACTCAAAAGTCAAGTCCAAAGTCTCATCTGAGACTCATCTCTTTCCACCTATAAGCCTGTAAAATCAAAACAAGTTATTTACTTTCAAGATATAATGGGAGTACCAGCATCGGGTAAACATTTCCATTCCAAAAAGGAGAAATCAGCAAAAAGAAAGAGGCATGCAATTTCAAAACCCAGTAGGGCAGTCATTAAACCATAAAGCTCCAAAATACTTTCCTTTGACTCCATGTCCCATATTCAGGGCACACTGGAGCAAGGGGTGGCTCCCAAGGCTGTGGGCAGCTCTGTCTCTGTGGCTTTGCAGGGTATAGCCCTCGTGGCTACTGTCACAGGTTGTTGAGTGCTGTGACTTCTAGGCACGAAGTGTTAGCTGCTGTTAGATCTGCCATTCTCAGGCCTAGAAGGCAGTGACCCCCTTCTCACAGCTCCACTAGGCCATGCCCCAGTAAGGCCTCTCCAGAAGCCAAGCAGATGCCAGCACCAGGCTTCCTTCAAAGCCTGCAGAACCATAAGCTGATTAAATCTTTCCCCGACCCCACCTTTTTTTTTTTTTTTTTTGAGATGGAGTCTCATCCTGTGGCACAGGCTAGAGTGCAGTGGTGCTATCTCTGCTCACTGCAACTTCCACCTCTCAGGCTCAAGTGGAGATCCCACACTTCCCCTTGGCACTGCCCTAGTAGAGGTTTTCTTTGGTGGCTCTGAGCCCAGGCTTTCTTGTACAGCCTCTGAAATCTAGGCTGAGGCTGCCAAGCATTCTTCAATCTTATATTCTGTACACCTACATACATAACACCGCATGGAAGCCTCCAAGGTTGATGGCTTGCATTCTCCAAAGTGGCAGCCCAAGCTGTACCTGGGTCCCTTTGAACCACAGCTGGAGCTGGAGTGGCTGGGATATCAGTGTTCCAAGGCCATGCAGGGTAGTGGGGCCTTGGGCCTCACCCACAAAACCATTCTTTCTTCCTAGGCCTCTGGGCTTTGAGTGGAAGGGGCTGTTGTGAAGGTCTCTTAACTACCTTCAAGGCCCTTTCCTCATTTTCTTGGATATTACCATCTGGATTCTTTTTAGTTATGCAAATATCTCTAGCAAGTGGTTTGCTCTGCAGCCTGCTTGGATTCTTCCCATGAAAATAGGCTTATCTTTTCGACCACATGGCCAGGCTGCAAATTTTCCAAACTTTTACACTGTCCTTCCCTTTTAAATATGAGTTCCAGCTTTCAGTCATTTCTTTGCTCCTACATCTGAGTTGGGCTGCTAGAAACAGCCAGATCACTTCTTGAATGCTTTGCTGCTTAGAAATTTCTTCTGCCAGATACCCTAGATCACCACTCACAAGTTCAAACCTCCACAGATTCCTGGGGCATGAAGAGATTGCAGCCAAGTTCTTTGCTAAGGCATAGCCCATGCAATCTTTGCTCCATTTCCCAGTAAGTTCCTCATTTCCATCTCAGACCTTAGCAGGCCTAGACTTCACTATTCGTATTTTTGTCAGCCTTTTGGTAACAACCATTTAACCAGTCTCTAAGAAATTCCAAACTCTCCCTTATCTTCCTGTCTTCTCAGCCCTCCATATTCTTCCAGTGTCTGCCCATTACCCAATTCCAAAGTGACTTCCATGTTTTCAGGTATCTTTGTAGCAATGCCCCACTTCTCAGTACCAATTTTCTATTAGGTCTTTCTTGCATTGCTTTAAAGAAATACCCGAGATGGGTAATTTATAAAGAAAAGAGGTTTATTTCCTTCATATTCTGCAGGCTTTACTTGAAGCACAGTGCTGGCATCTGCTTGTGGGGGAGCTTTCAATCATGGTGGAATGCAAAGGGAGAGCAGGAACATCACCCGGTGAAAGCATGTGATGAGCAAAAGAGAGAGAGAGAGAGAGCAGTTGGTAGGGGGGATGCCACCCACTTGTAATTGACCAGATCTCATGTGAACTCAGAGGGAGAGCTCACTTATCACAAAGGGAATGGCCCAAGCCATTCATGAGGGATCCACCCCCATGATTCAAACACCTCCAAGCCCCACCTCCAACACTTGGGATTACATCTCTACATGAGATGTGGACAGAGATAAATATCCAAACTATACCACTTGGTTTTCGGGTTACTCTAGAGCGCTAGCATCTACCCTGGCTTAAATCCTGAAAAGCATCCAATGTATGCTAGTTTTTGACCAACATAACAAAACAGGTCAAAGATTTGCTTAGTCTATTGTGCCATTTCTGCCTTAACTACTTGGGAGCTATTGGGAATTTTCTATTTTTAAAATCAGGTTTTATCAAGATTGTTTGGTGCTTTTTGACCAAAATCTCTAAACAACTCCAAAAGCCATATACAGGCAATGGCTAGAAAAAGGCAGACAAAAATATTAGAAACTGAGCGTAAGTAACTCAAATCTGTAATGCTGTCCTACTAGAATCAGTAATTCAACACCTAGGAAACATCCACAGAAGACATTTTATCAATCAAAACAAAGACACTCAGGCAAGCAGAGTGATCTGTGTCACTCATAGATACACTAGTTTTTGAAATTAGCCTTCAGTGATAATCATTCAGTGCAAGATTTAGTCTCCATGAACTGAAACACAGCACAACTTGAAGCTTTACTGGTCCCTTGGGAGTGAGTGCAGTTCTGTAACGTGTCTGTGATTAAGTAGCAGTTTCATCCTGATTTTTCAAGCTCAGAGCTCTCCACCCTTTCCCATGCTTGCAGAGAAGATGTTGCACAACTGGCCCAGAGGATTTTTTCCTCTCATTTCTGTAGTCTTAGGTAAGGAAGGAAGGATGTGACTTAACATGATTCTCCTTCGATCTGAACATGCCAGTGCACCTTCTTTTCCATCCCACTCCGTATATTCTCTGCGACTGTTTGTTGTTGTTGTTTGTTTTTTGAGACAGGGTCTTACTCTGTTGCCCAGGCTGAAGTGTAGTGGCATAATCATAGCTCACTGAAGCCCGAACCTCCAGGTCTCAAGCAGTACTCTCACCTGAGTCTCCTGAGTAGCTGGGACTGCAGGTGGGTACCACCACGCCCATCTAATTTCTTAAATTTTTCATAGAAACAGGATCTCACTGTGTTGCTCAAGCTAATCTCAAACTCTTGGGCTCAAGCCTCCCGAAGTGCAGGGATTATAGGAGTGAGCCACTGTGTCTAGCCTCAGTGAACTGTCTGAAGTCTCTCTTTAACAACTCACTTACAGTTCCTGTTCATTCCTAAGTAGTCACTTAGGCCAAGGCTTTAATTTGCTGAGGACTTACTGCAGAGCCAGATAAATGAAGTCCCTTGCATACGGTCCTATGAATATTTATTGGCGAAGCTTGGCCTTTGTTCCCTTGACTTCCCGATCTCATTTCATCTTGTGGATCTGGCCACCTTGCTAGACCTGAGTCATAAAAGGAATGGGGCACTAAGACCAGCTGTACTATATGAAGTGGTGACATTTTCCTCATCTAAAGTTGGGTTATCTTTCTAGAATCTTAGAATTGGAACCCAACTCAGAAATCACCTGTTTGATCCTCCCACGAAGGCAGGTGTCTCCTTTACAATATTCTTGAGACAATCATCTGGGTTCTGCCTCCTTATTTTCTATTATTGGGAGGCAGCTTCAGGAAATATAACATTTCACTAGAGATTTTGTGTTCTTACATTTAGCTAAAACTTACCTTCTCTTCACTTCTATCCTTACATCCCAACACTGACTGCCCCATGGAGTATCACCAAATGCAAAGACAGACTATGCTTTCCACCAGGGGACATGCCTTTGGAAGTGTTAAAATAGTTATCCAGCATTTCCCCACGATTTTCTTTTTTTCCTCAGTGCTAAATATCTGATTTTTCTAAGCTGTGCCTTATGGGGTACAGTTTCTGGATCCCTTATAATGCTGAACTTTGGATGTATTCCTTTTGGCAAATGACTGTATCCTATTTATCCACTAATTCAACAGATATTTAATAAGCACCTACTAAGTTGAGGGAGATTTAAAAAATACAAGCATGTAAATAAGAAAATATACAATGTAGTATGTAACAGAACAGGCTGTGGAGAAAAATTAAGCAGAGGAAGGGGAGATGGAGAATTTGTGTATCGTTAGGGGCTTGGAGGCTTGCTGTTCTATTAATACTCACAGTGATCGGGAAAGGCCTCACTGACGTAGTCAGCTTTGAGCAAACATGTAGAGGAAATGAGGGAGGAAGACTTGCAACTGTTTGAGGAGGAGGATTTTTTGGGCATAGAGAATAGCTTCTGAGGCAGAAATAACTCTGATGTGTTTGAAAAACAGCAAGATGGCCCTTGAGGCTCCAGTCGAAGGGATGAGTGGGAGGGTGGGAGGAGGTGAGGTCAGGGAAGTTGTTTGGGGCTGAATGGTGTCTCTCCGAAATTCATATGTTGAAGCCCTAAGCCCCAGAACCTCAGCCCATGAAATAATGTCTTTAAAGACCTAAAATGAGGTCATTAGGGTGGGCTGTAATCCAATATGACTGGTTTCCTTACAAGACGAGGAAATTAGGACACAGATGGGCACAGAGGGAAGACCAGGTGACAACACAGGGAGAAGAGAGCCATCTACAAGCCAAGGAGAGAAGCCCCAAAAGGAGCCAACCCTGCTGACACCTTAATCTCAGGCCTCTAGCCTCCATAATTGTGAGAAATAAATTTCTGTTGTTTAAATCACCCAGTCTGTGGTACTTTATTAGGGCTGCCCTAGAAAGCTAACACAGTAAGGGCCAGATAGTCTAAGACCTTGAAAACCATTTTAAATTCTTTGAGCAGAAGGGGAGCCAGTGAGGGTTTCTGAGCAGATGAAGGTGATGATTGGGCTCATATTTTAAAAGCATTCCTCTCGCTTCTGTCCTGAAAGCAGTCTGTGGGGAGGCAAAGGCGGAAGGAAGAAAGCCAGGAGGAGGCTATTGCAGAATTGTACATGAGGGCGGGAGGTGGCGAGGAGAGGGAAGTTTGGCAATATATATTCCCAAGTTAGAGCCAAGAGGATTTTCTGATGAACTGAAATTGTGATGTGAGAGAAGGAAAAGAGTCAAAGATGACACGAGCTTTTGGCCACAGCAACTGGGAGAATGGAGTTAACATTCATCGAGATGGGAAGGACGGTAGGAGCAGTCGGCTTTTTTTTCTTCTTCAACTTTTCTTGTAACTTAAGGGGTACATGTGCACGATTGCAGGTTTGTTACACAGGTAAACACGTGCCATGGCGGTTTGCTGCACAGGTCATCCCATCGCATGGGTATTAAGCCCTGCGTCCATTAGCTATTCTTCCTGACGGAGCAGTGTGTTTTAGAGGGGAGGACCAAGAGTTCAGTATGGACACATGAAGATTAAGATGCCTACTCATCTTTGAGTTTGAAATGCCAGCTAGGCTGTTGGATGTATGAATTTAGAATTCAGAGGAGTGGTCAGGGTAAAGATACAGATGGTACTGAGTGAGATCACTTAGGGTGAAATGAGGACAAAAAAAAAGATCTGGAGGTTGGGCATGGTGGTTCATGCCTGTAATCCCAGGACTTTGGGAAGCCAAGGCGGGTGGATCACTTGAGGCCAGGAGCTCAAGACCAGCCTGCCCAACATGGCAAAACCCTATCTCTCCCAAAAAATACAAAAATTAGCCAGGCATGGTGGCGGGTGCTGTAATCCCAGCTACTCTGGAGGGTGAGGCATGAGAATCACTTGAATCTGGGAGGCGGAGGTTGCAGTGAGCTGAGATGGTGCTACTGCACTGCAGTCTGAGCCACAGAGTGAGACCCAGTCCCTGACGAACCCCCCCGAAAAAAGAAAGGATTTGTGATTAAGCCCGAGTGTACTTGGAAATGTTGAGGTTGTTAAGATGAGCAGGAACCAGCGAAGCAAGCAGAGGCGGGGCAGCAAGTCAAGTGAGAGTAGGAAGAGAAGGAGGGTAGTTTCCAAGAAGCCAAACCGAGAATGTGTTTCATGAGGACAGAATGATTACTGGTTAAATGCTGCAGATACGGTGTGTCAAATACGATAAGGACTGCATTGTATTTAGTGCTAGAGAGGTCACTGGTGATGCTGATAAGAGCCAGTTCAGAATGTTGGGGACAGAAGTAAGATTTGAGTGAGTTCAACAGAGAGTAAGGGAAAGAAATTTGAGTCAGCAATTATTAAAACATTCTTTGGAGGACTTTTGCTATGAAGGGAGCAAAAAGCTGAAGGTAGCTCAAGGGAAATACTAAAAGAGGGTAATTTTATTATTATTGTTTGAGACAGGAGCTCACTCTGTCGTCCATGCTGGAGTGCAGTGGTGCAATCACGGCAGCTTCAGCCTCCTCCACTCAAGCGATCCTTCCACTGCAGCCTTCTGAGTAGCTGCAATTAGGGCACATGCATTACACTCAGCTAATTTTTTTATGAGCTTGGCCCACAAGTTTGATACCAGTCTGGGCAACATGGTGAAACCCCATCTGTTCAAAAAAGTACAAAAACTAGTGCTTGCTTCGGCACCCATACTAAAACTGGAATGATACAGAGAAGTCCAGCATGGCCCCTGTGCAAGGATGACACACACAGTCATAAAACATTTCATGTGTTTGTAGAAGTACGTAGGATAAAAACTACAAAATTTAACCACGTATGGTGGCTTGCACCTGTGCTCCCAGCTACTTGGGAGACTGAGGTGGGAGAATCACCTGAGCCCATAATCACCTGAGCCGTGATCGCACCACTGTACTCCAGCTTGGGAGTAGAGGATCACCTACATTGGTCTTGAACTCCTGCATTCAAGTGATCCTCCTGCCTCGACCACCCAAAGTGCTTAGATTACAAGTGTGAGCTGCCGTACCTGGCAAAGAGACTTATTTTTTTAATTGAATATGTTACAAAATATTTGTATGCAGAGGAGAATGATTCTGTCACAAAGGAAAATGAACAAATTGGGAGAGGGAACAATTGTTGGAACAGTGTCCTAGAGTGTAGGAGAGGGTGACACACAGAACACAAGCGCAGGAGTTGGTCCTAGATGTGACTAACATCTCTAGCTACGTTGCCTTGTACACAGCCACATGTAACTGTTTAAATATAAATTAATTAAAAATGAAGACAATTAAAAATTTTTCTAGCTGGGATAGGTGGCTCATGCTTGTAATCCTAGGATTTTGGGAGACTGAGGTGGGTGGATCACCTGAGGTTGGGAGTTCAAGACCAGCCAACATGGTGAAAACCCATCTCTATTAAAAATACAAAAATTAGCTGGGTGTGGGCGCATGTTCCTGTAATCCCAGCTACTATGGAGGCTGAGGTAGGAGAATCGCTTGAACCTGGTAGGTGGATGTTGCAGTGAGCCAAGATTGCGCCACTGCACTCCAGTCTGAGAGACAGGGTGAGACTCCATCTCAAAAAAAAAAAAAAAAAAATTAGTTGTGCTAGCCATATTTCAAGTGTTCAATAGCCACATAGGACTAGTGACTACAGTACTAGAAAGCGTCAACAAATAATGTTTTGGTTATTACAGAAAGATCTGCTGTGCAGGCCTGAGCCACAGAAGGAAGGCAGGCAGACATCTGTATGAGAATCTATGCAGAGAGGTGAGTATTTGTGGTGGGAGGAGCTTGTGGAAGATCATTCCTGATTTCTTCTGCTTCTCACATAAGGCTGTGAGTGAGGATGGAGAAGGACGTGGAGCTCTGAGGAAAAGATGGAGAGTATATCTCTAGGGGATAGAGTGAGGGGACAAGGGGAAATGGCAGGGTACAAGACAACTTTTAGGATCCGCTTTAGGCCGGCACAGTGGCTCACACCTGTCATACCTTTTTTAAAAAATTTGAGACAGGGTCTTGTGCTATCACCCAGGCTGGAGTGTAGTGGCTCAATCTCGGCTCACTGCAGGCTCAACCTCCTTGACACAAGCGATCCTCCCACCTCGGCTTCCCAAGTAGCTGGGACCACAGGTACATGCTACTACACCTAGCTAATTTTTGTATATTTTGTATAGACAGGGTTTCACCATGTTGCCCAGACTGGTCTCATTAAGCAGTCTGCCTGCCTCAGCCCCCACAAAATGCTGTACATAAGCCACTGCACCTGGCCACACCTATAATCCCAACACTTTGGGAGACTGAGGTGGGAGAATCACTCGAAGCCAGGAGTTCAAGATCATCCTGGACAACATAGTGAGACCCCATCTCAACAAAAAAGAATTTTAAACATTAGTCAGGTGTGTGGTTGTATTAGTCTGTTTTCATGCTGCTGATAAAAGATATACCCAATAATGGGCAATTCACAAAAGAAAGAGGTTTAATCAATTTCTGGTTGCACGTGGCTGGGGAGGCCTCACAATCCTGATGGAAAGCAAGGAGGAGCAAGTCACACCGTATGTGGATGGCAGCAGGCAAAGACAGAGCTTGTGCAGACAAACTCCCGGGATTTTTTTAAAGCCATCAGATCTCATAGTACTCATTATCATGACAATAGCACAGGAAAGATCGCCCCCATAATTCAGTCATTTCCCACTGGGTCCCTCCCACAACATGCAGAAATTATGGAGCTGCAAGATGAGATTTGGGTGGGGACACAGAGCCAAGTCATATCCGAGGTGCTCACCTTTAGTGCTACCTACTTGGGGGGCTGAGGCCAGAGGAGCCCTGGAACCCAGGAATTTGAGGTTGCAGTGAGCTATGGTGGGCCACGGCACTCCAGAGTCAGCCTCTGTCTCTAAAAATAATTTTAAAATACCCCCTTTAGCTTAGTGATCTCTAATTTAGGGAGACCAATCAGCATGCTGTGTAGTTTTTTCCAACCTATGTTCAGTGGCATGAATGCGCTATTGGAGTAGATGGAAAGCCGGGGCTAGTCCAATGAGTGGTTCTCTATCCTGGCTGCATGTTACAATCACCTGAGTGAGTTACTGAAAAAAAATCAGAAGCCTCATCCCTCTAGACAAAGGATCTGATGAAACATTCTGAAAATGGGTCCTGAGCAATGAACAATCTATTTAAAGCTCCCATGGTGATTCTAACACAGATATAGTTTTTTTTTTTTTTTTTTTTCTTTTGAAACTGGATCTCACTCTGTTGCTCAGACTGGAGTGCAGTGGCACAATCTTGGCTCACTCTAACTTCCACCTCCCAGGCTCAAGCGAGCCTCCTGCCTCAGTCTCCCGAGTAGCTGGGATTATAGGCACATGCCACTACCACCTGGTTAATTTTTTTTTAAAATTTTATTTTAGTAGAGATGAGGTTTCACCATGTTGGCCAAGCTGGTCGTGAACTCTTGACCTCAAATGATCCACCTGCCTTGGTCTCCCAAAGTGCTGGGATTACAGGCCAGATATGTGTTTAAAAACCACTGCATTAAAGTAAGAATGTGGAGGAAACGTTCAGACAAGAGATGAAGGATGGAGAACTGTACCACTGATGGACCACAGGTTCCACAGGTGCAAAGAAAGGTACTCTTTCTTTGATTTGTGCAGGGCTGGGGGACAGGATCAGATTGAGAAGTGTTCAAGGATGACGGGTGATGAGAGATGGGCTGGAAATCTAGGGCTTCTTGGGTGACAAATACAAGTTGGGTAAAGGGCACACGGAGATTTGCCATGCTGGTCTAAATCAGCAGTCAGCAGAAATGTAGTACAACCCATACAGATAATTTTAAATTTTTTTATTGACCTTATTAGAAAAGAACCAAGTAAACTTAATAGTATATTTTGTTATCCAATATATGCAAAATATTATTTTTTTTCATTTCTTAAAAAAAATAACAATAGAGACAGGGTCTTACTGTGTTGACTAGGCTGGTCTCAAACTCCCGGCCTCAAACAGTCCTCCCACCTCAGCCTTCCAAAGTATTGGGACTACAGGAATGAACCACCACACCCAGCCCCAAATATCCTTTCAACAAGTAATCAGTATGAACATCACTGAGATAATTGACATCCTTATACTTAGTCCTCCAAGTTTAGTGTGCATTTTACACTTCAAGAACATCCCAGTTCAGAGCAGACACATTTCAAGTTCTCAATAACCATATGTGTGGTGGACAGTGTAGGTCTAGGTGGGGGTGATGAGGTTGCAAACGTCGGATGTTTTCTACAGAACATTCCTTTCAGAATACGAGCATACTGTAATATATTCAATCATAAGCAGCCGTATATGATGATACAGAATTATGTTCTTATTTAACCCAATATAGCTTTTCCAGAAAAGTGTCATGAGAGTCTTAGTCATATGCTCTGCTTAAGTCCAAAACTGCCATGTCAGCATCGAACAGAGATTGGTCTGGCATGAATTTCCTGGTGAATCTGTGTGAACATCAGATTCCAGAGGTGTCTGTTTCTTTTTTCCGTATATTCTCATGCCAGTCTGTTAACAATCCAGTCTGCGTGCTTGCTTGCATTTGTGTGGAGGTGATCTTTTCTTATTTCCTGACATTTGAAGTTACTGACTAGGGGAGAAAGGACGATGGGAAAGCAAACAACCACTTGCCATGTAAGTGGTAGCAAAGCTGGATTTGATTTATCGGACCTGATGTTAGGATTCCAGGTTATTATAAGCAAGAAAGGGCTTGAATTTCTTGTGGAGGATCATGTGACAAGGGATTGACCAATCTTCTATGGAAATGACTTGAAACTAAGTTGCCAAAGACGGAGTGGTGGGAGGACAATGTCTAGATAAAAGCAAAGACGAAGGAAAGGGTGTTATGGAGAAAGAAGCAACAGACAAGAGTGCCCTCAGACAGCTCTCAGAAAAAAATCAGGAAGTTGACTGGGGAGTAAAAACTTTGTGTGGGTGCCTTCTCTGTCTACTTACAGATGCTCAGAGTGGGAGAGAAACAATCTGATCTTTTAACACAGGAAAATAGACATGGCTTCATAGATGGCACCAAGTGTTGGTAGAATAAAACTGATAAACTAGAGTTAAGGAATGAGAGTGTAGTTCTTTTTCAAACGAAACTGACCTGGGAGTATGCTCTTTTGCTTGCTCAGCTGGAAAAACATTTAAAAGCTCCCACTTCAAACAGACAGCTTGAGTAGCCCCAGACCCAGGCGATCTCTTTTTCATTGTCCAGGCCATTAGGGCAGGATTTTAAAACAGGATTCTCACCTTACTGCGCTAAATTGGAACACTGAATCAGGTTATTTGTCTTTATCAGACATTCCACACTCTATTCTGTCTCTTATTCTGGCTTTATGCATTTTTGTGCTAGACTTTGAGTACATAATTTGTCAATAGGGCACAGATTTTGTGAGTCACACACATCCACGTAAAACCTGGGTCCATCATTTTCCACATGGTGATGTCATGCTGTTTAGCTAAGCTTAGTCTCTATCCTCCTCTATGAAATGAGGATAATGCAACGTACTACCTGGGGCTATTATGAGGCTTAGGGATGACATCTGTGAAGGGCTTGGCACTGATGGGCGTTCAATAAATGCTAGTTGGGTGTTGAGACTGTGGACTCAGTTTGGACAAGGATTTTTCATCTAGTTTAGCTGGTTATTATATACAACATGAAAGAAGAGATCACAATGTGACAGTTGGTTAAAACAGTCTGGGTCTCAAGTGAATTCTGTTTGAGGGCCTTAGAAATAGGCAAAGGAAAAATGAGAGCCAGACTGGGAGATTTCCGACAAAAGCTTGACATGATTCTTGTTGAAGTATTGGGAGGATTCTGATGGGTGGCCATTAGTCTGACATATTTCAGCTTTCACTCTCTATTTCTCATCACCTTGTTGAGCTATAATTCACATACCATACAATTCACTCATTTAAAGTGTACAATTTAATGGTTTTTAGTATATTCACAGATGCGTTCAACCATCACCACAGTCAATTTTAGAACATTTTCATCACTTCAAAATGCAATCCCTCTGCTTCTCCCTCCCACAGCCCTAGGCAACCACTAATCTACATTCTTTCTCTGTAGATTTTCTTGTTCTGGGTATTCATATAAATGGAATCATACATTATATGGTCTTTGTGACTGGCTTCTTTCACTTAACACATAATGTCTTCAAGGTTCATCCATGTTGTAGCACGTATCAGTACTTAATTTCTTCTTCTTCCTCTTTGAGACAGAGGCTAGCTCTGTTGCTAGGCTGGACTGCAGTGGCGTGATCTCAGCTCACTGCAACCTCTGCCTCCCAGGTTCAAGTGATTTTTCTGCCTCAGCCTCCTGAGTAGCTGGGACTACAGGCAAATGCCACCCCACCCAGCTAATTTTTGTATTTTTAGTAGAGATGGGGTTTCATCATGTTGGCCAGGATGGTCTCGATTTCTTGACCTCGTGATCCACCCACCTCAGCCTTCCAAAGTGCTGGGATTACAGGCGTGAGCCACCACACCCGGCCACTTCATTTTTTCTTATGACCAAACACTGTTCCATTGGATGGTATACCTTATTTCATTTGTCCATTCGTCAATTGATGGGCATTTGGGGTGTCTCCACCTTTTGGCCATTATGAATATTATTTCCGTAAACATATGTGCATAAGTTTTTGTGTGGGCACCAAAAATAAAACATTTCCCTTGAGTATAGGAGTGGAATTGCTGGGTTTCAGCCTTCTCTTGGTTTTCCTGTTACAGGGAAGATCAAGAGTTGGGGACTGCACCCTTATTCCCCTAGAACACTTTCCTGTGAGAATCCTAAGTTAATAATGACTGAGCACCTACTGCATACCGATCATCCTTCTAGGCACTGGGCAGCTTCGGTAGGCACATCGGATTCTAGTCTCTCCTGGGCCAAGCTGGAGCCTGACACCAGTGACAACTTTTACTCACAACAGGCATAATTGTAGACTACCTTATGGGAACATCTGGTATGCCTAACTCATAGGGTTGCTGTGATGCTTTGAGTATCATGCTTTTCCTATTTGCTGGCGTATGTCTGCCTTTAGCTAGAGGAGTAAATGTGGATCAAAAATAAAGATGTAGAGTGGTGTGGTGGCTCACACCTGTAAACCAGAACTTTGGGAGACCGAGGTGGGTGAATCACTTGAGGTCAGGAGTTCAAGACCAGCCTGGCCTATGTAGTGAAACCCCATCTGTTCAAAAAATACAAACATTAGCTGGGCATGGTGGTGCACACCTGTAATCCCAGCTACTTGGGGGCACTGAGACAAGAGAATCACTTGAACCCAGGAAATAGAGGTTGCGGTGAGCCGAGATCGCGCCACTGCACTCCAGCCTCGGCAACAGAGCGAGACTCCAACTCAAAGCAATAAAAATAATAATTTAAAAAGTATAACTTTTTTTGTTGTTGTTGTTTAGAGACAGGGTTTCACTCTGTAGTCCAGGCTGGAGTTCTGTGGCATGATCTAGCTCACTACAGCTTCAAACTCCTGGATGGAAGCGATCATTTTGCCTTAGCCTTCCAGACAGCTGGTGCTATAGGTGCACATCATCACATCTGGAAAATTTTTTTATTTTTTATTTTTTAGAGACAGGGGCTTGTTGTGTTGCTCGGGCTGGTCATAAACTCCTGGGCTCAAGCAGTCTTTTCACTTTGGCCTCCCAAATGCTGGGATTGCAGGCATGAGCCGCCACAGCCGGTGGAGATGTATAGCTTTCAAAAATGAAGAGAGGAACTTGTGGGCACTACTGGCATACATCGAAGAACAAAATGTGAACAATCTGGTTGCTGTGTTACAACAACTTGGTTAATACAATATGGTGTTGATGAGATGCTCCCAACCCATCTTGGAGTAACTGAATGATGCTGACTGAAAGGTAGATATGAGTAGGGAGTGGAGGTATACAAGGGCTGGGGTGGGGTAAGGAGGCTTTCCAGGCATGGGGAAAAGTGTAAACTAAGACATAGCTTGTGTGAGAAATAAGCGTAGTACAAGTAGTCTAGTGTTGCTGGATCATAAGGGCTTTTAGGATAAAAGAATCTTCAAAGAAGGAGAGATGTAATTGCTTAATATACAGCTCACCAGTGGGATTATGCAATGATTTATAACTGTCCACTAGATAGCTGTGTGACATCAGACAAGCCATTAACATCTCTGTGCCTCATTTGTCATCAAATATTGCATGGGAATTAAACATCGTGAATTGTCTCCTTTCTAAAGTGACATATGAATTGCTAAAAAAAGAAAAATTAAGTCCTAAAGGACTTTCTAATATTGTCCTCTATATAGCCAAGCCTTGGGCAGATAAAATGATATAGAGGAGATGTATCATCAGTTAGATTCCAGATTAAACAGATTAAAGTTAAAAACCCTTAAAGAAAGGAAGAACTTTCAAACTGTCTGGTAATTGATGCCTCAAGGATGCTATCCCACTCATGCCATGCCCTAGAGAAAAAAATTCCCAAACCTCAAGCTCAAGTCTGTGCTTATCCTTCCCCAACAACACCCTTCATGACTCATGAAAAGGGCACACCTTCTATCTAACCGTAAATCCTCCTGTAATAGTTGTTTTGAAACATTTGGTGTGTCTCTGAAGATCGTGTATTGTTAATAATGTTCTGAGCCCATGCAGACATCCAGTTGTACCAATTTCTTCACAGATAATGTGGTTGCTATGAACTGTTGTAAAATTTGGCTATTTCCAGGTCTTTAAGGTCATAGAGGATGCTCCATCAGGAGCCACATCATGTTTTATTTTAAGATGTACACCAGCAGTAGTCATGAGTTCCTCCCTTCCTTTTTGAAGGCTGCACATCTTTAACTTTGATCTGCATTTACTGCCTCTACCTCACAGCAGCCATACGCAAGCAAGTCGGAGAGCACGATACTCCCAGTACCACAGCAACACTTTAAGTTGGGCAAATGCTAGCCAACATACACCAGCCTCCAGAGCTTTTGCCCTCATTTACAATTCCATGTAGAGCGACAGGGAAGACCAAGAGGTTGCCTTGATGCCTATACAAAACTATTCATAAATAGTGGACTCAGTCATAAACGTACAGAAGCACAAGAAACAAAGAGACAGGGCATTTCTGATTCTTCCATCCATTTGATCCACCTGCAAGGTTGTCTCGGATCTTTAACAGTCATCCCCATGAAAGAGCAAGAGCATGGAAATGAGCAGGGAAGAAGGCATGGTGGAATCTGTAAGACCTTAAATGTGAGAGGCACAGAAAGTAAAGATAGTGACTCACTATGATATCAAAAAACAGGTTTAAATTAAGTAACTGGAAGTCTATGTTCCAAAGTTGCCCTGAGATCACATAACAGGGCATTCTCCATTGCAAAACTCCCTGAGAGGGGCTTATGCTGACACCAGTCCATAGCCATTAATGAAGGGAGTGAAACTTTCACCTGCGCTGGTAAATCTACTGTTCTCTTATGTGGTACAGAAGTTGCCTAAATTATCACTATTTGTGACATAAAATTTTGAAAGTTGCAATATCTACTAAAATTTGCACAGTGGCTATCATTGGTGGAATGCAGTTTCCCAAATTGAATTCATAGGCTAAAGCTGTGTTTGGAATTTAAGTTTTTATTATGAGCATTGGTTAAGTACAGTTGACCCTTGAACAATGAGGGGGTTAGAGGCACTGAAACTTCGCATATAACTTTTGACTCTCCCAAATCTTAACTAGTAATAGCCCACTGTCAACTGGAAGCCTTACCAGTAACATGAACAGTTAACACAGATGTTGTATGCTGTATGTATTGTATACTGTATTCTTACAATAAAATAAGCTAATGAAAAGAAAATGTTATTAAGAAAATCATAAGAAAGAAAATATATTTATTGCTCATTAAACAGAAATGGATCATAAAAGTCTTCATTCTAATCATCTTCATGTTGTGTAGGCTGAGGAAGAGGAGGAGGAGGAGAGGTTGGTCTTGCGGTCTCAGGGGTGACAGAGACAGAAGAAATGGAGGAGGCAGAAGGGGAGTCAGGAGAGGCAGGCACACTTGCTGTAACTTTCCTAGAAAAAATCCACTCTAAGAGACCTGTGCAGTTCAAACCCATGCTGTTCAAGGGCCAAGTGTATTGTTTTCATCTGCTTCATAATTCTTTACTTGCCCAGTCATGGGTTACCAAATTATTAATTTTATATTGTTTTAAGTAATACATTTACATATTTTAAAAATTATATATATATATATATATATATATATAGAGAGAGAGAGAGAGAGAGAGAGAGAGAGACAGAGACAGAGACAGAGAGAGAGAGAGAGCGAGAGAGAGAGAGAGAAAGAGGGAGCCTCACTCTGTCACCCAGACTGGAGTGCAATGGCATGATCTCGGCTTACTGCAACCTCTGCCTCCTGGATTCAAACGATTCTCCTGCCTGCCTCAGCCTCCCAAGTAGCTGGAACTACAAGTGCCCACCACCACACCCATATAATTTTTTGTATTTTTAGTAGAGATGGGGTTTCACCATGTTAGCCAGGATGGTCTCAGTCTCCTGACCTTGTGATCTGCCAACCTTGGCCTCCCAAAGTGCTGGGATTACAGGTGTGAGCCACCGTGCCTGGCCTGAATACGTATATTACTAAGACAGTAAAACTAGACCATTAGTCCATAGACAGTTCCATTTTTCTTCTGGTAAAATAAAACATCAGAAAAGAACCTGGCTATTAGGCCTGTGCAATACCTTCCTGTGTCCTGAGTGTTGGCTGCACAGCTACCCCATTGGATGGAGAATTGTCTTCTGTAGACTCTGGACACCTCACTGAAAGTTGCCTGGGGTGGTATGTCTTCACCCCGACCATGGGCAGCACACGCCCAGTTAATTGATTGGTGTGAAAATCCTGCTTTTTTACCTCAGGTTGGGACAATTTTCCTGGTGTCACTCTTGTTCCTAAGCTTCTTATGACATCAGGCTGAGGCCAGACCTCCGCTGAAACCACAACTTGCGTTTGCCTCTCCTCCTGCCCTTTTCTGCTCTCCTTACCTTCTCACTAGTTTCTTCTGAAACACCCCCTCAATAAACCACTTGCATAAGAATCACTGTCTCAGGTTCAGCCTCTAGGAAACCTCAACTAGACCCTATGAAAGCACCCACTGGTCCCAAATGGCAAAAAATATTGAAAAAAATGTTAAAAGGATTTAATCACTTTCAAAAAGAGGGTACTCATATGTAAAGTAGTAAAGGATACACATTTCTTTCTTTCTTTTCTTTTCTTTTCTTTTATTTTTTTGAGACAGAGTCTCACTCTGTGGCTCAGGCTGGAGTGCAGTGGTGCGATCTCGGCTCATTGCAACCTCTGCCTCCTGGGTTCAAGTGATTCTCCTGCCTCAGCCTCCCAAGTAGCTGGGACTACAGGCATGTGCTACCATGCCTGGCTAATTTTTTTTTATTTTTAGTAGAGACAGGGTTTTACTGTGTTAGCCAGGATGGTCTTGAACTCCTGACCTTGTGATCCGCCCACTTCAGCCTTCCAAAGTGCTGGGATTGCAGGCATGAGCCACCACGGCTGGCTGATGAACATTTACTTATGTAAAAATATGCATAGATGTTTGGAAATTTTGACATGTAGTCACAGAATAATGTGAAAATTATATACAATTATTGACATTCAAGTAGCAGAAACATAGAACATCAAAGGTTGGCCATTGATGACCCTCATCAAGGTCAAATATGTACATCTGTGCACTAGTATTTAATGGCAATGACCTTGTCAGTTACTTCCTGTTTGACATTTACAGAATGATGTGTGATAATGGGATTGATGAATTCATTAGCATTAGGAATCATACATAAATAGAATCTTTAGCACATTTTATTAAGTGCTAACTAAAATATGTTGTGTGGAGAGCACAAAGATTACAAATGTTTTAAATTGGGTTCCCAAAGGGCAAAGAAAATTAAACAGTCAGATTTCACCCTAAATGATCAAACCCTGGAATGTACATCTTCTCGGTCATGTACTCATGTGGCCAGTAGGGCCAGAGGAGTTTAGGAAAATCCAGAGAAGCACAAAGCTTAAGGATGAGCATAAAGGGAAACATCAAGCGCTGAGTCAGACACTGAACCGAAAGTTCTTTTCTGATTTTTCAAATGAAAAGACTGTATATTTGAAATTAAGGTTCATTAACTTATCGATTCAACCAATGTTCAGAGAGCACCTCTTACGTGCCGTGTCCTGTGCTTGTTGCTGCGGTTACAGATACCTAGAGGCAGGAATGAACTCCCTCCCAAGCCAAGTATGCAAGATTGTGTCATTTCTCGTTCCATGCTTTTGGCTAATTATGTCTGGGGTTTATAAGCAGTGTCTACATTTGTATGGTTTCCTAGAGATTTCAAATATTTAAAACTATCCAAGCCCCTTCCCATTGCCTTAAACTCTTAAGTTAATTCCTATTCCAAAATTGGCACAGGGAAAAATGGATCTCTTCTTTCCCCCAGAAAAAACCCTAACAACCCTATAGTTATGATAACTTAATGCATGAATATTTTTCATTAACTATTCTCTATCTTATTTTTTTTCCCCTGAAAAATGAAAATGTTACTTATACCACTGGGAGTACTTTGCTGAGTGTTAGTATCCAAGGTGTAAAATTCTTTGTGGTTCTGGGGAACAAGAACTCCCCCGTGGAGAGATTAAACTACCTTCTGTTATTCATTACAGAGTTTACTATCTTGATTTATTTCTTCTTGTCAATCCCTAACCCATCTAATAACCATAGCAACTAGTAATTGTGAATATCTTTTTATTACATCTGATTTCTTGTAACTTTGAGGGTTTTATTTTAGTAAATTAAATATATTATTTGTACATGTAGTTTTGCTGCATGCAAACAACAGTTAGAATTCTGGATAAGTAGCTTGAATGTTATCTCCTAGAGAATAAAAGCTTATTATTTGATAATATGGATTATTACATTCTGAAGAATATTTTGACCGTAATCTGAGATGAACTGATAGGAGTAAATTTCTCAAGTTCTTAAAAATTATTTATGATGGTTCTTTTGTAGTGTTTTCCTTTTAATTAAACCATACTGTCTGAGAAGAACTGTTGTACTACTGTGTCTTAAATTGTGAAAGCAATTTCTTTATGCTTATGCAATTTATTTATTTATATTAGAGATGGGACTTCAAAATGTTTCCCAGGCTGGCTCAAACTTCTAGGCTTATGATGTGACCCTCCCACCTCAGGCTCCCAAGTAACCGGGACTACAGATGCCCACTGCTGCACCTGACAATCTATATGAATTATCTTTATCATTGAAAATTTAGGTTGGGTGTGGTGGTACATGCTTGTAATCTCAGCCCTTTGGGAAGCTGCAGCAGGTGGACTCTTTGATCCCAGGTGTTCGAGACCAGCCTGGGCAACATGGTGAAATCCCATCTCTGCAAAAATTAAAAAAATTTGTCAGGGGTGGCGGTGTGCACCTGTGGTCCCAGTTACTCAGGAAACTGAGGTAGGAGGATTGATTTGAGCCTGGGAGGTTGAGGCAACAGTGAGCTGAGATAGCACTACTGCCTTCTAGTTGGGTGACAGAGGGAGAATCTGCCTCAAAAAAAAAAAAAAAAGAAATTTTACTAGTGTGTTTGTGCTGGTGTCAGTTTAATGCCTATAGAGACTCTTGGAATTTATGGGATGTTGAATTTTTAAAAATTCATTTGTCTTAAGTGGACTTTTTATAAAAGAGTAAATACCTAATTACAAAAAATAATATTTAATCTGATGTTACCATAGAGTTCTTCATTTCAACATTCCATCCCTGAGTAAGTTACCTTATGATACCTGAATTACATTACCTAGCATCTTACCACATTGTTAAAAGCCTATATTCTGCAAATAATTCACATAATGAAACAATGGGCATAAATTAAATTATACATACTAAGAAACATTAAAATTTTAAAGAATTATAACCAAATTCATTGCTCATTTGTTCTAAATTGATACTTACATCTTTATTGTTAATTTCTAAGAAAAACCTTCATAAGCAAAATAACCTGAGTATCTTGAATTAGCAAATGTATGTTTTATAGAAATTCTACATTTTATAGATTCTATCACTGCTTCTACACTACATACAGTTCTATATTTACTGATTCACTAGTATCCGATAAATAGCCTGGCTTTTTAATATAATTTATACTACCAGGGTTGGTCCTCAGGTGTGCATGTCAGAAGACAAACACAGAGATGGTTGACATATCGCAAGCTTTTATCCCACTAAAAATGCATTTGTCTCACTCTGTCGCCAGGCGCCAGGCTGGAGTGCAGTGGCACAATCTCGGCTCACTGCAACCTCTGCCTCCTGGGTTCAAGCAATTCTTCCGCCTCAGCCTCTCAAGTAGCTGGGACTACAGGCACACGCCACCACGCCCAGCTAATTTTTTTATTTTTATTTTTAGTAGAGACGGGGTTTCACCATGTTGGCCAGGATGGTCTTGATCTCTTGACCTCGTGATCCGCCTGCCTCGACCTCCCAAAGTGCTGGGATTACAGGCTTAAAAATGCATTTTTAAAGCAGGTCCAAAATTGGAAGCATGAATTGAAACAACACAGAAATAACATGTTTGCTTATAGTGAATAAGTTTTGTACTACTTTATAGAAAACTTCTACAAATTTAAGACAAGTTACTGAGCTTGTTGACAAGTTATGAGGTCATGTGAAAAGCAAACAAACAAACAACAAAAAACTAGGCATTATGGAAAAGTAAAAATTGCAATTTAATTAAGACAATAGTTTGAATGCAGATGAAGACATAAGACAAATTCAATGAAACGTTAGAAATTGTCTTGGTTGGTACTGTAATTTATATAAGCAGAAACCCATACATACTGAGGTTAAGTTTTCATCCGAAGTCACCATTAGATGTGGCGGAGCTGGCTCCTATCTCTTGTCAATTCTTCTGTTCACTGCATGACATTGCCTCTTATAAACAGAACATGTTGCCAGTTAATTGTAATTGCTTAAGAAAAAGCAATTGAAAAAATGGTGAATTGTAATTACATATGGACTGAAATAACGTTTGTACAATCAGGACTATTTGGGGAAGGAAACACCATTCTAGAACATCTGTTTCAACCTTGGCAAGTCAAAATGACAATCTGCAACTTTATTTTTACCAGTTATCACTTACTAGTATACAAATGCTACAAGTAAAAATCAATTATTAAATCAAATATTTTAAAATATTTATACACATGTTTAAATCACATTGAACAAAGGAAAGAAAAGGGATTGTATTGTTTTCAGGCATAAAATCATCTCCTTCTTCCTTTTGATTTGATGTGAGACCAGCTTGTTTCATGGTCAAATTTGTATGGAAATGCCCAGAAAGGGCAAAGCAAGGAGCTTAACAGATGTCATTTTGCTATTCTATGAAACTAAATAGAACGGGAGTTTACCAAATGATTTCTCTTACTTCTACTTCTGCTTGAATGTGGACTGGGGGATGGATAGTAGCTGAGTCCAATTTAATTTGTTCAATTACTCTCCATTTGATTTATTTTTACAGTATGATAAATTAATCAGTTTGTTTTGATCTACATTCTGTATAGGGTTTACAATAAGAATATCATTTAAAGTATGAAGTACAATTCTTACAGGTTATATGTATTCATTTAATTTTATGAAAATTTAATGACATATACATTTAATAATATATACCAAATATTTATAATAATTCATCAAGTTTAACATTTTTTGAAACAAGAATAAAATTGCAAGGAAGTTAGAAGTAAAATACAAAGAATTTTCGCTACCTCTCCTCATCCACTTGAAAGCAAATTGCCAACATAATGCCTTATGACCCCAGAATACCTTGGTAGATTACAAATGAAGACACTATCATATAACGAAATACAACCATTAAAATCAGGAAATTAACCGGAAATTAACCTTGATAGTATTAACATCAAGTTTGCCAGTTGACACAGTTACATCCTTTATAGAAGGAGGATCCAGTTTAGAATCATGGGCTGCATTTTACTGCCCTGTCTTGCATTTGTAGGCTTTGGAAAATTTACATTTCTTTTTTGAATTTCATAAATTTGACCATTTTGAAACTCTTAGGGCAGGTGTTTTGTGGACTGTCTCTCAATATGGATTTGGCTAATTTTATCTCATGATGAAATCCATGCATCTTTGGCAGGAATATCACAGCAACGATGCTACTTTCTTACTGCACGCTGTCTATCATACATGACTGTGACTTGTTCAACTACTGATGATGTCACTGTGATAACTGGGTTAAGGTGGTGATAGCCAGGTTTCTTCACGGTCGTTTACTCTTTCTTCTTTAAGAAATAATAAGTATTTTATGGTGAAGAACGATAAAACTCTGCAAACATCTCATTTCTCTTCAAACTTGTCGTTATTCATTTCTTTCTTTATATCTTTTCTTTTTTCTTTCTCTTTTTTTTTGAGACAGAGTTTCGCTCTTGTTGCCCAGGCTGGAGTGCAATGGTGCGATCACGGCTCACTGCAACCTCTGCCTGGGTTCAAGCGATTCTCCTGTCTCAGCCTCCCAAGTAGCTGGGATTAAAGACACACACCACCACACCCAGTTAATTTTTGTATTTTTAGTAGAGACAGGGTTTCACCATGTTGGCCAGCCTTGTCACGAACTCTTTACCTCAGGTGATCCACCTGCCTCGGCCTCCCAAAGTGGTGGGGATGTTAGGCATGAGCCACCACACCTGGCCTCTGTCTTTATATCTTGATAGATTTGTGGTCTACTTGTTTAAGGGACTAAAATCTACTACTATCATTATTTATTTTAATGTTCAAATTGTTGCCCTGGGAGGATTGCTTTGATAATATTTTGACATTTCTATATTATTATTTAAGCATTTCCTGACTTTCTGGTACAGCAAAACATTCTAGGCTCATTTTGTTCTTTTTCTTTTCCACTGGGAATTGGTCATTTTGCTAAAGACTCCTGTTTCTTTTTAATGAGAATAGTTTTTAGAAGCCAAGATTTGGGTGCTAAATGTTCTCATTACTCTTGGGGTGTCACTGCCTCCAGACTGTTTCAGAGAACAAAAACTAAGGAATATATAATAATATGCAAACATACACCCATGTATCTATTACTTATATGTCTACATTTGTAAGTTCATACCAATTCCTTTCATTTCATTTGAACACCATTGAGTTCATTCTATTTTTTTTTCATTTCAATATTTGTAGCTTTCTTCTCTGACAGTGAGAAATCTGATTCTCTAATTATACTGAATATTTATTTGATCACACCTGTTTCCCTCCAACAGGTCACTATATGTGACTAAGTTTCCATCACCACTCTACTCTCCTGCATGGGTGAGGTCTCATTCTGCGCGGGCTCTGCTGGCCTGTGCCAGACCATCCCTCCATGAAGATGCCTTCTTACTCTTCTAGGCTCTGACATCCCACTCTAGGCAGTCTTCTTACATGGATGTCCTTGTCACTCCCCTCTGTTTCGGATACTCTGAATTGGGCCATTCAGCTCCCTCTACCTTCACCCCTGCTTGTGTGTTTGCCTACTCTGCTGTGCTCTACTTGTTGGATTTATGATTAAACTGTTTAGGAAGGAAAGAAAGGGAAAAGGAACAACTAGAGTTTTAAAGAAATGCCAAATGTCTAAAATATTTAAACAATTGAATGTATTATTAAAGGAGAGGGATGCCATTTATTTCTGGAACCTTTTTTAAAAATGAGTTTATAAAGAAGAGTGCTGGATGAAGAAGCAGCTTCATTTGGCAAAGTTAATCATAGCATCATGAAAGAGAAAGTCTTGATCAAAGGCTTAAAAGTGATGGGAGAAGGCATTTGATACAATTTCAACCAAAGACAAGGCTTTAGGAAGCATTTCCCTGCCTTCAGCCAAGATTCATTTAACAATACTTTGTTTTTGTTTCTTTGCTACTGAGAAATTGTCCTGGACTTTGTGATGTTACCTTTCTGTAACATCAGTGTTGATGCTTTTAAATATTTTCCATAAGTTTTGAGTCATTTCAAGTCATTTGTTACTTTACTAAGTCACACAGTACCATACATTTTATATGAGGGATAGGGACCCACTTCCTCAAAATATAACTGCCATTAAGACAGAAGCATAGAGTAATGGTTTATTTTAGGTGTCAACTTGACTGGATTAACTGACACCTACATAAATGGTAAGGCATTATGTCTGGGTGTGTCTGTGAGGGTGTTTCCACAGGAGATTGTGGTGTGTCAGTAGATGGACTAAGTGGGGAATCTACCCACACATGAATGAGCACCATTCAAGCAACTGGGGGTCCGGATAGAGCAAAAAGGCAGAGAAAAGGTGAATTTGATTCCTGTCTCTTCTGGAGCTGGAATACCCTCTTCTTCTGCCCTTAGATATCAGAATGCCAGGTTCTCCAGAATGTGGACTCCAGGACTTACACAAACAGCCCCCTGGGTAGTGAGGCTGTACGCCTCAGACTGAGAGTTACATCATCAGCTTCCTTGGTTCTGAGGCTTTCTGACTTGGGCTGACACATGCTATCAGCTCTCCTGGTTCTCCAGCTTGCAGACAGCCTAGGATAAGATTTCTCAGCTTTCATGATCACGTGAGCCAATTCCCCTAATAAATTTCCTGTCATCCATCTATCTATCTATCTATCTATCTATCTATCTATCTATCTATCTTCAATCATCTTTCTAATCTAATCTATCTATCATCTGTCAGAGGCATCCAAACCAGAGTAACTCCATCTTCAAAGGCCAAATAAAGTGAGACCTGCAGGGTTACATTCCTAGGAAGTTAGGCAGTATTGGTCACAAGATGTATATGGTTGAGGGAACAAGTTAATTATGCTACCTAAATGAGACCCAGAACTTAACGAAATGCTCTGATGTACTGGTATCTTAAGAACAGGCCAGGCAAGGTGGTTGGTGCATGCCTATAATCCCAGCACTTTGGAAGCCTGAGGCAGGTGGATCACTTTAGCCCAGGAGTTCAAGACGAGACTGGGCAGCATGGTAAAACCCCATTTCTATTTAAAAAATATAAAAATTAGCCAGAGATGGTGGCACTCAGGAGGCTGAGGTGGGAAGATCTCTTGAGCCTGGGAAGGTCCAGGCTGCAGTGAGCCATGATTGTGCTACTTGGTCAACAGATCAAAAAGCATTCTTAGTTTAGGAATAGGTTTCACTTTAAAGATAATAGCACACCTATAAATTCTTGCTGAAATCAATAGTTAAACAAGAGAAGAACAATACTAATAGACTGTAACAAGCTATAACAAGCCTTTGTATAATAAAAAAGCAGATTATTCTTAGTCCTAATATCATATGTAAGCAAGCATTATATTTGATGCAGGGGCGTTCCTCCTCTTGCTTTCTGAGGGTGCCTTACTCTGTAATAAAAGTAGACTCTAATAAACTATCTTAATTTCACTGTACTCTGTGACTCACCCTGAATTATTTCCTGTGTGAGATCCAAGAACCCACTCTTGGGGTCTGAGATAAGACTCTTTTCCTGCTATCTATCTATCTATCTATCTATCTATCTATCTACCTACCTACCTACCTACCTACCTACCTATTATCTATATGTCTATGTATCTATCTATCTATCTATCTCCTGCCTATTGGTTCTGACTCTTTGGAGAACTCTAATACACATAGCAAAGTTAAGATTAACACAGAAGCAGTTCATGGATTATTCAGGTGAAACCACAGGGGACATTTGGTAAGGACTGCACAGTTAATGCCCTACCATCTCATGTCACTGATCAATGGTCATGTCTGTCCTGAACATTAGCATGTCTCTAAGATTTTCTCTTGTCTATCAGATGAATGCAGAATGTCATTAACATGATAAACCCCAGCGGGCCCCACGGAATTTTTACAGTCCATATGTCAAGTTGTACTTAAGAGAGATTTCTTTACTTAACAGATCAATGATTGGATAGATCAAAATGGATCCTTTAAAGCTATCATATCATAACAGATTGCTACAGTTGTCTTGCAGGCTCAGTGAAGCCATGCTTCCTTGAGTCCAACACCTGGGAGGTGACCATTGGCTCTTCTAGATGAGCTGCTGTTCTCTGGTAAACTACCTACTCATGTTAATTCCATGAGGGAGACACTCTGAATACCTCTGCTAAGAATTGTGCTTCCATTTCACTTTGTGGAGTGCTTGAAGTGATTTTTACAGAATTCTTTTTGGAAATGTTAGTACTTGTGAGTCAAATGGGTTTATTGTTACAGCTGGAACTGGAAGACATAGATTTGAATGCTGACATTGCCAATTACTAGCAGTGTTACCTGTTTCCTCAGTAAAATCGGATATTATCATTGTCTAACAAAGTTTTTTTGAGCCTCAGTTAAAAAAAATTTTAAGTTAAAGTCATTTCAGTACTTGAAAGTGCCATGTGGCCAGGCGCAGTGTCTCACACCTGTAATCCCAGAACTTTGGGAGGCCAAGATGGGTGGATCACAAGCTCAGGAGTTCGAGACCAGCCTGGCCAATATGGTAAAACCCCATCTCTAATAAAAATACAAAAGTTAGCCAGGCATGGTGGTGCATGTCTGTAGTCCCAGCTACTTGGGAGTTTGAGGCAGAATTGCTTGAACCCTGGAAGTGGAGGTTGCAGTGAGCTGAGACGATGCCACTGCACTCCAGCCTGGGTTGCAGAGTGAGACTCCATCTCAAAAAAGAAAAATAAAAAGAAAGTGCCATGCAGATGTGAGATGCTATTAGTATTTTGTAAAAAGTCGTTTCTTCAAAGATAAGACAATTCATTAAGAAAAAAGTCAAATGAAAGCAAAGTAATAAATAAAATTACCTTAAGAACTTTTGAGAGAATTCTGGTTTTGTAGATGGAAATTTGTTTTTGAGTTTAATGAATATACATACATTTACTCCATTAAGTTGTTATTTTATGTTTCAAAAAGATTCAAAAATTTTAATTGCAAAAAGTCTTTGCCTTGCTTTAAAAGCAAGTTTAACTTCAAGAACAATACGCCTATTCATACCCAAACCATTTCAAAGCAGTAACAGCCTTAAGAGTCTATTAATGTAAAGGGAAGTGTTAAGTCTTAAAATCAAAATGAATTGAACAGCTGACTCCAAGTCAGCTAGTTTATATTCTAAGAAAATGAAAATGAAGAACAATGATTTAGTGACTCCAGAAGACTCAAGCAGATATTATCAGGAGAAGGCCAATTATTGTAACTCTTTTAGCCAATATTAACTTCAGAATGTGTCAAGTTCTCCATCTTGGAAGAACTGTGTTGACACCAGCAGACAAAAGAAGTTCCTTCTCCCATTAACAAACCTTCTATATTAGACCAGAGGAGGAAACATTTAGTTGGCATTATTCTAAAAATAATCAGACAACTCAACAAATACATATTTTAAAATGATTTTGTATTAAAATAGAACTGGTTTTACTTAATTGGTTGTAATTTAAAGTTCAAAATTTTAAAAATATATTTGTTGTAATCATTTCACCAGGTTCTGTGTTATCTCTTTTCAATTTTCCTTGAAACAGTTGCTCATTATGATATGTAAATTCTTACATTTGAAAATTAGTACTGATTTTTCAATATAAAAATCCTATTGAAACAGCTTGAGATCTTAGCAGAGTCTTCTTACTTTTCATAATATATTTTATTATACATATTATATATATAAATACATAATAAAAGTAATATATATATTATTTTTTGATTTCTTTGAAACAGGGTCTTGCTCCGTTGCCCAGGCTGGAGTGCAGTGGCACAATCTTGGCTCACTGCAGCCTCTGCTTGCCGGGTTCAAGTGATTCTTCTGCCATAGCCTCCCAAGTAGCTGGGATTATAGGTATGCACCATCATGCCTGTTTAATTTTTGCATTTTTAGTAGAGTCAGCGTTCCCATGTAGGCCAGGCTAGTGTTGAACTCCTGACCTCAAGTGATCTACTTGCCTCAGCCTCCCAAAGTGCTAGGATTATAGATGTGAGCCACTGTACCCAGCCTTGCATTATATATTATTATAATAGTCTGTACCAACAAAAGCATGTGTAGAATTTTGGCATTCATGTTGAAATTATGGCCACAGATTTCTTAGGTACATGGAAAGATTGCCTTATATTCTAGTTTTAGGTTTCAGCAATTTAACCACTGACCATTTTGTTGAAATCATATAGTGCTGTAGGTAGTAAGATAATGAGATGCTGCTTAAAAGGCCTGAAATACTTGGCATTGTGTAATGGGAATGCATATACTACATTGGAGGCTAATTCCAAATCTGGGGGAAGGATTAATAAAATGTTTCTCTTGTCAACTCAAAAATGATGAGGTTTCTAATTATGGAAAGGTGAATTTTGTTTTCTATAAAGAATTTCAGCTCTCAGGTGGCCACTCTGACAGGGTCGGAAGTGTAGCCTCCTGCCAGAAGCCAGAAACAAGCACGTGGAGGGAGGGAAGAATAAGACAGGAATTTATGCTGAATGGGGTGGTTGAATATACGGTTTTGTTTGTTTGTTTGTTTGTTTAGATGGAGTCTCGCTCTGTCACCCAGGCTGGAGTGCAGTGGTGCCATCTCAGCTCACTGCAACCTCCGCCTCCTGGGTTCAAGTGTTTCTCCTGCCTCAGTCTCCCAAGTAGCTGGAATTAAAAGCATCCACCACCACACCTGGATTATTTTTGCATTTTTAATAGAGATGGGTTTCACCATGTTGGCCAAGCTGGTCTCAAACTCCTGACCTCAAGTGATCCACCTGCCTCAGCCTCCCAATTTTTTGTTTTTAAGGCAGAGACTCACTCTGTTGCCCAGGCTGGAGTTCAGTGGCTCCATTTCAGCTCACTGAAACCTCTGTCTTCTGGGTTCAAGTGATTCTCCTGCCACAGCCTCCCAAGTAGCTGGAATTACAGACGTGTGCCACCACACCCGGTTAATTTTTATATTTTTATTAGAGACAGGGTTTCACCATGTTGGCCAGGCTGGTCTTAAACTGCTGGCCTCAAATGATCCACCTTTCTCAGACTCCCACAGTGCTGGGATTACCAACACTTGAGCCACTGCGCTTGGCCTGGATATACTTATTTAATAAGCTATAGGAAAAGTCACAAATATGTGAAAGGAGATGAGCATGAGCCCGGCCTGAATATACTTATTTAATAAGCTGTAGGAAAAGTCACAAATATATGAAAGGAGAAATTCGCACATGTGCAGTTGAGCTTCATGCCAGTCCACTGGTCTCATGTTAAAAATATGGTGGCGGCCAGGCGCAGTGGCTCAAGCCTGTAATCCCAGCACTTTGGGAGGCTGAGGAGGGTGGATCACAAGGTCAAGAGATTGAGACCATCCTGGTCAACATGGTGAAACCCTGTCTCTACTAAAAATACAAAAAAATCAGCTGGGTGTGGTGGTGCGTGCCTGTAATCCCAGCTACTCAGGAGGCTGAGGCAGGAGAATTGCCTGAACCCAGGAGGTGGAGGTTGCGGTGAGCCGAGATCACGCCATTGCACTCCAGCCTGGGTAACAAGAGCAAAACTCCATCTCAAAAAACAAAAACAAAAACAAAAATATGGTGGCATCAGCATCATCTAAGGGTGGAGTTTTCAGCCTTCTGTCTCAAAAGGTGAAGCAGGGAACACAAAAATCCTCAGTATGCATCCTCTTTAAACTTGCCAGAGCCCTTTCATGTTCCATGGTCTCTTGTCAGGAGGGAAAGCTGATTGGTTGTTTTGTCAAAACTGCAAAAGGAGGAACAGTCACAAAATGGGTGGAAATCAGTGGTGGAGCCAGTCTTTCCTAAGGGCTGGTTTCTGTTTAACCCTTAAGAAAGAAAGCCTAGGCCAGGAGCAGTGGCTCACATATGTAATCCCAGAAGCTTGGGAGGCTGAGGCACGTGGATCACCTGAGGTCAGGGGTTCAAGACCAGACTGGCCAACATGGCAAAACTCCATCTCAACTAAAAGTACAAAAATGGGCCGGGCGCAGTGGCTCAAGCCTGTAATCCCAGCACTTTGGGAGGCCGAGGCGGGTGGATCACGACGTCAAGAGATTGAGACCATCCTGGTCAACATGGTGAAACCCCGTCTCTACTAAAAATACAAAAAATTAGCTGGGCATGGGGCGTGCCTGTAATACCAGCTACTCAGGAGGCTGAGGCAGGAGAATTGCTTGAAGCCAGGAGGCAGAGGCTGCAGTGAGCCAACGTCAAGCCACTGCACTCCACCCTGGGCAACAAGAACAAGACTCCATCTCAAAAAAAAAAAAAAAAAAAAAAAAGCAAGCAAGCAAGCCTAATGGCTGTTAGTGGTGGGTGAACGTTCAATCTTCTATGTCATCATGGCCAGGAGCTCAGTTTTCAAGGTTTCTCTGTGGTATCCTTTGCCAAGAGAGGGGTCTGTTCAGCTGTTTGGATGGCTCAGGATTTGATTTTTATTTCTTGCTCTTAAGGGGAACATCAACTTAGAGTGTCTTGTCTATGTGACTGAAATGTCTTCCAGTTGTCTTCAAGAAGAATGTTTTCATTTGAGCTTCCCTGAAAGCAGGGCCTGAGACAAATACGTGGGCTCAGGTAGTTTCTTCGGGAGTGAGTCCCAGGAAGCAGAAGTGAGGGAATAGAGGCATGAGACACTAAGTGGGAAAAACCGTGAGTTACTGAGCTTGCTGCCCCTGTGGACAAATGGGGCTCCATTGTGTTGAAGAGCTTCTAAGACACTTTTGGAATCCCTCAGAGATGTTTCAGGGAAGGACAGGGAGACTGGGACGCCCATTTATTAATTTCTGTCTCCCATTGATTGTGGGTTTTGCTAGAGGCACTCTGGCACCCTGCACTTCCAAGTGTGCATGTGTAGGGGAGAGGTGGGCTGAGTTGCTTTGAGTGACTTCAGAGAAAGTCCAAATTGTGAGATGCCACAGCACGGCTTGAGGTGGGATGCTGGTTACTTGCACAGACTTGTCTTTCACAGCTGTGCTGAAATCTGGAGGCCAAGGAATGTGGTTGAGCTACCACAAGTGTCTGCTACAGATAAGAGAAAGTAAGTAGTCTAAGAGAAGTTATTATCCAATTATTTCTAATAGAGTTGAAGGAGTGTCATAGCTGTAGGGTCATGGTCTATACAGAGTGGTGGATGAGATGAGAACATGCTACCCTAAATATGCCTCCTTGGCATAAAGATTACTTTGAACTGATTATTTTTAGACACTGTAGACACAAGAGAAGTTTTGAAAACATAAAAATTTCCCTTTTGTAAGGGAAACTTATACCTATAAAGAAAATCTCAGTTTGTGTGTCTCCCTCTCCGTACCAAGAAGGGAAAGATGATTAAATTACTAGAGACTCACCCACCTAAATCTGCATAATAAGCCTTACTCTTATTTACTGTGCTTTTTCTGGTCACCTATCCGTTACTGGCCTTCCCAACACCCTTCTTTCTTTGTTGCAGCAGAAGATGGTACAGAAGCCTGAATTCCAAGCCACCTCTTGGAGATTTGCTTATTTCTTTGGGTATCTCCTAGTATACATAAGGTATATATGTTATTAAACTTCTGTTGGCTTTTCTCTTATTAATGCGTCTTCTGTTACAGGGGTCCATCTCAAATAAGAACTCTGAAAATTAGAAAGAAAATTATTTTTCCTCCCCTACAGTTTAAAATGAAAGTTAAAGGCATTTTCTTGTCTTACACAGAAGAGGGAGAATGCTGTGATTTTTCATGATTAATGTTGAGTATCAAAATTGATGTCTTTCTGTAATGGCTGAAGTCTAATAAGCTATCCTGATTTGAAGAAAGCAGGTTTTCAGAAACACAGTGTCATATGTTCTGATCTTAAGCTCATTAAGTAACCACTGATCTGCAATTTGGTATCCCAGATGGACCTACCCTCAGGAAGCAAATGTCCTGTGCAAATGGCTATTTTTCAGATAAAATTCCCAAGATATGTAACAGCGTTGTAGGAAAACAGCCGAGCTCTTGTCATGCAATCTGGAAAATGTAGGCATGCAGATGCGTCGTAGGGTGACTAGGGCAGGGTTTATTGGGTGAAAAGATTTTAAAAAAGGGAACTCTCAGCAAAGCGAGAGAGAGTCCTGCCTGCAGGTCTCCTGCGTCACAGATTGAATCCCAGGTCACCACCCAGGAACTGAAGAGGGCAGGCTTTTCCGCGCTGCGCTGGGCTGCAAGCGGTGAGAACTTCCGAAAGCCCCACCCCGTCCCACAAGTGCGCAGGTGGGCGTTATTCAGAATCAGTCGGGAAGGGGCGGGCCTCATCCCGGGTCAGCAGTGAGGTTTTTCAGCCTTCAGGCTGTTTTATGGTTGGAGGTGGGATTTCACTGTGGATCCTTGGCTGACTCCTGTCTCTATCAATAGCATATTGGAATGCAAGGTGGAGGCAGCCTCTTGGAGACTTATTATCATGTATCAAATTCTTATCCCACAGAAAATCAAAGAGTTGTAATTTGTAGGGTTATTAGGGTAATTGCATCTGAGATTTTGAATAATCATCAACAGTCACCTAATCTGCATCCCTTACTTTATAAAAGGGCTAATAGGCATTAATAATTTACCTCACATCAAATAGTTTGTGAAAAGACAGCTGGAACTCTTCAGACTGGAATTCATTTCAATACTCTGCAATGGCATCAAAGATAACATGCGTTTGTCAATTTGCTTAATCAGTATTTCATTTTTGTACCATGCAGGGTCATTGTTTAAGTACACAGTGATATACTTCCTGACCTTTTGAATTTTAAATCACTGGGCTTAGTGAAATCTTGAATGCAAGCATTTGGAGTGTTTTGAATAACAAAAGCCAAAACCAGTACAGGTAAATGACAAGCATCATTCCCAAAGAATGTCTGAACAGCCGGCTGAATAAATCGGCCAAAGTCGACTCACTCTTTTCACTTGTCTGTGGAATCTCTCTTCCTAGAAGTGAGAGACTCCCTTGAGGGAAAGAGGATAACAGGTAAGCATATTCACCATTCGCCACCTCTAGAAAGAAAACGCTGCGTATTTATTCATATGTATGATATATGACACACAACCAAACTTTTTTTTTTTTTTTTGAGACAGGGTCGCTCTTTGTTACCCAGGCTGGAATGCACTGGTGCAATCACAGCTCATGGCTCATAGCCCACCTCTTGGTCTCAGGGGATCCTCCCACCTCAGCCTTCTAGTAGCTGGGACCATAGTGCACACTACCACACCTGGCTAATTTTTAAATTTTTGGTAGAGATGGGGGTCCCACTATGTTGTCCAGGCTGGCCTTGAATTACCAGCCTCAAGCAATCCTCTGGCCTTGGCTTCCCAAAGTGCTGGGATGACAGTTGTGAGCCACTGCACCCAGCCACAAGTAAACTTTTGAATCCAAGGAGATACATGGTGCAGGGTCCAGACTGCTGTGACCATCTGATGTCAGGGCAAGCCTGGCACTTCACTGTCAAAGACATTTCTAAAACATGGGCTGGGCTCAGTGGCTCACGCCTGTAATCCCAGCACTTTGGGAAGCAGAGGCGGGCAGACCACTTGAGGTCCAGAGTTCAAGACCAGCTTGGCTAACATGGTGAAACCCTGTCTCTACTAAAAATACAAAAATTAGGCTGGCATAGTGGCAGACTCCTGTAAACCCAGCTACTAAGGAGGCTGAGGTAGGGAAAACACTTGAACTTGGGAGGCAGAGGTTGCAGTGAGCTGAGGTCGTGCCACTGCTCTCCAGCCTGGGTGACACAGTGAAAAACTGTCCCAATAAACAAACAAGAAAGAGAGAGAGAGAGAGAGAGAGAGAGAGAGAGAGAGAGAGAGAGAGAGAAGGAGGGAAATTTCTGAAACAAAAGAACCCAACAGCCACTGAAATTGGATTTAATATACGTGCTTTGTGACTTTGGTTTTTACCTTTGTTCCTGGGGACTTGGAATTTCCATTGTTATCTCCAGTTTGGAACCGGCTATAAGCCAGTGTCTCCCAGTGGCTCTCCAAGGGCATTTCCTTGTCTGTTTGGGAAGGAGATAGAACCTCATTTTCCTTTCTACATTCCCTATGAGCCATTCATAGTCCTTGAAATCATATTTCCCAGGAATCACAAATGAACCAATCTAGACTCAGTGGAGATGATAGACTTTCTTGAGATCCTTTGGATCTCCTAGGTCCAAGGATTGGTATTTGTGGTAGTGGGTGATGTCCAAGAGTGAAAGAGACCTGTTACTGTATTCAGAACACTGAGAGTTTATTCTGTCCTTAACTTGAAGGAAAAATGTCAACATTTTTCCCCGGACTTGCTCTTGGACTTGCTCCTGGTGGATGCCCTTTTCTAGCCACTTGAAAGAAATGAATGAGAGACCCAGGGCATATGGACTGGGGAAGGAGTAGAGATTGATGTCAGCTCTTTCCTGGAAAGAGTAACAGAAACTACAGGGCATGATGTATTGAAATAATCAGAGTGAAAATGCTTGTATATGCTAATCTATGTTTTTTTTTTGAGACAGGGTCTCCCTCTGTTGCCCAGGCTGGAGTGCAGTGGCGCAATCTTGGCTCACTGCAACATGTGCCTCTGGGTTCATGTGATTCTCCCACCTTAGCCTCCTGAGTAATTGGGTTTACAGGCATGCACCACCATGCCCGGCTAATTTTTTTTTGTTTTATTTATTTATTTTATTTTTAGTGGAGATGGGATTTCACCATATTGGTCAGGCTGGTCTGGAACTCCCAACCTCAGGTGATCCACCCACCTTGACCTCCCAAAGTGTTGGGATTACAGGTGTGAGCCACAGCGCACAGCCTAATCTTATGTTTTAATTCAAATATTATTTTAATATTTAATGTTCATTAATATCTCTTATTTATTGAATGAAAACGATGCAATGGGTTAGATAAGTGCTAGAATTAGTGCTCTATAATAAACTCAAAAAAACTCTTTCATTGTGGAAAATGTCAAACCTATTTAAAGGGAGTGAGAATAGCATAATGAACCGGGGTACCCATCTAATCCTGCTCCAACAATTATACAATATCAATTCATAGCCATTTTTATTTGATCTGTGTCTCTCTCTATCCCTCCTCAAATTATTTTGAAGCAAATACTGGACATATTTAGATTTACCTTTAATCCTTCTCTTTTTTTTTTGAGATACAGAGTCTCCCTCTGTTGCCCAGGCTGGAGGACAGTGGCACAATCATGCATTATTCACTGCAGAGTTGAATTCCTGGCCTCAAGCAGTCTTCCTACCTTGACCTCCCAAAGTGCTGGGGTTACTGGCGTGAGCCGCTGTAGTTAGCCTAGATTTACCTTGAATAGTTTTTGATAAGTTGTCTTTTAAGTGTAATTTTAACAAAATAATCATACCTAAAATTTACTAATTTCTTGGTATCATTTACCATCCACTGTATGATTCAATTTTACTGATTCGTTTGTAACTGACCCCAGAGTTGGTTTGTTTGAATCACTATAACTGGGCCCCTATTATAACGATCATAAGATGCTTGTTTTACCCACTTTCCCTTTCCCCATGTCCTTTTTTTTCTCTATGCATGCTTGCTTGCATGTCATTATTTCATTAGAGGGTAGTCACTAATCATTGATTAACTTAATATCCTAACCCACAGGGCTGCCTGTCAGATTGATGAACTTGTTTTTCTTTTAAAGAACCAGGATCCTTAGGGTATGTAGACCTCCTTGATGGTGACCAGAAGTTGTAGAGGGACACAAAACAGCTTTGATCACTGGGGGAATTTCATCTCCCACATACCCATCTTTCTCATAAGAGTCCCCAGTTATATTCAAAGGCAGGGCAGATTTGAGAGACTGTCTCTCCTGCCCTCTTGCTTTGGTCAAATCAAATAAACCTTTCTCTGTTCCTGAGTGCTGATGTGTGTGGCTTACTGTGTGTCAAGTGCACAGACCTAAATTTGGAGATTCTGTAACATCAAGACCCATATGAGGCTCACATATTGCATTAGGCTGATGACTCATATATCTCTCTTTTAATGTGGGACCATTTCCAATCTCTTTCTCTCTCTCCTCCATTTTTTTGGGCAATTTTTTTGTTGTTGTTAATAGTCTTGTTTCAAAGTGAAGTACTGTCATTTAAGTTTATACATCAATGTTATCATTATTTGTTTATTTGCCACAGAATTTTATGCCAAGGCAGTCATCCGATTGCCCACCTGACCTGCTTTTCCACCATCAGTTTTACCTGGTGTGTCCCTGGATCAGCAGGAAGCACTGATTGAGAATCTTTTCCTCTTAATCTGCCTGTTTTCTAATGTAGTTACCAATCAAACTTAGTAGTAACCCACTTACTTTGTGTATAGGCAAAAGCAACTATGAATACACAAGTTTCCCACAGTGGGTAAATGTGTGGACCTGAGTCTGGAACCGATGACACTTGCTGGCTGTGCCCGCTTGGGCACACTAATTAATTGCTCTCACTCTTAGTTCCCTCAACCCTCAAGTGCATGTGATTATATTCACTACCTGATGTAGTTTTGCCCCGTGTCCTCACCCCTCTCATCTTGTAGCTCCCATAATTCCCAGGTGTTGTGGGAGGGACCCCGGGGGAGGTGATTGAATCATGGGGGTGGGCATTTCCTATGCTGTTCTTGTGATAGTGAATGGGTCTCACGAGATCTGATAAAAGAGTCCTATTTTTAAAATGGGACTCTTCCTGCATAAGCTTTCTTTGCCTGCTGCATCCACATAAGATATGACTGTCTCATCTTTGACTTCTGCCATTATTGTGTGACCTCCCTGGCCACATGGAACTGTAAGTCCAATAAATCTCTTTCTTTTGTAAATTTCCCACTCTTGGGTCTGTCTTTATCAGCAGCATGAGAATAGACCAATACAGTAATTTGGTACCAGGTAGTTGGGGTGCTGCTGTAATGATACCTGAAAACGTGGAAGTGACTTTGAAACTGGGTAACAGGCAGAGGTTGGAACAGTTTGGAGGGCTCAGAAGACAGAAAAATGTAGGAAAGTTTGGAACTCCCTAGAGACTTGTGGAATGGCTTTGACCAAAATGCTGATAATGATAAAGACAATGAAATCCAGGCTGAGGTGGCCTCAGATGGGGATGCGAAACTTGTTGGCAACTAGAGCAAAGGTGACTCTTATTATGCTTTAGCAAAGGGACTGGTGGCATTTTGCCCCTACCCTAGGATTTGTGGAAATTCGAGCTTGAGAGAGATGATTTAGAGTATCTGGAAGAAGACATTTCTAAACGGCAAAGCATTCAAGAAGTAATTTGGGTGCTGTTAAAGGCATTTAGTTTTATAAGGGAAGCAGAGCATAAAAGTTCAGAAAATTTGCAGCCTGACAATGCCATAGAAAAGAAAATCCCATTTTCTGAGGAGAAAGTCAAGCTGGTCGCAGAAATTTGCATAAGTAATGAGAAGTTAAATGTTAGTCCCCAAGACAGTGGGAAAAATGTCTCCAGGGCACGTCAGAGGTCTTCGCAGCAGCCCCTCCCATCACAGGCCCGGAGGCCTAGTGGTTTTGCGGGCCAGGCCCAGGGTCCTCGTGCTGTGTGCAGCCTAGGAACTTAGTGTCTTGTGTCCCAGCTGCTCCAGCTGTGGCTGAAAGGGGCCAACATAGAGCTTGGGTTGGGGCTTCAGAGGGTGCAAGCCGCAAGCCTTGGCAGCTTCCATGTGGTGTTGAGCCTGCCAGTGCACAGAAGGCAAGAACTGGGGTTTGGGAACCTCTGCCTGGATTTCAGAAGATGTATGGAAGTGCCCGGACGCCCAGGTGGGAGCCTGCTGCAGGGGTGGGGCCCTCATGGAGAACCTCTGCTAGGGAAGTGAGAAGGGAAAAGAGGGGTCCGAGCCCCAGCACAGAGTCCCTACTGGGGCACTGCCTAGTGAAGCTGTGAGATGAGGGCCGGTGTCCTCCAGACCCCAAAAATGATAGATCCGCTGACAGCTTGCACCATGCACCTGGAAAAGCTGCAGACACTCAGTGCCAGCCCATGAAAGCAGCCAGGAGGGAGGCTGTACCCTGCAAAGTGACAGGGGCAGAGCTGCCTGAGACCATGGGAACCCACCTCTTGCATCAGCCTGGCCTGGATATGAGCCCTGGAGTCAAAGGAGATCATTTTGGAGCTTTAAGATTTGACTGCCCTTCCAGATTTCAGACTTGCCTGGGGCCTGTAGCCCCTTTGTTTTGGCCAATTTCTCCCATTTGGAGCAGCTGTATTTACCCAATGCCTGTATCCCCATTGTATCTAGGAAGTAGCCAACTTGCTTTTGATTTTACAGGCTCATAGGCTGAAGGGACTTACCTTGTCTCAAATAAAATGTTGGACTGTGGACTCTCGAGTTAATGCTGAAATGAGTTAAGACTTTGAGGGACTGTTGGGAGGGTATGATTAGTTGTAAAATGTGAAGACATGAGATTTGGGAGGGGCCAGGGGTGGAGTGATACGGTTCGGTTCTGTGTCCCCATCCTAATCTCATATTGTAGCTACCTACCTCCCACTGGGAAGGACCTGGTGGGTGATGATTGCATCATGGGGTGGGTCTTTTCCCTTGCTGTTCTTGTGATAGTGAATGGGTCTTACAAGATCTGATGATTTTAAAAATGGGAGTCTTCCTGCACAGGCTGTCTCTTTGCCTGCCATCCACATAAGATGTGACTTCCTCCTCCTTGCCTTCTGCCATGATTGTGTTGTCTCCCCAGGCATGTGGAACTGTAAGTACAGTAAACCTCTTTCTTTTGTAAGTTGCCCACTCGCAGGTATATCTTTATGAGCAGCATGAAAATGAACTAATACACTACCTTAGAGTATCGGTGTGAAAAGAGGCAATGTTTGAAAATGTTTAGGTTGGTGTTCCCCTTACTGTGAGCATTCAGTAAATGTGAGCTGTAATACTCACTGCTGGGCTTCACTCCCACGGTCATTTTTGTGTATGCATTTGAATTTTTAGACTTAAAAAATACAGTTTTAGATTTACAGAACAATTGAAGAGATATTACATAGAGTTCTCTACACCCACCCCATCCCTACCCCTCAGTTTCCCTCTACAATTTCCCCCATGATAAACAACTTACATCGGCGTGGCACATTTGTTAAAATTAATGAACCAACATTGATACACGATTGTTAACGATAATCCATAGTTTATATGAGGGCCCACTCTTTGTGTTATATAGTTCTATGGTTTTGACAAGAGCATATTAACATGTATCCACTGAAAGGGACCGGAATATGGTACCCAAAAATATGCTACTTTGGCATAAGAATTATTTTGAGCTGAAGGCAATTTAGAAGCAGCGAACTCAGGAAGAGCTCTCTGACTGCTCTTTTCTGTCTAAAAGCAGGGCATAAATTTCCCCTTTTCCATATCAGGGAGAGAAAAATGAGTCTCCATTCTCACAACCAGAGAGAACTTGAGTTTGTGCAACAAATCTCAGTAAACAACCTTTACCTACCATGTACTTCCTAGTCACTTTCTCCTAATTTACCATCCCTAGGAACTGCAGTTCCCCCGTTCTTTTGTCTAGTCATGTCTTTAAAAGTTATCATCTTTTGCTAAAATGGTGCATTAGTCCCTTTTCCCACTGCTGATAAAAACATATGCAAGACTGGGTAATTGATAAAGAAAAAGAAATTTAATGGACTCAGTTCCATGTGGCTGGGGAGGCCTCACAATCATGGCAGAAGGTGAAGGACATGTCTTACGTGGTGGCAGGCAAAACAAGAGAGTGAGAACAAAGCAAAAGGGGTTTCCCCTTATAAAACCATCAGATCTCATGAGACTTACTTACTACCATGAGAACAATATGGGAGAAACCTATGATTCAGTTATTTCCGACTGGGTCCCTCCCCCTGCATGTGGGAATTATGGGAGCTACAATTCAAGACAAGACTTGGGTGGGGACACAGCCAAACCACATCAAATGGTATGTAAGGCCCAGAATCTAACTACCTCTTTGGGTTTTCCGTTCTCTTCTAAGAAATCCCTGTGCACATAAAATTAAAAATAAACTCTGTATGCCTCTTCTCTGATTAATCTATCTTTTTCCAATTTTTTTTTCTTCTGAGACAAAGTCTTACTCTGTCACCCAGGCTGGAGTCCAGTGGTGTGATCTCAGTCACTGCAACGTCTGCCTCCCAGGTTCAAGCAATTCTCCTGCCTCAGCCTCCTGAGTAGCTGGGATTACACGTGCACACCACCATGCCGGCTAATTTTTGTATTTTTAGTAGAGACAGGTTTCACCATGTTGGTCCGGATTGTCTCAAACTCCTGACCTCAGGTGATCCACTCACCTCGGCCTCCCAAAGTGCTGGGATTACAGGTGTGAGCCATCACGCCCAGCCTTTTCAGTTTAACTCTTAGATTCCAGCTACAGAAACTAAGAGGGTAGAGGAAGTTTTTCCTCCCCTACATATTCATTATAGTTTCGTACAGAATGATTTAACCACCCTAAACATCCCCTGTGTACCTATTCATCTTTTTCTCCCTCCCCTAAAATCTCTGGCAGCCACTGTCTTTTTAATGTCTCTTTAGTGTTGCCTTTTCCAAAATATCTTATAGTTGGAATCCTGTGGTATGTAGCTTTTTCAGACTGCTGTCTTTCACTTAGCAATATGACTTAAAGTTTTATTTTTAAATAATGCATATGATTTGTAGTTAATGGAAAGGATTACATAGAGCTTATTTTAAGTGAAGATATGGGAGTTGCTTTTGGTATTTTTACTTCCTTGATACAATGTGAGACTGATTGGCAGGCTTTCTCTTCCAGTGCTGAACAGAGGGTAGAAAGAAAAACACGAGGATTCTGGATTCTGTCTTTATAAGCATATTGTTTGGAGTTACAGCTCATCTATGTTGAGTATAGTGCAGTGGCTCTTACAGCTAATCCATGAACTAGCTGCAGCCTGAAAATACAGATTCCTTCATCCCTGGGAGTTTCTGTCTCTGGAGCACTGGAGAAAGACCTAGAACTATTTTAATGGGCTTCCCATGTGATACTTACATGGAATCATTTCCTTGGTGGTAAAAAGGAATACTGGCTTTGGTCTCAGAGTGTTTGACATTATGTCCTCTCTCTTCGTTGAAGCATTAAATATTTATTTAACTTATCCCATGCACCAGACCTTGGATTGATATAACAGTGAGTTTAATAGTCATGTTTTCTACCCCTTACAGGCTTACACTGGAGAAGAGGCAGGCATTAAGTAAACAATTACAGAAATAAATCTTATTCATCAACTATGCTAAGTGCTAAGAAAGAAAATACAAAGTGCTATGAGAGAGTGATAACAAAGGGATCTGGCTTTGTCTGAAATGGGGTCAGTGGTTCACTTGTCCCTGAGATAATGAGTTTGAACTGAGATAATATTTACATGACGAGGGGAATATGTCTGCCACCAAGGCGCACAAGGTCCGTATGGCTTGGAGCACAAGGAGAGAGAGATGAGGCTGCAAATTAAACACTTGATATCTGTCCTTCTGCACATAAACTGTCAAGGTCACTGGGTGTCTAGCTATCCTCCTACTCAACTGCACTGAAATTTCTCCATTTCTCCAAAACATGTTTAGTAATTCGGCTGATTATATTTATCAAGAGCTTAAACAATCAGATTGTTCATAGCCTTTTATTAAAAAGTGTTAGAATTTTAGTTGTTAGTGAATGATTCTTAAGGCTGCTCTATCTTTGGGTTAGGGCCAATTATTCATTTACTGAAAGGTATATGTAGAAAAGAAAAGGATCTAATTGTGCATTGCCACTACTGTGTAACGCTTGACCTTTTGTCAAGTGTCTGTAGCCTTATTTCACCTTCACTGTAGGTTTGCGGAAATGTATTATTTTCATACCAATTATACAGATGCAGAAGTAAAGGCTGAGAGAAATGTAGAGGTACACTGCTTTGACACAGTGAGGAATTGACTGCAATGGTTGGCTATCAGGGAACAGTCACTGTTTCTAGCCATGATCATTTTATTACTAACATCATGTCAGTTTTGAGCCCCAGGAATGTGTTCTCTTATGGAAGATATACAATCTAGACATACTTATGTGAACCCTGAAAATCTGAGACAGGTGTCAGTTAATTTAGAAAGTTTATTTGCCAAGGTTAAGGATGCATGCCCATGACAGCCTCAGGAGGTCCTGATGTTATGTGCCCAAGGTGTTCAGAGCACAGTTTGGTTTTATACGTTTTAGGGAGACATGAGGCATCAATTAGCGTATGTAAAAAGAACATTGGTTTCATCTGGAAAGGCAGGAGAACTCGAAGCAGCGAGCAGGCTTCCAGGTCATTAGTAGATAAGAGACACATGGTTGCATTCTTTTGCATTTCTGACCAGCCTCTCCAAAGGAGGCAATCAGATACGCATTTATCTCAGTGAGCAGAGGGGTGACTTTGAACAGAATGGGAGGCAGGTTTGCCCTGAGCAGCTCCTGGCTTGACTTTTCCCTTTAACTTAGTGATTAAGGGGGTCCAAGATATTTTCCTTTCACACTTACGTCCCAGGACCTTACTTAATGCTGGAAACGAGGTTCTACGGGGGACTCCGGTGTTTTTTCTCCTACTCTCCGAGGCCAACCAAGATCTCTTCAGATATCTTCAGCTCAGCCCAAAGGAGAAGCTTTCAGGGTAAGTGAATTTTCCTAAAAGTGTAAACTATATTAAGAATTCTGCCCATTTGGGCTGGGATTATGCTTTATCTCCTGATGGACCTTTTTAAAATGAATCATGTTTCTATCTTCCATCTTAGCAGATGATGAAAGCAATTGCTACTGAAATGGAACCATGTGGTACGCCGTGTATTTAAGCAAGTGTAGGTTTATTTATACACATCGAAGACAGTAGACAATGTAGAATTATTTATACACATTGAAGACAGTGGCAATGTAGAATTATTTATTTTAAGGATACAAGACCACTTGCCCTCCTTCCTCAATATATTTCTTATATCTTATTATAATGCCTGCATTTTACACTGTAAAAATCATGGAATTTGTAAGGCCTTTAATATAAAAAGCCCCTGTTAAAATAACATGCAACCTAAGAAAAGTAACCTATTAACGCCCATTAAGGCTAAAGTCTTAATTGTAACCATGAAGTTTGAAAGTTATGGCTAAATGATTTATTATTCAGAAGCCAAAGGTTTCTAGATTTGTCTGACTCCAAGAACAGAGTCAAAAGTTCAAATGATTCTAATAATGCAAAAATATCAAGAAATTATGGGATCTTCTCATTCCACCCTTCATCTTTATCCTAAATTGCTACTATTTCACGATATATTTGTTAGCCATGCTGCTTACTGTGAGGTTATCAAGCGTAGTCTACAATACAGAGCTTTCACTTTCTTTTCAGAGCTTTATGGGAAAACTGATTTTCCCTTTCGAATTTTGAATATCTATTGTGTCTGTTCTAAATGCTACGGTAGTTGGTCTCAGATTGAGCTGTGTTTTTATACACTGTCACAGACAGTGGCATTTATAAAGCATCTTTTTGCATATAATTCTTATATTTGATAGCGATTATATTTTGTATTTTAATAAACTAATCTGGGCTGGGTGTAGTGCTTCATGCCTGTAATCCCAGCACTTTGGGAGGCCAAGGTAGGTGTATCACTTGAGCCCAGGAGTTTGAAACCAGTTACAGAAACTCTTTCTCTACAAAAAGTACAAAAATTAGCTGGCTGTAATGGCACATACCTGTAGTCCTAGCTACTTGGGAGGCTGAGGTGAGAGGATCACCTGAGTCCTGGGAGGTCGAGGGTGCAGTGAGCCAAAATCATGTTACTGCACTGCAGCCTGGGCAACAGAGTGAGACCGTGACTCAAAAAAAATTATCCTGAATTTTCCTTTAAAAAAATAAAACGTATTTAGAGCTCAGGTTTGTCTAGTTGAATTCTAAGTCGTATTACTCAGCTGAGTCTGTTTATGACCTTGTTGAATTGTCAACAGAGGCAGTGGATTACTGATTAATTAAGTATATATTCTCTCCAGCAGGAGAGTGGAGGAAGGAATGTTCTTGCGTTTCCATGTTACCTGACACCATCATTTTAACTTTATTCATTAACTTTATTTTACAATGTGCGAGACCCAAAACAAAAATCTGCCTTTAGCTCCAGTTTGGCTCCGAAATAAAATATTACTTTGTTCATTCATTTTCATGTGTTGCATTAAAGTTCTGCCACCGTACTGATGCTAGGATCCTCACCAGAGGGAAATGGATGGCGCACATTTTGTTAAGGACATAGAAATCCAGAGCATAAGGAAAAGGGCCAGGCTATGTTGGGTTGGACATCTCGGATTATGATGCTGGGTAGCCAGGAAGCTTTGGTTTCCCACATATGGTTTGGATATAGGTACCTGGATATTGGAGATATAGGAAGTAGAACATAAGAAATGATTTTTCCAGTTCACAGCTTTATTTTGAGAAAAGCTCTAAGAAAGTAAAAAGGAGCTGAAGATATAGGAAGTAGAATATAAGAAATAATGTTTCCAATTCACAGCTTTATTTTGAGAAAAGCTCTGAGCAAGTAAAAAGGAACAAATTCTTATCTGAGTAGAATTTCAACAATCTTGCTTGTGATAGCCAGACTCATGCAGGTATTTATCATATACACACTGGGATTGGGATTTATCATATACACACTTGGTTCAGTGTAGAGCATGCTCTAGCAATTTGAGAAGCTAGGAAAACCTCTCAGACCCCTTTAACCCAGACAGCAAGAATCATTGAGGGAATGAGTCACTCAATGAATCATTCCCAACTGGAGTAAAGGATTCTCTAGTCTAGTGATTCTCGATGAATAAGCATTAGATCACCACTGTCAAAAATGAATGTAGGTTAAAATGCAGATTCCTGGGCCCTACCTCAGACAACCTGGAGCAAAATTTCTATGAAGTGAGTTCTAAGAATATGCATGTTCACAGACATGCTAGAATGTCCTTATTCATATTTACAGAAGACACTTATCCTTGGGGATGTGTCAAACCATCCAAGTGAGAAAGAAGGTAGAACTTTGAGCCTGCATCTCAAATGGGCTGAGATATTTTTGGTAGAGCTTCTTCTGTGAACAAAACAATAGTCACATGAGTAGCAAAAGGCTTCACAAAATATTTCAACTTCCACGGGTGGCATAACTTTCTGTTGTTGTCAACTCCTGATTTGCTCTAGAGAAATTTTATTTTTAAGAGTTCTCTCTGATAAATGTGCTGAGGCACTGAGTGTACTTTTAGTTCTTTCATTGGAATATAATCTAATAAAATAAAATTTCAAGCATTTATCTGGATGACATCTTTTAGAATAGCATAGTAGGGCAAATAGATTTGTGTCTATGTATATTATTTATGTGTAGTATGATAGCAAAAATGATAGCACTTTCTTAGTGCTTCAATAGTAATCTAATCTTAATTTATACTACTTAATTTTGACAAAGAAGTAGAATTGAAGTAGAGATTTGATATTGAAGACATTTACCCACCAGCTTTGGAGCAACAATTTGTATATGGAGAATGGGCTTTAGATTCACATAGATGTTAGTCCCACCTTTTCCGTTTGCTCATTGTATGACCTTGGCATATTATTTAGCTTCTCTGAATCTGTATTTTCTTAACTAAAAAAAGAGGATGATAGCACATTACTTCTGTGATATAGAAAATCACTTTCAGGCCAATATGGTGGCTCACACCTGTAATACCAACATTTTGGGATCCTAAGGCAGGCGGATCACTTGAGCTCAGGAATTTGAGGTTGCAGTGAGCTGTGACTGAGCCATTGCATTACAGTCTGGGTGATACGGTGAGACTCCATCTAAAATAAATAAATAAATAAATAAAAAATAAAAAATAAAGAAAGAAAGGAGAGATGGAGAAAGGAAGAAAGAAAAAGAAATATACAAGAGAAAGAAACAGAAAAAAAAAAGAGAAAAAAAATCAGTTGAACATAGTACCTGGACCATATCAAATTTCACAAAATGTAGTGCCCTTCGTTGCACTGGAGAAAAGAGTTAGGTGGCATTTTGTAGCTCTGTATGCTCAGATACAGTTTGTTTTTGAGCTGGGGATACTTTAGACTTCATCTTTTCTTTCTTATTCCTGTAATTTTCCTTTATTCATAATGCTGTCATCCCTTTCCTACCCATGGAAACAGTGAAATGTAGGAACAACCATGCTGTTATTAATTTTACACAGAGCTTGCTGACAGTGACCTCTCCAGCAGTAACATTCACTTTTTTGCCTTAAAAATTTTCTCACAAATGTTCTCCACTAGGCATGACCATTACTCTTAGTCCTCGAACTGCTTCTGTGTGGCACAGTCATCAGTAATATGTACATTTCCAGTTTGGCTCGGGTCTATTTCTCTGCTTTGCTCAGAAGTTACCACTGACCTTTCTAATTAGCTGAGTTGCAGATGACTGAGCTTGCACATACGAGGGATGTTCAGAAAATAAATCTTCCCTGTGTCTGTCTAGCCAGACTCCAAGAGTCAGGAAAAATTCTGCTGAAAGTCCATAAATCTTCCATCTTTCTTCCTGAAAGCATGTAAGAGAACAGTTCTCCTGTCACTATGTATGACAGCATTCCTGAATGTGTGGATAGGGTTTTTGATGTCAAACTTTTGTACTAAGATGGCAGGTGGCAAGAGTTAGCATCCTGCAGTTAGAAGCAAAATTAGAGATTTGGACTGGTTAAGGATACCACATTGATATGTGTGGGGTATGTAAATCACCTAAGCTCTGCAAAAGTACTGAGAATGACTTGTATTTTCCAGACTGAAAACCTAGCATGAGGAGGAGGGATTGAAGGGGGTCCTGGAACAGCTCTGGAATACATCAAAAGCTTAAGGGGAGACTAAGGAATTCAGACCATAGAGTTCATCTTATTCCACATAAAATGGGTGTTTCAGCATGTCCAACCCCATAGATAAGGAAAATTCACCTTCCCAATAAGTTAAACCAGTTGTTTGCTGTTAAACAAAGCAGGTTTTTATGAAGCTGTCCTAGCCAGGAGGCAAGAACAGGTCCCTGGGCTCTATGACCATGGAAATCACTAGATGAGTAAAAGTAAAGCTTGGCAAAATTTAGGCGGAATCTCAGACAAAGATTGAGAAAGACTTTTCTCATCTGTGAATCAGAGTTCCAGGACTTTCCCAAGGATGAAAGCAGTTGCGTGGCTGAAAGGCAGCAGCCCAGAGCAAAGCGGATGCTCTCTAGCGGGGGTCACAGCTGGTAAAGACTGAAAATCCAGATCCTAAAATTCAACCAGACCTATCATACCAGCAGGCCAACATGAAATGACGGCAGATCTCACTGGAGAGACAAGGTACTCAGCCTGCAAATTGCTTTCTATGTACTAGACAAGTAATTACGAGTAAGCCTTGAGATACAATCTGATAGCCTTTGACAGCAATTTGACATTGCTATATCCAGGTGTCGCGTCAGTACATTTATATTGTACATGTTTTGGACATTTTAGATTTCATTTTTTTAAAATGTCAAACTGGGGGAAAGATTGGTCCTTCATCCCAGATTGTCTTTATGCTCATTTTTGTTTTCTTCCCTGCCCATGCCTACCTACTACACTCATGTCCGTCCATCCTGTCCCTGACTACTCATATGCCTACTGGGAAAAGCTCACCACACTAGATCCCAGCTTCTTCTCCCCTTAAGGCACATCACTTACACGAATGTTGGGTGCTGACTTGATGGCAATAATATTTCTTTTGAAATTTTTAAGAATATGACTCTTCAGCAAAAACTAGAAAAATTTAAAAGTTCACATGACTGTCAGAGAAACTGTAGCAGAGACAGTAGCAGTCCTCGCTGGGAAATCCAGGAAGCATCTGGTTGGGCTGAGGAGGTTCCTGGAGATCTTTTATGGAGGAAATGATTTTGCCAACAGTTCCTTGATTATTATTTAATCATACAGATGGCTCTCTTGAGTTTCTTTAAGACCTGTCAGATAGGTACAAACAAGATTTTATATTCAATAGCTTATACCTGCAAGCAGTACAGATTTGTAAAAGATTGGGCTTTTAAGGCAAAAGTAATTGGTGTGAAGTATTAGCCACTTAATGGAAGATGATAAAATGGTACATGTTTCAATCAGGATTATAAGCTGTACTCAATGTGGCTATTTGTAGCTGAAGTTGACTGATTTCTGTGCAATGATGGATTTCTTTGTGGCAGCTAAACTGCTCAGCCTAGAGTTATACAGTCTTCAATGACGTTTCCACCCTTTGCTTGGGTCACCGAGGAGCTTGACTCACCTGGAGATGGGTAGACATGTTTGCTCAGGACACATTCAAGGGTGCTTTTCTCCCTGTAGGAATGATCTCCCATCATGTCTGGAACTTCTCTCCGTCTCTCTAGTGAGGATGAATGCTGCCTTCCTCTGGGGTAGTGGAGGACAATCAGGTCACTGCCAGAAGACGGCTTTTCACACTCTCGCTTTCCTCGAGAGAATGTAAAACTAATTGGAGTGAGGCATGAGAGGATGAAATTTGGCCAAATTGGCAGGTGTGAATGTCCTTTCTTCACATCGAGTAGAGTCATCTGGGGCAAATGACGGCTGCCTTGATGTGAGACTGTTTCTCATTGCACAGTGCTGGCCACTGCATGACACTCTCCACCAACAGAGAAGTGGAGTGCTACTGTGAAAAGAACTGACAGATATGATTTGGTTCTGGAAAGTGAGTTTCATGACGCCATGCTGGAAACTAACTCATTAGCTGTGATCTTGCAAAAATTCTGGCATTCTGAGATAGAGCAATTTCATCACCAATATGTCATATAAAGAGGTTTTGGAGTAGCTTTAAAAGGCACAGTAAATCAATATGAAAATAAAATGTGTCCATCTAACAAGAATGGTCCTCTTGAAGGAGTCAGTAAAAGTGTGTGTGCTTGTGCCTGCCTTTGTGTGTGCAGGCATGTGTGCATATATGTGTATGTGCAGCATGTATGTGTGTGTATGCATGTATAATATAAAGAAAGAAAAAAATTTTCTTGCTTAGGAGGACTTTCATAGAACCTTCTAAAAATTATATAGCCAAGGCATGTCTCTTAATTTTGGAACTACTAGGTGTTAAAAAGCAAAGGAAATGAACATCAGAGCAAGTGAAATATGAGAGCCAGAAAATAGCAATGTGAGTTATGATATCAATAGACCAATGAATTGCCAATGATGCAGAAGAGCTTTATGAGCCTTGGCAGGCAATTAGGTAAGAGTAGTTTCTTCTCGAGTGGCAATTTGAAGTGGTTATTAACTATATGCTGAAATTTGATGGGCTACAAAAACCCAGTTAAAAAGAAAACCATTCATATTGAATTGTTCCTTCTACTCCATTCAAAAAACCTTCATGATGAGCTGAAGTAAGAGATTTTTATACCAAACAAAGATGAATAAACTGAAAGTATGAAACCTTCTATTTTTAGTGAATCCTGACATTCTCTACTGCTTGCATTCCCAGCTTCCAGATAATATGTTCTCCAGTTGGCTGGTTATTGTGCTATAAATCACATTTCACTATATCAGCAAACGATGGCATGAACCTGAAGAGTAAAACAAAATCAACTTGGAAAATACTGACATAAAACCTCTGATGTCTAAAGGTAGTCCCTTCCCTTAGAAAATGAGGGACAATAAAGTGGAGTTAAAAATATAAAAAGATAATACTACAAGTTGTTTTCTGCCTTTATGTGCATATACTTGTTTGTATCTACATGGTTTTGAAAACAAATGACCAATCCATCAGTTCAACGGAATAAAAGAAGGTGTCAGTTTTTTTGCTTCAGATATATATATCTCAATCAAACAAAATACTTTGTATATATATTACATATACCAAATTATGTATGAAATTATTATTGATTACAATGGCTTTGTATTCTCAAATAGATGGTTTTCTTTTAATTGTGTTTATTTTTGGAGAGATAGGATCTCACTGTGTTGTCCAGGCTTGTCTCAAACTCCTGGCCTCAAGTGATTCACCTGCCTTAGTCTCCCAAAGTGCTGGGGTTAAAGGTGTGAGCCACTGCACTATTTTTAAAGATTAAATTATATCAAAACAGTTAAATTCCAAGTGAAGAAAAACATAAAGTGGAAGATGATTAAAAAAGCAAGTGTTTGCTGCCCTGCATTTGCTGTTCTTTTTACTCTTTGTTGCTGAATCACACTTACGATAAATTTGACCGTTCATTTTAAAACAAAGCTAAATATTGAGTTTTGGGATATTTAGAAAGTTGAGGCTACAGAAAAGTATTCTTATCTCAATCAATAGGAAAAGTGGAATTTTTGCCAATGCTATGTGATAACATAGCTTATCACTAGCCAATTTCTCACTATCCACGTAAGATTTTGCCAGTGGATATAAATCTACTTCCTTACTTTCTGTGTCAATCAAAAATAGTCTCCTGGCATATTATTTTGTGTTTCACAGACTAGAAATTTTTAGCAACCTGAAGACATGGGACTTGAAGACATGAGCAGCACCGAGAATTATATTCTCTTTCAGTCTTCATAGCCAAAGGAAGTTAGAGTCAAATAATTCCCAGAACAGCAGAGAGCTAGAAAATATTAAACTCACAGGCTAAGGCTTTGCCATTGAAAGCTGACTAAGAAGATTTTTAGGGTGGGTAGGAAGAACAACACAATCTAGGAGTTTGGAATCTTCTTGTATTTCCCCTTCACTGAGATTTTTCTCAGTAAATAGTTAATTAAAATTCTAGGATCTCGGTTTCTGCATCTGTAATGTAAAAGATTTGAATGGATAAACTGTAAGGTTCCTTTCAAATCAAAATTTTTTATCCTTGTATGGCACTATCCATAATTACACAGATGTATAATCTAATCCTATAGAACTACACATTAATTTCCCAAGTATGATGTTTATTATCCCTTCTGATGGTTGCATGCTATTTGTTACGTGGCTTTGACCTTTCCTGGTCTGTGCTACTACTGCTATGTCTCTGAATCAGGGCTTTGGCTGAGCAGGGATGTCCAGGTGCATTCTTTATGACCCAAAGAGGCTCACAATTCCCTACAGGAACATTGAAGGGACCTTGAAGAATTTATGTTTGTGTTGGTAAATTTCCCTGCATGGCCTCCTTGGGAGCAATGAAAGAAGTGTGTATTCTGACAGCTCCAACTTCATAATGCCTGTGTTTGCTCAGCATTATTTCAGTCATAGGTATCTGCAACCCCAGAAAGTGCAAAGACATCATTACAGCTTCATAAATATGTGACCAATACTCTTTAGAGGGGACTTAAGATGGACTAGCACTTTGTAGCCAGAGGTTCCAGTCCCAGTTGTAACAGCTGGCTGTGTAACCTTGGGAAATTTGACCACTCTTCTTTGTAAGTGGGCTCAATAGATTACATGAGACCATATTTGTAAAGCACTTAGTGTGATATCGCAGATTCAAGGAGTGTTGTCTTTGCACTGCCCTTCTGTGCTGTGCTTATCCTGCTACAAATAAAATGAATTCAACCTGTTAGACTGTCAGCACCTTCATAACTGGCCTTTCTCTTTTGGCTTCAGGCATGCCATCTGCAGTATTTTGCACCAACTTCAAGAACATAACATACTTGTAAAATACTTGTCCGTGTGGACTCTGAATGAATTTTTACAGCATTAAAAACAAAAGCAGACAAACAGGGCAAGGAACAAGAACAAGCCATTTACAGCAGACTAAACACAAATGGCTAATCAGTATAGGAAAAAATGGTCCAACTTTATCAAAACTTTAAAAACAGTTTTGAGATATAATTTGCATACCATATGATTCACTTATTTAAAGTTTTTACCTCAGTGGTTTAGTATGTTGATAGACTTGTGTGACCATCATCACGATTAATTTTAAAAGTGTTATTACCCCCATAAATATCCATATCCATTAGTAGTTATTTCTTTTTTATCCCTTATTTCTTCCCTTCCCCTTAGCTTCCAGCTATAGGTAACCACTGGCTACTTTCTGTCTCTACAGATTTGCCCGTTCTAGACATTTCATACACACAGAATCACACAATATGTTGTCTTTTGTGATTAGCTAGTTTTGCTCAGCAAATTGTTTCAAAAGTTTATCCATATTCTAGCACATTCACTTTATTCCTTTACAAAAATTTGACATTAAAAAAAAATTGTACTTTAAGCTCTGGGGTACATGTGCTTATCCTGCAGGATTGTTGCATAGGTACACATTTGCTGTGGTAGTTTGCTGTCTCTGTCCGCCTGTCACCTACATCAGGCATTTTTCCCGGTGTTATGCCTCCCCAACACCCCCAACCCCTGCTGTCTGTTCCCTCCCCTGACCCTCCACCTTTTAATCTACCGCAGTGTGGGATAGTCCCCTCCCTGTGTCCATGTGTTCTCACTGTTCATCACCCACCTATGAGTGAAAACATGTGGTGTTTGGTTTTTTGTTCTTGTGTCAGTTTGCTGAGAATGATAGTTTCCCCTTACTATTGAGGACCACGCCATTTTGACCCTGAATTCCTGCTTTCAAGCCACAAGAGAATCCCAATAAACTACAGTAACACGGAGAGCTGATGTAAGAGAAACACAGGAGCTTGTTTTCATTGAATTTCCTTGCAAAAATTACACAAGTTTAATTACAACAAATAAATTAGAATTGATACACTGGAATCAATATACAAAAAACAAAATGTGCTTGTTTTACAGGTCCTAATAGGATTCCAAATAGGAACCATTTTCTAGCATTTATTTCTATCACATCTATCTTTGAATGAAAATTTGTGGGGGATGGTGAGAGAAATCTATACATTTCCCATTCTGGCACTTATCAGCCAAGAAGGCTCAGTTCATCCAATCTTGTTAAGAATTGTTCATGCTCTGTCATGCCTATGCTCATTGATATGGTTGGCTCTGTGTCTTCACCTAAATCTCATCTCCAATTATAATTCCCATGTGTCAGCAGAGGGAACATGGTGAGAGGTGATTGAATCATGGGGGTGAACTTCCTCCTTGCTTTTCTTGTGATAGTGAGTGATTCCTCATGAGATCTGGTTGTTTGAAAGTATGTGGCACTCCTCCCCTTGTTTGCTCTCTCTCTTGCTGTCAGAGGTGTTTGAACCAGAGCAACTCCATCTTGAGGAGGGGCTGGGCAAAATAAGGCTGAGACCTACTGGGCTGCATTCTCAGATGGTTAAGCTTTCCAAGTCACGGGATGAGACAGGAGGTTGACACAAGATAAATGTCATAAAGTCCTTGCTGATAAAACAGATTGCAGTAAAGAAGCTGGCCAAAACCCACCAAAATCAAGATGGCAACTAGAGTGACCTCTGGTCATTCTCACTGCTCATTACATGCTAATTATAATTCATTAGCATGCTAAGAGACATTCCCACCAGCACCATGACATTACAAATGCCATGAGAATGTCAGGAAGTTACCTTATATGGTCTAGGAATTGCCCATCCCTTTCCCGGAAAACTCATGAATAATTCACCCCTTGTTAAGCAAGTAATCAAAAAATAACCATAAAAATGGGCAACCACCTGCTCCAGAGTACATTCTTTATTCCTTTACTTTTTTAGTAAACTTGCTCTCACTTTATGGATTCACCTTGAATATTTTCTTTCACAAATCCAAGAACCCTCTCTTAGTGTCTGGATCTGTACCCCTTTCTGGTAACACTGCCACCACATGAAGAAGGTGCCTGGTTCCCCTTTGCCTTCCACCATGATTGTAAGTTTCTTGAGGGCTCCCAGTCGTGCTTCCCACTAAGCCTGCAGAACTGTGAGTCAATGAAACCTCTTCTCTTCATAAATTACCCAGCCTTGGGTAGTTTTTTTTTTTTTTTTAAAGCAGTGTGAAAACAAACTAATACACCCAAGCTGTTCCATATTTAGCTAAAAAGCCCCTCTCCACCTTGATTTCCCAGACAAATCCCATTGTTCTACCAAAACTGGCTTTGATTTACATCTATGCTTCCAATACTGTGTAAAAACTGCCTGGAGATCTGTTTCTTGCTTATCTATCATCATATCTCCAGAGCTCTATGCCTGGAATACTGTGAGCACTGTGCCTGGGATACTGTCAGCACTCAATGTTTGTTGAGTAAATGCATGCATGTGTGTATGCAGCCAGTGGTCAAGTTGTAAAAGGCTTTATAAAGAAAACTAAAGAAAGGGAAATCAGAGTCAGACACATGCACCCAACATACACATGCACCCAACATACACATACACATGAATAACAACAGAAAAGAAAATGTCACCACATATTTCACATGACCTTAGTTCTTTGTTTAAATGGGAAAAAAATCTTGTAATTTTTTTCTCACTGAAAAATTAATCTATATTTAATATATACTATTTAGACTATAGAAAAAAGTATAAAGAAGAAACATCACTTGATATCCCATTACCTACAGATGAACAGTTAGAGTTTTGCTGTCTTTTCTATATATGCATATATTTACATATATGCATATGTTTAAGTGGCTAAGACAAAAATTTAAGGAGATGTTCTTTATTATTGGGAATACTGTTCATCACAATTTTGTTCAGAGCAGTAGACTGTTGAAGACATTGTTTCAATAATCTTCTCATTTTATTTATGGTTAAGCTATATGTCATTCTATTACTTTAATTTTTCTTGTAGGATTTTATTCTGGAGTTTATAATGGTGTTATTTTTTAGTTTGTTTATAGGTATGTTTATTTCGATACTGAGAAAAAAAAGTTGCTCTAATTTTACCAGTGCTAATACATGGTTTAGGGTAGAATATAGCTGAAACAATCTAGAATTCATAGTAAATTGCTTGAGCAATTTTCTGGTAGAATTTAACAAATTGAAGAGCCCATGTTAGAGGCTGGATTTATCTGCCCAGCTAACTGTCAGCCTTATGATGAGCTTTATAAACTTTAGCCACACTTTATTATACCTAGCCTAACAGAGTTATCTAGCCAGCTTTCTTTCTCTTTAAATGTCTACCAGAGAGATCTTTTGACTGGCTTTATCAGAAGCCTTTGCCCTTGCAGCGAGTTTGACGTGCAATATTGACACTTGCCGGTAATCAGTTTGCTTGGAAAGTTGCTTCAACTGTATCCATCATTAATTCTTCCATTTACTTTCCCCAAGAAGTGAAAATGTCCTCTCAATACCTTAAAACACATTTTTATGGGTTTTAAAGAATGAAATGGGTAATCTCTACATTTCATTCTTTCCTTGAAGACATCCTTCTTGAAGCACCCTATTTTCTGGCTCCATTGTAGGTTGGTGAGTCTCTAGACTTGCTGCACAGAGATTGTCATGGGCATTCTTTCACCGTCTTCCTGGGAATTCCCCTTTCCCTCTCCTGTATTGGATGAAGAGTTGGTTTCGTGGGGGTCTGTGACCATTGTAATCACACTTACCAGGGCTCTGCTTTTGGCTCAGTGTGCTGCTGTTGCTATTTTGAAATTCTTAATAGCCAGGCACGGTGGCTCATGCCTGTAATCCCAACACTTTGGGAGGCCAAGGCTGGTGGAGCACTTGAGGCCAGGAGTTTGAGACCAGCCTGGCCAATATGGTGAAACCCTCTCTCTACTAACAATACAAAAATTAGCTGACTATGGTGGCAGGTGCCTGTAATCCCAGCTACTCTGGAGGCTGAGGCACGAAAATCTCTTGAACCCAGGAGGCATAGGTTGCAGTGAGCCGAGATCACGCCACTGCACTCTAGCCTGGGTGACAGAGCAAGACTTCATCTCAAAAAAAAAAAAAAAATTCTTAATACATTCTGAATAAGAGGCTCTTTGTTTTCATTTTTGCACTGGGTCCCTCAAATTATGTAGCTGTTCCTTATTGGACCCCTAAGTTTCTGTCTTTTGCTTTTTTTTGGCAACTCTCTCTTTTTGGGGAAGCACCTACTCACCTACTCTGTAGCAACTTCCTAAGTAATGCTGTATAAGAGATAAGATTTTTTGCAATTTTATGTGTCTGAAAAAACCCTTCATCTTAGCCTCATATTCCTTTTATTTTATTTTTTCTTTAAGTTCTGGGATACATGTGCTGAATGTGCAGGTTTGTTACATAGGTATACATGTGCCATGGTGGTTTGCTGCACCCATCACCCCATCATTCAGATTTTAAGCCCTGCATGCATTAGGTATTTGTCCTAATGATGTTCCCCTCCCTGTGTCCATGTGTTCTCATTGTTCAACTCCCACCAATGAGTGAGAACGTGTGGTATTTGCTTTCTTGTTCCTGAGTTAGTTTGCGGAGGATGATATCTTACTCTCATACTGTAATAACAGTGTGGTTCAGTATAGAATTTCCAGTTGGAAATTATTTTCCTTGAGGGTTTGAAGGCATTGCTTCATTGCCTTCTGATGATGTCCAGTGCTTCTGTTAAGAAAACAGATGCCCTTTGATTCCCGACCTGTGGGTATGATCTACATTTTCTTGATCAGTTGCAGCTTTGCCATCTACTTTCCGGCAAACAAGCTTGATTGCTGTGGTCTTGTCTCATCTCCTTGTTTTTACAGGTGATTTTTTAAAAGTCACCATTTTAGCAGTATTTTGAGAGAAAGCAGATGTAAACACACATTTTCAATCTGAGCCACTTTTAGAGGTCTGTGTCGCTTATAAAATCCACTCTTTCTTTTTGTATGTAGAATCAGGTGGCAATGGTGGGGATAATTTGCATAAGAAGTCTTAGTGACTTCTGGAAGACATTAATATTTCTTTTCAAAATTTGGTAGCACAGGCCTGTAATCCCAGCTACTCAGGAGGCTGAGGCAGGGAATTGCTTGAACCTGGGAAGGTAGAGGTTTCAGTGAGCTGAGATGGTGCCACTGCACTCCAGCATGGTTGACAGAGCAAGCCTCTATCTCAAAAAAAAAAAAAAAAAAAAAATTCAATGCTAAGGAAACCTTTGCTGCTGATTAGAAAGAACACAAAAAACTGCGGAGAAAAAAATCACCTTAAGAAGAAAGTACGCTATACTGGTAACCTAGTTGTACCTGCTGGATCAAAGTTTGGCTACATGAGATTCAACAAAAGAACCATCTCCTTGTTACCCAAGGAGATGTACCATGCCAAATCTATTATTTTTGTTTTGTTTTATTCAAATTATTTTATCTTCAGTAACCTGGCAGTGATTCAAAATATGAAAAGATTCAAATATGCTATTTTTAAGAGGGATTCGACCATGACTGCCTTACATAAGCATGATCAAAGTCAATGATGGGACCGGTCCAAAGGAACAATGATGATAGAATTCGATGATGGGAGCATTCCAAAGAGCAGTGATGGTAAGAAGGCTTCAAGGCTCACAGTTTGAAGAGTGTGGTTACAGAAAGTCTCTGAGGAGTAGCAGGTGGCAGAAGAGTCATAAAATTTAAGGGACCATCCATGGACAGGGTGCTGTTGCCAGGTCATGAACAATTTGAAGCATCTCTTGATGGCCATTAGTTATCCTATTTGCTCAAGTTTCTTCAGCACAGACACCTGGTCTCCCTGATAGTCAAGGGCCACGGGAAAAACACAACCACATTTAAGCCAGAAGTTTCAATTCCCTCTACAATTTTATGTGTGTGATTTTAAACTGTTATGATTAGTAGATATTAAACTATTATAATCAATACCCCAAATCACACATTTTTACATATTCTTCATTTTTCCCCATGCACATTTTACATATTGTGTTTCACCAGCGTACCTCCAGAAAAGTTGCTTCTTTTTTTTTTTTTTTTTTTTTTTTGGAGACAGAGTGTCGCTCTTGTTACCCAGGCTGGAGTGCAATGGCACAATCTCGGCTCACCGCAACCTCCGCCTCCTGGGTTCAAGCAATTCTCCTGCCTCAGCCTCCTGAGTAGCTGGGACTACAGGCACGCGCCACCATGCCCAGCTAATTTTGTTTTTGTATTTTTAGTAGAGACGGGGTTTCACCACATTGACCAGGATGGTCTCGATCTCTCGACCTCGTGATCCACCCGCCTCGGCCTCCCAAAGTGCTGGGATTACAGGCTTGAGCCACCGCGCCCGGCCGAAAAGTTGCTTCTTTTTCAGACTTAGTATAATTTTACTTAAAATTTTTTAAAAACACAGCAAATATTTAATAAATGAAGAAATGACAAGGTCATTTGAACCTCTTTTTATTTGAGCATCAATACTTAAGGTTCAATTCCATCTTTGTCAGCATTGGAATGCATTTTCAGCATGATTATAATATCTGATTATTAATAATTCAGAAAGAAGGATGTATTTTTTGTTATCACTGAAATTTCACCTTCATATCGCTCTGTACCCACTTAAAATTGTATATTTTACAAGCATTTGTTTAGGAATTTCAACCGTGTTAAAGTACTCTGGCAATAAAGTTTTAAAAGCCTCTGTTTGCACTTTGTACTTTTTTTTTTTTGAGACGGAGTTTCGCTCTTGCTACCCAGGCTGGAGTGCAATGGCGTGGTCTCGGCTCACCACAACCTCCGCCTCCTGGGTTCAGGCAATTCTCCTGCCTCAGCCTCCTGAGTAGCTGGGATTACAGGCACGTGCCACCATGCCCAGCTAACTTTTTGTATTTTTAGTAGAGACGGGGTTTCACCATGTTGACCAGGATGGTCTCGATCTCTTGACCTCGTGATCCACCCACCTCGGCCTCCCAAAGTGCTGGGATTACAGGCTTGAGCCACCGCGCCCGGCCCTGCACTTTGTACTTTTTAAAGGTAATAGAAATTGAGGCACAGGTGGGCAGTTGAGCCCTTGAGGGAAAGCAACAATACCATCAGGTTTCTCACCGTTCAGATAGATGTTAGAATGTGGAATGCTCTTATCATCCCTGACATAGAGATCCTTCCAGTATATTTAGACTGAGGGGTAATTTTGTTGTTCAAACTGTCAATGGTATGGGCTTCAACGTGTGTGGAAAAAAATTGGACCCCAAAGATACCATGATTTTCTTTGTGCTCCTCAATGGTGCTGTACAGCTTCACAAGGGGCTCTGGTGGCCACATATGTGTGCAGTAATGGAGGAGTGCACCTGAAAAGGATACATGTCTTCCGGTGTGTATTCTGCCATTCGAGTGTGCTGTACATGCTCCCTTGAGGGTAACTATTGATTTGCTGCCAAATGCAAGGGCAAGAGACTTACTGAACAGATGGCAGCATTTATGCCAAGTTATCTTTAATTTTTATAAGGGACTGTATCTTTTCCACATAGTCTGGCAGTGAACTTCAGGTTCACTCATTCTCTCATCCTCCTCAATATCCAGTTGGTTATTTGGCCTGGCAAATCAACTTTCAAAAATCTCTTGCAATTCAGTTATCTCCTTTCCATCCTGAGCTACCACTGCTCATGTTCTAGCTCGTGAATTTAATCCCAACACTGTCTCATGAGGCTCCCTGCTTATGGGATATTTTCTTATTAACTTGTTACTCTAAATCCATTAGGTCATTGTTCTTAAAAATCTTAATAGAGAAAATAGTCACAAAAGGTTAACATAATACAAAAGTGGGTGAAACACTCTGGAATAAGAATGGAAGCTTAATGGAAAACAAATACCCTGATGTTTTTGCATGGCCTCTGATCTCCTGATGGGGTCACCCACTGCGAAAACCAACCAAAAGTTAGAGGGCAAGCAAAAGAGCATGGGTGATATCACCTCTCTTTAACAGTTAGCTTCTTAGGGGACAGACTAGGTGGAGAGAGGACATGGTGGGAAAAGGGACATGTGGACACCATTCAGCACAGTTACTTTTTCTGACCCTCCCAAGCAGAACACATTTCTCCCTCATTAATATTCCAAGAGGAATATCATTGTATTTGTATCTCAACTGAGGCCCCCGTGATACTATGCTTGTAAATTATTTCCATGTTTAGACCTTAGCTTCTTCAGTTAAGAACTATATTTTAATTATCCTTATATCTTTAGTAGTTAGTATTATCTTGCACACAGTGGTGCCCAATGTATGTTTGCTGAATAAAATAACAAATAATGGCATAGATGTCCTGGTGTCTTTAAAGAAAATAATGGCCAAAAAAGAAATCCCACCCTCTCTGCTGCATTTCACATATGGTGTCTTTTGACAATTTCAGGTGAATTGGAGTCAAGGATTAGGGAATATAGAATGCAGAAATAGTGTTTTCTTACTTAGAATAGATCATGAGTGTAAAAGCACTTTGTGAGATATAATACTGTCAAAATATTGCTAGCATCATTTACATTATTCTGGATTGAAAATAAGAAACAAAAGAAAAGCAACAAATAGCAGTCAATAGGGAGAATGTTAAATCCTTTGGTAATACCTATTACACAGAGAACATTAAAGCAGACAAAGGTGCTTATTCAGCTAGGACTGGTGACCAGATCGGGGTCATTGAAGTCTGTTTTCTGTTCTAACCCTGACTTCCTTTTCAGTATTTGCTAAATCACTTAACCTTTCTGCGGTACAGTTTTTCCAATCCATTAAGTGTCTATTATAGTACTTTCTCCCTATTCCTGTGCAAGGATGTTTGGGTGATTGATTTGATAATCCTGTAAAGCACTTTGAATTTTATAGAGAAAGCCAGGGACACAACGATTTTAACTGGGATTATTCATTAGAAAGTCTTTTTGCGTTGGTCAGATCTCTGTTTTTCATTTGTAGTTCACCTGCTTTTCCGTAGCTTCCCTAGTTTCAGCCTGTTTCATGTACACAATTGCAAGGGTGTCATGATAACCAATTGTACACCCCAAATGATGGGGCTATCAGCAGATTAGCTAGTTGGGTAGATGTAGAAAATTAGAAAAGTTGGAAGATTTTCAGCCTGTCTGAAGATGACTAAGGAAAACATGTAGAGTGGGTGCAGTGGAGAAAGATTATCAGTAAGTGAATGAAATCAATGAGAAACCTAACCAAAATGCTGGTGTGTTCATTGGCACTTGGCCATGACATTTTGCCTTCCTAAGGAAAAATAATAACTGGCTCTGGGATTAAATAAGCTTCATAGTTTACATTGCCTGATACATTAAATTTTGAATATATTTTGATGTTGGTACAGTTTTACAATTTCCTTTGAATGATAGAAACTTTACGGAGGACAACATTAGCACTTCTTTATGGAGCAATGGAGAAACTGCAACAATATCTCTGCCATATACTTTTGGAGGATTCAGAAAATGTGTCATCGTTTGGAATTCCTAATCTGATGTTATTCATTCAGGTTGAGGAATAATGTAAGATACTGCTCCATTATGGCTTTTTGGAATTTTTTACTTAAAAAAGATCCAGAACATATAAATATTTATTTCATGGCTTAAGTTTTCATGACTCTAAAGAGAAGTTTAAGATTGAATTGTACCTCTAGCCTTGTTCTCTCTCTCCTGATAGCTGGCCTTATACTTTACAGCAGTAGGTTTGCATATCAAAATGCCAGCTTGACCTAGCTATCAGAAAGTCCCGAATATTAGCCCACAACAGAATTTATTCATTTTCCTTTACAAGTTGGTAATTTCTCATTTTATCTTAAGTAATGATAATTTCAGGTACACCTTTGCCATGAGGGGGGTTCTAGGTCCCCAGTGTTATTGTTATAGGCTGGCATGTATACTGTCATCTATGCTGGCATTATATGCTGTTGTTGCTGGTACAGGCTTTCCCCGGAATTTATAGAGATGGAGACAACCTGAAGTAGGCGACATCAGTCACAACAACTCAGTTCTTAGCTATTGAAGGAATTGTTGAAGGAACTCTTGAGTCAGTCTCTAAGTGAAATCACAGACATGTAAAATAAACACATTTTAGATTATATAATAATGCTAAATTTTCTTTAAGATACTGGAGATAAAATTAATATGGGAGCAAAGAACAGGGCATGACAGGACAAATGGCCAAGTGGGTCCCTCTCCATTTACAATGAGTATTATCTATTTTCTCCCTCCCCTCCCCTTCCCTCCCCTCCACTCCCCTCCCCTCCCATTAACAGTATAGGGATCATTTTCCATGTACTATTCTGTAATCTACCTGTTGTTCTTTATTACACATTGTGAGCATATTTCTGCTTCAGTCTGATAAATCTATGATATTTACCCTAATGGCTACAAAGTATTGTCCTGAGAGAAATCCTAATTTATATATTTAAACAATTTTCAACTGACTGGCTTTAAATGGCTCCTATTTTCATAGAAGCCGTAATTATCATAATGCTACAATAAACATCATTGTACATATAATCTTTTTGCATTTGGGGGAGTATATCTGTATTGCAGGATAAATTCTTAGAAATGGAATTTCTGGGCCAAGAATATATGCATATGAATTTTGAGAAATATTGCCAAATTAAAAAGGACCGCATATATTTATTCTCCCACTAGCACTGTGGGAAAGCTTTTTTTTTTTTTTTTTTTTTTTTTTTTTTTTTTTTTTTTGAAACAAGATTCTCACTCAGTTGCCCAGACTGGAGTGCAGTGGTCAGTGGTGCTATCTCGGCTTACCACAACCTCTGCCTCTTAGGCTCAAGTGATTCTCCTGCCTCAGCCTTCCGAGTAGATGGGATTACAGGCCTGCATCACTACCACCAGGCTAATGTTGCATTTTTAGTAGAGATGGGGTTTCACCATGTTGGCAAGCCTGGTCTTGAACCCCTGACCTTAAATAATCCATCCACTTCGGCCTCCCAAAGGGCTGGGATTACAGGCCTGAGCCACCGCGCCTGGTCTGGAAAACATTTTTTATCCATGTATTTACCAACATTGGTCAGCTAAGCCAGAAGACAGATGACAGAGGGCTGGCCTATTTTTGAAGATTGACAGGAAAGAATGAGACTCTGGTCCAGGCATGGTGGCTCATGCCTGTAATCCCAGCACTTTGAGGGTTGAGGTGGGTGGATCACCTGAGGTCAGGAGTTCGAGACCAGCCTGGCCAACTTAGTGAAACCCTGTCTCTACTAAAAATACAAAAAATTGCTGAGCATGGTGATGTGCGCCTGTAATCCCAGCTACTCAGGAGTCTGAGGCAGGAGAATCGCTTGAACCCGGGAGGCAGAGGTTGCAGTGAGCTGAGATCACACCACAGCACTCCAGCCTGGGCTACAGAGTAAGACTTGGTCCCCCCAAAAATGGGGGACTTTGATCAATGTTGCTTTGACTTCAATTTACTACTAAAACAGCTAGCAAGAAAAGGAAAGGGTGCTCACTAGACCGGTGGGTCTCAACGTGTGGTCCCCGGAGCAGCAGCAGTAGCAGCACCTGAAACTTGTTAGAAATGCAAGTTCTCAAGCCCCATCTTAAATCAGAATTAGAAACTCTGGTGGCAGGGCCCAGGAATCTTAGTCTAACAAGATCTCAATTTGATTTTGATGATCATCCAAATTGGAGAACTACTGCAGTAGAGCTTGATAAAGGTGAGAATGCAGTTTCCCAGTGCTTTCCTTATGCCTCTTGGAGGTGAACTTGGAATTTTCTGCTTTAGGTTGAAGGTACCCAACCTAAAGCTTTGTACTCCCTGTGTGCACTCCCTGTATCTCACTCCATTAGGTGGGGCAGGGGACCCACTGGGATTCAGTGTATTACTTACTTCCATATAAGGCAACTCTTGTTGTCTCATAGTTCTAAAGCTCTGTGTTCTATTTCTTATTGCATTAGGTGTACCGTGAACATGACAAATATTAACAAAAATTGGCTTCTTGTCTATCTGAAAAATGGCCCCTCATTTCTACTTAACATGAATTTCTTGAATTATAAGTGAAGCTGAGCATCTTCTTATTTTTATGGGACACTCTGCACATTTTCCCCTTTATTTATTACCTTGTATGTTTGCCGTGTTTTCTATTGGTTTGTTGTCTTTTTAAACAAGAATTAAACTATAAGAGCTATTTTAATTCTAAGGAAATCACCCTGTTGTCAATTGTATTGCATATCTGTTTTTACTTACTTTGTCATCTATCATTTGAATTTCATTATAAATTTTGCATCAGAGTTAAGATTTTTATGTAGTCAAATTTATAAGTTTTATGTCTGAATTTTGAATTTCGTGTATTTTAGATAGATCTTCCTAACCCTAGAATAATTTAAAAAACATGTTTTTTCCCTAAATTTTATGGCTTTGGTTTTAGCATATACATCTTTGTTGTGAATGGACCTCATTGTGACTTAACAACTGGAATATACACATAAACTTCCATTTCCAATGGAATACCATTGATTGAGATTATAATTAACTAATAGCTCAATAAAAAAGAGTTTTAACAGAGTTTTTCTAATGAAGAATAGATTACACTTTTACAGTTACTAATTTTTTCATTTCTTTTTCTTCAGGAGTGATTTAAAGGTTCTTTATACAGTTATTGCAGATGTATTTTATCAACTTTTGGAATGTGATGTTTCCTATTATAAGTAACCTTTCAACTAATGATTTGCATATAAAAAGCTCAATTTTTTGTGTATTACTTTCATAGTCAATCATCTTACTGAATTCTCATATTATTTTTATTATAATAGTTTTTGGAGGATTTTTAGGAGTTTTCCAAGGTGATGTGGTTTGGATCTGTGTCCCCACCCAAATCTCATGTTCAATTGTAATTTCCAACTTTTCACCTTTTGTAATCACCAGTGTTGGAAGTGGGGCCTGCTGGGAGGTCACTGGATCATGGAGATGGATTTCCTCCTTGGTGCTGCTGTTGTGATCATGAATGAGTGCTCATGAGACCTGTTTGTTTAAAAGTGTGTAGTACTGGCTGTGCGCAGTGGCTCACGCCTGTAATCCCAGCACTTTGAGAGGACAAGGAGGGTGGATCACAAGGTCAGGAGTTTGAGACCATCCTCACCAACATGATGAAACGCTGTCTTTACTATAAAAATATAAAAATTAGCTGGGCATGGCAATGCATGCCTGTAGTCCCTGCTATGTGGGAGGCTGAGGCAGGAGAATCACTTGAACCTGGAAGGTGGAGGTTGCAGTGAGCCAAGATCAGTCACTGCATTCCAGCCTGGGAGACAGAGTGAGACTCTGTCTCAAAAAAACCCAAATGTGTAGTACCTCCCCCACTCTCTCTCTTCCTCCTGCTTTAGCTGTGTGAACATACCTGCTCCAGCTGTGCCTTTTGCCCTGAGTAAAAGCTCTCTGAGGTCTCTTCAGCTATGCTTCCTGTGAAGCCTGCAGAACTGTGACCCAATTCAACCTCTTTTCTTCATAAATTTCACAGTCTCTGGTATTTCTTTATGACAATGCAAGAGCAGACTAACACTCAAGGTTACAATAATTATCTATGAATAATACAATGAAAATGGTATCCTTTCCAGAGTGAAATACACTGGCACCTTTGCTGGGAATAAATGAGCCATAGATGTGTGGGTCTATTTCTAGACTCACTATTCTATTCCATTGATTTATATGTCAATACCAGATTGTCTTGATTACTTGAGCTTTATACTAATTCTAGGTGTAAGTTTTATATTAAGCCTGAGTGTAAGACTTCTGATTTGATTTTTCTTTTTCAAAAGAATCTCAACTTTTAAAAAAATTTTGGCTAGCCTAGTTGGTTTGCATTTCTATATAAGTTTTAGAATCTTCTTGTAATTTCCGTGGTAAGCACTGCTGAGATTTTGGAGTTCACATTGTCTATGAAAAACCTGTTACTGAGATTAGACTTTTGTTATGGAATGTATATATTGGTGGAATAGGACCTTTTAAAAAATTTTCCGTCCTTGAAAACATTATCTTTAATGAAGTAAATTACATACAACAAAATTGACCAATTTTACATTTGTAATTCTGCTTTAACAAGCATATACAGCTGTATAATTACCACAATCATAATATAAAATGTATCAGTGCCTCCAGAAAATTCTCTCCTTCTTTTTTTCCTGTCAATTGCCTCTCCCTATCTCTTGTTCCTAGCACTACTAAGTAACTTTGGTCATTGTAGTTTTACTCTATCTAGAATTTCATATACATAGACTTATACAGTGTGCAGTCTTTTGTGTCTTGCTTTTTTCACATGTCATTATATGGCTATACAACAATTTGTTTATACTCACTAGTTGATGAACATTTGGGTTGTTTACAACTTTTTGGCTATTAATTAATAAAAGGCTATTCATGTACATTCAAGTACATGTCTTATCTCGGTATATGTTATTATTTCTCTTGGGTAAATACTTAGGAGTGAACCTGCTGAGTTGTGTGGTAAGAGTGTATTTTATAGGAAACTGACAAACACTTTGTGTGACTCTACAATTTTGTATTGCCACCAGTATTATTTGAGTGATCCAGCTGCTCCATGTTTTCACCAGCATTATGTACTGCTGTCTTCTGAATGTGTCCCCCAAAAGTCATGTGTTGGAAACTGAATGCCCAATGCAATACTATTGGGAGGTATGGCCTTTTGGGAGGTGATTGAGTCATGAGGGCTCTTCTTTCATGAATGGATTAGGTCTCTTATAAAGAGGGCTTATAGAAGTGGGTTCATTCTTTTTCATTCTTCTACCATGTGAAGACATAGTATTCCTTCTCTCTGGAGGATACAGCATTCAAGGTACCACCTTGAAAGCAGAGACCAGACTCTTAATAGACAAGGAACCTGCCAGCCCCTTAGTCTTCAACTTCCCAGTCCCCAGAACTGTGAGAAAATAAATTTCTGTTATTCATACATTACTGTCTCAGGTATTTTTTATTATAGCAATACAAAATCAAGATAGGAATTGTCTTTAAAAAAAAATTATAATGAGTGTTTTGTAGTGTATCAGTGTGTTTTTAATTTGCATTTAATGACCAGTGATGCTGAGCATCTTTGCATGTACTTATAGATATTATTTGATGAAATGTTTGCTTGAATTTTTTGTCCAATTTTTATTGGTTTGTCTTAGTTGTAAAAATTCTTTATATATTCTTGAAGCGGATCCTTTATCAACTATATGTTTTACAACTATTTTCTCCCAGTCTCTGTGACTTGCCTTTTTATTTTTTAAATAATACCTTTTGAAAAGCAAGCTTTTAAATATTTTGAAGTCCACTTTATTAATTTTTTGCCTTTATAGTTTATGCTTTTTAAAGAAATTGAGTGTAACCAAGGTAACAAAGATTTCTCCTACGTTTTATTCCAGAAATTATAGTTTTAACTTTTACAGTTTGGTCTGTGATCCTTTCTGAGTTAAATTTTGGATACAGTGTGAAGATAAGGATTAAAGTTCTCTCCTTTGGGTATATAAATATCCAATTTTCCAACACTATTTTTTGAAAATGGTATCCTTTCCAGAATGAAATACACTGGCACCTTTGTTGGAAACCAATGAGCCATAGATGTGTGGGTCTATTTCTAGACTCACTATTCTATTCCATTGATTTATATGTCAATACCAGACTATCTTGATTACTTGAGCTTTATACTAAGTATAGGCATAAGCTTTATATGAAGCCTGAGTGTAAGACTTCTGATTTGATTTTTCTTTTTCAAAAGACTTTCAATTTTTTTTTCTTTTGGCTATCCTATTTGGTTTGCATTTCTATATACGTTTTGGAATCTTGTAATTTCCATGGAAAACACTGCTGGGGTTTTGTAATTCTGTTGAATGTATAGATCAATGTGGGGAGAATTGATATTTTAACACTTTTGAATCTTTTGATTTATGAACACAATGTATCTTTTCATTATCCAGTAGTCTTTAATTTCTCTCAGTAATTTTTAGTAGTTTTCTGTCTACATGTTTGATAAATATTTTGGTAAATGTATTCCCGTTATTTTTTTACTATATTTTTATGATATTTAAAATTTCCACTGTTCACTGCTCATATATGAAAGTGCTACTGACATGTTGACCTTGAATTTTGTGACTTTGCCATTAGTTCCAGTAGATCTTTTGAAGATTTCTTAGAATTTTCTACACAGACAAAAATGTCTGTGAATAAAGGCAATTTTATTTATGTTTATTTTCAAAGTTTTTTGGAGGCCTTGCTAGATTTGAACAGTTTTTTTTTCCTTTCCAATCTTATACTTTTTTGTTTTATTTTTCTTGCCTTATATTGCATTGATTAAGAACATTCATACAGTGTTTAACAGGAACGATGAGAGAGATCATCCTTGCCTTGTTCCTAATCTTAGAGTAAAAGCATTCAGTCTTTTGCCATTAAGTATGATATTGTCTTCAGTTTTATCATAGATGCTTTTTTTTTTTTTTTTTTTGAGACAGAGTCTTGGTGTGTTACCCAGGCTGGAGTGTAGTGGTGTAATCTCTGCTCACTGCAACCTCCGCCTCCTGGGTTCAAGTGATTCTTCTGCCTCAGCCTCCTGACTAGCTGGGATTATAGGTACCCACCACTATGCCTGGCTAACATTTGTATTTTTAGTAGAGAAGGGGTTTCACCATGGTGGCCAGTCTGGTTTCGAACACCTGACCTTGTGATCTGCCTGTCTAGGCTTCCCAAAGTGCTGGGATTACAGGTGTGAGCCACAGTGCCTGGCCCTTATAGATGCCTTTTATTCAACTGAAGAGCTTTTATTTTATTTCTAGTTTGCTGAAAGTTTTTTTTTTTTAAATTACAAATGGAAGTTGAGTTTTGTCAAAACTTTTTTCTGCATTTATTGAGATGATCACATGGTGGGCTTCATTTTAGTCAATTGAGATGATGACTCATTGTTTTTCTAAGGTTAAACCAAGTTCACATTACTAGGATAAAGCACACTGGATTATGATATATTATTCTTTTAATGTATTTCAACTGACTGAAGTATTATTAACATTTTTATATCTATGTTTATAAGGGATATTTGTCTACAGTTTTCTTTCTTATAATATCATATAATGTCTTTACCTTTTGATGACTTAAAAGCATTTCAGTCATATTTTAGTTTTTCCACTGGTTATATTTAAGACTTTAAATAAATATACACTTTAAACTCTCTTTCTATATGTATCAACTTTAAATAATATATTCTGGGGTTTTAATTTTAGATATGATGGAGTAAGCACACTCCTCCCATTTCTGAGTATACACTGAATACAGCTAACTCATTAAATATAGCTTTAAAACCTGTATGTGATGCATATAACAGTAATATAAGGACACTGAAAAGTAAATAGTATTAAGAAGATTGGGAAGAAGACCAGAATTTAAAGTTTCACTGAACTGCCACTTAGTTTATCTTTTTATCTTTTTTTTTTTTTTTTTTTTGCACTGCTACCCCTTGGCATGGATTTAAGGTAGCCTGAAACTCAAAACCTGGACATGGACATGGCATGGATAAGCAACAAAGTACAGACAGAGCTCCAGAAGAGGCCCTATAGTTTTGGCTTAAGCAGTAGGAAGTGGGAAGGACAGGGTGAGGGGTCTCTTAATCTCCAAAGACAGTGAGGGCAATCTGTCATTTTTCTTTTCTTTTTTTTCTATGTTTCCTTGTATCATAGTCCCCAGGCAACCCTGTGGCAATGTCAACAGTGGCCTGCTGGGACCTGCAAGGGGCTAAAAGTCTGAACGGGGGTTCCCTTTCCTCTTCATTTGGAGAAGCTTGATCTCAATAGAGTGACATGAACACTGATTGCTTTTTTCCCCTCTTTTTGGCTTCCCACCAAGTGGCCTCCTATGTAGGACAGTTGTTGGAAGAGAATGGTAGAGCAGTATAATTGAAGCCCCAGCTCTTTGGCCAGAGGAATGAAAGGGAAGCCCCAGGAAACTGAAGAGTATCAGCAAGATATGGAGAGGAAGGAACTCAGGGAAATGACCCCCTGAAAGTAGCGTATGAACTCTCAGGTTCACTCTTTAGCTACCCGTCTCATTCTAAACAACATATCAAAGACTTTGAGATCTGAATTAAGGAATAGATCATCACCCACATTTCCATAGTGGCAACTGGGTGACATACGTATGAGACAGATTATAATCACACTGCAAATGCTTTAAGGGGAAAACAAACAAACAAACAAACAAACAAACAGAAAAACCCAAACCCATATTGAAACTATAACCCAGCAAAGGTCGGTTGGAATTTGTGGCCCAAATCTAACTGGGTCAGCTGCTAAAACAAAACAAAAATTTCCGCATTCTCCATAGGATTTAAATACGACTGAGAGTCCTATAACATAATATTCAAATGTCTGTGATATGATCTAAAGTAGCTTGGCACCTTAAGAACAAGAAGAATCTTAACTCATATGGGAAAAGATGGTCAAAAGAAGCCAATGCTGAGATGACACAGATGTTAAAATTTTCTGACAAAGTCTTTAAAAGAAGAAAGGGTGAATACGTTTGAAATGAATTGCATGGAAGACAATTTCAGCAAATAAACAGAAGATTTAAAGAACATCCAAATAGAAATTTTAAACTGACAAACATAGCATTCAAAATAAAAATCTCACCAGATGGTTTCAATAGCAGAATGGAGACGGCAGTGGAAAGGGTGCATTCTAAGAAAAATAGAAATTATACAACTGAGAGAAAAAAGAAAATAAACAGGGATCCGTGGAACTCTATGAAAATGTCTAATACTTGCGTCATCAGAGTCTTAGAAGGAGAAGAAATATTGTGTAGAAAAAAAAATTTGAAGAAAGATGTTCATAAGTCCTCAAATTTGGCAAAATTTCTGTGTAGCTCCTGTAGATTCAAGGAAATTAAAGAAACGTAAACAAGATAATCCTAAGGAAACGTGTTTAGACACATCAAAAACAAACTGTTAAAAACTAAAGACAAATGGAATTTCTATTTCTAGGTCCTTGAGGAATCACCACATTGTCTTCCACAATGGTTGAACTAATTTACACTCCCACCAACAGTGTTAAAGTGTTCCTATTTCTCCACATCCTCTCCAGCATCTGTTGTCTCCAGATTGCCATTCTAGTTGGCGTGAGATGGTATCTCAATGTGGTTTTGATTTGCATTTCTCTAATGACCAGTGATGATGAACATTTTTTTCATATGTTTGTTGGCCTCATATATGTCTTCTTTTGAAAAGTGTCTGTTCATGTCCTTTGCCCACTTTTAAATGTATTTGTTTGTTGTTTCCCTGTAAATCTGTTTTAGTTCTTTGTTGATTCTGGTTATTAGCCCTTTGTCAGATGGGTAGCTTGCAAAAATTTTTTCCGATTCTGTTAATTACCCGTTAACTCTAATGATTGTTTCTTTTGCTGTACAGCAGCTTTGGAGTTTAATTAGATCCAATTTGTCTATTTTGGCTTTTATTGCCAATGCTTTGAATGATTTAGTCATACTGGGTATATATACAAAAGATTATAAATCATTCTATTACAAAGACACACATGCACACGTCTGTTTATTGCAGCACTGTTTACAATAGCAAAGACCTGGAACCAACCCAAATGCCCATCGATGATAGACTGGACAAGGAAAATGTGGCACATATACACCATGGAATACTATGCAGCCATAAAAAATAATGAGTTCGTGTCCTTTGTAGGGACATGGATGAATCTGGAAACCATTATTCTCAGCAAACTGACACAAGAACAGAAAATCAAACATCACATGTTCTTACTCACAGGCAGTGTTGAACAATGAGAACACACGGACACAGGGAGGGGAGCATCACACACTGGGGTCTGGGACTAGGGGAGGGGCAGTGCGGAGTAGGGAGATTGGGGAGGGATAACATGGGGAGAAATGCCAGATGTAGGTGATGGGGGATGGAGGCAGCAAACCACATTGCCATGTATGTACCTATGCAACAATCCTGCATGATCTGCACATGTACCCCAGAACTTGAAGTACAATAACAAATATATATGTAAATGAAATAAAAACTAAAGCCAAAGAAAAGAAAGCTTGCAAGCAGCTAGAGAAACACAACTCTTTATTTATAACTGATCTATATTCTAATGACTACACATATCTCATAGAAACCATGAAAGTCAGGAGAAAGTGAAACAATATTTTTAACATGCTGAGAGAAAAAAATGTCAACCTAGAACTCTATATACAGTGAAAATATCCTTCATAAATGAAGGTAAAATAAGGAGGGGGTATAGCTCAGGGGTAGAGCATTGGACTGCCGACCAACAGAAATGAAGACAAAATAAAGACCACAGATGAAAAAGGCTAGAAAATAAGTAGAGTTGCTCTGAAAGAATTGCTAAAATAGGTTTTTCAGACAGAAGGAAAAATGATATCAGAAGGAAACCTGGAATATTAGGAATAAATAATATATTTTTAAACTCTGATATAAATGATTAGGAAATTGTCATATACATCCTTCTGATATCTTTTTTCTCATAGTGTCCATTTTTCTTAGCCATACTCTTATTTATACATTTCAGTGTTTATAAATTTGCATAATTGTCCAGCCTTACTTCTATGTTTTAATCAATTCAGTGCAAACAACACTTTTATGTCATGAATTCTCAAGTTCTTTTGTTACAGTACTTGTTTGGAGAGAATTTTTTATCAAGAGGTTTTATATCCCTTAAGAAGGGCTGTCTGAATCTTTTGGCTCACAATTTTTGGATACTAAATATTTCTATGAAGAAATCTGAGGTCACTCTGACTTTCCTCCTATGCAAGTGAATTGCTTTTTCTGACTGAATGCTTATATAGTTTTAATTTTTATTCTTAAATGTAAACAACATCATCAGAATATATCAAGTTGATTACTGGAATGAATTACCTTTTCCTGGAACATAATGAATCCTTTTGATCCAAAGGAAATAGATATTCCTTTATTTCAGAAACATTTTCTTCTAGTTAAGTTTTGAATATTACTTTCTGATTGATTTGCTTGACTCCCATGGTTAGTCAAGTTTATGCTGACTTTATTTGGTCTCTCTTCCATATCTATCTTTTAAATTACTTTTGCTTCTTTGTTTTTTGCTATTTAAGTTTTCAGATTTTTATCAGCCTTTCTTTTATGTTCCCAATTCTTGTAAAAATTGTATTACATTGTTTTTCTGTTTGTATATTGTGTTTATTTCTATGGTGTTTGTATTACTAACTTTTGTTTCTTTTGTGAACTCTGGTAGCTTGCTTTTAATATCTTTATTTCCTCTTTAATTTCATATTCCTTCTCACAAAGTTCTCCTTTTCAGATCTTTTTTCTCTCTTTAGTTTCTTGAGCATAGAGTATTATTTGTTTACATTTTTTCCCATTTCCTGTAGTAGTTCTTCCTGTACATATTCTTTTTAAGTGTTTTTCTTTTTATATTTTTAACAATTCTACAAGTAGCAAATTATACATACCATAATACTATGGCCATGTCTGCTGCTTGGAAAGTCTTTATGTAAGATGGAAAGCAAATCTAGAGGTGGGAGAATTAGAAATCTGACATCAGTAGCAAGAAGATTGGATCTAGATGATGGGGAGACACAGAGTAGTTACTTTATTGTTTAAGGCAGAGATTGGTGCTGAGATGTAACATTCTGAGTTGGTAAGAAAAAGAGTCTGAGTGTAAAGAGAGAAACAGGGCTGATCTGAGTAACAAGAGCCTCTACCCTACCTTACTGGAATAATCTCATTCATGCACAGAAAACTCTAGGGAACTAAGTGCACACTGCTGTCAAGTATGCCTTCATTTTGAATGGCCAAATTATTTATTTGACCTTGATTAAGCAAACAGTTTTTACCACCATGAAAACCTTTTCTGCCTCTGTCGTTTCTGCTGGTCTCCACATATTCCCATTAAAAAAAAATCAAGCAATAAAAAATATACGTAGTCAAAGTGGAAGCTGATCTTAACTTCCTCCCAGTCCTTTACCTCCTTCCTAAGAAGTAACTACTATTTAACAGCTTGCTGTGTCTACATCTGGATCTTTTCCTGTGTATGCTTATACATAAGAATGTTCTGTGTTTATTAATATAATTTTGTTAATCTTTCTATGCCAGTAAATATTTTTCTACTACAAAAATAATTTGTAGAGTATTATATACTATTGCTGCCCTATTATTTATTTAACTACCTACTGTTCGTGGTCATACATTTGCCCTAAAATGCAGCAGTGAACAGTCTTATATGTGAATATTATCAGAGTTTCTGTAGCATATAATCCTAGAAGTGGATTTTGTGGGCACAAGAATATAGACAAATAAAATTTTGATAAATACTGAGAAATAATACTTCAAACAGTCTGTTCCAATTTACTGTCTCATTAATGAGCCTGTTTTCCCACATTCTTATCAAGAGTATTATTCTGATTTAAAAAATTTTTGCCCATTAGATAAGTTAAGAATTATGACTCATTACTTAAAACATTTGCATACTACCAATTACAGTGGAATTCAGCATATTTTAAACATATTCATTAACACATTTCCTTTGTAAATTTCTATTTTTAGTAGCTTTTTTCAGTTCTCTTTGATTTCTAGAAGGCCTTTATACTGGTTGTTTACTGCTTCTCTATTGAAGATGTTGGAAATATTTTCTTTCAGTCTTTGATTTTTGAACATTTTTTGTAATCTTTTCATTATTCAAACTATCTGAACCTTTATATAGCCAAATTTTTAAACTTTATGTCTTTTATACCATTCCTTACAAGAATGTTCTGTAAGGTAAAGACAAAGTTTGCCTATATATTTTTTCTAATATGTATATAGTTTTTAATGCTTTTAATGTTTTATTGAGTTTAGTTTTTAATATGTCTGTAAATAATTAGCCTGTTATTTTGACACTCTTTATTGAATTGTTGGTTCTTTTTCCTCTGATTTGAAATTTCATCTGCTTTATCTTTCCATATTGATTTATGTATCTATTCTTGGACAGTGCCATAGTGTTCTTGATATTTAGAATGGTCAGGCAAATTCTTCCTCATTATTCCTCTCTTCAAAATTGTGCTGGCTAATTCATTTCAAGCCATCTTTTTAGATTTTGATTGGAAATGGTATCAAACTTATATATAAATTTGAAGAGAACTGATGAAACAGGAACGTTCCCTTATCCTCCTCGAAGGGCAAGTGACGGGGCGTGACTCACTTCTTCCATACCCTACTGCCCAAAGCCCTAGAGGGAACGTGCAGACAGTCAGTTTGTGGGGCTCTGACCCCAACGTGGGATCTAGGGTTGAGTGTTTACAGCTCTTGAAGCCCCAGTGGGCGTACATTACAGTGCACTCTTGTAGTTTTGCCATCCACAGGTGGCTTGTGTTAATCAGCTCAATTAGGCCTTATTGCAAGGACAGAGGGCTTTCTGTGTCCCAGGGTTCTTGCCCTAGTGTACTGGAAAAATTAGATCCACACAGGCTTGGAGGATAGGTGCAACGTTTTATTGAGTGGAGGTAGCTCTCAGTGAGGTGGATGGGGAGGGCAAAAGGGGGATGGAGTGGGAAGGTTGTCTTCCCCTGGAATTGGGCTGTCCAGCGGCCACTTTCCTTTGGCTGAATTTCACACATTGTCTGCATCATTCTGCCATTGACGGCCTACTGGCATCTGCGTGTGGGTTCAGCTACCAGTGTGTTACTCTCAACATCCAGCCACTTGTGTGTGTGTCTTGGAGTTTTTATGAGCACAGAATGGAGGGCGTGACAGGCCAGAGAGGTCTTGGAAAATGCAACAGTTAGGCCCCAAAACAGGAGTGCCTGTCCTCACTTAGGTCTCTGGGCACAGGCCCGAGAGTGCAGCCCTCACCAGGGACCCTGCCCTTCTCTACCCAGCATTTCCCTGTTTTCCTCCAGTATCACTGATATCTTTTACTATTGAGTCTTCACATCGAGAAACATAATTTGGCTTTCTATGAATTTAGAGCTTCTTTCATTTTCTTCTGTAAAATTTTATGGCATTTGTTATAATTATATCTTCTTATTGAATTTAATTATGAACAGGTGATACTTTTCTTTGTTGTTGTCATGGGATCTTTTAAATACATTCTAATTGGTTATGAGAGGTTAAAAAGCTACTTTAAATTTTTCTGTGTTGATCTTGTATCCTAACTAAATCCTGTGCTTGTTCTAAACGCTTATTAGTAGTGTCTCTTGGGTGTTCTAGGTGGCTACTCATAGTGTCTGATAACAATAGTAGTTTGCCTTTTTCTTTCCAATATTTACACCAATTTTTTTCTCCTAATATTTAAAGGTTTTTTTTTTTTTCAATGTCCTGTAATGTTTACATATTGAATTTGGAAGATCTCCACTGTGGTGTTAATTTCTTAAAAATGTAATGTTTCTTGCTTACTTATATTTGTTTTTGAGTACTTAAACAGTTTAATGCTTTTGAAATGTATTTTCTCAGTTCAGATGATGATATCAGGATACCAATTTGTCTGGCAGTTGATACAAACTAATTATCTCTGGTAACTTTACCAGGGCCGAAAACAAAAGTGTCACTAGTAGGATGTGAAGGTGGCTCAATTCCTAGGTATGAGGCTCTCGGTGCTTGTTGGCAGACAGACACTCTCCCTTTCTTTAGTTCAGTAGCCACTCTCGTAGTCTTAAAGAGCTTTTAGGTGAGGGTACTCTTATCCCTAATCTAGGGATAAATATAGGAGATGGAGGAAAGGGAATTTGCTGTTTTATTGGTGCCACTGTTTAGTTAAATTACCTAAAAGATTGTCTCATTCCCCTTCTTCTTGCCTCCACTGACTTTGGATGTAGATTTATTCTGGAGTTCTGTTGGGAAAACACACTATTTTGGAATGTTTTACATATTTACTGAGAGAGTTCTTCAGCTATTTTGGACAATGTTGTCAATCTATTTGCTATTGCTCTGTCAATTCTAGAAACCCCTCCTTGTCCTGGACTACTGGTAAATCTTGTTTTCAATGCTGTTATGAATTTGCTAATTTATTTTCTTTGTATCTATTGTATTTATGCACAGACTTTATGTTAGATCCTTTTAATTGGATTCTTATCCTTGATTAGGGATAATGCCATCTGGACCTGTTAATTTGCTCAAGAACTGAATGGAGGGGGTGGATAGAGAGTGACATGTTACTCACTGTTTAACAAAACAAAGTTCTTTTTTATTGTAATAAAGCTCATTATATAACATGTAAGAAATACAGAAAAATAAGAGGAAGAAAAGCATCTTTCAAAATTTAGTCATGGTATATGATATATATATTAGATATGTTATCAGACATATTAGAGGACTACCAGTGCTCTCTTAATGCATATTTAACATTCTTGTGATTATATTCTCTACAGCATTTTGCATTTTTTTTTCAGTTACCATTTTAACAAAGTTCGTGTATCATTTAAAACACTCATGATTAAATCCTTGCTTTAATAATATTATAAGATACCATCTAATGGATTCTGCAAGGGTGATACTTACTTGTCTTGGGCCATTTGGGTTAATTTGGTATTTAGCTCTTTTATTTTTAAGAAGGAGATTTTATTTTTATGCATGTTATTTAATTTTTTGAAATAAAATCTACAGTGAAATGTGTATGTCTTAAGTGTCTAATTTGATGTTCTGATAATGCTTACATTTGAGTAATCATGACCCCAATTAGATATAACATATTTACTTGAGTCACTTTTTAGTTTAATTTAATTTTTGAGACTGGGCCTTACTCTGTTGCACAGGCTGACGTGTACTGGCACAGTCATAGCTCACTGCACTCTCAAACTCCTGGGCTCAAGGGATCCTCCTGCCTCAGCCTCATGTGTAGCTGGGACTACAGGCATATATCACCATGCCTGGCTAGTTTTCTTCATTTTTTTGTAGAGACAGGGTCTCACTATATTGCCCAGGCTGGCCTCAAGTGATCCTTCTGTCTCAGCCTCCCAAAGCCTTGGGATTACCCATGAGCCACCACATCTGGCTGACTCATTTTAATAATGTCTAATGATGAATACCTATAAGAAGCTTTTTCATACTTTACTTGGGTTATGATTCTAGAAGTGAAATAACTTGACTTTATTTTACAAACCTTTTTTGGTGGACTTTATCTTTTTTTTTTTGAAACAGAGTCTTGTTCTGTCACCCAGGCTGGAGTGCAGTGGCATGATCTTAGCTCACTGCAACCTCTGCCCTTAGGGTTCAAGTGATTCTCCTGCCTCAACCTCCCGAGTAGCTGGGATTACAAGCGCACACCACCATGCCCAGCTTATTTCTGTATTTTTAGTAGAGGTGGGGTTTCACCATGTTGGCCAGGCTGGTCTCCAACTCCTGACCTCGTGATTCACCCTCCTTGTCCTCCCAAAGTACGGGGATTACAGGTGTGAGCCACCACGCCCAGACTTGGTGGACTTTATCAAAATCCCTTCCAGACATTCAGATCAATTGACATTCCCACCAGTCAGTGGAGAAGCTGAAATGTTTCTTTTTGAAAGCAAATTATGATGGTTTCTGTTAATATCTACCTCCACTCCATCATGGTTTTTTTTTCTATGTGCATGTGTACATATGAAGCATTGATGTTTTATCCATTCATTGGTTGTGTAAGATTTCTCCCACAAGCAGCCTTCATTGCCACTATTTATGCCAGTGTCTTCCTAATGAAATCATGTCTTAGTAGCTCTTCTCTGTCTTCTTTCAAAGACTGTAGTATTTCTAGTCACATAAACTCTAAAACTCATGTCTCTCTTGCTCCATTTGATGCCAACTCTTGTTCATTCTGTTTTCCTGGCTCACTGCTCTTCCTTCTCTTTATCTCTTTCCATTTTCATTCTCATTGCCTTATTTTAGCCCTTTATGACCTCTTAAACAATTTCAGTAGCTCATACCTACACTTTCTCTCTATGCAAATCTGTGTGACCCATGGTTGCTAGATTAATCACTCCAGAGAATTTGTGCTTAAATATTGTTGCTCAAAATACTTTAGTCTCCACTCAAAAATCCTTTTCCTGGGGATGTCAGCAACATGGCAGAATAGGAGACACTTGACTATTCTATCCCACAATCATACAAGTAAACACCTACACATGGATTAGTTATCTCCAAGAGAATGCTAGAATTCAGTGGAAAGTCTTCCACACACCGGAAGTCTGAGAAAATACCCACATCCACACATACAGTGTGGTAAAAGACTATCAACTTTTACAGTTCCTGTGGGAGGGCTTTGATCTTAAGTCATTATACTTGAAGAACAGTAGGGACAATAGTTATTGAAAATCACAGAGCTCTACTCTTCATCTGCTACAATAGTGGATTTTAAGGATATGGTCCCTTCTCTACAGTGCTTCAATACTTGCTAAATATGTATGTACACGCATATGTGTGTGCACTTCACATCTTATCCAGGCATATTGGAAAACTTGCAATATAGTTTTTGTTTATGTTTTTATCTTCCTCTCTACTGGATTCTACTATCACCATTTAAATATACAAAACTCTCACTGTGTGAGATATGGCCATTATGTTGCTAGCTCTTCTACATTTATAAAATATGTCAACTCCCTGTAGTGAATTGGCATTGCTTTGCTATCCCACTTACTATCAAAGAAATAAAGCAAATGCCCCCAAACAAATAATATAACTCATTAACCCTCACTGCATTTCAGAGATGGAAAAATTTATCAATAGAAAGAGCTAAGCATAAGGGGAAGATGCTTTCTTACCTCAAACCTGGAGACTCATCCTCAGGGGCATCAGATCTCTGCAGCAGTTCCCATCTCCTTGCCCATCCCCTCACTCTCCACCTGCACCATTCATCTGAATAAATTAGCCTCACAGAGAGGAAGATGACAGCAAAGAACATACCTGCAATTTAGTGTGACTGCCACAGCTTAGTAAGGGGTTGCCAGGGAAGTGGTTTTTAAAAACAGGGGAGGAGAATTGTCAAGTTTGGCTCCTTGTGAAATTTGCCTGTCAGAACAGATGATGCGTTTGGGCATAACACACTCCAGTTTCTTCTGGCAGTTTCTCTTCTGAATCTCAAGGCTTTCACAGTTTTGCTGCAACTTATCCTTTTAAGGGGCTTTTCTTCTCACATTTCTCCATTGACTGTTTGTCCGGATAGGTGAGAGATTATGTTGAAATTGTCTGCTTAAGACTGATTTGCTCTAGAATCAGGCCAATCAGGACAACAGGCCACATCCAGCATCCACCCTCACTGTCCTTGTTTTCAGGGTAGCATCCCACCCATCCTTCAGTTTGTCTGGAATTGGAGGGGGTCTAGGGACCCGATGTTCAACAAGCCCTGATCGGGACTAGTTCAGAGGGCAGTGTTTTTTTTTTTTTTTTTTTTTTTTTTTTTCTGATGGCATGGGGAAGGATGTGAATTTTGGAGGTGCAGGGAGGGCAAGGAAATGTAATACAGACGTGATGGTGGTGTATGTTTGTGGGAGCTGCCCTCTGTCTTAAAATCTTGGGGGACTTTGCAGTCTGGAATAACAGGTGAGTAGTTAAGGCTTAGAATACGAAGTAATCATCCGGAAGTGTTCACTGGCAAATGTTATAGTAACTTGTGTCATACAGATACAGTGTTTCTGCCCATTGGACCTCACCACAATGTTAATGAAGTAAATCTTATTATCCTCATTTTATTAATAATGCAGTTGAAGCACAGAGAAGTCGCATGGGTGGTAAGAGTTGGCGTTGGAATGAAATCTGGAGCTCTGAGCCTGGTCTATAGATTTTTCTGGTATCTAATCTCCCAAGAGAGTAAAATTCCATCTCTGAAGTATCTGGCTTTGCTTTCTTTAAATAATGGATAATAAGGATGTGGGAGGCGGACCTCTGCTGAGAAAGAATATAATATATCCAGAGGGAGAGAATGCCTCTTTAGATTTGGAGTCTGTGATAAATAGAGCGGCTCCTTTAATTTTATTTCAAAGCTAAATGATAGTAGTGAGTGGAATAAAGGCACCAATCCAAGACCTGTTTTTCAGTTCTCTGCTTTCGGCTCCAAAACAAAGAGAATTTATCATTTGCCTTCATATATTGTGCTGTGTAGGTACCCAGAGACAGCAAAATTCCAATTAAGAGTATTGATTGCTCATAAATTAATGCCAGCCATTCAAAATCGATGGTCACTGAATGTGTTTCAATGATTTTTATTGTGAGTCAGCACAGCCCTTTTACTTTGCTTATTAGATGTTCCACTATAATGGTATGCCTATTTAACATGGGTGATTCTTTGGCTATTAACATATGGTTTTCGATTTTCATCCAGTTAGCACTATTAGTCATTGCACATGAAAGTCAGTGGAATCTAGCAGACTCGAACACCTTCCGTCACCTACTTTCAGAGATAATTTATGTATCCCTCATTCCTCTGAGCCCAAAGCAGGTAAGCATTTTCAGTGAGGCTGAAGAGAAAAGTAGAAGTTCTCCAGAATGGTAAAACAAAAAGAAAAACAACCACCCACCCCCCACACCCCACAAAAAAACTGCAATCAACCAAACAACACCCCATCCCCTCAAAAACCCCTCAAAAGCAAAAAACAAACAAACAAAACCCCAGGAAAATAAAGCATAAAAATGTCATGGGAAGTTATGACTGGATCCATACGGGATATAATTTCATCGCCTGTGAGCAAAATCGTGATCTGTGCTCGGAGACATGGGCTACTGGACATCTGTGAGGGGCCTGACGAGTCCCCCAGAGCATTGTGCTAATGAAGTAGGAAAGGGAAGCATATTTGGAAGCTACCAGATGTCAGGCTCAAGTCTGGCAGTCAAGGGAGCTGGCTAAGCCCAAGGAACATACATTTCAGGAGACAGATATGATCACTATATGAGGCTTGGGTGAAATTTATCTTCCAGTTCAGTGACTGGACTGGGACTGTGAGGTAACCTGTGGCTAATCAGGATATTCTTGTGACTAATGTTAATCCTTCAGACTCCTGAGATATCATCCCACTTCTTTGCAGTGGTGTCACAGCTAGCGTCCGGGAAGGATAAGCAACCGAGCAGCTTCTGCCTACTTCGGCACTTCTATTCTGAAGAGAGCTGTTCATTTATTTAGCCAGTATCTACTTTTGGCATTAGAAGCTTTTCAGTGAGGGTGAGGGGGTGGGAAAGAGGGCAGAATTCCAGAAGAGGAGTGCATCAAATGGGAACATTCCTCAGGGACCAGGCTCCTTGGGTTCAAATCCTAGATCTTTCACACATTGGTTGCAGGTCATTTATTTTCTTTATTTTTGTTTGCTTTTCTATAAAGAAAGTTGTACCAAATAACCACGTCCCTTCCAGATCTAAAATTTGTTCTACTACAGGGTCTAGAATAGCATCCTCCAACTGTTTTGCTCATGTACTTGTTAAAAGAATTTTTAAAAGGTATATGCCCCCACATTTTAAAGTTGACATGCCATAAATTTAATTAGTGACAAAAGATGTAGTTTCCAGCATATTGTCTATTGCATAAAAGTTTTAAATACACGTTTTTCAAAACGGATTGAGCTCATTCGGCTTATGGTACATGTCACCACGTCACCTAATTAACAAAGCCAGTTCTTATTGTCAAGTCATTCAGCCAAATAAGATGTGTTTTCTGTTATCACCAGTCTGACTTTATTTTGTAATTTAAATAAATACATTAACATGTACCCTGCTGACAATGATCTCGTTTTGGAACTCTAATTCTAGGATGAATAACTAATTAGATACTTCGAAAACTAGTAAGCCAGCTAGCTAAAGCAGGGATCTTTTCCATTAATATGCCAGCCCTTTAATATTTCTTAACTTGTCCTTAAAGTACTCGTCCTCAAGAGCAATGTGGTCTCCAATTGTCCCTCTGTTTAGTGGCTCTGAGGTTTGTAAACAATGGGACAAACCACCGTGTAGGTCTCAGGTTGAATGAGAGATATGCTTTTCTTTTGGAAAAAGCAGGGTCATTATGTGATGGGAGGTGGGAAATGGAGAACGAGCAGCCTGTAGACACATTATTAGGCAAATGTGTTTTAGAAATGATGGCTTTGGAAGCTGAGAATCTGGAAATGAAATCTGTTTAAAATCATTATGATGTATATCCCCTCAGGAATTTTCATGCACCCCTGCTAAGGAGTACACAGCCCGGAAGCACAAAGAATTGGTAGTGGGTAGGGTACTCTCCACTGTCATTTCATGCCAAGTATTTCAATAAGGCCAGAAAGGCAAGGACTGTCCTTTGTTAGGGTTGGTAGCCCCCACACATGATGCGTACTCCCCTTTGCAATGAATTGGCCATTAAGGAACTTTCTATGATTGAATTCCCAGGTCTGTCATTAGGGTATTGCCACTTTATCAACTACCATTTGCTGAGAGTCTAACTTGTAGGTGCTTCTGGGAATAGAAAATATAATCTATGCAATTTATGGAGATTCCAGTTTTCCAGAAGTCAGGATGCCTAGAGGCAGATAAGGTACTGATGAAAAGCAACAACTTTGGAATCATTTGTCCTACGTTGGAATTTGGTCTCTGCAATTTTGCTTGTGTTATGGGGATAGCTTCTGATTTCTCATCTGTTAAAATAGAAGAAGTAATGCCTCTGTCATAGTGTTTAATGTTTTCTTTATTTCTCCTCACTCGTACATCCATGTTTCATCTTCTCTGCAGTGATTTATCCTTGTAGACCACGTCACTAGGGTTCTCTTGCCAGTTAATTCCAGTATTTGCTAAAAAGAGGTACCGGGGAGATGGGAGCATGAGGAGAGAGGTGAGATATCTTTTCTAGACCCTTTTCCTACCCTGGGCCATATTTTACACCGTGGCTGGATCCCTTCAAAACTACAGCTTTTGCTGATGGTCTTGCCTTCTTATTTCAAATCTAACTATATCCCACAGGCTTCCCATCATTTCTGGTCTCTGACCATGTTATGAAAATGTATTTACTGTGATGTTTTGAAGTGTTTCTTCAGTAGAATCTGCCTCTCCTTTAATCCCCTTACTCAGTGGGTTCTGGACCTGAAACCAGGCTTATATTTGGAAGCTGGGCAGGGGATGCCCTGTTTAAATTGGGGTGGCTGGTCTCCCTTTCTGACCACCCTGATTGTAAGAGGTAAGCACTACTCGCATTTGCTGCCCACCTATTTTGCCTCTAGGAACTCTGTCTTTTACTGACCATATCCTTATTCTATCCTTCACCCCCTGTTATGTTGGTGCTGGCATTTGTACTTCACTTAGTGTGACCTATTGTTTTGCCCAAGCTTCCAAGGGTCATCCTAGCAGTGTTTGGGTATTGTTTCCCAGGGTCTTTGCAGGAGTGTCAAATCTGTATTCTGAGAGAGTGCTTCTGTACTAATAAACTCTTCCTCATCCGACTTTACAGTTCCCTCCTCTCTCCCCTTTGGCATAGCAAATCTTTCTCAGGATTCATTTTTGGGTCCGTAATCCCCAAGTTCCAGCTGGTCTACATCAACTGGAGCCTGTATCACCTTCACTTTTCCCTCGATTGGTCCTTAAACATGCTTAGTCAGTCATTATCTCTTTTCATGAATCAGTGGCACTCAATAGCCACCCAATTCCATCCTTATATTTGCCTTTCCCCTCATATCTCTCAAAAGCCAGATATACTGCACCAGCTAGTGCTGCCTCTTCTACTGGCATCACACCCCAGTGTATAGCCAGTGAAAGGTTTAATAATTGCACCACTAGAGCATGCCCGGTGCTATCTATACTCTACCTGCCACTAGAGGTGGGGCCTCTTTGTCAGCTAGCTGGCAGGTGATGCAGCTACAAAATCCGAATTTAGAGTCTTTCTCCTGGGATAGCTCCTGGCATCCACTCACTTAGATTGGGTTCTTTGGAAAGAGATTCTAAGATGAGGAACTGTAGGTAGAAGTAGCAAGTTTATTGGAAGAGTGTTCTTGGGAGATACACTGGTAAGAACGTCAGGGTGGCAAGATTGAGAAGACTAAGAAGCTGACCTCCAATTCAATTGGAAGTGAGGCTTCAGCTGATTCCAAGGAGCCCTCTAGAGCTCAGCTGGTCCTTTAAGTTCTCTCAAATGGAAGCAAGAAGGATAGGTGTTTATATCCCTACAGTAGCTAGCCATTATCTGTGGGACCATTCTCTGCAGAAGGAAGTGTAATCTTGGGCAAGAGTTCTCTGTAGCAGAGCCAGTTCCCGGTGTGGGATGCAGCCGTGAAGCCTCAGCAGTTGGGAGCTGGGTGCATCCACCCTCCAAAGAGAATCTGGACAGAGTACAACAGCACTATAGCCACACTGCAGTCCAATTCTCAGTCCCATTGAGAATGCAAAAGATGAACTAGAATGTCTTTTAAACACATTCTCTTCTCTTAAATGTCAATTTTCAGTTTGTAGCCTAGATATTTCCAATATAACAACGAAGGCATTCCAACAGTGGCCACAGCAATGCTAAAATTGGACACTTAAATAAAAATGGAGAGTTCTGACAGTTTTAGCTGCATTTAGTTAAATATTGTATTTATGCTCATTATTTGGCATAGCTCCTGTTGTTCTTGAGAGTATTTCAGAATATTCTTGTTTAATTTTCTTTCTTTGCCATTTTTACTTTATTTGTTCCACCACATTTGCTTTTCTGCAGTTAGCTGACGATATAAACAGAAGCGGAGGAGCTCAGAAGTCTATCCCAATTGCTCCCCAAGCATGGGTTAGTGACTTCAAATTCCATCACTTCCATATTACATTTTGTCTCCCTTATATTCCTAATGAGGCTTACCTGCTTTTGGTTCTTAGGAAAAAGTCTGGGTGGAAAATATCAACTATTCTTACCCTAGAGAGTCTTGAAGCAAACATTCACATCCACTGTCAAGCAAATGAAAAGTCTAAAAGATAGGCTAAAGAAACTGTTAAGCTTCACCCCAAATGAAAATTTGAGTTGAACTAACTTGGACTTCACCCAAATGAAAATTTGAGTTGAACTAACTGACTGGCTGTGCAATTTTGATGATATTTTATTAGTTTTTCTTTCCTTCAAAATTATGCAAAGTCATGGTCCATCATGAAGTTTTATTTTTAGTGTTCTATTTCTTTTTCTTGTTATCAATCAAAGAACAGTATTGCCTGAAATAGTTTTCCCATTAGATTAGGATATATTAATTGGTTGACAGAGTAATTGCTTAAAATGAAAGAACCTTCTTTTGCTGCTCAAAGTGGAGGAGGCTGGTACTGTTTATGATACAGGCCATTGTTAAACACTGTTGGCCTGTGACCTGTGACTCCCACTCACTTGTTCTTTTTTGGAAGGAACAAGATGCTTTTCCTGCCTAGGGCTTTGCTCTGCTCAGCTATGCCACCCTTTGAAACATGTGATCTGCCTCCCAGATGCTTCACTGGCAGGTTCTCTATTACCCAGCACAGGTAGGTCACAGTCATTGGCATCTGTGTGAGTGATGAGTTCTGTTTTATCATATATAACCTGAATATTCATGTCTGAGATTATTGGTGACACTGGAACCTTCCTATTCATGAATACAATACTAAGAGCATTGCATATACCTATTTCGCTATAGCGAGAAAAGCCCTTAAATCTCACTTTAATATTATAGTACCCTCCCACTCCCCTGGAAATTTTCAATGTTGGATTACTCTATAATAAGTAAATCAATTATTTGAATTTATAAACAACATAAATAATTCTCAAACACTTCATGTAGCAGCTACAGCATGAGGTTTGATTAAATCAGTCTTAACAGACACTCTCAAATTCATCTCCAGAGCATTTGGTGAGATTGAGAAAGAAGGAAAATTCTCCTCATTCTAACATTTTATTCCTAGGTAAGAATATTGGCAGTCAGAAACTTTAAAATTGTTGACAGTGGCCACCACATGTTTCCTGGGAATGACCATATTCTCTCTGCTCAGGGGTGCCTACTTTTTAAAGAGAGATACATGAGGGCTAGGCCACAGTTGCACACTCCCATTTAACCAGAATTCTCAGAGCCAGAGAACATAGACAGCCCTGAAACATGAGAGGGACTCAGCATAAGCAATATTTCAGAAGCTGTTTAAACATGTCATCTGGCTTTTCTATTTCAATAATTTGTAAGCATGCTGCCTCCTCTATAAACACATCAGCAGGAAAGGAGAAAGTCATGTGAGTGATTGCATCTCTATTGCCTGGGACTTAGGGAGACATCAGTTTTAACACTTTGAAATGCAGAAGTATCTTTGAGGGAATCCCACTTGGATTGGATATCTTTGGGGGAATCCCTTATTTGGAATTAAGACCACTGGAAAAGTCTGGGCTACTTTAAGGGAAGTGGAGAGATGTTCATTTTATGATACTTGTGGAAAACAGTGTGGCGATTCCTCAAGAACCTAGAAATACAAATTCCATTTGACCTAGCAATCCCATTACTGGGTATATATCCAAAGGATTATAAATCATTCTATTATAAAGACACATGCACATGCATGTTCATTGCAGCACTGTTTACAATAGCAAAGACTTGGAACCAAACCAAATGCCCATCGCTGATAGACTGGACAAGGAAAATGTGGCACATATACACCATGGAATACTATGCAGCCATAAAAAACGATGAGTTCATGTCCTCTATAGGGACATGGATGAATCTGGAAACCATCATTCTCAGCAAACTGACACAAGAACAGAAAAACACCGTATGTTCTCACTTATAGGTGGGTGTTGAACGGTGCTAACACATGGACACAGGGAGGGGAGCATCACACACTGGGGTCTGTCGTGGAGGACTAGGGGAGGGACAGTGGGGGGGGGTAGGGAGTTGGGGAGGGATAACATGGGGAGAAATGCCAGATATAGGTGATGGGGATGGAGGCAGCAAACCACACTGCCATGTGTGTGCCTATGCAACAATCCTGCATGTTCTGCACATGTACCCCAGAACCTAAAGTGCAATAAAATATATTAAAAATTTATCAATTTTAATGTTCGCTTCAAATTTTTGGCTCTTTGGAAAATTGTTTAGGCCCCCAAGTTGTAGGTGCATATATATAGCCGCCATTGGTCCTTTAAGCCCAGAGCAGTTTTGCAAGACAGGCTTTGTTGCTGGAGAGGTGATATTTTCCTTTGCCTGTTTTTAAGACTGCTGTCCAATATAACATTTTTTTTTCCTGGTTGAGAAAAAACTGGGTATAATCAATATAAAAAACAGGAGAAGACACTATGTAGTATTGGTTGGTAATCAGAGAAAGCTTCTTGCTGTGGAGCACATCTTGCTTTGATGTCATTTGTCTGCATTTACTGGAATGAAAACTTTTCAACATATGAGTCTTGAGCAAAAAAAAAAAAAAAAGAACACTGAAGAGATGATGTAGCACATATGCTTGAAAAATTAGGGAGAAAGCAACATTTGTAGAAAAATGGTCTCTCTATTTCACCTGTGGTGGTCTATGAAATCTTGTAATAGTTGAAATTATATATTTTTTCTTTTTTTTTTCTGAGACAGGTCCAGCTCTGTTGCTTTGGCTGGAGGGCAGTGGTGCAGTCACAGCTTACCACAGCCTCAATCTCCTGGGCTCAAGCAATACCTGAGTAGCTGGGACTACAGGCACGTGTCATCATGCCCAGCTAATTTTTCAAAATTTTTTGTAGAGATGGGTTTTCACCATGTTCTCCAGGCTGGCCTTGAACTCCTGAACTTAAGTTATCTGCTCACCTCAGCCTTTCAAAGTGCTGGGATTCCAGGCATAAGCCACCACACCCAGCCTGAGATTATAATTTTCAATAGAACTGTTGGCTGTCATTAGATTTGAATTTCACAGATTGAATCTGGTAAACTCACTGGTGCTTATTTTGCAGACTGTACTATCAGTCTCAGTATTGAGCTTTTAGAGATTTCTTAAATAATGTTATGATATTATCTTGCACATCGACATTATAATAAATTCCTTCAATGGCAGCCCTTGACTAAAGTAATTTTCGTAATTACATTGACCTGAAAAATATCGTTGCCAAAGACGTTGTGCCCATATATCACAGAAACACAAGTATTGGTCATCATGTGAAGGGAGGACTGTGCCAGTGTGGGCTGCGGAAGGTGGGACGATCTACTGGCTGTTTTTGTTAGAAACGGTTGCAGATTAGGTTCCCCAGGAAACAGACTCTGAAACAGGTTTGTGTGCAGGTTTATTGGAGGAGTGCTCTTGGGATCAATACTCTGGAAGAATACAGAAAGTAGAATTGGGCAGGGGGAGAAGTTGAACTTTCAAGCAGTTACAACCAAGTCCTCAGCTTATCCCATGGGCACAGTGGAGATGGGGTAGCCCTAGAGTGAACCAAATAGACGCTAAGGGGTCAGTGCCTTATACCTTGATATTGACCATCATTGGACATGGGCTGACCCAGAAGAAGGGTCAGAACTTTGGGTAAAATGACTTTCCTTAGACACCGGCAGTTCTTGGAATGAGGCTCAACTGAGAATTCTCAGCAGTCAACGTTTGCAGCAGCTAGGGGAATAATTGTCTCAGTTCTGAATAGGGCACCCCTTGGCATCTACCACAAAAGCTTACTTGAACTACTGAGGAATACAGCATGATTAATATAAACCTACGATTTCAAACGTACATTATGATGAAAGCCTTATTTTGAAGGAATACATTTTCATTCAAAACCCATCAGAATCAAGCCCAAGATCTCTTATACTCGTTAATATCATCAGGTCATATCGATTAATTCCACGACAATGAAATGTTAGATTTGTGCTATTTCCAGAAGTTTTGTGTAAGATGCTTCAAATTCTGCAGATTCACCACAGTCCTCATACTTAGTATGAGATGAATGCATCTCCAAGATAGAGATGTATGGATTCGGGATGAATTTGTTAATAATCATAAAGACAGTTTAAAGCAAAAAAGATGTTTGTTTGTAAGGCCCTTTGTCCTGCCGCTGAAGGCAAAATTGGTTAGCGTGGGGTTAGAGCTGAAAGGCTGTGTTGTTAAATGTACTGTTTTACCTCCGTATGGAAAAGTTTGACTTGACATCTCAAGAGAGCCATCACAGATGTCTCCTAAGAAAGAGCTGGTTCACATTTTGCCTGTAACACCATCAGAATGATCTGATTATAGAATCTCATCCATAAGGAGACAGCGTATAGTGGTTAAAAGCATAGACTGCTCAATTTAGAGCACAGTTCTGTCTTTTTGTTTTGTTTTACCTAGCGCCCCTGGCAAAATCAAGCTCTCTGAGTCTCAGTTTTCTCATCTCTAAAAATGGTTATAATAATAATATTATAATAATAGTATCTCCCCCATGGCATTTTAAAGATTAAATGATGAATATATGTGCATGACAGAGGAAGTGATTTGTAGGTGTTTGCTATTATATTGTTCAGTGTTTTTTTTTTTAATATAAGAAGGAGCCAGCTTTTTCTGTATTAAATCTCTATACCATTTTTCAATGCTAGAGGTGCCCCTTTTACTGTAAGAAAAAAAAAATAAAGCAAATAATGTTGATTGCAAGAAAAGTCAATATTTTTGAATAATCTTGGAGTTGACATTTGAAGATTTTCCTTAGCCCTCTTCATATGGATCAGGAAAAGATGTAAAAGAAAAAAAAAACTTATTCTAGATGTTCACTGCAAGAGGGTGAGATTGGGAATTTACTTTCGTGAAAAATCTATGTGTCTCGCATCTTTGATATATTATCTCAATTAATCATCAGAACTGTCCCATGAGGTTGGCACTGTGATTCTCTCCTTTTGATAGACGGAAAAAAACAAGACAACAGAGGTTATGAGTAGAAAGCAGGCAGAGTTTTGGATGTGAAAGTAAGTCAGTGTGAGGTTATTGCAATGCTGCAGAGGTAGCACCCTGCCCTGTCATCACAGTCTGACAAGATATGTACAGAATACAGATGAGCCGGAGTACTTCCTTCATGATGACCAGCTGCAGAGGTGTTTCTTTTGGGGTGACAGCAGAACCATTATCTTTACTTTCTCTGAGACCATCTTTTTTGGGGGATTAGCTGGTTATTTCAATAGAATAAAAAGAATGAAAACTCATCTGGCTGAATAACTACTAAATTATTGGGCATATGTCTCTTTAAAAATGTAATGCAAAGTCATTCTTGTGAAACAGTGTTTTTGGTGCTCCCCCCACCCCATGCCCCATTAAAGATTAAGTTATCTAAGGAAGAAAAGATGTTAACATTTTTGCCAGAGAACCCTGGGAATTAATATACTTTTGTTCCAAGTCACCTTGTATTATAGTTCTCTCTAGATATTTGGAGAAAGAGAAAATAACTTTTGTGGTGAAAATTACTCCACTTGAAGGCTTGTCTCTATCTTTTCTGTTTCAGAACTTTATGTTGATTTACTGTATCGGCTTGCATTTTTAAAACCTATAATTTGGAATAGAACTACATTTAAATCAGAGAAAAAAGATACATATGTGGCTTTGAAATTTCTAAAATTTTACATTTGGACAGTTCCTCTGCAGTTGCTCAGTTAACATACTTTCTTCTTCTATAAATAAAGTGACTTGCGATATTCTCTCTATTCTAGGACATCTTAAAGCTATCCCCAAGGAGCAAATCTTGACAGAAAAAGAAAAGCAATTTTTTGGGGAGAAATTGTGAAAAAAATTCTTAAAGTATTTAGAAATGAACTGATCTGGAAATCATGGAGAAAATGATGTTTACACTCTGTTTTAAAAATAAAGAAGAGTTAGGGGGTATGGATGGTCCTTTGCACTTAATAAGCTAAAGAGGTTCAGATGGAGAATGATACAGTATAATTAAAAGAGGGGAGTGACCATGAATCAGTTAGGGTAAATCAAAACAATAAAGATATGAAAAGACTTTTTGTTTATATGAAATCATTTTTCAAAAATAATTATGTGGCTAGGAAGAGTAACTGAAAACGATATGTAGAAAAATTTCTAAAATATAAAAAAACAGTATGTTTACACAGCTGATAAATTTTCATATAGTGAACATACTAATATATTATTGTCCCTCTCTTGGTTCCTTTGAATATAAGATTAATGCAAAATATTTTTAAAATTTTATCCTCACTGAAAAGTGACACTTTTTATTTTTTACTGAGTCACTTAGAACTATGACCAGATGGTTAAAGAAGATAAATTTTAAGAGTTGATTTTTCAGATTTTAAAAGAAATTGCTGTTGGTTTTCAGTGTGGTTCAGTGAACTTCATAGTACACATTTGCATATGAAAAATGCTTCCATAATATTGTAGTTAATTTACTGGCAAACAGCTCAAATCTATATTGTGGGTTTACAATGCCAAATACCCAGTTGATTTGATAAAGCTACAAGTAAATTTTGGAGTGGAAGAGAAGGGAGTAATAAATCAGTTATCTGTCAACTTGCAGAACAAAGAAAATACTTCTTTACTTCCCCATTACCCCTTTAAACTGGTTAAATTCATATTGTGTAGACAAAAATGTGATTGCAATAGTGATTAGTTATTGATTAATCTTATAAAGATTAAATTATTTGATTGATTTAATTAGTTAATTTTTAAAAATTGGCAGTGAAATCCTTGAAAAACACTAGACCTATGTAAATACAGTCTGAGTACATACTTACACAAAATTTAACCAATATTTGGACACACTGTTAAGGCATCTTGTTAAGATATTAAAATAATGACTAAATTATCCAATCACTGAAAAAAATGAGTGATGGACTAATTATGTAAAGATGTCTTTTATCCTGCATTTGTGATTAAATGGGTCTGTTATTTGAATGAAGGAGCAGACTTTCTGTTCATACTATCCAAATCATTATTGTGCAAGCATAGTGTCTGTTATTTAAATGTAATTTTGAATGCAGTAGACATCATTGTTGCTTCTCCAGCATTAATTCCATCACTACCCTGTGATAGAGCAGCTGCTGACCTGAATAATTGATATGATCTCCAGCTTCAGAAGTGGACTCTAATTGGCTCTGCCCAAAATGTAATCTCGTCTCCCTGGTCCTTGTAATTGGTTCAGGAGTGTCACGTGACATGACCTGTTCTAATCAGAGTGAAGACCATTGTATTTATTCAAAGTTGTCTCTTTTTTTGTGTGGTGGAGTGTGTTGATGTGAGGCCTCTTTGCTATCTAGTTCCAGGATAAAGCTGACACAGCAGGGTATGCAGAGATCAGTGAATTATAGAGAAATAGATTGGAGTCCTGATCAAACCATGCCAGAAGCCTAAATGTCTTTTGAACCTCATGAGCTGATGCATTCCATTTATTATTAATCAATTTATTGTATTTATATATATTATATACTTATTACATTATGTTATAAATGTTTATTATATTTATTAGTCAGTGTGTGTTGTGCCCTCTAGTATGTACAAATGAAATCATGTTAAGAGTTTCAATGACTCAACAGCACCGTGGCCAGGACCTATTATTGGTCTTTCATCTATACTTCCCTACACAAAACCACAAATATGAGACTCTTTTATCCTCCAGCTGCTTCTAAATGGAGTTTGAGATACAGACAGGTGTAAAGGTAAAGGAAGCTCTCCATATCTCCATACCTTAGCCTTGGAAAACCTTCAAATATTTGGATGTAGTGCAATTTATTTAACTCTTTATTTTGAAATAATTATAGATTTATAAGAAACTGCAAAAGTAGCACCTAGAGTGCCTTGAACCCTTCCCTTCATTCCCCCCAATGGTAAGTAACACATAATCACAGTTCAATGTCAAAACAAGACAACTGACATTGGTGTAATACTGAACAATGTTTATTTTTGAGCAGAATGATTTTTGTCTTGAGAGAAGTTTTGAAATAAACACTAATAATTCATTTATTGTTATTACAGCTGGCACGTTCATTTGAGTAGGTTAATAATATATGTATATATGCTATATTTATGTCTATGACATATACATATATGTACATATGTGTGTATACGTATACCATACATATGTATATATGTTAGTACACACGTCTGCATGCAAAGATACATATACCCAAAGGATTAGAGTATTATTCAAGTATTTAGATTAATACATTGTAAATAGTTGTAGCTTTTTTTGGGATATATTAGTAAGCACATCTGTAATTTATTTTTATTTTTTAATTTATTTTTTTAATACATAATAATTGTACATGTTTTCAGGGCACAAGCAGTTTTCTCTTTGTCTTCTAGGACACCAAAACTTTGAATAGTTGGTCACTTTATGGTGTCCCAAATGTCAAGTAGGGTTCACTCATTCTTTTTAATTCATTTTTCTTTATTTTTATCAAATTGAGTTATTTCAAAAGGCCTGTCTTCAAGTTCTGAGGTGTTTTTCCTTCTGCCTGATCTGATTTGCTGTTAAAACTTTCAAGAGTATTTTAAATTTTACTTAGTGAATTCTTCAATTCTAGGATTTCTGTTTTATACACACACACACACACACACACTTCTTTGGCAAGTTTTAAATTCATGCTCTGAATTGATTTTCTAATTTCTTTGTACTGTTTATCTGTGTTCTCTTCTGTCTCACCAAGTTTTTAAAAAATTTTTATTTTTTTCCAGATAGAGTCTCATTCTGTTGCCCAAGCTGGAATGTAGTGGCATGATCTTTGCTTAATGCAACCTATACCTCCCAGGTTCAGGTGATTCTTCTGCCTCAGCCTGAGTAGCTGGGACTATAGACGCCTGCCACCATGCCCAGCTGAGTTTTGTATTTTTAGTAGTGATGGGGTTTCGCCATATTGACCAGGTTTTTCTTGAACTCCTGACCTCAAGTGATCTGCTTGCCTTGGCCCCTCAAAGTGCTGGAATTACAGGCCTCATCTACCATGCCCAGCCTATCTCACTGAGTTTTAAAAATATCATTGTATTTATATTTCTTTGGGTATACACCCACCAATGGAATTGCTGGGTCAAATGTTAGTTGTTTTAGGTTTTTTGAGAAATCTCCAAACTGCTTTTCACAGTGGCTTAACTAATTTACATTCACTCCAGAAGTGTATAAGCATTCACTTTCTTAGTAACCTTGTTAACATCTTATTTTTTGAGTTTTTAGTAATAATCATTCTGACTGGTGTTAAGATAGTATCTCATGGTTTTGATTTGCATTTCTCTAATGATTAGTGATGTTGAGTATTTTTTTATACAGTTATTCACCATGTGTATGTCTACTTTTGAGAAGTGTCTGTTCATGTCTGTTTTCCATTTTTAAATGGGGTTGTTTGTTCTTTGCTTGTTAATTGTTTTAAATTCCTTATAGACTCTTGATATTAGACCTTTGTTAATGCACAGCATGCAAATATTTTCTCTCATTTTGTAATTTGTCTGTTTACTTTGTTGATAGTTTCTTTTGCTGTGCAGAGCTCTTTAGTTTAATTAGCTACTACCTTTTTTTGAAATTTCTTTTGGAGACTTATAAATCACTCTACCAAAATAATAGATGTGCGTGTGTATTCATTGCAGCACTATTCACTATAACAAACACATAGAATTAACCTAGATGCCCGTAAGTGGTGGACTAGTTAAAGAAAATATGGCACTTATACACCATGGAATACTAAGCAATCACACACACACAAAAGCAAAATCATATCCTTTGTAGCAACATGGATGCAGTTGGAGTCCATTCTCCTAAGCAAATTAACGCATGAACAGAAAACTAAATACTTTGTGTTCTTACTTATAAGTGGGAGCTAAGCATTGGGTACACATGAACATAAAAGTGGGAATAATAGACACTGGAGACTACTAGAGGAGGGCGAGAGAGTGGGGCAAGGGATGAAAAATTGCATATTGGGTACTATGCTCACTACCTGGATGATACAATCGTACTTACCCAGAACCTCACCATCACACAATGTACCCATGTAAAAACCTGCATATGTACTCCCTGAATATAGAATAAAAGTTGACATTATTAGAAAAGAGAATGAGTTCACCTAGGTAGATTACTATTTTAAAATAATTTGTTTTTTTAAAAATTTAATTTTTAAACTAACGTGTAAAATTATTTTTGGTGTACAGTTCAAACAATTTTAACACATACATAGATTTAAATTTCCATATTATAATCTAGATGAGAACTTTTGCTACCCTAGAAATTTCCCTTTTGCTCTCCCTTTGTAGTCACCCCTTTACCTCTCCTCCCTCCTCTCAACCCTTGGCTAATACGGACTTACTTTCTGTCATTATAATTTTGCCTTTTAAAGAATGTCATATAAACAGAATCATAAAGTGTATACACTTTTGAGACTGACTTTCAGTAGGCATGTCTTTGACATTTCAAATTTTTGCATATAAAAGTAGTTCATTCTTTTTTCTTGCTGAGTAGTATTCAATTCTATGGATGTATTCACAGTTTATTTATTCATTGATTTGTTGAAGGACATTTGGGTTTTTTTTTCCAGTTTCTGGTGGTTATTACTAGAACTGCTATAAAATTTATGTACAGATTTTACTGTGAACACAAATTTTGATTCCTCTGGTTTAAATTCCCAGGAATGGAATTGCTTAATCACATAGTAAGTATATGTAATTTTATATGAAACTGCTATGTTGTTTTCAAGAGTGACTTTACCATTTTGCATTCCTGCCAGGAATATACAAGAGTTACAGATGGTCTGTCTTCTTGTCAAATAAAATTGTTTACTTTTTTAGCCATTCCAATAGATGTGTGGTGATATCTGTTAGTGATTTAAATTTCCATATCCCTAACAGCTAATGATCATGGTTAAATCTTTTCATGTTCTTTTTAATCATCTATATGCCTTCTTTGGTGAAGTTTCTGTTTAAGTCTTTGACTTTTAAAATTGGATTATTTTCATACTGGTGAGTTTAGAAGGTTCTTTATATGTTCTGGATACAAGTACTTGTTGGATATGATTTTCAATATTTTCTCCTAGTCTGTAGCTTATCCTTTTAGTCTCTTAGTAGTGTTTTAAACAGAATGAAAGTGTTTAATTTTGATGATTTTTAATTTTTATGATTTATAATCATTTATAATAATTTTTATGATTTATAATTTTTTTCTTGTAAGACTAATGCTTTTTATATAATACCAAAAAACTCTTTGCCTAATTGAGGTGATAAAGCTTTTCTCCTATTTTTTGAAATGTCTATAGTTTTTTTTTTTTTTTTTTTTTTTTTGAGATGGAGTTTCGCTCTTGCTACCCAGGCTGGAGTGCAATGGCGCGATCTCGGCTCACCGCAACCTCCCCCTCCTGGGTTCAGGCAATTCTCCTGCCTCAGCCTCCTGAGTAGCTGGGATTACAGGCACGTGCCACCATGCCCAGCTAATGTTTTGTATTTTTAGTAGAGATGGGGTTTCACCATGTTGACCAGGATGGTCTCGATCTCTCGACCTCATGATCCCCCCGCCTCGGCCTCTCAAAGTGTTGGGATTACAGGCGTGAGCCACCGCGCCCAGCCGAAATGTCTATAGTTTTACATTTCGACTTAGATCTGTGATATTTTTAAGTTAAATTTTCTGTGAGGTATAAGGTTTAAGTTGAGGTTTGTTTTTCATATATATAAGTACAATTTGTCCATTCATTTGTGGAAATGGTGATCTTTTCACCATTTGATTGCCTTTGCACTTTTGTAAAAAAAAAAAGTCAATTGGCTAAAAGGAATGAAAAGACAAACCACAGACTATGAGAAAATATTTGCAAAAAATACCTTATAAAGAACTGTGACCCATACTATACAAATTCCTCTTAAAATTCAATGATAAGAAAATAAACAATCCAATTAAAAAATGGGCAAAAGGCCTGAACAGTCAACAAAGAATATATATTGAAGGAAAATAAACATAGGAAAAGGTATTTCGCATTGTATGTCATTTGGGAATTGCAAGTTAAAACCATGAGATATTGCTATACACCTGTTCCCTGTTGCTATAGACAACTATTAGGACAGCAGAGATTCAAAATGCTGAACACAACTGCTGGTAAAGATGTGGTGCAAGCGGGATGCTCTTTCATTCATTTCTGGTCAGAATGCAAAATGGTACAGCCGCTTTGGAAGATAGTTTAATAGTTTCTCATAAACCTAAACATACTTTTATCATACAACCTAGCAGCTGTGCTCTTTGGTAGTTATACGAATGCATTGAAAACTTATATCCACATAAAAGCATGTACACAGATGGTGTTAGCAAGTTTCTTCATAATTACCAAAACTTGGTAGCAACCAAATATTTTTAAATGGTGAATAGATAAATAAACCATAGTATATTCAGGACATGGAAAATTATTCAGCACTAAAAATAAATTATTCAGCATGAAATTATTCAGCACTAAAAAGAAATTATTCAGCTATCAAGCCATGAAAAGATATGGAGGAGACTTAAATGCATATTATGAAGTGCAAAAGAATCCAATCTTAAAGTGCTACCTGTTGTAGAGGGTGCAACTATGTGACATTCTAGGAAAGGATAAACTATGGAGACAATAAAAATATCAGTGGTTCCAGGGGCTAGTGAGGATAGAGAGGGATGAATGAACAGAGTACAGATGATTTTTAGAAAAAAAAATCAATTGTTCGTATATGTAGGAGTCTACATATACGAACTCCAGAATGGAGTTCTGGACTCCATTCTGTTTCATTGCTTTATTTTATTTATTTTTGAAATGGAGTCCTGCTCTGTCACCCAGGCTGGAGTGCAGTGGTGTGATCTCCACTCACTGCAACCTCTGCTTCTTGGGTTTAAATGACTCTCTTGCCTCAGCCTCCTGAGTAGTTGGGATTGCAGGCACCTGGCACCATGCTTGGCTAACTTTTTTTTTTTTTTTTTTTTTTTTTTTTTTTCATTTTTAGTAAAGATGGAGTCTCACCATGTTGGCCGGGCTGGTCTCAAACTCCTGACTGTAGATAATCCACTACCTCAGCCTCCCAAAGTGTTGGGATTACAGGCTTGAGCCACCACGCCCCACCTGCTTTATGTTTTTATCCTTCTACCAATACCATAAGATAGCCTTATAGTCAGACTGTCTATTTCATAACATAGCTTTGTAGTATGCTGTCTATAGTAGTGTTCCCAGTGTCATGGACTACTTCCAATTGTTCTTTTAATGTGAAGTTTTGTGCTACTTCTTCTGAGTCATCTTCATCCTATTTGTCACTACTACATTCCTTACTTATGTCAATAAGTTCACCTTCTATCAGTTCTCTGGCTGCATATTTGGCGTTCCATGAAAGCAGTAGTGTATTAATCTGTTCTCACAGTGCTATAAAGAACTACTGGAGACTAATTTATGAAGAAAAGAGGTTTAATTGACTCACAGTTCTGCTTGCTTAATAGGAAGCATGACTGGAGGCCTCAGGAAACTTAGTCATGGCAGAAGGTGAAGGGAAAGCCATCACCTTCTTTACATGGCAGCAGGAGAAAGAGAAAAAAGGGGGAAGTGCTACACACTTTTAAACAACCAGATCTCATGAGAACTCATTCACTATCATGAGAACAACAAGGGAGAAGTCTGCTTCCATGATTCAGTCACCTCCCACCAGGCCCCTCTTCCAACACATGGGGATTACAATTTGATATGAGATTTGGGTGGGGACAGAGAGTTAAACCCTATAAAGCAGCGTCAACATTCTATCCTCAGCTATGTCTTCTGTAACTCCATCTGTGTTGCATTTAAATTTCACCTCACTTCTTTCTGTGCTTTCATCTTTGTTGGACAATTTTCTCTTTTCATTATCCGTTTTCAAAATGTCACATGGGTTTATCACTGGGGGACCAGGAGACAACATGTTTATGTTCCTTGCTTTCTGTGCATAGATTGCATAATAGTTGTACAGTGATAATCACTGATAGACATTAAAGTACGTTATTGATTAGTCACATATCATAATGCATATCTGTTATTTATATAGTGATTTTTGGACTAAAATGCTAGAAGCAAAACTTGTACTTTATGGAATTATTCACAACATATATACTATAGTAACTGAAATTTGAACAGTATTGTTAGGAGACTAATATATTTAATTAAACAGTGGTAGCTGAAAGTAATGTATATTGGCACTCTTCAAAGTCTTGGTGTGAACAGCATTCAAAGTCAGCTATTCATGGTCTATAAGTATGAGCATTTATTGCCGTAAATTTCCCTCTGAACACTGCATTAGCTACTGTATTTGTCCATTTTCACGCTTCTGATAAAGACATATCTGAGACTGGGCAATTTATAAAAGAAAGAGGTTTAATAGACTTACAGTTCCATGTGGCTAGGGAGGCCCCACAATAATGGCAGAAGGTGAAAGGCATGGCTCACGTGGTGGCAGACAAGAGAAGAGAGCTTGTGCAGAGAAACTCCCCCTAATATGATCATGAGACTAATTCACTATCATGAGAACAGCACAGGAAAGACTTACCCCATGATTCAATCACCTACCACCAAGTCCCTCCCACAACATGTGGGAATTTAAGATGAGGTTCTGGTTGGGACAGAGCCAAACCATATCATTCTGCCCCTACCCACTCCCAAATCACATGACCTTACATTTCAAAACCAATTATACCTTCTCAACAGTCCTCCAAGTCTTAACTCATTTCAGCTTTAAATCAAAAGCCCACAGTCCAAAGTCTCATCTGAGCCGAGGCAAGTCCTTTCTGCCTGTGAGCCTGTAAAATCAAAAGCAAGTTAGTTGCTTCCTAGATACAATGGGGGTACAGGCATTGGATAAATACGGGCATTCCAAATAGGAGACACTGACCAAGATGAAGGGGCTACAGACCCCATGCAAGTCCAAAATCCAATGGGGCAATCAAATCTTAAAGCCCCAAAATGATCTTTTTTGACTGCATGTCTTATATCCAGGTCATGCTGATGCAAGAGGTAGGTTCCCATGGTCTTGGGTAGCTCTGCCCCTGTGATTTTGCAGGGTGTAGCCTTCCTTCTGGCTGCTTTCATGGCCTGGCATTGAGTGTCTAGGCTTTTCCAAGCACACTGTGCAAGCCTCTTGATAGATGTACTGTTCTGGGGTTTGGAGGACACTGGCCTTCTTCTCACAGCTCCATAGTCAGTGCCCCAGTTGAGACTGTGTGGGGCCTCTGACTCCACATTTCTCTTCTTCACTTCCCTAGCAGAGGTTCTTAAAGAGGGCCTTGCCTCTGCAGCAAACTTGCCTGGGCATCCAGATGTTTCCATACATCTTCTGAAATCTAGGTGGAGGTTCTCAAACCTTAATCATTGACTTCTGTGAACCCACAGGCTCAACACCACATGGAAGCTGCCAAGGATTGGGGCTTGCATTCTCTGAAGCCATGGCCCAAGCTGTACCTTGGACCATTTTAGTCACGACTGGAGCAGCTGGGACACAGGGCAGCAAGTCCCTAGACTGCACACAGCACAGGGACCCTGAGCCTGGCTCACAAAACCATTTCCTTTTTTTAGTCCTCTAGACCTGTGCTAGCAGGAGCTGCTGTGAAGACCTCTGACATGCTCTGAAGACGTTTTCTCCATGGCCTTGGGGATTAACATTTGGCTCCTCAGTACTTGTGCAAATTTCTGCAGCCAGCTTGAATTTCTCCTCAGAAAATTGGATTTTCTTTTCTAGTACATTGTCAGGCTGAAAATTTTCCAACTTTTATGCTCTGCTTCCCTGATAAAATGGAATGTCTTTAACAGCACCCAAGTCACCTCTTCAATGCTATTCTGCTTAGAAATTTCTTCTGCCAGATACACTAAACCATCTCTCTCAAGTTAAAAGTTCCACAGATCTTTAAGGCAGGAGCAAAATGCCACCAGTCTCTTAGCTAAAACATAAGAAGAGTCATCTTTGCTCCAGGTCCCAACACGTTCCTCATCTCCATCTGAGACCACCTCAGCCTGAATTTCATTGTCCATGTCATTATCAGCATTTTGCTCAAAGTCATTCAACAAGTCTCTAGAAAGTTCCTAACTTTCCCACATTTTCCTGTCTTTTGAGCCCTCCCAACTGTTCCAACCTCTGCCTGTTACCGAGTTCCAAAGTTGCCTCCACATTTTTGACTATCTTTTCAGCAGCACCCATCTTTACTGGTACCAATTTACTGTATTAGTCTGCTTTCACACTGATGATAAAGAGAGTGGGCAATTTACAAAATAAAGAGGTTTAATGCACTTACAGCTTCATGTGGCTGGAGAGGCCTCACAATCATGGTGGAAGGTGAAAGGCATGTCTTACATGGTGGCAGGCAAAAGAAGAGAGCTAGTGCAGGGAAACTCCTCCTACGTAATCATCAGATCTTGTGAGACCTATTCACTATCATGAGAACAGTACAGGAAACAACTACCCCAATGATCCAGTTACCCCCCACAACACATGGGAATTCAAGATGGGATTTGGGTGGGGACATAGCCCAACCATATCAGCTACATTCACAAATTTTGATGTGCTATGCTTTAATTGTTGTTCATTTCAAATTATTTTTTGATTTTCTTTGGGATGTTTTTTGACCCATGGTTTACTTAGTTTTAATCACAAGAAGTTTGTTGTTCAATTTCTAAGGGTGTAGACTTTGTCCTATTTCTGTTACCTATTTCTAATTTGTTCACATTCTTCATATGATTTAAGTTCTTTGTTAAAGTTTGTTATACAGTTTTACAATCCCAGATATAGTCTATTTTTGTATCTGCTCCATGTGCATAGAAAGAAAAACTATTCTGCTATCGTTTGGTGGAATGTTTTATAAATGTCACTTAATTACAGACATTAGATAGTGTTGGTCAGTTGTTTGATATCCTTAATAACTTTCTGTTTTCTATGTCATTGCCTGCTGAGAGAGGAGTTTTGAAGTCTTCAATTGTGGACTTAACTATTCTTTCAGTTCTGTCAGTTTCTACTTCATGCATTTTGAAGCTCTGTTCTTAATTGCATATATTTTTAGGATTGTTTTATCTTTTTGGTGTATTGATTCTTTTGTGGTTATGTAATCTGCCTTTCTATCCCTGTTATTTTAAATTTCTGAAGTCTTATTTTGTCAAATGTTAAGTCTACTACTCCAGGTTTATTTTGATTAGTATTTTCATGATATGTCTTTCTCTATTGTTTCACTTTTAAATGCTATTTTTCATTAAAATGAGTTTCTTGGAGACAGTATATTATTGGATCATTAAAAAAAATCCATTCTGACAACTTCTGTCTTTTAATTGACATATTTGGATCATTTACCTGTAATGTAATTTACTGATATATTTGAGTTTAAGTTTACCATTTATTATGTGTTTTATTCTATTTTTTGTCTTTGTATTCTTGCTTCCCTTTTCCTGCCTTATTTTGTCTTATCTGAACATTTTAAAATTCAGTTTAGTTCATCTAATGTAGTTTTGCTATTTTTCATATAGTTTATTTTATGATTGCTGTAGGAATTATAATATGCATGCTTACATTTTTGCAGTCTACTTAGAACCTTTTTTTCTACTTCAGATGGAATTCAGACAATAACACATAGATTCTAAAATGATTGCTTTTTAAAAAAACGGAATCTTTGATTAAACATGTAATGCAGATCCATCCTCATAATTTTTCTTATGTCTTAGAAGTATATTACCCAACAGATAGATATTCGTAAGTTAAAGAAAAATACTATTTTACTCTAAAATTTAAACAAAGCTATTATAATATCACTACTTTAGAAATAAGCTATTTGTTAAAATAATTTGATGTGTGTAGAGCAGAGGCTTACAAATATTGAATGTATTCATGAATACAAAATTTGATTTGCATAGATTTCCCCACTCCAAGTAACTAAGTGAGTGAATTAGAATACGCTAAACATAGAAAGCGAGTTTTCTGTAAATCAAAACTTATTCACAGAAAACCTTTCATTTGTGATACTTCTTAAAGTTAGTTTCCGGAAAAAGAAAATAACCCAATTGTGACTTCTTGATAAAGTTAATGTAAATTTTGTCTACCTTTTAATTTCTAATAATATTTTAGAGCAGGAACTGAAAATATGGCTTTTATTACAGTACCAATTAGCATGTATGTGTTGCTTATTTTCCTATTTTAAGTGCTACTTCTAAATAACTATATAAAATGAATGTCTTTTTAATATGAGAAAACTGACAAATGGAGAAGTTGAATAAGAATCGAAGAAGTTTCCCAGGATCAGTCACCTTGAATAAAAGAGGCAGGCTGAAAATTGAGTAGTATGGGTTCAGAACTCACACTGTGAACCACCATATTATCTGATCCTTAGAGGAGAGGGCGGTAGTATTTTGGTATTCTCAATTTAAGAATCTTTAAATTATTTTTAAAAAGAAGGGCAATATGTTGTATGTGTGTCTTTGTGTGAGTGCCAGTGTGTGTGCTATGTATGTATATTTCTGTATAATTTTTGATCACAGTAAGTTTTTAATTTGGTTAAGTATTTTGTATTGCTTCCATAATGAGAAAAATATTCTGTCAGGCATTAGTGTATTGTAATGCTTTGATGTTTACTTTCAGGCTTCCCTTTGATCTCTTTACATATTGATATGTTTACAAATAGAATGAGACAACCATGTCTTGAATGCCACATCTAAGAAGGGCCACAAGATTAGAGTCTTAAAACTTTAATGAGCAGAACCCAAGTTGGTAACATTATGCATGTGATAATAATTGCTCTCTAAAGTGGATCTTTTCTCATGCCATTCTCCATTTTTTTGAAAGCTTAATTTAAAAACACTATACACCAGCAGTTATAATGGCTGCTTTAATATTTTATTCCTTATTTCTTTCTTATTCTTTTTCAGATGTTGTTTTCTGTAAATACTGGTCTGAAAGGAAAGGTTAAGCAAATCAAATTGTTAGAGGTTGCAATGTCTGAGAATCAGAACCAGCTTTGCTGGTAGAGAAAATGTAAAAGGTTTTCCCATTATAGAAATATGCTTTTCTTATTCTTCAGTAGAAAAATAGGAATGTATTAGGCACTACTTTCTTTAAATAATTGGAAAATTCTGCTATTCTAATACATGACATGAAATGTCTTAATGAGAAATTGAACTTAGGTTGGATAAATCTTTTGTGAGAAAATGTGCCCACAGATGTTAGACTTCTTACATTCATCACTTACCTAATCCCTGTCCCTTTCTAGATGTTGACAAAACAGAAAATGACAGGTGATTTCTTTGCAGTATTTATAATGCTTTGAAATTTTATTTTCTTCTTTAATAATAATTATCATCTATGAAAATTCTGGAGACAAATTTTTTTCACTATCCAAACTTCAGTTTTTATTTCCTGTCTGTTCTTCAGCTAACTCTCTCTTAAATTATTTCATTTTAGTATATGTTGGATTTTTAAAGATTGGCTTTAATATAAAAATGTATACAATTTCATGGTAGGAGAGTTTTAACAGATTGGGTGGAATCATGCAACATATTCTCTTAATAGGCATTTAGAAAAAAAAATCTTGGTACACATGCATATGTACACTAAATAGGAGTTCTAATATTTTATGTGTTTGATAAATGTGATGTTACTGGAAAGTACATAGTAATGGCAGTCCCAATTAGACAAACTTTCCATTATAATTACACTGGCCACAAAGACAATTTGTTTACATGGCATCAAAGAGCCTCACTCACTACACCATTGCTAAATCCTGAGTCCTAGGGTTTTCATCAGTGTCATTTATAATCCAGTGAGATCAAAGGTGAAGGTGTGCCAATGAAAAATCACTCCTGAGTTTCCATCATGGCAGACAGGAGGCAGGACAAGATTGCAGTTCCAATTCAGATGGACAGAGCAGCATGTGGTGGCTAGCATCGTGGATTTTAGCTCCAGAATGACTACAGGAATAAATCATAAAACCTGACAGGATCCACAGGTCCTCTGGAGGAGGTCAATTTTTCCTGCAGGACCCAGGAGACATCCTAAATACTGTGAGTGCCCAAACTGTGGAAGTGGGAAAGGGAGATCCTCTGCCCCTAAACACACACTCCCATTGGGGAAACTGAAGGTCTAGTTTACAGAAGATCCTGACATTACCTGGAGCTGAGTCAATTTAGAGAGTGTTCCATAAAACCAAGGCACACAGGCAACAATAAGGCTAAATACCTAAATGCTCCACTTAAAAGATACAGAACTGCAGAATAAGTAAGAATTCACCACCACCTATCCATTGCCTTCAAGAGATTCATCTAACATATAAGGACTCACATAAACTGAAAGTGAAGGGGTGGACAAAGCCATTTTATGCAAAGTGACCAGGGGTAGCTATTCCTATATCAGAAAAAACAAACTTTTAAAACCCCAGCAGTTAAAAAGACAGAGGGACATTATATAATGGTAAAAGCCCTTGTCCAGCAGGAAAATATTACAATCTTAAACATATATGCACCTAACATTGGTGCTCCCAAGTTTATGAAACAATTATAGACTAATAGACCTAAGAAATGAGATAGACAGCAACACAATAATAGTGGGGAACTTCAAGACTTCACTGACAGCACTAGACAGGTCATTAAGATAGAAAGTCAACAAAGAAACAATGGATTTAAACTATAACTTGAAACTAATAGAGTTAACAGCTATATACAGAATTTTCCAGCCAACAACTGCAGAATACACATTCTATTCAACAGCACATGGACCTTTCTTTAAGATAGAACATATGATAGGCCACAAAACTAGCCTCAATAAATTTAAGAAAATTGCAATTATATCAAGCACTCTCTCGGACCACAGTAGACTGAACCTGGAAATCCACTCCAAAGGGAACCTTCAAAACCTAAATACGTGGAAATTAAACAACCTGCTCCTGAGTTATCACTGGGTCAAAAACAAAATCGAGATGGAAATTAAAAATATTATTCAAACTGAACAACAATAGTGATGCAAACTATCAAAACCTCTGGGATACAGTGAAGGTGGTGCCAAGAGGAAAGGTCATATCCCTAAACACCGACATCAAGAAGACTGAAAGAGCAAAAACTGACAATATAAGGTCACAGCTCAAGAAACTAGAAAAACAAGAACAAACTAAACCCAAACCAATAGAAGAAAGGAAATAACCAATATCGGAGCAGAACTAAATGAAATTGAAACAAAGAAAAACAATATAAAAGATAAATGAAACAAAAAGCTGGTTCTTCAAAAAGATAAATGAAATTGATAGACTATTAGCAAGATTAACCAAGAAGAGAAAAGAGAATATCCAAATAACCTCAATAAGAAATGAAATAAGAGATATTACAACTGACACCACAGAAATACAAAAGATTAGTCAAGGCTACTATGAATACCTTCACACCCATAAACTAGAAAACCTAGAAGAGATGAACAAAGTCCTGGAAAGATACAACCCTCCTAGCTTAAATCAGGAAGAATTAGATAACCTCAACAGACCAATAAAAAACAGTGAGATTAAAACCGTAATTTAAAAATTACCAACAAAAAATTCCAGGACCAGAAGGATTCACAGCAGAATTCTACCAGACATTCAAAGAGAATTGGTACCAATCTTATTGACACTATTTCACAAGATAGAGAAAGCGGGAACCCTCCCTAATTTGTTCTATGAAGTCAGCATCACCCTAATACCAAAACCAGGAAAGGACATAACCAAAAAAGAAATCTGATATCCTTAATGAACATAGAAGCTAAAGTCCTTAACAAAACACTAGCTAACAAAATTCAACAACATATCAAAAAGATAATCCATTGTGATCAAATGAGTTTCATACCAGGGATGCAGGGATGGTTTAACATATGCAAGTCAATAAATATGATAAATGACATAAACAGAATTAAAAACAAAAATCACATGATCATCTCAGTAGATGCGGAAAAACATTCAGAAAAAAAGTCTAGCATGTCTTTATGATTAAAGCTCTCAGCAAAATTGGCATAGAAGGAACATACTTCAATTTAATAAAAGCTATCTATGAAAAACTCACAGTCAACATAATACTGAATGGGGAAACGTTGAAAGCATTCCCTCTGAGAACTGGCACAAGACAAGGATGCCCACTGTCGCCACTCTTCCTCAACACGGTACTGGAATTTCTAGCCAGAGCAATCAGACAAGAGGGGGGAAAATAACGGGCATTCTAACTGGTAAAGAGGAAGTCAAACTGTCATGTTTTGCTGATGATATGATTGTTTACTTAAAAAAACCTTAAGACTCCTCCAGAAATCTCCTAGAACTGGTAAAAGAATTCAGCAAACTTTCTGGATAGAAAATTAATGTTCACAAATCAGTAGCTCTTCTATAAGCCAACAGTGACCAAGGGATGAAATCAAGAACTTAACCTCTTTTACAATAGCTGCAACACACACACACACACACACACACACACACACACACACACACACACACACAAACTTAGAAATATACCTAACCAAGGAGGTGAATGATCTCTACAAGGAAAACTACAAAGCACTGATGAAAGATATCATAGATGACACAAACAAGTAGAAACACATTCCATGATCATGGACGAGTAGAATCAATATTGTGAAAATGACCATTCTGCTAAAAGCAATCTATAAATTAAATGCAATTCCTAACAAAATACCATAATTCTTCACAGAATTAGAAAAAAACAATTCTAAAATTTATATGGAACCAAAAAAGAAAGAGCCCACACAGTCAAAGAAAGACCAAGCAAGAAGAATAAATCTGGAGACATCACATTACCTGATTTCAAACTATATTATAAGGCCATAGTCACCAAAACAGCATGATACTGGTATAAAAATAGGCACATAGACCAATGGAACAGAATAGAGAACACAGAAATAAGCCCAAATACTTAACAGTCAACTGATCTTCAACAAAGCAAACAAAAACGTAAAGTGGGGAAAGGACACCCTTTTGAACAAATGATGCTGGGATAATTGGCACACAACATGTAAGAGAATGAAACTGGATCATCATCTCTTACCTTATTAAAAAATCAACTCAAGATGGATTAAGGACTTAAATCTAAAGCCTGAAACTATAAAAATTCTGGAAGGTAACATTGGAAAAGCCCTTCTAGACACTGACTTAGGCAAGGATTTCATGACAAAGAACCCTAAAGCAAATGCAATAGAAACAAATATAAATAAATAGCTGGAACTTAACTAAAGAGATTTTTAACAGCAAAAGGAACAATCAGCAGGGTAAGGAGACAACCCACAGAGTGGTGGAAAAATCCTCACAATCTATGCATCTGACAAAGGACTAATATCCAGAATAATCAACAAACAAACAAATCATGGTGAAAAAAACAAAGGATCCCATCAAAAAGTGGTCTAAGGACATGAATAGACCATTCTTAAAAGAAGATACACAAATGGCCAACAAACATGTGAAAAAAATGCTCAACATTACTAATGATCAGGGGAATGCAAATCAATACCACAGTGTGATACCACCATACTCCTGCAAGAATAGCCATAATGAAAAAATCAGGGAACACTTCTACACTGCTGGTTGTAATGTAAACTAGTACAACCACTATGGAAAACAGTGTGGGGATTCCTTAAAGAACCAAAAGTAGAACTACCATTTGATCCAGCTATCCCACTACTGGATATCTACCCAAAGGAAAATAAGTCATTATACAAAAAAGATACTTGCACACACATGTCTATAGCAGCAAAATTTGCAATCATAAAATTATGAAACCAACCAAAATGCCCATCAATCAATGAGTGGATAAACTGTGATATGTATGTATGATGGAATATTATTCATCCATAAAAAGAAATGAATTAATAGTATTCTCAGTGACCTGGATGAGATTGTGAGATTGGAGACTAGTATGCTAAGTGAAGCATCTCAGGAATGAAAAACCAAGCATCATATGTTCTTACTGATATGTGGGAGCTTAGTTATGAGGACATAAAGGCATAAGAATGATATAACAGACACTGGGGACTTGAGAGGAAGGATGGGAAAGGGACAGGGATAAAAGACTACAAATAGGGTACAGTGTATACTGCTCAGGTGGTGAGTACACCAAAATCTCACAAATCACCACTAAAGAATTTGTACATGTAACCAAACACCACCTGTACCCCAATAACCTATGGAAAAATAAAATGAATTTGTAGCAACAGTCCAAATTAATAGCTATAACAGAAGTGCAGTTTCCAGATAGACTAATGAATGGATAATACGTTCCTTCACTTGCAAGACAGCCTGCTTATAATACAGAATAGAAATGTGATAGTTGGGATAGGCTAAGTTAGCTTGTAGCAACAAACAATTCCATAACTTTAGTGGCTCACAACGGAAAAGAGTGTCTCTCGTTCGCACTACATGTCTATCACAGCTCTGCTCCTCATTATATTCACTCATGCTGTTGAGGCAAAAGGAAGAAAGATCATGAACTGCAGGAGCAGGGCACTAAAAGGAGTTGGGAGAAAGAATATTTGGGAAACAGTAATATATTCTATTAGAACAATTAATGGAATTATCTCTCAGAAGAGTACCAGGCTGAGTCAAAAAACTAGTTTCTATTTCTTTCTCTGCTGCCTCTTAACCCTTGGACAAATTAATCTTCAACCTCTCTGAGCTTCATTTTCACAATCAAGAGAATAAGGGGATGGGGTCCCATGACTCTTAAGGTGCCTCTAGCTTGGAAGCTGTATGATCAGGGGTTCCTGGTGGTTATAATGGGGACCCTTTCACCAGTCAGGATCTGGAGCACATCACCAAAGTTTTTCTCCACAAACTCTTCTGAAAGCCAAATATCACATGTTCTCACTTATATGTGGAAGCTAAAAAAAAAAAAAAAAATTGAACTCATGGAGATGAAAATAGAATGATGGAGGGGCCGGGCGCGGTGGCTCAAGCCTGTAATCCCAGCACTTTGGGAGGCCGAGGTGGGTGGATCACGAGGTCGAGAGATCGAGACCATCCTGGTCAACATGGTGAAACCCCGTCTCTACTAAAAATACAAAAAACTAGCTGGGCATGGTGGTGCGTGCCTGTAATCCCAGCTACTCAGGAGGCTGAGGCAGGAGAATTGCCTGAGCCCAGGAGGCGGAGGTTGCGGTGAGCCGAGATCGCGCCATTGCACTCCAGCCTGGGTAACAAGAGCGAAACTCCGTCTCAAAAAAAAAAAAAAAAAAAAAAAAAGAAAAAAAGAAAATAGAATGATGGTTACCAGAAGCTGGGAAGGGTAGTGGAGAGGGGGTATAAAGTGGGGATATTTAATGGGTACAAAGAATACAGTTAAATAGAATGAATAAGATCCAGTATTCAGTAGCACAATAGGGTAACTATAGTTAACAATAATTTATTGGATATTTAAAAATAACTAAAAGTGAAATTGGAATATTCCTAGCACAAAGAAATGATGCTTCAGGTGATGGATACCCCAATTATGCTGATGTTATTTTTACACACTGTATGCCTATATCAGGATATCTCATATATCTTATAAATATATGTAATTATATACCCATAATAATTAAATATTTTTAAAAGGAAAAAAGTCACTCTTGTATACATTAATTTATCTGACTTTAGCAAAAAGAGCTAGGTTTTACGCAATTTTCCTTTTGTACCAGTGAGATAAAAATTTCATTTTGAACAAAGGTGGAGAGGTGGCCAGCTGCAGTAGCTCATTCACTCAGGCCTGTAATCCCAGCACTTTGGGAGGCCAAGGCAGGTGGATCACGAGGTCAGGAGTTTGAGATTAGCCTCGCCAACATGGTGAAACCCTGTCTCTACTAAAAATACAAAAAATTAGCTGGGCGTGGTGGTGGGCACCTGTAATCCCAGCTACTCCCGACGCCGAGGCAGGAGAATCGCTTGAACCCCCGAGGTGGAGGTCGCAGTGAGCTGAGATCGTGCCACTGCACTCCAACCTGAGCAACAGTGTGAGACTCCGTCTCAAAAAGAAAAAAACAGAAAGGTAGAGAAGTAAGCTTTGACAGAAATAGCTAATCTGATCTCTGATTTTGTTTTGTTAAAAGCTTTGATTGCTAATAATAGTCACTTTTTTGTGTGTAAATTTTTTTCTCTTTCTAATGTTTTCATCAGAACTTTCAGCAAATATACCCTTCTTCACATGATTTTCCAGTATACTTCTGGCTCATAGATTTAATCACACAATATGAATTATTTAAATCAGTAAGAATTATTAAGGGTGAATTAATCTCAATATTTTCCTCTTGTTCTCAGAATAGTGCACACATTCCCCTCCCCGCCCCGGCCTTGTTTTGAAGAGAAGATGGAAAATGTGGATATTAAATCCAGCATGGCACACAAATAATACGGCAAGGCAGTCAGCCAATAAGGATTGAAAAAAATACATAGGGGTGTAAATTTTATCATTTCCTTTGACTATTATTTAAATTATTCAAAAATCAGTTGATAGCATATTTATTAGATATAACTTTTTTCTTTTGTTTAAGAGTTGGAAACTTTCAGACCAAAGCAGAAGCACATAAAGGCAGATTGAAATAGTTAACACACAGTTCAAACAAGCTTTGCATGCTTGTATAGCGCAGAGTGTGTTAGAATGATGCTTTGCGCTGGTAATAATGGATAACAGATGACTGCCATCCTGGAGGAGATGGAGATGGGGAGACGGGCAGACAGATAGATGTACAATTAATTTGACAGATAGAGGAACATTTAATTTGACAACAGTATCAAAGTTGTATCAAGTTGTACAGGAAGTCAGAGCAATTAATAGTTAATCGTGACTGAATAGCTGGGAAGGAAACATCATAGGGAAAAGCACAAAAGTCTGAATGCTTGTGTCAGTGATCTAGAACTAGAGAAGAATCCAGTGTGCCTAGAAAATAGAGTGTCAGAGCAGTAGGAGAGGCCGTAGGCAATACGCTACTGAAGAAGATCTTGAATACCAAGCTGAGGAGTTTTTGCTTTTTTGGAAAGAATGAGATGTAGAAAGCGGGGTAGTGAGAGACTTTATCACTAATGGTTTGTCTGTTATTGGTGAGTAGGCATCAATTAGTTTTGATCAAAATGCTGAATTTGATAGGCAAAAATTTATTGATCAAAAATATCTTGATATGGAATATAGTTTATATCAAATTTTATTTTGCATTAGACTCCATGGTTTTTCATCATCATCTCCTGTCTCCTCCCAATATGTTGCTTTCAGATAGTGATTTAGTGAAAAAAAAAAAAAACCCTACAAATTTACTTCTCTGACTGATTCTGTGACATTTGCACATACAAACATTCACACAAATAAAACAAAAGAAAAGAAAATTGGGTACAAGAAGATATTTTTTCCATATTTGCTTTTGAGAGAAAACTGAAATAGATTATTGAACCACTATATACAAAATTGAAGCAGCAAGATATCTTCATGCAAAAAAATTTCTCCTTTTCAAGAAATGTTATGCTTTTAAAGGAAATAAAGATATGTTCTAAAGCCATAACTTTGTCCTACAGAGAATTTTTTAAAAGCCAGTTTTTCTATGATGATGTTATCCAGAATTTTAATTACATGATTAAAGATGATTTACTATGATTAGGAAATATCAGGGCATTTAGAACAAGATAAATTGTAGATTCACAAAAGAAATTCACGCCCTTCTATAGATGCTCGAAGGCTTTTGTATGCACATGTAGAGCTTTAGAACAAATTCATTCATGCCCTTAAATGGTAAATAATCCTAACATGTGAATCAGTTCATTCCTAAAAAGTCACTGGTTTTGGAAGTTTGAAATAAGATTAAATCAATTTTTTTTTAAGACCTATAAACAGTTTTGATTAAACAACCAAATTCTCTTTCAAAATAAAGCTAACAGCCACAAAGAATGCTATGTATGTAAAGGAAAATCTTCAGCATTCTTTTGCAGCTGTGCACTGCTTGTCTGGTAGATGGCTCTTATATGAATTTGGACCTCTGCCAATCGGCTTGCTGCATTGAACGACATACAGACACCTGCACTGATAGCCCTAAGATTCATGCTGTTGTATCAGTGTCATACCTCACTGAACTAACAAGTAAGTACAAACCTAGCAATTAAGAAAATCACACACTCTCAAAAAAGACTAGCTGGGGATCTGGTATTTATTAGTTTGTATCCTGGGCAGAAATCTCCCATACAGAACCCTTTTGGCACTCCAGATCTGAGCATCATCTTTTCAACAAAAATTTGAGTTCCTTCTATGTCCCAGTGAAGAGAAAGCTGTAGACAGCATGGGGAAGGCTCCTGCTGTAAGATAACTTATAATACAGATATTAATAAAATAGTAAAGAGCGAAACAAGATAATTACAGATTGTAACCATTGCTATGAAGAAAATCAGCAAGATGATACCTAAGACAGTAACCAGGGCAAGGCTTTATGGAGAGAGTAATAGGAAGAGGAAATAAAATGGTACAGTTGAAGTTAAGACTCTAGAATGAGAATTTGCGCGACATCTAAAAAGCCATGAAAAAAAATTCCAGAGGAAGGGTAAAACTCCTGCTGAGGAAAGGACCTTTCATTTGTTCAGCAAATACTGTTATGCAAAAACTAACCGAATGACAAGGAGTTAAGAAATTCATGATCTGATAGCTTTTGTTCAGGAACTATCTTCGCCACATCCTGAAACTATGGAGTGGCATTGATGGTACCTATATTTCAAATTCACTTTTGTAGCTCACAGGTCCTTTGAGACTGCTTGATTTTTAAGAATCAGGTGAAATTAGCTATAACATCTTCCCACTGGGAGTAAAAGATTGGAAGGTGGAGCAGCACAGAAAGGAATCCTAGAGAAAAGTGTGGTTCACATTTTTCCTAATTTTTTTCTGGCTTGGAGTCTTTAATTTTGCTGAAGAAATGTAGGAAATGGCATATTTAGCCATTTTGAGAATTTTTATTTTTTTTTCTCACCTAGTTGCTCCCAATGCGAACTATCAAGCACACAAGGTATTTGTGTGAGTTGTCAATATTACCAAAGACATAGGGTAATAGAAAGGGAGGTTACTGCTCAACTTTATAGCAGATGAATTGTTGAGCTGAATATTTCATATTCTGCTTCTGTGGAGTCACTTAAGCATTTCCATCAACTCAGATTCTAGGTTTCTTTCCCATCTCTTTTCTTCTTCCTTTTAAAAAATTGAAGAAGTTTTATATGAGGAATAATAATTATATACATTTATGGGATACAATGTGATGCTTTGAGATATATACATACACGCATTGTGGAATAATTGAATCAAGTTAATTAACATATCTATCACCATCTACTTATCATTATTTTGTATGTTTGGTGAAAACATTTAAAACCTACTCAACAATTTTGAAATATATAGTACATTATTATTAACAATGGTCTTCATGCTGTACACTTGTTTCAGTTGGACAGGAGGTATGAGTTTTAGTGATCTTCCCCTTTAACTGCTTCCAGCAACTCCAACAAAACCCTGCTTAGCTGCCTTTAAGGATGCCAACATTTACTCTTTCTTTCAGGGCTTGGCACTGATGGTTGGAATGACGGTGGCTGTTGGCTTGGTGTGACTTGAAAGCCTAGCCTGCCCCAGAGTATTTCCATTAGTGGTCAGACAAGAGTATCTGCAATTCTTACTATTACAGCCTTTCCTCTCTCTTGCTCATGACTTCTAGAAGAGCCCTGAGTCTGCTGCCCAGAAAAAGAAAACCTCATAACCAACTTTCATGCCCCACCAGTCATTACCATTTTTTGAAAGGGAAAAGTAAATCTTCAGGTTGGTTAGAGATTAGAGACAAAGAAGGGGAGGGATGGAAAAATAGCCCAAGCTTCTACCAGGAAGGCAGTGTGATCCATGTTGAGTCAACTCTGATAGCTAGGGTAAGAGCGGGAGTATGTTCAGATATAGGACAAGGTGGCTTTGAAGGTATGGAATAGAAGCAGGAACTCCAAAGGATAGGTTTGTGTATGCATGTGGTACATACTGTGCAGAGGAGAAAAGATATTGGCTTCCCAGCTTTGTGTATGGCTGCTTCTGATCCTATAACCCTGACTGACTCAGTGACCTTGCCTGACCTTAGAGGAATTTTGCCGATGGACTGCCTCATGAGCTTAGCAAAGCAAAGTAGCTTGGATAATTCTATATTTTAGGGAGAGGCAAGAATCTGTACAAAATATGAAGGTTGCTGCCTTGCTTTTTATTTGCCCCTAATAATTTTTATAGTCGATATAATCTATAGTTTTTCCCCCAGAAGGACTCAGTAGATTACGTACTTAATATTGATTTATTTAAATTTCTAGTTTTAGCAGAGAGAGGTTTCTCTTTAGTCTTTCCGCAGACAGGTAAAATGCTGAGTTAAACACATAAGGAGTCCAAATTAAAGGAATATGGATTATTTGGTATCTTATTTATCTTTAGAACGTTTAGCAATCCTCTTTCTTTAAATAGGGAACTTGTGAATCATTGAGATTGGGATGCAATAATTTATATATACATTTATGACTTACTTTTAGGATTTTTAAAATTATGAATTTATCTTGATTTCCACTTTAATTTATAAATTTTGGAAAAGCTGGTATTGATTTTCTTATATGTGTGAAGAAAACAATCATTTCTGAATTTAAGTCTAAAGTATTAAATTGCACTGAATGGTATAAAAACAAAATAAAAAGTGCCTTGAAACCTTCTATCACTACTCAGAATGATCCACTGTTAATATATTGGTCTACTTTCTTGTCTTTTTTCTATTCAGGCATATTAGTGCATATATAAATACACATACTAACATGCTTAAGATGTATATATATTTATACCTAAAATAAATTTGTAATATTCTGAATAAATAGTTTTAAGTGATGCTTTGTTACCTAACAATTGTCATTGGGTTTTTCGCAAAAACATGAAGTTTAAAGCATCCAGAGGAAAAGAATATATGGAGGCTTCATATTTTATCTTACCACCCATGCTGTTGGGTATTTTAGCCATTTCCAATTATTTGTTATTTAATATTACAATGAATATTTTTGAATATAAAAGTTCTATTTCCCTTTGAAATAATTAAAGGGTCAGAGGACATGAATGACTATTTAAAAAATATATTTGATGCATATTTTAAATTTACCTCTGGAAGGAGTTTATCAGTTTCTTTCTTCATGGCATATAAAGCATAATTTCATTGTATTCTTATGGTCATGGAGTAAAGGATGCTATGAACAACTTTGCCAGTTTTCTGGGCAAAGCTCTCATGTTTTTAAAAATTATTTTAATCTTTTAATCTCTGACTGCTACATTATTACCTCTGTAAGAAATATTCTTTATCCTTCCCCTTTTTTAGTCTTGAAAAATAATCATAATGCTTTCCTCATAAGGAAATTGGGAAACACAAATATGCATAAAATGCTATATAAGTATTAGGAATTATTGTTTGTAAGCCATTATGGTGATAATGAGAAATCTGCATAAATACAGTCAATTGCAAAGAACATACCCTAAGTTTTGATATCCTAATCTTAGACAGATGCTCCTGGTACCTACATTGCCTTTATTCAGCTCTCTTCTGATTTTAACCACAGTGTGGTAGACAGTTTGTGAAAGCTCGAATTCTTTTTCTGCCAGGATCTTGCTGGAAGCTCTTGCAGGTATCTCTTACATTCTTCCCCAGGGTCTTTTCCAACACAGAGATCTCCCAGCTGGCTTGAATTTTGTTGCCTAAAGGTGCAGGGATTGGGGAGGGATGAATCCCCAGAGGACACCCTTCAACCAATGGGAGATGGGAGGTAGTGGAAAAACGTTCCAATCTCCTATATTTCTGGTAGACAATTCTGGGAGGTCTTCCAGCTATGCTTCTCAGAGCTTCTGGCAGAGTACCGCTCTTGTTGCCTACAGCAGAAACCTCAGTAAAGCACCATATAATGACTTTTCTCTTTCTGACTCTCTCTCCTCCCTCATTCCTGTTTCCTAGGATCAGCTTGGAAATAAACTAACTGCAACCAAGTCTTTGTTCTCGGCTCTTCTCTGAGGGAAACCTGAACTACGATATCATCCCTTTCCCTTCTTCTCCAACAATGCAGAGCTCTTTCCCATTCCCTTGGAGAACATGCAGTTAACTAACTCAGCCATTGCATATTGAGGGTCAGTCCTATGCCAGGCACTGCTTTGTGGAGGATGTGGAGACAGACTCAGATTCTGGCCATTTTGGAGGTACATTCTAGTGGGGCAGGCAGAAAATGAGCACAATAAATAAGCGACATGTTAGACTTCAGAAGTGCTAAGGGGAAGAAAGGTAGGAAATGACTGGGGAAAGGGATGCATTGCAATTTCAGATAGGATGGCCAGGAGAGGCTTTATTGAGGTCTCATTTGCACAAATATCTCAAGAAGGTGAGCCACATCAAGACATGTTGGAAAAATAGTCCATCTGAGGAAACGGCAAATGCCTGAGCCCTAAGGTAGGATCACTTCTGGATCATTTAGGAATAGTGAGAAGACCATTGTGGATGAAGAGAGGTGAAGGAGAAGGAGGTGCTATTGTCAGAGAGGAAGCAAGGTACTAAACAGGTCACATAGGAGCCTTAAGGTCTTTGGTATTTACTTTAAGTTTTAAAATTTATTTAGTTATTTATACTTTGTGGAAATTAGCAGTGACAGGGAAGCTATGACTTTATCTGTTGGGGTCCTAAACTTGATATGTAATACTTGTACGTATTTTGGGGTACATGTAATGTTTTGATACCTATGTAATGATCAAGTGCAGGTAATTGGGGTGTCTATCACCTCCAATATTTACCTTTTCTTTGTACTGGGAACATTACCATTCTTTTCTTCCAGCTATTTTGGAATATACAATAAATTATTGTAAGCTATGACTAAATTGAATTATTGTTAGTTATAGACTGAATTGTGTATACATTGGAGTCCAAATTAAAGGAATACAGATTATTTGGTATCATATTTATCATCAGAACATTTAGCAATCCTTTCTTTAAATAGGAACTTGTGAGTCATTGAGATTGGGATGTAATAATTTATATACTAGGATTTTTAAATCCTATAGTGCTATCAAATGCTATAACTTATCCCTCCTATCTAACTGTATATTTTAATTTCTGTGGGGAATTACTGAAGAATATTGAGCAGAAGAATCTCAAGGTCAAATGGATTATTCTGGCTGCTATATGGAGAATAGTCTTCTGGAGAACAAGGGTGAAGAAGAAGCCAGTTATGACTTATTGCAATAATCCAGGAGAAATATTATGGCAATTTGAACCTGAGTCTTAGCAGTAGAGGTGGTGAGAAGCATTGAATTCTATATATTGTGAAGCTGGAGTTGATAGAATTTGCTGATGGATGGGGTGGAGGGTAGGAGAGAGGTAAGGAGGCATGGACAGTTCCAGTGTGCTTGGGCTAAGAAACTAAAATAATTATGTTTGCCATTTACTAAGCTGAGGAAGCAAGCAGGAAGAGAAGATTGGAGGGGTGTATGTGAGCTCAAATTTCCGCATACGAAACATGTTTTCTATTTATTACTCTCCAGGAGGAATGTCAAAGAAAATAGGTGGTTGTATATATGAGTCTGGATTTAAGAAACAAGGTCAGGGCTAGATAGGTAAATTAGGGAGTCACTAGTATGTAGATGATATTTTGAAACCTTGGAACTGGAAGAGATTTGCAATGGAGTATGTATAATAGAGAAAAGAAGAAATTCAAGGATGATATATTAGTTTTCTAGAGCTTTCATAATGAAATACCACAGACTGGATGGCTGAAACAACAGAAATTAATTTTCTTGCAGTTCTGAGGGCTGAAAGTCCAAGATTGTGGTGCCAATAGGGCTCTTTGGAGGCGTCTCTCCTTGGCTCACAGATGTCTGCTTTCTCACTGTGTTTTCACATGTTCTTTCCTCTGTGTGTGCATATCCCTGGTGTCTTCATGATCCTATAAAGATACCAGTCATATTGGATTGAGGGGGGTCTCCCTTATGCCCTAATTTAACCTTAATATTATCCTTTTAGGGGCTCTATTCCCAATACAGTCAGATTTGAACATACTGGGGAATAGGGTGTCAACATATACTTTTTTTGGTGGCGGCAGGGAGGGGACACAATTCAGGCTATAACACGTGGATATCTTGGACATTCTGAAATTAGGATGGTCGGTAGATAAGAAAAAATGATCAAGTAAGACTGAGATGGAGAGGACAGAGAGGTTTAGAGAAAAAATTGGAGGTATATGAAACAAGGAAAGCACTTTGAAAAAGAAAAGGGAACAGTTATGTCAGAGGCTGCTTATATGTCAAGTAAGAGAAAGACTGAGACTGAATATTGAATTTAGAAATCTGGAGGCCATGGTTACCTTGATAAGATTAGTTAGTGGTAGACTGGTGGGGATGAGTCTCTTACTGGAGTGAATTCAGGATTAAATAAAGGAAGAAAAGTCAGAAGCAAGCAAGAAAGACAGCTCTTTCAAGGAGTTTTAAAAAGCAGTTGCCTTAGAAATTCATGTTGTAGCCTTGAATTTCAGCCTTATTAATGGAGAGGAGTTAAGATTGGTGAATTCACTGATGTGCAGGAACATGGAGTAAGCTCCACAAAATTAGCTAAAACTTGGACATCCCACTCTAAGATAGTGTGGCAGACAGAATAATGGTATCCTGAAAATGCCCACGCCCTCACCTCCAGAACCTTGAATAATGTTTGCCAGGTCTTATACTCTGAACAGAGAAATACGTAAAGATGGTTAAAATGACTCTCTCTAGAAGAAACATCCAACATGTTACTGCCCTGAGCTCTCTAGAGGGAACCCTTTTCCCTAACCTTGCTAAAGCCTGCCGTCTTAGCTTTCTTTTGGATTCTGTGGACGAAGCAGAATCTTTTCAACAAATTCTTTTGTTTACCTAAGTTGACCAGAGATGCTTATAAGGAAAGAGACCTAAGTGACGCTCTGCTCCTTGCATTTGGAACGCCTCGCCACAACCCAATTTCACTTCCAGTTTCAGTCCCGTGTCTAGGCTATTTTACCATATGGACTTGATAGTGTGATGGTAATATTAGGTGTCCACTTGACTGGATTGAGAGGTGCCTAGATGGCGGGTAAAGTATTGTTTCTGGGTGTGTCTGTGAGGGTGTTGCCAGAAGAGATTGACATTTGAGTCGGCAAACTGGGAGAGGAAGATCCACCCTTAATGTGAGTGGACACCATCCAATTGGCTGTCAGCCTAGTGAGAGCAAAGCAGGTGGAAGAAGGGAGAATGAGCTCCCTGGCTGGGTCTTCTCACTCTAGTTTTCTTCCCATGGCAGAGGCTTGCTTCTACTCCCCCTGCCCTTAAACTTCAGACTCCTGTTTCTTCAGCCTTTGGCTGCAGACTGAAGGCTGCACCATCAGCTTCCCTGGTTTTGAAGCTTTCAGATTTGGACTCAGCCATTACCAGACTTTTTCTTTCCCCAGATTGCGGATGGCTACCGTGGGACTTTGCCATGTAATCACATGAACCAATTCTTCCTAGTAAACTCCCTTTTATAATACGTATATTCTATTTGTTCTGTCCCTCTGAAGAACCCTGACTAATACTGGTGGGATTGTCTACCTTTTCTTTTTCTTGGAGTCTTTTCCTTGCTGATTGACTGGATGGCAAATAAAAAATTGCTCTAATTTGTTTAGGTGCAGTGCTCAGGCCAGTAATCCCAGCACTTTGGGAGACTGAAGCAGGACAATTGCTGGTATCCAGAAGTTTGAGACCAGCCTGGGCAACATTAGCAGGACCCTGTCTCTACAAGAAAAAAACAAAACAAAACAGAAATTAGTCAGGCATGGTGGCGTATGCCTGCAGTCCCAGATACTTGGGAGGCTGAGGTGGCCGGATCTCTTGAGCCCAGAAGTCCAGGCTGCAGTGAGTTGTGATCATTTCACTGCCCTCAGCCTGGGTGACAGAATGAGACCCTGACTCAAAAAAAGAAAGTTATTCCTATTTACTACAGTGAACTTCTACGGTTAGAGCTACAGTCAGATTTTTCTCTACTAACACCTATTCCAGCACCTTACTGTAGGGAACCAGGAAACCAAATTAATATATCCTGGTCTCTGCTGATGTGGATAGCTATCAAAAGACCATAAGTTGGACCAAATGCTTTAGCCAAATGAGAGCAATGTTAGATTGCTCTGTTTTAGAGTGGTGTGTATATCAGATATTGATTATTCTCCTTAATAAACAATGACAAAAAACTTCTATGGTTGATAACAATAAGCATCTATTTAGCTTATGAGTCTACAGGATTTATCTGATCAGGCCTGGGTTTGGCTCTTCCCATGTGTTTACTGTCGGCTGTACGTTCAGAAGGTGACTCTGCTGACCTTGGGTAGGCCCTCTCACAAGTCTAGGTGGCATCTAAGATAGCTTTGGTGGGGGTGACTGGGGCAGCTCAGCCCTGGTCCTTGAATCTCTCATCTTTCTCCTGGGAGAAGATGGGCAGCTTGGTCAAGTTCTTATGGCATAGCAGAGGGTAAGAGCAAGCAAGCACCCTCGTGCAAGTGCCTCTCATGTCTCTGCTTGTGTCACACTTGTCAGTTGTCCCCTTGGGGCAACTTGGGCCATTCTAGCTCCGGAGCTTCCAACCAGTTAGCCAAGACTCACTGAATGTGCAACCAAACTCACCTATTTTCTCTGCCCAATTTTGCTTCTTTGAAAGCAAGTCCTGTGACTGAGTACAGAATGAGAGCACCATTGAGAGCACCACTGAGCTATAGGCACATGGTCTAGAGACAAGGAGGAGCGACAAACTGGGACCATTATTATTTTTGATCTACCAAAGGGGTAATTTTCCTTATTTCTTTTTCTTCTGTATTTCTTATTGCTTATTTATTTCTATTTATTTATTTATTTATTTATTTTGCTTTCTGTGTTTTATGATCTTTCTACAATAAATACCTAAAGCTTGGGTAATAAAGAAAAGCTTCCAAACAAGAGCAGATTGAAATAATAAAAAACCTAGAAAGAACTGTATGGTATGTACGCTTGGCTATCATGTGGCCTAAAGTACTTAGTAATCGATTGAAATTTACTGAAGCAACTAACTTGGTGAATACGTTATTCTCAAACTTGGTTAAGTACCTCTTTTTCTTTCTTTATTCACTGTGACTAGAGATGATAAAGGAACGCTGAAATGCATATTGCTCTTATAGACTTGAACATACTAGTGATATTCTTGCTGGGATTAAGTGCTGCATGCTGGTCTGCCAGAAACCAAACCCAATGACTTGTCTATTTCTGTAAGCTGAATAAAGTAAGTTTGGAATGTTGTAAAACTTTAAGACTATGCACCAGAGTTGACTCCTTTATTTTTTTATTTCTGCATGACATTTTTAGGGTGTAAGGCATCAGTATGATTTCAGAGACATGAGGCATGCAATGTAAGCTTACATTCTCCTTGAATGTAAGCTTGCAGCAGGGAACACATCAGTCCTGTTCATAGTGACACTTCCAGAGCCAAGCACAGCGCCTGTTTATTATGTGAATAAAGACACACCATCATTGAAATATTACACTTAAGAACCATATGTGTTAATTGCCCAATTCATCTTTTAAAAAAACTTAATGGTTATAAAGGAAACAATTAACACAGTTTTTTTTTCCCCTGGTAAAAATAGACACTTGTATCTCTGCCTCATCTAAAAATACTTTCAATATACATTTGGTTAATTATAAGTAATATTCACTCTTTAGTAGTGGTGGGGGTTTTACGATGAGAATCAGAAGTACAGTTGACTAAAATATTTATGGTGAAACAACTGTCTGGGATTAATGAATTGATATACTGGCATAGTAAACTTTCTAAGGAATGTTGATTCTGAAGAAAATCTGTAGGCAGTGCAGTTGCTCACGCCTGTAATCCCAGTGACTTGGGAGGTTGAGGCCAGAGGGCTGCTTGAGCCCAGGAGTTCAAGATCAGTCTGGGCAGTATAACAAGATACCCATCTTTAAAAAAAATTAAAAATTAGCTAAGCATGGTGGTGTGTGCCTGTAGTCTTAGCTACTCAAGAGGTTGAGTGAGAAGATTGCTTGAGCCCAGGAATTTGAGGCTGCAGTGAGCTGTAATTGTACCACTGCACTCCAGCCTGGGTAACAGAGCAAGACCCTGTCTTTTTTTTTTTTTTTTTTTTTTGAGACTGAGTTTCGCTCTTGTTACCCAGGCTGGAGTGCAATGGCGCGATCTCGGCTCACCGCAACCTCCGCCTCCTGGGTTCGGGCAATTCTCCTGCCTCAGCCTCCTGAGTAGCTGGGATTCCAGGCACGCGCCACCATGCCCAGCGAATTTTTTTGTATTTTTAGTAGAGACGGGGTTTCACCATGTTGACCAGATGGTCTCGATCTCTTGACCTCGTGATCCACCCACCTCGGCCTCCCAAAGTGCTGGGATTACAGGCGTGAGCCACTGCGCCTGGCCCTCAAGACCCTGTCTTAAAAAATAAAGGAAGGAAAATCTGTACCTCACAATCTATTCAATAAAGTACTGTTCCATTGATTGTATTGATTATATGTGCAGACCTAAGGGAATGTGTTTGTATGCCGGCAGTGAGGTGGTGATTGCATGTGTTTGTGTGGTTGTGGTTAAGATTATGTGAAAACAGATGACAAGGTTACAATAAGAAAATCTTAGAAAATCCACTCATTCTTTTTTCTCAGGAACAAAAAAGAACAGTCAAAAGCACAAAAGCACCTTGGCATTGTTTAAAGCGAATTCATTTTAGGTCATGGTGTCCCCTATTCAAGTGTTAGAAGCAATTTAGATGATATTTTTTCTTAGTCTTAATTTTGATCTAAAGCTTTCTGATCAACAGTGCCCAAATAATATTCAATGCTGGGCAGTGACCCAAAGATTTCTCATAGAAAAGCTGGATAGTCAGCAGCCTTGGATAACCCAAGTCTGTCGTTCTGTTCTACATTTCCTCCTTCAATTTTCACATTGAGGACCACAACAGAAATTTATTTTCTCAAAGTTCCAGAGGCTGGAAGTCTGAGATCAAGGTGTCTGTAGGATGACGGACATGGAGGAAGAATCTATTGTTGCTTCTCTCGCTGGCTTGTAAATGGCCTTTTCCCTGGGCATCCTCATGTCGTCTTCCCTCTGCATATTTCTGTGTTCAAATTTCTCCTACTTGTAAGAACATAAGTCATATTGGATTAGGGCCGACCTAATGGTCTCATTTTATCTTACTTACTCCTTTAAAGATTCTGTCTCCAGTATGGTTACAGTCTTAGACACTAGGGGTTAAGACTTCAACATATGAATTTAAGGTGGGGGGCGGTCACAATTCAGTGCATAGCAACCTATCTTCATCAGAGTCTGTCTGCCTTGAGGATCCAATTCTAAACCTAGTGATAAGATAAGGATCATGACCTCTTTAGCAGGAGGGATTTGCCTAAGTCATCCGAGTTGAGATGCCAAGACCCACATATCCACAAAGATGGGATCTTCTCAAAGCAGTACTGAATTTTCCAAATTTTCACATCTGGCCCTTCTCATTGGTTCCTGAAATGCATGCTCCAGCTTCCCCATATAAGTCTATCTGGGTGGTGACTAGACAGTCTGCTTAGCTGATAAAAAACCTGTCTCTCCTTGGATAGACACTTTCATCTAGGGTTAAGCATCAGTATTATTATTAGATTAAGCATTATACAGCTGCTTCAGAAAAGAAGACAAAGAAAAGATGTACTTTTATTCGACCAAGCAAATGAACAAACAAACATTACAAATGAGATTCTGATACAAATTCTAATCAAAGATCAATGCCTCCCTACTACCAAATGTTGCCTGAGATCTTACACGAAAAAGTGACTAGCATTGTCACTTCCATGCTAACAAGCAGCACCACCTTCAAGAAATTGCTGTTTGCACATGGAGTCACCATTCAGATGCAAATAAAATATTAACAACATTAAAATTGAGACTTGCCTCACCACTTCCCTATGCAATTAAATAATCATAATAGCTGTTTACTAAATGCCAATCATAACTCTACAAGGTAGGCATTATTTTTAATCCCTGTTTTCAGAGAAGAAAACTAAGCCTTAGGATGTCTGTGTTAGTCTGTTTGAGCTGTTATAATAAAAGACCATAAATGGGGTAATTTATAAATAAAAGAAATATATTGGTCACAGTTCTGTAGTCCAGGAAATTCAAGATCACAGTACCAGCAGATTCAGTGTCTGGTGAGGAATTTTTCTCTGCTTCCTAGACAGCACTTTCTTGCTGCATCCTCACATGGCAGAGGGGAAACTAAGTTTCCTTATGTTCCTTCTGTAAGGATGCTAACCCAATTTATGAAGGGTTTGCCCTCATGAGCCAGTCACCTCCTAAAAGTCCCACCTCTTCGTACTATTGTGCTGAGGATTAGTTTTCAACATACGAAATTTTGGAGGAAGGAAACATTCAGACCATAGCAATGTCTAAGTAGATTATTTAAGTCACATAACTAGTAAATAGTTCACATAGTGTTTGAATTTGGATATGCCTAAAATTTAAGCACATCCTTTACCACCTTGAATACTGCTAGCTGCTTTCCTCTAGCTTGTATCTATAGCCAAGTGGTTCGTCCTAACCTAGGTAGGCTAACTTCTGGCATCTAGCCCCACTTGCCAGACCATTTGGAATCAGCATGTCTTGAGGAAAATGCCTCCGTGATAGGACACACCTATTGACTCAGGTAAAAAGTCTAGCCCTCAGCTTCTGCTGTTCTTTTGTGTTCTTGTGTCTGGCTTGCGACACTTGTCCTACTGCCTGTGCTTTGCATTTTAAAGTCGATCCTCTAAAACACCTACAAACTTTTCAGAATGACTAACATTTTCATTTGCAAAATACTCAATGAGTATTTTATGTTGTAATTTAAAATGCTTCCAATAGTCAGCTCTTAGGAAAATCTGGCTCTTAGTGCGGAAATGGAGTATGTGACAGACATCTGTCCAATTACAGTACTGATAATAGAAAAGCTTCAAAAAATCCACACCTCATAATATGTTAATGCAGGGCAATACTTCTTAGCAGTTCTTATAGAATCTTGTCTTTTGCACAACAAAAGGCAATTCTCCATTTCAATGTGGATATTGAGCAAATGAAAATTGACTTTTTATGTTTGAGAGGACAGAAGAATAAAGATACTTGGCTTGAGATAATTGCTTACACTGTTGGTGAAAGCCAAAGTTGTTTCTTGTAATGCAATAATGACTGCATTTTAAATAACACAGATGGGTTTCACTCTATGCACATAGATAAATAGTTGTATGGTAATCAAATTTTTGTAAATGAAATTACATTTGAAGAACACAATACTCATAAATTAGTTATAATTTTTATAACAAATTTTTTTGTACAAATAATTGCTCGATATTCGCTATATAACTTTAGCTATTTAATTATGGCAATAAATTTGTTTTAAAAAGGAGGCAGAGCAAGGTGGCTGAATAGAAGCCTCCACCGAGCATCTTCCCTGTAAGAACACCAAACTGGATAACTTTCCACACAAAAAAGCACCTGAATGAGAACCCAAAAATCAAGTGAGCAGTCACAGCACCTAATTTTAACTTTGTATCACTGGAAGAGGCACGGAAGGGGATAGAGAAAAATAGTCTTGACTCCCTGATGCCATGCCTTTGCCATCCTCTGGCAGTAGCTGTGTGGTATGGAGAGAGCATCTGTGCACTTGAAGGGAGAGAGAGTGTGGTGATTCTGGGACTTTTCATTGGAGCTCAGTGCTGACCTGTCACAGTGGAAAGCAACCCTGGGAAGAACTCAGCCAGCACCCATGGAGGGAGCATTTAGACCAGTTCTAGCCAGAGGGGAATCACCCATCCCAAAAGTCAGAACCTGAGTTCTGGCTTCTGGCAAGCCTTGCCAATGTGGGCTAAAGTGCTCTGGGGTTTTAAATAAACTTGAAAGACAGACTAGGCCATAAGGACTGCAGTTCCTGGGCAAGTCCTGGGGCTGTGCTGGATTCAGAGCCCCTGGACTTGGGGAGGCATGTGAGATACTAGCGGGGTCAGCCTAGGGACTCCTTGCACCACCCCTCCCCCAACCCTAGATAGCACAGCTCGCATCTCTAGGAGAGATTCCTTCCTTCCACTTGAAAAGAGGAGAGGGAAGAGTAAAGATGACTTTGTCTTGCAACTTGGATACCAGCTCAGCTCAGTAGGCTAGGGTACCAGGCAGAGTTTCGAGGCTTCTATTACAGGCCCTAGCTCCTGGATGACATTTCTAGATGCACTCTGAGCTAGAAGGGAAGGATCTAGTCCTGGCAGGATTCATCATCTGCTGACTCAGGAAGTTCATATTTTATGAAATTACACAGTAGGCATTTATTTTTCAGATCATTTTTGAACATTACTCCTACATTAATAAAATATTCCTATGTTGCTTTAGTATTTATTACAATAAAAAGGGTTTGAAATACAGCTGTTCTTTATGCATAAAATACTTGGCCAGGACCAGTACTGCCAGAGGAAAAAAACTGTATTAAATGGCTATTTCCGCACCTAAATGATGTCTCAATCTGAATTTATTTGGCTACACTAAAGAATGCAGTATATTTAATTTTCCATTTGCATGATGTATTTGTGTGATAGATAATATTTTAAATTGAAAAGTTTGTTTTAAGTTATTTTTACGGTGAATACTGTTTTCAGCTCTTTTTATATTGTACATAGTTTTTTTAATGAAATCTACTGGCATATGTTCTGTAGACTGTTTAATGACTGGATATCTTCCTTCAACTTTTGAAATAAAAAAACCCAGTGTTTTCTTACTTGTATACTGTTTTAAAGTCTATTTAAAATTATCATTTGACTTTTTTTCTGTTAAAATATGCTTTCTGAAAAAAAAAACTATAGTTATATTGTCTGATATCAGAGTGCATAATCTTTGGATGAGTATATAAATTATACATTTCTGGAGATTGAGCAATTAAATATTAATTTTTAGTAATATAATGACTGTAATATTATTATAATGATGGTATTATTAGTAATAGTAATTGATAACAGAATAAAAGATTTATATCTTTTATTGTTATAGGGTTATATCTGAGGGAGTTAGCAGGAGAGCGCCACACTGTGAGTTCCAATTGTGAGTTCTTTATTGCCGGCAACCAAGAGGTGGTTAATGCTCAGAATTCTCTTGGCCCCGAGGAAGGTGCTTGATTTCTTTTTATACCTTGATTTAGGTAGGGGAGGGGCATCCTAGCTGAAGCAGAATTTTACAGAAGCAGAATGAGCAGGTTGGAGGGACGTGGTTGCAAACAGAGTATTTTCCAAATAATCACCATGTGGGGTCCAAGGAGAGTTAAACACAATAGCAGGTGTGTTTGCCAAGCAGGATGTAGTTACAATGGTTATATGGTAGGATAAGCACAGGGTCAGCATGACATAAGCACAGCATCAGTGTGGCCCAGTTATGTACCCGACGGAGACATGGCAGGGAGGGAGAGGCAAAAAATGGAGTTTACAGCTGAGATGGAGTCAGGCTAGCACAAGGTAGGCTGTCACAAAAGTTGGACACCCAAAATTAGTGTTAGACAGCTACCACACCCTGCTGCAACTGCTCAGGATTTCCATTCTTCATCCAGTGGGATTCTGTAAATTCCATAGAGACTCTTCCTTATTGTTTCTACTTTTATTTTCTTAACACATCATATATGTTATTAGAGAATAAAGCAATTGTAAGTAATTAAGAGAATAAACTGTTTCTTGGTTGTTAGAATAGCATGGTATGTATTTATGCTGTGGGGCAAGAGATTCATCTCCTATTTAAAATAATGTATTGTGAACATTCAGTGTTATATATTGTAGAAAAATAAATCCCTGAGGAATAATTTGCTTTTAATATTAAAAAACATAATCTTCCTAATTAAAAAGGTTATTGTTACTAAAAAGCCAGAACTCAGATTTCCCCTTCTAGATTTTTTTTTGTGTGTTCTTTTGTTGTTTTAATCGGGAGAAAGAGAGAAATTGCCTAATGCCGATTTCAGCATATGGCCTTATCTTGGGAGCAGTCCCAAAGTTTTGACAAAAATTGTAAAACATTAAAAATAGGATTTTATGTGCTACTTTTTTGGGCTTGGCTAGAGGACAGGACAATTACACAGTGGTTTTATGAGTCCTCCTGATGTATAATATTTATCTTTATTTGCTCTTCATTTATATTTAGTGCATGTTGTAAAACTGTGTAAGGCTATCAAGTAACTTTAAAAGTTATAATGGGAAACGGCTCTTAATGGTTTTAACAGATTCACTTTGAAGAGTATTAAAGACACATTCAGCTGAATAAAGCAGCCTCTATGCATCATAGGCTTAATTCATACACATAATAAAATCTTTTCATGTGCTTGCAGAAATAACGCAAAGATCAATAACCGGAAGGAAGCCAGAGGGATGAAAATACATGGTAGATGAGGCTTGTTTTGCACAAGGCAGGAAAAAGAATATTTAAAGCTTGCTGACAGATTATCATCGTCTGCTTTACATTTTGCCTGCTATATGACAAAAGAGTTACATCTATTTTCAGAATTTTAATCAAAACCACTGAAGGAGAGAAGTGGGCATTTAGAAAAATGAACCTACTGGGTGACTAAGGACCTTTAGCAAAATAGTACATTCTCAGTATCATGTTATCTCTCTTTATTTTACAAAGACTTCATCTTCAAGTTTTGTTGGGCAACTAGATTGTATAGCTTGTGAATTTCTGATAATTAATGACAATGATACATGATGATATCAATTTCTTTAATTCTTGCCTTTAAAAAATGTTGCAAGATAAAATAATAAATAACTGGTTCTTGATATATTTGGCATTTAAAAAATACACACTTAGTTGAAATCACTCTAGACATTTAAAAATCACACTGGCCTTATGAATATTTGTACATGAAAAGTGGAAAGAAACAGATCATCTTAAGTATAATAGTGCCCCATTGATAGCATGAGTTAAGACAGTTGGCTTGGATGGCCTTGTGAATATCTTTTGCCTTCATCACAGTGTCACCTGTTCTTCCCAAAGGTTTGCAGGTGAAATCAAGAGATATGAGAGAATATTTGCAAGATAAGGTAGAATCTTTCTTTGGTCAATGACATGGAGATTGGGCAAGCTGAGTTTAGCAACTCAAGCTTAGTGATGAAAGGCAAATAACGCCAGCCCCCCATAGTGAGAAGTAATTGTGACTTTGAGATGCTAGAGAGCTCAGACTTGTTTAAAACAGCAACTATTGCTCAATTCTAATTAATGATTTTCAATCAATTTCCAAGAATTTCCTTGTGTTTAGGTTTGAAACAATCTACTGTTAAAGCCATGGGTACACGTTGGATGTTATGGTAATACAAAGGAAATGGTTAGACAATACACCCATTTATGGAAGTTCCTGTGGTCCACCTATGAAAGACAAGTTGACAATTATAGTGGCTGCTGTTGTCAGTCCTGGGCTGTTGGGTGCTGCAGCATTTCACCCCGGCCATTTGACACAGTTGATGGATGTCATATCGTTCCACTGATACTTTTTTGTAAGATAATTTTTATATAACCAAATCCTTATTTCATTTATAATGAGGTACTATAAATGAGTTACCTGAAATAATATGTTTGTCTGTTATCTTTCACTATTTCTACTTCATATTAATTTTTAGCTATAAAATTGATAAGCTGATTGTTACTATCTCTTTCCCTCTTTTACTCTTTGGTTGTCCAATTTTATTTTAATGTCAGAGAATTTCCTTTACTAGGAACAGTGCATTACAATAAAATATTTAAAAGTAAACTACTTAAATTTGCATGCCAAAAATAATAATAAAACTCAATGGAACTTGAATTGTTAAACTCAACCTTCATGCAGTTTGATAATTGTATTTCAGTGCTACTGCACTATGACTTCCTTGCAACTTTTTCCCCTATAGACAAAATTAAAACTGAATTCAGGAAATTCCAGGGGGCTTTGTACTTGTTGTTAATACTGTTGTTGCTTTGTTGATCCACTGTATGGGTAGAATAGGTATAATTTTTAGTACACTTAACCTATTGTCAAAGTCAAGATCATAAAGTCTTCCAGCAACATCATAACCTTGGCTTTAAAATATCCCTTTTGAAATCATTCACTGAAAGAGTACCTACTGTGAGTCTGTCTTCCTTTACAAAAGGAAAAGTTATAAAGATGAATAATATGCATTCTCCACGTTCACAGTCTAGTGAAGGTGATGGTAGATACAATTTAAATGCAGTCAGAAAATAAAGGTCATGTAATATAACATATTTTGTACATTGATAAATGATTTTATACTTTGAACAAACTTATTTCAGTATTTATTTTAGTTTCTACCTATGTAACAATTTCAAACAACTATTTTCTCTTTAATGTTTCTAATATCTTATGTACTATCAATGTGAAATTAGTAATACGAACTCCACTTATCCCTAGTGCTGAAATGTTCATATATTGAATAGTATTTGGATTTACCAATTACATTAGTGATTCTAAGGAAAGCATAGAAACATTTAAAAAAATATAAGATAAAAAAATTCAGGAGGTAAATTTAGTCATTTCTTATGTTTTTACAGTCATTGTCTTTCACTGGCTCTGAAGTGAACAACAACAAACATCCTTTACTCCTGGTCTTGATACCAGTTCTGAATAGGGTGGGGAGGAAATTGGGAGGTTTGTTTAATAGTTTCTCTATGAAGTAGAATGTAATTGTAACAGATACTGTCCCGGTAACCTTTGTACCTGATCAACCTATGCAGACCTGTGTTGAGGTAGCCTAGCTCATGGGGTTGGCTTTGTGTCACTCTGTGTTTTAGCACTCCGGTGTCCTGTAGTGCCAGAAACCCAGTCCTGAATTCCAATCTGTGGGACCAAGACCCTGATGTTTTCTGCATGGTGCATATCATCCTTCCTATATGACCAGCAACCTGTCTTCCTTCTCTGAGCATAATCAGGAACCAGTCATGTCATGTATCCTCTGCTTGGTCCATCCCATCTCTCTTTCTTCTTGTTCTTTTTTGAGATAGAGTCTTGCTCTGTTGTCCAAGCTGGAGTGCAGTGGCATGATCACGGTGCTCTGCAACCTCTGCATTTCAGGCTCAAAGAATCCTTTCACCTCAGCCTCTCGAGTAGCTAGGACTACAGGTGTATGCCACCACACCTGGCCAATTTTTGTATTTTTTGTAGAGCTGGAGTTTTATCATGTTGCCCAGTCTGGTCTTGAATTTGATCAGCCTGCCTTGGCTCCCAGAACATCTCATCTTTTGGATTGGACCTTCTTGAGTAGTTGGACCTATGTAAACCAGACTGACGACTGTATCTGACTTTGAAAAAAAAAAATACATCAATTTGTTGGCTACTCCTACAGTGCAGTTGAGTATCCAGTACTCTTTAATGTGGACTTTTCCTCCCTTCTCTGGGTGACAGTGAGGTCATCGTGTTCTGTGGTGTAACCTGTCTGAGACTCAACAATATTTGCATAAGAGTCCATAGTGTTTTAGAGCTTTTTAGAACAAAATTAGAACCCTGGAACTATCAGTCAAGTGGACCTCCCAGGACATCATGCAGTCTCACTTCCACAGGACCGTACTAAGGAAATGAGCAAAATTACAATGTCAAAATCATTTGGCAAGGAATTTTTTTCCCTTGCTTACATCTAATTGGTCTCTAGTCATGAGATATGCTCATATAGAATTAACTTCAGATTTTAAAAATATGGAGTATGTGAGTTCTGGTTTTAATTGCTTCCTTGGCAATTAAATGTCTCTATTGGGAAAATACAAAGTTAAATGCATGGTTACTGCAGGTATCATCATTTTGGAACTTGTCAATATTGTGCACACTGAAGTGATCACAATTGAACTCACATTTCTTATTTGCATTTTGTTCTTTTTCGCACAACTTTTTGTCTCATAAAAAGGTGGTCATTGAAAAATTTGAAGCTTGACTTCAAATGGGTTTAAATGTGAGCCCTTCTCTGGTGCACAGGTGGAATTGATTAGAGTGATTAACTAGAAGCATTTTCTTTGGATTTTAGTCTTGGCTCCAACATAGATTTTATTGGATCCTCTTCCTAAGCCGTCATCCATTGTATTAGAAACATGTATCATTTGCTGTAGGTAGGCAGCAGTGAAATGAAGCATAGGATCTACTCTTTTACTCTGTTGAGGAAAAAAAAATCATTTTTAAACCTCTTATTTCACATTCTTATAACTTTTGGGCAAAAACATTCTAAACCCCATGAAAGTTATACTTCCTCAGTTTCATTTTCAGACCTGGGCGATCCCCTCTCCTGACACACATATAATTATGTTCTACATTCTGAGGATTCATTGAGTGTACTGCCAACTGGTATTTAAAATACATTCTTCAAATTCTGCTTTTGCTTGAATAATATCACCTCTATCTTCAGCATACATTAATGACTGGAATATTAAAATAAGTTTGTCTGAGAAGTAAGTTATGTTTAAAAGCTATATGATGCTCTATATATGATATTACCTGGTGATATGGTTTGTCTCTGTGTCCCCACCCAAATCTCGTCTTGTAGCTGCTATAATTCCCATGTGTTGTGGGTGAAACCCAGTGGGAGATGATTGATTTTTGGGGGTGGGTCTTTCCCATGCTGTTCTCATGATAGTGAGTGGGTCTTCTGAGATCTGATGGTTTTAAAAACGGGAGTTTCTCTGCACAAGCTCTTCTTTTGCCTCCTGCCATCCACGTAAGATGTGACTTGCTCCTTCTTGCCTTTGCTCACGATTGTGAGGCTTCCCTATCCATGTGGAACTTTAATTCAATTAAATATCTTTCTTGTGTAAATTGCCTAGTCTCTGGTATATCTTTACCAGCAACATGAAAAAGGACTAATACAAGTAGCACAGTACATTGGTTACAAATAATGACCTAGCAGTGATACATCATTATTAACTAAATTTTATAGTTTATTTGGATTTCCCCATTTGTTACCTAATATCCCTTTCCTGTTCCAGCACCTTATCCATGATACCCCATTACATTTAGTCATGAATCTCCCTAGGCTTCTTTGAGCGGTGCCAGCTTCCCAGATTTTTCCTTGTTTTTGATGACTTTGACAGTTTTGAGTAGTATTGGCCAAGTATTTTGTAGGATGCTCATGTATTGGAATTTATCTGATGTTTTTTCCATAAATAGACTAAAGTTGAGGGGTATGCAGAGGAAGTAACAGTCTCATCACTGCATATAAAGGGTACATGCTATCCACATGATTTGTGACTTTTATTGCTGACCTTAATCATCAGGCTAAGGTAGTCAGGATTTTCCACCATAAAGTTACTTTCTCTCTCATCTTTCCACACCATACACATTAGAAAGAACTAACTCTGTGCAGCTTACACGTAAGATAGGGGGAGTTACATTCAGAATTCTTCTGCATGGGAGAGTTGTCTCTTCTCCCCTATTTATTAATTTATAAAATCACTTATTTAGTCAGTATAGACTCATGGATATTTATTTTATACTTTGAATTATAATCCAGTACTGCTTATTTTAGTGTTCACATTGTTGTAGCTTTTGTTATTTGAAGCTCTTTCTGTTGACTCTTGCTCTCCTGTGACATACCCTATCAATGTGGGTTTCTTTTCCTTGCCTGATTGCTCGGGCCAGAGGTTCCAATACTATGTTGAATAGGAGTGGTGAGAGAGGGCACCCTTGTCTAATGCCAGTTTTCAAAGGGAATGCTTCCAGTTTTTGCCCATTTAGTATGATATTGACTGTAGGTTTGTCATAAATAGCTTTTATTATTTTGAAATACATTCCATGGATACCTAGTTTAGTGACAGTTTTTAGAAGGGCTGTTGAATTTTGTTGAAGGCCTTCTCTGCATCTATTGAGATAATTTGTCTTTGGTTCTCTTTATGTGGTAAATTATGTTTATAGATTTGCATATATTGAACCAGCTTTGCATCCCCGGGATGAAGCCTACTTGATCGTGATGGATAGATAAGCTTTTAGATGTGTTGTTGGATTTGGTTTGCCAGTATTTTATTTAAGATTTTTGCATCAATGTTTATCATGGATATTGGCCTGAAAATTTCTGTTTTCATTGTGTCTCTGCCAGGTTTCAGTATCAGGATGATGTTGGTCTCTTCAAATGCGTTAGGGAGGTTTTCCTCTTTTTGTATTGTTGGGAATAGTTTCAGAAGGAATGGTACCAGCTCCTCTTTTTCTCTGGTAGAATTTGGCTGTGAACCCTTCTGGTTCTGGACTTTTTTTGGTTGGTAGGCTGTTAATGCTGCCTCTACTTCAGACCTTGTTATTGGTCTATTCAGGGATTCAACTTCTTCCTGGTTTAGTCTTGGGAGGGTGTAAGTGTCCAGAAGTTTACCCATTTCTTCTAGATTTACTGTTTTATGTGCTTAGAGGTGTTTGTAGTAATCTCTAATGGTAGTTTGTATTTCTGTGAAATCGGTGGTGATGATACCCTTTATTGTTTTTTGATAAATCTATTTGATTCTTTTCTCTTTTCTTTTTTATTAATCTGGCTAGTGGTCTATCTATTTGTTGGTCTTTTAAGAAAACCAGCTCCTGGATTTGTTGGTTTTTTGAAGGGTTTTTTTTTTTGTGTGTGTGTGTCTCTATCTCCTTCAGTTCTGCTCTGATCTTAGTTACTTTTGTCTTCTGCTAGCTTTTGAATTTGTTTGATCTTGCTCCTCTAGTTCTTTTAATTTTGATGACTGGGTGCCAATTTTAGATCTTTCCTTGCTTCTCATGTGGGCATTTATTCCTATAAATTTTCCTCTAGACACTGCTTTAAAAGTGTCCCAGAGATTCTGGTATGTTGTGTCTTTGTTCTCATTGCTTTTGAAGAACATCTTTATTTCTGCCTTCATTTCATTATTTATCCAGTAATCATTCAGGAGCAGGTTGTTCAGTTTCCATGAAGTTGTGCAGTTCTGAGTTAGTTTCTTAATCCTGAGTTCTAATTTGATTGCACTGTGGTCTGAGAGACTGTTTGTTATACTTTCTGTCCTTTGGAATTTGCTGATGAGTGATTTACTTCCAATTATGTGGTCAATTTTAGAATAAGTGTGATGTGGTGTTGAGAAGAATGTATATTCTGCGGATTTGAGGTGGAGAGTTCTGTAGATGTCTATCAGGTCTGCTTAGTCCAGATCTAAGTTGAGGTCCTGGATATCCTTGCTAATTTTCTGTCTTGTTGATCTGTCTAATATTGACAGTGGAGAGTTAAAATCTCCCACTATTATTGTGTGGGAGTCTAAGTCTCCTTGTACATCATTAAGAATTTGCTTTATGTATCTGGATGCTCCTGTACTGGGTGCATATATATATATAGAATAGTTAGCTCTTCTTGTTGCATTAATCCCTTCACCATTATATAATGCCCTTGTCTCTTTTGATCTTTATTGGTTTAAAGTCTGTTTTATCAGAGACTAGGATTCCAACCTCTGCTTTTTTTTTTTGCTATCCATTTGCTTGGTAAATCTTCCTCCATCCCTTTATTTTGAGCCTATGTGTGTCTTTGTATGTGAGATGGGTCTCCTGAATACAGCACACCAGTGAGTCTTGACACTTTATCCAATTTGCCAGTCTGTGTCTTTTGATTGGGGCATTTAGCCCATTTATATTGAAGGTTAATATTGTTATGTGTGAATTTGATCCTGCCATTTTGATATTAGCTGGTTGTTAATGTAGTTTCTTCATTGTGTTGATGGTCTTTACCATTTGGTATGTTTTTGCAGTGGCTGGTACTGGTTGTTCCTTAACATGTTTAGTGCTTCCTTCAGGAGCTCTTATAAGGCAGGCCTGCTGGTGATGAAATCTCTCAGCAATTACTTGTCCATAAAGAGTTTTATTTCTCCTTTGCATATGAAGCTTGTTTTGGCTGGATATGAAATTTTGGATTGAAAGTTCTTTTCCCTAAGAATGTCAAATATTGTCCCCCAGTTTATTCTGGCTTGTAGGGTTTCTGCTGAGAGATCTGCTGTGAGTCTGATGGGCTTCTCTTTGTGGGTAACCCAACCTTTCTCTCTGGCTGCCCTTAGCATTTTTTCCTTCATTTCAACCCTGGTGAATCTGACGATTATATACCTTGGGGTTGCTCATCTTGAGGAATATCTTTGTGGTGTTCTCTGTATTTCCTGGATTTGAACGTTGGCCTGCCTTGCTAGGTTGGGAGTTCTCCTGTATAATATCCCGAAGAGTGTTTTCCAGCTTGGATTCATTCTCTCTGTCACATTCAAGTACACTGATCAAATGTAGATTAGGTCTTTAAACAGATCCCATATTTCTTGGAGGCTTTGTTCATTTGTTTTCACTCTTTTTCTCTAATCTTGCCTTCTTGTTTTATTTCACTGAGTTGATCTTCAATCTCTGGTATCCTTTCTTCTGCTTGATCGATTCAGCTATTGAAACTTATGTTTGCTTCAAAAAGTTCTCATGCTGTGATTTTCAGCTCCATCAAGTCATTTATGTTCTTCTCTAAGCTGCTGATTCTAGTTAGTATTTCATTTAACTTTTTTTCAAGGTTCTTAGTTTCTTTGCATTGGGTTAGAACATGCTCCTTTAGCTCAGAGAAGTTTATTACCCACCTTCTGAACCTGCTTCTCCCAATTCGTCAAACTCATTCTCCATCCACTTTTGTTCCCTTGCTGGTGAGGAGTTGTGATCCCTTGGAAAAGAAGAGGTGGTCTGGTTTTTGGTGATTTCAGCCTTTTTGTATGGTTTCTTCCCACCTTCATGGATTTATCTACCTTTGTTCATTGAGGTTGTTGACTTTCTGATGGGGTCTCTGAGTGGACATCCTTTCTGTTGATGTTGAAGCTCTTTCTTCCGTTTTTTTTTTTTTAGTTTTCCTTCTAATGGTCAGGCCCCTCTACTGCATGACTATTGGAGGTCCACTTCAGACCCTGCTTGCCTGGGAATCACCTGGGGGGTGGGCTGCAGAACAGCATGGATTGCTGCCTGTTCCTTCCTCTGGTAGCTTCGTCCCACAAGGGTACCTGCCAGATGTCAGCCTCTCCTGTATGAGGTGTCGCTTTGGATATAAGGGGGTCAGGGAACCACTTGAGGAGGCAATCTGTCCCTTTTCAGAGCTCATGTGTTGTGCTGGGAGTTCTGTTGCTCCCTTCAGAGCTGCCGGGCAGAAACATTTAAGTCTGCTGAAGTGGGACTCACAACTGCTGCTTTTCCCAGGTGCTCTGTCCTGGGAAGGTGGGGCTTTATTTATAAGTCCCTGATGGGCTGCTGCCTTTTTTCTGAGATGCCCTGCCTAGCAAGGAGGGAGTCTAGTTACAGTCTGCCTGCAAAGGCCTTGCTGAGCTGCTGCTGGCTCCGCCCAGCTGCTATGTAAACTTTCTTGTGCTTTTGTTTACACAGGCAAGGTTAGAACTGCCTCTGTAATGGTGGACACCCCTCCCACCACTGCTGTGCTGGCTGTTAAAATCTCAAGCCAGTGGGACTCAGTTTGCTGGTCTTTGTGGGGGTGGGACCCGCCGAGCCAGATTACTTGGCTCCCTGTGTTAGCCCCCTATTTTTTTTCATGGGAATGGGCAGTTCTCTCTCACAGGCATTCCAGGTGCCGGCTAAAACAGTTTTGTGCTGGAAACCCATGGCGCCAGCTAAAATGGTCACCTGGCTTTGTGCTGGAAACCTGCCCATTGATGTCGGCACTGGTGGGAATCTCCTGGTCTCTGGGCTGTAAAGAACTTGGGAAAAGTGCAGCATCTGAGCTGGAGTGCTAGAGTACGTAGAAAAGTCCCTGATGGCCTCCTTCGGATAGCAGGGGGAGTTCTCTGGTCTTTTATACTTTCCGAGTGAGGCAAGACTCCACCCTGCCTTGGTTTGCTCTCCTTGGGCTACACCCTCTGTCCAACCAGTCCCATTGAGATGAACCTGGTACATCTGCTGGAAATGCAGAGATCACTCACCTTCTCTGTTGCTCTCACTGGGAACTGCGTTCCGGAGGTCTTCCTATTCAGCCATCTTTGCTGTAGGCTTTTTTTTTCTTTTACAATGGTGATGAGATTAGGATAAGTGAAAATTCAGGGGCTTTATAAAAATCCGATATTGTTTGAATAATACAAGGTGAAACATTTAAGTAGGAGTCATAAAATGCAGACCAACTCCTAGTCAAGGCATCCCTTTCATGACTTTGGATATGAGCAGAGCCTAAGGAGTTAGGAAAATGATGCTAATTTAAATATTCTTATGTTGAATACTTTTATGCGGTTGAATACTCATGTTATTAATGCAGTTTAGATGAATTGACATTCTTATAAATGTGCAATGAGCATAGTATATAAACATAAAAACATAGTTTAGTGTTACTCAACTTTTAATGTGGAATATTCTATAATAATCATCAGCTTGAAAATTGACTTTTTTAGTTTGAAAAATTGGTTCCAGTTTTATAAATTTTTCCAAAGTCAATTACTGATTTTTTTTTAATGACATAGTTAATGGAAAGAAAATATGTGTGGTTTTTTTTTTCATCATCAAGTCGAATCCTTGGAATTTCCCAGACTGATCTAAGTTTTCATTTTCTTTCTCTTGTGTTAAAATCGAACACTTGTTATGGATTACCTCACTTAATCCTTAATACAATTCTCAGAGGAGGAGCCATTATTTTCCTGCTTTATATCTGTGGACACTGAAGGTGACAGTGGGTGAATGACTGTCTAACTCTAAGTAAGATCGTGTACTTGCCCTCTATGTTCTACTGGTATATAGTATGGCTGTTTACAAAAATTAAAAGCTGATTACATCATATCTACTTCAAACCCTGCAACAGCTTCCTAGTCCTATTAGGAGCAGACTCATGGAAGTCTTCAATGAACTTCCTGGTGCCCATGAGCAGGCCCAAGAGGAGACTGGGTGGCCTTGATTTATGGTCTTGGTGTTCTTTTTACTTCATAGAATTGGTCATGCATTCAATTATGTATTTGATTATTTGTGTAATCTCTTTTATCACACAGTCTGTAAATTCTCTCAGGACAGGACCATATAATTCACTGTTGCCTCCCTGGTACCTAGAACACTCTCTGGGACATAGCAGACCATGAAGAATAGTCATTGAATGAATGAATAGGAAAGGGCAATTTATTTAAATATGACAACATAGCATTTAAATGGAGTAGTTTAGACCCTTACCCTGCCTGTAGCCCATGCATGGTACTGGCATATATTAAGTTACCTTGTTACTTTAATAATAAACGTCCTTGGATAGAACTCTAGATAGATGGTTCTAAACTGAAGTCTATTCTTCAATCTATGACCTGATAGTGGAGTGTACATATGTTAAAGTTTATTGACTATTGATTTATGGTAATTTGAAATATGTGTGTGTACTTTTTTAGATATTCTGTTTGTCTTATTTTGTAAGAAATAGAATGTAGTTGATGGTAATAAGAGGAATCCAAATTGATCATGTCTGCTAGTTGTGTGTGTGGGGGAGTAATCTTCAGAAAGAATTAATCTCTTTCCTTGGTAAAGTACATGTAGTGGGTTGTATAGTTGTATAGTGTAGTCTCCAAAATTCATGTCTACCCATAACCTCAGAATGTGAACTTATTTGGGAATAGCATCTTTGCTGATGTCATAATTAAGATAAGGTCATATCAGATTATGGTTGGCCATAATTCCTATGACTGGTGTCCTTATAAGAAGAGGTCAGAACATGGAGGCACACACAGGGAAAACAGCCTTGTGATGATGGAGGCTGAGATTGAAATGATAAAGCTGTAAGCCAAGGAACAACAAGGACTGCCAGTTGCCACCAAAGGCTAGGAGAGAGATACTGAACAGATTCTTTAGAAGGGATCAGCCCTGCTGACACCTTGACTTTGGATGTCTAATTTCTAGAAGTGTGAGAGAATAAATTTCTGTTTTAAGCCATCCAGCTTATGAAGGCTTAAACCTAAGAACTTTGTTATGGCAGCCCTAATTCCAAGGATTCTCTACTGGGAAGCTAATATAGTATATTTGATCTTACATAATTTCGAAAAATCATTAGCTATAGCCTGAGTAGAAGGCCTCCACGTCCCAGCCATAGGACCCGGTGCCCACTCCTCTCTTGCTTCACCACACTTCATGCTCTCACTCCATCTCCACCTGAAACCAGAATTCTCCTTTCCTATGTGCAGAACCAGCTGACGGTGGGCAGAGATAGCCATGGACCTTCTGCACAAGCCCAAGTCTACAGAATTTGCAAGATATGAATGAGGGTCACGGGGAATTGAATTTCACTATTTCTCAGAGAGATGAAATTTTCCAGGGAAGGGGACAAGATATAAAGAGGCTTAAAAGAAAGGACTATAAGGAGGGAGTAGGAGAAGGAGCATCAGGAGTGGAGGGCTCTTCAAAGGTATCCTCTTAGGGCCTATACTTGAAGACTTACTAATGTTTCGGCACATGGGTGTGATATAAGATACCCACCTTTCCCTTTACAGTTTTGAAACCAGTTCTTGAATTTAAAACTGCTTATGTGGTTGGCACATGTTTGGGGAAAGGCACATGAAGGGTATTCTGTAGAGGCAGGAGGTTAACTACCCTCTCACTCCTGGCAGCTATCCAGTGGGAAATAGCAATTCTTCAGGTTTATATAATGGTAGAAAGTGGATCTACCATGATTGATAATAATCCAAATGAATAAAAGGTGTGGTCAAGGCCACTGATTTTCTCTCCAGCGTATGTGTCTTAGATGATGCTCTGAGGGACAGAAAAGAGAATGTCTTCCCACATGGTTTTTACTTTTGGCAAACAAGATAAAATAATCTTCCAAAGTGTATGATTATTACCTAGCATCAATAAATCGTTCTTACTTTGGAAAGACATAGTTTAGCCAATAATAGAAATGCAAATCAAAATCACAATGAGATACCATCTAACACCAGTCAGAATGTCTATTATTAAAAAGCCAAAAAATAACAGATGCTGGTAAGGTTGTGGGGAAAAAGGATTGCTTATATGCTGTTGGTGGGAGTGAAAATTAGTTCAGCCATTGTGGAAGACAGTGTGGTGATTCCTCAAAGACCTCAGGACAGAAATACCTTTCGACCAAGCAATCCCATCATCAGCTATATACCCAAAGGAATATAAATCATTCTGTTATAAAGATACATACACACATATGTTTGCTGCAACACTATTCACAGTAGCAAAGATATGGAATCAACCTAAATGCCCATCAATGATAGACTGGATAAAGAAAATGTGGTGCATAGGCACCGTGGAATACTATGCAGCTATATAAAAGAATGAGATCATGTCCTTTACAGGGACCTGAATGGAGCTGGAGGTCATTATCCTTGGCAAACTAACACAGGAACAGAAAAGCAAATACCACATGTTCTCACTTATAAGTGGGAGCTAAATGATAATAACACATGGACACATAGAGGGGAATAATACACACTGGAGCCTTTCAGAGGGTGGAGGGTGGGAGGAGAGAGAGGATCATGAAAAGTAACTAATGGGTACTAGGCTTAATACCTGGGGGATGAAATGATCCATACAATAAAAACTCCATGACATACGTTTACCTATGTAACACACCTGCTCATGCACTCCCGAACTAAAAAGTAAAAAAAAAATTAACCCTAAGTTAATTCCATGTGTATATCCACTCTACTAATTAATGACTATTCCTAGTAATTACTTGTAGCACCTTAATGACTTGGAAATTGGATAAAGTAATTTGTTGTTAAAATCCATATTACCTGGCACCAGGAACTTGTGGCCAGGATGGAGGGGTTAGAGTTTTGCAAAGAAAAGAAAAGATTCCCCTCCAATAAGTTAAGTGACTTTTTTCAACCACCTGTTGTTTTAACTATCCCATGGCTGATGGGAAAGACTGAAGAAATATGTACATTATCCAAAGGGAAAGTCATGGCTGTCTTTCACAGTGTCAGAACTTGATAGGATTTTTAATGTTTCCTCTATTACTGGTTGAAGCAGAGCATGAGTGGATGATGGAATAACTTATAAAATACAGGAATAAATCCATCTAGCCAGAGAAAATCATGAAGAGCAAGATATAATCATTGTGAATATGTTCTCCTCTAAGAACTGCATAAGAAATTTATTGATTGAGAGAAGGCAGAGTAAAATAAATATTTTCAAGAATGTTTTCAAAAGATTTCATGTGATGATGACTTTGGGTATTGTATATCTGCTTTGTCTGGATGTCTGACATCTCTCATTTTTCAAAAGCTGTGCATGGGTTTGTTTGTGCTAATCAATTCTCTTTTTACACCCATCCATTTGTCATGTGCAGGTTTGTTTATTTTCCGATTTTCCAAGGATTCTCTTTACTCACTCTGGCTCCATAATGCACTGTCCTTAATAAAGAACCTGCTGCTGACCCACCATGAGTAGCTTTTCCAGTGGTAGTAAAGGAAAGATGCTTAAATGAAAATCCATCATTTCTAAGACAGCTATTTAGCGTTAAAGTTATGGCTTTGAACCAAGCAAAAGGGGAATTTTCTATGCAAAAGTCGGACATTGAGAAATGAATGGTGAGTTCTAGTCAATTGTTCTTGGATTTATTCATCCACTAATTTACCATGATTGTCAATTATGTTCTAGGTCAGTAGTTCTCAAACTTGGCTAAAAATTTTAATTTCTTTTTAGTCTTAAAAGAGGATGAAACAGTGAGGTTTGGGTCCCTTGTTCCAGAGATCCCGATTTAATTGTCCTCACTTGAGTCTGGGCCTCTGTCACTTTAGAAGCTCTTTTGTGTTTTCAGTATATAGTCAGGTTCAAACATCGTTGTTCTGCATGCTGGAGACAGTGGTGAAACATGCAGACAGTTGATCTTGCTCACAAGAAACTTAGATTCTGGTGTGAAAATGAAGGACCATAGACCAGTGAGTAAGGTGAATTCATATAATGCTAGGTTCAATGGAGAAAATAGAATTAGGTAAGAAGGATAGAGAGGAACCAAAGGGGAGCTACTTTTAAAAAATAGTGGTTCATAGGGGAGATGGGGAATGAGCAGAAACTTTAATGTGTTTATTGTGCTCAAGAGAGGAGGAGAAGAGAAGTTAATTATTTAAAGAGAAATCAAAACATTTCATCTGTTTTAGTGATAAGAGCTTCATTATTCTTACATAACTAAGTCTCAGGGCTCCCTAAGTTAATATGTCAGTTGGGGGTACAAAGATGAATAAGGAACGCATAATTTTTAATCTAGTACAGTAGATAATTAACATATTTGACATAATTTGGAACATGCTAACATGGTGGTAGTCCATGAAGGAGCTTTTGACCCATCATTGGGTTTTAGGCTTGTTATAGCATGTTCAAGGGATTACTCACTCAGCCTGTTTTCTGTTGAGCACTCCTTTCATCTTAATTTTGGCTTTTGCCTTTTATATTTTAGAACGGTGGTTTCAAATGGAATTTAGAACTGACAAGTTAGGTACGCAATTGAACCGATCTTTGGGTAGAATTAATTAGATGAATAATTTAGGATGAGAACATTTACTTTTGCTGTGAACTTTGCTAGGTACTGTGGTGATTCAAAATGAGTTAGAGGTAGTTAGTTACCTGGATGAATTTAAGGAAGGGTAAGTAACACAGAAAAATACATAATCACAATGCAGAATTAAAAGTGCAATAATAAGGAATGCAAACAGTGTGTGAGTGAGCAAAGGAGGGAGTGAAGAACTTCAACTGATAGTAAACCTGTTATTGACATCCAGGCGACCTCCGGGGGCCGGTGCTGGTTCTATTCATACTTACTCCACAAAATGGTATGACCACGATGGTGTGGTTTTTGATGAAATCTGATTGTCAAGGAGATAAATTAGGTCATTAGTTAATTTAAAACAAAACCTTGGGAGCCAGTTAAAGAAATGCCTGTATCTAAATAATAAGTATATTCATTCTAATTTTCTTTCTGGATGGTCTTTTCTTTGTGTTGTACTTTACTTTTACTTCACAAGCAATTCTGGGTAATTTTTAGTGGTTCATTAACATCCAAAGATAACATTCTGTGTTTAGCTTTTATAGAAAATAGGAAAAGGACTTACAGAGAAATAAATACAGATGAAAACAGGGGTTAGATAATAATAGTAGTTTCACAGCACCTTTTCCCCCTTGGCATTTAAAACATCTTGCAAAACACGAACAATGATACTGAGAACTCCCAGTGGGGAGGTGGCAAAATCCTAGCCTCCATTTACAGACAGAGTTTTCCCTGAGAATCTCTGTGGGAAAGAAAAGTGAGGCGATATGATGATTTTATAGCTACCCTGAAAATATCCCTGAGGGAAGAGCCTTCTTAAGACATACTAAATTTTGGACACAGTGACTTGGTAATGGACACATTTATTAATGATTATAACAATAGCAAACCTTCCGTATTAATGTCAAAGGTTAAATATTAATAGCAATATTAATATTTGCTATTATCAGTGTCATTCTGCACTTGGTTAAATGATAAACTTCTAGATTGGGTCTTAATTGCATATTCTTTGAAGTTTGCCCCTGTTACTTGGAGTTATTCTGTATTTAATACTTGATTCCATTCTTTTGTAAATTGATTTTACCCTACCAAACTGACTGTAAGATCAGTGTGATCGATCACATTGGGTTCTTCAAATCAATGTGTGTATTAAGAGAACAAACTATGTTCTTAAAGCCAATCTGTGTATTAGCAGAGTCCCATTAATGTGATCAAGGGGACTCTCCTAATACACAGATAGGCTTTAAGAACAGTTTTTTTTTTTTTTTTTTTTTTGAGGTGGAGTCTCACTCTCACCCAGGCTGGAGTGCAGTGGCATGATTTCGGCTCCTTGCAACCTCCGCCTCCTGTGTTCAAGTGATTCTCATGCCCAGTCTCCCAAGTAGCTGGGACTACAGGCACATGCCATCACGCCTGGCTAATTTTTGTATTTTTAGTAGAGACAGGGTTTGACCATGTTGACCAGTCTGGTCTCGAACTCCTGACCTCAGGTGATATGCCTGTCTTGGCCTCCCGAAGTGCTGGGATTACAGGTGGGGGCCCCCTGTGCCCCACCCAAGAACATAGTACTTTTTGAATAAAGCAAATTCTTTTGGAACAAAATGTTGAATTGGTAAAAAACAAACAAAAAAACATATTATTTTCCTCTTATGAGACCACCTACAATTACTTATCATACCAATGGCTCTGGTCTATGTCCTTTTTGAGTTTACCTTTTAGAATTTTGTAGAAGATTATTTTTCTAGCCAGTTAAATCACTCTCTAAAAAGTATTTCTTTGACATGCAAACCCAAGGAGATTTTAGGTGGCCTGGTGATGGTTTTTAGTACCTGCCAGCTCCCTTCTTACTTTCCATGACAGTCATTACAATCTTTTGTATTCTCATTAGTATTCTATCTCATACTAAATCCCTTTACTCTCAACAGGCAGCCTTAAATTTTGCCACAGATAATACTGAGACCCTGGCCTTGTACTCTTTAAACTTTCCTTCTCTCCTCCTTCAGATAGCTTCCTTTTGTTCTTCTGACTTACGAATTGAGCATCCCTAATTCAAAAACCTGAAATCTGAAATGCTCCCAATCGGAAACTGTTTTAGCCCTGACATGACATCACAGGGGAAAATTTTGTACCTGAATTCAGGTGATAGGTCACAGACAAAGCTTTGTTCCATGCAAAAAATTATTAAAAATCATGTCTATAATTATCTTCAGGCTACATGTATAGGATATATATGAAAAGTAAAATGAATTTCATCTTTATACTTGGGTCCCAACCCAAAGATACCTCATTATGTATAGTCGTGTGTCACATAATGACAGGTATGTATTTTGAGAAGTATATTGTCGGCAATTTTGTAGGTGTGTAAACATCACAGAGTGGACTTAGTGAACCTAGATGGCTTAGCCTACTACCCACCTGGGCTATCTGGTATAGCTTGCTACGGTACTGAATACTGTTGACAATTATAGCACGATCTTAAACATTTTTGTGTCTAAACTTGACAAAAATAGAAAAGATACAGTAAAAATATAATATGGTATTCTGGGACCACTGTTACATATACACAGTCTGTTCCTAACCAAAATGTTATGTGTCACATGACTTTGTATGCAAATATTTGAAAATCTGAGAAAAATCTGAAATCCAAAAGACTTCAGATCCCAAGCGTTTCAGACAAGGGATACACAACCAATATAAGATGTTTTTTCCTTTTATTATGTCTTGAATTAATCTTGGATTAAACAGTCACCTGTCCCTGAAGCTAACTCCATTATCATTTACCCTTCTTAGCAGTGATAACATCTTTCTTGCCTCTGGACTCCCTTCTGAAATCACAGCTTTTTACATTTCAGCTCACCTGCTCAAGTACTTCTAACAGCCCACTGTGATCTCCCGCTGACTGATGACTCTTCCCTGAGTACCCAACAGTACCTCTCGTCTGTCTCCAATTCCATTGTCTTCCTGATCCATCTTGTTAATCATTCCCTTGCAAACAGTCCTCAACTTCCACGCCTCTTTACCTGTACTTTGGCTTCCTCGTCTGTAAAATGGATAATAGAAGTGCTTATTTCATGCAGTAGGAGGGGTGAGGGTTTAACGAATTTATGTAAAATGCTTGAAACAATGTGTGGTACATCGTAGGCCTTGCAAAGGTGATTATAATGATGAGGCTGATTATTGCTACTACTTAGAAGCTTTAGTTGCCTCCCAATTGCTTATAGTGATAAAACTAGAACCCTTCATCTTGGCATTCATACTTTTCTTTCCTACCCTCATCTTCTTTGCTGCCACTCCACATACCCCATGCCACTGCATTTTCAGTCTCTCATCATTTCTAAACATACTGTTTCACACACCTCTGTGCCTTTGCGTCTTCTGTTTCTTCTTCTTAGAATGACTTCTAGTACTCCTTTGTCTAGCTCATTTCAGTTGATCCACGAAGACCTGCATTAGTTATCTATTGCTGCATAACAAACAAACTCCAAAATTAGTGATGTAAAACAACGGTAAATATTTTTCTCATGCAATGGTCCAGAAATGTGAAATTGGCTTGGCTTGGTGGTTCTGGCTGAGGTTCTCTCATGTAGTGAAGATGTAGTTAATTTGAAGGTTTGGTGCTGGCTTTGAGGTTCTGCTTTGAGAAGGTGAGGTTCTGCTTTGAGGATTGTTCTCTCACATGGCTGGCGAGCCGATTGACTGTTGTCAGGAGGTCTCAGTTTCTCAATGTGTTGACTGCTTCTTAGGGCTGTTGAATGTTCTTACAACAAGGCAACTGGCTTTCTTTAGAGCAAAGGGAGAGCGAGTAGAAGTGGAAGTTTCTTGTATTTATGGCTTAGCCCTGGATGCCACACGCTGTCATTTCCTCTGTGTTCTATTATAGTCATCCAGGCAAGCCCTGACTCATTGTGGGAGGGGACTCTACAGGGGCTTGAAAGCCAAAAAGCCAGATTGTTGGAGTCTAACAACTTTTCTGAGATCTTCTCCCACTCCCTAGGCAGATTTATTTACATTTATCTTTTTGTGCCTCTGTGAAAGCACTTGTAGTGTTCTGGAGTTTATTTGTGTGCTTGCTTTTATATCTGCCTTCTTCACAAAATTAAGAATGGAAGAGGCTATGCAGTTTCATGTTTGTTTCCCCTGGGTCTATGAAAACCGTAGCCACAAAGTGGGGATCCAACAAATGCAGATTTCACTGAATCAAATCATTACATATTTCTGTTCAGCATTCAAAATCTATCTTCTAGGCCGGGCACGGTGTCTCACACCTGCAATCCCAGCACTTTGGGAGGCTGATGCGGGCAAATCACCTGAGGTCAGGAATTCGAGACCAGCCTAGTCAATATGGCAAAACCTCGTCTCTACTAAAAATACAAAAACTAGCTGTGCATGGTGGCAGGCACCTATAATCCCAGCTACTCGGGAGGCTGAGGGAGAATAACCTGAATAACCCGGGAAGCAGAGGTTGCAGTGAGCCAAGATCATGCCATTGGACAGAGTGACACTCCATCTCAAAAAAAAAAAAAAAAAAAAAAAAAAGAAAAAAGAAAGAAAAAAATCTATCTTCTAGGATAATAGTTTCCTGAAATGAAAAACACTATGTAGTCACTGTTGCTTTTTCTTCATCTTGAGAACTAAATTATATTATATACTCACAATTTCTCTTCATTTTTTTAGAAAGAAAATCTTCCATTGTGTTCAGGTTATTACTTGAGACAAAACCTATAATTTTCCTTTTCTGTGAAAAAGAACCAATCTTCTAGTACATGATATTGTCTACATTCATTTTTTGCAGCTCAAGTGAGATCAGCTGGGTGAGGTCTCTCCCACAAGAACAACTATTTTGTCTAGTTCACTGTAAAAGCTTGATTTTCCTTTTCTACTAGAGACTTTATGAAATTACAGTTTCATTTATTTAAAAAAAAGATAAAAAAGAAAGTTAAGAGTGATGCTAGTAATGGAGGTTTTGCGGTCAGTTGTTTTCTAGAAATGTTTTATCAAAGAGTAAAACAAATAATGTGTTTCTCTTGAGCCTTCAAATGCTAAAACTAATCACTTGGATAAGAATAGGTTTGAGATATAATTCTAGTAATGAGTACTGGAAGCATATGCTCAAGCTTTCACCTTTCACTTTAGTGAGCTGAAGTAAAGTCACTTTCAAACCGGAGCAGCTCTTTACATAACAAAGCCTTAACTTAAAGACACAATTGGCTTTTGCAAAAGAAGAAGCAGGACTACAGTTCATCCATTCAGTTACTCAACAAATATTTATCAAACACCTGATATGCACTCAGGTGTTTGATAAATATCAGGTGTTTGATAAATATTTGTTGAGTAACTGAATGGATGAATTGTAGTCCTGCTTTTTTCAAATTTGAATATTACGTAGGTCCACTTTAACTTACACTTCACATTGTCGAAGAGAAAAACAAAACACACCTTGCAGAATTTTCACTAGGTACTTCTTTCTGTCTTGATTTTCTTTCTCTCACTGTATTCTAGACTTATTTTTCAGGATTAGTTTCAAAGCTCTCTTTATTAAGAAATACCTTGCAGTCCAACATTATGTGGCAGATATAACGGGTTGATTCATTCAACAGCACCCTCCTCTGTGCCTTTCTGTGTTATAGAAGCTTCCAAGAGGAGTACTTGAGTTGCCAATTTCCCTGGTAGATAGAAGTGGCCATGTGGCAGAGTGTGAACTAATGATCTGTAGGAGAAAGTCCTGCAAAAAGCAGCTATTTGCCTTCTTTTTCCTCTCTTTCTTCCGGCTTGGAATGTACAAACAATGCTCGGTAGGACAAGAAGCCTCTTTGTGACCCACACGACAAGAGTCCCACACTAAAGATGGTAAAGCTGGCAAATAGAAGGACCTGGTTCTTTGATAATATTATTTAAAAAATACACCAGCTCCAACAAACTCCCTCTTGATTTTTCTATGTCATAAAAATAAATTCTTTAAGCAACTGTATACTGAGTTTTCTGTTACTTGTAACTGAATGAATACATTTAACTGATATACTCTTTAATTACATTGACTCCAGACTTTGTTGAATTTAAAGTGCACTCTCTTTGAGTTTAGGGTGTTGGAAAAAGACCAGTGGGTTGGATATACTCCCATACTCCTTCCTGTTACTCCCCCCTTTCTTCCTTACCTCCTTCCACTTCAAATTCTACTATTAGACTACAACGAGAACTTAATGTAATAAATTCCTCTGAATTTTTCTCTTGAATATGTTATGTGTTTAAAAAGATGTCTATAATTATGTATGATATTTTCCTAAAGCCTTATATAATCCTCTAAAAGAGTATGCTTGCCATCTGTATGACTTCATGGTTGATTTTATGTCATGTGGGAAAGATGAATCTCCAAGACTTAAAGGCTTCACAGAATAAATATGAATAAATATCCAAACATATTTTCAAAATACCTTGTGTTCACAGCTACAGCATTGCCTATTGTTTTCTCTGGAGATAATAAGTTGATATTTGTTGACTATTTGTCAAAATAGTAGTGAATCCTGGTGGTGTACAATAAACATGTAAAGGACCAAGGCTCCAGTTTCTAGATTTATTCTATTATGATCTTGAGAAGTTGTTTAAACTTACGATTTCTAAATAGAAATAAAAATATTTAACTTGGTCTCACTGGTACATTGTTGTGAGAATCAAAAAAGGAAATAGATTGGAATAATAAACTATATAAATGCAAAATATAATACCATTAATTACTAAAAATTCCAGAGTATGAATGCCATCATCGCCTCAAATCCAGGTTATTTGTTATGCATAAGCATAGTTTTTAATGTTTTCCTACACTTCCATTTGAGGGTTGTATCAGTGAAGAAATTAAAGATTGAAGAGAAAAAACACTTGTTTCCCTCACCCCATTTCCAGCTCCATTTTGGAGGTGAATTTCCTGCTGAAATTAATGTGTGTTATGTTGTGCAGGGTGGATGAAACATGGTGAAAATTCAGCATATTTCTGTCCAGGCTCTGATTAGTCTACTAAAAAAAATCTATCTCTTGTGAAGTCTCTGGCTTCTAGGAACTCCCAGGAGAGAAAAATGTTCTGGGGGAGACACGGTCTCTCACAAAAAGAATGTATTGAACATATTCACCTCTTAGAAAATGGAGAAGCAAGGATACCAGTTCAAAGGAAATGGAACCAGCCATAATCATATAAGAAGCCAAAGCAGCAAAAGAGAAATATTTCTTGCTAATTTTTCACTGCTTCAATGATTCATTCTAGCAAGGGATGTGGGGAAGAAAAAAACAAGTCTGGAGTTGGCACTGCCCCCAGCCAGCTGAAGTTTTTCTAAGTAGACTGTGATGGTTAATTTTATGTGTCGACTTGACTGGGTTAAGGGATACGCTGATAACTGGTGAAACATTATTTCTGATTGTATCTATGAAGGTACTTCTGAAAGATATTAGCATTTAAATTAGTAGACTGAATAAAGAGGAGCTGGCCTCACCAATGTGGGCAGATGTCATCCAACCCATTGAGGTCTCAGCGAAGTAGAGGCCTTCAACTGTGAGTTACATCAACTCCCCTGGCACTTAGGCCTTCAGATTGGTCTTGTTTCTCCAGCTTGTGAACAGCAGATCATGGGACCTCTCAAACTCCCTAACTATGTGAGTTAGTTCCCATCATAAATCTCTTATAAATCTATATATCTTACTGGTTTTGTTTTCCTGGAGAACGCTAATACATAGGGTATAAAAAAGCAGTATATTCAAGATGGAAGACTTACATGTCAACCCCAAAAGCATATAGATACAAGTGCTTCTCTGGGGACAGGGAAAGCCAGGATGTGACTTAACAACCATCTTAAGTCTGGAGAAGAATAGAATTTTCTCTTTTAGAACGTGTATTCCGAAGCCTCATGACCTCTGCCTGAAAAGTCTGCTTTTATATAGGGTCTCTCTGGCCTATGAATAAGTGATTATTCATATCATTTCTTCTGATAGGAATAATTTTATACTGGGTTGCCTGTGGGTAAAGTATGTTTTTTAGCCATTAGTTTTACTTATTTTTGTGTTAAGTTTATGCATGTGGACTTACAATATGGTATCCTAAGAAATCTAGCTGTGATTTATAGGAGAATATATTTAACTGGGTCATCTCTTCAGATAGTTCCTATAAATAGTTTATCTTATTTAAAAATAAAATGTTAAGTTATATCTTTTTTCTTAGGTTACATTTTTAAAACATGTCTATTAAAACAGTAATATTCATGAAGATTACTTTAAATCACTATATACCAATTGAATAAGTAATTTTTTATGAAATTAAGCTCCATTCGTTTCAAGCTCTAACATATTTACATTTAAATTGCATTTCAGAAACAATGGAAAAAAAACTGTCTGAACAATGTATTATGAAAGGACATAATTTGAAAATATCAATATATTTTACTTAATTTCTTCTTCCAAATTCCATTTGTACAGTTGACCTCTTCCTTGGTTTGGAGCACTGTAAAAATTTGCTTTTTCATGTAGACCTCATACCAGAGTGTATTAGCTCATTTTCATGCTGCTGTTAAAGACATACCCAATACTGGATAATTTATAAAGAAAAAGAGGTTTAATGGACTCACAGTTCCATGTGACTGGGAAGGCCTCACAGTCATGGAGAAAGGCACATCCTACATGGCAGGCAAGAGAGAATGAGAGCCAAGTGAAAAGGAAAGGGGTGCATACAGTTCTCATATAGGGGAAACCACACCCATGACCAGTTCTCTCTCACTGGGTGCCTACAACAACATGTGGGAATTATCGGAGCTACAGTTCAAGATGATATTTGTGTGGGGACACAGCGAAACCATATCACAGAGTATGCATGTTCTTGCTCAAAGAAAAGAACCTAAACATTCTTTACTCATAATATAGTATTTGGAGCAGCTTCATAGTAGATTTTTGTATGTTAGCATCAGGATGTCTCCATGTTTGTTAACAACTAACAAATGTTCCATATAAGTTTACAGGCATGCTTAGACTGTAAAAATTGAAGAGAACCAATCTCACTTGAATTATTTTTTTTTTTACATGTAAGAGATTGTGTCTTTAGTAAATATCTTTTCTATAAGTCACTATAAAGTTTCTATGTATATATTTTGAGTCCTCAGTTCCCTCAGACAGTGGCTGGTGCATGAACAAATAGTCCATTGGAAATAATCAGTTATGACTTTGGGGGCTGAATCAAACTCTTCCCATATAACCTACGCAAAATAAAATTATAATGACTGAATACATCTAAACAATTTATCATAATTGAGATCTGGTTTTTAACAAATTGACTAAATGTTATTTGACTAATATAATCAATTATTTTTCTTCCTAAAGTGACTTGGGATATTTGGGTATAATTTTTGTGAGTGGCATAAAAGTTAGACTTGGAATTAGGAGAATCTGTATTAAACTAGAAGAGAAAATTTTGACTCCAAGAATTGTGATAATATTTGGATTACACGTGCTGCTTTTGTCAGCTTCTGATCTCTTATTCTATTCTTGGTGATGATGACGTCGGTTTTAGTACTGACGTCAAATCTGAGGTTCCAAACCAAATTTAAGAGTGACTGATAGCTATTTGTGACTGCGTCTCTACTTCTGCAATGAAAAATTTTTGGTTGTTGTTTTAAGAAATCCCTAAAATAGAATTTTACCCTACTGATTTATTTACCTCCTTGAAGGTAGAACTCAATGGCCAGTTTTTTCCCTGCATAAACATGTACACAGTTAGATAATGTTATGACACTTTTGTTTTTCACTCAACAAATAGTTACGGAGCTTATGCTAGGACCTTGGCCTTTGGCAAGATTCTGGGAATATAAATATAAATAAGGCCTGCTGCTTGCCCTTGAACAACTCATTGTTTAGCTGAGGAAGTAGACATCTAAATGGTTGACCATAATATACAATAATAAGTGTTATAAAGTATGAACAAAGTGCTAGTCATTAAGAGTAACAGCCGTAAAGCCATATGTAGTTTGAGCTATATATAGATATAGCTCTGAGACATGAATACACATTAAATTCTTAAAAAAAAATCCCAGGAGGCTGAACAATGTTACACAATCATGCTTACATTTTTTTGAAACATATGCCCTCCACAAGGCATATATTAATTGTCTAGACTCAAGAGAATTCAAAGTAAAATAGTTATGAGAATAGAACAATGAGAAAAAGAACAGAGAAATCTCTAATTTTGGAATAGGTGAAGGTAGGATGAGGGTAACTAAAGAGACAGACCTTTAGGTAGCCATCTGGGTAGAAACCTAGACAAAGACAAGTGAGGGAGAGAGACTATTGATCTTGGCAGGGAAGGTACAGTCATCATGATGTCTGATGGTCTTGCCAAAAGCTACAATTTCATGGCTCAGTAGGATTAGCTGGGCAGGAGAGTTTAAAGATACACACATAAAGCTTTAGAATAGAGGGAGCTATATATTTTTGAAGATAGTACATAAGTAACATTAGGACATCTGAGCAGACTGTAACATTTTCTGTAGAAAAATTTTTCACTGTCTACATTTAGTGGATTTTTGGAGGGAAGGGACAAAATATGCTGTCACATCTAATCCATAAATAAGATGTGGACAATCCTTTGCAGCATATCAACACTTGCTTCACATTGTCCTTGAAGGCAACTTCATGAATACTTGTCTTTCTTGCCAGCTGTGATGAATAATAGCTCAGAAAAATACAGAATCCCAAAAAACACAGTCTCTGTGTTTCTTGACATCCATGATGAGAAGCATGAGAAGAGGTGGAATGAATGGCTGCTATAAGGGCTTCCTAGCTCTCACACTATATCCCACAAACTATGATTTTAAATTAAAGATTAATTTCTTCAGGTTTTGTGTACCAGAAAAGTCATATTTTCCTCAGTACACGAATAGCCCTATCCTAATCCTTGAACTTTGGGAAAAAGAAAAGTTAAAGGGGAGATGGGAATGGGATAGAAAATTCATCCATTCCTTCCTTTATTCAACAAATTCTCATTTTGGAAGGTTCAATGGCATGTAGGTCTCAGTGGAGTCAAACATTTCTGGATTTAAATAACTAGAGAAGAGAGTAGGTAATGATGGGAGATGGTGATTAAAAGAAAAGTCATTGTTGAAGTGAGGTTGTGAGTGAAGTGCTGTTATTGGTCATCAGAAGACCTAGGGCAGTGCCTTCTAGTATTTTGTTGTTGTGGTGGTGGTGCATATAGAAAATGAAAATATTTATGTAGCATATCTGTCCAGGAATTGCAGGGGACTGCCGAGGCCAGGAGTGATTGGCTGGGGGCTTTAGGTGCTCCCACCCTGATCAGCATCTGTGAGGGCCGAGAAGCTCAACGCATCATGAACATGAGTTGGAGAGTTTGCCTGATGCTATGACCATGGGAGTGGATGGCTGGGCCAGAATAAGGAATGAGGAACTCAGAGGCCAAGGTGTTGGAAAGCTTATACACATAGCTGTAGAAATCAATCACCAAGGATTATGACAGAGATTGTGAAGGAGACAGCAAGAGGACTCAATCAAAAATAAGATCTTCAAAGAGAGCTGCAGATAACAGCAAGGAGAGATGGCTGTTGGATTGTATTAGTCTTCTGGGGTTGTCTTAACAAATACACAGGCCAGGTGGCTTAAACAACAGACATTTATTTCTTACAGTTCTGAAGTCTAGAATTGCAAGATCTAGGTGTTGGCAGGGTTGGTTCTTTCTGGGACTTTTCTCGTTGACTTATACATGGCTGTCCTCTCTCTTTGTCTTCCAGGGTCTTTCCTCTGTGTATGTTTGTGTCCTGATATCCTCTTCTTATAAGGGTATGAGTAATATTGGAGTAAGGCCCACTCTAATCATCTCATTTAACCTTAATTACCTCTTTAAATATACCATATCCAAACACAGTCACATTCTATGGTATTGGGGGTTGGGACTTCAACATATGAATTTGAGGAGGGCATGAATCGGTTTATAACAGCAATGATATGAGCCTTAAGGTTGGGGAGGGTATAGGGAAGAGGGAAGGAGAACTATCTGAAAGGGGCAGTAAAGAGCAACAAGGACACTTATTCCACCTCCAGACCTAGGAGAGAAAATAGCCATCATTAAAGGGGAAACCATATCCTCAGGGGAACAAAAAGGTGAAGAGAAGATAGGGAGAAGAGGTAACATTCTAGGGGATTTTATGGCTGAGGATATGGTGACACACCTCACAGTTTACTGACTCATCCTTGTTGCATGCAGACACAAAATACACGTAGGAGATGGGATGTCTTCTATGTGTTATGAAAAGTCTTCTCCTGCTCTTCTACCTTGGTGCATTCAGGGAAGCTCTTCCTTCCCAGGGTCCCTGAGAGTTACACTTCACATGATTTCAATGGTGTAGTCCTTTATGAATATGCTGATACCTGCGCTTTCTGAAGCTTTCAAGGTGTAAAAATAGTGTTGTTTCCTCCTTTTGTGCACAATGAGCCTGAATCACACTGGGTTTCTTAAAGAAATGGGGGTATGCCCCTCCTCTACTTGGAAATGTGCTTTGTCCGCTGGACCTTGGTCTCAGGGACCCCTTGTGAAAACGTTGCCTTCCTCCACCTTTGGCCTGTCACAGCTCCATTCATTTCTTGCAGGAGTGGTCTCCAGTGTTATCCTGGGCTGGATAACAGACTCCATATAGACCTCCTCCGTGGTTCTCTCTCCAGGTCGTTATCCCTGTTTCTTAGGTGAACATCGAGGCTTTTGTGCAAATTAAATTATAAAGACAGATCTCTTGGGCCTACAACCAGTTCATCAAACATATGCAGTCCTTGAGCCCTAATAGCAGATCCAGCTTGCTCCTCTGCTTGGTCTCAGTTACCTTGCTACCCCCTTTCTACCACGCAGGTCTCAGTGAAACACTGCTCTCCTCCAAAAGACCTTTCCTGACCACTGTGCAGAAAGAAGTACCCCACTTCCCCTCCACAGTCATTATCTATCCCAGTAAGCCACTTTATTACCTCCCTTTGACAGTCATTCTCTATAATTACCTTGCGTTTTTCTTGTTCATGTTCTATGACCCTCATCCCATTGGGATAGCTCTTGTGTCTGGTTCATCAGTACCTAGACTAGTGCTTATCACATGTTATTTGCTCAACAAATATTTATCAGATGAATAAATTGATGGTTCATTCATCTGAAAGCAGTGAGCAGCACTGGCATGGCTTTTGGTTTTATCATTTAATTTTTTAGTGAAAAGTGTTTTTTTTTTTTTTTTTTTTTTTAGAATCTGATTTATTCTGAGCCTGTTTTACTTTTATTGAAGGCCAATTTGCATTTGGACACTTGGTCTTGCTAGAGTGAAGTATACTCTAGAACTGTCCTAATTTACTCATAATACACAAAAATCAGTAAGTCCTGAGACTGTATTATTTCTATTTCATCCTTTGCATTCATTCTGATTTATAACTAACTTACCATATATATCTTTTTGTTGTCTTCCAGTTAGTTGCTCAGGGGATCTGGAAATATTCTTCAGCTTGCCATTCTTCATGTTCCAGTGCCCAGAGGCAAATGGACACTGATGTGCTTGACAAGAGCCTCCTGTTGTAACCCTGTCAGTAATTGTCCTTCCTATGGGGCCCAGTGGGGTTTCAGGTAGATGTGAGCCACAGTGCTAACTCTGATATCTCTGTGGTGGGTTGGGGAGCCTACCATTGCCACTTCATTCTAATTCATGCCGCTGGTTTTTCCATACAAGCCTAACTCAGAGATACTGCAAATTCCGGTCCAGACCACCACAATAAAGTGAATGTTGCAATGAAGCAAGTCACACAATTTTTTTGTCTCACAATGCAAATTAAAGTTGTGTTTTTACTATGCTATTGTCTATTAAGTGTGCAATAGCGTTATGTCTAAAAAATATGCATACCTGGCTGGGCATGATGGCTCACGTCTGTAATCCCAGCACTTTAGGAGGCCAAGGTTGGTGGATCACCTAAGGTCAGGAGTTTGAGACCAGCCTGGCCAACGTGGTGAAATGCCGTCTCTACTAAAAATGCAAATAAAGAAAAAAAATAGCTAGGCATGGTGGTGTGTGCCTGTAATTTACCCCAGCTATTTGGGAGGCTGAAGCAGGAGAATTGCTTGAACCCAGGAAGTGGAGGTTGCAGTGATCCAAGGTTGTACCACTGTACTCCAGCCTGGGTGACAGAGTGAGACTCCATCTAAAAACAAAAAACAAAAAACAAAAAAAAAAACCTTAATTAAAAAATACCTTATTGCTAAATAACGTTAACAGTCATCTGGGCCTTCAATGAGTTGGAAGTTTTTTGCTGGAAGAGGGTCTAACCTTGATGTTGAGAGCTTTGTGCCGGCTTAGGTTTTGATTTATGAGACTGTTGTGGCTGGTTTGAGCATCTAGCCATACTGCTCAAACTTTCTACGTATCAGTAATAGGCTGTTTCAACTTTTTTTTTTAATCACTCATGTGCTCACCAGAGTAGCACTTTTAATTTCTTTCAAGAACTTTTCCTTTGCATTCACCACTTGACTGTTTGATGCAAGAGGCTGAGATTTTAGCCTGTCTCTGCTTTCCACATGACTTTCTCACTAAGCTGAATCATGTTTAGCTTTTGATTTTGAGTGAGACAACTTTGACTCTTCCTTTCACTTGGACACTTAGAGGCCATTGTAGGGTTATTAACTGGCCTAATTTCAGTATTGCTATGTGTGAGAGTATAGGGAATCCCGAGAAGAGGATGAGAGATTGAGGAATGACTAGTTGAAGCAGTCAGAACACACACAACATTTACCAACTAAGTTCCCTGTTTTATATGGGTGTCAATTGTAGTGCTCCCAAACAATTACAATAATAACTCAAAGATCACTGAGCATGAAAGGAATTATTATTCTTTCTTTCACCATAAAAGAAAGAATAATAATGAATGAGTTTGAAATATTGTGAGAATTCCAAAATGTGACACAGAGACACAAAGAAAGCACACGCTGTTAGAAAAATGGTGCTGATAGACTTGCTTAACGCAGGGTTGCCATGAACCTTCAATTTGTAAAAAATGCAGGGTCTGTGACATGCAATAAAGTCAAATGCAACAAAACAAGCTATACCTGTATTTGCTTTTGGCCTTCTTTGCCTTGCCTCCAGTATAAAATTTGGATAATGACCTTGTCTTTCATGACTAGTTGACAGCTGGTATTGTAGACAACTCCCAGTGCCTCATTCCATCCTGATTGTTTAATTTAGATCTTGTTAACAATGGGACTGGATAGGACTGGGCAAATCAAATACTTTCAATTTGATCTTGTTTCTTCTTCATGGGGCCAGTTCTCCTTCTATAAGTATTTCTCAACTTCACTTACCTTGGTGTGATCTAGGCCCTTCATCAAAGCTTCATCTCTTCAGAAGAGTTCCCAGCATGTTTTCCTGCTTATGAGTTATTCCAGTCACAAATTCATCCAACCATCTCCTGTAGAAACAGATGTTCATAAAAATCAAATGCAGACAGTTGTCAAAGATAGAATACATTAAAAGAGTATAAACTTGCAGCTTATTTTCAGAAGATTGACCTTAATGGAATGTTAAGCTTTGTTTGGGTATTAAAATAACTGGAGTAAAAGTCAATGTTAGGCAGACATTTATCATAAAAAATGCCAATCATCAAATTAAGTCCCTGAATAATAAGAGCTGCATGCTATAATACCCTATAGTGAGGATTAAATTATGGTTACTCATTCAATCTGTATCCCATCACCAACATGAAAATGGGCTTTCCCTATTTTGTAGAAAATTGAACAATTTATTTTAGTCATTGATGGAGTAGGTCAGTGTTAATCTTCATGAGTTGATATTACATATTAATTAATTTTGAAAATTATTAGTGCTACTATAGCAAAGAAACATTCAAAGATAAAGAAAAATCCCATACCCAGATCGAAGTTAAAGTAATGGGATACAGATAGTATTATGTGCCCAAAGTCAATATATTCATTCGTTCTGTGGATGCACCATTTGGAGAAAGTTCATAAAAGTTGTCTTGAAAGTTAGGGTCTTAGCTGAGAGGCAACCTTGTCTCTTTTGTATGTGCATGAGAGCAACTTTGGGTGGATATTTCACTATAATAAGTGTAATATTATTAATTCTCAAGACTGATTACAATGCATGTATCATACTGAATCATTATATAAATATTAAATATTTAAACCAAATAAAATACATATTTTAAAATATTAAAATTTGTTTGCCTGGATTCTTCGAATTAGAAAATTTTTAGAATTAATAAACCACTTTAAGAATTGTAAAGTACTGAAGCAGATACTCATTACTCACCATGGTTCCTGTCTGTGGAATAAAATGCAGTTCTTTCTGCTTTATTCCTGTTGGTGGTTTGCTTAGCTTTCTTCAAGAGGGAGACATGAAAAATGATATGAACCACTGACATATTGGAGTTACTACAGTTGCCTGTTTTGACCTCAACTTCCACTGAAATGTTAGGTAATTAGACTAAGAAGAGTCTTTTATAATAATATATCTCAAGCAACATGTAACTTGATATTGACAGGAAATGTTATCTCTTGTGCCTATGAATAGGAAGTTATTTATAAGGAAAAGGGTAACAGGAAAGTCTTCATGTCCCCAGATGTCTTTCTACAGTAGCCAACCATGAGGCATGAGATGCCACCATTGTAGATGCTTCCTCTGGGCGCTGATTCAATAGGGCTTGGTAGCACCATGAAATGAAATAGCACCAGGGTTTAACTTGGAGGCATGGGTATTTCCAAATACCTGGAACTCAGAGATCTCATCTTATACTTTCTGTTATTCCTTATAACACCTAACAACATGGTAGACTCATGGTATATGCAATATTTTGAAAGAAATACAACAGTGAAACTTTTTCCAGTCTTTGCAATTATCAAGACACTAAGAAGTTGACTATGGTATAAAAGAAAATATTTTTGACAAATTGTAAGAAAAAAATAAAAGAGGTGTCTGTGTTAGGCAAAATTCATTCACTTATCCATTTATCAGGTATTTTTGATAGCAAACATACAGTTGCAAAACAAGGAGGCTAGGTGCCACCTAAGCAATAGACTTGTGCAAGGAGATACTCAGGTGGGACTCACAGGATAGGCTGTACCAAATGTTAAAATTATTAAAGCAACTCTATATTAGTTGATAGTCACTGTTCCAGATCCCCTAAATGACTCTTTGTTGTTCTGGCTTCTCTGATCTCTTCCTGATATGGATTGACTGTGTCCCCACCCAGTCTCAGCTTGAATTGTAATTTCCATAATCCCCACCTGTTGTGGGAGGGACCAGGTGGAGATTATTAAATCATAGGGGCAGTTTTCCCCATTTTATTCTTGTGATAGTGAGTTCTCAAGAGATCTGATTATTTTGTTTTTGGTTTTGGTGCATAGGCTGGAGTGCAGTGGTATAATCTCAGCTCACTGCAACCTCCACCTTTTAGGTTCAAGTGATTCTTCTGCCTCAATCTCCCAAGTAGCTGGAACTACGGGTGCATGCCACTATGCCCAGCTATTTTTTTTTTTTTTTTTTTTTTTTTTAAGTAGAGATGGGGTTTCACTGTGTTAGCCAGGATAGTCTTGATCTCCTGACCTTGTGATCCACCCACCTTTGCCTTCCCAAAGTGCTGGGATTACAGCTGTGAGCTACTGTGCCCTGCCAAATCTGATGGTTTTATAAGCAACTTTTATTCCTTTTGCTTGGCACTTCTCCTTGCTGCCATCATGTGTAGAAGAGTGTGTTTGCTTTCCCTTCTGCCATGATTGCAAGTTTCCTGAGGTCTCCCCAGCCCTGCAGAATGAGTCAATTAAACCTCTTTCCTTTATAAATTACCCAGTCTCCAGTATGTATTTATTGGCAGCATGAGAATGGGCTAATATAGTAAATTGTAAATTTTACTCTATTAGTAAAAACTAATATAGCACAGAGAGTGGGGTGCTGTTGTAAAGATATTCAAAAATGTGGAAGTGACTTTGGAACTGACTATTAAGCAGAGGTTGTAACCAATTGGAGGGCTCAGAAGAAGACAAGAAAATGAGGGAAAGATTGGAACTTCCTGGAGATTTAGAGGGCTCAGAAGTCAGGAAGATGTAGGAAAGTTTAAAACTTCCTAGAGACTTGTTGAATGGCTTTGACCATGATGCTGATAGTAATATAAACAATAAAGTCCAGGCTAAGGTGGTCTCAGATGGAGATGAAGAAATAGTTGGGAACTAGATGAAGAAATAGTTTGAGCAAAGGTGACTCTTATTATCTTTAGCAAAGGGACTGGTGGCATTCCCCCCCTGCCCTAGAGATCTGTGAAACTTTAAACTTGAGAGAGATGATTTAGGATATCTGATGGAATAAATTTATAAGAAGCAAAGCATTCAAGAGGTGATAGAGTATACATTTTTGAAAAATTTGCAGCCTGATGATGCATTAGAAAAGAAAAACCCATTTTCTGGGGATAAATTTAAGCTGGCTGCAGAAATTTGCATAAGTTATGAGAATCCAAATGCTAATCCCCAAGGCAATAGGGAAAATGTCTCCAGGGCATGTCAGAGACCTTTGGGGAAGCCATTCCCATGACAGGCCTGGAGGCCTAAGAGGGAAAAATGGTTTCCTGGGTTGGGCCCAGGTCGCCCCAGTTCTAAGCAGCCTTGGGGCTTGATGCCTGGCATCACAGCTGCTTCAGCTCCAGCCCTGGCTAAAAGGTGCCAATGTACAGCTCAGGCCATGGCTCCAGAGGATATAAGCCCCAAGGCTTGATGACTTACATATGGTGTTGAGCCTGTGGGTATACAGATGTCAAGAACTGAGGTTTGGGAACCTCTGCCTAGATTTCAGAGGATCTATGGAAATGCCTGGAGGTCTAGGCAGAAGTCTTCTACAGGGACAAAGCCTTCATGAAGGATCTCTGCTAGGGCACTACAGAAGGGACATGTGGGGTTGGAACACCCACACAGAGTCCCCACTGGGCCACTTCCTAATGGAGCTATGAGAAGAGTACCATTGTCCCCCAGACCCCAGAATGATAGCTCCGCTGAAAGCTTGCACTGTGCATGTGGAAAATCTACAGACAGTTAAAGTCAGCCCTTGAAAGCAGCCAGGAGGGCGTTGTACCGTGCAAAGCCACAGCGGCAAAGCTGTCCAAGGCCATAGGAGCCCACCTCTTGCATCAGTGTGACCTGGATGTGAGACATGGATTCAAAGGAGATCATTTCGAAACTTTAAGATTTATTGACTGCCCTATTGGATTTCAGACTTTCGTGGGGTCTGTAACCCTTGTTTTAGTCAATTTCTCCCATTTGGAACAGGTATATTTACCTAACGCTTGAACTTCCATTTTATCTAGGAAGTAACTAACTTGTTTCTGATTTTACAGGCTCATAGGTTGAAGCTACTTACCTTGTCTCAGTTGAGACTTTTGACTAGGACTTTTGGGTCAATGCTGCAATGAGTTAAGACTTTTTGGGACTCTCGAGAAGGCATGGTTATGTTTTGAAATGTGAGGACATGATATTTGGGGGTCCATGGGTAGAATGATATGATTTGGTTGTGTCCTCACTCAAATCTCATTTTGAATTGTAGCTCCAATAATCCACATGTGTTGTAGGAGGGACCAGGTAGAAATAATTGAATCATGAGGGTGGTTTCCTTCATCCTGTTCTCATGCCAGTGAGTTCTCAAGAGATCTGATGATGTTATAAGGGGTTTTACCTCCTTTGCTTGGCACTTCTCCTTGCTGCTGCCATGTGAAGAAGAATGTGTTTGCTTCCCCTTCCACCATGATTGTAAGTTTCCTGAGGCCTCCCAAGCCCTGTGGGACTGTGAGTCAATTAAGCCTCTTTCCTTTATAAATTATCCAGTCTCAGGTATGTCTTTATTAGCAGCATGAGAATGGACTAATACACTTCCTTAGGATTCCTTGCGCTTCATTTTGGTCCAGCAATTAAGATTTGGCATCTAGTACATTACCCCAACCCCAGCACAATTGTGATTGGTTGGTACCAACTTGTTCTTAATGATTTTAAATACTATTATTATACTTTTGTACCTGATAGAAGAGCAGTGGTTTTCAAGCTTCTATGACTCTTTATGATCAAAACAGCTGACTGAGTTCATTCCAGAATGCTCAAATTATAACCCCCCCCCCCCCAGGTGGGGTCTGCAGGCAGGCTGTTTAAGAATAGTTGTGTTAGAGGAAAATAGCTGAAGGGTATGTCTTGTTATTTGGAAAAAGACTCACCAGTTACACAATGAGACCCTTGTCTGGGGAAAGAGCAACTCTAAGCCAGTGGGTCTCAATCTTGGGTGTCCATTGGAATAATGAAAAAGGGAAAAACCCCAATACCAGGATCTTATTCCAGAGATTCTGATTTAGTTGAACTAGAGTGCAGCCTGGGCACTGAGTTTTTGTTTTTGTTTTTTTTTTTTTTTTTTTTTTTTTAACACTCCCAGACATTTTAATTTGCAGCCAAAGTTTAGACCAACTGCTTTAAGCAGAGAATAAACAAGTTAGAACATCTTGCCTTGAGAGGATGTGCAAGAGGCTTGAAAAATAGGAAAAAAGGGATATATTGATAACGTGTGTGTGTGTGTGTGTGTGTGTGTGTGTGTGTGTGTGACAGAGAGCAAGAGACAGAGAAAAAGAGTGTATAAACTAAAATAAAGGGATATGGTATAAAAGGACTCAAAGATAGACTTTCTTAAGGTTTTCCTAGATTCTAGCAATTGTATTATTTTTATTATTTAGTTTTCTTTAATGTGTTTCCAGATGATTGACAGATTGAACAATTCTGATCATAAAGATTCTGGTTTCTAAGAGTCCGGAACTTACAGCACATTATAAAAACAGCTCAGCTTACTAATTGTAGCTTCCTTCCCTCTTTGTGGCTTCTTTTCCTAACTCTGCTACAGGCCCAGTATATTTTGTAATCCCCCAAATCTCACTTGCAGCCAGAACTGTGACATCAGCTTTTTCTTTTCTGGTATGGTTTGGAATTAAATTATGGTGTGAACTAATTTCAGAACCCTGGGGCAAGTCTTGGCTGTTTGAGTGGCTCTTTATGTTGCAGCTTTAATAAGTGCTCATTGTCTAAATGTTTGCCCATTTATTGGAACCGAGCTTCTATTTTGAATCTAACTTTGTATTGCTAATATCCTCCAGCCAAAGACAACCAGGAAGATACCTATAATCAAATAAATTGAGTTTATAATTTGTTGCAGAAGGAGAACATACACCATAGGAAACTAGGGGCATCTCAGAGATAGGGTGTTAGAAAGATCCTCTTACAGGATTTGGGCTTTGATTAAATGACGTCAGAGAGGGTCCACAAAGCAGGTGTTTACTCTAGGTTGGATGCTGTCAGAATGTGGGGGCAATTCTAAAACTAGATATGTTAATAAATCTTATTTATAGAGATGGTAGATTAATTATAAAGTTGCAGTCACACATTTTGGCCAAGAGAGGAGATATCTGGTATTTTGTGGGTAGCATAGTGACCTTGGTTTTATCTTTCCTTGGATAAAATTATGAAATGGACTTGTTTTACCTCACTTCATCATGATACTCTGTGAGATTGTTTATGTTCAACAGGAGAATAACTTGACATAACTGTGTGTGATAGACCAGTTTCTGGGGGCCAGAGCTGCCTTTCTCCCACTACTTTTCAGTAGTGTGCATGGATTTTTTTTTTTTTTAAGACAAAGTTTCGCTGTCATCCAGGCTGGAGTGCAGTGGTGAAATCACAGCTCACTGCAGCCTTGACTTCTTGGATTCAGGTGATTCTGCCACCTGTGCCTCCTGAGTAGTTGGGACTACAGGCATGTGCCACCATACCCAGCTAATTTTTTGCTAGTTTTTGTAGAGATGCAGTTTTGCCATGTTGCCCAGGCTAGTTTCAACTCCCTGGGCTCAAGTGATCTGCCCACTTTGGCTTCCCAAAATGCTGGGATTACATGCCTGAACCACTCTACCCAGCCATGTATGGTTATACTGCTCAGAATCCCAGGTTCTTTCTAAAACTAGTTTTACTGCTCTTTTACTCCCATAGTTCAACGAGTTCTCACTTCTTGCCCCATGACTGAGAAGAATAAGGATAAGGCACACAGACACTAGAAATTGAGTAAGGCAGAACAGAATTTACTGAGGGACAGAAAAGCTCTTGACTGTGAGAGGGGACCCGAAGATGGATTGCTGGCCATGAGGCTAAGTCTAGGGATTTTTATGCACTTGAAATGGGGAAGTGCATGCTGATTGGTCTATGGGTATGTTTGAAAAAGCACCATTCAGAAATAGGCACGATAGTGTAGAGGACCAATTGGGAAAGGGTAGGTATACATAAAATAGGTGAAAGAAAAGGGCCAATCTGGAGAGAGCATGCCAAACAGAAATGGGAGCTCTCAATCTGGTTTATGGATTTACACTTTGGTTTTCAGGCTTTAGACTGTCCTTGGCATGAAGGTTGAGTTTCACTGGGGGCCCATCATCACTTTCTGCCTATGAATTTACTTGCTGTGGTGATGGTGGTTCTGTAGCCACTACAGATGATGGGATAAAGTTCTGAAAGCCTAAAAACTGACCTCACACTGCAGCCTGCCCTGCCACTTCTATATTGTCAAGCTTCCTTCCCAATAACTGAATGGGGCCCACTGTTAGCACCTCTTGCTTCCATTAAACTTGTTCTGGCAACCTTACTGGACAAGCGAATGATTCTGCTGGCCCAGCCTGTGCATGTCAGGTAGTTGCATGAGCTTGTTGTGGTGACCAGAAGTGCTCTTCTTTTCAGCACATCCCCACCTTCTGCTAGCTGTGCAATGCTCTCCACCCTGCAATCCTCACATCCAGGCAAGTTTTTGTGAGAAGAAATTTTTTAAAGACAGTTTTACTCTTATCACCCAGGCTGGAGAGCAAGCTGCAATCTCGGCTTACTGCAACCTCTGCCTCCTGGGTTCAAGTGATTCTCCTGCCTCAGTCTCCTGAGTAGCTGTGATTACAGGCATGCGTTACCACACCTGGCTAATTTTTATATTTTTAGTAGAGATGAGGATTGTTCATGTTGGCTAGATTGGTCTCAAACTCCTGACTTCAGGTGATCTACCTACCTTGGCCTCCCAAAGTGCTAGAATTACAGGTGTGAGCCCCTGTGCCCAGACTGAAACATTTGTACTAAGTCAAAATTTGTCTCTTTAAATATCACTTCTGACTTTGTTCTGTTTCTGTATGACAGCCCTAGTCTTTTTATTAATTACATGTTTGCTGAATGAATAAATAATCTCCAAAATACCAGAATTTGGTAATATGTAGCCCTTTCTTTCGTTTAGGAAGCTTAAAATATTAAAAACAAATGTGAAATATTTGAAAAAGGAACAAGGAGGAGGCATGGAGGCATATGAAAGAAAGAAGGCAATTTTAGCAAATGGAGTTCATGGTAGACAAACTTGCAATGAAGAATGGGAAACAAAGGGGAGTCATAGGCCTTTACAGTTGCCTAATCTTTCTAACTCAACTTCCTGCTTCAAAGAAAAATTTCCTCTGACTCCCTGACATAATTACACAGTCACCCAGGAATGCTGGATGGTCACATCATAGGGAATATTAAACAGAAAAGCAATAATAAAAAGAATGTATCTAACAGGAAGAAAGAAGGCAATATTAGAAGCATCCTGCAAAGAGAACAGATGCAAAGATTTTTCTATTGTTTGTGGAAAGGAACTTGAAATGCAAAGATAAGGCCAAATGACTCGCTCAAGGTCACCTGGGACCTCTGGGCAGACTGGGAGAGTAGATTATTGTCACGCTCTATCCACCAGACCATGATGTCTCAGTAGCAGTGTACCTGCAGGCTAAAGTCACGTGTCACATACTTAGCACTGTGCTCCCTGCCAGACTTGAAGATAGCAGAATCACTGTTTCAGGAGAAAGATTTAAAGCTGTCATTTATGAATCTAAGTAGTTCTTTTTGTAAGTACATAAATATCTTTAGTATGGAGAGACAGAATTAAGTCTTGATAGCTACCTCACAACTGTTGACTATAAATGTTGGGTTAGTGACAAATCTAGCTAAAACGGAAATAGAATATTTATGAACTGTCATGAAAAAAAATCTTTGCAAGGTTCACATTTGGACAACAGTGCAATAAAGGCAGTCTTAAGAGTTATTCAAGAGAATTATCTTGGGAACTGACTCTGTGGTGATTCTGAGAATTACCTATATAAATAAAGTCAAATTGGAAAGGTGGACCATTCTGTTTTTGCATAGAAAAAGTCATTGGGGTTTTTAGGACACTATCTAAGATGTACTAAAATGGAGATTATCACTTGCTTATTTTTCGAAAAATCATTAGCATAGTACAATACGATGGAAGAGCAGTGGCCAATAGTTAGATTTGAAACCAGAAGGAACGTTTATAGAAGCACACACACACACATAAAGACTCCACAACTTACTTACATTACTTTTATAATATTTCTAGTTATTACAGTGGTTTGAAAGAGGTCAAAGGTAACATCTAAATATAAAATATTATGACAAGTTTGTACTGATTCCAATGTACAGGATTGAAAACAGACCTCAACGATATACCTGATATAATGTAGGTCTTTGTTGTACTTTTTATCAGATTACATTCTGTCTTGAAATAATAATGGCATTCTTTATGAAGCCATTTGATTAACTAGAATCATGAGCTTTGCAGGAGGAAATGAATAGTGGCAAGAATGACTTGCTTTCTGAATAAACACAGCCTAGGGAATGTTTTCCTGGGAGAGCACTCTCCATTCTCTACCTCCCCTGGTGTGTCCTCTGACTGAGCAGTTTTTCATGCACTGCACCGCTGCCCAGAATATTCTTAAGACAGCCACCCACCCGATCCCAGCTCATCACGCTCTTCCAGAACAGCCACAGGAAGAAAAGAAGAGAATAGAATCTGTTGATGCCCCATAACATCTCCAATCAAGGTGTGAACCTGAAGCTCCAGTGAGTAATATGGTGTCTCACATCTATAAATGCCACACGTGTGACTAATGCACTCTTGAGACATGTTCAGGACAAGTAGAATTAAGTCTTGATGGCTGCCTCTGATGATCACACCCTCATCAGTAATCTGATCTATGCTGTATTTGCAAACTTGGACCTTGTGGCCTGCAACTCCCCACAGGCTCTCTCCCCAGCTGTCAAGCCCCTTCTAAAACACACTTCCCCTTCAGAGAGGGCCGTCTTCACTTGTGTTAGAACCTGACACCCCGAGAGACTTTCCTTTCACCAGCTGGTTTTGTCTATGGCAGAAATGTTGTTGACATAGCAGATGGTCTTGATATTTCTGAAAACCGGCAATGTCTTTGCCATTGCCACCCCCACACTCTTGGCTACTGTTTCTCCTTCAAGTTGTTTGGGTCATTTTTAGCAAACCTGTATGTTCCAATATTGTGCTTTAAATATCAGAAGAGGGACAGTGTAAGACAAAAGTCCCCTTCTAAAACATAGACCAAGGCAGCAAATGAGGGCTCTTTCACAGATAACCCAAAAGCTGAGATAAATTGTATTTGTCATTATAGATTCTTTGATGAATTAGAATGAGTCAGAAGTGAGCAGATTTTAAGTAGTTGTGGTCTGAAGTATCAGGCAGTAAGGTATGGCTAATGGAGTGTGTTGCAAGAAATGGAATCTGATATTCATGGTGTCTGAAACTCTCTTAAAAACAATATACCAATGAGTAATGTTTATCATTATTGAACACAAGATGACTTGAGGGAAGGGTGAGTGCCACTGGATTAGGGATTATTCCCTTAGTAGTAACTCTAGGGCCAAAGCAAATCCAAGACATCATAACAACTTGATGACCTGAGACCCAATCTAATCATCCTGAAAAATTAAAAGCAGACTGATTTATTTCCATGCAGGCAGGCGCTGTGAACAGTTTCTTAAACTCATGAAATAATGGTGTAAACAGCTCTGCTTCATTTGGGATATATCTGTACAATTCTGGAAAGAGCTTATTCTCCTGGAAAGGACTTTAACACAGATGGGAAGGTAGGCATAGGCCATGGAGGCCCTGCCAGGTTCAGTCAGCCTCTTGAGTCAACATCACTTTCCAGGCCTGTAGCACTCAACGACTGAGAGGGTCATTTGGGTTGGCTAACAAAGAACAGGTGAGAACTCTGCCTCCAAAATCTCACAGTTAAAACATGGCTTACTAGATACAAATCCTGCCTTCTCATGGTAGTATCAATGACCCCTAAGCAGTGAAATGTGGAGCTAATTGATTCCTTTGAATGCCAGAAGCAGGGTCCTAAGGATGAGAACCTGGTGGGGTCATATGGAGGGAGGGAGTATATAAAGTGGCTGGGAGGAATTTGTGAAAATGTTAACATGGGATGTCCCAGGTAAGGCAAGCTGAATGAGGAAAACCAATTTGGGTGTCAAGTGTATGGTGGGGTGTGCTGGCAAGGGGACTCACACATAGCACAAGAGAGCACAGAGGGTAATGCAGGGACTGTCATGAGAAGCTGGGGGTGGAGAAGCACTGGTACATGATGGGTTATGATTTCTGGTTCCTTCCTGCCTGTTGATTACATTTGTAGGGTCTCCAAAGTAACACAATGCTTGAATTAAAAGGGTATTTTCATAATGGAAATGGCTTACTTATAAAAAATATTCAGTAAACCCTACCATCAATCTGGCTTGTCTCCAAACACAAAAGAGCAAGATAATGAAGAGAACTGGGCCAATGTGGAAAACAGTTAACAACTGGATGAAATGGACACCAAGCCAATCAGAAGAGGTCCAGAGCTAGATTATTTGCTAGATCATGGGGCGGTCAGGAGGACCCAGCAGTGGTGTGGGAAGGAATTTGCGATAATTCTAAGGGTACCAAAGAATTTCAGTATTTTAATACACAGTCATACCAGCCAAATACAAGCCCCAAAGATAATCAACGTTTCTTATAAGTCGTGTCTTATAACAAAAGTATTTAATAAAGTTTATAGAGCCAAGGAAAGAGCCCATATTTGAGACCCTTCTCGCTTGTTAAAGGCTCCTTACTCATCAACCTACATCTGTCAACCAAATGAAACAAATTATAAAATAAGAATCCTCCTACATCTTTTCTCTTCAATAGAAGACAGTAGCTTCAAGGAAAAAGTATAAAGATTCAGCAAAGGGTTTACATACAGGCCACATTTAACACAGGTCCAGTTGATTTGATTCTTTCAGAGCAGCCTCTGAATTCTTGTTGTTCACCAGGAAAGACATATTCTGTATTAGTCACTTACCATACTGCTATAAAGAAATACCTGAGACTGGTTAATTTGTAAAGGAAAGAGGTTTGATTGACTCACAGTTCCCCATGGTTGGAGTGGGGGGGTCTCAGGAAACTTACAATCATGGCAGAAAGTAAATGATAAGCAGACATATTCTTCACAGGGCAGCAAAATGGAGGAAGTTAAGCCAGACACTTATAAAACCATCAGATCTCATGAAACTCACTCATTATCACAAGAACAGCATGGGGGAAACTGCCCCGTGGTCCAATTACTTCCACCTGGTCCCACCCTTGACACATGGGGATTATGGGTTTTACAGTTCAAGATGAGATTTGGGTGGGGACACAGAGCCAAATCCTATTATATTCAGAACAGATGTTGAGCCCAGCTGTGGGTGCAGTAATGGCCTGTGAGCCAGATTGTTATTAGGAACTTTAGAACCCTTGGCAGGTTTAAGAATAGTACAAATTCTTCTAGAGTGTGTTTGAGTTTCAAAGCATTTTGAAAACATTTGGTAGACATGTGCAAACATACCAAATGTGTAATTGTCCCTGAAAGCACAGGCATCTAATTGACTATTTAGTGACAGCATAAGATGGGTCTCATTTCTCAAAAAAGAGTAGGTTGTCAACATTTTAGAATATACTCCATAGAAACTCATGTAGCATAGCTCAGTGATATGCCTATGAATCTTGAATATTAATTTCTCTTTCCTCATGAAAAATACATCTATCTGTCTACTTACTATGTATTATAAATATTTTTCTTTTTAAGCAAAATCTTTAGTTAACTTGTAAAAGAATAAAGAATTCTATATAAAAGTTTTAAAAATTGCTTTAGACCAACATGTCAGTTGGAACAAAAAGATTTCATACTTTTTCACAAAAAAATTTTTCTTTGTATTTAAAACAAAATATTTAACAAACTATGTCACATATGAAAAATGTGTATGAAGAGGTTGGATTAGTGTTAAAGTAACATGATGGTAAATCTTGCCTATTAGCGGTAGATTCCAATATCAGAGAAAACTGTTTTCTAGGCTTTTTGTGCTTCTGTTTCACAGACATCCACCTGAGTTCTAAATTTATTTCTCAAAGAAGCCAAGCTCCCGAGAGAGAAATGATACTGTGAGGTAAGAGTTCATAAGGAGACACACACAGATACACCCGCACAAATCACACTGACTGTCATCCCACCACCGTGTAGTCTACTAGAATTTCAGGTGGGCTGAATAAAAATGTAGAATTAACATGGTTCTTTCAAAATAATAATGATTAATAAATAATTCCTAAAGTAGAATTTTAAAATTCATCTTTTATGAACCTGTATTTTTGGCCTACTTTGGTATTACAGATAGCCGTTTATAACCCCTTGCATTTCACCAAAAACACTTTGATTTTGTACTGTGGCAGGGAATCTAAGGAAATAAATTTTATCTCTTTTACCTGTTTCTTCCTTGCTCTATTTCAAGGCAGAATTCACGCTTTGAAATTCCTTGCCACATGGATGTTAGTCTGGCAGAAAACATAAGCAATCTTAGATCCAAAGCTTTTTTTGGCTTTATATAAAAATCTCAGCCCTTTAGAAAAAATGAAGTTCCAAAGTTGGTGAGAAGGGGAGTGGTTTTGAATGCAGGGAAAGATTGAGTCAGAATGGGAAAAGGAGAAAGAGCCTCAAACCCTGCAGTCTGACAGCTCAGTCTGACAGAGAGTGACCAGACCTTAGAAAGGAATGGGTGTGTGGTTCCCAGCCTTATCCAAATCCCCATTCCCTAAGTGTGACCCAGAGGCTGGGTCACAAGGCACAAAGAGACCATAATAGTAGTAGAGCAAAAAATTAAATTAAAATTAAATTAAATTTTAATTAAATTAAAAAATTAAAATTCAGTAGTAGAGCAAAAAATTAAAGGATCTTAGAAGGATTTTTCTGCTGTTTTATCCTTTTCTTTGGGTTCTCAGTCCCTTATCTGGGAGTGTGTGTCTATATGTGTGGGTGTATGCACGCTGTGTGGGTGTGGGCATGGTGGTGGGATTTAGAGGATGGGGCCAAGCATGAGTAGGGATTCCAATGGAGTCAGTTGCAAAGTTGAACTAAGTTGATCTAAAGGAATAAAGATATAATAGTCTTTCCATACCAAAGTATGTGGACTAAATTGATCTTGGCCATAGTTGACCATTAAGGATTATACATAAAGAATCAAAATTCTTGGTTTGAATACAAACGGGAGTCATTGATTTTCTAGGAAGCTGAATGCATTGTGCTTATTATATATACCTTCCGAAAAGTTACCTCATGTCAAATTGTGCACAAAATAGATCTTTTTCCTACCCTGCTGAATGTAGCTGTTTATGGTTTTGAAACCTTTACCCTTGGAAAGGTGCAGTGGATGTTACTCTGCTAAATCTCAAAATGCACTGATTCACTCCACAGATGTTTACAGCCAGTGTTTACATCTGTTTACCAGTGTTTGTATGTCCTCTATCTACCAAGCACCGATCTTGGTTTTGGAATATGATATAAATAGCATACTCTCCAGCTCTCAAAGCACTCAGAAGCCTGGTACAGGGAATCTACTTACTCTCAAATTTCTTATCCTATGGAGGATCCCTTGTATTTAACAGAGACCAGCCAACGAACAGTGACCCGTACTGGAAGGTTAGAATGGGAAAGAGAAAAGATCACAAGCCTGTTGCGTTGTGAACCTCGCACCCTGAAATCTGGCAGCACCAGGAAAGAGACCTCAGTAAGAGTGTCTCTGTGATTCCCAACTCTCCCAAACCCCTATTCCCTAAGTGCCACAAAGTAAGCCAAGGCAATGGTCATCCCTCTCACTCTGTCTGGTAATAAATTTGTTCCTGGGGCATATCCTGCTTCCCATTCCCCATTATGATGTCAAAATGCAAATAGCAGGTATGATGAAGATGAGCATATGATAGAAATAAGACTGTATTTCACAAAAATATAATCAAATCTTTATAGTTCAAAATAAGCTTACAGATCTCCACCTAATATGACTTCAAGTAAATTTACATTATGTGAACCTACAATTTCCTAAGTATTTGCTATACTGGCCCATAGCTTGGTCAAATGTCTCTGCATCCTCTTAGATGGAATCTTTGCCATCTACAAATAGCTTCTGCTTTTGAAAAAAGTCATTCAACAAACTCTGTAAAACTACCAGAGGTACCGGGAACTGGATCAGGTGGTAGGGGTTAAGGATGAAGGCCACCCTCTCTACTTAAACTCAATAGATTTTCTTGGTTATATCAACATTTTCTCAACTCCGTTCATTTAAAGAATACATTTTTTTGGAAAACGCATTTAGTTATGATTCAGCAATATAGCAATGTAATGAGATAAAGCTTATACATATTTTTTAGGTGGTACCCTAAGCCAGACTTTCGCCCTGAAGACTTTTCTACTCTGCAGTGTTTATTTTTCTCTGCTTCAAGATGTCTGCAGCAAAAAGAATAATGCAGAGATTAAACATCAGTGTTATTCTAAAAGCAATCATCTGAAAAATTCAGATTCCCTCAACAATGACTACCTTCAAAAATAAAAATTCAGTCATGCAGTGGGTTTTTCAGTCTTGAGAATGTCAAACAGCGTATGTGACTGACTTTCACTAAATTGACTAGTCACTGTTGAATGACATGCCCCTTAGCTAGGACAGCTTGGAAAATTGTTCTCAAAGCTTTTGGGACACTTTCACTCCAATTTTTAACATAGCTCCAAGAATATCTACTTAACTACCAGGCATCTTCTAGGGTACAGACATTCCTATACAAAAGACTGATCACCCTCTTCACTAAGCAATCTCCAGAGTGGGACTTCAGTTGCTTATTATAAGAGAACTAGTCTTATAAGTCACTTTTGACTTCCTTATAATCCATGGGTTTTCTCATTTCGATCCCTGTCAGAGGTCAGAATGTTTTCCCTCCATTCTTTAGCATCTTCATTTGCCTACAGTTATTGTTCAAAGGTAAGCTGGAAACTGTCGATAGGAAGAAATATATGATGCGGTGCATGACAATACAGTTGTGTGCCTCATATGGTTGCTGTAGCTCACAGAGGATTGATCTTAACAGGTGATTGATAACTGGCTGTGGAATAAATAAAGCAATAATTGAATGACAATATAACTGTAGAATCCATGGGCAATGTGTATAGGAGTTACTAAGTGTATAAAGATTCTACCTGAGACTGGGTAATTTTTAAACAAAAGAGGTTTAATTGACTCACAGTTCCACATGGCTGGGGAGACTTCAGGAAACTTGCAATTATCTAGGAAGGTGAAAGGGAAGCAAGGCAAATATTCACAGGATGGCAGAAGAGAGAGAGAGAAGGGGGATGTGCCACACTTTAAAACCACCAGATCTCCTGAGAACTTCCTCACTATTATGAGAACAGCACGGGGAACTGCCCCCATGATCTAATCACCTCTCACTAAGTCCCTCTCTAAACACGGGGAATTACAATTTAAGATGAGATTTGGGTGGGGATACAGAGCCAAACCATATCACTAAGTAATCAGAGACTGTAAGAATTACTTAAATATTGTTTTGCCAGATTACATTTTTTTCAAGTAAGAAATGTTTTCAATTCCAGCGTTAGCCAACTTAGGATGTCCTATTGTTTCCCCTAGTGACCAAGCAGAAAACAAAATAAAAACAATCAGAGAAGAGAGTTCAACAAAGGGATTGTTCACAATTGTGTGGTTAAGTGTAGTGTCACATCAAAGAATAGGTTAGTGCCTTGGAGTCAGCACAAGCTGGAGTGCTGAGGGGCAGGAGGAGGAAGCAGTTAGTGACCAGAACACAGAGTGGCTGCATGGAGAGGGCCACCCAATAAGAAAGGTGTCCTCAGGTAGAAGGCCAGAGCCAGTTTGTGGTGACTTGCCAGGAAGCTTGCTGTTGGAATAAAAGTGCTTACCTCATTCTGCACTAAACTTTTAATTTCCTGGCAAGCGTCTTCCATTGGCCAAACTGGAAGCTGGAGGGCAAGGAAGCTTGTTGGTGCAGTCCCTGGAAGTTAAAGGCTTGGATTTCAAAGGAGGGTAGTGAAGGTTGGAGAGTGAATCTGGAGGGGCTAACCCAAAATACCCAGGTTCCTTCTCTGTTTATTGGCTGAGGTGGTTAATTGGTGGTCTTCTAAGTATTGATAGTTTCCTTCCAATTTTTATTTGTGTGGGATAATACCTCTTTCAGAGGTAGAGAAAGCATAATGGAAAGCATAAATTTCAACCATGGAATTCCCCTTCTCTCCCCGACAAAAGGTATTGTGACAGAAAAGAAATGTAGAACTTCAATTCATTTTATAAGTACTGTGTGCTAACCGATTGCGCCCCTGGAGCCATAACACTCAATTCATTTTAAATTCTTAATATAATTTGTAGAAAGTCAAAGCTAGACAGCAGCGATGTCCCTCAGATTTGTTTGATCAGAGGTCTAAAAATTGTCCATATGTGTATTAGACTACTCTTGCATTTCTAGAACAGCACTTATGGATATCCCACACATGAATATCCCAGGTTTTAACTTCAGAGGGTGAATATGTCCGATCACGTTGCAGAACACAGTAAATCATCTTGTCTCAAAGAAAATCCTGTAATTAGGTAATTGGCATTGATAAAGTTGACCTAAAAGGGAATTATGGAATAGAGATTTGCTTGCAATTTCTTTAAAACTGGGTAATTTATAAAGAAAGGAGGTTTAATTGTCTTAGGGTTCTGCAGGCTATATAGGAGGGATGCTGCCAGCATCTGCTTGGCTCCTGGGGAGTCCTTAGGGAGCTTCTACCCATGGAAGAAGGCAAAATGGAAACTTGCACATCACATGACAAAAGCAGGAGCAAGAAAGAGTGTGGTGGAGGGAGGTGCCGCAGACTTTTAAATGGCCAGCTCTCAGGAAAACTTATTCACTATGGCAAGGACAGCATCAAAGGGCTGGCACTAAGCCATTTGTGAGTAATCTGCCCTCATGATCCAGTCACCTTCCCCTAGGCCCCACCTCCAACATTAGGGATTATAATTCAGCATGAGATTTAGAGGGGACATATATCCAAACTATACAAATATGAATTTTTTTCCATGTATATTTAGAAAGAAAAATTTCTTCAATTTCTGTGTTTTGAAAAAATGCATTGGGTTTCCTGAAAGTGCAGCCTGATGCATAGATTTTTACATACATCTGTAAGGACATGAGGCAAGCAGGACGATACTGGGGAAGAAACTAAATAAAGGTGTGGTTACAGCTGACCTGTGGCCATAGGGAACTCTGGAGTATGAGTGGTGCACAAAATGATCCTGCAAGGAGGTTGGCCACATCATTAGTTCTTAGCTGCAGCTATTCCAATGATGGTGGAAGCCTGACCCTCAGCTATGTCCAGGCAAAGCGGCTCTCCTTGGCCAAGGCCAATTATCCAGAAGAAGGTGCATCCATGAGCCACTGGAAACCCACAGTTAGGACAGCCTGGAGATGGGTGCACAGATTCAGTAAAGGAGATCTGGGTGGCACACAACATCTATTCTACATATAAGCTTGTATATGTAGAAATATACATGGGTGGCAGAATCCTTTCCACCCATGAGTATCACCAGGTTTTAACTTCAGAGGCTGAATATGTGTGATCATGTTGCAGAACACAGCAAATCATCTTGTCTCAGAGATAATCCTATAGAGCAATTAGGTCAGCATTGATAAAGTTGACCTGAAAGGAAATTGTGAAGTAGAGGTTTTACTTTCAATACAACAGTCTTTTGAAGCCTCCCATTAAAAGGCCTCTACCATTCCATTCTATTTAATGCCTCCTCATGGATTCCTCTACCTCCTTTTTTTCCCCTTTCTACTTACCCAGAGGTTGTTCTGCGACCCAGTCGTACCTGGTTTTACTATCACAAGGGTACTGATCGATATGGTTTAGATTTGTGTCCCTGCCCAAATCTCATGCTGAATTGTAATCTCCAGTGTTGGAGGAGAGTCCTGGTGGGAGGTGACTGGATTATGAGAGTGGACTTCTCCCTTGCTGTTCTCGTGATAGTGAGTGAGATCTGTTGAGATCTGAATGTTTAAAAGTGTGCAGCACCTCCTCCCACTCTCCCTTTGCTCCAGCCATGTAAGATGTGACTCCTTTCTCTTCACCTTCCACCATAATTGAAAGTTTCTTAAGGACTTCACACTCATGTTTTCTGTATAACCTGCAGAACTGTGAGCCAGTGAAACCTCTTTTGTTCATAAATTACCCAGTCTCGGGTAGTTCTTTATAGCAATGTGAGAAGGAACCAATACACTGATGCTAAGATGTTAGCTGAGATGGTAACTGATAAGATTTAATCAGGGTGATGTTAAAATGTTTATGACATATACACTAACCAATCAGTAGTAGTGAATCAGACCATTCCTTGGTTAGAGCTTCCCTACTGAGCTGAGCATTAGCCCTTCTTTTATTGCCAAGTCATTAAGAGAGAGAGTCACTGGAGGAGATGCTGAAACAGCCCAGGTAGAATGGAAGGTTTTGGGGAGGCTCAGGGCATAAACTGATTAATCTGCTGGGAAGTATTTCATTATGGCCATACCAGTACCTACTAACTAAATATCAGCCCAGAAGAGTTGCTTCCAATATAATATGTTTTCATTATTATTGTTGTTGCTTTAAGTAAACCCTGAATAGCTGTGACTTCAAATCTTGGCAGTTCGTGGAATCACAGAAGAAGTCAGAAACTCATAAGACCAGTCCCAGATACAATTATAATCATAGCTGTAACTCTTACACTAAATCAAGATTATCATGAAGCTTCTGCATCTGTAAAAAAATAAGTTAAATAGGAACATAGAAACATACTTACTGTTATGTCATTATTTTTCATAATTGTATTTTTTTCCTTCAGTGTTTAAGTTCTGAGGTACAAGTACAGGATGTGCAGGTTTGTTACATAGATGAATGTGTGCCATGGTGGTTTGCCACACAGATCAACCCCTTACCTAGGTATTAAGCCCAGCATCCATTAGCTACTCTTCTTGATGGTCTCCCTCCCCCCAGTTCCCTTCACAGGCCTCCATGTGTCCATGTATTCTCATTGTTCAACTCCCGCTTCTAAGTGAGAACATGAAGTGTTTGGTTTTCTGTTCCTGTGTTAGTTGGCTGAGGATAATGGCTTCTAGCTCCATCCATGTCCCTGCAAAGGACATGATCTCATTCTTTTTTATGGCTGCATAGTATTCCATGGTGTATATATACAATGTTTTCTTTCTTTTCTTTTTTTTTTAGGCAGTCAATATGTTTTATTTAAGACTATTTAGAGACATGGAAAAAATGTTCACAGCACAAGATGAAATTTACAATGCAATAAAACATGTACATGAACTATTACCTTAATTAAATAATAAATACTTTATAATTTGAAAATAATGCCTGGCTAAAAATATTCCAACATATTAATGAACTTTATTTCTAAGAAAATGCAAGTTAATTTTTAATTTATAAATCTTCAAATTATCCATAAAGTCCATGTTTTATTTTCGGAACATAAAATGACATTATAATTTGTAAATTAAAAAATGCTGCACATTAAATTCTGTATCTCATTTGTTCTTGTAAACATTTCCACTTCAACTGTAGTGTTGCTATATATATATATATATATATATATATAATATATATAATATGTATTCTATAATTTATTCATAATATAATAGAATATATTAAATATATATTCTATATAAACTTATTCAAAATATATATAGCCTGTGACAGACATTATAACAATTTTTTATCTTTCTATAATGAATGCATGTATCTTTATAACAGAATGACTTATATTCCTGTGGGTATATACTTGGGAATGGGATTGCTGGGTCAAATGGTGTTCCTGCCTCTAGGTCCTTGAGGAATTGCTACACTGTCTTCCACAATGGTTGAACTCATTTATATTACCATCAACAGTGTAAAAGCATTCCCTTTTCTCTGCAACACTGACAGCATCTGTTGTTTATTGACATTTTAATAATCGCTGTTCTGACTGGCATGAGACCGTATCTCATTGGGATTTTGATTTACACTTGTCTAATTATCAGTGATATTAAGCTTTTCTTCAGATGTTTGTTGGCTGTATGAATGTCTTCTTTTGAGAAGTGTCTGTTCATGTCCTTTGTCCACTTTTTAATGGGATTACTTTTTATTTTTTTTGTAAATGTGTTTAAATTCCTTGTAGACTCTGGATATTAGGTCTTTGTCAGATGGATAGATTGCAAAAGTTTTCTCCCATTCTGTAGGTTGTCTGTTGACACTGATAGTTTCGTCAGCAGTGCAGAAGCTCTTTATATAATTACATTTTGATAGAAAGGTAGATATACACTTTCTAACAAGCTCTAACCTTGAAGAAAATGGATAGTAGGCCATCTTAGCTGGTATTTAAGTAGTCAATGCTTTTTCTGATCATAACTTTAATGCACAGTACTGCTAATTTTTTTTCTAGCATCATTTATTTGTACCATCCATCACAGTTGAGAACAGAGTCTAGACAGTTTATTTTGATACAATCAAAAGAAAGCTGACAAATAAAAAAGGAAAATGAATAGAAGAGCTGATTAAAATAACAGCATAGTGTATATGAGGCTTCTCTTAAATTTATATTTTCCAAATTTCAATTTTTGGAAGACTCAAATCACATTAAAATATTTTACTACTGCAAGTCAGCTTTCTTTTGTAGGTCTAAAGAGGAAAGAGGGAAGGGTTGCATTTACTTCTCCATAGAAAGATTTCAGCAATCTAATTAAGCAAATATTATGGCAGTGCATTTGAATAGTTTTCTTATCAGTGAGGAAAGAAACTGCTCTGTTTCCTTGAAGTCAGACATTTATGTCACTGTTGAAGAAGGGCAAGTCAACCATCACGGAGTGAATAATTTTGTAAAGTCGGTATCTGATTTGATGGAGTCAACTTTTCTTAATGGGAACTAAAACTGTGAAATGCACATTAATCCACTCCCTGCACACCATCTTTCCCTTTAAGATTCCAGAAGAACTCCTATTTCCATTTCAGAGCCATCTGCTATTGTTTTTTGCCAGTGAGTATGTGGATAGATAATTTCTCAGGGTGCAATTAGAGGAACATGAAGAAACGACTTCATGCTATAAAGGGAGCTGACAAAAGTAAAGCATAAATGGCAACATCTGCATGAGGTATGGAGCCAGGGAGGAGACGGAAGCATGCAAATCAGTCACACACTGTCAACGGTACTCCAAGGTCCAAAAAACAATCTGGGAAGATATTTACAGAACACAAACTCATCCCTGTCAAAGGAGTAGAAAAGATGAATAAGGGGCCGGGTGTGGTGGCTCAAGCCTGTAATCCCAGCACTTTGGGAGGCCGAGGCGGGTGGATCACAAGGTCAAGAGATCGAGACCATCCTGGTCGACATGGTGAAACCCCGTCTCTACTAAAAATACAAAAAATTAGCTGGGCATGGTGGCGTGTGCCTGTAATCCCAGCTACTCAGGAGGCTGAGGCAGAAGAATTGCCTGAACCCAGGAGGCGGAGGTTGCGCCGAGATCGCGCCATTGCACTCCAGTCTGGGTAATGAGCAAAACTCCGTCTCAAAAAAAAAAAAAAAAAAAGATGAATAATTGGTCCAGTACATTTATGTGGCAAGGAAAGTCAAAAGCAACTCAATAAATTTTGAAAAACAAAACCAAACCAACCTGGGATAAATGAAAGGACTAGTTGACACTTTCTCATCTTGGATTTGAAATGACTCCATTGGTTAACATGTAATTTCATTAAGTCCAAATTAAGGAGATTGTCTTTTCTTCACTGGGATCGTGGTTTTGTTCCCTTTAGCCTCCGTCTCAAGTCTCCCTCTTGTAAGGCCTTGGCAAGTGAGTGTTGCAGCAATCTTTTTCCGGGAGGTGGGCTCCACTGCTTCGCATGGGAAAGTCACAAGTTTGGCTAGGTGTGACAAGATTTAATTTCACTAAAAGCTTATAGCTGAGGTTGTATTCTCATATTCAACACAAAGGCTGCCTTCTAGATGATTAATATAACTTTTACATCCTCTTTAATTTAGCTCAAAAATATCTCTTTCAATTACTATGATTCTCTGACTGATAACTTCTAACTTTTCCGGATGGACTGCTTGAAGCATTTTTCACTACTTCAGACTAATGTCGGGAAAGTTCCTCATTAAGTCTTCATTTTAGTTGAAAATGCAGAATAACGCAGTCTTGGTCTTATTATTTTATTTTATTTTTTGTCATTCTGACCTCAGTGCACTGCAATGTTTGGACTTCAAGTCCCAAGCTAAGAATTAAGCCAGAGGCAGGAGCATCTGCTCATGTATTACTGTATCTCTGGTGGCCTCTCCTCCTTCCCCTCCTCCTCATCTCCTCACACCTACCTACTTTTCCACCACTTGAAAGGCCCAATTCAACCTCCATTTCTCTCTTAAAGCCTTTTCTAATCACACTAGGATTTATTACCTGCATTGAAGTGCTCATGGCTGCACTTGTGAACCTTCTCACCTACTTTTTGGCTGGCATTCTCAGACTCTAGCCTGATCAATATCACTGGAAGGCTTGTAAACCACAGATGGCTGGGCATTATCCCCAGAGTTCCTGACTTAGTAGGTGAGGGTTGAAGACCAAGAATCTGCATTTCTTAGAAATCCACAGGTGATGCAGATGATGCTTGTCTGGGGCCATACTTTGATGATCTCTGCTGTAGCGAATGCTCACTACATTCTTACTCATTTTTTTCAGAATCCCCTCTCTATCACCTTTCTTTGTCAGATTTAGGCCTCTCTCAACCTATGCCTTTTAACTCACAAATTATCCTACCTTAATGAAGGCAGGCTGGCAAACTCAGACAGCTAATGCAGCCAGGCCATTTGCAGATGTATGCATTTGGTGAGACACTGGACTTCAAAAATGAAAAATGGCCCTGCTGGGCCTGGCCATGTTCTTCCCAGTGAATCGTAAACATGCTCACACAATGGACACCCTGGCGAGACAGGGCTACACAGTGACCAGGCTTGGGACAAGACAGAGATAAGGCCACGCTGTGCATAGAAAAAAGGCTAAAGATCCCTGCTCTGGCTGCTCCTTTGTCTGTGACAACTCAAATCTCAATTTCATCTTCCTGTCTGCCTCCTAGATAAAAATTAATAAGCTAATCAGTCATAAAAATAAACTCCACCTCTTGACGGCCTCCAATCCAGGTCTGTTTCCAGCTTTCTTAAACCCTCCCACACAGATGCATATCCTGTAGGAAGCTCCTCCCGACTTCCTTGAGAGGACCTGTGGTTCCTCTGCTGTGTGTTTATCCAGGGCTGCAGCAGCTTCAAGAACATGAATTCCAGGTTTTTTGCAGGGACATGGATGAAGCTGGAAACCATCATTCTCAGCAAACTTGTGACACAAGAACAGAAAACCGAATGCCGCAGGTTCTCACTTATAAGTGGGATTTGAACAATGGGAACACATGGAAACAGGGAGGGGAACATCACACACTGGGGCCTGTTGGGGGGTGTGGGGCTAGAAGAGGGGATAGCATTAGGAGAAATACCTAAGGTAGATGAGGGGTTGATGGGTGCAGCAAACCACCATGGCATGTGTATACCCATGTAACAAACCTGCACATTCTGCACATGGACCCCAGAACTTAAAGTATATAAAGAAAAGGAACATAAACTCTCTCTTTCATCCCAAGCTGTGTTCTTGCTGCTCTCTGGTCAGTGGGCTGTGCAGACAGACAGTGGGAATGAGGTGCCTGGTTCTAACAGGAGAGGGCATGAGCCTCCTAAAGGAATTTGGAGTAAACACAGATTTAACATTGTGCAGGATGGGCCACAGAAACTAGGAGTTGGGTAGGCTGAACGTTGCCAGTTTGCAGGCTTTGCTGAAAGGCTCAGGACCTCAAGGCCTTGCTGAAAGACCCCCTACCCTAAAATCTCTGACTCCCGCGACTGTCATGAGTTTTTCTATCTTTTCTCTGACACACTGATAGTTGGGTATGAAGAGAGCAGCAAACGTTTGTGTTGTTCCTTAAGATTAATAGTGAATGTTTACAACCCTTGCCTCATTTAATTTTCATAGCTGTAAGCTAGGTATAGTAGATTCATTTTAAAACGGAGGAAACTGATCCTCAGACACATAGGTGTCTTGAACGACCTCACGTCAACAAAGTGACCAACTTCATACAGTAACAGTAAAGAAATCAGGTTCTGAACCGAGTTTCCTGTGCTCTTTTTGCTAGACCATGATACCTAAATCTCCTGGGAGCATGCAACTGAGCAAAAAAAATGGCCTCTATGCTGTTGGGTGTTTTATTTTCCTTCCCATCTAGACCATACCATCCTCAGTTAGAGATTGTGCTACGTATTCCTCTGGCATCCCGCCTAGCTGGATCTAGCGGAATGCGGAGCACACAGCAGACCCTCAATAAGGAGTCACTGACTGATTGAAACTCATAAACCTTTCTCACAAGGAGACAGAGGGAAGATACTGGTTTTTTTTTTTTTAACACAGAGGAACTTTTCTATCTTTGTTCCAGCATTGCAATACTAGAGACTGTTGTTACTTTAATTCTTCAGGGTGCTTGGTATCAGAGCATTTTTCACACTTAGAAATATTTCTTTTCCGGTTATAGTTTCTACATAGAAAAAGGTTGGGAGGTTCAAACTTCAATTCTACGCACGTTTTTCTGAAGTTTTGCGAGTATTTAGAAAATGCCTATAGAGCAGGTGGCAGACACTGTGCTGTGCGGTCCATTTTCCCTTTGAAGGAAAGACTTGTTGCCCCAGCTGTTGGGAGTGCTGTTGGCACCAACCTTCAGCCATCAGCTCCTCAGGGACTGCCTGGGCTACAGTGGAGCTGCCTTGCCCAAGGGTGTACCCGTTTCTGGAGTGGTCCAGATCCAGGAACTGCTCCGTGAAGGTATAAAATCCTGGCCATCCTGGCCCAGCTCAGGACAACACTGAAGGGGCAGGACTTCAGAGCTGGCCCTGGAGTTGGTTGAGACTGTCATTGAGTCAGCATCATGACTCAGCATTTTGCTGCGAAATCCTGCTTCCTGTTTCTTTCTCCCTTAGGTGTTGACCCCACAGGCTCTTCTCAGCAGAGTGTCTGCATGTCACACTCCGCTTTGGAGTCGGCTTCCTGGGGAACACAACCGGAGACTGAAATAGTTGGTAGGCACTGGGGGGGACAAAGAGCTGTTTTGGTTCATGTGAAGAAGATGAGCATGTTATGAACCCTGAAGCGCCGTTGTGTAAGAAAGTAGAATGTGTTTGGCTGTGGTCTGTGAAAGCCAACTGTGATACGTGGAGAGAGCGTGGATGTGTCTGTGGCCTTGCTCGGCGTTCTTCATGCTTCTGTGCCCTTAGGGTGATAAATGGGGGCGCTGCACAGGCTGGAGAAGGACCCTCAGGCCTTCTTAGCACTTGCCCAGTGGCTGAATGTCCTTCCTTGTCATCTCCTCTTAGAGCTAAGTAGACAGCTTCCTTGTTTTTGTAGTATGTGTGAAGTCTTGATCATTTGCAATATGGTAAGTAGGTCAGGTGTGCATCCTTACAGCTCTCATATTTTCTTCTAACATTGCTGGAAATCTGTCAACTTTTGATTGTGTTCATGACAAGACATTTTCTTTTATTTTCATCTAAGTTCAAGCCTGGTTTAAAAGGATTTTAGGTGGTTCTTGGTAAACCCTGGGAATCCTTTTATCTTCCCTGGAACTAAGGCAGAAACCTTCCTTTAATTAGCATAGTTTTGGCTGTGATGTCCACAGGGGCAAGCAAGCGCTCCATTTGCTGCTTTGAGTGTCCTGTCAGTTAGATAAATTTCAGGGCACTCCTTGGCCCCAAGCCTCTCCCTGGAGTTTTCTCAGCAAGACTAATTTGATATACTACTTCAACAAATCCCATCAGCCCTGCCCGGTTTGGGGCTGAGGGTGAAGACACTTTATAGGGGCAATAACAACAGAAATGTCCTCTCTGAGACAGGCAAATAATTTCCTCTCTGCTCCAGTCCAGTACTATTTCCCTTAATCTTTTTAATTCCGGGGAAGCTGTTGCTTCCTTCCTCTGTTCTCAAAGCTGGTTTTCTCCCCTCAGGGTTAATACACTGAAAAGCAAGCAGGGCCTATTGTTTCTGCTTCTCTGGGCAGGCAGCACATTTTCTTTAGTTTCATCTGTCACCATATTAAAATGGCTTAGGGTTGAAACAAATGACTCGTATTTGCTGGTGGTCCAGGTTGAGTGAAGGCCCTAGGTTGCCTCGTCAAAGGGTCCTTTAAGACAGAATCAAGCTGCTTAAGTCTGAGCCTTACTGGCTTCTCTGCTGTCTGGGCAGGGATGCTAATTACCACTGGCCTACTCATCTGATTTGTGCCCTGCAATGGTCCGGTCCTCAGTATCTGTTGGTACCTGGCTCAGCTGGGTTTCTGCTGGATTCTTGGTTCCCCCACAGGCCTGCAGGCTTCGTATCTTACCCTTCTTCCTACACTGAGTAGCTTGTCTTTCCACCTCTCCTTCCCTGCCATAAGAGACCTCACCTGAATTTCTGGACCTCACAGTAATCAGTAGATGTCTTCTCTCTCCGAGTATTGCATCATCTACAGGAAGGAGGTGCTAGATCTGGACAGGGCAAGCTCCTACCTGAATCTTGGGAGACTTAAATGAAATCTGTATAAGCGTGGTGGCTCACGCTTGTAATCCCAGCACTTTGGGAGGCCAAGGCAGGCAGATCACCTGAGATCAGGAGTTTGAAACCAGCCTGGCCAACATGGCGAAACCTGTCTCTACTGGAAATACAAAAATTAGCTGTGGGGGCATGGTGGTGGGAGCCTGTAGTCCCAGCTATTCAGGAGGCTGAGGAAGGAGAGGCAGGAGAATCACTCGAATCCAGGAGGCAGAGGTTGCAGTAAGCAGAGATGGTGCCACTGCACTCTAGCCTGGGTAACAGAGCGAGATCCTGTCTCAGAAAAAGAAAAAAATTATATTTCGTTTCACTATATAATAGGGCTTTCATTCTCATATTTTAAGAAACCTCCTTTTCTGTTTAAAACATTTTTGAATTTAATATTGAACATTCACCATTCTGCCCTACCTGTCCAATCAGCCTTATTTAATTTATTTATTTTTGGATGAAGACACGTTTGTGTTCTGTGGTCCATACTTACAATGAAAAAGGACCAGGATACCTTCAGTTGGTTATATTCTGCCTGTAACCAATCCCTTCAGGATTCTACTGTTTTTTTTTCCAGAGTTATTTTTGGTGAATGTATAATGAATGGAATGTTTTGATAACTATGGTAATCATCCATGTGGTACATAGATAGCTAGAACATAAAACTTTAATTATAGAGTATTCTTTTACTATTTACAATTTTCCCTCCCCTTCCAACTTTCATTGAATTGCTAATAGTTTCTGTGAGAAAAAATGGTATGCGTGGTTGAGATTCTTAATTCACTGCCTTTTTAGTAGTCCCCTTTATATTAGCTTTTAATGTCTAGATTCAAGTGCTGTCTCTACTAAAAATACAAAAAACTAGCTGGGCATGGTGGCATGTGCCTGTAATCCCAGCTACTCAGGAGGCTGAGGCAGGAGAATTGCCTGAACCCAGGAGGCGGAGGTTGCGGTGAGCCAAGATCGCGCCATTGCACTCCAGCCTGGGTAACAGGAGCGAAACTCCGTCTCAAAAAAAAAAAAAAAGTTTTAAAAAAGTCCAAGAAGGTATATTTTAAAGGAAATTGGGGCTGGGAGTGGAACACCTTTGATCTCTTTCCAGCTGTGTGATCTGTTCAGTGTGGCCTTGGTCCAGTCTCTGGTCTATCTGGGTCTTAGTTTATCTGTGAACAAAATGAACATTTTGTACCAGATGATGCCCAGATTCCTTCCAGGTTTAGCATTTTTTTGTGTGTCTGTGATAAGGGTCAACATTTTAAAGTGTTCAAGTCACATTTGAACCTGCCATTTTAAAAAGTGTTACAATCTCTTTCATTCAGAAATAGTCTGTCCATACACATGTGCCGATTAGAGAATTGCTTGAGTGACAACTCTCAAATGAGACTCAGATGGGAAAGTACAACTGGGAGGAGAGATTTGAGCTTCAAAAAATTCAATGATCATGTCACAGGTTGTAAGCTAGTAAGCAGCTAGGACCCTGAATTCTGGGAAAGAACAAAATGTTGAGCAAAGATTAATATTGGGTAGATTTCCTGCTTTAAAAGTGGTGTGATCATAAAAGTTGTACATTGATTCTTCCTACTGCAATGAACTCTGCTAAGAATTTCTTTGCAGCAAATGGCAACATTGTCACCTTGACCTTAAATCCTTCCTATAATCCTTTCTTAATAATATGCTTGGTAGAACATAGTATATATGTAATGTATGTAATTTAGTTATCAAATCAGATATATATGCACACACACATTATATGCATTAGATATCTCTGTGTTTTGGTAGCTAAATTATAAGCATAACATCCTGTTATTTATACCAGATAGAAATAGGAAGCTTTCCATAGAATAGAGAATTAGCTTTCACAGACATTTATTTTTCATGTCACATTCTTCTTCTGCTCTTGCTTCTAATCTGAATCCAGGCAGATCCTCTTTTTTGAACTTGTGATAACTGAGGACATTTGTTCCTTTCTGTGTAATCTCTTCAAACCTTATAATCCAGTTGAGAATGCCTGTCTGACATACTGAGCCATAATTAATTCCCTTAATAAGCATTTCCATGAGCAAGTCTCTCTTTCCAGACATTTTCTATTAGTCTGATCATGTTTATTTCAACAGCTGCCTACAGCTTTCATGCCTTTTCTTTTTATACCTGATTTACTTCTGCCAGGTATTGTCCTCTTTGTGGCTTTCACTTCACGCCTGGCCCTCTGTCCTCTGTCCTTGATCTTATTTCCAATATCTTAGTGTCCAGTTCACTAATTCACATTTCCTTGCCTCACTGACTTCTCATTCAATCATAATGTTAACATTTCTAAATATTGTATTTGTGTATTTTTTTGGTAGAGATGGGGTCTTGCTATGCTGCCCAGGCTCATCTTGAACTCCTGGTCTCAAATCATCCTCCTGCTTTGGCCCCCCAAAGCACTGGGATTACAGGCATGAGCCACCACACCCAGCCTATTTATAATTAATACTGCCTCAGTATAACAGGGGAGCAAAGGGATATACAAAAATATTTTGAGCATACTTGTACAGAAGACACATTTCTTCCATAGACTCAAGAAGAAGAAGCTGTTTATCTAGTCCAAAGGATTGCTTATCTAAATTAGATAGTATTTTAAAAGGCACCTAGCTTAGGGCTGGATGTCTGGAAGTTGCTCTGTTAATGGTGATGCTGTTTCATCTTCATTGTGGGATTTCATAAACTACAGCTGGTGGACCAGGGAAGATGTTTGCTCAAGAAGGTGCTCTTCCCTGAATCACTCACATCATGTTATTAGTGCCTCTTCTGCTTATTCACAAGGCCAGCTGTGGTAGAGGGTGGATGTGGAATTTTGTATCTGTATGTGATAGCAACCACATTCAAATTATGTGAAGCAGAAATGGACATGGGCAGATGCTAAGGAGTCTCTTGTAATCCAAGGTCTAGGATTCAGGGATGCCAGCAATTAGGGTTAGCAACACCCTCAAGACTTTATCACTTCGTTATTTCTACACATCTATTTTATTCCTCTTTCCCTAAAGCCTCGCTTCTCAGTCTCCCATGGCTTGAAACAAAGATTTACATGTCTATAAACCAGGCCTTCCAAGAAAGATCGGCTCTCATTTCCAGGCTCAACATTGCCCTGGAATAAATTGGTTCTTTCCCTTAGACTTATCAGGAAGTTGAGGTTTTGGGGGAGACACTCTCACACATGAACTCGGAGACACCACATTCTCTTGGTTCTCTTTGTACCCTCCCTCTACCGCCATCCTTCTTAGTCTCCTTTGCTGGATCTTCCCTGTGTTACTGTCTCTAAACACTGGGGAGCTTAACACATGAATCTCTTCTCCGTCTATGTTTCATTTAGTCGTGTAACTTTAAATACCATTTAAATGCCGAAGTTCCCCATGGTGATATCTTTGGCCTTTTCTGCACACTTGAAGTCCATGTTCATTCATCTGCACACTTATATCTAGAACGGGGGTGTAGGAAAGAGCGCAGACCCTACAGTCATGATGCCTGGGTTCAAGTCCTGTCTTCATCAGCCAACTTATGTGATCAGTACAGATTACCTGCCTTCTGTGTGCTTCAGATTTCTCATCTGTAAAATAGAGTTAACAATAGGCCCTACCTCAGAGGGAAGTTGTGTGGATTAAATAAAATAATACGTACAAGTCACTTAGAATAGGGCTTGGCACATGGGAATTACAATATACATGCTGTCATTATTTCTGGATATCTTGAACGTACAAAATCTAAAATCAAACAATCATCTCTCATCTTTCACCTTCAAGCCACAAAGAAACTAACTAATAAAATGCTTTTCCAGATATTTAGTTTTCTTCTTTCAACCTCTAACATTTCCTCTCTGTTCTTTGCCCTCAGATTTTGATCTTGCTTTTCATTTCACTGAAAAAAAAAAAAAGCCCACTTTTCCTACTGACTTTCTCAATTCAAACAAAAGCAATAACTCATTTTCTCTAGCAAAATTATGGGTGTTGGAATTGGTCCACTTTTGTAGGGCACGGTGGCTTGTGCCTATAATTCCAGCTACTCAGGAAGCTGAGGTGGGAGGATCACTTGAGGGTAAGAGTTCCAGACACCACTGCAACAAAGAGATACTTCATCTCTGAAACAAATATAAAAAAGGTAAAAAAAAAATCAGCCCACTTTTCTTTTTAATATCTCATGTCTAATCTGTTAGCATATCCAGTTGGCTCTACAGAACTCAATTTTCACCACTATTACCACGCTACTTCAAGAAATGTCCAATCACTTTTTGATTGAACAGTCTCAAGCACATAATTAATCTCCCAGTGGCCATACTTGCTCCTTTCCATTCTTTAATCCTTAGAGCAGCCCAAGTGTTTATTGTCCTCTTTCTTTACTAAAGTGTTACCTCCTTGAGAGCAGGAACTTTTTATGTTTTGGCCTCTGTTATCTTCCCAGCACATAGAAAAGTGTCTGGCAATGCAGTAGGCACGTGTGTGCGTGCACACACACACACACACGCACACACACACGCACACACACACACACACACAATCATATGAAAGAATCCACTAATCTCTGAGTTTATTGCCAACCCAACTTCTTCGTTTATCAACGACCGTGTTTCTTGAGCATGATGCTCTGTCAGGCAAGGAGCAGGTCCTCAAAATATATTTGTTCAATTGATCCTTGAGTTACTACAGAGGAATGATACAAGTAAAGTACAAATTCCTCCTTCTAGTTCCTTTCACATTTGTCTTTTTGTTCTCCTCATTGTAAGGGTACTATAAAAACTAAAAAAAAAAAATCTTTCCCTAACGAATAAAGGATTATTTGTTAGGGTGATGATTTGCAGATCAAGGTGGATTAAACAGAGCTGGAGGTAGGGGTTCCATTGAATGAAAAGTGTAGAAGCAGAGCTGCCTAAGAGACTGTCTTCAGGGAAGTGATGGCAGAAAGTCTCTCCATGGGAGGTTATAGCAGCTCTTGATGGAGGAAAATGGGAATCTGTGAGTTCTTAGAAGCTGAAGAAAAAAAGATCCTAGAACTTTAGCATAGTAAGTAATAGCTTTGTTTTTTCTTCTTTCATCTATTCTTCCCATTCCTTTATCCTTCCTTGGTCTTACTCCATTCCTTCTTTTTTCCTTTCCTTGGTCATTCTTGTACTGATATTAAGAGTTTCAAGGTTTTGAACTAGAACTCTGTGAATTCTGACCACATACTCACCATATTTTTTTTATGAGAAAATTCTTTAAAGTTCAGTTTCCTTAACTCTGGAATGAACCGAATGAACCTAATAATACCTTTCTCAGAGGTTTATTAGAAGAAGTAAATAAGATGATATGTAAATAACTCTTAAAACATTGCCTGTTTTAAAACATTTTAAAATATTTACTTTAAAAATAAATATTCAATAAATAAAGAAGGCCTTCCTCTATTAATTTTTTTTTAACTACAACACATGTCTGATTAGTTATTGATATGGCTTGACTGTATTCTCACCCAAATCTCATCTTGAACTGTAGTTCCCATAGTCCCCACATGTCATGGGAGGGGCCCAGTGGAAGGTAATTAAATCATGGGGGTGATTACTTCCATGCTGTTCTTGTGATAGTGAGTTCTCATGAGATCTGGTGGTCTTATAATGGGCTTTCCTCCTTTTGCGCGGCACTTCTTGATGTCGCCATGTGAAGAGGAACCTATTTGCTTTCCCTTCCACCATGATTGTAAGTGTCCTAAGGCCTCCTCAGCCCCATGGAACTGTGAGTCAATTAAATCTCTTTTCTTTATAAATTATCGAGTCTCAGGCAGTTCTTTATAGCTGCGTGAGAATGGACTAGTACAGTTATTTTACTTTGTTGATTATAATCCTAAATTACTTTTCAGAGCATCCAGAATAAGTTTAGACTCCTCACTGCAGCTTCCATGAACTTCATAATCTGGCTTCTGCCTACCTTTGGTTTCATCTACTTTACCATCCTCATGTGCCACCTCTTCACCACACATGTGGGGAGACTGCAGTTTCCTAAATGCTCTGTTGTATCCTCAGCAAATCCGCATTGCTGTCACCTCTATATAGAGTGTCTGTCTTCTTTTTAAAAGATTCCTATTCATTATTTAAAACTCAGATCAAATCTCAAAAGCTCCTGGATGATGCACTCTTCCCCCAGTCTCATTTAGAGGCTCTTCCATGTGGATGGGAATACTACCTTGGATGTACCCCCATCCACATGCTGCTACATCAAAGCTTTTTCAGATTGTTCTATTAGTGTTTTTGACTTTACTGTATCCCCTTGCCCTACCACCTACCATCTAGTGCCATAAACGCCATAGGTACAAGAACCTCATCTGTGACTTCACCTCTTCAGATGCCTGACATGGATGCAATATGGATATGCTGAGGATACATCAGGTTGTTTAGCAAACCACAATTGTCTCATGTATCTGGTGAAGAGATGGCATGTGAGGGTGGTTAAGTAGATGAAACTGAAGGTAGGCAGAAGCCAGATTATGAAGTTCATAGAATCTACAATGAGGAATCTGAACATATTTTGGGTGCTCTGAAAAATAATTTTAGGATTACAATCAAGAAAGTAAAATAATTAATCAGATTGTATTATAGTAAGGTAACATTAACAGAGGAAGGGTTTCTTTATTTATTAAAGATTTATTTATTTAAAAAATAAATGGCAATGTTTTCAGAGTTACTTATATAGCATTTCATTTAATTCTTCTAACAAACCTTTAAGAAAAATATTAAGTTTAATCTAGAGTTAAGGAAATTGAAGTTTAGAGAATTTTTTCATAAAAAAGTATGGTCAGTATATGCTCAGAATTCACAGACTCCTTGTATAAAATCTCAAAATTTTTAATCACTATTATACTTGTGACTAAAATAGAGATTGAAGAGGGAGAGCAGCACAGTAGATGCAGGGAGATGAATTAGTATGCTATTTCACTAAACCTGGACTAAAATACTGAGTATGAATAATGACAGTGAAGGAGGAAGGAAAAGATGACTTTGATACAAATGAAGGAGATAGAATTTATAGGATGGTGACTAACTGGATGTGGAAGAGCAAGTGAGAGGAGAGTGTTTAGAATGGCTGTGAGGTATATGGCCATGGCAACTGAGTGACAAGTAGGGCTATTCAATGAGATATAGAGGGATTAGGCTTGGGAGGGCTCAGATGCACTGAGTTTGAGGGTCCTGTAGGACATGAGCAGTTGGATATACAGGGTGGAAGCTCGACAGAGAATCATGAGTTACAGGACAATCATTTGCACACACACACAAATAAGCTGGCTTAGGGGTGTTTAGTGGACTGCGTAGAGCCAAGGGCTTAAGATAGAGCCTTCGAAACCTAAACATTGACAGGAAGGAAACCTATAAAAGAAGTGTGAAAGGGAACAGAAGGAGAAGTAGGAATAATAGTAGGAGAGACTGATATCCTAGGAACTAAGGAGGAAGGATTCCAAATCAAGAATGTGTCCAATGATGGAAAATACCACGATGAGGACAAATAAGATAAGAACAGAAATATGTTATCTTTATTTCATGATTTCAGGTTCATTGTTCAACTTATCAAAAGAAATGTACTCAGTGTTAAGGAAGCTGAATCTATCTGGCAGATGAAGGAGTAGATATAAAGTAAGGAATTGGCACAGCTAAGGTGTATGAAGGTATGACAAGGTCACCCGAGCAGGACAGGGTTTGTGGGAGGATTACTGGGAGGGGACTATGAAGGTAATGTGAGAGAGGATAAACTCTAAGGAAAGGATGGAAAGATTATTCTTGGATAACAATTATGTTGAGAGACCTCAGAGCTAGATTCTTGACTTGTTTCAAAAGGGTGTGTGAGGTGAGGGAGGAGAGATGCTATCTATATCTTTATTTAGGCTTGCAACCTGGACAAATACTGCTACATCTTTACATGTAAAATAGGGTTTCTTTCCTTTTCATTTCTTCCCTTTTTGCCTTCCTTTCTTTCTACCTACTAAAGCATAGGAGATTGGAGAATAGAAACTCTGATCTTAATTCCCTACCAACACATTTTTTTTTCTCCACTTAGTCGATTTCTTCTTTCAGCACGTTAGTATTAACAGACCCCATGACAGTGCTGCCAGGAGAAGATTCTGAGCTGGGTTAAGATGCTCATTTGATACTGTGCTGTATCCAGAGTTATCGACAATGTCAAGCTGACTTTCTGTATCCATAGCCACGATCCTTCCTTTAGAAACAGGCTAGATCCTTTATACTGACTTTAGTTACACTTGATTGAAAGACTAAACAATATAATATGTTGGGTATTTTGGTATAGGAATCACAAACAGCATCTCCCTTTCTTAACTAGAGCAGGGATACAGGCATTTATAATTATATGTGGAGACCACGGTGAATATTCCCTTTATCGTTGTGTTCAAAAGTGAGGCTTTCAACAAGTTGCCGCTTATTCATTTCAGAAGTGTTTGATTGCACTGGGGGAAGGACGAGGAGCAAGCGAAGACAATGAAGATAAGATAGTCAGGAAGCTTCCTCAGATGGAGTTGTTTCTTTATATTTCAGGGGCTGAGGATGCTGGAAGATGTGGAATCCCAGGTTGGTTCTGCCCTTTGGTACTTGTATGTAGGCTTTAAATTTTCTCAACAATAAGCAAGGCAATCTGCCATTTCTCCACATATGAGTAGCAATGACTTCACTTGTAGGTAGTATCGGATGAGCTGGAACCAATGGCATTTGCTTATTCTTTCGGGGGACTGTGCCAATACTACCTGGAATCTGTGTTCATTATGGTAAGGATGATTTAGACCAGCTGATCACAAGTGAATGTCTAATAACTCTAGAATCTTACACTGGCTGCTGTAATAATAATCTACCATAATAAACTACCATAATCAATGGTAGTTAAAAAGTTGCTACTGACAGGGCAGGAGGCTGTAACTAGTCAATCAATGAGTACTGTTTTGGAGTCTTACTTAGCTCAACTTAACAAATATGTGAATAGCTGTGGTGTTGTGAAGTCACTGGTTATTTGCACATTTGCACCATTTCACTGCCCAATGGGGCAGTCATTAAACCTTAAAGTTTAAAAATGATCTCCTTTGGCTCCATGTCTCACATCCAGGGCATCCTGATGCAAGAGGTGGGCTTCCAGGGCCTTGAGCAGCTCTGTCCTTGTGGCTTTGCAGGGTATTGCCCCCTCCCAGCTGCTTTCATGGGCTAGCTTTGAGTGTCTGTGGCTTTTCCAGGTGCACAGTGCAGGCTGTTGGTGGATCTAACATTCTGGGGTCTGGAGAACAATGGCCCTTTTCTCACAGCTCCACCAGGGTGTTCTCCAGTGGTGACTCTGTGTGGGGACTCCAACCTCACATTTCCCTTTCACACTGCCCTAGCTGAGGTTCTCCATAAGGGCTCCACCCCTGCAGCAAACTTCTGCATGGACATCCAGGCCTTTCCATACATCCTCTGAAATCTAGATGGAGGGTCCCAAACCTCAGTTCTTAACTTCTGTGCACCTGCAGGCTAAACTCCACAAAGCTGCCAAGTCTTGAGGCTTGCACCCTTTGAAACAACAGCCTGCGCTGTACCTTGGACCCTTTTAGCCATAGTTGGAGCAACTGGGATGCAGGGCACCAAGTCTGGAGGGTGTGCACAGCAGGGGGTCCCTGGACCTGGCTCAGGAAACCATTTTTCCCTCGTAGACCTCTGGTCTATGATAAGAGGGGCTGCCACAAAGCTCCCTGACATACCCTGTAGACATTTTCCTCTTTGTCTTGGTGATTAGCATTTGGTGCCACGTTACTTATGCAAATTTCTGCAGCCAGCTTGAATTTCTCCTTAGAAAATGGGTTTTTCTTTTCTATTGCATTGTCAGCCTGCAAATGTTTCAAACTTTTATGCTCTGCTTTCACTTGAACACTTTGACACTTAGAAATTCCTTTCTCTTTGCTTGAACACTTTGACACTTAGAAATTTCTTCCTCCAGATATACTAAATAATCTCTCTCAAGTTCAAAATTCCACAGCTCTCTAGGGCAGGGAGAAAATACCTCCAGTCTCTTTGCATAGCAAGAGTGACCTTTACTCTAATTCATGACAAGTTTCTCATCTTCATCTGAGACCACCTCAGCCTGGATGTTATCGTCCATATTACTGTCAGCATTTTGGTCAAAGCCATTCAGCAAGTCTCTAGGAAGTTCCAAACTTTCCCACATTTTCCTGTCCTCTCCTGAGCCCTGAAAACCATTTCAACCTCTGCCTGTTAACCAGTTCCCAAGTCGCTTCCACATTTTCAGGTATTTTACAGCAGCACCCCATTATACTAGGACAAATTTACTGTATTAATCTCTTTTCACACTGCTAATAAAGACATACTCAAGATTGTGTAATTTATAAAGGAAAGAGGTTTAATTGACTATGGTTCCACAGGGCTGAGGAGGCCTTGGCAAATTTACAATCCATGGTGAAAGGGGACACAAACACATTCTTCTTCACATAGCAGCTGCAAGGAGAAGTGCCGAGCTAAAGGGGAAAAGCCCCTTATAAAACCATCAAATCTCATGAGAACTCCCTCACTATCATGAAAAAAGCATGGAGGTAACCAACCCTGTGATTCAGTAACCTCCTACTGGGTCCCTTCCATGACATGGGGAACTTATGGAAACCAAAACTCAAGATGAGATTTGGGTGGGAAAACAGCCAAACCATATCATCCTATATCTGTTAAGGGATAATACTGAGAATATTAAAATTTTCTGAACTCCTACAATTTTAACAACAAAACTCATAATAAATAAGCAAATTGATTGAATAGACATTTATCCAAAGAAGTTGTATACAAAAAGCTGGGCAGCATGTTCTTCCTGGAAGGGTTATCTGTCTGACACATCTCCATGTCTGTCACATGGGAATAGGAGGAGTTTTATTTTCCTTTAGTTTGTATTTCCGTGTATTCCACATTTCCAACAATGAATGGCTTTTTAGGCAGAAAATAAATAAAAGTTGTTATAATATATAGCAACCAATAATCTTAACTATTGAACAGTTACTTATTAAATGTCTATTTCAAAAAGTTATGTGCAGACCCCTTCCAAGTTAACACATCCCATCCCAATAAATCAAGGCATTGTTAATCCTCCTGTGCAATTAAAATAAAATGATTGTTCAGGAGCATCAGTTGGTATTTGTCATTTTGAAATATACATAGTCAGTGGATATCAACTGCAGATATTGCCGGTGTTAATTTTATCTTGTATTTCTACCAGAGTGTAAAAGACATTCAAATAGATCATTCCAAGAATGTTAGTCCCAATGTATAAACCTTGGAAAGCATTATTTCATCATCTGTTGAAAGAATGGAGTTGTCATAGCTGGCTTAAAGCAGTGGTAGAGACTTCCAAAGCAGGTCATGGTGGAAAAAGGAAGACAGTTAACTATCATCCTCCAATAATGCCAGTAAAAAACTGTCAGATCCTCACATGAAAGGGACCTTCTAAGAACAAGATGCAAGTACAGTCATCAGAGTGATGGCTCTTTAAACTTTAAAATATTTATGGGTTATGTACTTGGATCCTGTCAGGTTGGTGTCAAGAGAGCTTCATCCAGAAAAGAATAAAAATTTCCTAATTTTATTGATGGAAAGATGAACTGAGGGAGCAAAAACATTATACAGAGAATTTTGCAGACCCAAAGGCTGAGAGAAATGCAGGGCTGTTGGGTTTCCTACATCAGTCAGGAATAACTGCACTGAGATGTTGGGAATTCATCCATGCAAAATTACTTGAGTAGAAAAATGACTTTCTCCTACAAACCCACAAAACAGAGGATCAATAAACTGCCAGAAGATAGAAAACCCTGAGTAATCACATGTATCAAACTGCAGAGCTGTTGCTGCTGTATGCTTCTGAGACCCTGCCTTATGTCTAATTAAGTGGCTGAAATGATTTTTAGGCTATAACATGTACTTTAAAAGTGGAATTTGAAGGGCAAATCTGTCTTTTCTAGATCTAACCTGTGCCAGTATGAATCTTGAGTTACCAGTGGTGAACTCAGTAAAATCTCTAGGTAACGACTCAACTGGGTTTGGACAGGGCTGAACTGATCACAGATTCATTTACCAAAACATGCAGAATCTTCAAGCTCTCTTAACCTTGTGGGATTTAGGAGTTTTTGTTTGTTTGTTCTCGTTTTGTTTTGGTTTTGCATGCTGACCACCTGCAGCCAGGCACTATTCTAAAGGCTATTGATAGAGGAGCGAATAGAACAAAAATTGTCCTTGGGGAACTTAGCTTCCAGTGCTGGGTGTGCTAATGGCAGATAAGCAATAAATAAAATGAATACGTGAGTTTGAATCAGTTGGTATTTGGAGTGTGATTAGGCACCATGGATAAAAATCATGGTAGGAAAGATGTATAGGGAATAGGGGGAGGGGAGAAGGGAAATTTGAAGTCAGTAGAAGAGGAAAGGCCTTAATGTGAAGGGGACATTTGAACAAAGACTTGAAAGAGGCAGGAGTGTGCAGTGTATCTTGAAATGATTTCTGCATTCAGAAGAAACAGCAAATTCAAAGGACCTGCATCAGTCGGAGCAGGAGATGGATGACACAATTAAATTGGATATTGTGAAGAAAGTTTTTAAAAGTGTTAATTATAAACCTGTGAGCAGGTTATAGGGAAATGAAAAGGGGCAGTATCATATGTAGGAGACAGAGACAATGGGATGCTATCATCATCACTAAGCCTGACTGAATGGCAGGAAGGTAGTTATTGGAACTTAAGAGCTGTGTTGAGCCTGCCGGCCAGGAGCTGTGATCTTAAGCCAAGAATGTGGCATCTGCATAAACACTGCAGGAAAGAAGCGCTGGAGTAAAGATCCCCTGACCCCACTCTTGTACCTTCCTTACAGCTTCAGCTGAGTTCCCCATTGGGCGAAATCCACCTGGAAGCAGAGGACCAGGGAGAGAATAGAGATAGTTCATAGAGTTTATCCTTCCGGGGCACACAGCAGGCTTGAGAAGGGTGGAGAGTGTGTGTTTCTAGAGGGGCAAACAAAAGGCATCTGTCACAGTTCTAAGGTGAGATCATAGCTGATGTGAAGAGGAGTAGCAAGGGTGTCACTGTGATTATAGAGGAGGGACTGAGGAGGAGAACACCAGGAGATGAACTCAGACAAATAGCAGACGAGAGTTCCATGGGCATTGTCAGGCATTGAGAAGTCCTTAGCTATCATTGTGAGTCAAACAGACAGACGAGGGTTTCATGGACATCGTCAGGCATTGAGAAGTCCTTAGCTACCACTGTGAGTCAAACAGAGAGCTGTGGGAAAGTTCTGTGTGAGGCGATGATGTGCATAGACGTCACTTAAAAGTCTGTCTCTGGCTGTTGAGTTAAGAACAGACTGCTTTGGAGCAAGGAAATCATGAGACAAGTGAGGATGCTTTTGCCTACTTTGGGCAAGAGAGAGAGAGTGGTTTGAACAGGTGGGTGCAGTGGAGGTTGTAAGAAAGGGGAGTTTCCTGAATAAATTTTAAAAGTAGAGCCAATTGGATGTGCTGATAGATTGAATTGGAGGGAGGTGTGTCAGGGAAAGAGAGGAGTTCAGGAATCCAGGATGCCTCCAAGTGGAAAGTGTGGCATTGCCATGGTTGATGTGAGAACATTGTGGAAGGAGTGCAGGTTTTGAGGAAAGCTGAAGCATTGGTTTTGGACATATTGAGCTCGAGATGTCTCTTGGGACTTGGGTAACAGGCAGTTGGCTTTATGAGTCTTGACTTTAACAAGGAGACCATGGTGAATTCTTTTTTTTTCTTTTTTTAAATTGCATTTTAGGTTTTGGGGTACATGTGAAGAACATGCAAGATTGTTGCATAGGTACACACGTGGCAGTGTGATTTGCTGCCTTCCTCCCCTTCACCTATATCTGGCATTTCTCCCCATGCTATCTCTCCCCACCTCCCCACCCCCGTCCCTCCCCGCATGTGAATTCTTAAATTTTATGTTGCCTCAGCATCAATTTTGGTGTAAGTTGGATCTTCACATACCAGCAACAGGGCTTTGTCACCTGTGACACAGTTTACAGTTCTCTGCCTTCTCCGAATCCCTCACTGGGGTCAATACAGCCACCTCCTGGTAACCATTTCCCTATGGGACAGCGAGATACCCCCTCCTTGACTCACCTATTTATGAAACTATTTTCCTATTTATGAAACTTGGTGGATCTCTTTTTCCTCTGTCTTGTCAAACATATATTCTTTCAAAGCTCTCTACGACCTAACCTTTCTCTGGCTATACAAGTCATGCTTGGCTTGACCCCCAGGCCCAGCATGGACGGTGTGGCAATGCCACAGTGATCACCTCTCAGTCACAGTGTACCTCCACGGGACTCATGCCTGCTTGCTCATACCCATCAGTTAAAACTCCCCTAGGTAAACCTACTTGGGGAATGCTCTGGACTTTGGTAAAGGCATTGGCTCACAAGTCCTTTTCTCTCTCTCTCTCTTTCTCCCCACTCACTGGTTGAGTGTGTGTGTGTCCTGGATGACAACCCTCTTCCCATGGGCCCTGAGAGGTGTGCTGCCCTCTTCATTCTGGATCTGTAATTAATAAACTGTTTCTGTATTTCATGTGTTTTGTTGTGTTGTGTCCTCTGTGTCTCACCTCATTGATGCACTTGAACCTAACTTTTTTCCTAGTACGGGGTGTCTTAGAGAGCATCAGTCTTGATAGGAATAAACTGGATACGTCAGAAAAAAGTCTCAAGGGCATCTCGCAGTATAAGCAGGTTTCCTGTGAAGGAGACACCTGGTAGCAAGTCAGACACTCAGGCATTAGGTCATCCATCAGGATGAAGAAGTATCACAGGTGCAGTGGCTCATGCCTGTAATCCCAGCACTTTGAGAGGTCAAGGCAGGAGGATCATCTGAGGACAGGAGTTCGATACCAGCCTGGTCACTATGGCAAAATCCCATCTCTACTAAAAATACAAAAATTACCTGGGCATGGTGGTGCATGTCTGTAGTCCCAGCAACTCAAGAGGCTGAGGCAGGAGAATCGCTTGAACCTGGGAGGCAGAGGTTGCAGTGAGCCAAGATCACACCACTGCATCTCAGCCAAGGCAACTAAGACTTGGTTTCAAAAACAAAAAAAAAGGGAGTATCACATGAAAGGCACATTGTAAACATCCATGACCCTTCCCTGGAGCCCTGTGAGTGCAGGGCTAGAATTTATAGTCACTCTCCAGAGAGAGAGAGACATCAAGAGCAAATTAGAAGAAATCACAACAATGTTTTCCTGGGAGATACAAATTTTGTACATGTCAGTGTATAGATATTTTTCTTTTATAATCTTTAGATGAGATGAAACCCCCGAGGAAGAGAGTGTGGAAAGGCAATAGAAGATGGTCAAGGACTAAAGCCTGGAGACTCCAACTCTAAATAGGAATCAAGAAAGAATGCTAAGAAGGAGCTGCTAGTGTAGAAGGGAGGAAACATTAAAGAGAAGAGAAGGTGGCTTACTGAAAACAATGTGACAAAAGTATTTCTAGGAGGAGAGTGATCAACAGTGACAAGTGCTGCTGATAGGCCAAGTACAATAAGGACTGAGACTTATCCATTGGGTTTGGCAGCATGAGGTCATCTGTGTCTTTGACACGTCCAGATTTCATAGATAATGGGGGGGCGGAATCTGATTAAAGCAGGTTTAATGAGAATGGTAAAGGCAAGATAGGCACTGGAAATAAGGCTCACTTGGAGGACTTGTTCAAATGCAAAGTGGCTGTGTGTGGTGACTCACACCTGTAATCCTGTCACTTTGGGAGGCCAAGGCGGGTGGATTGCCTCAGCTCAGAAGTTCTAGACCAGCCTGGGCAACATAGTGGAACCTTGTCTCTACAAAAAGTGCAAAAATTAACCAGGCATGGTGGTGTACACATGTACTGCCAGCTACTCAGGTTACCAAGGTAGGAGAATCACCTGAGCCCAGGAGATGGAGGTTGTAGTGAGCTGAGATCACACCACTGCACTCCAACCTGGGTGACAGAGTGAGACCCTGCCTCAAAAACAAACTAACAAAACCACAAAGTGCTGGGATTCACCTCCAGAGTTTTTGATTCAGTAGGTCTGGGTGGATCTGGTAATTTGCATATCTGGCATCCCAAGTGACGCTGCCACTGATCTACTTTGTGGATCATGAAAATATGGTAATAGAAGGAAAATAATAGTGTGTGGGGCCATGCTGGTAAGTGAACTTGAGAAAATTTCCTTCTGATTGTTTCAATATTTTCATTGAAGTTTTTTTTTTTTTTTTTTAAAGTAGTTAATTGGGAGAGAGAGTGGGTGGGAGGGTTGAAGATTTGAGGAGAGAAGAGGGGTATCATATAATCATTTAGTAAATGAGAATGTGAGTGGACTAAGAAAATGAAACATATTTTTGGGCCCATTGGAAGTTGGAAGTCATGAATTGACAGTAAAAGCAATCAGCATTTTTGTGCGTTTTCCTCTAGCACCACTTAATGAAGAGATGGAAGTACAGAGATGGTGGAGAGATGAATTTGACCAGGGTTCAAATGCTGTGAAGTGAGGCAAACAAGGGATTGACAGTGTTTACAAAGGAGGATTTATAATGATTGAAATGGAACTTATGTTCTGATGAGGACCAAACAGAGGATTTTACAACAGTGAGGGACAGCAGATGGGGCAAGGTTAATAGAATGAAGTTTTATTAGAGTGTTGAATTGTGTCCCCTCCAAAAAAAATGATGTATTGAATTCCTAACCCTCAGTACCTCAGAAGGTAACCTTACTTGGAGATAGGGTCTTTATAGAGCTAATCAAGTGAAATGAGGCCATTAAGGTGGGCCCTGATCCGATAGGACTGATGTCTTTCTGAAAAGGGGAAATTTAGAGATGGAGACGTGCACCTAAGGAGAACGTCATGTGAAGACTGGGGTTATGCTTCCATAAGCCAAGCAACTACCCAAAGTTAGGAGAAAGGCCTGGATCAGATTCTTCTTTAGCACCGTCAGAGGGGAACACGGCCCTGTCAACACCTTGGTCTCAGGCTTTTGGCCTCCAGAACTACGACACAAATATTTCTTCAGTGTAAGCCACTCAGTTTGTGGTAGTTTGCTATAGCAGCACTAGGAAATGGACATACCATGTAACCACTGCTCTCTAAATAACATATAAAATATTTCCATCACCCAGAAAGCCAAGCTCCACCCCCTACTCCAGGCAATTACTGATTTGATTTCTATCACTATAGATTAGTTCTGACTGTTGTAAAATTTCATATGAATAGGATTTTGCTATGTGCTCTCTTTTGTGTCTGATTTCCTTCATTCTGCATACTAGTTTTCGAAATTTATCCATGTTGTTGATTGTGCCAATAGTTCATTCATTTTTATTGTCAAATAATCTCTACTTTCTCCAAGTTGTTGCAGCTCAATTGATCTAAGTGGGTGGGTCTGTTTCTGGATTCTCTATTCTCTTCCCCTACTATTTTGAAACACTATTTTATTGTGTTATTTTAAAAATAATATGAGAATAAATAATTAGTATGCTATCCAAATAAATTATAACAAACTGAACTACAATCCTAAAAGAAATGGTTTGACCCATTAAGTCAAGAAATCACAACAAATTAATATCAACACATCAAAGAGGCCATTTGGAGGTATTATTTTGCCTATTTCATGAATCTAAATATTTCAAAATGTTAACATATATTCCAGTTCTGGGAAGCTCCTTTCTTTTGTTCCATCTTCTCTCATTCCTGTGCTTTACCAAAACCCCTTATGCCTAGGTGCTGAAAGTGATACATTAGATATTTATTATACGATGTGGAGCTTATCCTGAGCTTTCATCTCACTTCCAAGCAAATAATGACTCATATTCAAAAGTTGCTATAAAAATTTTTTAACAGGTGGCACCAGACCTTGGCGTTAATGAAATCATTAATTTTATGTTCTCGAACATACTATGCTCATTATATTCAAGTAATTCTAAAACTTATCCCCCATATGTATGCACACTTGTGACTTTTTCTGTGCTCTTTCAAATCATTTGGGATGTTCTTTGCCCTGTTGCCTACAGGGCCTAACATGGATTTACATTTCTTCTATAAAGAATTCCTTAACAGTCCCAGTTGACAGTGACTACACACTTGGTCTACTGTACCAAGCACTGTAGAGAGCACATCACCAGGGCACATGTACACCTGTGTAACAAACCTGCACCATCTGCACATGTAGCCCAGAACTTAAAGTGTGTGTGTATATATATATATATATATATATATATACAAAAAAATATATATGTATGTATGTGTGTATATATATATATATATATATATATATATATATGTAAAAGAACACATAACGGGCCCACTGTAAATGTTTGTTGAAAGAGCAAAAGACATTGGCAACCACAGCAGTGTGCTCTAAGTTAGATTTGGTAACGTTTTTTTCCCAACTCTAAGTTCTACAAGAATAATGGTTTTATTATCTAAGCAGAAAGACTTTAACATGAAAAGCTAATCTTTAGGACTCAAAAGATAGAATCATTCTAAATTTTTTTTTTTTTTTGAGACAGAGTCTTGCTCCGTCGCCCAGGCTGCAGTGCAGTGGCATGATCTTGGCTCACCTCTGCCTCCCAGGTTCAAGTGATTCTCTTGCTTCACCCTCCTGAATAGCTGAGATTACAGGCATGCACCACCACACCAAGCTAATTTTTGAACTTTTAGTAGAGACAGGGTTTCACCATGTTGGCCAGGCTGGTCTTGAACTCCTGACCTCAAGCGATCCATCTGCCTTGGCCTCCCAATGTGCTGATATTACACGTATGAGTCACTGCGCCTGGCCAATGTTTTTTTTAATGGGCATCCATTTAAGAAAATCTCACCTGGCAAAAGTTACAAATAGTCCACTCTGATTCAAGAGGAGGATGCATGGTGAAAAGCGTCAAGATGTTGCTTCCTGTCTCCTGACTGTGTGAAGTGGGGTCAGTCACTGGAGATGTGGTGTCTGTCTGTAAACAGCAGAGAACAATTAGAGGGCTTTGAACAGAGAAGGCTGATAGCAGTAGGAGGCTGGACTGGATAAATGAAAGACTGAAAGAGAGAACCAGTTGAAAGAATGTTGTAAGAGTTTTGAGTATTTGTATTTATAAAAAGGAATTGGGAATAAAACAGAGAGAGGCAAGAATGAAAATATATCCAAAGATAAGTTGAGTGAGTAGTTGGATGTAGGGGATGGGGCGGGAGAGAGGATTCCAAGACAATTTAGAATTTCAAATTAAAATTTTGCTAGCATTCCCAATTCTTCTCTGTTTCATGTTCCTCTGTCCCCTTTCCTTTTAAGTGTAAAGAAACCCATAAAGCCAGGACAGTGGCTTCAGGTTTTGTCTCCATTAGGAGACTTTGACAAATAATAGACACTGTAACTGTATCATGCAGACATTTAAAATAAGGTATAATGTTTCAATGTATAATCAAGTGACTTTAAATTCTATACACAGGACAAGTAGACCAATGGGTGGAAAATCAGGTAAATATCAAAATTTTGGAGAAAGGACAAAGTAAAATGTACATTGTAAAAGGTTTAAGAAGAGACACAAAGGGAAAAGGCTGTTGTAATACCTTAGGGAATTGAGCCAGTTATGCTAATTTTCTGCCCATGATTAGTATGCAGACATTATCTAACAATTGCTTTTAATACGCAGCATTTCTTTCTTTCCTTTTTTTTTTTTTTGGAGAGGGAGTCTTGCTCTGCTGCCCAGGCCAGAGTGCTATAGAATGATCTCAGCTCACTGCAACCTCTGCCTCCCAGGTTCAAGCAATTCTCTGCCTCAGCCTCTGGAGTAGCTGGGATTCCAGGCACCCATTACGGTACCTGGCTAATGTTTGTATTTTTAATAGAGATGGGGTTTCACCATGTTTGCCAGGCTGTTTTTGTACTCCTGACCTAGTGATCCACCCATCTGAGCCTCTCAAAGTGCTGGGATTATGGGCATGAGCCACCACACTCAGCCAATTAGTAGCTTTTCTGATGAGCTTGATGTTCCCAATATTTTTTGGCTTTTCTGTACTTCCTCATATCTTGCTAGGATTGAAAAAATGTTCAATCTAGAAGAGGCATATTTCCTGTAGATTTAGGTAGAGAAATAAGGGGAAAAAATGAAATGAAATAAAAAATCTTTCTCCTATTATCCTTATATAGTCATAATGGCAGTGTACATTTCTAGCACTTTATACTCACATTTCATTTTTTTAATTTTATATTTGTGATAAGACTGAAAGGCAACGTTATTACCCTCATTTTTTCAGATAAAAAAATTAAGTCTGAACATTTACATATTGTCTAAGATTTTATAATCTATAAGTGGCTTATCTGTACCTTGACTTTTGGTTTCTTAACTCTTTGCTGAAGGATTCTTATTCCAATGTGTGTTTCAGAAGGGTGAGGTGGTGGGAATCATTGGAAGATTTATAGGAAGACTGTCCTTTTCTAAGACAGTTGCCTCTCCTGTACTCTGTCTCACACATCTGGAAGTTAATGACAGTAGTGAGCACTATTATTCAAAGTGACTTTGGCCAAATTCCATCACCCTCAGACCCTGCAAAAATTTTTAGTAGGTTCCTCCACTGTTCCTTATTGGATAAGTCTTAGATGTGTATGACTTTACTATTTAAATGTCTGATTGGTGTCTGGGTAATTTCACATACCTGATTCTTCCGGCACTTGGCTGTGAATGCAGGAACAAGAACTTAGCAATGTGTGCTTTTTGCCAGAAGTTTTAAGAATGAGGTCATAATGGAAAAGCAGAGCGAGTGGGTTGCCCTTTCCATGGTTTTCTACCTTAGCACTGGTGCGTCACCTTCATGACACCTCTTTAGGTCGTGGCATGACCTTTTCTTGTCCAGATAGAGCTCAGTTTTTGCCCTGACTCAGCAGGCTGCCACTGTGACATGGATGGTTCCCTTTGTCTCGCCCTTCTGTTCTGCTGTCCTGTTCCACAGTAGCCGCCAGTCCTGCCTCTTCAGCAGTTTCTAGCTCCAGCAGCTCTTGGCTTCTTGCCCCATGACTGCTCTCCTCTTTGTTGCTGCTACTTAATTTGCCTCTCTTCCTGTTCTCTTTATTCTACTCCAAATTCCCCAATCTGTGTGATGTTCCAGCATGTGGTGAGCATGGGTCTTTATGCTCTTTTAAATTTAAGATTTGCCCAGTTTTTGAAACACTTGAATCCTCTCCTCTGATACTGCTCTTGGGGAAACGACCACTGGACAGTACTTGCTATTGGACTTTTCCTCTCCTCCCCACATGTGACTATGCCTTTTGTGAGGTCTATGTCTTGGCATTGAATGAGGATCTTACTTTCGTAAAGGTTGCAGCATCGCTACTTTTAACCTTCTGCCAGGAAGGGAGGGTCTTATCTCCTCACAGAGCTTGTGATTATTATTCCTTCGCTTGCTACTAAGGATTGCTGAGCTCCAATAGAAAGTGTGAATTCAATTCAAACAATATTCTTGGTTTATCTACTGATTGGCTGCTGACAGGAGATCCAGTTCTTACCCCATATCCTCTGAAGACATCATGTGAAGTGGAAAATCCTGTTTTTTTTTTTTTTTTCTGTGAATACTTTTTTTCATGTTAAAATTATATAATCCATATATGTTAAAAAATTGCGTGAAAGTCTAGTTTGGTCATTAAGTATTTGAAGAGAGTCAGAGTGTTAGCAATCTCATTCTCTTTCTGACTTAACCCTTTCTCTAGCCACAGTGCAGCATAGCTGATACCAACGTGGGGAGAGAACCCGAGCTGCTGCATTAGCGCCACTTGCTCCACAGCAGGTTTCAGCAATAAATCAAAGCTAAGGGAATCCAAGATGAGAAATGCCATGTTTAGGATGACAGGTTCATATCCTAATATTAGTGGGGATGGGCGTAGTTTGAGCTGGAACCTCAAAGCTCATGTTGAAACCTTCAATAATGCAAGCTACTGGGAGAATTGGGAAGCCAAGATTGAGAGGAACCAGGGATGGTGGCAAGGGTGGCTGTTAGCACAAATCATGGTGCTCAGAGGTATATGACCATCTGAGCTTGATCTGGGGTGGCCTAGATTCCCCCTCAGGAGTGGGTGGAGGGTTTGTAACAGGGAAAGAGAGCCTAGTCTGAGGGATGTTTCATGGAAGTTGAGAGAGTAGTAGAACTCTCTATCAGGTGAGAAGTTCAGCACTTCAAAGGGAATTTTTGACCCTCATCAAGGAATACAAAGACAGTTTACAACCCCCATCTGAGAATAGGAGAAAGGTTTGTCAAGGCCATTGCTAAGAGTTCAGAGGGTTATAGCAGGATTTCACACCCAATACGGGAATAAATTCTCAGTGAGCAAGTAGCTGGCCAAGGCTCTCCAGGCCCATTAGAAGACAGCTGTTACAGTTCCTTATAGAAGGTCTATCTTGGTTGAAATTGAATCAGTAACTGGGTGGAACTGAATTTTTTCATTGAGGGAACTAATACCTGCAGAAGAAGGGAGATATGAAGGGTCTAATATTGTGCTGAGAAGGGTGACCAGCTGCCTTGGTTTGACTGGACTGAGGGGGTTCCAGGGACAGAGGACTTCGAGTTTTAAAACTGGGACAGTCTTGGGAAAACCATAATATGTTGGTCAGCCTATAAGGAAAGGTATTTTATAGTCTCAATCAAATGCCTGGGCAAGTATTGCTTAAGGTTAAATAAGAAAAACAAACAAACAAAAACTGTTTCTGTTGATCAAAAATGTGAAATGTAGAGTTGGTAGTAATCTTGGTGAGAAATGAATATTCAATTCTTACTGTACAGATACATATTCAGTGATAGAATCTTAAAATTTCTGAATTGAGAAGAAAGTTGGATATTATTTAATCTCTCATTGTATGAATGATAATATTAGAGTCAGGGAGATTCAATACAAGTTGGATTAGCTAATTATGGGCATACATTTTCTGAGTCCACATTCTTTGCTTGTCCTCATGGAGTTTTTTCTGTATCACCTGAAGATTCTTCTTCATTCCTCTTACCACATACATGCTAGTTATTTTCTCAGATTCAGTAAGCCTGCTTCAGAAGGTTATAGTAAAATCTACTATAGAACTATAAGGATAGCAAATTGTAATGCTTCTACAACAATTATTACTATTACTACTAATAACATTGTTACAATCTTGCCAACACACCATAATGTAGCAGTCTCTCCTTGTGAGTTATCACCTGGAGTTCTTTGTCTCAAAACCAAGAGAATTAAGGAGCATGGACACAAAGGGTGCTGTTGGAGTGAAAGTTTAATACATGAAAAAATAAAGCTCTCTGCTGTAGAGAGTGGACCTGGAAGAGGGTTGCTGTTTTTACAGTTGATACAAAGGCTTTTAAAAGAAACCAATGAAGGCTGGACATCTTATCTGCATAAGGCACAAATTTCTGGTAGCTCCACCCCATCCTCCTAGTGCATATGTGGGCCCTTAGCTTGAGTTACTTATTCCATATTTCTTTGTTTCCCTTACTGGACATATGTTAGGAAACACAATTTTCCATTGTGGCCATGTCTGGGCAAGTCACCTGCGTAGCTTTTCTTATCTGTGCAGCTGTGGGCATGTCTTAAGCAAGTGTATGTCTTGTGCAAATTTCCTTAACTGTGCCTTGCAGGCTGTTACTTTGTTTGAAAGAATTCAGCCAAGGCCCCACCCTAACTACCTGCCTGACCGTTTTTTTTTCCTTTCTCCTCTCTCAACATCACTGCCATTACCACCATTACTATAGTATATGGGGAATATCAGACAATGTTTGTTTCAACCCCATTTCTTAGGTAGGTAGAAACAAAAAACACCATGAATTCAAGGAGTCTAGCAGTACTTCTTGGCTACTGATGTTTCTTTGTCATTCCTACTGTAAATCTTTGAGATGGATACTTAGCTCTGGAGTCAGTAAATTTACTCTTTCCTACATGTTGTCATTTTGCTTACTGGCTGGGCTATAAATCATACTCAGGTCATGCATCCCTGAAGTAGTAAAATACTGCATAGTGATGAAACTTCAACCCCAAAAACTGTTACAAGAGAATTCCATATCTATAGAGTGAGTTAAAATGACAAATAAGTCTTTAAACTTCAAAGTGTAAAGGAACAGATCAATTTCAAGTGGAGGGTCAGCTTGTCATTTCTCATTTTGTGTATTGCCAGGTCCATAATGTCTAGCACACCTGGAGTAGCTCCCTGGGGATTGTCTGCTGCTGAGACTCACAAATAGAAGAAGGATATTTCGAAAAAGTCCATGAATAAGATGTGCTCATGCTTTGAAGTTGCTTCTGGTGAGTACTAGAGAAAAAACAATCCAGATTCTTCACTCTTTCAAATTAATGCTAGAAGACCATGCTTGAGATAAGTCCTTGGTATATCATCTGTCTGCCTTCAAGATTGGTTTGAAGATAAACTTGATCTAGACTCCAAATAGAAAATATAAATTTATATTTTGGCTCTTGAATTTATACAATTACCAAATGGCAGCTTAAATAATTAAATGTTATCAGCAATGATTTTGTGAATGGGGGCTGATATCTTTGCCCAACACGAGGCCTTGACTATTTTAGAATTGAGAAAATATTATTATTTTAAAAAATCTCCTATCATTCCCAGGAGAGCTATGGATTTTTGGAATGGCAAAGATGGGCAAGAGTTGTTACCAGGGGCCTGAAACTACATATCTGGGACTAAAAATATATTCTCACTTACTAGGATAGTGTCAAAGGAAGGGAAATTAATGTTTCAAAATTTAATTGTTTATTTCTAGGAGTCCAGAGAATATTTTTATCAACCACTCCTGAAGCTTACTTTGGTTTAGCAAATCTTCAGGTAGTTCTAAAGTGTCCCTTTATGAGCAGTAGATAATCCCTACGGGGAATTTTCTCTTTTTTAATTTGGATAATGTCACCTGGATCATGCTTTTATATAAGCATGAAATCAATGTTACGTAAGTGGTAATAATCAAGAGTTTCAAGCTTCAATAAATATAAGGTTTATTAAATGCAAACTAAGTGAAGTTCATTGCTTTTGCTACTTAATGAGTGTTTAGCCTAAAATAGTCACCATTTTTTTTTCTGGTATAAAAGACCTTTCATGTACTTGTTGAACACAATTAAAAATTAGCTTCATGAAAAAATCAAATTTAGATGGTTAGTAAATCCATTATTGGGAACTGGAAGATTGCTTTTTAGAATGGAGTAAGAGTGTTTTCTCTATAATATATTGTTTTCAATAAAGGATAAGCTTCTACGTTAACTATTCCAATATTCATTATGAATGAAAGCATAATAAAACTTATCTTGTCAGATTAAGAAGCTCCTGAATCAACCTTTGGAAGACAAAGTGGGGCTTCTGAATAAACTGATTATATTATGGTAGGGTAATGCCAGCAGGCAATCTTAATTATGCTTTCTTCTAGCATGTGATGATATATCCTTTGAAATATAGTGACCAGACACTTGTGGCAGCAACCAACAGTGCAATTTTTAGGGTAGGTGCATTGCATGGTGGTTCTTTGCTTTTCCGCTATACATAAAAACACCTAGTTTTGTCCTTTTCTTCAATTTAGTCCAGCTCAGATTAGATTTTGTAATTCTATTAAGACTAAATTCCTATCTAATCAATAAAACACAAAGTAAAAAAGAAATTTTCTATAGTTTTGTCATGTGCAAATAAACCACCTTCTTTTTGTGGGCGCGGTGGTTGAAAATCTTTATATATTTTTTTGTACTGTCACACCATGTGAGTCAGGCAGATCAAAGCCACCTTGTAGTCTCAGTTTTCCATGTGTAAAATGGAAAAAAATGTACATTTTAGAAGGATGCTGCAAAATAAGCAATAAAATTCTGTAATGTAATATAAAATATTATAGCCATGTGTATGCACAAAAATATTCTTGAAAGTTTCTGTTGTAAGTCTAGATTATGTGAGTAGAAAATTAAATTCACTAGGTGAACAGGTTATTTGAAATTTCATTGATTAATCTTCCTACAAAACAGACTTTCACATGTCATGCTTGCTTAAAGCATAGCAGAGGCCATCAGAAAAGGAAGCCACTATATTTAGAATAGAACTGATGAGAGGATACAGTTTCCGCATATTCCCCTTTAAGTTGTCCTGCATCTTGAATGAACACAGTCCTCCACATAAACATGAGGCTGGATACTGAGCGGAGACTTGCCCTTTAAGTTAGTAAGTTTCCAGTTCTTAGTCAAGTCCAAGCTCTGCACTTGGAGTTAGTCATTCTGATTGGTGATCTAGTCTTGGCAGAGATGTGTTTTGTTTTTTATCACAGAGAGTTGAACTATGCTAATTCACAGAGAACTTACCAGTATACATCATGTTGTGCCCTGTAGAATGCTAGAATATTATAGTATTCATAATCCTGGTATACTTTTATCATCATGTTTTCAGGAAAAATTTTAGACTGTGATTAAATGAATATGCTATTCCACAACAAAACAAAACCCCCAGTGTGGCATATATATGTGGGTGATGGGAAAGAGAATTGACCTTTGTCTACTATTGATTATTGTACATAAAACTATATGCTAACTCATATGAATGAACAGAATATGGCATTGGTATCTCATAGAACTTAGAAAGAGTTGATTTGATTCAAACCTGTTGATAGGCAGAATTATTTTTGTGAATTTGGTAATTAGACATAAATGGGAAACCCTAAAGACCATGTTTACTTAAATCACAATTTGTATGCTCACTCTGTGGTGAATGCAGAAAAGGACATTAGCAAGTGTGGGGACCAAATTTAAAAATGGTCCTCATGATCCTTGCCTCTGGTATCACTCCCATGATTGTCGTATTTTGTGTGGAAAAATGGAGATTATTAGGGTGAGCCTAATCAAATCATGGGTTGTTGAAAACCAGAGATTTCTCTGGCTGGTAGCAGAAGGAAATGTAAGAGGGATGTGAAGTGTAGGAAGGATTCTGGCTGGGTGTGGTGGCTCATGCCTGTAATCCCAGCAGTTTGGGAGGCTGAGGCAGATGGAACATGAGGTCAGGAGTTTAAGACCAGCCTGGTCAAGATGGTGAAACTTTGTTTCTACTAAAAATACAAAAAGTATCCCGGCATGTTGGAGGGTTCCTGTAATCCCAGCTACTCGGGAGGTGGAGGCAGAGAATTGCTTGACCCAGGGAGGCAGAGGTTGCAGTGAGCTGAGATAGGCACTGTACTCCAGCCTGGGTAACAGTACAAGACTCATCTAAAAAAAAAAAAAAAAAAAAAGAAGGATTCAATGTGCTGTCTTTGAAGATGGAGGGGTTCATGTTCAGAGACCAGAGAGCAACCTCTAAGTGCTGAGAGTGATCACTGGCTGACAGCCAGTATTGAAATGAGACATCTACCTTGTGGCTGCCATAGAACTGGATTCCTTCAATTACTGGAGCAATTGGATTCTCCTTCAGAGCCTCCAAACAAGCGTTAAGCATGGTCAACATCTTGATTTCCACCTTGTGAGGTCTGAAGCAGAGAATCTAGTTGCACCCACCTGGACTTCTGATCTATAGTTCTGTGAGCTAGTAAGTGGATATAGTGTTAAGCTGTTAAATCTGTGATAATTTGTCACACAGCATAAAAACTAATACAATGGGGGTAGATCCAGTTCTTTAAATGGGCAATACTGTGTTGGACAAAGGACTTGACAGAAACCTAGAACTTTAAGAAAATGTTAGAAAGTCATCTTATTTTAGCTTTATGTCTTCTAGAAAACAAAAATCAATGATTGAAATTTCCAGTCTGGGCTGAATGGAGACTTCTGAAAGTTTTGTGTCGTTGCTTCAGTAACAGTTCAGCAGGACTGACTTTCATTCCTGTTCACGGAATATACATGTGCAAGAATGAAAAATATAGCTAGTTTTGGTGGCCCAGTTCTTTGAATTTTCCTGTTTGGTCATCTTTAGAGACTAACATATGCTCTTCAGCTATCTCTTTGCTTTTAAGGGATTATAGCAACTGCTCTTGTAAGTTTACTATCTGTAAATTGCTGAAATTTCACAAGAGGGAAAAAGAGATAAGCTCAAAGTAAAAAATAATTTCAGGCAATACAAATCTTGCCAATAGGTGACTAATATGTCAGAGTCCAATATGGCACTAGACGCACATGGGACTATTTTAAAAAGAGGTCTACCAAAATCAAGGAATTCTTCCCTGAAATAACCATACAAATCTTCTTGGAATGTTCTTCTGGACCAAGGCTTCTGCATAACATTTCACAGAAAAGGAAAATGCCTTTGACTGTTAGTTTCATAGTCTGATGCATGGCACACACTTTTCCACCACTTTTGAGCTATAATCAATTAGAGGGCACCAGAAATAGCTTCTAACCAACAGTTTTATATTTCAATATTTTCGACAGATACCGTCTAAAATGTAACCAGATAACATGATGATTGCTTTCTGAAATACTATTTTCTCTATACAAAGCACTTTTTATGGGGCGATAATCTATGACAAGCATGAATTTCTTAGGTAATTTGTCAGATGACAACTATGCCATATGTGTTTTTTAAAAATCAAACTGTATGACTGGCATCAGCTTCAATATTTAGCTCTTCTCATGTCAATAAGATGTTATAACATCAATAAAAGATAATTGCATTTCTTTTTAATTTTAACTTTATTTAATTTTTAAATAGGCAATATATTCACATGGTTTAAAATTGAAAAGTCATAAAAGAGTATTCACAGAAATTCTCCTTTTAACCTTATCTTTCAGCCACTGAGGTTCATTTCCCAGAAAGCATAGTGCCAATTATTCCTGGGTTATCTTTCCAGCATTAGTCTATGCTACTTATACAGAAATCTACCTATCTATATAGATAGATATACTCTGGCTGGTGGCAGAATGGTAAGAGGGATGTGAAGTATAAGACGGATTCAATGTGCTGTCTTTGAAGATGGAGGGGTGTTGGGGTCCTGCAGACCCTGCGGAGGTCTGTCCTGTAGACCTTGACTCAATGACAGATGAATAAGTTCATTCACACAATATTCACTGAATGAGCGGGCTGGGGTGTCTGGGCCACTCACAGACACTTGAGGAGAGTGCTGTAAAGAGATAGCAGCCGTGGGCCCCTAAACGTTGGCCTCACTGGCCTTTATTCCACACACATTAAATGACAAAGGCGTTGAGTCAACACCAATAGAGGACAGAGATTAAAGGCCAGGTTCCAAGGCCTAAAGCAAACACCATTAGTGAGTAATATCCTGGTCTTCCTCCCCGCTGAGAGAGCCATCTGGAATGAGTAAGGGTTAGTTTATAGGACCACATGAGTAAACAAATTAGTTAGGTAAACTCCCCACATTCCTTTGTTTCTACTCTAATTTATTTGACTAAGGGGACAAGGCTGCCTTCAGCCAAGAACTATAATAAAAATCCTTAGGCGTTCCAAAAGGGTTTGTGCGTATTCTCCATAACTAAAATTTCTCCCACCAGCCTGACTGTATCTCCACAGAGGGGGCCACATGCAAGGAACAGAGAGCAACCTCTAAGTGCTGAGAGTGATCACTGGCTGACAGTCAGCAAGGAAATGATACCTCCACCTTGCGGCTACCATAGAACTGGATTTCTTCATATAGGAATTAATGAGCCCCACACATTGGGCACCAGAATGTAGGGAACCAGCCCCACATCACACCCATGGGTACCCCGAGTTTACCCTGAATTTGGTGGTGACAAAGGTATGAGAAAAAGACAGATTAAGAGAGAAAGCGGGACCAAGGGGCCATCACTTATTACTGGAGGAGACAGTGAAGGCCCCAAACTCTGATTGTCCACACTGTTTATTGTTTACAATTACTTTGATCTATAGGGTAGGAGTGGAGTGATGGTGGGGAGAGGGTGACATGATGCTGGAGTGAATCAATCAGTGAACCAATACTGGTGTGTCATTCTAAAGATTGATAGCAGTGGCAGTTTGGGAGTTTCACAGAACAAGAACATGTGGTTATCTTAAGCCTACTATCTATGTGCAGCTGGTGGAATGCGGGCTTCACAGGGAGCCTACATGTTTGGTTACGTCATAGTGCTGTGAAGGGGTTTTACGTCCTTGAGCACAATGTTTATGGTAACAGAGCCTAGGTCACCCTGCACCAGAACATGAGGCATGGAGAAGTTTGCCTCCCCAGAGGCCTCCAGCAGTTTGCTGCAGTTTTTGTTCCCAGTTTATATGTTACTCATAACTAATTTATGTGGACACTCTGTAAGTCCTTTCTCCTTTGCTGCTTCCCCCAACACTTCAACCTCCAGAGTAAATGGATTCTCCTTCAAAGCCTCCAAATTAGAGTCAAGCATGGTCAAAATCTTTATTTCAACCTTGTGAGATATGAAGGGGCCCCTCTGATAAACTTTGTAGAGTGTGTCTTAGAGTTGCCTGTTTTCCCATGTGGTATTAACTCTCTCATGCCTCCAGTGCTACATACCTATCAGAATGGCCGGGCAGTTTCCACAGGTCTACCAGGCAGTAGAAGAGGGGAAGCCCTAGAGCAGGATCGACAGCTGAGTGAAGCATCCGAGGAAAGGTGCTGTGAGGCTACACCTGTGATAATGAGGTGGTTGTTGAGTGACAGTTGCAGTGAAAAACTTTGAGCCAAAAGAACCAGAGAAAAGGCACAAGTCACATTCAACACATGGACCATTTTGGTAAGAGTATGCACAGCACCATGAATGTTAAAGAGGGAGTAAGAAACTGTTATTGATACTGAAATTCTAGCACGGATTCAAATTTTCAATATATTTCTATGATTCTAGAAAGAGACTCATTTTGAAAATTTTTACTCCATGGACTGACTTTTCCTCGTAGTTTCTAATGGGATTTCTTTTATTTTGATAAAATATGTATAACAAAAATGTACCATTTTCATCGTGTTGAAGTGTACAAATTCAGTAGCATTTAAGTACATTCACATTGTTTTGCAAATTAGTGGGCTTTTGTAGGAGAAAATTGTGGTAGAAATTTTCAAATTTTGCTCATGTTCTGAATTGCTGGTTTATACTTTATTTTTTTCTACTTAGATCCTGATATATCAAAAAATGTATGACTGATTTCTTTTTGTAAACTTTTTTCCTGCTGATGCCTTGTCATGAAAATTAAAGATGGGTATTATGTCTGGAATCCTGTAACTGTGGAAATAGCTAAAAAGTTCCAGGAGCAAAAATAATTTAAAATGACCATTTTTTCTTATGCATTATTTAAAGAAGTGCCAAGTTTTGAAGTATTTGGACATGAATTGTTGGTACTGTCAGTAACTTGAACAAAACAAAGTTGTGTAAAGGTCCTTCTCCTAAGCCAGAAGAATGACGAGTTGATCCATAATGGAGCTAGCCTTGGATAAGCTCTTTACAAAGTACTCTCTAACTTCAGATTGTACCAATGACAAATTAATGACCATTAATATAAATAGAATGGGTCTTTTGACATAATCCTTGGGAAAAAATGTATCTTTGGACCTTTCACTGAGTTTGTACATTGGCTCATACAGGCATTGTTTGTCTTTTTAAAATTCACTATTCCTTAAAATAGGCCCTGAAAAAATACAGTTTTTCATAATCAGCTATTTCTAATGAATACTAGATATTAGAATAATAAATTATAGGACTGAATACTAGATATTAGAATAATAAATTACAGGACTGTAAAACATTTCATCTCAAGAAGCATTTGAGCCTTCCTCTTTTTAGTATAGTTGGAAGCTTCTATCTAATGGTATCACATTGCACATTTGCAAACTCATGTTTCAGCAATGTCACATCTGGGATTGTTGGTACACACACTCACACACACACAGACACACACACACAGATACACACACACACACACACACACACACTCTCAAGTTGCTGAAGTGGATTCAAAGAACCAGTGGCCTGTAGATCGAGGTTTCTAAAGCATCTTGTCTCAGGAATTTTAAGCATCTTGTCTCAGGAATTTTACATGTGACAACATTTACTCATTTCACACATTCATGTTAGTAGTCTAATCTTCTGAGATCTCTGCAGGAAATAACTTACTACTATGTTTTGTGAACATGAAGACTTTCTAAAAGAATCTGTGCATGGCATTTTGACTTTGAATAGAACATAATTCTTCATTGGCAAGTCTGAACTAAACTGAGGATGTTAGTCTGAGGTTTCCTGTGTTTTATCAAGAGCAAGAAAAATATAGTTCACATTATGACAAGCATAGATATTAGCAGTGACCAAGATGTTTTGGCATTATATCCTCTTGGATTAAAATCTTTTTTTCTGGTCACTGAAATATCAGTTAATTCATTTAAGAAAAATGATTAGAAGAATTTATTGTAACTTTTATGCATAATGCTCAAGGCAGTGTTTCTTAACTTGACCCTATTGACATTTTGGACTAGATAATTTTTAATTGTGGGAGCTGTAGGATCTTTAGCAGAATTCTCATGTCTACTTGCTAGATGCTGGTATTTTCTCCCCAGGTTGCGACAACCAAAAAATGTCCTTGGACATTGCCAAATGTCCTTTGGAAAGCAAAACACACATATTTTAGAATCACCAACTTGAAGGAATTAAATTGAGAAACATTGACTTAAGGCATGCTTTCTAGTCTCAATATCAGCTGGAAAAAAACAATAATCTACTCTGGGAATGAGGGGTGGTACCACTGCTAAAATATGAAACTACTGCATACCACTTACCAGATAGGTGCTATCCTCAGTCCTCCAGATTCTTCTCCCACTCTGCCCTGGCTCCTCCCCGGGGACCATTTTCCACCTCACCAAGTATGCAGAAATTCGAGGACTAAGACTGATGCAGCAAGGGGCCTCCAGGATCTCCTAAATTATCGATTACGTCTTATCATCTTATTCTCTATTTGTTTATTTATATTAATTTTATTTTACTATCACCTTTTCAGACAAGCTAGAAGAAGCCATATTTATTGTGCCTCTCTATTCACAGTTGAGTCCTCGAGCAGTAATTCAGATTACTCCCGTTTAGTTTGTTGTCTTAATAGACAAATGAGAGGTGTTTCCCTGTTCCACACATCATCCCTCTTCTAAAATGACTGACCATTTCTTACCACTGAACACATGTTGAAACGTATCTGGCTTGAGTTTCCTTTTTAGAAGGGCTTGTTGTGAGAATCAATGGAAAAATACCCAGAGAGAAATTACTACACAAACTTACAATGTAAAAATAGCTCCAGCGGAGATGATAACAAAAGCTTTGTCAAATTGCACATAATAGAGTCAGTGATAGGCAGACAGTGCTTGGAACTGGTCCTCAGGATACTTAAGGCGTTCATTGGCAGGCTGTTCATGCTCCTCCACAGATTTAGAGATACTGAGGAATGTACTGCCTAGTACTATAGATCTCAGCCTAAATCATTATTTGTAGGATTATGAGCACTTAAATATTTTCTTGTGGGTTCCCTGGATTTCACAGAATTCTGTTTTGTTTCAATGTGAAAAAAATCCTCCTCTGCTTATACCTCTCATTAAGAATTACCAATTAATTTTCTGAAACTCCTCAAATCAAAATTTCCCCTCAAAATATGTGAAAATAAATATTTTATATTAATTTATCTCCCATTAGAATTTTAAATAACTCTTGATTTCTGATCATAAAATTTAATGGACTGTTTATTCAAAGTAATAAAAATTGTATTACAGACAATAGTATCCTTTCATTTGACATCCCAGAGATGAAAGTATTCTGGATTTTATATACAGATAAGATCGTTAAATGCATAATGGGAGCACACTGTAAGTTCTCTTTTTTTTACTTTATATAATGTGGGCATAACATAGTTTTGTGTGATTCACTTGTGGTAGCTGTATCATATTTCACTGAATGCATTAGCATCATGAGTTGAGCCTTTTTTGATGTACGATTATGTTGATTTTTGTCTTCTGCCATCTTTAACACAGCCATTACGATTCCCATGCATACATCTTTGCATATATATACCATTATTTCTTTTAGACAATTTCCTCAAAGTGGAAGCATGGAGTTAAAAGATCCCACCCATCTTGCAATTTGGTGTATGTTACCAAACTGCTCTCCAGGAAGAGCTGCCCAATTTATATCCTACCATGGCCTGAATGCACCTGATCCTCATGTCTTCATCAGACACATATATTTTAACATGAGTTTTCAATAAAGAAGGCTGACAAGATTTTGAAGTCTTAAATTGATTTAGTTGGATTGTAGGTCTGTGATTGTGTTTTCTGAAGCAATGATCACAACATTAAATATTTTCCCAGTAGAAATTAGTTTAACTCATTATAGAAAGTTGTCAGAGAGTCTGGATAGAGATGAGAGAGTGCATTATTTGTCTAGTTATTGAGAAAGTAGAGTATCAATTTGTCTTATGAGAATAGCGTCAGCACTGTAACTGAACTGACTTTGGTTTGAGTTTCTCCCTTAGAAATTTGAATAAAGAGCGGTGATGGTGTTTAACGTATTGCATTATTTTTATCAAATTTAGCAACAGAAAAGAACTTTAGCCTCACTTCGCCATGTTTTTCCTGATGAGGTTATTTTTAAATCCTTTTTCTCCACTTACTTTTTAGATGCCAGAGCCCAAGTGAAGCATAGTTTGGTCCTGAGTTTGAAGTGAGATGATGTCCAAAAACTAGGCTGATAGCTTTCCTTTAAAATATACGGATTCCCGCCGGCATCTGGCCTTCTCTGGTGGAGTGACATCCAGCCTGGGCTAAATGACACACTGGACTTAAACGTTTTTCTGTCCAAGCCAGCTTTTCAGAGTAAATTATAGCAAAAGACAGATCAACACCTATAGCTACGTCCTCTTGGGAGCATCTTTCCCTTGTGATTCTCTCTTTTGCTCCTTTCCCTGACTCTCCTGAGACATCAAAGAATAAGGCCAATTTGCTTTTAGAGCTAGCCTTATGAGTGAGTGAACTGTCTGTATCATTTTGGGAGGAGGTGGTAAAGGAGTATAAGAAACCAGCATTTATTGCATACTTACTATCTAGCAGCACACAGAACGTATCCTCTCATCACTGTAACAACTGTGTGAGTTAGTGTGCTCGTGGTCAAAGTTCTTCAGAAAATATATCCAATAGGGTATGGGGTGTGTGTATACAGAGAGATATTGTTTTCTTTTTCTTTTTCTTTTTTTTTTTGAGATGGAGTCTCGTACTGTTGCCAGGCTGGAGTGCAGTGGCACGATCTCGGCTCACTGCAACCTCTGCCTCCTGGGTTCAAACTATTCTCCTGCCTCAGCCTCCGGAGTAGCTGGGATTACAGGCATGAGCCACCACGCCCAGCTAATTTTTGTGTTTTTAGTAGAGACGGGGTTTCACAATGTTGGCTGGGATGCTCTCGATTTCTTGACCTCATGATTCACCTGCTTCCGCCTCCCAAATTACAGGTGTAATTTGGGATTACAGGTGTGAGCCACCTTGCCCAGCTGAGATATTAATTTTTAAGGAATTAGCTTATGTGAATTTGGGGCTTGACAAGTCCCTATTCTGTGAGGCAGACCAGTAGTCTGAAAATTCCGGTGAAGTTTCTGTGTTGGAGTCTTGAGGCAGAATTGCTTTTTCCTCAGGAATCCTCAGTCTTTCTTCTTAAGACCTTCAAATGATTAGATGAGGCCTACTGACACTATGGAAGATGATTTCTATTTAAAGTCAACTGATTGTAAATGTTAATCACATCTACAAATTCACAGCAACATCAAGCCTAGTGTTTGACCAAACAATCAGGCATTATAGTCTCGCGAGTTGACACATAGAGGTATCCATCACAGATAGCTCTTGGAAGCACAATTAAAGCACCAGATCATACTAAGTGAGGGAATTAGGGCTCAGAGAAATTATGTAACTTCAACAAGGTCTTGTAAGTCGTTCCGCTGAGATTCAAATCCAACTTTAACTTCAAAGTGCACACGCAGACACTGCGCGCGCACGTGTGCACACACACACACACACTCTCTCTCTCTCTCACACACACACACACACACACACACACCCCTCATATCCTTTCTAGACCAATTCCTGGAAAAATTTATGTCATAGAAGAGGAAAAATAACCAAGACCATTTTTCATTATCGTTGGTATTGAAAGCAGGTATGCACCACAGGGCTGGGGGAAGTTAAGTCAGAAGAAAGGCAGCTGTCACAGATAAACCCAAACCTCAAAATGTTGTTTGAGCCATATCTTTTAAAAAAAAATTCTACTGCTTTTAGACAAATAAAAATTGTTTAGGGATCAGTAGTAGAGACTGAATCATGTGCAGAGAGCTGAAGAGAAAAATTATTAACCATGTCAATTTGTTTAGCTATTCCAAATCCATATTTGAAGGCAGTGGTCTATATCCTTCTCAAGCATGTTAGAGCTTTATAAGCTCCTTTCTCCTTCTCCTCCCTCCTTTTCAGGGAAATTAGAATATTTTGTTTTTCATTGGCTGTATCTTAGGAAATAGGATGGTTTAGTGATTTAAATATTGGGTTCAATTAATTTTTGTTCTATATCTGTTGAAGACTTTGTGTATTTTTTTATGTCACTCAGCAATATAAAACAGGAATTTTTAAGGCAGGATCAAAATAGCAGTACTTCATTAGAACATACTCATTGAACCCCTGGCTTGTCTTGTTTTGGCTCAGAGTTAGAAAACAGCATTGTTATTTCAGGGGAAAAAAGCTTGATTATAAAGACAGCAGTTTTCTATAAAATGTCCATGTTTATCTTCTTTTACTTTGACTCATCTTACAGGAGTAGATTTTAGAGAAAGCTAAAAAATGCCATGAACTATTGACTCAAGGAAAACACTAATCTTAGAATGAAAATATTGCTATTTTTAGATTTGAGGCTCTCATTGATTGTTATATGAGGATAAGAGATTAAAATCTGGTAACTGACATGGACATTTGATTGGTTTGTAAATTTAATTTTGTAATTGACTAATTTGGGAATGAGCAATGATTTTACATTCATAAATTTAAAATGGATTCTCTATGTTTTGTTACTATCTCCACATCCATCTCCTATTTATGAATGCTTAAATAAGCATCAGACACACAGCTAATTACTGGTCATGGGAAATGTAGGGATAATTGGTCTTCCATGGTGATAGACTAAACATTTCCAACTTTGGAAGCATAGACAGGCCTTAACTTCATTTTAAAGGAGAAGAACCACATGCAGGACAGACTGACCCAGTTCTCCCCACGTTCTCACTGGTAGTTCCTTTTTTTCTATCAAAAAAAAATTTTTTTTGACACTCAGACAGACTTGTATTAAAGTAATTCTTAATAATAACTGTAGAATGTGCTGGGGCTATAATGTCCTGAGATAGGGAGGAACTGACTGAAATGGCCTGGGTTCTGTTCCCACTAGAAGCAGCATGTCTTTCAATGCTTTAGTCCAGTGATTCACATGACCCTAGGGTATAAACTCAGGGCAACCTGCTTTTCAGGGTCCCTCAGCTGCAGCGCAAGTGGAGAGTCACACAGCACAGTCAAGACTCCATTCGTATCAAGCAACTCTCCTGAGACTTGGGGAACTGGCTTGTAATGAATCCTAGGCTTTTGCTGTCTTTTGCTGCCTATTTAAGTAGTAAATCTGCTGCACGTGACTTGTTCTATATGCGTGTATTCTGTCTCACTGGACTGAGAGAAAATGGTAAGCTGTGTACAATGAGCCTGCTTCACACAGAAAAATAATATTTCCCATTTTTCTTTTAGCTTTGCTCAAAGTTACTTCCAAAAGATATTAAATATCCCACAAATTGCAATACCTTTAGGAGGTGGAAGGCCTCATGTGACAACTTAGTTCTGGCAGAAAACTAATAAAATATTCCGTAAGAACAGTTGTAAAAACTAAGGCCTTATCAGCCCTAATTTTTTAAAATTTTTATTTTTATTTCATTTTATTTTATTGCATTTTAGGTTTTGGGGTACATGTGAAGAACATGCAAGATTGTTGCATAGATACACTCATGGCAGTGTGATTGCTGCCTTCCTCCCCATCACCCATATCTGGCATTTTTCCCCATGCTATCCCTCCCCAACTCCCCACCCACCGCTGTCCCTCCCCTATTTCCCCCCAACAGACCCCAGTCTGTAGTGTTCCCCTCCCTGTGTCCATGTGTTCTCATTGTTCAACACCCATCTATGAGTGAGAACATGCAGTGTTTGACTTTCTGCTCTTGTATCAGTTTGCTGAGAATGATGGTTTCCAGGTTCATCCATGTCCTTACTTTTATGTTATCTGACACAACCCTACTTGTCCCTATCCACTCTCCATAAAATGAATGAAATCAGCAGTGCATCTTTGTGTAGTATCACGTAGATCATAAACATCCAGAAGTGTAGACAGAACCACACGAAGAACCCGATTCTCCAGTACAGGAAACTACAAACAGACTAGTAGAAAATTCCAAAGGGAAGACCTAAGGACTTTTAAAAATGAAAATAAATTTTTGAGACCTCATCTTGTGCTGGGAAGTTTTATTTCTGGGTGCACTTCTGGTGGACAGGCTAAGATGGGCTGGTTAGAGTTTTGCCAGCATTCTCCAGGCACAAGGAAACATTTTAAAGTGAAAAAAAAAAATCTCTAGGAAACCACAACACCCTACTTTGAATTATGCCTAATTTTATTCCAGTACCACCTCTCTAGCAGCCATTCCCAGTTCTACTCAAGAACCCAGCTACACCTCTAACTCCTTCAAGATCCATGGCAGTGACCCAATTCCCAAGATTTTCTTTTTTGTTTATCATCTACACATGTCAATTAGAGATATGCTAGAGGAAGCACTCTGCTGGGAAGTTGAATGTTGTGATGGGACAGATAACCATGGCTTAATTTGAAATGGTACCAGAATGTGTATTTGCATATTTGCATTAACCCTATATCTTCATTTCACAGCTCTCTCTCTCATATGCCACCATCAAGCATCTATAACAGGAGGATAAAAATGCAGTTATAGAAATCAAAACATTTTGAAATCTTAAGAGCAAAATATTAATACAAGTATTATATATTGTAGGAAAGGGATATATCTTACGCAATTTTTTCATTTGAAAAAAACACACATACTAACTCTTTGCATACACACACACACACACACACACACACACACACACACACACATATATATATATATATATATATATATATAAAATGTAATATGTTTAAGGTAGGCTAGGCCAAGCTATGAGGTTTTGTAGGTTAGGTGTATTAAATGCATTTTCTTTTGAAAAGAATTTTTATTTTACTTTAAGTTCTGGGAAACATGTGCAGAACATGCAGATTTGTTACATAGGTATACTCGTGCCATGGTGGTTTGTTACACCTGTCAACCCACCATCTAGGTTTTAAGCTCTGCATTTTCAACTTAACAATATTTTCAATTTACAGTGGGTTTATCTGGATACTAACTTACGTAGCTAGTATCATAAGTTGATAAGCATCTATAAGTATGTACTATGTATTCATGTGTGTGTTTGTGTATGTGTATATGTATATATCACTCTTTTGCTTCAGTATCTTCCACTGACTTCCCAATTCATTCAGAATGAAGTCCAAACTCCTTACCATGGCTTAAAAGGCTTTATGTGACCTGTGTTCTGATACTTACATGACTTAGTTTTCATCTTCCCTGCCTTTCACTCATGATGCTTCAGCCACAATGGGCTCCTTGCTCTTCCTCAAATAGACTGGGTGTTCCCCTACCTCAGAGGATTAGCTTTTGCTGTTTCCTCTTCCTGGCGCACCTTTGCCCTAGGTCCTGGCAAGTCTCATTCTCTTACTTCTTTAAGTTCACTGTTTAATGGTACTGTATCAACAGTTCCCTGATCCTCCTATCAAAAACCCAGTCTTTTTGTTTCCCAATCCTGCTACTCTCTTTCCTTTGAGCTTGCTTTTTTCCCTCGGAGCCTTTTCACAACTGATGCACTATTTATTTGTTCGTGTTCTGTTCTCCTCCATTAGAATGAAACTCCAGGGAGTTTTTTGTTCCCTGAAAAATCTCCAGCTTCTAGGACCACGACTGACATATAGTAATGTGCTCAGTCAGTATTTGTTGAGTGAATGAAGGAATATTAATAAAGTTAGGGCTATGTAGCACAACTCATCTCCTTGTTTACTGAATTGACGATCTGTGTCTTCATAAAGGGCTTTTACAGCTGTGAAATGGTTGAGCCTTGCTACAACCAACCAACTAAGCAATAGACAAGCAAGTAAAGTATAGATGTATAACTGATAGGTTTAATAAACAAGACCAAATGAAAACAGTCATTACTGGTTACATTAAAATAGTAAAAAAAAAAAAAAAAAAGCCTCTCAGATTCTCAGATTTTGAAAATACATGTTCTTAAGGAAAAATATTTAGATGACATTAGCTATGATCCTGACTTTAGCCAAAGAATATGTACAAATATTTTTGCCATTTATTTATTTGAGATGGAGTCTTGCACTGTTGCCTGGGCTGGAGTGCAGTGGCGTGATCTCGGCTCACTGCAACCTCCACCTCCCAGGTTCAAGCATTCTCCTGCCTCAGCCTCCTGAGTAGCTGGGATTATAGGCCCCCGCCACCTCGCCTGGTTAATTTTTTGTGTTTTTAGTAGAGATGGGGTTTCACTATGTTGGCCAAGCTGGTCGAAGGCCTGACCTCGTGTTCTACCTGCCTCGGCCTCCCAAAGTGCTGGGATTACAGGGATGAGCCACTGTGCCTGGCTGAATTTTGCCTTTTAATGGTCTCATCAGCTTGATGTCTACAAAAGATCCCATCTACTTCATCTATGTTGACTAATGTGACCCCTGGGCCTGCTGTATTCTCTGTCTACAATCAGCTAAGGCATTTCACTTCCCACAATTTCAGTATTCTCACCTTTGAGATCACAGGGTCAAGTTTAATGACCTCTAAGGTTGCATCTTGTACTAATCTGTCATCACAGCACTTATACAATTGAATCTGATGAATTAATTTTGTAGTGACTTTTTTCATGTACAGTACATAGAGATTACTGTATTCTCTATGAGTTAAAGGATCATGCCAATTTTCTTCATTGCTATACTCCCAGCATTTAGTGTCTGACACAGTAAGTTCCCAATAAAAATCTGTTGATTGAATAAATGCCTGCGTGAATGAAAGAAATGAATGAAAGTGATTCTAAAAAGGGTGTCCACAAATATCCCAAGCTTACTTTTTGATAACTCGTGGGAAGAGGTCATCATCTCCTTCCTATGAAATCTAAAAATCTTATTTTTAAACTTGGGCTTTGAGATGTCATATCAACTGACCCATTTTAGTAATTTTCTGTTTCATTCTTCTTAGGTAGAAATGTTGCCTTTAATGTTTTAATGTTAATGGTATCTTACAGTTACAGGGTCTAACTCACTTAATTCCATGCACAGCACATGTAAAAAGCCAATGTTTTTATTTCCAAAAATATACTTCAAACCCGGTGACATGAAAACAGTACTGCCTGATTGGATTTTCCCCCTAATGAATGGAGACCATAAAAAGGACTTATGTCTAGTATCAATTATTCATACTCCAGCAACTTATGCAGCCGCAAGTTACTGCTCAACCTCTTGACCAACAAGAAATTGCATATTTTCTCTGAACAGATTGCAGGCTGCTGTCAGGGAAAAATATATCCTGACTTGAACAATGGATATGTGCCTCCAGCCCTGGGGGACATGGACACGTGACCATTACTTGGGTGAAACAGAACTGTCTAAACAGAATTTCGCCAGGAGAGGTCAAAGTGCAACTTGAAATATTCTTGCTATCTAAACACCAGTCTCTAAAGGTTGAAGAAGAGAATAGAAGTAGAACATTTCTTAAACTCACCTGCTCCTCAGATCAGCACAGTCAGCTAAGCGATTCATTGCTAGTGGCATGTTAGGGTCATTAAATATTTGACATATTTTAGAAGTATTCATATCTCTGTAATTATAGGTTATTTTTTTCTTTGGGGTTGATAGTGGGGCACCCGAGGAAACAAAATCTTGAGTAAAATTCAGAGCAGGACAATTCTTTTTTTTAAATGCAATCATCTATTGTGGTTCCCTAAATACCAGTAGCATCTTTCTGGACATTGTGTTACCTCGAGTCCTGTTACACTGTTTCAAAAACCTCTTGACCTGGTGTGACAGTGGTGGTACCACTACTCGTTGTGCATAATACCCTTTTAAAAAGGCAGCATAGAAAAGGGGTAGAAAGGGAGGAAGCTACCTACTTCTTATAATTACTTTGAATTTAAAAACATTGGAATTATATCCAACTTTGCCCTTATTAGAGTATTTGTGCAACTACATTCTACACCCTAGATTATGGCTCTATAAATCTTATTTCATAATTAAACCAACATATACTTCTTATTCAGTGCTTATACTGGGTGCAGGGTGTACAGTTGTGCATTAAGCAGACATTCCCCTGTTCTCAGGGAGTTTACAGTCCAGTGGAAGAAGGGCACAGAGCAGAAAGAAGTAAACACACATTTATTTAATTACATCTTGGGATAAGTGCTATGAAGGCAGTGTGCAGGAAGTGTTGATGCAGAAAAATGGACAAGGTGTTGTTGGAGACCTACTCAGATTGAGTTGTCAGAGAAGATTTATTTTATGGTTTGGTATTTAACATGAGACCTGGCTGACATAGAGGCTCATGTCTGTAATTCTAGCACTTTGGGAGGCCTAGGCAGGCGTATCACTTGGGGCCTGGAGTTAGAGACAAGGCTAGGCAACATTGTGAGATCCCATCTCTACAAAAAATAAATGAAAAATTAGCTAGTCATGGCGGTGAGCATTTATTGTCCTAGCTACTCCAGAGGCCGAGGTAAAAGGATTGCTTGAGCCAAAGAGTTGGAAGCTGCAGTGAGTTACGATTGCATAATTGTACTCCAGCTTAGGCAACAGAGTGAGACTGTGTCTCTAAAGAGAAAAATTGTAAAAAGTAAGACTTGAGGAATGAGAGAGTCAGCTATGTTCCAGATAGGGATCAGAATGTGCAAAGGCCCTGAGGCTGGAAAGCGCATGACAATAATAACCTGAGCCAACAATTCTGTAGAGAGATGGCACAGTGCAGTGGATAACAGCAAAGCTGCTGTGGTCTCCCTGTTCAACTTCTCTGCCATGGTGAGGTGAGTGACCTTGGAGGAGGTACTTAACGTCTCTAAAAATCAGTTTTTTCACCTGTTAAATGCAGATAACATTATAATTGTATGAGTTAATTTTTGTGAAGAGCTTAAAAAAGTGCTTGACACATACACATTAAGTGCTATGTGTTAAATTAGAAAAAGTAAGTAGGAGAGTTGAAGGAAGTGGCAAGCAACTGGAGTCTGTATCCAAGGGCTGCTACTGAAAACCTGTCCCATCATCAGTAACTTTAAACAAGTCTCTCATCTCTTCTGTGACTGTTTTCTCACTTAGTTAGTGTTACACAAAAATGTTCCCATGGTGTCTCTAAGCATCTATGTGATTCTTTTTATTGGTTTGTTCATTCTTGACTGCTGCCATGTACATTTTATTATTTATTTATTTTTTATTATACTTTAAGTTCTGGGATACATGTACAGAATGTGTAGGTTTGTGGTATACATGTGCCATGGAGGTTTGCTGCATCCATCAACCCATCATCTACATTAGGTATTTATCCTAACCCTATCCCTCCCCTAGCACTCCACTCCCTGACAGGCCCTGTGTGTGCTGTTCCCTTCCCTGTGTCTATGCATTCTCATTGTTCACCTCCCACTTTGAGTAAGACCATGTGGTGTTTGGTTTTCTGTTCCTGTGTCAGTTTGCTGAGAATGATGGTTTCCAGCTTCATTCACATCCCTGCAAAGGAGATGAACTCATCCTTTTTTATGGCTGCATAGTATTCCATGGTGTTTATGTAGCACATTTTCTTTATCCAGTGTATCACTGATGGGCATTTGGGTTGGTTCCAAGTCTTTGGTATTGTGAACAGTGCTGCAATTAACACATATGTGCATGTGTCTTTATAGTAGAATAATTTATAATCATTTGGGTATATACCCAGTAATGGGATTGCTGGATCAAATGGTATTTCTGGTTCTAGATCCTTGAGGAAGTGCCACACTGTCTTCCACAATGGTTGAACTAATTTACATTCCCACCAACAGTATAAAAGTGTTCCTATTTCTCCACATCCTCTCCAGCATCTTTTGTTTCCTGACCATAGAATGACTGCCTTTCTAACTGGCATGAGACGGTATCTCAATGTGGTTTTGATTTGCATTTCTCTAGTGACCAGTGATGATGAGCTTTTCTTTTTAATGTTTCTTGGCCACATAAATATCTTTCTTCTTCTTCTCCTCCCTCCCTACCCCTCCTTCCCCTCCTCCTCCTTCCTCCTCTTCTTCTTCTTCTTCTTCTTTTCTTCTTCCTCTTCCTCTCCTTCTCCTTCTCCCTTTTCTTCTTTCTTCTCCTTTTTCTTCTTTCTTCTTTCTTTTCTTTTCTTCTTTCTTCTTCTTCTTCTGATAGCATCTTTCTCTGCCACCAGGTTGGTAACTCACTGCAGCCTCCAGCTCTTGAGCTTAAATGATCTTCCTTCCTCAGCTTCTAGACTAGCTAGGGCTACAGGTGCACACCACCTGCCTGGCTAATTAAAGAAAAATTATGGAGATGGCATCCCACTATGTTGCCCGTGAGTTCTTGAACTGATGGCTTCAAGCAACCCTCTCGCCTCAGCTTCCCAAAGTGCTGGGATTACAGGTGTGAGCTACTGTGCCTAGCCATTTTGTTCTTAAGAAGACATTTAAGAACATTTTGTTCTTGCAGAAGTCTTTATCATATGAAAGCCGGTTAGTGGCAGAGCTGAGACTAGAACCCAGGTCTCCTACTTGCTTTCTTAAATACCTAATGCAAACATGGAACAGTTGCGAAGAGATGCTGGTCTATTTTAATATATTAGTTGACTCAGGTATTTTTAAAAGAATAAAAGTGTTTCAATCAGGGCCTTGGTAAGAGGCAGATGGCCACCCATATTGAGTCATTTGAAGAGGGTTAATGAAATGTGTGGATAGAGTCAAGGGAAACTATAGAAGATAGTGCTGTATCCATGACTAGCATTGATAGGGCAGCTTTGCCAGCCCTAGGTCTAAAAGGGCAAGAAGTTCTAAAAGGGCAGAAGCTAAGAAATATAGCTGTTTGGAGAAGGCATCCCATGGGAATTGAGAGTTTTGTTTGAGAGGCACAATCCAAATAAATACTTCAAGTAAATATCCCATCCTCACTCTCATTTTTCCTTCTGATCTCCTGAATGGCCTCTCCACTGGCCAAATTCAACCAGAAGCACAACTATCCAGGGAAATTCTTGATGCAGTCCATGCAGTGTAGACTCCTGGGCAGAGATAGAGGGGAGGGATGGAGAGTAGATCTGGTAAGGGAAAGGGGATGTGTACATAGTACAAAAAAGGTTTAACACCAATGGTCATCTTATCTTTCATTTCTGTTCAACATTTTGTTTATCCAACCCTTTTAGATATCTTATGTCATGCCAGGTATTTGCTCAAAAACCATTATATAATGAAGTGACATTTGGTCCTCATTTTGGTTTCTGCTAACATATTGTAAAGAACTTGTGTATAGAGTGCCAATATGATGGTCAATTTACATAAAAATTAAATAATGAGTTCATCTAAATTGATAGAATTATTCTGTTAATTCATTTGAGTTTGACAAAACAATCGTTTCAGGAAAGTATTACCTTATGGCTACTTATGCTGTACTGGGAGAAAAGGGTTAGTCACTGAAATCATTGTATTCTGCATGTAGTACAGAAGGCAGGAGCCCAGGCAGAGCTTAACTGCTCACTGTCAGCATTTGAAGGACTGAGCTGGGGGAGCAGCTATACCAAGATTTCCTTTGCACGAGAGAGTAAGAAGTCTCTTGGGCAAGGCTCATCCTAAGGGAAGAAAGAGTTAGAATTACATTCCCATAAAAATGTCCTGGTTTTCAGAGGGGAATATAATTGTTTTAATATAATAAAAGCACAATGACTGTCACTAGAATTTGCCCAAAGATTATGAACTGACACATTTACAGTATCTAAAACTGCAAAATGGGGATAATAATAATATCTATGCCATGGGTTTGAGAGGATTAAATGTAAATCACATGTAAATTGCTTAGAACAGTGCTTGTGCACATGCACACACACACACACACACACACATACACATACACACTTATTGTCATTATTATTTAAGGTAACACATTTCTGGGGATGATTCCATTGAGAATGAATGTTTTTACAATGATATTACTGCTTTTCAGAACATGGATAAATGCACTATTTCTCTCCATACATATTAAATAATAATAGCACAAAAGATGGTTGCAATTTTGTAACCCATTTTCAGCCAATTTTAGTGGTTTTGTTTCTTTTCAGAATATTCAGTAGTTTCTCAACATACCCTGGAGAAATGGTAATGTGAAAACTATAGCATCTTATTTTAGTAAAATACCTTTAGTGTATCCTTTGGACATTGCTCCTGAAGTCTAAATTACATTCGAGTCTATTCTATGGAAATATAATTCATGAAGCAATTATTTTCTGATATTTGACTGGTATTCTATTTATGTAAGAAACGAGAAGTTTAATTTTAAGAATTATAAAAGTGACTCTCCCAAACTGGCATGTTGTCCTGTTCCCACTAAGTGAGTCATGCAAGATGAGCACATTCCTTCTCATGAAAGGGCATGTGTTAATACTGTGCATGATCTAACTCTGTCTAGATTAATCATGTATCATCAGTTCAAAACTATGAGACTACAGCCTTTCTTCAGTTGTCTGACCCATACTTTAGTTTATGAATTACACTTAGAATATGTTACTCACTGGAAACTTACTTCCTCTAATTCTTAGTTGTTTTAATATTCCTTCATGTCAAATATTAGTTGCTTACTTAATATGTTAAATCTTTTTTTTAAATTTTTGAGATGGAGTTTCACTCTTGTTGCCCAGGCTGGAGTGCAGTGGTGCCATCTTGGCTCACTGCAATCTTTGCCTCCTGGATTCAAGTGATTGTTTTTCTTCAGCCTCTCAAGTAGCTGGGATTACAGGCATGTGCCACCACACCCAGCTAATTTTTCATTTTTAGTAGAGACAGGTTTTCTCCATGTTGATCAGACTGGTCTCGAACTCCCAACTTCAGGTAAGCCACCTGCCTCGGCCTCTCAAAGTGCTGAGATTACAGGCATGAGCCTTCACTCCTGGCCTATTCAATCATTTTTATCATGTCTCAAATATCACGTAGGTACTCCCTGAGGACTACAAATATCCAAGGAACAGTCTGGACTCTCAAAGAGCCTAGAATCTTATGGAGGAGACAGCCATTTACACAAATCTATTACAGTGTTACAAGAGGGGTATTGGATTAGGTACCGAAATGGGTGGAGGTGGGAAGCAATTAATTCTGATTGGAAAAATTACCAGGGTCCTCTACTCCGGATATCAGCTTTTTCCTTGATCTGGAAAGATGAGGAGGGTTTCTGCAGCATAAGTGAGGGCATATCTATTCTCAGGCAAGGAGGTAAGGGAATTAGTACTGTGTGTTCAGGTGATGGCAAGGGATGTATTTTATCTCCAAGTCTCATTTTCACAGGTAAAGCAGGAGTTGAACTCTGAATGCTTTATCCTATTGGATGGCTTTCTAGCCAATAGGGAAGATGATACACATGTGTGATAATCAAGGCATTCACAATAAGATACAAAACTGGGGAATCAGATCTCTTGGATATCTTTGAATTTTAGTCAGGAAAAATTATACATCTTGCAGGCCATGAAAACAATGCAAGACATCTTATTCATTTGTCAGCCATAACCAAACAAGATTCAGAAAATCATTTTCTTGCTTCTTCCACACACTTAGAAATGGCAGGTATGGGCTAGGTGTGGTGGCTTACACCTCTAATTTCAGCACTTTGGGAGGTCAAGGCAGGAAGATTGCTTGAAGCCAGGAGTTCAAGATCAGCCTGAGCAACGTAGCAAGAAACTGTCTTTACAAAAAAAAATTAAAAGATTAAAAAATTAGGTAGATTTTATGGTGCGCACCTGTATTCCCAGCTACTTGGGAGACTGAGGTGGGAGGATCATTTGAGCCCAAGATTTGAGGCTGCAGTGAGCCATGATCATTCCCCTGCACTCCAGCCTGGGTGACAAAATGAAACCCTGTCTCTAAAGAAAAAACAAACAACAATAAAAAAAGAAATGGCAGGTGGTGCACACTCAAAAGCTATTCATGACTGAGTTAGAAAAAGGAGAACAGAGGCTGGGTGTGGTGTCTCACACCTGTAATCCCAGCACTTTGGGAGGCTGAGGCAGTTGGATCACTGGAGGGTCAGGAGTTTGAGACCAGTCTGGCCACAATAGTGAAAACCTGTCTCTACTAAAAATACAAAAATTAGCCTGGTGTGGTGGCTCTCACCTGTAATCTCAGCTACTCAGAGGGCTGGGGTGGGAGAACCTGGGAGGTGGAAGTTGCAGTGAGCTGAGATTGCACCATCGCACTCCAGCCTGGGCAACAAGAGTGAAACTCTGTCCAAGAAAACAAAGAAAAGAGAAAGAAAGTAAGAAAAAAAAAGGAGAACAGAGCAGAAGTAGAAATCAAAGTCTCAATTTTAAAAAAACCGATTTCTCTTTCGTGCATCCAGAAAAGGCAAATATTTGTAACACATGTTCCCACAGTTCCAAATATTTCTTTGGATTAGATGTTTATTTTTAGTGAAGGTATTCAGGATTAGGTTAGATAGCAACTTGATCCACTGAACATTAATCTGGAAACTTGTCTTGAATTATTTTCTTGTTGAAGATTAAATATCTTGGAACAGAGTTGAAACAAAGGTTAGAACTGAGACTATTTTAAGACTCGTCCATAAAGGTATGTTTTATGTGGTGTACTTCATTCCCTGCCTAATACGATGGGCTTTAGTACAGCTCATAAATGAAGTTCATGAGAAACACAAGCTTTGTGTGTATCTTTTCAATATTTCTTAGGAATGCAGCACTTATCTAGTTAATGTGGCCCTTGAAAGTTTCCAGCTCCATTCTGCTCTTGGTTCAATAAAAGCAATTTGATCATAGCCAAGCATGGCCTGGGATTCTTTCAGCTGTTGAGTTGGTACATTCTCATTAGAGGGAAGGTATTATTTTCTACATTGCCTAAACTCTAAATAATCGACTTAAGGAAAATAAGATAAAGTATCTTTGCTATGGTATACTGACTACTAAGATGACCCTCAGAGCTCTCTGCCTCTTGGTTTCTGTGTTCTTGTGTAATTCCCTCCTCTTTTATGTGAGATGAACTTAGCATTCTGATTCTAAAGAACAGATTATGGCAAAAGTGATGGAATATCACTTCCAATATTAGATTTCAAGTCTGTGACTTCTGCCTTGCTAGCACTCTCTTCCGCTCCATGGCTCTTTCTGCTTGATTGCTTGCTCTGGGGAAGCAAGCTGACACATTTAAAGTTGCCCTATGGAGAGCCCCATATGCCAAGGATTTGAGGGTGGCTTCTGGCCAATAGCTAGTGAGAAAATGAAGTCCCTAGCCCAAAAGCCTTCGAGGGACTGAATCCCGTCAATGACCATGCATGGGAGTGAGCTTGGAAGCAGATACTTTCTTAGTTGTACATTGAGATGACAGCAGTTTGTGACAGTCCCTGAGCCACAAAACCCAGCTGAGCCACCCTCAGATTCCTGATCCGTAGAAACGGAGATAATGAATGTTTGAAGCCATTAAGTTTTGAGTTAATTTGTTCCACAGCAAAGGATAATGAATGCACCTGTTTATAGAAGTAGTAAGGCTTGGGAGTGGGGCATAAAGGAAAGAGAATATGCATATACATTTGTGTCTGTCAAGTCGCCAGCTCAGGTAGGATCTTGGTGACAGATGTTCCACATATACTGTTTATATTCATTGCGACCACCTGGCAAGGATGGTGTTATTCATATATTTTGGATGAAACTGAAGTTACGGAAATTTCATTATCTGGCTCAGAACATGTAGTTAGATGACAGAGATGAGAGAGAAAACAAGGTCTCCATTACTCTGAAGCTCTGGTTCTTTCCTCTGCATCAGACAGGTGTTAGAGGCCGGAGCAGGAATGGATAGGCTGGAAATCAGAATCATCTGTGGGTTTTTTTGTTTTGTTTTGTTTTTCTGAGATGGAGTCTTGCTCTGTCACCCAGGCCAGAGTGCAGTGGTGCAATCTCGGCTCACTGCAACCTCCACCTCCTGAGTTCAAGCGATTCTCCTGTCTCAGCCTCCTGAGTAGCTGGGACTACAGGCACTTGCCACCACACCCAGCTAATTGTTTTGTATTTTTAGTACAGTCGAGGTTTTACCATGTTGGCCAGGATGGTCTTGATCTCCTGACCTTGTGATCTGCCTGCCTTGGCCTCCCAAAGTGCTGGGATTATAGGCGTGAGCCCAGCCTGTGGGTTGTTTTATAGTTAATCATGTCACTTTCTGTTACTAGAGGTCCTGACATTGTTTAAACTGACCCATACTACACAGTATAGTTGTACCAGAAGAGTTTTGCACTTGCCAAAGTTCAGCCATATCCCATGCATCTTGGGCCCCAAATCAGAGAACAGAATCTATGCATTTCAGATAGGTTTTGATTGAGAATATGGTAGTTCTTAGATGCCTCTGTGGTGATTAACAAGATGACCATGTGACTTTGGCATTCTGGGGTTAGGTTGTTTTGAAGAAGTAAAAAAAAAAAAAATCAAACAATAGTACCCAGAGTTCCACTATTTGATGAGCTTAATACATAGTCTGATGTGTGCCAGGCCCTACCTCACCTGCAGCCAAAGGTTGGCAAAATGAGTTTGGTTAAACAAGGACGAGTTAGAAGTAGAGTGGATACATGATGAGTGCTGCCTTCGTTTGGTGGTGGGTACAAGATTATGAAAAAACAGAAGGGTACCCCTATAGCCCTGCACCTAGGAAGATGTAGGTAGCCCCAGATGCTCCTGTAGTGGCTTCTGGAGCTGGGTAGGCAACTACAGAATTGATTAGACTTAAGAACGGGCTGTGGCTCTGTCTCAGAAGCTCTAACATTAGGTCTAAGGTTTCTCTCCTATCATCAGCCCTTCAACTCTTGCAACAGCTTTCCTGCCTATGGCTCTGAAGAGGGCCAGATAAGCCTCTCATTGCTCTTGGGTTCTCATGCAAGTTACAGCCTGGTTTCCATGGGAATGACCTCTCAACACATGTAAGTTAAAGACATCACAAAATTAGCTGACAAAGTCCATAGTTTCTCCTGGAGGGGGTGATTGGAGTAGTTTCTTTTTCAGTGCCTTCCTGCTATCTCACTGTGTTTTTGCATAGATTTCTCTTGAGCAGCACTGCCCGATAATGTAGGTAGTCCCTAGCCACATGAGGCTATGCAGCATTTGCAATGGGGTTAGTGAGACAGATGAAGTAAGTTTTCATTTAATTTCATTTCAATTAATTTAAACTTAAATGACCATATGTAGCTGATGACTGCTGTGTTGGATCACACAGTTCTAGAGGTTGTTCTCATTATATTGTTCTTTTGTTAATTTATTTTTGGCTAATATTTATTGGACATTTTCTATGTTCCAGGCACTATACTTAGAATTTTGCATATATTCATCCAGTTTTTGTAGAACACGATGAGACTGATAATATTATTTACATTTTCCAGAGCAGAAAGTTGAATCTCAGAGATGAAGTGGCCTGCTTCAAATCACACAGGCAGGAAACAGGATTCAAAATAAAGTCTGCCTGGCTCCAGCCCTGTGTTTCCTGTACAGAAGAATGAGGCAAAGTCAGCAGGAATAGAGTGAAAAAATGGACACAAGACAAGAAAATATAATCTGTGTTATAATAGGTTATTTCATTTTATTGCTTATTATAAACACATTGGCCACAGCAAATGTTAGTTTTTAAATAACCATAATTCAAAGCTTTCACATCCTATACTATTTTTCCCCAAGAAGCATCATCTGTGAAAACGATCAGTGAACTCCAAAAGTCTACACTGGTAATGTGTACATTTATGCTATTGTGACAGTTAATACAAATAGTAAAAATACTCATCTATTGTAGGCTTATGGGTTTGTAAAATGCCTTAAGGGAGGCCATGAACAACTCAGAGAAGAGAGATGGCATGGACTGAAATGGCTTCTATTTGGGGAAAATTTGCAGAACACAGGAGGTATGCAATAAATGTTTATTGATAGTGAAGATGATAAAACTCTATTTCTGCTGGTCTTTCCTCTAGATTTTTCTTAAAGAATATGTGGTATGTTTGTGCTCAACTTCCTCAGAATCATCACAGAGACCCTGGCACTTAGAAAGTCATAGCTGCAGTATAATTGGGTCTGATTACATGCAGAAGAAAAAATAAATTAAACCATAGGTACTATTGAAATTGTGCTGAAAACTTTATGTAAGTCAGGAAGCCCCTCACTAGAACAGGCTGAAACTCTTGAATGCTTTGCCTCCTCATATATAAGAAAATCATTAGTGCTTAAAAATCAAGGAAGTCATTCAGAACTTTAGACCTTACTGGCAGGTAGACTATATTTCAGTCAGATCAATATCTTTAAAATACAGGTATTTGAAAGTAAAATATGCTAATTATAATAACAATGTAGTTTCTTATCTGCAAGTACAGTTACTATAATTTAAACCTTAAGACACTTCCTTTGTTTCATTCAGCAAAATTCTTGGCACTGTTTTGGAATTTCACAGAATTTTGATGATATTAGATTACACATTCTAGATTTAGTTGTAAAATGACACAAAAATCTAACCATCTATTTCCAGTGTTCAATATGTAATTTTTATAAATATATGAAACAACTCCTATAAAAATATAAATGTTAAGGTCACTTGCAACAAAATATGGCAGATTAGAATTTCTTATTAAATGTTTATACATCTAATGGTAGGCACTTCATAAAATTTGTATTTTGTTAAAATGCAACAATTTGATGTCAGTATCTTAATTTTGTCATTAACTTTTTAGAGAGAATAGATTACCAAAATTTTACAAAGGAGAGAAAAATAATAGGTTTAAGAATTCCACAGGAGAAAATCTGAACTTCATTTCTCTCTCTTACTTCTTTTTGCAAGTCTGTTGTGTATCTTCACGGTCAAGGGCTGAGATTTTTGCTCCCTGACCTAAAATCTTTGGGAATATTTGGTTCCTCGTCTTTTACTGGAAGCGAAGTATCTGCTGCCTAAGGAACTTGCTACAATTTTTTTCTCTCAGTGGTTGGAATAACATTTATTTTGATCCACTATAAAACCAGATAATGTTTAGGTGGCAGTAGTTGGTGTTGAAGAATTCTTGACTTCAAGCAGCTATTGAGTTGTTTTTGGTCTTGTTTTAACTCCCTAATTATACAAATAAGATTCAAATCGTTCTGTTGTATTCACTCATAGACACAATAGAAATTCACTTCACACCCACCTAAAAGATGAGGAGAACTTCTGAGGCCCAATGGACCCATCTACCATTTGATTTTATTGTCCCTTCTAGAGCAGGTCTCTACAGGGAGCTTCACAAAGCAATCTAGTCATGGCTCTTTCTTATACAAAAACAGAGTACTCTTCCTGTAACTTCCATTGGGACCTCAAACAGTGCTAGGCACATAGTTGGCTCTTAGGCACTCAAAATACATTTATTGATGAATGAAAGAATGAACAATTCCAATTCTGACTTTCAAAGCGACATATAATAAAGTTGCTTTCTTGTGTAGGCCAAACCATTCTCCCATCCTACTTAGATCTTCCTTTTTCCAGGATCAGTACTGAAACTTCCTTCACCTAGCCCTTAAACAACATGATTATCAGATATTTTGTCAATCACATTACTGTTCTCTGAATGTGCTTAGGTGGATCCGAAGATCTCTTAAAATGTGGTTCCATGCAACCAGATGTTAATACTCCAGATGGGGTCAGGTTTGAGCAGGGTACGAATTCTATATCTCTTCACAGGGATATTTTACCTGACATATTATCTGACCCCAAAAAGTATTTCTTGGAGCAATTCTTTCCTGCTTGTTTCTGAGTAGAGGCATTTTATTCCAGGCAAGATCACCGATTGGCACATTTTCTCTACTGGGAGACAGATTATTTCCTTGGGTTTCCAGGATAAGGAGGAGGTGGAGAACGCTGTGCTGAACCCTGTGGGGTGGGAGAGTATGGAGGAGGCAAGTCTGCACAGTTTTCCATCTCATGGTCATAACTATAGGGCGGTGGTACAGCTGAAAAAGAAAGGGGAGAGAGCATCAGGCGCTTAGCAAATATTTGCATTTCTACTGTGTTGAAGTCACTAGGCTAGATACTTTGGGAGGGGGACATAAACTGTGGCTGCCAAAAACTTAGTTTTATTAGGTTGAGACCACACAGGTATGAAAGGGTAAGTGCTCTAAAACGTGGTATCATGGATTAAAGTGTTTAGAATTGGTTGTTTAGAGAAAGTTCCTTGGAAATATGACGCTGAAGAGGCAGAGAGAGAAGCAGAGGGACAATTCAGGTTGAGCAAAAGCATTGAAGCAGGAGAGCCCTTCACCTCAAGCAATAAGTACGTAAAAGGAAGAATGGGAAAAGACAATGAGGAGACCACGGTGGGCTCTGAATGTGATGTAGAGTGTATGGCATGGAGTTATCAGGGATTCTTTGCACATGGTAGTGAGTATGCTTTGGGAAGACCACTCTCAGCAGTCGACAGAGGCAGAGGCAGATCAAAGAAAAGATACAACAATGTAATGGCATGTGTGAGGGATTATACTCACGAAAGTAAAGGGAAAAACAGTCCTTTAGCAGCCAAGTCTTTGGGTGATGACTGGGTGTGTGGAGAAAGAGGAGAGAAAGTGAAAGAAGGGGCTGAGGTATTGAGTACCCAGTATAGGACTCCTATAATTGGAGGGTGGTGGAACCATTACAGAAATATGAAGAAGAAGACAAAAAGGAGGACAGATAAGTTAGGGAATGAAGATGAAGAATTTACTTTTCTGAATCTTATTTGAAAATGTCTCTTAATTTTTTACTGTACCATATGTCACTGTTTCAAAAAAAGTTTTTAAATGTTAAATTTATTTTATTTTTTAATTGACAAATAATAATTGTACATATTCATGGGGTACATAGTGATGTTTTGACACATACGTAATAATCAGATCAGGGTGACTGTTATACCCATCCTCTCAAACATTTATCATTTCTTTATGCTGGGAACATTTAGTCTCCCCCTTCTACCCATTTGAAACTATGTATTATTGTTGACTGTAGTCATCCTGCAGTGATATAGAACACTGGAATTTATTTCTCCTATCTAGCTGTAATTTCATATTCTTTAACAAATTTCTCCCTATCCATCCCTTTTCCCTACCCTTCCCAGCCTCTAGTATCCTCTGTTCTACTTCTTAATACACTTTACGATGACTATGCATAAATGTCTATTCTGTAGTGGTATCTTCCCCATCTCTAGTGTTGAAAGAGAAGTACTCCTGGAGCTAAAATTTATCCATGTTTCCAAGAAATGAATCATTTTGCAACATCTGAGCAACCGCCTCAGCAACCAATCTGATGATTTGCCAGTAGTTGAATCATCATCAGGATCCTGATTCTGCTTGGAAATTGACATGCCTTAATTGCCTACTGTGAATGTAACCTAAATCACAAGACTAGTGTCATAATAATGCAAATAATTGGGCAAGCTTTTAATATTAGAATGGCAGAAAAGAACAAGCAACGTTTCAACAAGCTTTTCTAAATGTCTTCTATTAGGTTGATGCAAAAGTAATTGCAGTTTTTGCAGTTTGTAGCAACCTTAATTTGTACTTTTTCCAATAAGAATTGGACAGTTTTCTAACAGACATATACAAACATAGGGCTTCCACTGACATGCAGATAAAAACTATGTTTTTGATATGGTTTGGCTCTGTGTCCTCACCCAAATGTCATGTCAAATTGTAATTCCCAGTGTTGGAGGAGGGACTTGGTGGGAGGTGACTGGATCATGGAGGTAGATTTCCCCCTTGCTGTTCTCATGATAGTGAGTGAGTTTTATTAAGAGATATGGTTGTTTCAAAGTGTGCAGCATTTTCTGCTTCTTTATCTTCTGCTGGCTATGTGAAGATGTGCTTACTTTCCCTTCACCTTCTGCCATGATTGTAAGCTTCCTGAGGCCTCCCCAGCCATGCTTCCTGTACAGTCAGTGGTAGTGTGAGTCAGTTAAACCTCTTTTCTCCATAAGTTACCCAGACTGAGGTATGTCTTTATAGCAGTGTGAGAACACATTAAGGCAATTTTCTTCTGGATCCTTTTAGTCTGCCTATCTTTACCAGGAGCTTGATGATTTGAACCATTTAGTGATTGCCCTGTACTTGGACGATGTGAGGAAGCAGAATTGAGCCACTGCAGAGAAGAGGAAGACGGAGCCACAGAATGGAATGGGATGTCCCCTGAGCACTCCTTTGTGGAGCAAAAGCTTTGCAAGTCTCTAGTGGGCTGGGCAGGCTGAGGGCATTCAGCCAAGAACACAGCTCTGTAAATAAATCAAGGAGGATGCACACAGTTTCCCTGGTGCTCCATCTGACCCTTGGAGGCTGGGTTTCCTGCAACAAGCTCTGTTTCCTGCAACAAAATAGAGTAATTCCTGTGGAGTTACTCTGCATTACACCCACTCCTCAACTTCATTACATCTAGGAGCACTGAGACAAAGAGATTTATAATAAACTTCATCCAAACCAAGAATGAAACACTGCAGCCTCCATGGAAAATAGGAAGTTACAGCAGGAAACCCATTGAACTGTTTCTTATTAGCATGTGGTTTCATGTTGTTTTTCTGCCAAAGCTTTTCCCTGCCTCCTACATGAGGAGCACACACCAACAGATTCTGCAGACTGACTCTACATTATTCTCTGTCATGAAGCCATGGCGTGTGTTTATGTGTCTGTAATAAAGCATTTATATTCTGCCATCTGCATAAAAACTGCTGGAGGACATTTCAGCAAGAATCCCTATGGTTTATGCAGCTGCATGTTGAACATGAAAATGACAGTGGTCTTTTATTCATATAACCTTTGAACTTCAATAAAGTTCTAATGTAATGTTAAAGAGTGATAGTTTGAGGACTACCCATCAAGAGATGAAATAGTATATCTTTTATAAATAATATCGGCCTCTGGAAGACATTTGAAATAATATTTGTACAATTCTGGGCTATATTATCTTTCTTTCTTGCACATAATAAAGTTTCACTGGAAGTAAACTCTTCAAAGTATCAATTTTAGAATTCCTGATTAATCATAAGAGATTCTGTTCTTTTTTTATAGATCAAATCACACTTAAAAGTTGCATGGATGCAGCTGGAGACATGGTGCCTTTGAAATCCTTTCATAATCAATATTCTAATCTCCGATTTAAGTAGGGTAAATAGGCCATTTATCTTCAATGTTTGATATAGCTGTCTACACTATTAAAACATTTAGCAATGCCATGAATTTCGGAGAAGAAATGTAATGTTTTCTACCTGCTCAGGCCAATATTTCTAAAGCTAATGTGGTGGGAAGATGCAGGGTCTTTCCCAAACTCTTCACAATTATTTCAGAAAATTTGGAAACAGACGAAAATCATCCATAATTTTGTCATCCCAATTTAACAATTATTCCATCCACCATTTGCTATTTTGAGGTTAATTTTTTATTATGATTAATGTAGTGATAAATATCTTCTTTTTTATTAGACTTTTTACTTATTTTGATTATATTTTTATAATCACATAAACTTTATATACACATAGACTTTTAAAAATTATTTTGATTATATTTTTAGAATAAAATTCCAGGAATTAATTAGGTGGTTGAAATAACACATACATTTTATTGCTTAGAACACATTATAAAACTACTTTCAAAAAGAACTGTTTCATCTTGTAAGGGTATATAAGTACATTATCATTTAATATTTTAGTAAATTAAGTGAAAAATATAGGTCTGTATTTTACATGATCATTTCTTTGATAACAGCTAGGTTTGATACTGTTTTACATCTTGTCTGCTATTATTCATATTGGGTGAATTTTTTGTTGTTCTGGACTGGTGATAGTTTCTAAATGAGGATCTTAATTTCAATGAAGATATAAGTAAGACATAAAAAGTACACAAAATTATACATCTTTTAAGAAAAATTCTCTGTCAAAATGGTGTATTACATAATTTTTACCTTACTGAAATACTCAAGTTTAAAACCTATACATAACAAAATATACGATTATTCATCTAAAAATCTCTTCTGTGCTGTTTCTCAGTTTAAAATTTATTCTTCTTTTTCACATAGTTGATACATAACTAACCTATTTCTGAGTTTACTCTTCAAATGTATATATTTAATGCTCCTCTACATCTGTTATTTTATTTGGTATATTTTTGCATCAAAGTTTATGTTTTCTAAATTTTAAATTTTGGTTAAGCCAAATTATCTAAATGTGGCTTATTAAATAATCCTTATGTTTTACATCATTTTGCTATGTCTCCTTTATTGTATATAAAATTCTAATCTACCCATTCTGTTCAAATGACTAAGATATATCTTTTTGTACCAGACCTCAATTTTATTATTACTGATTTTAAGTAGTTTTAATACCTGGTAAAACTGATGACTCTTATGCCTCATATTTAATAACAATTTCTTATTGCAAACCTTCTCATCTACTCCCCCATAAACGCCACTACTCACAATTTGCCTGAACCCTACCCAGAAGAGAGGGTTTCAATAAAGACCCACACAGTTCCTGCAAGACCTCCATTACCTTCATCCCCAGCCACATAAATTCAATACTGCCCATTTATCCTCTACAATGGCCTAATACACGGTAGAGTAGAGCCTGTTGTTCCGCTTCCCCTCAGATAGCATCAAGACAAGTTCCATCAAGCCTTACACCCCTCCGTCACCATGAGAAAGACAGGCTTCTTATTGTAGACCTTAATGCTGGAAAGCTTTGCACATTGATTCTTACTAATTTTCCAAAGTTTCCCACCCCTTTCGCTGTGCTCAGTGGAACACAATCTGTCACCTCATCCTCTCTCCCTGTCTCCACCATTCCACCATGTGACTCCTGCTTGCAGAATGAAGTTCTCTTCTGATCCTGTTTTCTTGAGAAGAAATGAGATCTGTTGAGATGTCATCTGCTGACAGTGAGAAGGCTGAACGGATTTCTGAGTTTTGAGATGAAGGAAGAATGCACGAGATGGTTAACTCAGGGAGTGGAAGGGAACATTCACGTCACCTCTTTACTCTCATTAAAATCTGATTTTCCAGGAGACGATGGCTTCCTCAGCACACTACCAAAGCAGAGCTATTCTTCTTCCACAGCCGCCCACCTGTAGGGCCAGGAGGTGCTCAGGTTGTTCATAATCTTCATAGCCACTTTTCAAACTATTATCTATTCTTCCTCTTTAAAACCTTTGGTAGCACATATGTCATGAAAAAAGAAGCATATGCCATGCTCTGCTCCCGACTTTTTTTTTTTTTTTTTTTTTGGACAGAGTAGGTGCTTTGCTATTTTGCCCTGGCCAGGATTGAAATTGAGGTCTTCCTGCCTTAGCCTCCGTAGTAGCTGGGGTGATCTCATACTACTTCCTTCCTTCCTTTTTTTTTTTTTTTTTTAGACAGAGTCTCGCCCTGTCACCCAGGCTGGAGTGCAATGGCGTGATCTTGGCTACTGCAACCTTCGCCTCCCAGATTCAAGCAATTCTCCTGCCTCAGCCACACAAGTAGCTGGTATTACAGGTGTCCACCACCATGCCCAGCTAATTCTTTGTATCTTTAGTAGAGATGGGTTTTCTTTATGTTGGCCAGGCTGGTCTCGAACTCCTGACCTCATGATCCACCCACCTCGGCCTCCCAAAGTGTTGGGATTACAGGCGTGAGCCACCACACCCAGTGCATCTTTGTTATCAATATCTGTGGTCTGCCCTACCCCAAACCTTCATTCACTGAAGAGTTAACATCTGGCCCATGGTCTCTCTTTCCTCCACAACTTCTCTTATCATTCTTGTGATTTCAACATCCACCTAACCCTGCCTCTCAAGTCCCTTCACTATTTTTCCTTCAAAAGTCTCTTCACCCTTGTTGTTGGCAATAGCAGTACTATTTTGTAAATCTTAATTTACAAATCTGACCACCACCTCTTTCTAGAATACTCATTCTACTGCATCTTGGATTTCACCTGGATTTCCAATTTACTAATGGCAATTTTAAAGGAATTCAAACTGATGTCACCTCTTTCCTGTCAGGGTGTCCTTCTTTATTCAGATTTGATTTATGGGTCATAACTAAAAATCACTCTTTTGCACCTATTCTCAGTGTTCTAATCTCTTTCTCCATTGCCTGGCAGAACCCCAACCCTTATTAAACCCAACACTTTGGTTATCCTGGATCAATATCTAGAGCTTAATGTGACTAGAGAAAAATGCACAATCATGCTGAATGATTCATTTTAAGTAAATGACCATTTTCATAAGTGTGGTGGCCTTTGACCTTGCTCGGAAACTATACATTTCTTTAGGCATTTCATACTCTTCATTTTCTGAGATTCCCGTTTCATGCTTTCTTTTTTCTTCTTAACTTCAAATACCTGCTCCGTTTTCTTCACTCTCAGCAGAGGACTTGCTTCTTATTTCACTAAGTGAATTGGCAGGAGCAAAAGGGAACATCCTCATACTCAGACCACCAAGTCTACAACTCATTGAAACTGTATATATGTACTTAGTGCCTTATATATGCAGTACATAATAAATCATCTCTGATCATGTTGTACATAATGAATTGTCTCTGATCCCATCAAAAGCTAGCCCCTCTACTTGTGTACCGAATTCCTTTCTGCCTTAGACTTAAGGACACCGATTTTCAACAATCCCTTCTATCTTCCATACTCATCAGTTTCCTACCATCAGTATAATAGCAAAATACAAGGCACTACCATCTAGCTTCCTTAATAAGATTAAAAAAAAAAAAGAAAAGAAACCTCTTGACTTCATGTCTCAGTTTTCTATATCCATTTTATAGCAAAATTCTTCAAAATTTTGTACTTGCTAGCTCTACTTCTTCATATAACATTCTCATAAATTTTGTCTGCAGCATTAATTCTGTAACTATTGTTACTATAACATCAAAGAAGTTTTTCTCATTTCATGTTTGAATTCTGATTTGTACTAAAAACATTTGCACGTTTGCCTGGGCGAAGACTTGACCACATTAACTGTATTCATTTTGTTTCCTTACAGTGTCTTCAAGGTGAAGGCATTTTCATAGTCACAATATGATTGTAGAGAATCTTTCAAGTATGAATTTTTGATGTGTGAGGAAGTTACACATCAGATGAAGGCTGTTTTTAATATTCAGTACAGACACAGAAGTTTTCTTTAGTATGAACATGAGTTTGTGATCTCTAAAAAGGTTTGATGAGTAATCAAAAATCTTCTCATGTCAGTACACATACTAATAAGATTTCTGTCACTTGTGAATTCAGGGATGCAAATGGGGTATTTATTGCTTAATGAAGTATCTCCAAGACACTTGAAAAACTATAGGCAGTTGTTTTATTGAATGTTCCTCAGCTTGGGTTTGTCAGCTATTTTCTCATGCTGAGATTTGGGCTGTGACTTTTCTGCTAGAACCTACATACGTGAAATTGTGTTGTCATCAGACTAACATGCTCGGAGGTGCATGATCTTGATTCCTTCCTTCCTTCCTTCCTTCCTTCCTTCCTTCCTTCCTTCCTTCCTTCTTTCCTTTGTTTCTTTCTCTCTTTCTTTCTTTCTTCAGAGGACTCAATAATATACTTCAAATCTCAATTTTCTTGTTGGCACTGAAATCTCTTGCTTTTCTTTTGTTAGCATTTGACTTTTATGTATTTACCTAGTCTTTTTTTTACAGTTTTACTATATTATTTTCTTTCAGATGTGTATATCCCAAAGCTACTTTTTAAAGAGGGTTAATAAGATCACTTTCCTTTGTTTACACTGAAGTTCTGAAAAGCAGCACAATGTAGCACTTGAAAATTCTTACCTTCATGTGGGCAATTTAACAAATAATTGTAATTAAAGAGGACATCTGCTCATTCTACCCAATATGGCAAGAATGAAAAACTTCTAGACGATCACTGTCCAACATAGGGTCAGGAATGACAGGTGAATGACGTTGTTTTTACCTATTGCTGAGTAATAATGTTCATTCTAGGCCTCCTCACTGTATACTCTCACCTTTGCTAAATTATATTCTCTGCATTTATCTGACTTCTGGGCTATAGGACTATACAATAAGTTGGGTTCTTATCTCAATTATCATAGGGTTAATTAATTAGTGTGGGTAAACACATTTTGTATTTCCATAAATGATTTTGAAAAGTATTCAATACTATTATATGTTGCTTCCTAAAACTGTAAGTAAAAGCTTAATTAGCAACTTTGAGAAGGAAATGAGAAGCAATCTGCACATTACATTTTTGAAGACCTAGTCTTTTTGCAGTAAAAATGTTTTCAGCCTGTGGTTCATTATGTTTCTTGCATTTTTCAGTTCTGAGAACAATGCATTTAATAAAAATGCAACACATCCCTGTGATCTGAAAGTACAAATGATGCTACTATAAAGTTTTAAAACCATGTTTCCATCCCCTAAATAAAATTTCAAATCCCAGAAAACATGTGACCTCACATTACTATAGTGACATTTAGTATCACCTAACTTTATTCAAAGTTTGAACTTACAGAAGGGTAAAATAAAATATTGAACATTTTATTAAAATATTTAAACATTACTTTCAATTAAACTTTTTTGATTAAGCTAATGAGTATCTAGAATGTTAACCACAAAACAATTCTTCATGTCTTCTCTACAATTAATGGTTTTGCTTGACTTTCTCCTGTTCTTCTCTTGGGTTATGGTTGACCAAGGGAAAAAATTGAGAGGTGTAAATAATAATAAAAGTCATTCCATTTATTTTTTCCCCTTATATTCTAATGTCTTTATACTAACCCTATCACTATTCTTGCAAGTTGGGAATATTTAAAATTGCACATTGCTTTTGTAGTGAGCAAATTCCAGGATGAAACTTAATGTCAATTCCCTAGGGTATTGATATATGATTAAATTAGGTCTTTTCATGAATTGTCTTTGTCATTCATTTTGCTGAGTGCCTGTTGTATGCCAAGCCTGGTCTTACATGCTTGGAATAGAGTGTTGAACAAAAGAGACCAAGATTTCTGCCTCATAGAGTTCATATTCTAGGAAGAAGAGGTGAACAATAAACAATGAATATAATGATTAGCTAAACTATATGACATCTGAGAAGATATCACATATCAGAGTAGCACAAAGAGAATTGGGATGCTGTCAGCAGGAACACATTACAATCTAAAATAGGGTGATCAGGGTAGACTTCATTGAGGAGGTGACCGTTGATCAAAGACTTGAATGAAGTGAGGGAGTCAGTATTCTAGGCAAAGCCCCAAGGTAGGAATGTGGCCTGTGCATTCATGGAACAGCAAGGAAAAAAATCTAAGTGGAGGCAGAGTGGCCAGGGAGAGAATAGAAAGAAATGAGGCCTGGGAAATAAAAAGAGCAGCCAATTTTGCAGCATCTTGAAGGCCTCAGTAAAGAAGCTGCCTTTTCCTTTGAATAAAATGAAGAACCACACCCTTTAGTGCTTCCTCTGTGGGAAATGGGGAACCACTGGAAGATTTTGAGCACAGGGGTAATATGATCTGACATCTACTTTAAAAGGTTCACTCTGGCTGCTGGGTTGAGAATAGAGCTCAGGGGGCCAAGGGTAGATGCTGGGAGACCAGCCAGGATGTTACTAGAGTAAAGGAGGTGAGAGCGGATGGCGTTCTCCCACTGGGGGAATAATAGTATCTACTTCTCACTGTCAGAAGTAGTCAAAATACTGTAAGTATTTTGAAGGTAGAGCCAAGGCGTTTTCCTGGTAGAGTGCATGGTTTCTGGCTGGAGCAACTAGAAACCTAGAGATGCCATCAAATCAAATGGTAAAGGCTGTGAGCGGAGGGGGATATTGGGGCAAATCCAAAAATCGGAGCAGAAATCCAAGTTTAGACATGTCAAATTTGGGATATTTATGAGACACTCAAGTTGAGATGTTCAACAGGCTCTGGGATAAAGTGAACAGGTTTGGATGGGAGATACATAACTTTGGGAGGTATAATAGACATAAATGGTACTTACTACCCTGAGGTTGTAATACTACTAATACAAGCAAAGAGGTAAGCGTAGATACAGTATGGAAAAAGATACAAGGCTGAGCCTTTAGGTACTCCAGTATGAAAATATTATAGAAGAGGAAGAACTGACAAAAGAGGAAGAGGAGGAATTATACCCATATTGATCTGAAATTTGCTCCTTCGAGTTGAAGATGATAGAGGATAAAAAAAGGTTGAAAGAGGAAGGACAGAATAGGGAATTAATACAAAGCACAGCCTCATGTACAAGGTACCCTTGTCTTTTCCTATAGAGACAGAGAAAGAAAAGATATGAGTGTAGATGGGAAATTAATATCCTAAGGGTGTGCTAAATCTAGAACTTGCCCGCCTTTTATATGTCAAATGGTACATGCACAGATTGACTTAGAAAGCATTATTGAAATTATCTAATGCAAAATGCAGTATTTTGTTTATGAAGTCACATGTACTCAATATATTTTTACATGTGGAACTTCTAGCATATTCTGAATAAATAGTTGTCAAATGATTAATATATCACCCTTATTCTTTGTTGAAAATTTTTTGTTCTTTTGTATTTTTAGTAGAAACTGGTTTTCTCCAGGTTGGCCAGGCTAGTCACAAACCCTTACCCTCAAGTGATCCACCCAACTTGGCCTACCAAAGTGCTGGGATTATAGGCGTGAGCCACTGTGCCTGGCCTGTTGAGAATTTTAGTATCGTGTTTAAAGCTGTTCTCTTGACATAATGAAGATATATGAAAACTTTCTTCAATACTTTTCCTCAAGACATATATATCTATTGGATCAGATGCCAGTTTATTGAGACATACATTATATTTAATAAATACTTGTCAGTGCTCACTGGCAGGTAGACACAGTGGGTGTGAATTTTCTGTTTATCTTAATTCTGGCTGACTGGCAATTGTAGTCAATGCAACAGACACTGAAATTATTAATAGCTTCAAAAATGAGATGGATTGTATTAACTGGATCTAAGTAATCTCGATTCAGCTACAACTTCAATGTACATGTATTTATAAATACTAGATGACACTGGAGATGATGCCAGTGACCATATAGAATGTTTCCTTCTCTCCGTGAGGAGCGGAGAATAACTAACAAATCTGAGCCTTTGCAGTTTTGCTCACCAGGATAGGAGGAGACAGTGTTGATGCGAGTCGTCGTGAGGATGCCCACGCGGGTTGCCCTGTGGTTCTTCATGCACATGCAGATGCATATGGCAATCCCAGCAACGACCCCCATGATAAATACTATTCCAAAAACAATGCCTGCAATTGCAGTGCCCCTAAAAAGAAAAACAAGTACGTTTACTAAAAAGACTTGTAAGCATTCTTTAGACTTTCTAGTACAGCCCCATGATTAAAGGACAAGTGTTTCTTTACAAATATTCTTAAGGATAATGTTAAAACAAAACAAAACAAACAAATTCGCTGAATTGGGAAAACAAATAGTCTGTATTTGAATAGATAAAAAAACATTATAAAAGTCCTCTTCTAGTACAGTTTACCAACTCATCATTCAGATTCTGGCTCTTAAAATTCATGTTTTGATACAAAGCACAATTCTCTAGATATGCTCTCCAAAGTAATAATTTAAAAATCCATTCTGCTGCATATCTAAACAGCAAAGAATTTATCTATTGGGTATAGTGTGTATGTGTTTAATGAAAACAGCTTTGTAGATGTCAGAATATTAAATAAAACTTAACACTCATTCCTGATTAAAACTCTTCATAGAACAAGAATGTGTTTTTTAATAAAAGAAAACCAAACCAAATGTCATATTTTAAACTACTCACAGAACAGTTGTGACAAACTGTTTAAGTATTCTCATTAAATTCAGGAAGAATGTAAATAAAACTTCTATTTCTATTAATGTTAATTTTTGTTCCCCAGAAAGTTTAACTCATGCAACAAAATCATAAATAGAAAAAAAAAAGCCAAACAGCATAAAAGAGTCAACATTATGATTGTTTGTGGTAAATGTAATTTGTAGTTATCTATATTTTTCCTCTCTTTTGAAAAGCAATGGAGAAATCTTTATTACAATAAACATTTTGACCAAGCAGCATCATCTGTAGCAATGCCCCCTAAGGAAACGTAGCACATGTGCATAAATATTATAACAGGGGTGTTTGTCACAGTGTTGCGGCTAATAGAAAAATAGGGGAAACACCCTGATGTCCGTAAAAGGAGGACTGACAGAAAAAAATTCATCAGAAAATGAATCTTATATATTGATTAAAAAGGGTGATGAGATCTACATGAATTGAAGTGAAATGTTCATAATACCTGGTTAATTTAATAGTAATACTATTACTATTAATAGTAATTCATATTCATTCAATTAATTAGTATCAGCTCCAGTTCCATCCATGTGCCTGCAAAAGACACGATCTTGCTCTTCATAATGGCTGCATAGTATTCCATGGTGCATATGTACAACATCTTCTTTATCCTGTCTGTCATTGATGGGCATTTAGGTTGATTCCATGTCTCTGCTATTGTGAACAGTGCTGCAATGAACATTTTCATGCATGTGTGTCTTTATGGTAGAATGCTTTATATTCCTCTGGGAACAAATTAGTATTGAATTGAATTAGTATTAACTGAATACTAATTCAATTAATTAGTATTTTCAATACTTACTAGTACTGAAAACTAGTAGTATTGATAGTAATTCATATTGAATGGAAAAGCAAGTATTAACAGGATACTACCAGTTATAACAGAATAATTGCCATGAGGTAAAACTGTATTTCTATGTATGAAATGTTTTACTATCTATAGTGATGATCTTGTAGATATGAAAAAATAAAAATATTCACTTTCTTATTTGCATAGTCACCAAAAGCAACCACTTCAAAGCTTTCAGCTTTTTTTCTAATGCCCTTTCTCCTATTTCTCAATATTATTATTATATTCTTTTATATTTTTTGTTTTTATACATTATTTATTGGCTCCTTTTATAGTATTTGGGAATGTAGATCTCTCAGACAAGCTTTATCCTTGGTTAAATCAGTCTTCAGTATTTATATTACCATAACTTTGCTATCTGCTGAGCCAAGCAATGTACCATAGTTACCTTGCGTTTCTTACACAACTTATAATTTTTAAACAATTTCCATGAGTTTTTACTTTTTCATATACATATTGATATCCCCTCCTTGCGAAAATTCCTAGGAATCCTTCCCACATTATCAGTAGCTTTTGCATCCTCAAACATGGTAAAAGGGCTTATCAGTTCTGATCTGTTCTCACGATTTGCTTCTTACAGCAACTAAGTCTACTGGTTGTTCTGAACCTGAAACTGTTTCCCCTGAGCCCTGTTTGTTGGTCCTCACCTTTAGTTTCTGGACCCAATTCCTGCTAATTCTTGGTGGACTGCATCGTTTGCTGAAGCATGTTCCTGAATGGCTTCTTAAAAATAAACTAAGAAAAAGATTTTTCAAGTCTTTGAATGCCTGAAAATGACCTAATGCTTCACTCTCAAGATTGATAATTCATCTGTGTATGAAATTCTAAACTCAAAGACATTATTTCTTAGAAGTATGAGGGCATTGTTCATTGTCTTCTAGAATTTGGAGCTGCTGTAAGGAAATCCCACGACATTCTAATTATTTTCTTTGTGTGATACCATTTTTTCCTTTTCTTTCTTTCTGGAAGCTCTTAGCATTTTCTTTTTGCTCTTGGTATTCTAAAATTTCATAATGTGTCTGGACTTAAAAAAAATATATATATTTGCCAGGCCCTTATGATTCTTTATGTCTGGAGGCTCATGTCCCTCAGTTGTTTTCCAGACAATGTTAACTTTTTAACAGACTTTCCCATACAATGTTGATTGTTTCTTCACTATTTTCTGTGTTCTTCTTTCTAGAATCCCATTCTGAAATAAGCTTCTGAACTTTCTGGACTGATTCTCTAATTCTTTTTTTAAATACTGTTTTAAAAATACTCTTTCTGGAGAATCTCATTGACTTTATCTTCCAAAGTTGTACTGAGCTTTTACATTTCTGCTATCTTAGTTTTAATTTGGGGTGCTTTTTCTCACCCTCTATTGCACTCCCCTCCCTGTTTTTAGTGTCTATGTTGCTTCCACTGATGCGGTCCCTTAATCTTTGAAAGTACCAATGATATATTCTTTGATACCTCCTCTACTGTTTGTATTTCCTCTGTCCTGTCTAGCTAGGTTCTTTTTTATTGATTGTTCATTTTGATCTCATTCATGTTTGATGTTTTCCTCAAATGTCTGGTGATCCTTGAATTCTCTCCTATTTAAAAAAAAAAGGCTCGAAGTAGCTGCTTGGAAGTTCAGTGTGCAAGCCAAAATTTGACAGGTGAACTCCAAAGAACAGTACAAACAGTCCCCATACATCTTTTCCTTGGGGCTATTCATTTTTCTCCATGAAAGGATTCTCCAGTTTCATATGTGGGGAGCATCAGCCTGACTGGCAGTCAGTATCCCAGAGCTTGGAGTTTTACTCATAAGGATATGAACTTTCATGAAATCCTTAGGCTTTCATCTCAGAGACCCAGTCTCTGGCTCTGCTGTGACTGCTGTCTTTTTGGTTTCACTTAAAACTTACAGGTTTAAGTCTTCACAAATCATTCTTTGCGGTTTCAAAGCATGATCTCTGAAGGCAGATCACCTAGTACCAACTATAGCTGGGGAACCCGGGGCATGCTGCTAAACCTCTCTGTGCCTCAGTTTCCTCATTTATAAAACAAAGGTCCTTTTGGTGCTCATTTGACTCTCCTCCCAAATTTTCTTGTCATGGGTCTTGTGCTCCTGGACTATCTGCTGGATAAATAGTCCTTATTCTCAGTGGCAACTGAACATCTATACTATACTTTTCTGGGATCGGCCATAATTTCTTACCCCAAACACTGGGGCCAGGCCTGTCTCATAGAAATTTTCAGATTTTGTAAAGAAAATGCATATACTATACATTGTGAAATATTCCCAGAGGCAGCATCTTGAGAACATTTATCTTCCTACAGTGAAGGTGGGAATATTAGTGCTGTTAGATTATATGGAGACTGGACAAAAGCCCCCGGTTTGTTCGGGTCAAGTCTTGCCACCCACTGACCTTTATCGGCAATTCTGAAATCCTCAGAAAACTCTGAAAAGTGTAAGTGCAGATAAGGGATTATGAACCTGTATTTATACTTTCCAGAGGATATTTTCTCTCTAACACGTTTCCCCACTCACATACAAAAATAGAATGTCATTGAGAATATCAATGAATTCCTTTAAAATGCTTCTATAGGCATTTTTACTTTGTTATTAAGATGGCAGGCTGTAAGCCATATTTGGATGTGTTCCTCTCAGTAATTAAAGAATAGCAGAGTCTAGTCACTTAATAAATAAATGTTTTCAAGAAAGAAGATTTATGAAAGGAGATAATTTGAAGTAAGAAAACGAAAAGTAATCTGGAAACTTCCTTTATTGTAAGTTTCAGGTCCAAATAATGTTAAACTGGAGGGCTTAATTTATGTTCCAGAAATAATCAATGGCCCAGTTATTCAGGCATACTTTCCAAACTAGGTGTTAATGGAAGCTGTTAAGATATCAAATTGGGACATATTTACATACATTAATTCTTTTTTTAAATAGAGGAAAGTAGAAAATTAGTCACATTTTGTTTCCTTGTTAGCAGCTCCAGCAAAAGTGCCTGCTCTTGAGGTCAATAATGAGGTTGCAACAAATGTATTAAATTAGTTTTTTTGATTAAATCATGATGTTGGTGCCCTTGATACTTTGATACCCATTAGCAATCGTAAATTAGTGATTTAAGACGTGGCAAGGATAAAATTTACAGCGTTATTCACTTTGTTATTAATAAAAAGAAACAATAAACACATAATAACCTTCCTGCAGATAAATAATTGACTCAGTCAACTACTGGAAAGCGAGAAGCCTGCCTTGCCCTCATTTTCTCATCCACTCAACAAATGCTTGTGGAGTGTCTGCACTGTGCCAGACACTCTACTAAGCACTAGACATGTAAAGATGAAAAAGGGGGAAGTAGAGAAAAAGAGGAGTAAAGAATTCCTAGAATGTCTGTGAATTCTTTTTAAATATATATTTTATTGCACTTTAGGTTCTGGGGTGCATGTGAAGAACATGCAGGGTTGTCGCATAGGTACATACATGACAATGTGGTTTGCTGCCTCTATCCCCATCACCTATATCTGGCATTTCTCCCCATGTTATCCCTCCCCAACTCCCTGCCCCTCTGTCCCTCCCCTGATCCACCCCCAACAGACCCCAGTATGTGATGTTCCCCTCTCTATGTCCATGTGTTCTCATTGTTCAACACCCGCCTATGAGTGAGAAGATGCGGTGTTTGATTTTCTGTTCTTGTGTCAGTTTGCTGAGAATGATGGTTTCCAGGTTCATCCGTGTCCCTACAAAGGACACGAACTCATCATTTTTTATGGCTGTGTAGTATTTCATGGTGTATATACATCTGTGAAATTTAAGCTGTAAGATCGATGACTGATCCAGTAGAGGAGTGAGTGAAAGGCAAGAGTGTAGAATGCCTTACCTCTGGGTGATTGCATTCTGCCACACAATACAGTGAATCGAAATGTGTTGAAATGAAAAATATGAAACATGCAATTATAAACTAGATTTAAATAGATATAGCCACTGCACACAGGCCTTCCTGCCTTTCTCATTCCAAACCTAAAAAATCCTCATTTGCTTCTAGATATAATACTCTCATTTATAATGCATTGCCATGATTCACTCTTGAAGTAACCTTTGTTGAAACTTCCTACTGAGCTAATTACCTTAACTTGCTTATGGTGATTACTGTAGACAGGACGTTCTTCCTTTACTTTCTGTACCTTTCTGTCATGCTTTGAGTCACAAACTAGTTTTTTCATAGTGCCAACAGGATTTCTATTGAAAGTCCATTTGTTGAGATTTAAGTCCTGAGCGCATCTAAGACTTAAAAGATTGAATGTGATTATGAAAATTCACAGCTAATCTTCTTTCCCTTCCGTTGACTCTAAGATGGAGAGTTCCAGATAAATATTGAGGTTCACACAGTCAGTGACTTGGCAGAACAGCATCTGATTTTTGGGGGCAGCTGGATATTTTAAGACTTAATAAGGTTCCAATAAAACTGAGGTGGATATTGGAGATTGTAAACCTTTCCAAAATAACTGCTGAAGGAGGTACAAATTTTGATGGTATAGTGGATCCTGGGTAATGAGCCCATATGCCTAACCCAGTGTCTTCTCATGCGGTGCTACTGATGGCTTGTCTCTACATTACAAGCTGGCCTGCCCACCCAGACCACTGCGATCAGGCAAAGAATCACAGTGATCTGGGTGGGCAGGCCGGCTTCTAATGTATAGACAAGCTCACAAGTTTCCATTCTCTGCTGAGTCAAGCCTGTGATTGATCGCTGTCTGCTGGGGAGATCTCCTATTCTAGGGCTGTCAGTGATTTGCCTGGTTCTGACAGTTATTATCTGCACACAACTTTCATGAGCCTGAGGCTGCCCAGACCCAACAGATGCTTCCCAGTCACCCCTCCTTAGATGTCTTGCTCACAACTTCACCTATGTCAGCCTGATGTGATTGATTGGAGCTGTCATACATACTTTAGCTTCCTCTTAGGATCTGGCTTCATGTTCATAAACATTCACAAACAACTTATTTTCATCATAGCATCCATATCATTCTCTTTCACTACAGATGCTGCTAATACACAGCTCCAAATAGTTTCTGAGTTTTATGTCTTACCATTATCCGTTAGATCTCAATCCCATCTTATTCCAGTAGATACAATCCCAGACAAGGAATGTGATTGGCCTCGCTGGAGTTGGGGACCCAATTTTATATCAATTCACATGGCCAAGGCAAGGGATACTGTAATTGGCCTAGCTTTAATTAGATACTTGTCCCTAGACCTGCCAATTGTAATCACTGAAGAAAGACATGAAGGGAGCAGAAGTGCTCAATTTAGGAGCAGAGGGAGGGGAATTGGCAAACAATGACACAGATATTCACACACACTGCCACTTCGTATGGTTGGCATTATTAGAATTCTAGATTCAAGTTTGAATCTACAGATGTGAGCTAGAATTATAAAGAATGAATAACGGAGACAGATACCCTTGAATCTCAGTTCCATTTATCTTTCACCTAAACATGTAAGTGATACCACAAAATCAGAAAGGTAACTTTGGGCAAGTTTGCAGGCATGAGACTATGAAGAGTTCTAGTGGCCATCTGATCTGGCAGACCATATTTCAAAAAAATAAATTAATCTCAAGGTCGAAGAGAATCATAAATTATGAGGCACAGAACTTTTTTTTTTTTTTTTTTGAGATGGAGTTTCACTCTTATTGCCCAGGTTGGAGTGTGATGGCATGATCCCAGCTCACTGCAATCTCTGCCTCCTGGGTCCAAGTGATTCTCCTGCCTCAGCTTCCTGAGTAGCTGGGATTACAGGCATCTGCTACTACGCCCAGCTAATTTTTTTTTTTTTTGTATTGTTAGTAGGGATGGGGTTTCTCCATGTTGGTCAGGCTGGTCTTGAACTCCTGACCTCAGGTAATCCACATGCCTTGGTCTCCCAAAGTTCTGGGATTATAGGGAAACATTTTAAATATCTCTAGCCTACATATGATGTTGGAAATTAAAGGAAGACAAAGACTGGGAAAGACACATACACATGCATGTGATTATAATGCATGGGATTAAATGAAAATCAGGAAGTATAAACTAGGTTCTATGAGAGCAGAGAGGACAGCATCGATCAAATGTGTTAGCTTGTGTAAGGGTGTGTGTGAATACAGATTGGTTGTGTGTGAGAGAGGTTGTGTGTGTACGCATGCGTTTTGGGGGTTAACTGAGGGAGTTATTCCTTTCTGAATCCTAAAGGAAGAACAAAAACTAATCAAAGAGAACTGACAGCATTAGAGCAGAAGCACGTTTCTTCACCGATATTTAACTATCACACCAAGTTAAATTTTGGTGTGATAATTAATTGCAGTCCAACAAGAAAAAAATTCTATGAATATTGACTAGTTTCAGATGAAAAGAACACAGAAATGCCATAGGAATGTAATGTATCATGACATGCTTAAGGGACCATGAAAAGTCAACAGTTGCTGGAATAGAAAAGAAGGAGGTAAGGCTGGAGAATAAGCAGAGGTTTGGATGAGGTCTTCTAGATAAGGAAAAATCTTTAATGATACTGTAAAGAATTTGAACTTTTTATTGGAGTTAATGGGAAACAAATGAAATGGTCTAAACATGGATAAGTTTAAGGGTAACATGGAGAGTGGATTTGATGTGTACCAGACTGTATCCACGCATTCTAATTAAGACTATTGTAAATATCTGAACAAAATACGGTAAAAGTCTAAACTTGGCAATGGCAATGGGACAAGAAAGAGGGTGGGGAGGAAGCAATTCAGGAACAACACTGAAGGTAAAGTTAGTTGTGTCTTAAGTTATCAAGTTCAAACTCCTAAAGGACTATTATAAGTGTATGCTATCCCAACTCACCCAAAGCTATTGGACACTCCTAGTATTCAAAAGTCACTAAGTCTAGAGGAAGTTTATTCCATTGTGGAATAACACCCTGTATGTGTGTGTGACATTTTAAGGTGAATTTGATCTACTAGATCTCTTACTGCTCCCAAAGGAGTGATCTCTGGAGAAGGTAGATTCTGACACCTTGTAGGAAAAAATGGATGGACCAGGCCCAGAAAGGCATCATAAAGAGTGCAGGAGATAAACTTTGCTTACTCTTGTTGCTTACCCATCTGACTTTACCCACCTTTGTTTTCCAAAGATGAACATGTCTGTAAAAGGCATATCTACACTTTAATACTGCATTACATAAACTTTTAGCATAACGAGCATGCTTAGATAGAAGGTTTGCTTTCTTTGTATTATCAATGGACTCTTAATTGTCCTTCTCTGAAACTAATGTTCTTAAACTTCTGTTAAACATAAATTAAAAATAATAATCTTTGAGTTATTCTTAGATTGCTTCATGCAGTCTGATCTTTCCATCCAGGTCTTTGTGCAGTTGGAATCTAATAGGATCAGACAATGCCCGAGGTTCGAAGGAGCTGAAGGAGCTCCCTAGTACCACAACTAATTAGCAGAAATTCTACTTTAATAATACAGTTGCTGCAGGTCAAGAAAGAAAAGCAAAGCAGAGATGGAAATCTCAGCCTAATGAACACTGAAAAAAGATTAGATGTGAGTTAAATTTTGGTGTGATAATTAATTACAGTCCAACAAGAACAAAATTCTATGAATATTGACTAGTTGTAATTAGCCTATATTTATTCATACAATTATTTTCCCTAACATCACCTTGAATTCTGAGGGGGGTGGGCAGAAAAGAGAATATCTTCTTTCAAGAATTCTTATGTATTGTCAAGATAAGCAACAATCTGAAGTCTATGGAGATGTAATAATCACCAAAGTAATATTAAATATCTTATATAAGTAATTATAACTGCATGTACTCATTAATACTCTCTAACTTTTAATTACTTATTTCTAATTTAGAAAGATATAGTTTTTTCTCAAAAAACCTGGGCAAAAGATGGCTATACCAGAACACAGTAATTGGTGTGGAAGACGTCTTATGTGATTTTTTTTTTCCCTTACGAGAGTAACAGTTTCAGAATATGTTATGCATATATACAAATACTGGGACATCACATTGTGCCTCATGGATACATAGAATTACTATTTGTCAATTTAAAAAGGAGAAAAAAGTTTTAACAATCACATGTGTTAGAAACAGTTACTATACTGTGTTTGAATGTTTCACTGTATTCTTTGAAGTTCCCATGGGCCAGGGGGCTACTTGTAAGAGCAACGAATTACAGGAAACCTACTGAGAGGAGATTTATACCAGGATTGAGCCATCAGAGGGACGGCTAATGAGCATGCAAAGATACACCATAACTTTGTGTCTTTTCAATGTCCCAGAAGTCAGACAAACCGAATTCTGTTTTGTGTACCAAGACAGGCAAAAGGAAAGAGGAACAGCCTGATAAATGAGTTTTTCTACAAGAGGAGCAGAAAATTAGTCAAAATAAGCTGTGTAGACTGGGAGAATAAGGCAAATTGCAGTTATTCACATAACTTTTACTGCCTGTAACTTTTATTCCTATATAGACAGGAGGAATAAGGAGAATTACAGTCTGGACTATCACTTCAGATAAAGATTCTTCTGATCACATTAATGCAGACTGGGCAGAGAGAGGTACATCTAACAGTGACAGGAACTAAAGGGGTAATAACCTTTAGATCCACAGAGCCATCTAAATCAAGTGAGTGCTGGCAGCAAGCTTGCAACAGTTGGGGCTCGCCAAATATCCTCCTGAGGCTTGACATTTCCCAGCTTCTCACGCGTCTGGGAAGGTCTGCGTAACTCGCTTTTCCCAGCAGACGTAACAGAAGGGACGTTTGCTTCCTGTCACCTTCAGCTGGAGTCCCTGTTTCCACTTCACCCCTTGTGCCCTTGGAGCAGGTCTGCGTGACTGGGAGCAGAGGGTTCCGGGCGGGCCCAGCCCACAACATGGAAGGAGGTGGAGTCACACAGTCAGGACTTGAGGGAGAGACACACGTGTGAGCTGTTGACTTGATCAAGAAATGAAAGCATACTGGGCTAAGCCACTGAGATTTCAGGGTTTGTTTTAGCAGCATAATCAACTTCACGATTAAAAGAAGAGGATGTGGATTCTGCTATCCAGTGTTTACATCCAGTTTCTACTACTATAAGCCCTGTGACTTCACCCCTCTTTGAGCATCAGTTTTGGGGCCAAAATCTTGTTATCAGACTGGGACATCAAAGGGGTTTCAACTCAGGAAACAAAATGGAAGCACTACTGTGGTGAATCCCTGGAAATACTCCATTAGAAGGCAGATGACAGTTCCAAGGACTAGGGTGTGGCTGTTAGGCGTCCCCAGTTATTTAGCTGAATGGGCAGAGCAGGGCATCGAATTTGGTAAAGAATTTGAGAGCCAAACCCATTTTGTCTTGGAGTGAAGGCTGTGATCCTCAACTCTGGCTTCAAGTTGAGTTTCAAGTAAATCACAAAAATGCTGATGTCTGGGCCTTGAGCCAAATCAATTAAATCAGAATCTCTGGGGATAAGATCCAGATATTGTTATATTTTTAAAGTTACCCTAGTAGTGCTAATGAATAGCTAGATTGGGAAGCCCTGAATTGATGTAACTAGAGGCAAATATTTTCACAAAGGGATCTAAAGCTGCTTAAGAGCTCTGTCTCAATAGAAATTGGTTCAGGAAGTCTAGGATAGAGCCCAAGGGAAAGAAATATCAGGTGGACTCAGATGTGTGGACAGGAAAAGAAGAAGACTTTAGCATCAATCTCTGAAGAAAAAGAGAGGTAGTGACTTAAGTCAAAATACTTTCACCAACTGAGATTATATGAACAAAAACTGTTAATGAATATTACTGTTATTTTCTTCTCAGTCTACCAAATGCATTTAAAATATGAGAAGAAATCATAGATGTACAAAATGAATATTGAACATAGAATCATTTTTTTTCTGGTAAATATACAAAACTAGTAAAACATTAACAAAATATTATAGAAATACAGATGCTGAACAATTGCTGGCAATCTTTTCTGTTTGTATATAGCCATTGAAGGATATATTTGATTTTATGAAAATAGATCAGTGCATCCCAAATGGGGAGAATTGTGTAGCAAGCTAGAAATTTCCAAATTTGTTTAGACCCAGATAAATAGAATATTGATTGATATTTATCCAATATTTATAGAATATTTATTCAGTATTCTACTGCTGATGTAACCCATATTCAGCAAGGAAGATCATTTTCTCACCAGATGTGAGTGAATCTTAATGGAAAAGTATACATTAATTTCATTTAGTTACTTATAACTTTTATTGAAAAATTTTCTTCATTTTTGGACCATTACCATCTAGTGGGATGACAAACTTGAAAATATCTGCTGGAAATGAAAGATATTTATTGAACAGTAACTTATTATTTAGTTTTGACAATTTAGAAACGTTACCAAACAACACATAACTTTGCTACACTAAGTTGTACTGGTGACAAAGTTTTAAAATTTTCTTTACTTGGAATCAAAGTCAACTTTCTTAGTAATTTTGGTCTTTAAAACATCCTCATATTTGGTCAGATTTAATTCGAAAAGGGGCCCTTTCCTACTAATGTACCCTCAGCAGGAAATTCAGATCACAAAAATTCCAGGGAACAACACTAATAACTGATTTTATAGAAACAGTTTTGTATTATGCCAATCAATTCACCAGTCCATGATTTCAAAAACTGTTTCATCAATCTTGTATCAATCAAGTCATCGAAAATAAAATAAGCCCTTTAACAAGAATTTGGATTTGATTCTGTAAGAAAGACAAGGTCATTTTTAAAAAGAGAATCAGCTAGCGAGAGTGCCATGAGAAGAATGCCTACAAAGAAAAATGGTTACAGAGCCTTCAGCCCTGTTCCATAAATCTTGACTTTTATTTTTCCCTTCTGCTACTAGGAGATAGTTTGCTTCTTATATGGTTCCCTAAGGGAAGTTCCAGTACCACATGGGGCTAAGAAATATAATATGGTCTTTTACTATTTTAAATTCTAGTTATTAAAGTACCATGAACTCAGTGAAGTATGACTCATATCTGTATGACCTACCTTAGAAGGAGTCATACACACTACCTTGTACAATAATATCCTAATGATGTAAAACTAATAATTTTTTGGGGAACCAATCAATTTAGAATCAAAGCCCCTCTGTTATGTTGCAAAATGGCTATGGAATGCACATTCTTTTCTACATTGAAAGACAAGTAACAATTTCCCTCAGACTGTTATTGTAGCATCAAGATGTGTAAATATTGATCTTATGCCCTCTATTGAATTAAAGTTTGAACTCTGTGTCTAATTCAGATGATATATTTCATTTGTGTCATGTGCATTTATTTGGTTTGAAATTTCAAGAAACTAAATTTGGTGTCAGCTTTCCAAGATTTCTACCTTTTATATTTGCTAAGTTCTTGAAAAAGAGTAAGGAACACATCTCTTCATATATTCATTTACTACAGATGAAGTATCTAGTCAATATTTTTCTAGGAGCTATGGATACAACAGTGATCTAGAAGGTGTCATATTTGGCCTCTCCCAGGGAGAAAGACAGACAACAAAAATAAGATCTTATTTGAAGGCCCTATAGCCATTTTTCTTTGTAGGTATGCTTCTCATACCATTCTTGCTAGCTGATTTGCTTTCCAAAAATGATCTTGTCTTTCTTGCAGAATCTAATCCAAGTTGAAACGATGTTAAGGAAGAAGTAATTAAAATGAGATTTGAGACATCAGTTAGTCAAGGAAGAAGAGAAAGAGTATTCAAGGACAGGAAACAACCAGTAGGAAGGCAAAAGAGCATAAGCCTGTTTTAAGAGAGAAAAGTTCAATACAACAAGTTCTGTATTCAGTTTTGATGGTAGGAGCATGTTTGACAAATGGTTGTGGATGGGCCTGGAGAATTAAGTCTAGCTTATGAAGGGTCTTATAAGCCAGGCTAACATGAAGACTGGAATATAAGAATATCAGTGGGAAGACTAGAGCTGTTGTATTAGTCTATTCTCACATTGCTATATGGACATACCCAAGACTGGGTAATTGATAAAGCAAAGAGGTTTACTTGACTCACAGTTCTGCATGACTGGAGAGGTAGGGGCAGGGGGCTCAGGAAACTTACAATCATGGGGAAGGGGAAGCAAACATGTCCTATTCACATGGCAGAAGGAGAGAGAGATGCTGAGCAAAGTGGGAAAAGCCCCTTATAAAACCATCAGATCTCATGAGAACTCACTCACTATTGTGAGAACAGCATGGGAGTAACTGCTCCATAATTTAATTACCTCCCACTGGGTCCCTCCCACAATGCATGATTATGGGAACTACAATTCAAGATGAGATTTGGGTGGGGACACAGTCAGACCATATCAGCTGTGTTTCAAAATGATGTTCATAGAATGAAAAATAGATAATAAAACCAAGAATGGAGACAGGAACACCAATTGGGAGGCTGCTATGGTAACTGATGTAAGGAAAGGAATGGTCCCCCAGAAGATATGTGCATGTCCTCATTTCCAGAACCTGTAAATGTTACCCTTATTTGGAAAGGGTCTTTGCAGGTATAATTACATTGAGGATCCTGAGGTGAAGGGTTGATACTGGATTACCTGGGTGGGCCCTAAATATGGTGATGAGTATTCTTAAGAGACACACAGGGGAGAGCTGACAGACAGAAAAAGAGAAGGCCATGTGACTATAGAAGCAGAGATTTCAACATGAGCTGAGGAATGTTGACAGCAAAGGAACTGGAAGAGGTAAGGAAGGTTTTTCCTCTAGGGATTCCAGAAGGAGTATGGCTCTGCTGACACATTGTTTTCAGACTTCTGGTCCCCAGAGCTTCAAGAGAACAGATTTCTGTTGTTTTATGTTAGATTTTTTTGGTAATTTGTTATGGCAGCCACAAGTAACTAATACAGCAAGGCAAAAGCAAAACACAGGCAGAAGGAAAGGGGGGAAATCTGGTGCATTTGGTTCACTGCACAAGTCCAGTAGTGCAGGACCTAACAATATTTGTGAGTGAGAAGCTGGAAATGAGGTTGGACAGACAAGCAGGAGGTTATGTTTGTGAAAGGCTGCTGGGTCTGAATGAACGCGGAATGCCAGCAGATCAGAGTGGATCAGACTGGATGGAGGAGGATTACATTTTTGAGCAGTGGAAAGGAAAACTGGAAAGGGAAAAAGAGGAACAATGATGAGAACCCCCCACCCCGCCTTTTTTTTTTTTTTTTTTTTTTTCAGAGAAGGGCTCTATAGTAGTACAGGGAGAGAAATGGAAAGGGTTTGGGTGGGGAAATTTATACCCCACCCAAATTGTGCAAGGTCTTAGTTACCTTGGCCTGTATGACAAATACCACAGGCCAGGTGATTCAAACAACAGACATTTATTTCTCATAGTTCTGGAGGCTGGGAAGTCCAAGATCAAGGTGCAGGTAAATTTGGTTCCTGGTGAGGACCTACTTTCTGGCCATTGTCTTGTGCGTCTTCACATGGCATAGAGAAGAAGTTTTGGTGGTTCTTCCTCTTTTTATAAGTATCCTAATCCCATCATGGTTGGAGGTCCACCCTCCTGATGTCTCATCTAAACCTAATTCTCTGTTAAAGGCCCCACCATCCCAATGCTAACACATTGGATGTTAGGACTGCAATATATGAATTTTATGATGACATAAACATTCAGTCTAACAGGCAAGAATTTGGACTATCCATGCATCAAATGTGGGCCCCATAGGATGGAGAGTCAGCCTGTAACTCTTTTAGGTCCTGAGAGTACCACCTGGTAGGGCAATGGGCTGCAACAGGAGAGTCTGAGTCTTTGTGAAGTGGATGATGGAAGGCCAGGAAGTGGCGCAGGGAGGAAGGGAAAGCAGATGCTTGTAGTGGATGCCAGCAGTGCTTCCAGGCCGGCAGGGGAGAGGCTGTGTCTAAGTCCTGGAGGCTGCTATTACAGAAGCCCAGGGATTTAGGACAGTACTTAATGGGAGCTGACCAAGAACTTTCCTCTTCTCTCTTTCTCTCTTTCCCTAACCCCAGCTCTCACACTAGTGGCTCTGCACTGAGGGTGGGGAGGACTTCTGGGTGGGAAATGGGTGAGAAGAGAGAGTAATTGAGAGATACCATCCTTCTCCCCAAAAGCAAGTGACCCATTGACTGCTGGCCTCAGCTGGAAGACGGGGATAAGCCTTGCATGGGGTCGAAAATGTTTGCTGACATCTTAGATTACACATTTAAGATTTCTGAATTACAGTATTTTGAGATGTAGAAGACTTGAGGACTAAGAGTAAGCAGGAAAGTCATAGATGTGTGAAACTTTCATGAGGGTAGAAAATTTCCTGTAAAACAATAGTAGGACAGAGTTGTGTTTTGCTTATCTATTAAGCATCATAGTTGTACCATGTACTATTTAGATTTTCAGAGAAAAGGATGGACATTTCCTCAAAGAAATCCTAGCGAGTGACCTATTTCCTTAGAATAAAATCAGTAAGATGGAGAAGGCCTATTCTGAATAGATGCTTCCCTAATTCTCTAGTGCTAAGCTTAAGACACACAAATCACATTGTGCAATGTATTTGGTTAATTTTGTCACTTCTAATTCTTACAGAAAGTTTTATACAGAAATTTCTAAAGCATCACATTCACATTCCATTTGTTTTCCCTAGCCAAGAGAGGTCTGTAACATGGTAAATACAAATCACTCAGAACTGAGAACAGGAATTGAAAAGACTTTTCCACTCTGTTCACAAGGACTTTCTTTCTCCTCTTGGTTCACGACTTAATCTTTTGGTCTCATTTTCATCATCTGTACAGTGGAGATAATGGGTCCCAATTTCATTTTATTTATCTTGATGGAAGGATTCCTACAGTTAGACTGAATGAAAACCTGACCAGTAATACCCACTTATCTACCTCTCTGAAGTGTTGTAAGAATTAATGACAGTTTGCAAAGTGTACTGCAGATGAAAAGCACACCAGGAGAGAAAGAGAGGTAATGAGTATTATTAAAAGTGTCAAAGGATAAGTGTATTTTAATGAATATGGATAGAAACATACACCAAAGGATCTTGGCTTGCTTTCTCTAGTGCCTCAATACCTTAGGGTAGAAAGAAATATGTATAATATCTGAGTAGAAAAATAAAAGCAGTAAAACAAATCTGTCATTCCAGGACATTAGTAGTGAAATAGTTTTTGCATTCTAAAATATTTCATCCTTAATTTTACAAATAAAGCACTAATTTCTGTACCCAAAATCTAGTGAAATCAAGCAATGTGTCTTGGAAATTTAGAAAAGCCTATATAGGAAGGGAAAGGACTAAAGACAAAGATGTTCAGAAATTGAATCAAGCCAAATAGATCAAAGATACTCTGTTCCCCAATGCAAAAGGCAGCATGGGCAGAATTTACTTGCTATGTATAGACTTGAGGACAGCTTTTTTTTTTTTTTCTCTTGCAAAGGAGGTAAAGTGGATATATGAATGCTGCTTGCTTAGGAGGACAGTCAAGGAGTGGGCAAAAATGCATAGCAAATTTGACAGGAAGAGTAACTTATAGTTACTTTAGTTAGTTACATTTATAAAGCAGTAAGAGAATAAGTCACTTATGAAGTTAAATAAATTTAAAGAAAGTTAAAGTCACTGTTTTCGTCCTGTACACAAATTATTTCAGACTATGAACTCTCCAGAAAGTAAAGAATAAATTATTTTGGCTCTTACAATTTATCCTGGTCTTGACACACACAAGGGCAAGATATGACAGTGTCTATTTCTTCTAGAGGACTCCAATTCTTTGGATACATAAGCAAGTGTCCATAAGTCTCCTTATATAACACGGTTAGTTCCACATATTTTCTGCTTTCTATTGCTTGTCTCTATGTTGTAATATGCCAGTGAGCTATAGTGAGTGTTGAAGAAGAGACTTTTTTTTTAAGTTCTCTTATCTTTTATATCATATATGAAACAGGTGGTAGTCTGCTCCCATAGATGAATCTTTCTGTGATGTATTTTTTCTTTTTCTTTTTTATTCACATGAGCTAATTTATTTTTGTCGAAGTGTTTGTGTTCTTCCCTATAGATGTGGTCTGAATGTATTTGCTATAGTCAAAAATATCTATTTTATACTTGATTCTGGAGCTAGGTAGAACAAGGAAATTAAAAGCAGATGGAACTCACGGTGGCCTTAACGTTACCATTTCTTTTTTACACAAGGCTTAGTTTTAGAGCTGTGCTGTAGTTCACAAAACAATCAGTCTCTATGACAATAATTCTAATTTTGGTAGAGTAATTTTAACACCATTAAAAGCACTTGGAGAGACTTCCTTTATCTAGGACATTAGTGAGATAATTTGGAACCTGTTCTTGAGTGGGGGACATACTTGCAAATATCTAAATCGTGCCGTCTTAGTCACGTGTTTCATTCTTTGAAACAAGAAAACAGTAATTTGAGTTATGTAATCAAAATTAAATCAAAACTCTATTTAAAGAGTGTATTACTGAGTTTTATATTTTCTTGGTAAAAATTAAAATATTATTAAACAAATCTTGAATGAATAACTAAAAATCCCATATTTAACTTAATAAATTATAGATTGAAAATTTTCCTTTTAAATACTCTCTTCAAGACAGTGTAATATTTGTATATATGTGAAATTCTTCCCTATTCCAAATTTACCATCTCATTTCTGTTCACTTTTGTGTCCACAGAGTATCTGCCTGGAAACCCTGTTGCCTGGAGACCAGTCTTGAAGAAATCCACTGCTGTGGCCTCTTAAAGATTTAAGACATCTAATGAAGAGCTGACAGAAATAATCAATTTCTGTCAATTTCTCCTCAGCAGGTAATATTTTTAAGTCACAGTAAAATATTTACCTGGATATTATCAACTCAGATAATCGTAACAACTCAAGTATAGGATGCAAATGGAAAAAAATGCCTTTGGAAAATTTGAATTATACAAATCCATACAAAAGGGAGATGGGGCAAAAAATAAAATCTGCATTTTCCTCATGGGAGAAGCTGTCAGGTCCTCCTATTAATTATTCTGATTTGAAAATTATTCAGAAAGGCTTTATTTATATTTTGAACTCTATTGTGTATTATCATTCTCTTTAGCCCAAAGGAAGTTTGAAGCAGAAATTCAATAAATGGCATAAGGATACTGGAAAAGTAGATGAAAGGAGACATGAGGTGGCCAAAAGAATTCTGTGTCAACTTGAGGCATTCTGGAGAGGGTTCAAGGATCCAGGATATCTAACAATGTCCAGACATCTCACAATATGCTAGCAGAATTTGTCACTAGTAAGAGATACCAAGTAGAAATTATTATTATTTTTAAAAGTATTTGAATTAGATTTTGTGGGTACATAGTTGGTGTGTATGTTTATGGAGTACATGAGATGTTTTGATACAGGAATTTAATGTAAAATAAGTACATCATGAAGAATGGGGTACACATCTCCTCAAGCATTTATCTTTTCAGTTACAAATAATCCAATTACAATCTTTAAGTTACTTTAAAATGTACAATTAAGTAATTATTGAATATAGTCACCCTACTGTGCTACCAAATAGTAGGTCTTATTTATTCTTTCTATTTTTTTTTTTTGTACCCATTAACCACCCTCACCTCTATCCAATTCCCAGCCTCTGGTAACCACCCTTCTACCCTCTATGTCCATGAGTTTAACTGATTTGATTTTTAGATCTCACAAAAAGTGAGAACATGCAGTGTTTGTGTTTCTGTGCCTGGCTTATTTCACTGAACATAATGATCTCCAGTTCCATCCATGTCCCTGAGCATGAATTAATACATGGTAGAAGCTGTGCTCTGTTTAAGAAGTTAGGAACATATTCAGGCTATATTTTGCATTTGTGAAATATGGTTAAAATATTTTAAAAATGTTTATGCTGAAAGGAAAAACTTCTGTGAACTAGAAAATTTATATGAATTAAAACATAGCTCAGAGATGAAATCTGAAAGAAAACATGGCCCTGCTTTGCTAAACTTTATAGTTTTGATGCTTTTATTTACACTTTGCTTTTCATATGATGCCTCATGGTCACCAGAGTAAGGTGAATTATTTTGAATTAATATTCCTTCCAAAAACTTTTTATCCCCAAGCATGTAAAAAGTAAAAAGCAATAAAAGCCCAAGTTGCAAAGAAAGATGTGCTTCTACAGGAGAACTTGGAGGATGCTTGAAGGTGGGGCATTCCAGAGAGCTTAAGATTGAGCTTTGATAACAGACAGACCTAAATTTCTGCCACATTTCGCAATGTGACCATGCATTGGCTGCTCAACTTGGCTAAGCGTCAGTATTTTTTTTGTAAGAAAAATATACGTATTTATTGTACCTAAAGGTTGTTAAGAAGATTAAATGAGTGTGTGTATATAACCAGAGTGCCTGCAACATTAAGTACTTAATGCACATTAGCTATTACCCTTATCATTATTATCAAGTTAAATTAAGCCAATATAATCATAACGTTTGGAGATGGAGTTTATGAGGGTAGTTGCAGAGCCACATAGCTAATCATGAGCTGCTGTTTAACAAGATGAAAGGAAGTTGCTGTTTACATAACACTGTACAAAGAGGACATTTGGAGAAACTAGGTTAATATGAAAAGCAAACAAAAAAGGGTTTTAATGCTTTTTGTAGGTGTGAGAGAAGAAATTGAGATAATGTTTCTTTAAGGAATTGTTTAGTCTTATTCTTGGGAGATAGATAAAATCAAGGTACTGCCCCACTTTTACCCTTCTCTGCTCTGTTAATCCTTTATTGAGGTACAATTCACACCAGTACAGTCTATACAGATTAAATGTACTGCATGATGTATTTTATGATTTTACATATATGCCCATGGAACCATGACCATACCAACATATAGAATGTATCTATCATCACAACAGGCCCCTTGCGCCCATTATAGTCAATCCATCACCCATTTCCCAAAGGTAATCACTCTTCTGTTGATGATAGGAACGTTCAGATTTCCTTCTTAATCTAGAAAAAGAGCCCTTGAGAAATCTGAAGCCCTCTTGGTTTTCCCTAGCTAGACTTTAATTCTCACCCATTAATTTTACTTTACTTGCATTCTAGGTCATCTTTCCTCTAGCCTAAAGGCATGCTCTCATAGCAATGCCTCTACTTAATTTATCTGCACTGTGACGTTCTTCTGACATTTAGGGGGCTTTCTCTTAACTATTATGTTAATGAAGTTTCACTGCACTTTTGGATTCACCAATACTATAAATACTATTATTTTTGACTGTCATTGTATTATGTTTTATAAAGCATCCTGGGCCAGGGCTAAGTAAGAGACAGAAGGGCTTTAAGAAGACACGAAGGTGAACTATAGGGGCAGCTACACTCTCAAACTCAACTTCCCTGAAGAAGGTTTTCTGGTTCTAGTGTCAGATCATGATGCAACAGTGTCAAATCATGATGCAATAGTGGAGTGAACTTAGTGTTTTTGGTATGAAGAAGATCTTCATGTGTTTCCATCATCAGCATCTCCTGTGCTCTTAATCTTACCCTGCCTGACCCAGGTGCTCATGCTGTGAATTCTTTCATTGTAGAAAAGAGTAACAGGTTCAAAAGATGCATGGACCTCTCATGGCTAAGGTCCCTAAGCCAGTCTAGGTGTGTGCCCACTTGCTAAAATGACCCTGACCCCTCATTCAGCCACTTGACCATTGGTAACTCTAAAAGCATATGAAGACCTTAGTGAACAGAAACAGAGGATCATGGGTTAAAGCTGATCACAGAGAAAGTGGAATATTCATAATATCATCCGTTTCATCCGTACTAATAAGCTTCGAGCTTGTATTTTTCCATTCACTGCATGAAAATACCAACAGTATAATAATGCAACTTGGAAAAAATCAAATAGTAGCTGTGAAAGCCTTCAGCCCATAGGTTGCTGTGATTTGCACTTGAGTATGCTCAAGGGTTCATTTTTTTTCGACTTTAAAATTCACACTCAATTTTGACACATGAAACATATGTCTCAGCTCCTTACAGTACCAATCCTGTAAAAACAGATGACTCAGCCACCAGTTATAACAGCATATTATTGCAGAATTCAACAAAACATGCCTTATGCTGACTAGAGAGAGGTTTCAAGTTGAGGCAAAAACAGCAATGTCCCATCTCAGAACATATGCTATACTACAGTAAGGAAAAAAGAGCCAAATATAAATACTAAACAATGTTTCATTGCTGAACTTTAATCCCTTTAAAACATTAGATGTCTTTACATTTCTCATTATTCTATTATTAATTTTAGAATGTGCTGTCTTTAATGCAATCTATCTTTATACAAATTTAAAAATTCAGATCTCCAGATGAACCAAGAAACCAGGAACTGATTTTTCTCAATGGGTTTCTCCTTTATACTCAAAGCATCTGATGAGGTCAGCATTAAGAAGAATGGCAATTATTTAATAGCAATGGCTGTGAGCCAAAGAAGAATTACAAAGATAAATCAATCTGGGTTGATAAAATGCCAAAAAAAAAAAAAGAGGCAGTCACCTCAAGTAAGAACAGGTTCAATATTAAAATACTGTTTTATTTTCAATTTATCCAACAAACTGCTGAAAGAAATTACATTTTCCCTCATGAAGGAAATGACAATAAATGTCATCTTCTACTCACTGGGCATCGCAGGATGGTTACTGAGATACAGATATGACATCCTCCCAATTATGATAATACCAGGCATTGCAACCAGAATGGTATTTAGAGTTATTAATTCATCCAACACATGCGAACACCTATTATGTCTGTGCCTTTGTTTTGGGGGTGTGACATACAAAGAGTTGTCTTGTTGAGATGACGGATGTAAGCTCAAAGTCACCACTGAAATAAAGTTACCTATGAGGGGTCATGAAGGTGAGGTCAAGGAAAACTTTATAAATGACATGACATATAAACAGAGGCTGAAAGCAAAAGGAATTTGCCAGTTAGAGAAGGCCAGAAAATATCCCATCAGAGGGCATGACATTTGCAAAGTCACAGATGTGTGAAATAGCTTAGGATGCTTGGAAAACAACAAGCAGCTTTGTGTGGCTGCAGCAAATGTTGCAATCCAGAAGTGGCAAGAGTTATTGCTAAAAATGCAGGCAGATCTTGATCATGAGGGGTCTTTAAGACCAAAGAGTTTAGCACATTCTTGTAGAAAGGGGAGTGACACAACCAGAAGGCCAGAGAGACCTGTGAAGTTTGTTCTAGAAATTCACATGAAAGGGAATAAGAACTAAATTTGAGGTTGGGTTGGACTGTGGGAAAGCTGAATTTGAGGGGTTATGTAAAAGAAAAAACTTTTAGAAATGGTTACCAATCTCTGGGGTTCCCGACTTAAGCAACTGTGGTAATGAGGGCTTTCTGAATGGAGTAAAGGAATAAAGGACACAAATTCTGGAATAAATAGATAGGGATAGAGAATGATTTTACTTTTTGGAGATGCTGAGTGAAAGCTCTCTTTTGAGTATTGAGGTGGAAATGACAAGTAAATCGTATTTAAGATCAATGCATTCACTCTGTCATCACCTAGGACACTCCAAGTGATAGTTTCATATAATATGAAATTATATCCAACTGTTTTTGATGATTTACTATGGAGATTCTGGAGAATAAAGATCCTTGCAAGGATTTATTTGATAACTTTATGGCAAGTGTTTCAAATCAAAGAATTGCAGTTTAGGATATTAAGAAACTTAGGTAGAAGCCTGATTAACATCAATATAATGTGCATTGTGAACTAACACCACCGACACTGGTTTAGTGAAGTTTAGCCGATGCATCAAAATAACACATGATCGAATCCAGCATTTTATTGCAACACTCTCCATTGTAAATAACTGTTCAATGCCATCAATCTGCTTTTATAAAACGGTCCTCTAAAAATAGAAATCAAATCATGTTGCTATACTGCACACACTCAAAGGCTTCTGATTTCACTCAGAGGAAAAGGCAAAGTCCTTGCAGCAGCCTACAAACCCTTCCCTGAGGTGTCTTGTTCTCCTTGTCTCTCTAACCTCACTGCTCTTTACACTCCTTCCTATCAGTCACTGTATGCAGCTCTACTGACCTCTTTGCTGCTCCTAAAACATCAAATGCTTGACAATTCCCTTTTTTCCTAGAACGTATTTCTTGCAGATATCCCTTTTTCCTAGAATGTATCTCTTGCAGATATGGCATTAAATCATTGGTCAAATGTTATATTTTATGTGAGTTCTTTCTGACTACTGATTTAAGATTGTGGCAACTAAACCTTAATCACTCCCTATCCCTTTTTACTATTCTATTTTCTCCACAGCACCAAAGATCAGTTTTTGTACTTCCTTTAACATCTTAGCTGGAGATGATATATTAGGAGGTGATAATAATGGTATAATGCTGATAGCAGCCGTAGAAAGGATCTGGATGAGTTTTATTAGAATAAGCTGAGCTTATGCTGCAGTGACAAATGACCCTCAAATCTCAGTGGCTTTAGTGAAAAAGTTTATTCCTTCCTCAGTCAAAGCCTGCTTATGTCAGATGACTCTCCAGGGTAGCGCTCCTCTATGCAGTGACTCAGTGATCCAGGATCAGTGCATCCTATGGCTCCACCTTCTCAATCTATGGCTTCCATGTTTGCTACTGAGGATCTCACAAAGTCTTTTATCCAGGTTCTTCCAGAATTGATATACCTCACTCCTGCTCATGGCCTAATGGTCAGAGCTATTACCATGATCCCACCTAACTGGGGGTTAGGGCTGACTGGGAAGTATGGTCTTTTAAGTGCTCTGGAAGGAGAGGAGACCTGGCTGTTTGTGAGCACTCCCCAGGTTTACACAGCAACCAACTCTGGAATGATCTTAAGATGCAGTGCGATGCAATGTAGGGAGCATGGAATAGGATTCAGCAGGGCTAGATGTAAGATCTCATTGAGCCAATCATTACTCATGTGGCTTCAATTTAGGTATCTGCTCTGGAACTCGGTTTTCAAACTCACAAATGGGGGAAAAATACCTATCCTGCTTATATCAGAAAGGTTTGTAAGTCCCAAATATACAAGTTTGTAAACAGAATTTCCAAATGTAGGCAACTGTTCAAATGGCAGTACATGAATAATGCAGTATGGAACATAGAAAACTTGCCCAGATAAGATAAAATGAATTACACTCCTATTTTACATCAATATTTATAAAGTTATCTCATTGTTAGAGCCATAGAGAATGGTATCATTTCCAGACCTGCTGGCTTAACAGCTGTGATACCTAGCCAGTGAAGTAGGGAGCTGTTTATGGATCAGCACTGGTTTATTTTCTATGTATGGAGCATGAAGAAAATGCCAAGGAAATTCAGATATATAATACACACTTAAGATTTCCAAAAGCAAAATTCATTCAATAGTGAATGAATCCAATACTGGCAGCTTGCGTGGTAGCTTCTGTTCTGTTGCTGGAGGACATTGGCTATTGTGCAACGTAGCCTATTGTTCCAAGGATTCGAGTGTATTTAGCACAAGGTGTGATACTGACAAAACATCAGCTATTTGAAAAGTCTCATTAGAATGTATTTAAGAGTATATTAAAATCTTTTGATAACATTAGACTTTATAGATTTGAATCATGAGTACATTTGTTGTCAGACTTCAAAAAGATACCGAATTTATATATAATAATTTTGTTAGTCACTTCAAGTTTGTTGAGGATGATAAAATATTAACGTTAATGATATCCTACATGTCAGTGTTATCTCTTCAAAGAGGTATTATAAATAACAAATCTAATCTTTTAAATACATTTAATACAAAATACTCAAATATTTAGATTTCTCTGTTATTATACTTGTGTTTTCAATCCTCTAGAATTCCTCAGCACGTTTACATTAGAGTAGAAGGAATCCAAGTTATCTGTTTCAATTCTCTGCCAAATGAACACATTATCCCTATGGGGAATTTCTTGCTAACTTATGTTACTGTAGCATGCCATTTATTATCTGTGAGAAAGTTTACCCCTTGTGTGTATCCATATAGGATAGACAACCATTTCATATAGTAAGCAGATATTTGCCTCAGTAGGAACCTCACCCATTATTTTAGGCTGGAAGATGTTTCTTGCTGCTGGTGTCTGTATTGTACACACACATACTAAATATTAGGAACATCTTTACAGTCATTTAAAGATCATAGATTCAGACAAAGCATTAAAGATGATAAGCCAGTTAGTATTAGGGTAACAAACACAAAAATCCAGATAATGATTTTCTAATTGAATCTTGTCATGGAATTTTCCTACCTAGTCACTGGCCCACATAGCTCTACTGTGATGAACAAAAGAAGATGGATCCAATAAGGCCAGACACAAATAGATACCCATAGTCACATGCTGCAATGCAGACAGCATATCAACAATGAGATAAAGCTTTGTACAACAGAACCTCCCTGAATCAATATTCTGAAACATTCCCATGTTCTGGCTTGTAAAATGGAGGGTAACAGAAAGCACAGTGAATTTTATAAGATGGTTTATGTGATGTTATGATAAAAGAGGAGCAAGTTATTGCAAAATGAAGGCTTCTTTGTATTCTTTTACTGACAACTTATACTACTGCCTCCACTCAGGGATTTGAGTTTCTTCCCTCTACCCCCAAAGATTATAACCTTGAGGATGATTGCTTTTCTCCTTTTATTCTTTTTAGACACTTCTGCCATTCACTTTTATAAAAGATATCCAGAGAGCTGGTCACAGTGCCAAGTTGATGGTACATTGTGTAGATAATTTGGAGGAAAAAGCATAGAAAAATAGCTGTATACAAATAGAAAGCCTAGCTCAAATGTCACTTTCTACATGGCAGTTCAGAAATACAACAATATCACACACACACACACACACACACACACACACACACACTACTTGAACTATAGCAGTACCATCAGAATGAGATTCCCTTTTCACATCTCTTTTCCCCTCTAGTCTATTTCTTACACAGAAAAAACAGCATCGTACTGGTCTTTAATAAATACCATCAGTGGTTTTCTACCATGATCCATGTTTTTACAACTTAGGACTATCATCACATTGAGTTTTTTTTAGACAGAGTCTCACTTTATCACTCAGTCTGGAGTGCAATGGCATGATCTCAGCTCATTGCAACCTCCACCTCCCAAGTCCAAGTGATTCTCCTGCCTCAGCCTCCCAAGTAGCTGGTATTACAGGCACATGCCACCATGCCTGGCTAATTTTTTTGTACTTTTAGTAGAAATGGGGTTTCACCATGTTGGCAAGGCTGATCTTGAACTCCTGTCCTCAAGTGATCCACCCGCCTCAGCCTCCCAAAGTGCTGGGATTACGGACAGGCATAAGCCACTGCACCCGACCCACATTGAGTCTTTATCACGTGTCAGCACCCTACTGGGGGCCAGATCTGGCCTGCTGGCTGTTTCTGCATGACCTGTCAGCTAAAGACATTCTGTTTTTACATTTTTAAGCGGTTTAAAAAGTCAAAAGAGTAATATATTGTGAAATTCAAATTTCAGTGTCTATTAACAAAACTTCATTGGGACACATCCAAATTCATGAGTGTAGGCATTGTCTATAACTTTTTTTTAGCTACAAAGGCAGAGTTGAGTAGTTGGAAAATATTTACTCTCAGGCTAGATAAAACAGGAAAGATCTGCCAACCCCTAATGCATATGAATGGAACCCCTGGAGCTGAGTAACCTGTGTGGCTGTATACCATAGCCCTGGTCTTGAATAGTCATCATAGTGAGTGCTTTTCCCTAGCCGGGCATTTAATATTTTCCACAATCTGGATCCAGACCAGATTCTCTCCAGTTCCGCCACCTACTACGTATTCTGCCTCTGTGTCTTTGTTCATGTTGCTTCCTTGTTCTAGTCATGCCTTTTCATTTATGTCTGTTGATATCTATCATTGAAAGCATAGCTCAAATGTTGCTTTCACCATGGCAGTTCAACAGTGTGATTGAAATCTTGGTTCTGTGAATTTACGGGGTGCTTTGTGCTTCCCTAACACACTTCCATATCCTGCCTTGCACGGTCCTTAGTCTTTCCCTCATCTCATATCCCCTACTATATTATATGATCCTTACATCTAAGAACTGGGCTTTGTCGTCTTGTCACTTTAAGAATGCTGCAAAAGTGGGCAGGCCTGGTATAGATCCCTGGAGGCTGAGACTAGGATCAGGAGCCATGCCAACCCTCAATACACACACAGTCACCTCCTTAGTTGCAGGGTCCGGCAGAAATTCCAGTGATGTCGCAATAGACCCAAGTTAGTGTTCCCATGAAGCCATTGTGGGGAGAGGTAGCTTAGTTCCATGAAGAGCGAGGATTTTGAATGATACAAGCCTAGGACCTAATCCAGAAGTAGGCAATACTGTGGAGACTAGTCAGACCCTAAATATCAGTGAAGTTCATTAGTAGCAAAAACCTATTGACCAGACCAAGTTCCAGAAAAGGGGATAAAGTGGGAGTTGTGGAGTTTAGCAAGGAGAAGAAAGAGGCTTGGTCTTAGAAATATCAGGGCTCTAGAAGGCTGACTGGGCAAAAGTCCAAAGAGGAAAAAACCATGCCCAAGGAAAGAGAGAAACAACCTATAGAGAGATGACCTGAGCTGAGTCCCAGACATTGGATGGGGGCTCCATAAATTACTCTTGCTTACGTTTAGATGTAATACTAGGGTCTGCCGAATAAAGTACCGCTCTAATTTGGTTTGTTTCACACCTTCCAAATCTGTTGACATTTGATCCCCGGTGTCGGAGGTGGAGCCTAATGGGAGGTATTTGGGTTGTTGGGGAAGATTGTCCATTAATACCTTGGTACTGTTTTTGTGGTGATGATTTTTTACTCTATTAGTTCTCTCAAGAGCTGGTTGTGCAAAAGAGCCTCGCACCGCCCCAGCTCTTGCTTCCTCTGTCACCATGTGATCTCTGCACACACCAGCTCCCTCTGCCTCTGCTGTAAATGGAGGCAGCCACAGGCCCTCACCAGAAGCAGATGTGGGTGTCATGCTTCTTTTATCACCTGCAAAACTGTCAGCCAAACAAACCCATTTTCTTTATAAATTACTCAGCCTCAGCTATTCCTTTACAGCAACTCAGAAGTGGCCCTAGTTTCCTAGTGGAAGGAGAAAATAGACTAGAGAAAGAGACAGGATAGTGTATAAAAAAGGCCAGAATGTGAGGGAACTAACTTATTTTGAGCACTAACCACTTGCCAGGCCATGTAGTAAGGCTTTTACTCAGTATCTCACTTAATGTGCACAGTAACTCTGCAAAGAAGCAGCATTATGCCCATTTAACAGATGAAAAAATGGGGCTTAGACTAAGCAATTGGTGGATCTGAGATCTGAAAGCAGGTCTAATAGGACCCAAACCAATTCCCCCACATGTCCCCCACTACTATATCACACTTCTTCAATAAGTATTTATTAAATAAATAACGAAGATAGAAAAATTATAACTGGACATGCTTTTCACAATTCAATGTGGTATGCCTGATAGTTCTAATCCTTTTCCCCCATGTTTTTTCTAGTTTTTCCTTGTAAGTTGAGTTTTGTCTCTTTTATCACTTGTTCAGTGAACTCATCACTCATGCATACTCTCTGTCCTGTGTGCCAGTTGGCATGTGAAGTCATCTAAGAACATACTGGTTGCTCTGGGGAATTGCTTTGGATCTCTGGCCTTCAATGCCTTCCACAAACTGGTCCAAACTTCCTTTCCAGGCCTATTTTATTTTGTTCAGCCCTCTTGGACCACTTACTGTTTTCCAGTCAACTCTTGTACACCTTGTCTCCTCCATATTAAATGCTTTTTCTTCAGTAAAACCCACCCTGATCTCTTTTTTTTTTTTCTTTTTGAGAGAGAGAATCTCACTTTGTCACCCAGGCTGGAGCACAATCTTGGCTCACTACAGCCTCAAGCACTGGCGTCCAAGCGATCCTCCTGCCTTAGTCCCCTAAGTAGCTGGGACTAGAGACACACACCATTCATACCCAGCTACTTTTTTTTTATTGCATTTTTTTGTAGAGATGGGATTTCGTCATGTTGCCCAGGCTCGTCTTGAACTCCTGAGTTCAAATGATCCACCTGCGTGAGCCCCCTTGATCTCTTTATTCAGAACTGATCTCTTTCTCCCCAACTCATGGAGCATTTTTTTTTCTATACCATTTATATGGTTCTGTACCTGATCTGAAGTAATACTAAAATCTCCACTAACTATACTATAAATCTATAAAAGAGTTTGTACTTATTCTTTTTCTCCCACAATGCTTGTAGTGTCATTTATACAAAAGACAAGTTTAAAATATGTTGTAAGTACTAAGAAAAGGTATAAGTGAAATTTCACTTTCTTAGGCTCTTTCATATGGGTAATTTTTCCCTCAGAAGTTTGTTTCCATACTAGCCCTCCCCACCTTTTCTGACTTGGTTCCTTCTGGTCAGTGCAGTTCTTTCTGGTGCCTGAAATTCTGTACAATGAAGCAGTTGTATGACATGTAAGAAGTTGGAATATTTAGGGTAGACTATGGCTCTTTGCTTTATACCACTTGCAAAGCCCATGTGAGTATCTGAGTCTAAAAATACTTTTCAATGCCAATCATACATATATAGAGTAGACTTTTTGGTGTATAATCTGAATTCCGGTATTTAATGATAGATACTGATTGCATTTAGGATCATGTGTGCTTCCAAGAAGTTCTATTTAAATCACTGTATAATTTCTTTTACATAGTTCGCATTGTGACAATTTGGTGGTTTATAAGGGCCCTTTGAAAGCCAACTTGAACATCAGGGTAAAACATATTTAGCACATTTTTTTTTAATTAAAAAAATTTTTTTTATTGTATTTTGGGCTATGGGGTATATATGCACATCCTGCATCCTACAGGATTGTTGCATAGGTACATACATGCCATGGTTTGCTGTTTACATCCTCACCCCCACCCTGTTGCCTATATCAGGCATTTCTCCTGGTGTTATCTCTCCCCATCCTCCCTGCCCCCTGCTGTCCCTCCCCTTCTCTCCCCTCTATCCCACCACCTAGCCCAGTGACTGTTGTTCCCTTCCCTGTACCCAGGTGTTCTCATCATTCATCACCGGCCTATGAGTGAAAATATTCGGTGTTTGGCTTTCTGTTCTTGTGTCATTTTGCTGAGAATGATGGTTTCTAGATTCATCCATGTCTCTACAAAGGACACAAACTCATTATTTTTTATGGCTGCATAGTATTCTATGGTTTATATGTGCCCGTTTTCTTTGTCCAGTCCATCATTGATGGGCATTTGGGTTGGTTCCAGGTCTTTGCTATCTTAAACAGCGCCGCAAGAACATATGTGTGCATGTGTCTTTATAATAGAACAATTTATAATCCTTTGGGTATATACTCAGTAATGGTATTGCTGGATCAAATGGAATTTCTATTTCTAGATCCTTGAGGAATCACCACACTGTCTTCCATAATGGTTGAACTAATTTAAACTCCCACTAACAGTGTAAAAGTGTTCTTTTTTCTCCACATCCTCTCCAGCATCTGTTGTCTCCAGATTTTTTTAATGATCGCCATTCTAACTGGTGTGAGATGGTATCTCAATGTGGTTTTGATTTGCATTTCTCTAATGACCAGTGATGATGAACATTTTATGTTTGTTGGCTGCAAAAATTTCTTCTTTTGAAAAGTGTCTGTTCATATCCTTCGCCCACTTTTGAATGTTTTTTTTTTTTTCTCTTATAAATCTGCTTTAGTTCTTTGTAGATTCTGGATATCAGCCCTTTGTCAGATGGATAGATTGCAAAAATTTTTTCCCATTCTGTTGGTTGCTGGTTCACTCTAATAATTTTCTTTTGCTGTGCAGAAGCTCTAGAGTTTAATTAGATCCCATTTGTCTATTTTGGCTTTTGTTGCCATTGCTTTTGGTGTTTTAGTCATGAAGTCCTTGCCTGTGCCTATGTCCTGAATGGTGTTGCCTAGGTTTTCTTTTAGGGTTTTTCATGGTGTTAGTTCTTAGGTTTAAATCTTTAATCCTTATGGAGTTAATTTTTGTATAAGGCGTAAGGAAGGGGTCCAGTTTCAGCTTCCTGTATATGGCTAGCCAGTTGTCCCAACACCATTTATTAAACACGGAATTATTTCCCCATTGCTTGTTTTTGTCAGGTTTGTCAAAGATCAGATGGCTGTAGATGTGTGGCATTACTTTCGACGCCTCTGTTCTGTTCCATTTGTCTATATCTCTGTTTGGGTACCAGTATCATGCTTTTTTGATTACTGTTGCCTTGTGGTATAGTTTGAAGTCAGGTAGCATGATGCCTCCATCTTTGTTCTTTTTGCTTAGGATTCTCTTGGCTATGAGGGCTTTCTTTTGGTTCCATATGAAGTTTAAGGTTTTTTTTTCCAGTTCTGTGAAGAAGGTCAATGGTAGCTTGATGGGGATAGCACTGAATCTATAAATTACTTGGGGCAGTATGGCCATTTTCACAATATTGATTCTTTCTAACCATGAGTATGGAACATTTTTCCACCTGTTTGTATCCTCTCCTATTTCCTTGATCAGTTGTTTATAGTTCTCCTTGAAGAGATCTTTTACATCCTTTGTTTATTGTATTCCTATGTATTTTATCCTCTTTGTGGCAATTGAAATTGGGAGTTTGCTCATGATTTGGCTCTCTGCTTGTCTGTTGGTGGTGTATAGGGATGCTTGTGATTTCTGCCACATTGATTTTGTATCCTGAGACTTTGCTGAAGTTGCTTATCAGCTTAAGAAGGTTTTGGGCTGAGACAATGGGATCTTCTAAATATACAATCATGTCATCTGCAAATAGGGACAGTTTGACTTTTTCTTTTCCTAATTGAGTGCCCCTTATTTCTTTTCTTGCTTAATTGCTCTGGCTACAACTGCCAATACTATATTGAATGGGAGTGGTGAGAGAGGGCATCCTTGCTCAGCACCATGTCCCACTTACTCTAAAATTGACCACATAATTGGAAGTAAATCACTCCTCAGCGAATGCAAAAGAATGGAAATCATAACGAACAGTCTCTTAGACCACAGCACAATCAAATTAGAACTTAGGATTAAGAAAAGCATTCAAAACCACACAATCACATGGAAACTGAACAGCTGTTCCTGAATGACAAATGGATAAACAGTGAAATGAAAGCAGAAATAAAAATGTTCTTTGAAACCAATGAGAACAAAGACAACGTACCAGAATCTATGGGACACATTTAAAGCAGTGTCTAAAGGAACATTTATAGCAATAAATGCCCATATGAGAAATAAGGAAAGATCTAAAATTGACACCCTATTATCAAAATTGAAAGAGTTAGGGAAGCAAGATAAAAAATACTCAAAAGCAAGCAGAAGACAAGAAATAACTAAGATCAGAGCAGAATTGAAGGAGATAGAGACACAAAAGCCCTTCAAAAAGTCAATAAATCCAAGAGCTGGTTTTTTGAAAAGATCAACAAAATAGACCACTAGGTAGACTAATAAACAAGGAAAGAGAGAAGAATCGAATAGATGCAATAAAAAATGATAAAGGGGAGATGACCACCGATTCCTAGGAAATACAAACTACCATCAGAGATTACTACAAACAGCTCTATGCACATAAACCAATAAATCTGGAAGAAATGGATAAACTCCTGGACACTTGCACACTCCGAAGACTAAGCCAAGAAGAAGTTGAAACCCTGACTAGACCAATAACAAGGTCTGAAGTTGAGGCAGCAATTAATAGCCTATCAACCAAAAAAATTCCAGGTCCAGATAGGTTCACAGCCAAATTCTACCAGACGTACAAAGAGGAGCTGGTACCATTTCTTCCAAAACTATTCCAAACAATGCAAAAAGATGGAATACTCCCTAATTCTTTCTATGAGACCAACATCATCCTGATACCAAAACCTGGCAGAGACACAACTAAAAAAGAAAACTACAGCCCAATATCCATGATGAACACTGATGCAAATATTTTCAATAAAATACTGGCAAACTGAATCCAACAGCACATCCAAAAGCTTACCCACCATGATCAAGTAGGCTTCATCCAGGGATGCAAGGCTGGTTCAACGTATGCAAATCTATAAACGTAATCCAACACATAAATGGAAACAGACAAAAACCACGTAATTTTCTCAATAGATGCAGAGAGGGCCTTCGACAAAATTCAACAGCGCTTTATGCTAAAAACTCTCAATAAATTAGATATCAATGGAACTGATCTCAAATTAATAAAAGCTATTTATGACAAACCCACAGCCAATATCATACTGAATGGGCAAAAACTAGCACATTTTAAAAGCACATTGAAAAAAACTTGTCATTTGATAACGATTAATGCATTTATTAATAGATGGCCAATGGCTGCTAAATTATGAAAAAAGTTTTGAGATTTCAGTACTACAAGAAAAGTCCACTGCTATTAAAGTTAAAAATCTGAAATACATTCTTCTGAAAGTTGCACTTTAAAAATATTGATTGCAGAATATCAAGCTGAAGGATTCTGTTACATGATAAGTTCTCTAGCTTTAATAAGTTTACAGAGGTCTCCAAAAATGTAATCAATTTTTAATTCTCTGTTTAAATAGGCCATAGTATCTGTACATATTATTTATGATAATGGTCAAACTGTAATTCACTTATATTGGCCTCTAGAATGTTTGATACATTTTAAGGAATGTGTGATAATTGATTTGCTTCAAATTCCTTTGCTTAACTGAATACTAAAATTCAACTATAAGCTAGCAAGTAATGAAAGGATTCTAGGGAATAGTAAAAGCAATGTTTAGCCAGGATTTAAATATTCAATAGGATAATCTATCCAATTATAATTTTGACTATAATCAAGGTTAAAAAATAATGTACCTATCAATAAAGTGAACTACTATGAAAGAAATAGAGTAGCTCTACTAGGATTATTCAAGCCTGTCCTTCTAAAATCCATTGTTTACTTTTCATATTATTAGAGAGGTTTAATATGATATTACCTCTAATCTTTCAAGTACCCTCTCAGATAAATCTAATTATTTCCCAGAAGTGGCTTGCAACTGAAAGAAAAATGTAGCAGAAAAATTTATTTATCTGTCTAGATACATTTAGTTTGTAAAAAAAAAAAAATCCTCTTTATTCTTCTGTAAAAGAAGACTCAGATGAGGAATCAGGTATATTAAAACTTCCTGGAATGGGAAGGGGGATTCCAAAATTCGAGAGATCCCAGACAATTCTTTTTTTGTTTTTCTTTTTTTTTTTTTTTTTGAGACAGAGTCTTGCTTTGTTGCCCAGGCCAGAGTGCAGTCACTCAATCTTGACTCATTGCAACCTTCATCTCCCAGATTCAAGCAATTCTCCTGCCTCAGCTTTCCGAGTAGCTGGGATTACAGGCAAACACCACCATGCCTGGCTAATTTTGTATTTTTAGAAGAGACAGGGGTTTCACCATGTTGCCCAGGCTGGCCTCAAACTTCTGAGCTCAGGTTGTCCACCCACCTTGGCCAACCAAAGTGCTAGGATTACAGGCGTGAGCCACTGTGCCTGGCCCCAGACAATTCTTTATTAAACTTCTAAGAGATGCCAGAAGATTTCCACACAAAAACATACAGGTGTTTTTGGGGGCATCTCAGCGCATGTTTGTGACTTGAAGGCTTATCAGTGTTCCTCTCACCTGGCCCTGAGGTCTTGGCCCACAGTATCGACAAACCTTTGTGTCTCAGCACTCACACTGACTGACTGAACACAGCCATGCTGAAGAGGTTGGATTGTTAAGAAAGGACTGATTTCAAATGTAGGTGCAATCACTCCCTGAGGATATGGGAAGGCAATGCAGAGACAGTGTCTTGGTTATGAAAGTAGAAATCAGCAGCTGTGTGTGTGTGTGACCACCTGAAATTCCAAACTTAGACCACTGACATGGTTGTCTAAGACACTACTTTGCCCTATGTGTTACAATTTGGATGTCTGCTCCACAACTCATGTTGAAATTTAATTGGTAATGTAATGGTATTGGGAGGTTGGGCCTATAAGTGGTGAGGAGGTCATAAAGGTCCTGCCCTGATGAATGAATTAAAACTGTTATCCCAAGGGTGGGTTTGTTATTGCAGGTGTGAGTGCTTGGTAAAAGGATGCGTTTGACCCAATCTCCTCTCTGTTTTGTGTGCTCACTTCTGTCTCTGCCTTCTGCAATGGGATGACCCTGGCAGATGTTGGCACCATGCTCTTGGACTTCCCAGCTTCCAGAATCATGAGCCAAATAAATATCTTTTCTTTATAAATTACCCAGTCTGTGGTATTCTGTTATAGGTACAGCAAACAGACTAAGACACTGCTGCTTTAATCTCATTTGTAAAATGTAGAAAGTATGTGACTTCATTGATTGTAGATCCATCATTTATGATGCTCTCTGACCAATATCATCCTAAAGCTCAGCCTTCTGACACTTAACAAATGCTTTGGTTAATTTCGATCCCAGTTCTTCAACAACTGACTAACTTAAGAAAGGGATGGGGGCTCAGGAACAGGGTGTTACTCTGAGTTCTGAAATTAGGCAGTAATTCACATTTTTGGATTATCACTGAAATCCTTACCACAGATGTCTTTTCTCCTGAAGTAGAATAGCTTTGGGTAAACTATCCTCGCTCATTCATTCAGGCCTGTTTGTGATCCATTGCAAACAATTTAATATAGTTCCTAAGGTTAGAGGTAGTTTTTGGAAGATGGTTCCAAGTTTTATACATTTTTGTATCCCTAGAATGAATTAATAAGAAAATATTAGACTGTATAGCCAATCCACTCATTCATTTGATTCAACAAATATTTATTGAGAGTTGACTATGTGCCAAATGCTATTGTAGATGTTTGGAATTTATCATTAAATAAGATAATAACTTTCTTTGAAGAGATTTCATCCTGGAGGGGGTTTGCAAACAGACAATGCACATAATAAATAAGTAAAGTATAAATATTGTCGGAAGCTATACAATTCTACAAGGTACAAAAGAATGAGTCAGTCAGGATCAGGGGAAGGGATGCAGAAGAGTCAGGAAACAAGGACTTGAAAATGGTGAAGGAGTTGGCCAGCGAGACATCTGGGTAACAGCACTCCAGACACAGCACAGCTAGAGGAGGGACCTGAAGGGAACCTGACATATTCAAGCAGCGAAGCCAACGTGGCTGAAGGAAAGTGCATGTGGGAAAAATGGCAGGACATGAGGTCAGAGGTTAAGGGCCCAGGTCGTGGAATAACTTGTAGGCCATTCAAGACTTTGGCTCTTACTCTGTGTAAAAATAGGAAGCTACTGAAGAGTTTTGAGCAGAGCAGTGGCATGATCCTATCTAAGGTTTTTGAAAGCAATAACCCTGGTTGCTGGCTGAGAACAGACTACCAAAATTGAGAATAAAGTAGGGATATTAAAAAGTCAAAAAACAACAGATGCTGGTGAGGCTGTAGAAACAAGAATGCTTTTACACTGCTGGTGGGGATGTAAATTAGATAGTGTGGCGATTCCTCAAGGATCTAGAACCAGAAATACCATTTCACCCAGCAAACCCATTACTTATACCCAAAGGATTATACATCATTCTATTATAAAGATACATGCATGTCTATGTTCACTGCAGTACTATTCACAATAGTAAAAACATGGATTAAACCCAAATGTTCATCAATGATGGACTGGAAAAAGAAAATGCAGTACATATATACCACAGAATACTATGAGGCCATAAAAAGGAATGAGATCATGTCCTTTTTAACTTTATTTCTTCTAAAAAAAAACCAGGATATGTATGCACAAAGTGTATACCTTGTTACACAGGTATACGTGTGCCATGGTGGTTTGCTGCACCTGTTGACCCACCCTCTAAGTTTCCTCCCCTCACCCTCTACACTCCAATAGGCTGTGGTACGTGTTCTTCCCTTCTCCATGTCCATGAATTCTCGATGTCCACCTCCCACTTATAAGGGAGAACACGTGGTGTTTGGTTTTCTGTTCCTCTGTTTGCTGCTGCTGATGGTTTCCAGCTTCACCCACATCCCTGCAAAAGACATGATCTCATTCCTTTTTATGGCTGCATAGTATTCCATATTGTATATGTACCACTTTCTTTCTTTCTTTTTCTTTCTTTCTTTCTTTCTTTCTTTCTTTCTTTCTTTCTTTCTTTCTTTCTTTCCTTCTTTCTGTTTCTTTCTTTCTTTCTAATCTTTCTTTCTTTCTTTCTTCTCCTTCTTCTTTTTTTTAATTCTACTTTAGGTTCTAGGATACATGTACAGATCATGCAGGATTATTTCATAGGTATACACATGGCAATGTGGTTTGCTGCCTCCATCCCACAGTCACCTACATCTGGCATTTTTCTCCCCATGTTATCCCTCCCTGACCTCTCCACCCCCTACCTCTGCTGTCCCTCCCTTGGCTCCCCCAACAGACCCCAGTGTGTGATGCTCCCCTCCCTGTGTCCATGTGTTCTCATTGTTCATTACCCACCTATGAGTGAGAACATGCTGTACCACATTTTCTTTATCTAGCCTATCATTGATGGGCATTTGTGTTGGTTCTGTGTCTTTTCTGTTGTAAACACTGCTGCAATAAACATACGTGTGCATATATCTTTATAGTAGAATGATTTATATTCCTTTTGGTATATACCCAGTAATAGGATTGTTGGGTGAAATATATTTCTGGTTCTAGATCCTTGAGGAATCACCATACTATCTTCCACAATGGTCAAACTAATTTACATTCCCGTCAACAGTGTAAAAGTGTTTTATTTCTTCATAGCCTCACCAGCGTCTATTGTTTCCTGACCTTTTAATCATTGCCATTCTGACTGGCATGAGACGGTATCTGATTGTGGTTTTGATTTGCATTTATCTGATGATCAGTGATGTTGAGCATTTTGTAGCCAACAAACATATGAGATCATGCCTTTTGCAGGGACATGGATGGAGCTGGAAGCCATTATCCTCAGCAAATTGGCACAGGAACAGAAAACCAAACACTGTGTGTTCTCATTTAAAAATGAGAACTGAACAATGAGAACACATGAACACAGGGAGGGGAACAACACACACTTGGGCCTGTCAGGGGTGCAGAGGGAGGGAGTGCATCAGGATAAATAGCTAATGCATGCAGGGCTTACTACCTAGGTGATGGGTTGATAGGTTCAGCAAATCACCATGGCACATGTTTACCTATGTAACAAACCTGAACATCCTGCACATGTATTTCAGAACTTGACATAAAATAAAAATAAAAATCTTAAAAAAGAGAATAAAATAGGGAGGTGAATTAAGAGGCAATTGTAGTAATCTGGGTGAAACAGTTTTAAAAGGTTAAGTCAGCAACCTTGGTTCCCCCATCAATTAACCCATCATGCTAACTAGCCCAGATTGATACTACTTTATATTTATACCAAAGACATCTGGTTAAATTAAATAGCACTGCTAATTAATTTTCACCTGGAGATATGTTCAGGTATTTTGTTAGTTCTTACATTTTCTAAACAGGTGGTACACTGAATGGACACCAAATTCAATAACAAATTCCAATAAGAATCATCAGGACTAACTTATCCAAAAGAAACATTCAAATTAACATCAATCAGTAATAGCAAATAATGATCTACATTATCTTGTAGTGATCTTATCTTGACTAAGGAATGATATTCCCATTTCTTTCTTTTATAGAATTCGTGATGTACTGCTGTCTCTATTGAACTCTTCAGTATATCTCATTCCAAAGAGAATGGTCAGAAAAATATTGTTTCATTTGGGTCATGGATACATGCTGTACATTCCACTCTACTCACCCATAGCTTACTCATGACAGAGCCTCTAGATAGAGGCAGGACAATTATATAATCAATGAAGAAAATATGAAAAGACAGATAAAATATTTGCTGATGTTTTATAAAGAAAATTCGGTCCATTTCTTTATTGGTCAAAGGTAGTATTCTCATTGTTTTTTCTTTTTGCTGTACTGTATCTTTGTTAGCTGTTTTGTCCTTCAAGAAAGGACCTGTGGTGGTAAGGACTGAAAAGTTGACTGTGTCATCATCTTACAGATGAATTCTGTCTAAAGTGAAAAGTCACCAACAGATTTACATTGATATTGTATTGTTCCATGTAGTATTCTGTAAAAACTCTGTGCCTTCTTGAACAAAGATTTCACCTTCAGTTTTAAGCACATTTCAACCAATCATAGTATCAGACACTTCCAGTAGGAGGTTAATAAAAATTGGTAATATGGACAATATTCCCACCATAGACAAGATTTACCATATATTTTTTAGAAGCTTATAGAAGATACCTTGACCTAGTTTTGATCTACTCCATAAATGGGTTTTAGTGGACTTGAAAGTCCCTAAAATTATTCACAAAGTTGTGGATCTGTTAAATGATTCAGTAGCTTTTGTCAGAACTTCAAAGGCATCCATAATGACACTTCCCCTCAAAATTTGTTTTAAAAACCTTAAAAAAGACTGACACAGAAATATGCAAAGATGGTGTTTTTAAGGGTTATTCATATTTAGGGAGAGTCCTCTCCCTAACTTATGGACAACTTATGGACAGTGATTGCTTGCAAAATTTAGTTCTGTTTTGATTAAAATGGACATTTTTTCTTTCACATCTTAAATTTCCAGAGAACATATTTTCTTTTACCAGTTTAATGTTGCATAGTAAGATAAACTTTAACTTATTTCAACCACATTTATGAGCACCCACTCTACACTGGAGGATATGGTGATGCCACAAAGATATAACACCAGGTTCCTGCCCCTGAAAATCCAGTCTATCAGGAGAGATGGAGACACAGCAAATGATCACATACAGTGAGAACACCCCACAAGGGAAATGAATTCAAGGGAAGTTTTGTTCTCAAGATAATTGAATTCTGCCAGAGGTTATTAAGACTGGGAAGGTGAATAAGTTTTTCCAGACACAGGAAGAAATCAAGAGTGTTCTGAGCACAACAAACAATGGCTATGAAAGCATGAATGTTCAGATGGTGGGAACACAGGCTTTGAGGAAGGCTTGGCTGAAGGGAAGTCTGGACTTTGTCAGGAGGCAAAGAATCTGTGCATGTTAAGTGATGAGGAAGTATTGAAAATGTTAAGACAGAGGAAAGATATCATCTGCATTATTTTAGAAGTTGATCTTTGGTGATAAGATGAGGACAGATTGAAAATATAATAGGAAGCTGCCCCAAAAAGGCGATGTGTTGCATTAATAACATAATAAGGTTTTTGCCTCTTTTCTAGAAGTTGTCCTGTTTTGTCTAACTCTGTCCTTTTAATCAACAATTGCTATTGATGCTACCTCTATAATATAGTCTGAATCTATTCATTTTCTTTATGCCTGTGCTATTTTCAGAGGAAGAGCCCCATTTCTCTTTCTCCCCTGAGATAATTCCAAAGTTATGTCTCTGCTTCTTTTCTTACCCCTCACAATCCGTTTACCACATGGCAACAAGTCGTCTTTTAAATAAAATAAAAATCAGATCATTCCATTCCCTTATTTAAAACTCCCACGGCTTTCTGCTATGCTTAGGCATCACATCCAACCTCTGCCATGTGGTCTGCCAGACTATATGTCAACTTATTTTTTCCTCCTGCTATCCCAACACTTTGGGAGGCCGAGGTGGGTGGATCACCTGAGGTCAAGAGTTTGAAATCAGCCTGGCCAACATGATGAAACCCCGTCTCTACTAAAAATACAAAACTAGCTGGGCATAGTGGCGGGTGCGTATAATCCTAGCTACTAGGAAGGCTGAGGCTTGAGAATCACTTGAACTTGGGAGGTGGAGTTTTCTGCCACTCATTCATTCAGTTATGATGCTCCAGCCATACCTGTGTTCCTGTTATTGGACCACTCCAAATTCTTTTCTGGCCTTAATGCTCTTCTGGTTCATCTCTGGAACTTTCAGGCTCTAGATCAAATGTCACCTTGTCAGAGAAGTCTTTGTGACCACTCAGTCTAATGTAGGCTGCCTAACCTCATCACACCATCTTGCCTGCAATACATTTTCCTGAGTATTTATTTACATGCTAAATAGCTATACCCTCTTTCCTCCATTGCCTTCTGCACTCCCTTTCTACCCATGCAAAATCCATAGCAAGCAGGAAATCTTAACTGAATCATTCTCTGTTCTCTCCCTGGCACCAAAACCAATGTCTAGCACGTGCTGTCCAATGCAATAGCCACTAGCTACATGGGCTATTTTAATTTTAATTAAAATAAAAAAAAATAAAAATTTCATCCTTCAGTTTCACTAGCAACATTTCAAGTGCTCAATAGCCACATGTGGTTATCATATTAGACAGTTAAATATCATTGCAGGAAAGTCTAGCATATAATAGACAATCAGTACATATTTAACAAATAGTTAACAAATAGTTGTCACCTACCTCAACTTGACCTTATTCATTCTAAGTGGCTACTTACTTTGTAAAAAACCTAACCAAAAGTCTCTATCTTACTCATATGAGAGAGAGAAAGAGAGAGAGAGAGAGAAAACACTCTCTAAGATTCTGGCTTAGTTATCTTTAAGATAGGGATATCCAACTGTTACAGATAGAATGTGTGTGTCACCCCCAAAAAGTCAAGTAAGAGCCCTAACCCCCAGTGTGATGATATTTGAAGGTAGGCTTTGGCAGGTAATTAGGTTTAGATGAGATCGTGAGGGTAGGGACCTCATGATTTGTGTCCTTACAAGAGGAGGAAGAGAGATCAAAGCCTGTGCTCTCTGTCTGCCATGTGAGTACACAATGAGTAGGCAGCCATCTGCAGGCCAGAAAGAGGGACCTCACCAGGAAGTGAATCTGCCAGCACCTTGATCTTGGACATCCAACCTCCAGAACTGTTAAAAATAAACATCTGTTGCTTCAGCCCACAGTCTATGGCATTTTGTTACAGCAGCATGAGTTGACTAAGACAACAACACATAAAGTTTTTGTCAATATTCATTGCTTTGGCTGGAGGAGCTCCTCCACTGTTGGCTCCACTGAGTGGATTTGGGACCTTTCTCACTGTTAGGGCAGTCAAGGAGAAAGAGAATGTATGGTTTGGCTGCATCCACACCCAAATCTCTAAATTGTAGCTTCCATAATTTCCACATGTTGTGGGAGGGACCAGGGGGAAATAATTGAATCATGGGGTTGGTTTCCCCCATGCTGTTCTCATGGTAGTGAAAAAATCTCACAAGATCTGTTCGTTTTATAAGGGGTTTCCCCATTGCCTTGGCTCTCATTCCCTCTTATCTGCCACCATGTAAGACATGGCTTTCCCCTTCCATCGTGATTGTGAGGCCTCCCCAGCCATGTGGAACTTTATAAGTCCTTTAAACCTCTCTTTCTTTGTAAATTATCCAGTCTTGGGTATGTCTTTACCAGCAGCATGAGAACAGACTAATACAGAGACATACTCTTTGGTCACCAGAAAGGAGGAAAAGAGAAGAAGAAATCTCTTTAGTTTCTGAGTAAACAAAGGAGAAATGAGGAAAAAAAAAAAAAAAAAAGCAACCAGTTCTCCCCTCTGGAATAATGATCAAGAGCAGGGAAGATTAGAGTAGATGGGCATGCGGCCCAATTCCACCAACTGGAATTGGGACTATTTCCCCATAAGAACAACGTAAAAATTCGGAGTTCTGATAAATATGTGGCTTAGTGAATGAGATTTTGTGAGACAGCTTCCTCACCAGCAGAGATTCCATGATTTCTATCAGAAAAGTATGTTCTTTTTTTTTTTTTTTTTTTTTTTTTTTTTTTTTTTTTTGAGACGGAGTTTCGCTCTTGTTACCCAGGCTGGAGTGCAATGGCACGATCTCGGCTCACCGCAACCTCCGCCTCCTGGGTTCAGGCAATTCTCCTGCCTCAGCCTCCTGAGTAGCTGGGATTACAGGCACGCGCCACCACGCCCAGCTAATTTTTGTATTTTTAGTAGAGACGGGGTTTCACCATGTTGACCAGGATGGTCTCGATCTCTTGACCTCGTGATCCACCCGCCTCGGCCTCCCAAAGTGCTGGGATTACAGGCTTGAGCCACCGCACCCGGCCAGAAAAGTATGTTCTAAGGTCCAGGTTTACCATTAAAATATCTGCATATGTGGGCGGGCGTGGTGGCTCACGCCTGTAATTCCAGCACTTTGGGAGGCCGAGGTGGGTGGATCACGAGGTCAAGAGATCGAGACCATCCTGGTCAACATGGTGAAACCCCGTCTCTACTAAAAATACAAAAATTAGCTGGGCATGGTGGCACGTGCCTGTAATCCCAGCTACTTAGGAGGCTGAGGCAGGAAAATTGCTTGAACCCAGGAGGCAGAGGTTGCGTTGAGCCGAGATCGCACCATTGCACTCCAGCCTGGGTAACAAGAGCAAAACTCCGCCTAAAAAAAAAAAAAAATCTGCATATGTGTAGGTATTTCATGTGTAGGTTAGGGGTTGCCTATACCTGCTACGTTTAAACATTTCATATGCTGAGAGTTGTTTTGCATTTTGGTATTAGAGCTTGAACAATGTATGTGTATGTATATAGATATTTGTATTTCTTATTCTTTATTTTACTTCTCAAAATGTATGTTTGCTCTGACATTAAATGCAATTCCATATCATTAAAAAGTGCTTACTCTCAACTTGAATCCACTAGGCTATCCAAATTTGCTACTCTTGAATTTAATCCAACAGTTTCAAGCATTGTTGGATTAAATTGCTTACATTGAATGTTTTGGCCACTCCAATCAAAGTTGATGTTGTGGAAAACAGGAAAATATATTTGGCCTGTATGTCGGAAATCCTAATTCTCTTTCCTCAGCAACAAACTGTACAAGACATTTAAAAACAAATTACCTTGTGGTAGAGAAATAAAGGCTTAGCCTTGCTTTAGGCAGTTTTGTTAAATTCAGATGCCTGGAAGCTGAACATGCTTGGTCATCAACCTGAAAGCCAACTTCAGTTGTGCCCTGCCCTTCTCACTCTCTCTAACTGATTTTTTTTTTTAAATTGTTAATTGAACATTTTTTGTGTAAACATGTAAAAGATCACTTACCAAACAACCATGTACCCATTATCAAGAATACACTGCCATGAGCATTTTGTCACTTTGCTCCACATATTTTGTTTTTTAAGAAAATAAATGACTATAGGTAAAGACGATGTTTATAATATTCCCCTCTAAAGTCTTATTTCCAGTGCCCTTGACTGAGAAGTGTCAATGTCATGCTCACTTTATAAGAGAAATGCTGAAAGGAATCCATTTGTTCTCACAGAGCATGCGTTGAAAGGTGAATTTGGAGCTAAGAGGCAATAAATTGATGACTGGAACGAGAGTTGCAGAACATTCCCTCTGTCATCCCCTTTTTGATGCCCTACATGAAATCCTCAGTATCATCTTCCAATTCATTAAATCTCTCTACAGATCTAATTCCATACAATAAAAAAGTTTCAGTGCCACTCTTAATTTTTACTTTCAATATTTCTAATTTCTTTTCCTACTCTTTCTTCTCTTCTTTTTTATCTTATGCTTTCTTATTTCTGCCTATTTTTTCTTCATTGCTCTTTCAAATTTTTTTCAATGTTTCTTCCTTTATATCTTTAAGAATATTAAAAAATATTAATTTAAATGAATTTTCAATGGCTCTACTGTATTGTTTTATTACAGTCATTTCATCCTCTTGGATACATGGGTGAGCTCATCTCTGCCCCATAAAAGCTCAAAGATCCAAGCAGTAAGCCTGATTCCAGCCCCCAACCATGAAGGCCCCCCCACCTTGAGCACAGGACTTTGGAATTTAATTCCTGCTGCCCCTGCCCTTTTCCTTCCCCATAGGCTTCAGCACTAACACCTTTAGATGTCTATTCCTTTTTTTGGTCCATGGAGATATTCATCTTATTTTTGATCCCTGTAACTTTTTAACTAAAAAGAGGTTATTCTTATGTGTGTACAGGATATTTAATAAGCAAATTTATAGCACTAACTGTGTTAAATGGAAGTTTATCTGTTTTCTGAAAGGATGCACTTGTTAAATAACGGTATGTTGGGCTATCTGACCCTGCCCCCGAATCCCTATAATCATTGCTTACATAGGAATCATTTTACTGTGCTGACTTTATGGATGGTTTGCATTGTATGAATAATTTTTTTTTAAGCTTGCTGAAAGTTAGTTACAGGTAGTTCCTAATTTACTGATGTGAATGGAGCCAGAGGCCATTATACTTTGTAAATTAGCGCAGGAACAATAACCCAAATACTGCATGGTCTCACTTATAAACAGGAGCTAAATGATGAGAACACATAGGCACAAAGACAGGAACAATGGATACTGGGGCCTTTTGGAGGCTAGCGGGGTGACAAGGGAGAGATCAGGAAAAATAACTAATGGGTACTAGGCTTATTACGTGGATGAGGAAATAATCTGTACAACAACCCACCATGATACAAGTTTACCTGTGTAATAAACCTAAACACGTACCCCTGCACTTAAAAGTTAAAAAAGGCTGGGTGTGACGGCTCACACCTGTAATCCCAGCACTTTGGGAGGCTGAGGTGGGAGGATCACCTGAGGTTAAGAGTTTGAAATTAGCCTGGCCAACATGGTGAAACCCCGTCTCTACTAAAAATACAAAAACTAGCTGGGCATGGTGGCGGGTACCTACAATCCCAGCTGCTAGGGAGGATGAGGCTTGAGAATTGCTTGAACTTGGGAGGTGGTGTTTGCAGTGAGCCAAGATGGTATCACTGTACTCCAACCTGGGCGACAGAGCAAAACTCTGTCTCAAAAAAAAAAACCCACAAAAGTTTGAAACAATGAACTGTTTTACAGAAGCTCCATTTTAAACCTCTTACTAGTAAAGTAGAAGCTGCTTACATGTTAGGATTATGACAACCATTTGAATTATTTTATAAATATGATAATTCCAACAATATTTAAAACAACTGTTTCAAATGAAAAAGAAATGAATGAACTCTGATGCTGAATAAAGATTCCAGGAACACATATTTCTTCCACCTTTGTATCCTGCTATAAGATTCAGAAAATCCAAGTTCCAATCTCAAGTCAACCATTTATTAGCTAAGTGACTTTGTAAACACTGTGCAAGCCTCTTTACATCTTTAACTTTTGGTTAAAAATGTTTCTGTTTTAAATTTTAAAGTTGTATAGTAATTTCTGCTGTACTTCAGGGTTTTAGATGCCAAATGAAATAAGGATTGTGAAATCATTTAAAAATTCAAGAACCCCTTAGGAGCATATCACGTGTCCTCCAAACACTGTGGCCTTGTTAATTCTCAACACCTACCTCAGAGAAGGCAAAAGCTACGTTAATCACTTACAGTGAATCAGAAAATCAAGTTGACCCCAAAGGTGAAAAGGCTGTGGCCTTTTTGTCTTCCCAATTTGCAAGTGTGCTAACAACATGAGTGATCAGAAGTCAGGGGATGCTGGGCTATCCCACGTAACTCTATTCTGCATGAGAAACACATATAAACGCATTTGGACATTTGAAACAAATTGGAGCTACAGCAAAGTCCAGAAATACTACCAATTTCCCTCTTGTTTTCTCCCCAGGCCAAAATATTACCAAAATAAGTAGTCTCATCAATGAACTAGGATTTGGAATTTGGAATTAACCAGGCATAATTTCTCGAGTATTATAGTCTCTTTTTTTAAAGGCATGAAGTGGTGTAAAATTGATACATTTTAATTACGTAAAATATAACCCAACTTACATAACCAAATAAGGTCAAATCACTTTTAATTTAATTTTACTGATCGAATGCTGTACAAACCTCAAAGGTTAGAATGCCAACCAAAACAAACAAACAAACAAACAAACAAACAAACAAAACCTGCCAAATAGGTAGCTTTTTATATTCTTTCTGAATTTAGAAATCTTTCATTATAAGGACGATTACTGATTATTGAATAGATATTTTTTCATCATCAAGTAATAGTAGTTTATGTTGGCATGCATATATTCCATTTCATTGCTGCTTTTGCACCATTTCTTTATTTTGCCTGAATATGGCCAGATCAATCATATATAAAGACAGTTCAGCTCCTCCAGAACACTGCTATTGTATAAAGACTACTGCTGCCAAATTCAAAGCTAAATTCAGGTTTGAGGTATCAGAATCTTTTATAGGTTCCAGGAGATTTTTTTTTTTTCAAATAATATAATAGATCTGAGGGTGTGTGCACCTGTTGGTTTTCTAGAAATATAATATTCTGCAAAATCAGAGATAATGAAGGCTAAGGAATCATTACCTTTTTAAAAAAGACAAAAGAATGAACTGTTTTATAAAAATATCATATAGAAATAAACTATAGCAATTCTATAAATAAAAGTTAAAAGAAAAAATTCAGCAACACTAATGAGGAAAAAACTAGAGACATTCTGGCAGAAATCTTGGTCCATGGTCAATCAAAAGAAGCAAATATCACTACAGAAAAAACAATTTTCACAGAAGATAAATAAAAATATTCATTGTATTCCAAAAATATTACCATTTTTGTTAATAGCTAAATGTCTGCTTTTAGTTCAAAAGGTTTACATTTTAAAGCTTTGATTTCTTTTAGAAGTTTCTAATAAATACTATTTTACAGAAATTTGTTGATGCAACTGATATGATTTGGATGCGTGTCCTCTCCGAATCTCATGTTGAAATGTGACCCCCAGTGTTGGAGGTGGGCCTGGTGGGAGATGTTTAGGTCACGGAGCAAATCCCCCAGGAATGGCTTGGTGCCATTTTCGTGATAAGGAGTGAGTTCTTGCTCTGGTAGTTCATGTGAGACCTGGTTGTTTAAAGGAGATTGGAGCCTTCGTGCTCTCTCTCTCTTTTGCTGCTTCTTTCACCATGTGATGTGCCTGCTTCTCATTTGCCTTTTGCCATGAGTGGAAGCCTCCTGAGGCCCTCACCAGAACCAGATGCCAGTGCTATGCTTCCTGTATAGCCTGTAGAACCATGAGCCAAAATAAATTTCTTTCCTTTATAAATTACCCAGCCTTAAGTCTTTACAGCAACACAAGAATGGACGAACACAGCGACTTTGTGAAGCACTTGAAATGGGGGAAAAAAATAAAGTCTAAGACTCAGTTCAATCTATTGGATGGTACCATTATTTATATATTTAAAGAGGAGCAATTTCCTGATCAGAAATCAATTTGACCCACTGTTACGGGAGCTTGGTTACTGAATGTATGTGGCCATCAGAGAAGAAAACATGTAAGAGATGATCATTCAAATAAATCTTTTATAAGCTTTTTCAACAAAGATTTCTCTGGACCGGGTGGGCTAACACTACAAAATTTTGTTGGTTTAGTATGTTTCATGCAAACAGAGTCCATTATTAGAAGCAAACAAAGAGTCACAGGTGAGATTAAAATAATTATTGAGTTCTTCCATGTGAAGGCACTTACACTGACACTTTACATATAGTACTTATTTGCCACAACCATCCAGTAGATGTGTATTATCACTGTTTCCTAACATACAAAGAAAGGGAGAGTCAGAGGAGGTTAGTAACTTGCCTAAGGTCACTTAGTAAGTGGCATTTAGAGGTGGGAATTGAATAGAAGTATGTCTAGCTCAAAGTCCATTCTATGTTTATCACATTAGATAATTTTACATATGCTTATTTTGCATCTTTTTAAGAATAATATACAGAGTTTTAATAAATAATTGCATTTCTGATAAACTGGCTGTAAGTTACCTTTTATAAACAGAGTCACATAGTATATATTGGAAGCACTCACTCTTTCAACAAATGCCACGCAATACATTTGTAAAGTAATTTATGAAGAAAGCAGGTAACCACAATTTTATATAAATTTCAACTACAAATGATAACTCTTAGCTTTGCCTAAAATGGATTAAATCTGTAGAAAGTGTGGTTTTGCTGGATCCAGCAGCAATCATTAGCATGATTTGGGAATAAGTGCCCTCTTGCAGATTTGAAGGCTAGCTGAACCAGTAGCATAGTGCATATAAATGTGGATCCTGAAAGCATAGGGGAGCACGGTTTGCAACAGCCAAGAATGATATCATCAGTCTCTATTTAGTTTAATTAAAAATTATCAGCTGTACATAGTGCTATTTTTGACAAAGGTCACTGTGATTCAATGCTATTGAATTTTACCTTATTAAGCACTTAGCTGTTTGCTGGAATGATTGAGGGGTAGAGGTGTGTATTCAGAGAGGTTGCAGAGTTAGCCCTTAGACCTTTGATAACAATGAATAGTTTATCTTCAAAAGTACCTTTCCTGAAAACTTTATGTTATGGCTACCCTTCCCATCTTTTCTAGTGACAATGAAGAAATGTGTTGAAACACTGATATATATCAACAGAAGTACTGATACATGTTGATATACATAAGTGTTGGTAAGCAACTCTACAACTACAGTAAATAAGTAAACCATTCTTCTATCAGAGACTAGGGCAAACCTAAGCTATATGATTTGGGATATTACTGTGAAGCTTAGTTTTATCAGCCAATTTTGTTTGTATGTTCTGAAAGTCATCAGAGTTGAGACACTACTTATGGAATTCAGTCTGCTCAAGCAGCCTGAATGATTGTTTTGCCCATAATAACATTATTTTTAATAAATTTTACTGGCATCTAGAAGTTAAGGATCCTGTTATTTTGCCCATATTACAGGCAGCACATTTAAAAACTGTTCATGAAAAAGCATCAACTATTGTATTAGGGTTCTCCGGAAAAAACAGAACAAATAGGAAGCATCAAGTTACATGTATATGTGTGTGTGTGTGTGTGTGTGTGTGTGTGTGTATGTATGCCTGTATGTGTATATATCTCTCTATACACATATACATATGTGTGTATATATATATATATATACATATAAACATGCATGATACACACATATATGTTGAGCATCCTTAATCTTAAAATCTGTAATCCAAAATTTTCCAAAATTCAAAAATGTTGAGCACTGGCATGACACCACAAGTAGACAATTCCACACCTGAACTCATGTGACAGGTTGCATTCAAAACGCAGGTGTACAATGCAGCTGACTCAGCACCCAGAAGGGGAAAAAGACCCTCTGAGCCTCCTTCAGCTGCAACATAGCTTTTCCTTGCATGCCCAGATTCTTCCACACAAGCATGTCCACAAAGGGTGCACACCAGATATGTCAATGGCAGGTTCTTCATGATGCCCCACCTGAAACCTATGTGAGACCTATGCCTATCACTCACTGTTTATTTACATATTTATTTTTTCTAATTCTCTGTTCTGTGGTGTAAAGAGATTGTCAAAAATGTAAAAAAAAAAAAAAAAAGACTCCTGCAGACTTATCATTTGATTGAGTTTATGATTAAAAAAAAAAGAAACACAAACAAAACCCCACAGATAACCCCACGGATAACAGTAATATAAAAAAGAAAAAAAAACCATTTATACTTCTCTACAGCACAGAAAGTCAAGCTGTTGGAGAAACCGGACAGTGGTGTAAGTGTGAAACGTCTTACAGAGGAGCACAGTGTTGGAATGACCAGCATATATAATTTGAAGAAACATAAGGAAAACTTTTGAAGTTCTGTGAAAATTTAATTAAAAAATAGAAAATATTGCATAAGGCTGAAAATGAAAATCTCAATCATGTATTGAAAGAGTGAATCCATTAGCATCACAGTAAACACATGCCACTAAATTGTATGGTGATCATGAAACGAACAGGTCTATTATGATCCGAAAATTGAGGAAATTCAATATTCAACCAGCTGGCAGCATAAATTTAAGAAAAGACATAGCATTATATTTTAAAAGCTCTGTGGTGATAAAACAGCTGCTGATTATGAAGCAGCAGAGAAATTCATTGACAAGTTTGCCAAGGTCATCCCTGATAAAAATCTGACACTAGGACAAGTCTGTAACAATGATGCAACATCACTGTTTCAGTATTAGTGGCCCAGAAAGACACTGACTACAGCCAATCAGACAGCTCCTACAGTAATTGAGGATGCCAAAGGGAATAACTGTGCTGAGCTGTGCTAATGCAGCAGGCATGCATAAGTGTAAATTTGCTGTGATATGCAAGAGCTTGCATCCTCCTTATTTCCAAGGAGTAACTTTTTATGCCAGTCCATTATTATGCTAAAAAAAAAAAAAACCACTTGGATCACCAGAGACGTCTCTTCTGATTGGTTTTACAAACATTTTGTATCAGTGGTTTGTGCTTACAGCAGGGAAGCTGGATTGAATGACTACTGCAAGATTGTGTTATTCCTTGACAGCTGTTCTGCTCATCCTGCAGCTGAAATTCCCATAAAAATAATGTCTATCTCATGTACTTTCCCCTAAATATGACGGACACGGTTTTGCCTCTGTGTCCCCACATAAATCTCCTGTCAAACTATAATCCCCACATGTTGAAGGAGGAGCCTGGTGGGAGAGAATTGAATCACTGCACTTCCCTCTTGCTGTTATCATGATAGAGTTCTCATGAGATCTGGTTGTCTAAAAGTGTGCAGCATTTCTCCCTTCGCTCTCTCTCTCCTGCTCCAACATGTGAAGTCATGCTTGCTTCTCCTCCACCTTCCACCATGATTGTAAGTTTCCTGAGTCCTCCCCAGCTGTGCTTCCTGTAGAGCCTGTGGAAGTCTGAGTCAATTAAACCTCTTTTCTTTTTTTCTATCAGGCTGAAGAGTGGAGTGAATTCTGAGCTACCTCCATGGGATGGTTTGTACCTTACTCATGCAGTGAAAATCAGTGAGTTTTAAAGTTTTCTTTGCCACTTAAGCTCTAAGTTGCCAGGGAAGCATGAGAAAGAAGTCTATTTGTCTGTTCTCACACTGATATACAGAACAACCTGTGGCTGGGTAGTTTATAAAGCAAAGAGGTTTAATTGACTCACAGTTCTGCAGGCCATACAAGAAACATGGCTGGGAGGCCTCAAGAAACATATAACCATGGTGAAAGGTGAAGGGGAAGCAAGCACGTCTTCACGTGGCAGCAGGAGAGAAAGTGATGGTGGAGCTGCTACACACTTTTAAACAACCAGATCTCATGAGAACTCTATCATAAGAACAGCAAGGGCAAAGTCCACCCCCATGATTCAATCACCTCTCACCTTCCTGATACATGGGGATTACAATTCAACATGAGATTTGGGTGGGGATACAGAGCCAAACCATATCAAGAGGGTAGATATAACCTACTGTTGAAAGCTACACAGGCATTAAGCCCCGCTTTTCCATGAGATGCCTTATTACACTTTTAATAAATGAGTATGTCTGTAGTCTGTGTGATTTAAAAAATAGTATAGCAAAAGGAGGTGATGTCAAATTATAACATTTCAAAATCAGGTAAGGCAGGAACTTAAGACTTTTTTTTTTGGAAGGTCTACGAAAGTCACCTAAGTACATTTTAAACACTATTTCTTCCATTCTTCAGAGGTTTTCATTTCAGGAAAGCATAACCAGAGTCATCCTAATGTGATTATAAAGGGCCTGAAGCTTTGCTTTTAAAATTCAATACTTAGGTAGAAAGAAAATGATAACTTTTTCCCTTTGATTTTTATGCACTATTTTTATAACACCAGCAGCCCTGAGATACCAAATTGGAAATGTCTATGAATCTTGATGTTACCTAGGCACCACTGCATCACAGTCCTTTAACTGGGTCGGTTTTCATCTCTTCCTTGATCTGCATGCTCCTCCACTAAACGACATCATTTCTATATGCTTTAGAGTTATTCTCAGTTTTCTGGATGCTACATTTACTTGTTCATTGATTCAATAAATATTATCTACTCTGTGCCAGACCCAGATAGAGATCCTGCACTCATGGAAATTCCGGTCAAAAAGGCCAAGAATGTGCAATTGTAAATTCTGATATGTTCTGTGATGGAAAGGCATTAAGTGGAGGGCAATAAGGTAAGAAATCTTACCTTGTGCACAGATTCAGAGTTTTCCTGGGTTATGATGTTGGAGGAGTTGTGATTGATGAGCTTAGGTTGATTAACTGAAGAGCATAGGAGAAGGTATAGGGAAAAGTTTACCAGATAGAAAGAATGACATATGCAGTAACTCAGAGACTCTGTGGTGCTGAAATCAAGTATGGATTCAACTTAAACCATTCAACTTAAACCAACTGTACTCCAGTGAACTCATGCATAAGGTGAAAGCTCAGATACTAAGGGATCCGAGTCTGCTTTACCTGTCCTGTTCTTTCGTGTAGCAATCCTCTTTTGATTCACAACTCCGAACACATAAAGAGCAGATGGAGGGAGCTATACGGTAGAGATTCTGGCTTTTCTTGCAATACTAACAACCTCAAGCTCTCAGTGCTTGGGCCAATCAAGTTTTGTCTACTGCTCAAGTTTTATGTTCACCTTGGGTAGGCAGAAAGGGAGCTTTCATTCTTTATTGGGACTCAGTGATTCTGGCTGGCAGAGGCTTTACTGTTACGGAAAAGAGCACATGCCAAGTAATTAACCAGCTCTGAGAACTTCTCTCTAGAAGTGCTGGACCTTTCACTGGTCAAAGCAAGTCAAGGGCAATGCTTAACCTCAAACTACAGCAGGGTGGAGCAAGCCTAACATGAGCCTGGTAAACCACTTTGTTTTTGCCACTCTTTTTTTTCTTTATTTGATTCTATTTTGTTTTGCTCTGTCTCTATCCTTCATACTAGAGACTTTAATCAAATATCAGGCCTTCTTTAGCTGTCATATATATTTAAAAGTGAGGCTCAAAAAAAACCCCATTTGGAAGCATGAGTGTGGCTTATTAATTTGTGAATTTCACTGTATGTTTGCTAGTGTGGTATCATATTTTTATTTGGGGAAATATCCAAATACCTGTGTCTCTAGTTCAGAAGTTCTTAAGTTTTTGGTGTCATGGCAGCCTGATAATGTCTAGAATCCTGTTTTAGAATTATGTCTTTAAATGCATGGAACCAATTAGATGACAATCTGGTTATCAAACTATTAAACCATTAAATTTGTGATATAGTGATATGTGCTTTTTATTAATGCACCATCTAATACACTTTAAAGTTGTATCTAATAACTATAGTAATTTTGAAATATTGAGTGCAAATGCAATTTGGAGAATGTGATAAGAAAACAATTATGACTTTTATTGGTCACAAAGTCACAGGTACTGATTACATTACAATGGTTTGTTGCCTATATTCAGAGATGACAGAAATGCTAACTTTCTTTTATTTATTTTTATTTTTATTTATTTATTTATTTATTTATTGCTAACTTTCAGAGGTTAGTTTAAAATAAAAATAAATTATTGTCCTCATTAAAGTTCACAGATCCACTGGTTAAAAATTCCTGCCGTAGGGATTTACCTCTGGGTGAATGGATTTCTCTAGAAAGCAGTTCACCCATCTCCAACCCTAAGTATACAGCTGGCTGTGAGCCTTTTACGAGCCAAGTAGGGGACACATCTCTCTTCAGTGGGAAGATTTTCCCATAATCCCTCTAATTTCAGCACAGTAACTCACACTCTGACCTCAATTATATTTATTTGCTGTCTTCCAAATTCAAAGACTTTCTGATAAAACCTCTCCAAAAATAGACCCTAGGTTTCCTCTTGATGCATTAGGGAGAGTCGAACTCCTATTTGAGAGATCTTTAATCCACATTCCAGTTTCCATTCCCATTTTTGCACACCTGCCTTTAAAGCAGCAGTTGTTTCCAATCCCTGAGGATTTCGGTAGCTTTGTGTTGAAATGATGAGCTTTTTGGCATTCTGCCTCAGCATACTTAGATCTCTATGTTCTCTAGTCTAAAACAGTTCCCAGTGGTTAAACTATTTCCCAGATTTCGAAGTGTGGCTTCTTTTGTCTGGCATCTTCTTTTTGTCCTTGTGAGGTATTATTTTTCTCCTAAGTTCCTTTTCTGTCCTTGCTTTGTGAAGACTCAGGAGGAAGTACAGATAGACATTTGTATTCAACCTGTGTTATTTAACCAGAAGCTTTAATGCATTCATAAGTAGCATTTAAATATGTTTGGGTTCATATTTTTCCCTCTCATAATAGCATATCTCCTTTTCTCTGATTTAACATAAAAGTAAGAGGTAATACAAGGTTGATGTGCAATGTCACTTTAAGGAAGCATCTTTTTTGTGTTTTAAGGAAATCATTTCTTAAAAGAACTTTTCTCAGACTCTGTCTAGATGATTTTAGCCTTTCTGTTTAAGACATTAGACTATGAATTCTTCAAAAGGATGTACATAGCTTCTTTTTTGGTAGAATGGTAGAAGTGCAATAGCTTTTATTAGTATAACCCTACCACAGATCACAACTGCAAGCTCTTAAGAAAATGTAAAAACTCCCTGAAATCCCTGGAAAGAAACCCAAAACCAGCATAAATTGGAAGTGAATCAAAACTGGGAAGAAGGAAATGGAGCTGAGTGAGTGTTGCATTGATACAGCTTTTTGGCTAAAGGCATGCCCCAATCAGAAAGAGCAAGTTAGCTAAATCCTGAACAGAAACTCTTGCAGTGTACTGGTTTTAAGAACCAGAGGAAAGAGTTTGGAGCTACGATAGCAGATGGAAAGTGAGAGGGGAAATCAGGGAAAGGAGAAACTACACAGGGCAGAGCATCATATTTTGCACATAAACTCTGCAGAAAATCTTAGGATGACCTCTGCACTATGCATGCCTGGGGCATACTCCCAGCAGCCCATCTAAGGCTAAAAAGAACTGAACAAAGATTTTAGAAGTTACCCACTGCAGGACTGACACCATATGGATTTGAGTCCATCTAAATTAACTACTAATAAAATGGACAAATAAAATAAACACTCAGAGAAATAACAGAATCCAGTCTCTGCCATGTATTTTTTAAAAAAATGTCCAGGGTGTAATCCCAAATTACTCCATACATAATCAAGAGGAAACGCAGTTAAAGAAACTGATCCTGAAATGAACCAGATGTTAGAATTGGCTAGCAAGGATTTTAATGTAGCTACTGTAACTATGCTCAAGGGTAAAAAGTAAAATATTTTTGTGATGAATGGATATACAGAAAATCTCAGCAGAGAGATTGTAACTATGAAAAAGAACCAAATGGAAATTCTAGAAATTAGGAATAAAATATCTGAAACAAAATAAAATTCATTTGTATGGGCTTAACAAGATGTTAGGGTGGAAGAAGAGTCAGTGACTTGGAAGATAATCAAAGCTATGCAATCTAGAGAACAGAGAAAAAAATATTTTAAAAACTAGAATCTCAGTGATTGTGGGAATATATCAAAATGTAATGCATGTGGAGTTTTAGAAGGAGATGAGAGGCAGGAACAGGTAAAACCCAACATCTGAAGAAAGAATGTATAAAAATTACCCCATTTGACAGACTCAAAAACCTCAGGTATCCTATGTAGTATAAAGAGAGAAAAGACACCTTGAAAATATCACAATTCATTTGATAAAAACAAAAAATAAAGAGAATCTTGAAAGCATCCAGAGAAAAAAGACAGATTACATATATAAGAACAAAAATACGAATCACCGCTGACAGAAATGGTGTGGCCGGAAAACAGTGTAATGATATCTTTAAAAGTGTCAAATGAAAGCAACACACTGTAAACCTAAAATTCTATGTGAAACAAAAATAGCTTTCAGAAATAAAGATGACATAAAGGCATTTCACATGAACAAAAACCTTGGTGACTCTTCTCAAGTAGACTTGCCCTATGAGAAAAGCTAACAGAAGTTCCTCATGCAAAAGGGGAATGAGATCAGATAAAAATTCAGATTTAAATTTCCTTAAAGTAGTTATGATTGTTTAAAATGAAAATAATAGTATGCATAGTGTATTATGCAATAAACATGAAAATACCTAATAAATTACAGGAGGTAAAAGATCTTTAGGATTGCAGTTATTACATTTTATGAGAAGGGTTACTTAACTTTCAGCAGAAAAATTAAGGGTACATATTGCAGTCTTTAGGGCACCACCGAAATAATAAAATAAGGAGGTAAGCTAAAAAGCCAAGAGAAACATTAAAATGGAATTCTTAAAGCAATTTCAATTAACTCAAAAGTAGCAGGAGAGGAGCATGAAGGAAACACAAAACAAGTGGGACAAACAGAAAAGGTAAGGGTGAACTGAAAGCCCGAAATCCCTCCACATCAATAGGAAACGAAGGCAGAGATTGTCGGAATTACTTAAAAAGCGTGAAGTATTTGTTGTCTACATGAAAGATGCTTTGAATACAAAGATTCAAGTAGATACCCTCCAAATACAGAGACTCCTTTAAAGGCAGGGAAGATATACTATTATACCATGCAATATAAGCAGCATAAGAAATAAGAAGGTGGGCAGGGGGATGGGTGGGGGTGGGAGAGATTTTCCCACGAATGCAAGCATGGTTTAAAATTTGAAAATTAATCAATATATTCAACCTCACAAGAGAGCTAAACATGCAATCATTTTAATAGATGCAAAAAGTGTTTGATTAAATTCAACTTCCATTCATTACAGAACTCTTAGCAAATGAGGAACAGAAATAAATTTCCTCAATCCGATAAAGTGAATCAATGAAAAACATTATAATTGTCCTCATACTTAATTGTTTTTTTCCTATGTTCCAGAACAAGGCAAAGATATCCACTCCAACAAGTTCTATTCAATATTTCTAGGAAAATAAAGTAAAAACAAAAAAGAATTAAAGGGCATACAGATCAGAAAGAAGTAAAATTCTCTATTTGCAGGTAACATTTTTTTACATAGACAATCCTAATCAATGTATAAAATAATTACTTGAAGTACAAAGTGAATTTAGTAGCGTTATTATATATACTATCAATACACTAACACCAATTGTATTTTCATACTCTACGGCAGCAAACAACTAGTAAACAAAATTAATAAAAATTCCATGTATTAGAGTGTTAAGAAACAAATTACTATTTAGGAATACATTTAACAAAGGTAAGGACTGAATCACATATACCTTCATTTTCACGATGTTTAGCACAATGCCTAAAAAATGATATATTCGACATAATGTTTTGAAAAGCTAAAGAATGTTTGTCTGCTATAAAAAGATTCAAGTTAAAGTCTTTAAAATTCCTCAGCAAACTAATATGGGAACAGAAAGCCAAACACTGAATGTTCTCACTTGTAAGTTGGAGCTGAACGAGAACACAGGGACACAGGGAGGGGGACAGCACACCCTGGGGCTTGTTGGGGGTAGGTGGTGTCATTTATTATTGGCTAATAAAAGTATTAGCAAAAAATTGCTAATATTTTTCCTATTAGCAATAGGAAAAATAGCTAATGCATGCTGGGCTTAATACCTAAGTGATGGGTTGACAGGTGCAGCAAACCACCACGGCACATGTTTACCTATGTGACAAACCTGCACACGTACCCCAGAACTTAAAAATAAAAATGAAAACTTATGATATTCAATTCAGTGGAGAAAGAGACAGTAAAATAATCTTTTTCAAAAAAAAATTATGTTTTTTTTTTCCTTCATCTATCTGTCCAGGTTTAAGTGCAGCAGGGCTCAAACGATGGCACCCACGTGTCAGGGGCCTGGGTTCCTTTCCTTCTGCACTGGGACCTGTGCTGCTCTGGCACAAAGTCACCTCTGCTCACACACCATTTGCTGAAATTAATTAAATGGTCACATATAGCTGGGTGCGGAGGCTCAAGCCTGTAATCCCAGCACTTTGGGAGGCCGAGGCAGGTAGATCCTTGGTCTGGAACTCCTGAGGTCTGGAGTTCTAGACTAGCCTTACCAACAAAGTGAAACCCCATCTCTACTAAAAAATACAAAATTAGGGCATGGTGGCGATTCCTGTAATCCCAGCTACTCAGGAGGCTGAGGCAGGAGAATCCCTCAAGCCTGGGAGGTGGAGGTTGCAGTGAGCCAAGATCACACTGCTGCACTCCAGCCTGGATGAGAGAGTGAGACTCCATCTCAAAACATAAAAATAAAAATAAAAAATAAAATGGTCACACATAGCTGTAAGGAGGGCTAGGATTGCAGTGCTTACCCTGAAAAGCCATTGTGCTCTATTAAATTTCTATTCATATTAGATAATGGAGATTAAATATTAGAAAACAACTTGTTACTAACACACCATTTCTAACTGTCTGACAGATACAGTGAAGAGGAATTTTTTATGATTCTTAGAGCTAAAACACTTTGAGATCATTAATGAATTTAAAGCTGACTTCTACTAATCTACCCACCAGGATACAGGAAAACTGTTTAGCTGCTGTTTTTATTTACTTGACTCTGTACGAATAATCACTTCTAGTCGTCAAAACCCTAAAATATGAACGCATGAGACTCGCTGTTAAATGCAGAGCACTTAGAAAACGAAACACCAACACTGACCAGGATTTATGAATCACATGTTAAAACCAAAATTGTAGAATAAAGATTTATGCCTGATCAAGTTATAGATTTTAAGCATACTGACTCATAAATCAGTCACCTGAATCCCAAGGGCAGTAAAAGGATTTATAAATCAAAACCTCTTGAGGATTTATTAGCTAAATGTCTACAATGAGAATGCTTTGTTTATAAATTTCCTTTGACTTACAAAACTAAATTTCATAAACTCTACAGTCAGGGTCCATCTCTAGTGATACTTTTGAAGGGTATACGCTGATGCATCCTGCGGACACTGAAGAGATATTGACTAATACCATTATCTTTCCTCTGACATTATCAGAGGTATTAGACATTATCTCTGATAATGTCAGAGGAAAGATAATGGTATTAGTCATTATCTCTGATAATGTCAGAGGAAAAATAATGGTATTAAAATTCTTAAGCATTATTTAAATAAATTTTAAAGAATGATCTTATAAGAAAAAATAATATTTCTATGTTGATGTATTGTGACTATATAGGTTTAAATATTTAAATAATAAGATAGGTTGAGAGCGGTGGCTCACGCCTGTAATCCCAGCACTTTGGGAGGTGGAGGTGGAGCCTAGGAGTTCTGGACCAGCCCGGACAAAGAAACTGTGATTACACCACTGCACTCCAGCTGGGGCAACAGAGTGAGACCCTGTCTTTTTTTTTTTTCTTTTTTTTTTTAATTGCATTTTAGATTTTGGGGTACATGTGAAGAACATGCAAGATTGTTGCATAGGTACACACATGGCAGTGTGGTTTGCTGCCTTCTGTCCCCTCACCTGTATCTGTCATTTCTCCCCATGCTATCTCTTGAGACCCTGTCTTAACAACAACAACAAAAGAGTAAGATAAATTATTTGAGTATAAAATGACATGTAAAGGATAATTTACCTTAACACCCAAATAATTTCAGAGTAGGTTAAATGTTTCAGAACACATTAAATGACAAAATTTCTCTACTAGATATACCAGTCCCTTTAAAATTTCTAATTTGATAAATATATTAAATTTTTATTAAAATTATATAATGTATTTTATTACAAATGCAAAATGTTTGTGTTACTTTGAACTTTTATTTTTTAAGTTCAATTTTCTCATTTATCATTGCCTGTTTAGAGTCTCTGGATTTGCCTCCCACTTGGTAGAATGAAATTGTACAAATTCAGGTGGCTAACTTAGTCATTTTGTTCTGTTCTCTACTCAGATGTCACCTCCTCAGGGCTTCTTCTGCGTTCATCCCTGACCACCCAGTGGAAAGTAACATCCCCCTCACTCTATCCTTCAGGCCTCTTCATTTTCTTTTCTCATAAAAAGATAATAATAAGCAGCCCAAATGTTTAATTCCAAGGTGGCAAAGTTAATGAGTGCCGGCACAGGCAAACAGTTGCACTGTGTAAATGGTTTCTACCTCCCAGTTAGTAAGATGCTTATTCTTAATTAAATAAGATAATTTACGCTATCTACTTCTCAATAATTGAGAGATTAAACAGAAAATTTATACTAATTTAAATAAGCACATAAATATGGTGTTTTCTTGGGTGAGACATGGATCTTGCAGTTCAGATTGGTTATTAGAGATTTCTGAAGCAAAATAAATGAAGAAATCGTTTGTAACTTTCAAAACAAAATTCAAGTTCAGTAAATGTAACAGGAGAACTATGATCTGTTTAGTTGTAAATCTGGAGGAAAAAGTTATGGTAATATTTCTGTGATCTTTAATTCTCTTAAGATTTTCTCAAAATGCCGTTTAAAAAAAACAAAATAGAAGATGTAATTACATTACAAAGAGATCTTTCTATTATTGAGCCAGTTTGGTTACATTTATCCCTTTCTCTTCATGGTAACAGCCAATAATTATAATAATAACAATAACAAATGATTCTGCTATAATATGATGTATGAACTCCTGAAAACAACAAAACAAAAACAAAAGTTCTATAATATCATAAATTAAAGATAATATGAGTTATAGGAGAAACATATTTGAGGCAGACCAGTTAAAATCCATGCAACTTGTTAGTTGTGGATTTGCATTTCCAGAGTCAGTGGTGGGTTTGTATTTCCTCAAGTCTGAAGCCTGTAAAATTATGGGGACCCTCTTTAAGAAAATAGATTAACTGCCTGCCATAACTCATCAGGGTACATTCCTACACGCATTGCAATATGTTCTTGGTTGCAAATATTTTGAGCTCCTTTTCATGTGACTACAACTTTGTAGTATCTTTTTCCAAACAGAGAAGAGAAAGATAACATAGTATTTCCTCTAACATGATGGATTATAATTGGCTTTTGGGTATTCTTGGTTTAAAAAACTCTTTTAGCCTCACAGCATGTTAGTGGTGATGTGTAAATATAAAGAACTGTTAGCAAATTTGAGAAAAATTCTATTAGATTTCTTTCAAATACAAGTAGTAATATTGTATTTGGAAGAACTGGGCCACAGATGCTCTTCTGGCTTCTATTCTGAAACTTCGTTTCTTCATCACCACCTAGACACTTCCATTCTGCTTTAGCTACAGGAGTCACTTTGATCACACATTCATGTTGCTATATGACCTTGCTTTGCCTCTAGGAATCAGAATACTGAATGAGTTGGTGCAGTGGGCTGTTGATCATACTTGGGAGCTATTCCTATATTTGAATTGCCAGCAACAATTTAAGTATACATGGAAGTGATTATGACCCACCTATGTACTAAACGCAGACTAAATTTACTCACAATTCCACTTCCCCCAACTGGAACCCCCAAATGTTGCAGTCATTTTAAAGCCTCTAAGGAGAGAAAATTGAAGTCGAAACAGACCCCAGTTTTGAAAGAGATAAATCTAAGTATCATACTTTTGCAAGTCCCTCAAAATGCATGACCTAAGAGGGAATGCGCCCTCTTAGGTGTGAGGAAGGAGCCCACACAAGACAGGAACCCAAGAGAAAAAGCTTTATTAACGTCTCGATAGATTCTACTCTGCTTACAGCACCGCAGCAACAATAATGGATACGTCAGGAAATAACTTGTCCAGCTCAGGGAGGAAGTTCACTGTGGCTCGACGCTGCTTCGGAGGACATTTAAAAGGCACAAAAACAACCCAGTGGAAGTGCCAGCTTCCCAGCATCTAGACAATGAAGGCGGAAGTGGGCCCTGAGCACAGGAGGAAGGGCAACTTGCCAGAAGTCAAGAGCTGAGCAAGGTTGAAGGTGCATTTTTCTGGCTAGGGAGCCAGGGTGCGAGGACTCATTTTTATTTTTCTTAGAATCAAGCTCAGAGGGGTCCAGGCTGTGCAATGTTTCAGGCTCAGAAAGGGATCCCCTAAAACATGGTGTTTTGACACACTGAACTGAAGAAGCCTCAAGGATACTTTGACCTTCTCCCCACTCTTGTCTCTCAATCCCCTGTCTCTCCCCAAGCACAGGATGAAGCTGGTCCCTGAAGTTCCCTAATCTGGCTAAAGTCCAGACTCACCAAAGGGAAAAAAAAAAAAAACAAAACAATTACCTATGGTCCCCTCCCGTATTTTTCATTAACTGAAGTCACATGGGAAGAACAAAGACTGAAGTCTGTCAACACACCTGGAGAGACTTTTGTCACGAACCCATTGTCTGTTCTGTGGGCCCCAGAGACTTTGTCCCAGGCCATTGCATGTTCTTCAAGCCCATTTAATCTGCCTACAAACCATTTACCCTTCCCCTAAAACAATCTATACTTCCCCATCTCCCTTACTCCAGAAAAGAAGAGTATATAACCATCTGTACTGCAATGTGTGGTGGGGCAATCATTCTATGATTCTCTTCTATTTGCATTAATAATTTTGTATGCCATTTCTCCTATTAATGTGACTTTTGTCAGAAGATTTTCAACGAACCATCAGAGGGCAAAGGAAAAGCTTTTCCTGGTCCCTTGGAGCAGCATTCAGGCTAAGGGGTTTGTCCCTTCCAGCTGAAAGCTGTAATTCTATTTCCACTTTTTATTTTTCCTTTTTTGGCTCCATTGCCAAGGAAAACTCGTTTTCAATCAATACAACTTCCCTGTTATACTAATAGCATTCCCCGGTTTACCCATCATGTATGAGTAACGAAAACATACATTAGAGAAGAATAGAAGGTAGCTAAAAATTACTGAGTGCCAGCTGCTGTTCTAAGTGGTTTGTAAGTATTAACTCACTTAAACCTTGTAGCAACATATGGGGCAGATTCTACTGTTATCACTATTTTACATCTATGACATCACACTCTTTTATCACTTATCTTTGGCAGAGGCAAAGCTTTGTAAATTTGTTTGCGGTCTTACTGAGAACCCATGGGTCTCCCTTACCTATTAAATCACTTTGATCAAACAAAAATGAATTTTATAGCGTATTATTTTCAATATTTCTGAATATATTTACCATGGTAATTTAACATAATCCTTTACATAGGTCTATATAAGTGCTAAGAAGTTACAGTTTATGAAATGATGGTTTGATTATATCTCTTAATTGATAAATAAGATAATAGGAGTACACAATAAAATGTTTTTTTGGGGTAAGGTTTATTTATTTGTTAATTATTATTTTTTTTAGGAGAAAGGGTCTTGCTCTGTGCCCAGGATGGAGTGCAGTGGCATGAGCATGGCTCATTGCAGCCTCGAACTCCTGGGCTCGAGCAGTTCTCCTGCCTCAGCCTCCTGAGTAGCTGAGATCACAGGCGTGTGTCATCACATCTGGCTAATTTTTTCATTTTTTATAGAGATGAAGTCTTGCTGTGTTGTCCGGGTTGGTCTTAAAAACTTCTAGCCTCAAGCTATCCTCCCACATCAACATCCCAGAATGCTGGGATTACAGGCAGGAGCCACCAAGCCCAGCCGGTGTGGTTTACGTGACCCAAGGGTTATTTGTTCCAGAATCTCCTAGTGAGGGATAATTAATAATAACATAGATTTTCTACCCCCATCTTGCACCCGTTGAATCTGAATTTCTAGATTAGATTCTGGGAAAATATTATTTTCGGAAAGCACTTCTAGGTGATTTTAGTGCATACTAAAGTTTGAGAATCTCTAATTTAAACTAATTGAAATTCTGTGAAATCTCTACTTTTCACTGAATAGACATAATTAAGGTCTAGTGTTTACAACTGCAAGACATTTAAAAGCTTGAATGCGATTTAAGAAAGGAATACATATGATAAATATGTTTTTGTTCCTTGTATGCAAATATAGGCTTAAAAGTGTTGTTTGAAACAAATGATGCAGTAAAGGAAAAAAGAAAAAGAAACTACAAGTTTTGCAGATCTTTAAATCAGACCATTGACTGACTAACTGAAACACACAGGTGTTAGTCTTCCTAGAGGAATAGTCTGAAAAAGAGAGCAGGTTTTACTGGCTTAGGATAAATCGTTCCAGGATAAACTCTTTTCCTTCGTGTACTACTTTCTTCCTGTACCCAGAAAAAAAAATAAATTTTGGGGTTCTGCAGTTCTATGTGAGTACTCCCTTCTCATAAATATTTAGACTAAGGAGAAAAGAGCCAGGATCATTCTTATAAAAAGTTTAATGAATTTTTTAAAATGTATGAACATAGCTGGGAAGCCTGCCAGTGATTAAAGAGTGTTCATTTTAATATTACATTCTTTTCCCTTCCCAAATGCTTTCCCACACCTCACAGGACTGTATATTTCTCTTGATAAACCTAATTTAAATGAATTATTTTAGTCATTTTTATCACAAAATTTAATTATCAGCATTCTTAATTTTCTATTTCTGTGTCTTTGTTTTCATGTCATGTCACCTACAGGGGACACTCTATATGCTGTATATTAAATTAATATTTCTATCATGGTTGCAATGGGTATTTGATGCACTACAGAAAAGTAGAGTGTGGGCCAGATCCTCAAAGATCTCAAATTCTAATTGAGGTATTTATACATGTACAGGGACTGTCAAGTTTCTAAATGGTTTAGAATTACAGTGGAGTAAAGCTAAGTTTCTATGGTGTTATTTGTAATCCACTGACACAACTCATAAATAAAATTTAAAACGAGTAAGAAAAAAACGCAAATAGCTTCCTTTTACCCGGCATGTAAGTCAACATAAACAGATGGTTCTTTCTCCTTTCTCAGGTGACTTTTAAAAAATTACAGGCATACCTCATTTTATGGTGCTTCACTTTATTGACTTTCAAAGATATTATGTTACTTACGAATTGAGACCTGTGGCAACCCTTCACTGAGCGGGTCTACTGGCACAGTTTTTCCAACAGCATATGCTCACTTGGTGTTTCTATGTGACATTTTGGTAATTTTCATACTATTTCAAACTTTTAAATTATATCTCTTTTTCATGTTATCTGTTATGGTGATTGTGATCAGTGGTCTTTGATGATGTTACTATTGTAATTATTTTGGGGCACCACAAACTACACCTCTATAAGACAGTGAACTTAATTGATAAATGCTGTGTGTGTTGTGACTGCTCCACTGGCCAGCCATTCCCAATCTTTCTCTCTCCCCTCAGGCCTCCCTATTCCCTGAAACACAACAATATTGAAATTAGGCCAGTTAATAACTATACAATGGCCTCTAAGTGTTAAAATAAAAGGAAGTGTAAAATGTTTCTCACTTTAAATCAAAAGCTAGAAATGATTAAGCTTAGTGAGGAAGGCAAGTTGAAAGCTGAGACAAGCCAAAAGCTGACTCCTGCATCAGAGAGCCAAGTTGTGCAAGCAAAGGAAAAGTTCTTGAAGGGAATTAAAAGTGCTACTCCAGTGAACACATGAATGATAAGAAAGCAACAGTGATCTGGATAGAAGATCAAAGGAGCCACAACATTCCCTTAAGCAAAAGCCTAATCCGGAGCAAGGCCTCAACTCTCTGCAATTTTGTGAAGGTTGACAGAGGTAAGGAAACTGCAGGAAGAAAGTTAAATGCCACAAGAGTTGGTTCATGAGGTTTAAGGATAGAAGACACCTCCATAAAGAAACATACAACGTGAAACAGCAAATGCTGATGTAGAAACTGTGTCAAGTTTTCCAGAAGATCTAGCTCAGATCATTGATAAACGTGGCTACATTAAACAATATATTTTCAGTGTAGATGAAATAGACTTCTGTTGGAAGAAGATGCCATCTAGGACTTTCCTAGCTACAGCGAAAAAGTCAATGTCTGGCTTCAAAGCTTCAAAGGACAGGTTGACTCTCTTGTCCGAGGCTAATGTAGCTGCTGCCTTCAAGCTGAAGCCACTGCTCACTGAATATTCTGAAAATTTAAGGATCCTTAAGAACTGTGCTAAATCTACTCTGCCTATGCTCAACAAAGCCCATATGGCAGCATGTCTGTTTATAGTATGGTTTACTGAATATTTGAAGCCTATAACTGAGAAGTACTGCTCAGGAAGAAAGATGCTTTTCAAAATATTACTGCTCTTTGACAATGGATCTGGTCACCCAAGAGCTCCAATGGAGATGTTTAAGGAGATTATGCTGTTTTCATGTCTGCTAACACAAAATCCATTCTGTACTCCATGGATCACAGAGTAATTTTGACTTTCAAGTCTTTGTATATAAGAACTATATTTTGTAAGGCTATAACTGCTATCACATTCCTGTGATGGATCTGGGCAAAGTAAATTGAAAACCTAGAAATGACTCACCATTCTAGATGTCACTAAGAACACTGTAATTCATGGGAGGAGGTTAAGTTGTCAACATTAATAGAAGTTTGAAAGAAATTTATTCCAGCCCTCTTGGAGGACTTTGATGGGTTCAAGACTTTGGTAGAGGAAGTAACTCCAGGTATAGTGATAACATCAAGGGAACTAGAATTAACAGTGGAGACTGAAGATGTGACTGAATTGCTGCTGTCTTATAATAAAACTTGAAGAAATCAGGAGTTAATTCTTATGGATTAGCAAAAAAGTCATGTTGTGAGATGGAATCTACTCCTGGTGAAAATGCTATGAACACTGTGGGAATGACAACAAAGGATTTAGAATATTACATAAACTTAGCCGATAAAACAGCAGTAGGGTTTAGAAGGATTGATTCCAATTTTGAAAGAAGTTCTATGGTGGGTCAAATGCCACCAAAGAGCATTGCATGCTGTAGAGAAATCTTTCATGAAAGGAGGAGTCAATTGATGTAGCCGACTTCATTGTTGTCTTATTTTGAAAAACTTTCAAAGCCACCCCAATTTTCAGCAACCACCACCTTGATCAGTCAGCAGCCATTAGCATCAAAGCAAGACCCTCTTCCAGTAAAAAAATTACAACTTGCATACATTGTTGTTTTTAGCCATGATGCTACTGCACACTTAATAGACTACAGTATAAACAACTTTTATAAATACCAAGAAACCAAAAAAGTCATGTGACTTGCCTTGTTGCCGTATTTGGCTTATTTTGATGGTCCAGAATGGAACTTACAAAGTCTGCAAGGTGTAACTGCACTTTGTCAGCCACTCCTGCTTTCTTTTGGTCAATGTTTGCATGGCGACTCTTTTTCCATCTTTTTACTTAACTTACCTATTTCAGTAGAGTTGAAGTGAATAGCATTTATTTGAATCAGTTCAAAACAAAATCTGTTTGCTGTTTTTACTGCTATGTTTAGACCATTAATGTAATTATTGATACGTTTGAATTTAGGTCTGTCATTTTATGATTTACTTTCTGTTTGTTCTCTCTGTTTTTCATTCCTTTGATTCTCCTTTTCTTCCTTCATTTCAGTTATAAGAATATTTATTGGTATCCATTTTAGTTTATCTACTATGATTTTGGCTATCTTTCTCCACAGTTTTTTATTGTTGTTTTTAGTGAACGCTCTAGGGATTATAGAATATATACTTAATTTTTTATCATCACCTAGAATCAATTTTATATCATTTTAGCTGGAATATAGAAATCTTATCATCTTATAGATCCATTAACCTTTTCCCTCCTATGCTAGTCATGTTAGATATTACATCTAAACCATTGAATGTGCCATCATACAGTGTCATATATTTTGCATTAAATAGTCAATTGCATTTTAACAAACTCAGGAGGAGAAAAATAGGCTACTGTATTTACCAGCTAGTGCTGCTGGTTGGGCAGGACTTTGGTTTTCTTATCCTTCTTTTTCCTTTACGGTATTCCAAGTTTTCTCTGGTATAAACTCTTACATCAGGTCTGCTGAAATAATATTTTCTTAACTTTTCTTAATTTAAGAATGTCCTTATTTTATCTCTATTCTTGGAGAATATTTTTTACTGGATATAGAAGTTGACAATTCTATTCTTTGGCACTTAAAAAATAAGCCTTTTTCCTGATCTCAATGGTTTCTGATGAGAAAATGAAGTCATTCAAATCACAGCTCCCCTACAGGTAATGTATTATTTTTCTCCGGCTGCTTCCAATTTTTTTTTTCTTTAGCTTTTAACCAATTTGATTATGATATATCTGGGTGTGGATTTAATTGGGTTTAACCAGTTTGGAATTTCCTGAGTTTCTTAAATCTGTAAGTTATTTCTTTCACCAACCTTGGGATATTTTAGCCCCACACTCTTTCTCCTTTCTTCTGGGACTCTGATGGCATAGATGCTAGACCCTGTCTATATTATGCTTGCTTACTTAGCCAGAACTAGAGGACTTCTCCTGCAGCTCCATTTGTCCATGTTGGGAAGCCCATTTACATGTTTTGGACTGTGTTTAGTCCAGAGTCAGGTAAACAGAGGGAAAAAATTGGTAAACTCATAGGTAGTTGGGCAGTATTTCGAATTTTGGTCTTGTTCCCCAATCCACCTGCTAGAAGTTACTTCCCACAGTCCTGAAGTAGCTGCTTCATGCATTAGGTCCAGACTCCATAGTTGGGCTCAGTAGGAGACAGAACGGGGAGTTTGCTTTCTTCAAGTTATTCAGAACTGGAATCAACCCTCCCAACTAAATACAAGGAGACAAAAGCTATTTTACCATAAACACTAAGCAAAATATATAACATGTATATTAAGCTGGTGGTGTAAAGCCAACGGGCTGAATAAAAAGAAACTCATTTTAAAATTGAAAGACCTCAGCTGATCCTCACTATGATCAATGACTTTCTCTTTGGCATGCCATCTGGCACTTATTCGATTCCAGTGAAAATACATTCAATCTGGAGACTGTTGCAAATGTAGTTTGTGCACAGTATCATCAGAGGCAAGTTGTAGCCCTTTTTATTATTTTAAGTCTTACGAGCCTTGACTTAAATGGAGAGAACTGCTGATTAACGCAGTTTTTTAAAAGAGCTTAATCAGGGGAATTCTCAACGGTTACAACAAAGGCATGCTCAAGTCTATAAAGCACTATGATCACTCCGCCAAAAAAACTGGCAGTTAGAACACCGTTGTGTGCATTAATATTGACATATTATCAAAACAGATGAACCATTGGAATTACTTAATGAATCATTTTTTAAAGCAAATCACCCACTGATTTTTGATATTATATATGTGATGTTTTTCTATAAATCAGGCTTATATATTTTTATTTAGATTTGACTTCCTAGTTTCTGAGTGGGTTTCTTCCTCTAATTCACAAGTCACCGTAGGGTAACATGGCAGACTTGTATATCTAATGTACATGACTTTTCAGGCTGTATTATGCCTTTAGCAAACGCTGGGCAGCAGGACACCGCACTTAATTTGCTGCCTTTGCAGTTATCAGACTGCAATCACATTTGATTAAGAGAACCATTTATTTCACTCAAGGCCGAGAGTGCGCTCCTGGGGAGAGACAGGTGGTACTCTCCTGTTGATGAAGTCCAGACAGGCAGAGAGGGAGCCCTGTCACCAGAAGTGACACTCTGCAGCTCAGTCACGGACTTTCCAAATGACCTTGGAGAAATCATTTTGCTCCCCATTATGTTTTATTTATTCTAAAAATTATTATTATGATTCCTTTTGACCACTATGTTGCTCAGGCTGGACTCAAACTCGTGGACTCAAGCAATCTTCCCACCTCAGCCTTCCAAGTAGCTGGGATGACAGGCATGCATTTCCATGCCCGGCTTAAAACCTGGATGTTTTCAAAGCCCAGTGTTTTCAGTAATGACAGAAAAAATTTGTAAAGCCCTTCTAAGTGTTTTTATCTAAAAATATGTATATCAGAGGGGCAAGTTACTATTACCTCTTTACACATTAACAAACAGGCTCAGTGACATTAGGAGATCAAAGTTCACACAGCATCAGGAACCCAAGCCTGATTTTTCTGAATCCAAACATTTGTGCTCTTTCTCCTACAATTTCCTATCACTAAAACTACTGTTAATCAAGAATAGAATTACAAAGCACTGTTTCCTGTTTAATTCTACTTGGCAAAGGCCAAGAGGTTCCATTCACTTAATTAAAGAATGAATATTACTTGCAACCTCAAAGTAGAGTTTTCAGCATTTATTTGATAAACTTAAATTTTAATGTATTTCTATGTGCAATACTTCGGAAGCTGATCCTACATTATTCCAGATGTTTGTTAAAAAAAAATGTTGTATCCACACAGTAGAGTTGGCCATTTGCAACCACAAGTAGCTCTCATTTTTTGCAAAATGCAGCATAGAGAGATACAGTTTTGCTTATGTTTTTGACAGTGCGAATTTACACAGCAATATGCTTAAAGTAATTTGTCATGTTTTTTTTTTTTTTTTTCTGTTTCTGTCAGATTTGTGCAAAACCATGATTTTTTTAAATTACCTGTAGGGCCTTTTTCTTCCTCTCCTTTCTGTAACCATGAATATTGAAACTAAAAATTCTCTTTGTTTCTGAGACACAGAGAGTCACTATTGGCTAAATAGCTGAGGCTTTCACCCATAGCACTTTCAGATGGAATCCTATTACACTTTATGAGGTTATCATCGCTCTTTGAAATTTTCATTAGTTATGGGTGTGTGCATCCCAACATCCTGCAGTTTAGAGACAGCTGGGGGACCCTGTGTTCTGGTTGCAGCTGCCCCTCAGAATTCTTCCAATATAATGGAGTAAAAAATCACTGGATGTGTGTCAGTCTTCCTTCCTCAATTTTATCAATAAAACATTTTCTCTCCAAAAAATTATAAAAGTGAGTTGCACAGGAGCCTGTTGTCTTAACAGTCATAGGCTGGCAGATCATATTGCCTCATTCATAGAGCACATTTAACCCAGAAGCATGACGGGAGGTTAAATTATTATAATCAAATTGGCTTTTCAATTCTAGTCTCTCTCATCTGATTACAATTTATCATAAACAGTGTGATTAGAAAGTGGTGACTGATTCTATCATTCCTTTTACTCTGTAATGACACCTAATCTGTATTCTATGAAAAGATATTATGTGACACCAATAACACATTGAAATGATGGTTTGATTTTGCTGAGCAAATATTTTTCCAGATGATGCATAATAATTTAGAACCCACAAAATGTCAGGTTTTTCATGTTTCAACGAAGAATTGATCTGCATGTAAACGATCCATTCTGGATCCTTCAGTTTGTTAGGCCCCAGTGGCTTCAATAGTGAATTGGCAGACTGGCTCCTTCTCCTCTCAGATCTGGGGTGGGGAAGGGCAGACAGATAATTAAGGAACATAAATAATCTGATAAATAATAACAGAATAGTGTGTTAGTCTCGGCACTACTAGGAATAGATATCGAGACTAGGTAATTTATGAAGAAAAGAGGTTTAATTGACTCATGTTTCTGCAGGCTGTACAGGTAGCATGACTGAGGAGGCCTCAGAAAACTTTCAATTATGGCAGAAGGGGAACGGGAAGCAGGCTTGTCCTCACATGGCTGGAGCAGGAAAGAGCGTGAAGGTGGAGGGTCTAGGTACTTTTAAACAACCAGATCTCAGGAGGACTCGCTCACTATATTCACCCCGAGGATCCAATCACCTCCCACTAGGCCCCTCCTCCAACATTGGGGATTACAATTCGACATGAAATTTGGGTAGAGACACAAATCCAAACCATATCAACTAGAGAAAGGATAATGCAACAGCAGCATACAGCAGGGAATCAAATCCAGACATACTGGGTAAGAAAAGCTTCCCTCCAAAATACAGTGTTTAGATCTTCGTAAGGACAGCAATGAATCATTTGTACTCATCCCATCTTGAAGCCTTCTTCAAATCTTCAGGAGCCAATGAGGAGTGGCAGAAATAGGCCAAGTATGTCTCATTTTAGATGCCAGCTCCTCACATAGCAGCTATATGAAATGATTTTACTCTGAGCCTCATCCTTCTCATCTGAACAGACGGGAAAAATACGTAGGTCACAAAAACTGTTCTGAAGGTTAATTAACTTACAAGGTTTTAGTTTTAGTGACAGAGAATGCATTAAATAAATGATAGTTCTCTTTCTTCCAGCAATTCCTGCTGCCACCAAACACACCTTCTTTTATAATATTCAACTGTGATTTCTATCTAATTAAAGTAGCTTTTAAACCTAAATTATATGAACAGATACAAAGCAATCTAATGTGAACAACAATCCAAGTAAATAAAAATGGACTCTTGGGCCAGGCGCCATGGCTCATGCCTGTAATCCCAGCACTTTGGGAGGCGAAGGCAGGCAGATCACAAGGTCAAGAAATCAAGACCATCTTGGCCAACATGGTGAAACCCCATCTCTACTAAAAATACAAAAATTAGCTGGGCATGGTGGTGCCCACCTGTAGTCCCAGCTCCTCAGGAGGCTGAAGCAGGAGAATCCTTTGAACCCGGAAGGTGGAGGTTGCAGGGAGCCGAGACTGCGCCACTGCACTCCAGCCTGGGAGACAGAGTGAGACTCTGTCTTAAAAAAAAAAAAAAAAAAAAAAAAAAAAAAAAAAAAAAAACTCACATAGACTGCTCTGCTATGGTAACATATTCAATTCACAATGAATGGAATATCACAAATCCTATGCTTTGTATAACATAAAACACGACAAGCAAATAGCAGAAAATAAAGGCATTCATTGTCCCCACTACAACAAGGAGTGTATTCAGGTTGATTAGTGAAGGACAGATCAGTTTTGATAGAGGTGAGAAGGGCTAAAATAACATCCAAATGTAAAGAGAGGAGAAATCACCATGTATTCCTGAATCTGCTTGAGGCTCTGTTGTTGGTTTACTGTTCTATTTCTTATACCTCATTTTGGAATATCTCATTTATTCCCACACACATTTCGACCCCAGCATCTCCAAGCTTTTCACTCCCAGACCTATATGTGATGCTTCATGCTCTCTACTGAGCTACCGAATGGAACATTCCACCAACTGAGGCTCACTGAATTTGGTTCATACCCTAGAGGCTTTTCCTCATTTAATGTACTAAAAATGGAATTCATTTCCCTTTCCGAACCATCCTGAATATTCCCCATTAGTTCCCGGCACACCATCCATCCTCTTATCCAAAGCAGAAACTTCAGAATTAATTCAGACATGTTCCTCTCATTTAGTCCCAATCCTTAGCCACACATCCCATCAGTCCTCAAATACTCATCTCTTCTGTCCTTTTATCCTGTAGCACAAGACACTGTCAAATAGCATGAACCCTTGCTCCCCAAGTGTACTGGGAAGTTAGGTAGTGGCAGGAATGCCTGGGAATTGGTTACAAGTGCAGAATCTCAGGCCCTATCCAGACCGACGAAATCCGAATCGGCATGTTAACAAGGTGTCCGGCTGACTCCATGGCAACTATCATCAAAGTTTTCCACTGCCTTTTTTTAATTATAAGAATTTTCAAACATATAAGAATTATAGATAATAAAACATCCACATACCACTACCCAGATTTGTTCCATGTTAATAATTATACTTTCCTGAAATATTTAATTTAAAACTTTTTTTTTGAGATGGGGTCTTGCTGTGTTGTCCAGGCTGGTCTCACATTCCTGTGCACAAGTGATCCTCCCACCTTAGCCTCCCGAGTAGCTGTAATCCTCCTACCTTAGCCTCCTGAGGAGAGGCACTCCACCCTGACTGAACAATGAAATATCAGAGTTGAAGGCCACATCCCCACACTCATCCCTAGGGTGACCCATGTGTCTCAGTTTGCCCAGTACCATAGATTGCTGCATTGAAAGTCTTGCATCCCTGGAAACTTCTCAGTCCTGGGCAATCCCTAAATTCATGAGTACTCGTCTCTTCCTCACATATTTACATATTCATGACATATGCCTGTTTTCACAAATAATACAGAATTGTTTTATGTGTTTAACTTTATGCAAATAGCATCACGTTGTACACATTGCTCTTCAGTTAGTCCTTCATACAGCATTATTAGTTTTGAGATTTACTCATTTTTTAATGGTATGTTAATATGAATCAAGTTGCTTTAAGTGCTGTTTCCTTTGCATGAATACACTCTATCCACTGTCTTCTGATGGAGGTGTGGGTTGCCTCCAGTGTTTTGTTAGTTTTTAAATAATATGCCAACCAACAGTATAAATGTCTCCTTGTGCACATTTGGAAATTTCCTAGGGAAGATATCTAGAAAAGGCGTTACTGCTAAATCCTAAAGGATATCTATTTTCAGCTTTACTACATGGGGTCTGATTGCTCTCAAAGTGGAGCAATTCATGTTCTCCCATCAACAATGTGAGAGCCCTTTTATCTTTGCTCACGTTGCTTGGAACTATCAGACTTATGAAATATTGCAAGTCCGATGGGTGTGAGATGGTATTTCAGTGTTTTAAGTTGTTTTTGCCTGCTTTAGTTAGCCAGGTGGAACATCTTTCACTGTTTAATGGACCATCAAGTTTTCTGCTCTAAGCCTTTTTTTGTGTGCACACACATTGCTCATTATCTTACTGACGTATTCTGGATACTAATCTTTTATGAATCATATGAACTGCAAATACCTTCTCCAAGTGAGGGTTTGCCTTATATTTTTATCTAGAAATTCCTTTGTTCTCTATATTAAAATTGTTTTAAATTGAGATATAATTCACATCTCATAAACTCACCATTTTAAAGTGCAGAGTTCAGCATTTTTTAGTAATCTTTTCCTTTTTGTTTTTCAATATTTTATTTTAGACATTTCTATCCTGATACCATAATGCTATTCTCCTCCTATTAAAAACATAAATGTTTTCTTTTTGTTTTTATGTATTTATTCTGATAAGAGTGGACTTTTGATTGTGGAGTGATGAATTGATCTCAATGTTTATCCATATAGATCTTAGTTGTTTTAGCAACACTTGTTGCATAATCTATCCACCTTCACTAGTTTGTAATGCCATTTCTATTATCTATCAAGTTCCCATATATACATCAGTCAATTTCTAAGCTCCATATTCTTTTGGTTTGTCTGTGAACCAATATCACACAATTTATTTTTTATCACTTTATAATAAATCTTGATGTCTGTAAGGCATATCTTCTGACCTTGTTCTTTTTCATAACTCTTTTCTCATTCCACGCCCTTTACTGTCCCACATAAATTTTAGGCCTGTTCTTTCAAATTCAACAAAAATGGTCCTGTGGATTTTGATTGGAATTGCACTGAATTTACAGACAGTTCAGGAAGAACTGCCATATTCAAATACCAACATCTTTATAATACTTGCATCCACAATTTGATGTCTCTTAATTTCGTTAGGTCTCTCTTTATCCCTTGTAATTTTTACATGGTTATAATACTTCCTAAGTGCATATATTATTACTGGATTGCTTACTGGATATATTATAGTTTTAAATATTGTATTTTAGATTTATTATGCACATATCTATTCCGTTTTCTTATTGAGTGTTGCTGGTATATAGGAATTAACTACTTTTGTACACTGATCTTATATCCTGCAATTTGGGTGAATTCCGTTTTTGCTTTTTTTTTTTTTTTTTTTGAGACAGAGTGTTGCTCTTGTTACCCAGGCTGGAGTGCAATGGCACGATCTCGGCTCACCGCAACCTCCGCCTCCTGGGTTCAGGCAATTCTCCTGCCTCAGCCTCCTGAGCAGCTGGGATTACAGGCACGCGCCACCATGCCCAGCTAATTTTTTGTATTTTTAGTACAGACGGGGTTTCACCACGTTGACCAGGATGGTCTCGATCTCTCGACCTCGTGATCCACCCGCCTCGGCCTCCCAAAGTGCTGGGATTACAGGCTTGAGCCACCGCGCTCGGCTTTTTTTTTTATAGTCTGAAGAATACTGACAATCATCTCATTTGTAAATGAGAGCAATTTACTTTCTTCCTTTCCAATTTTTATTACCTTTTAAAAATTTTGTCTTGCTGACTGCACTAGCCAGGATTTCCAGTACAATGCTGACGAGAAGTGGTAGAAGGCACTAGTTTGTCTTATTTTTGCCTTTAAAGGGAAGGGTTATACCAACATACCATTGACTACGGTGCCTGAGATAGGGTAGTAGTTTTTGAAAAATATATTTATTAGGTTAAGTATTTTTCTTCTATATCCATAGTTTGCTAAGCGTTTTAACCCTGAGTGATGATTTTAATTGCTTTTCCTTTTAAAACTGATCTTAGAATTACTCTTCTTTAAGAAACCTTCCCAGCACTCTAAAGTTGGAATAAAAGCTCCTCGTCTTTGATCCCACTGGATTTTGTGCTTCCTGCAGCAAGTTCAATTATCTGCTGATGTGTCTGCGCTCCTCGGTAGCTTCTGAGCAAGTCAAGGGCAGGAAGCTCATGTTTCATTCATAGCTATATCCTCCAGAACCTGATGCAGATCACTAAAAACTGTACATAGCTATAAAACAAATTGTCAAAAATATGCTCAGGAAACTTTATTTTTCCTTCCTAACACCCAATTCTGTTTCTGACAATTAGACTTAATTTACAAAGAAATAATGATAGAAAAGTTTTAGCTATCTACATATTTATATTTGTTTTTAATACAACAACTCACAGAATGCAAATATACATCTGAAAAATCACTGACTTCCTTCTTATAGCAAACATAAGTTGTTGCTACATTTCAAATCAAATTCATATGTAGTTTCAAATCATATTAGTTATTTACCTTTGTGTTATTATTAAAACAAAAATAAGATTCCCACATATTTTGATTTGTTCAGTATGTACTTTCTAAAGGTTTTTTCATATCTCAGTACTAAGATTATTTTAATTAATTCAAATGATTTTTTTAACCAGTGCCAAAGGTCTTTTTAAATGCATTATGTTTGTCAGTATCTAAATACCCTCACCTGTTTAATATAGAACACTAAGCTACTTAATGATCATAGGACCTCAAATGCCATTTAAAAATATGAAACCTTTATCTTTTAACTGAGTTTTGCTTTCATGCATAGCATGGCTCAGAAATCACAGTTGTGATATTTATTAGCTGTCTTTGCAAAACTGTGGGTAATACATCTTTCACATTTCATTGAGAAGAAAAAAACTTAATCTCACCAGGGTCTCCATTATTAGTTCTCCCTCTTGATTTTTTTTTTCCCATGGGGATTTTATGTTGGCCAGATGGGACTCTGAAGAATCCACAGACCAATTGGTATTTTACAGTGGCAAAGTGGAAAAGCAAAATCTATTTTTGAGTTAGGAAATTAAATTAAATTAAATGTCATCTAGCTCCCTATATCAAAACGAGTCACTATTTTGTTCATATTCAATATTGTATAATTATTCTCTTACAAAGAGAATACCTTCATTTTCCTCAACTTTACTTCAGTTCTGTGTTTCTCTTGTTCCACTAGATAATAGTCATTAGCTATCCAATTGCACCCTTGATTCCCCTGAATTCTACCAATACTAAAGAGTATTCTATAAACCACGTTTTTACGCTGGATCTACTTTCTGGGGAATGCCAATTAAATTTCATTAACAGCAAAAAATTAAACATCCCTTTCCATATTCATCACAGAATATCTATCTTCCATGGAGCAGAGTTGCTGAATGAAATGTTTGAGAATCAATCTGGTGGGAAATTACTTATTTCTCAAATTGACCCAGTTCTCCTTTTTAAATATTCAGAGGCTTCTATCTTCAGGTAGTTGCCCTCATGGTCAGAAATCTCTTAAATGGAGAAATAATTATAAGGTAACATAGTTTGTCATAAATGGTTTCAAATAGTGTAACATCTCAAAGTGTACATTCCACGTTTCATCTATGGAGTAAATAAAAAGAAGTTTCATTCGGAGCCTCCTCATCTTTGTCTATTGTCTTAATGATGTCTAAGAATGTGCCTGTTCTCTATAAAACCAGATATCTGATTTCCAGAAAAGTACTGAATTATTTTGTTTTAGTTCTGCTAGGCAGGACCAATAAAAGTACGTCCTTCAAGAATCTATCTTTTGCCTGACCCACTTATTCCTACATTCTATATTCAAAGTTTACCCCTTCCCCATCTAGCCACACTGAACAATAGGGACTTTCTCAACTGGAGCATTTCCTTTCTTACATCTTTGACTTTGTATGCAAGAGTCTGTCTAAAAGGCATGTTCCTTTTCTTCACTATTTATGTAAATATCCACTTTTCCTTCAAAACTCTGATCAGATTCCATGTTTATGATGTGTTCCTTAAATATCTCCTCCTAAACACACACACACACTCTCTCTCTCTCTCTCTCTCACACACACACACACACACACACACACACGGACAGACTTAGCTTTCCAGTCCTCCAATAATACTTCAAAGATTAGCTCTTCGAATTAGAATTATTTGTCTACGTTCTCTTTTCTTATCAGATTTTGAGGTCTTGGACTTCCAAGAGGACTCTGACTTCCTTTTCATCTTTGGATCCCAGGACCTAGGCCAGCACTGCCATGGTAACAGGCACACAACATGCATTTGTAAATAATTAAATGACTGAATATGCTGAATGCTGTAAAAATTATTCTTAAATTCTGGATAACACTAATTCTCCTATACTGAAGTCAGTATCTGTGACTATAATGACCAGAAGTAGATATGTTATCTTTTAAGTTTAATTTTCAAAGTTTTTCATAGGACAGAAGTAAATCTTAAAATTCCTAACAGCAGTAAGAAAGAAAAATGGCACCTGAATTTATTTGCCAAAATTAACTCATATTTAAAATAGAACGCATTTTAAAAAAATGAGAGTGTGGGATGCAGTGGCTCTCGCCTGTAATCCCAGCACTTCGGGAAGCCGAAATGGGCAGATCACTTGAGGCTAGGAGTTCAACACCAGCCTGGGCAACATGGTGAAAACCTCTTTCTACTAAAACTACAAAAATTAGCCTGCATGGTGGCACCTGCCTATAATCCTGGCTGCTTGGGTGGTTGAGGCATGAGAATCGCTTAAACCCAGGAGGCAGAGGGTGCAGTGAACTGAGATTGTGCCACTGCACTCCAGCCTGGGTGACAGAATGTGACTCTGTCTCAAAAAATGAAATAAATAAATAAATAAATAATAAACAAGGAGAGCAAACTGAGTAAAATAAGACTTTTCAACTAAATTACCTCCTGTGACTGCTTTATAAACAAATCTTAATGGCAGCTTGCAAAAGAGCAAGGGCAATTGAAGTTAACAGAATTAAGGGCTAAACAGCAACTCTGATTATTTCAGTAGGTGACTAGCGGAAGGACTGAGCAAGGACAGTCAAAAGGCCCTAACCCAAACAATTTACAAACACTCTAAAATGCCCAAATTATATTTTGCTCTTTTAGCTCATTTTAAACTGAGCAAATATTTTGATTGTAAAAACAAACAAAAAATAAACCAAATTATAAAAATATTCACTTAAGTTACCTAACATTTCAACGTGTGATTCCTTTCTTCCTTATTACTTTTCTAATAACTGCAAGGGTTTAACTTTTTGTTACAACAATTAAAATGATCACTAAGAATGTGCCTGAATGCTTAAAAAGAGGAAGCATCGTTACGAATTTCAAAACAGAATTATTTGAAAACGTGTATGAAGGAACCCTTGTGAGCATTCTTGGAATTAACTTTTTTCCTACCTACTGTATACCCAACCACCAATTTAAAAAAAAGAAAAACACACTTTGGGTGGAGCAAAGAACTCTTTTCAAATGTTAAACAATAACTGGAAATCCTGAAAATGTATTCTCTTGTATCCAGTGGGAAAACACTTTAAAGTCTCCCTGCCCCACCTTTCTTTTTGCTAAGAATTGTTTAGCATGAGATATGCTCAGTGGTTTCTAATTTGAACAGAAACTTCAGTTATAACTGCCTGAAATATAATGCCATCTGTGTTAATTTTCCCTTCTGAAACACGATTTTTTTTCCCCCAAACATACCAAGTACCTGGTCCTAATAACCTAGATCAATGTATCAACTCACCTAATTCTTCACTTTAACCAGTGGTGAAATTAAACATATAGCATACAAACATAGAATATAAAAATGTGAACTTCACTGCAAATGTAAATCATAACAAGTCCATCTATAAATTCAAATATTTAAAAATATTCTGATTAATAAGTGATTATGAGTTACATGTATTTACCAGGGTGGAGGTAGCTATGGAGTGAGAAAGAAGGCACAACACACTCCACGATATAGTTGGTGAACTGAGAGACAGGCCGAGAGCCAGATGACCAAAGAATCCCAGAATCACTTTCCCTTCACATTCTCCAAACCTATACTTACACCTCTACCGGGGACAGCAGCATCTGGCATGTGGAGATCGTTTGAGAACAAAATTTAAATTTATTAATGATATATTTTAAGTTGCGTTAAATACTGTGAAGTAATATACCACTGTAAACATCATTATATATTTATATTTGAGCTGATGAGTTCCCGTAAAAAATCACCCTGACAGTTTTCTAATGTAAGAAGTGGGCTTAATCTCTTTTCTACCAAACTACCCATGAAGAAAAATATAAATATTTTTAGAGCTTATTTGAATTTCAAAGAAGGCTTAAATTCCATACATGATTTTTTATTGTAGGTTGACATTTCTTTCACATCTATAATAGTGTTCAAGAGTATCCCAAAGTATAATTTTTTTTTTTTTCGGAGTCATGGTCTCTACTATCAGCCCCAACACTGATTCTAGAAAGTTTACGTGGTGCCAGGTTTTCTATTCTCTGGAAATGGAGAATGTGTCATAAGCCGTCTCATTGGACATGTCCCTAAAATAGCCGGGCACATATGACTTAGCGCCTAATGTTTCCTGTTTCCTATCGAGCCTTTGTAGGCAGGAGTTAAACAGAACTGTTTGGGAACAGAACATTTCCCAAATTATCATGATACGGACTTGAAAAACAAAACAGGAGACAGAGCCACAACTGCTGCTATCTGAAAGTCATGGGAATTTTGACTCAATAAATTCTTAAGTTTCTCATTCTCAACCTTTCATTTCTCAGCTGTGGGTTCCTCTCTTGAGAAACTGACAAGTGCAAACTTTTCCAGACATACAACCCTGGAGGCAGGTCCAGCTTCTCCATTTTCCTTTGTCCAGAAACAGCTCTAAAATAAATTCCTAATTTGTTGCAAGGACAGGCTTAACACAGCAAGGAAATGCTTCACAGTCCACTTGTGTCTATTTTGTTTGTGTTTGTGTGCCTTGTTCCCGCTTTGTGTTACTCATACCTAGCTTTCCTGAGACTCTAAACTTGTTTCCTGAAGTTGCCGTATATGTATTATGTGAGAACTGACAGTTCATGTATCAACTGCTTTTTATTCGAAACCTCAATTTTCCCTGACATCCACTGGATGTATTAAATTAAACATGATAGCAAAATAAACTGGCTATAATTAAACGGCAAATTTTAACTTGCAAATCTTTCAACAAAACAGACAAAACCATATGACTGATGATGTTATAACATTATCAATGAAATGATGTCTACTTAAAATATTATTAGACAAGGTAAAACAATAAAAGAATAACTCTTTTTAGTTCCTTTATAATGAAGGCAATTTATTTTGTATATTATTTTGCATATTTTGTCAAATAACATAGCCCATTAGACAGCTATGTGTTAATATCTCCAGTAAAGACTTCATGTCGATAACCAGTCTTGAAATCTCTTGCCCTTGCCCACAACTATCACTTAGTACCTTTAAAAACATAACTGGACAAGTGGACAAGAGGAAGAGCATCGGTATTGCCAAATTTGACTAATACTCACGAGAGAATATTCCCAATATAAGCGTAGTAGGAGCAACAGTAGGGCGTGGTTCCATCACAGCAGTAAGACCTGCAATCTTTGCCACACTGAGCAAGGCAATCATCTACAAAACAAAAACCACGTGTGAGCAGTTATGGTTGTAAAACAACAGTTTCAGGAAAAATTATTCTATTTCACATCTTAATCAGCCAGTGACCACTCTTTAGTGGTTTTAAATCTTCATTTTCATCCTCAGGATTCGAAAACATTTGTAAGGATCTAAACCAGCCTCTCTTCCCCATTAGACTCTCAGCTGTAAAGACATAGACAATTCTTGAATCTTCTACACCAAGCACCATAATTGCTAGTCAGGGTTAGTTGAATGGGATAATGAAGGAAGGACTGAACAACGAAACTACTCAGTCATTGGATTTGTCCATAGAGTTTTATAATAATTTTTAAATGATAAAATCTTAATTAGGAGCAGTGGCTCGTGCCTGTAATCCCAGCACTTTGGGAGGCCAAGGCAGGTGGATCACTTGAGGTCAGGAGTTTGAGACCAGCTTGGCCAACATGGTAAAACCCTGTCTCTCCTGAAAATACAAAAATTAGCTGGGTATGGTGGTGCACACCTGTAATCCCAGCTACTCAGGAGGCTGAGGCAGGAGAATTGCTTGAACCCAGGAGATGGAGTGAGCTGAGATTATGCCACTGCACTCCAGCCTGGGAAACAAAACAAAACAAAACAAAAAAATCAAAAATTCTTCTAACTTTAGGGTATTATATTCTCAACTAACCTCAATAGAAAGGTTTAGTTGCATGGATAATACCAAAAAGGAATAATTTCGAAATGATGAATATTTTCCATGATAGTGCATCACATGCTTTTCTTTTTGTGCCATGTTTTTACCTTCATAATTACAGTTTGCATACATATGGTAACACAATGAGTCTGCATCCTCTAAATTCATTTGAATTAAAAGATGATTGGTTATAGGAAGAAATCCCCATAGACAATTATTTTGTAAATAATTAAGGGTTTACTTAATGTCAGATTGAGAAATCAATAAGGTATAAAACAGTACTATGTAAAGGGGAGTTATTTTCTGAATAAAGGATCAGCAATTACTATTTTTTCCATATAATTTTCAGCAAGAAAAATTATACTAAAAATGTTGGATAAAAATTACTCAAGCTTTGGAGTATTCTTTATTCCACCTAAATGATTTATGTTTAACATGCTAAGGTTGTCACTCAGTCATATAAATTTTGATGAATATATAAGTTTCAGATACATGATTAGGAAAACATTAAGTACAGTCTGAAAATTTAGGTTGTACATTTAAGAATCACAAAATAATCAATTTCCAACTCAATTCCTAAAGGTAATATTATTATATAAATCATATAAAACTTTTGCTTCCCTGTCAAAGCTGTAACATTAAAAGTACAAAATATATTTATGTCTACATGTCTATGTAATTGATTTATCCAGAAAGGAAATGTTACATTGCCTTTAAATCACTTCCCTGCTAAGACGATTCTTTACAAAGAGATGTGATTAAAAGGCAGCCAAGTTCAGTCACCATTAACAATTATGCATGGCTTTTGTGGAACAAATGGAAAAGTTCATATTTTCTTCCCCTCAATTTTATTTTTACATTATAGCTTGGCAAACACGACCCTTGAGGTTTACCTCTGGACTGTGGTAATAAGGAATGAAAGAGAAAAATAATTACCTTTGTGAGATTCAATAAGTTCTTAAGTCCACTTTTAAAATTTGAAGACAGAAACACAATCTAATGATTTAGATACAAGGGAGAAGCCAATATATTGACAATAAATGCCTTTTGCAGAGTATGACAGACTTCTAAAGGCTATTTAATTTATAGTTTTCTTGGTGAATTTCCATAGCTCTCATTTTTAGTGCTGTTTAATTTATTCAAGTATTTAGACTGGTCAGTTATACAAAGGGCTTAGCAGGGATGTTTTGCTTCGTGTTCTTAAAAGCCATTCAATGCACACCCACAGCCATCTGATCTTTGACAAAGTCAGCAAACATAAGTAATGAGGAAAGGACTCCCTGTTCAATAAATGGTGCTGGGATAACCAGTTAGCCATAAGCAGAAGAATGAAACTGGACCCATATCTTTTACTGTATACAAAAATTAACTCAAAATAGATTAAAGATGTAAATGAAACACTTCAGATGATAAGACTCCTAGAAGAAAATCTAGGAAACACCCTCCCTGACATCAGCCTTGGGAAGGAATTTATAACTAAGTCCTCAAAGCAATTGCAACAAAAGCAATTGACAAGCAGAATTTAATTAATCTAAAGAGCTTCTGCACAGAAAAATAAACTATCAACAGAGTAAACAGGCCATCTACGGAATGGGAGGAAATATTTGTAAACTATACATCTGACAAAAGCCTAATACCCAGAATCCATAAGGAACTTAAATAATTGAACAAGCAAAAACCAAATAATACCACTAGAAAATGGGCAAAAGATATTAACAAGACACTTTGCAAAAGAAGACATACAAGCAGCCAACTAACACAACAAAAAAATGTTCAACAAGTCACCAATCATCAGAGAAGTGCAAATCAAAACCACAGTGAGATACCACTTCACACCAGAGGATATGGTTGACAAGTAAAAAACAACAACAACAAAAACCAGATACTAGTGAGCCTGTGGATAAAGGAAATACTTATACACTGTGAGTGGAAATTAGTTCTGCCACTGTGGAAAGCAGTTTGGAGATTTCTCAGAGCTTTAATCAAAACTACCATTTGACTTGGTAATCCCATTGCTGAGCTATATATCCAAAAGGAAATAAATCATTCTAACAAAAAGACAAGTGCATTTGTATATTCATCACAGCACTATTCAAAATAGCAAAGACACTGATTCATCCTAAGTGTCCATCAATAGCAGACCCAGTAAAGACAATTGGTACATATACATCGTGGAATACTATGCAGCCAGAAAAAAAAAAAAAACTAATGAAATCATGTCCTTTGCAGCAATATGGATGCAGATGGAGGCCATAATCCTACACAAATTAATGCAGGAACAGAAAACCAAATATCGCATGTTCTCACTTATAAGTGAGAGCCAAACATCAGCTAATCACGGACATCAAGACGGCAACAATAGACACTGGAACTACTAGAGGGAGTCAGAAAGGGAATGGGGAGGGGTTGAAAAACTATTGGGTACTATGTTCAATACCTGGGTGATGGAATCAATTATACCTCAAACCTCAGCATCACACAATATACCCATGAATAAATCTGCACATGTATTCCCTGAGTTTAAAATTAAAGAAGTTGAAATTATTTTACAAAAAATAAAAGCCATTCTGACTGTGAGAGAGCTAATGTCCTCACTATTCTGTCAAGAGTAGGACAACCTATGTCTAAGTTACTTCATGGGTGCCTTTTGAACCATGTCCAGGACAGTGACATCTTATTAAACTCTCCATGAATATCAAAAATTCAATTACTACAATTTTATTTCAGTGACTACCCTAATGGGTGTTATCAAAATATTTTGAGCCAATGTTACAGGAAACCAAGCCCCAAATCTTGTAGCCCAGAAGCTGGATTATACCTGCAGCAAACCTCTGGATCTTTTTACACATTGGTCATTGTTTTTATGGCATCTTCCAGTGCTCTTGTCTACTTCCCAGAATTAAACTGCCCCAAAGAGGAGATTTAACAGAATGACAAACACATTCACAATCACAGCCTCTCCAAAATGAAATTTCAACCATACCGCAAAGCCTTTTTTATGTTAATTGCTTTCTCTGGGTTACTTGAGAATAATTTGACACAGATCAGTGTTCCTGCCATACAGTAGTTTTTTTCTCACTGGATAAACAATAGATCATTCCAGTTTGTCCCAGAAGATAAATAATATTACTTCTAATGTCCAAGTTAGTGTCCCTGAAAATCAGCCAAACTTTCTTCAATGACTTTTTCCTGAAAGGTACAGTCTGGAAGAAGGTTCCTTAACTCACTCTGCCTCCCACCTTAAGCAATCTGCAGAACAGGAAAAGCAGTATCTGGCTTGAAGCACTTGCCTAGAAATGGCCCTTGCAAGCTATAGCTAAGATAAGCGAGGAAGGAAAGGGAGGGGACAGAGTTACTGGCTGAGGTCTGGAAGGTAAAACCTTGACCAAATCCTGCCTTTGTAGCCTGCAGTGGGAGTCAGACAATAATATCCACCTTCACTGGGTCTCCTTCTAAAAGTAACTCTATGGTACAACATTATGCTTCAGGTATAGAAACCTTTTTCGTATTTGTTTAGCCAAATGAAATGTGAATCGAATGCATCTGCTTTGGGGAAAATAATTTGGATTATGAGCAGTGCATGTACTTAGATTTTTTTTCCCATAAAGCTGGCAATTCATTTAATACTATAATGTATTTTGATTTTAGTGGTGTTCCAGCATCTAACCTCAACACACTTCCTTCCAGCCAATCTCTTAGTTCCAACCAAACTGAAATATCCTTTGTTGAATGTACAGATCTTGATTTTTGCCTTTGTTCACACTACATCCTACTATATCCTACTCCATCTTGCTTAGTCCAGGGTTTCTCTATTTTTCAAAGGTCTAGTTCCTTCAAGTCTTCCTCAATTCAGTTTTCCTGAGCAAATATTGATTGATCTTTTTGCTGAACAAAATAAACATTGTTCTCATGAAGCTTACTCGTTTAAGCCAGCAATAAGGTCTTCTTCTTTGAACGTCTATGGTGCCTGATTTTACCTCTCCTATAACACAACCTTTTATACCTTAAATTAATTTATGATCATACCGTACTTCCCAGAGAAGACTGATAAGAACATGACCTCTTATGACTCAACGTAGCTCACTGAATAAGTAATAGTTGAATGAATATGAAAAGCATAAAAAGCCCTCTGAATAAGAAGTCCAGGAATTGAAACCAAAGAGCTTATTAGCTAAACAGTTCTTAGCAGATATAACAAGTCAACTTATCACTAGCTTACAGCTACTTGGTAGCTTTCTAGAGAGGGATTTCAAAGAAGAAAAATGAATGGACTGAAAACTTTCTAAACTAACCATCCTTGTGGCTGGTCGGCTTCACTGAGGAGTTGAACACTAGGAGTTGGAGTACTAGGACAACAGGAAGAAGGGAGAGATGTGTGAAGCAGAAGCTTTCAGTTTACCACAGGGAATATAATAAAGAAACAAACAAAATTGTGCTTCAGTGGAGTGGTTTGAGTATGTGAGTGAAGGTATTAAACACTGCCAAGCAGAGGAAGTGAAAAGCGTAACTGCTTTGAAAGAACTAATAAAGAGATTTTTTTCAATAGGAAATGAATGTTAATGCAATTGACAGTTAATCCCTCAAATTCTGAAAACCTTATATAAATTTAATAAAAGAAATAAATGTTATAAACAGATTAAATGTAAATTCTCTTCATTCAAAAGGAAGAACTTATCCTACTTTTATGAATTTCTCTATTAGAAAGTGAGCATTTTTTCCTGCTATAAAACATCTTTAAAATGATAACTTCTAGACAGCCACTAATTTGCATTTAAATAAACAGACTGAAAATGTCTACAGAAGTTATGATGACTTTTCTAGCAAGGTTGAATGAGAAATTCAGTTCTTTTAATGCTCAGGTACAACGTTGAAGAACACCATTTCAGCTGCAGCATCTTTTCGAGTATCAAAGGTAAACTGCAGTGCTCTATATACATTTAGTGTTGGAGGGGCATGGGTGAACCTGCGATTTTTGTCATAGGACGTTAGAGACACAAAAACATTTTACAAAGAACTCTGCTTTTAGCTTGCATTGTTTTGTGAATATGAACTGATGCAAAGACCAAATGTGTAAGAAACTTTATACCTGAATAACCAATGAAAGGCCCTTTGGGGTTCCATATGAATCACAGAACAAGAAAACCCACTTTACTTCATTAATTATTAGCAGTTCTTACTACGAATAATTAGAAGGGAAATGAGATGCTCTTCTCTTATAGAAAAGTGTTTATCTTGCGCAGATTAGACCCTGGGTGAATTCATGCTTCTCAAAAACCTTGTTTGACTTCAGTGCACCCAATAGCCCAGTCTACCACACTTGTGAATCTTCCAAAGAACAAAAACAAAGCTCCAAGGCTTTTCATTTGTTAAGAGGAGAAACCAGGAATATTCAGAAAGCAGAAGGTGGAGAGGCCAGTGCCTAGCCTATAGATAAGTTTATCTGGATATAGTTTACTCTTACCAGAGAGTCAAATCCCCTAAACGCGAGATTGCCATTTCCAAGGTGGAAAGAAAGAAAAGAAATTCAAAAAGGAAAGTTTAAAGGAAAAGGAACAAAACAAAACCGCGTGAGTGTCGAAGTGCGCGAGTTTCTGCCGTCGCCCTCGCAGGGACCATACCATGTCTGCCCTTCTACAAAGGTCCCGGTCTGTCCAGCTCCACCGCGTTAGTCAGACCGTGACCCAAGCGCAGCACCACGCCTTTGACCCTCTCCGCCGCCCTCTGTCACTGACCTGCATAGACAAAGAGCAGGACCAACTTCGGAAGCAAGACCCCTGGACGCACGGGCAGCCTCGGCGCGTCCATCCAAGCCGGTGGCCTGAGGTTGCGCGCCAGAAAGAGGCTTGGAGCGAAGGGAGAGCCCGGAACCGGAGGGAATGGGAGGATGGAGGGCGATCAGATGGAGGGGGCAGCGCTCCAGAGAGCTGCGTGGAGCGGAGACCCGGCCATTGCCTAGGGAGTCTTCGAAGGGAGCCCGGACTGGTCGCGTCCCGGGCCGGCGAGTGCAGGGCTCCCGGGAGCTGGGGCGCGCGTGGCCCGCGGTGGGCTGCGCTGGGGCCCAGGTCTCTTTGTCTCGCCCACAGCGCTCAGACGCGGGGTAGGCGGCCACTCCGGCGTCTTCGGCCACCCAGGCTCACATTTCATCTCCGCGGGTGGCAACGACGCCGGGCGGGGGGTGGAGGTGGCCCCGACTCCTCCCCAAGCTCTGGTTCTTCCTTCTAAAGGGCAGCTATGGGACCAAGAAACTTTTTCTAACCCCTTGCTTTGGCAATTGCTGTAGAGTTCAGCCTGCTCCTGTTTAGCCCTATCCTCCGCTACAATTTTTTTTCCTAGGCCATGAAGAACTTCGCTTTTTATCTTTAAACAAATGGAAGGAATTTTCAGGGTTGAAGGTACTGGACAAAGAGTAATAATGAAAAAAAGAGAAAAAAACCCGAAGATTGGGAAGTACAAGAAAGTGTATGGCATCTGTGCTGAAAGCTGATAAAATGTTTATTATTTTTTCTTGTAAAGTCAGAAAAAAACCAAACAAACAAGAGTGCACACTGTCCTTACGGTTTTGACAATGTTTTGGAGTTACAGGCCTATGCAATTAGGCAAGAGAAAGAAAATGATTTATAAAAATTGAAAGCTAAATTGTCATTAGCAAATGAGATACATGAATTCATGGAAAATGCAAATTAATCGACTCTAAAGCTCTTGTTTAGAAAACCAAGATGGATGCAGTGGCTCACACCTGTAATCCCAGCGCTTTGGGAGGCCACAGTGGGTGGATCACCTGAGGTCAGGAGTTTGAGACCAGCCTGGGCAACATGGTAAAAAACAGGAGATAAAGTACTTTCCTATGACCTTTCTCAACAGCAATTATTTTGTTGGCCTCAGTAATGCTTTACTGGGGCACCTACTCTGTTCAAGACCTAACATCAAGTGTGGGATGGGTTGAGGAAGTAACTTTCTTTTTAAAAAATAATTTCAACTTTTATTTTAGATTTAGTGGGTACATCTGCAGTTTTGTTACATGGGTATATTGTATGGTGCTGAGGTTTGGGATATGAATGATCCCATCACCCAGGTAGTACTGAACATAGTACCCGTTCATCCTTGCCTTCCTCTTCTGTAATCCCCAGTGTGCATTGTTGCCATCTTTATGTTCATGAGTACCCAGTATTTAGCTCCCACTTGTAAGGCAGAATATATGGTATTTGTTTTTCTATTCCTGCATTAATTCATTTTAAATTATGGTCTCGAAGACATCCATGTTGCTGCAAAGAACATGATTTTTTATTTTTTGTGACTGTATAGCATTCTGTGGTATGTAAGTTCCACATTTTCTTTTTCCAGTTCTCTGTTGAAGGCCACCTACATTTGTTTCATGTCTTTGCTATGGTGAATAATGCTACAATAAACATGTGAATGCATGTGTGTTTTGGTAGCTTAATTTATTTTCTTTTGGCTTGGATATATTTCTAGTAATGGGATTGCTGGGTCAATGGTAGTTTGGTAGTTCTGTTTCTGTTTTAAGTCCCTTTTCTTTCTTTCTTTCTTTTTTTGAGACAGAGCCTTCCTCTTGACACCCAGGCTGGAGTACAGTGGCGCCATCTCAGCTCACTGCAACCTCCGCATCAGAGGTTCATTCAGTTTTTTTTTTTTGCCTCAACCTCCTGAGTAGCTGGGACTACAGGTGCCCACCACCACTCCAGGCTAATTTTGTATTTTTAGGAGAGATAAGGTTTCACCATATTGGCCAGGCTGGTCCTGAACTCCTGACCTCTGGTGATCCGCCCGGCTTGGCCTCCCAAAGTGCTGGGATTACAGGTGTGAGCCACCATGCCCGGCTTGTTTTAAGTCCCTTGAGAAATCTCCAAATTGCTTCCCACAGGGACTGAACTAATTTACATTCCCACTGACAGTGTATAAGTGTTCCCTTTTCTCTGCAGTCTCATCAGCATGTGTTGCTTTTTGACTTTTCAGTAATAACCCTGCTGACTGGTGTGAGATGGTATCTCGTTATGGTTTTGGCTTACATTTCTGTGATGATTAGTGACATTGAGCATTTTCTATATGCTTGTTTGCTGCTTGTATGTCATCTTTAGAGAAGTGTCTGTTCATGTCTTCCACATATGGCTAGCAAGTTATCTCAGCCCCATATATTGAATAGGGAGTCATTTCCCCATTGCTTATTTGTGTTGACTTTATCAACAATCAGTGGCTGTAGCTATGCAGCTTTATTTCTGGATTCTCTATTCTGTTTCATTGGTCTATGTGTCTGTCTTTGTACCAGTACCATGCTATTTTGGCTACTGGTAACCTTATAGTATAGTTTGAAGTTTGGTAATATGAGGCCTCTGGTTTTGTTCTTTTTGCTTAAAATGACTTTGGCTGTTTGGATTCTTTTATGGTTCCATATGAATTTGAGAATAATTTTTTTCTAAATCGGTGAAAAATGACATTGGTAGTTTGATAGAAATAGCATTGAATCTGCAGATTGCTTTGGGCAGAATGGTCATTTTAACAGTATTGGGTCTTCCAATCCATGAACACAGAATGGGATCCCATTTGCTTGTGTCATCCATGATTCCTTTCAGCAATGTTTTGTAGTTCTCCTTGCAGAGATTCTTTCCCTCCTTGGTGAGATGTATTCCCAGGCATTTTATTCCTTTTGTCACTATTGTAAATTAGATTATTTTCTTGAATTAGCTCTCAGCTTGAGCATAATTGGTGTACAGAGATGCTACTGATTTTTGTACATTGATTTTGTATCCTGAAACTTTACCATAGTCATTTATCAGTTAGTTCTAGAAATCTGTTGGTGAATTTTTAGGGGTTTTAAAGTATAGAATCATATCATCAATGAAGAGAGATAATTTGAGTTCTTTTTTTCCTATTTGGATGCCTTTTATTTCTTTCTTTTGCTTGATTGCTCTGGCAAGGACTTCCAGTACTATGTTGGATAGGAGTGGTGAGAGTGAGCATCCTTGTCTTGTTCCAGTTCTCAAGGGATATGGTTCAAACTTTTGCCAATTCAATATGATATTGGCTGTGGAATGGTCATAGATGGCTTTTATTATTTTGAGACATAGTCCCTTGATCCCTAGTTTGTTGAAGGTTTTTATTACAAAGGGATGATGGATTTCAAACAAGGTTTTAGTTCACCTCTATTGGCCTGATCATATGCTTTTTTGGTTTGTTTGTTTTTTGTTTTTTAATTTTTGAGATGGAGTTTTGCTCTTGTCACTCAGCCTGGAGTGCCATGGCATGACCTCTGTTTAATGCAACCTCTGCCTCCTGGGTTCGAGCTGTTCTCCTGCTTCAGCCTCCTGAGTAGCTGGGGATATGGGCGCCTGCCACCAGGTCCAGCTAATTTTTGTACTTTTAGTAGAGAGAGGGTTTCACCATGTTGGCTAGGCTGGTCTTGAACTTCTAATCTCAAGTGATCTGCCCTCCTTGGCCTCCCAAAGTGCTGGGATTGCAGGTGTGAGCCATAGCACTCAGCTGATGATATGATTTTTACTTTTAATTCTGTTCATGCAGTGAATCATATTTATTGACTTGCATTCATAGAACCATCCCTGCTTCCCAGAAATGAAGTGGTGAATTAACTTTTTGATGTGCTGCTTGGATATATTTCCAGTAATGGGATTGCTGGGTCAATGGTAGTTTGGTGGTTCTGTTTCTGTTTTAAGTCCCTTTCCCCCCCTTTTTTTTTCTTTTTCTTTTTTTTTTTTTTTTTTGAAATAGAGTCTTCCTCTTGACACCCAGGCTGGAGTGCAGTGGTGCCATCTCGGCTCACTGCAACCTCTGCCTCCCAGGTTCAAGCGACTGATTTGCTAGTATTTTGTTGTGGATTCTTGTGCTATGTTCATCAGAGATATTGTCCTATAGTTTTCCTTTTTCACCATGTCTTTGCCAGGTTTCGGTATTGGGGTGCTGCTGGCTTTATAGAATGAAAAAGGGAGGAGTCCCTCCTCCTTGGTTTTTTGGAATTGTTTTAGTACAGTTGGTACTAGCTCTTTTTGTACATCTGGTAGAATTTGGCTGTAAATTCATCTGGTCCAGGTGATACGGTTTGGCTGTGTTCAAACCCAAATCTCACTTTGAATTGCAATAATCCCCAGGTGTCAAGGTTGGGGCCAGGTGGAGGTAATTGAATCACAGGGCAGGTTTTCCCCATTCTGTTCTCGTGGAGGTGAATAAGTCTCGTGAGATCTGATGGTTTTAAAAACGGGAGGTCCCCTGCGCAAGCTCTCTTGCTGGCTGCCACGTGAGACAAGCTTTTGCTTCTTCTCTGCCTTCCACCATGATTGTGAGGCCTCTCAGCCATGTGGAATTGTGAGTACATTAAATCTTTTTTCTTTATGAGTTACGCAGTCTTTGGTATGTCTTTATTAGCAGTGTGAGAACACCAGGGATTTTTGTTTGTTTGTTTTGGTTGGCAAGTTTTATATTACTGATTCAATTTCAGAATTTGATACTGGTCTGTTCAGGGTTTCAATTTTTTCCTAATTCAATCTTGGGAGGTTGTGTACTTCCAGATATTTATCCATTTTTGTTCATAATAGTCTCTGAAAGTCTTTTGTATTTCTGTGAGATCAGTTGTAATGTTACCTTTGTCATTTCTGATTGTGCTTATTTGGATCTTTTTTTCTTTAACTTAGCTAGTGGTCTATTAATCTTATTTATCCTTTCCAAAAACAACTTTTGGTTTCATTGATTCTGTATATGAATTTTTGGGTCTCAACTTCATTTAGTGCTGATCTGATTTTAGTTATTTCTTTTTCTCTGCTAGCTTTGGGTTAGTTTGTTCTTGTTTTACTATTTCCTCTAGGTATGATGTTAGAGTGTTAATTTGAGATCACTCTAACTTTTTGAGGTAGGATTTTAGTGCTATAAATGTTCCCCTTAATGTTGCTTTTGATGCATCCAGGAGATTTTGGTATGTGGTGTGTTTTTTTCATTTGAAATAACCTTCTTTAAAGTTTCTGTGAAGGTGGTTTTGATAAAATCACAAAGTAACTATTGATTTAGCGTTTTTATCCCACAACCCTAGGTTACACAAAAGTAACCTAGTGTTAACAATGATTTTAAAATACAATTTAGAAAAATCTTCACATGTGTAATATATTTAATCATTCTAACAATCCTAAAATGTGCTATATTACCATTGTTGTTACACTAGGTTTAGAAGTAGTATTCTGAAAGTTTAGTGTACATCAGAATCACCTGCAGGATGTGTTAAACCAGAGATCAACAGAACCTGTCCCTGCTTCAGCTGGCACTAAATAATTTGCATTTCTAACAAGTTATCAGTTGATGCAGATGCAGCTGGTCAAGTACCATAATGAGAACCACTGATTTAGAAAATTCTGACTTTAGGAATATTATCCCTGGTATCTAGCTACTGTTAAGAGGAAAAAGCAACCTTTAAATCCAGGTTTTACTCATTTATTTTTTAGATGTCATGTCTACTTTAGTATACCACTGTTTCTCATCTTTGCCTTTTCACCAAGGTCTTATTCTTAGGCCTCCAAATCATCCTGTCAATGTCCTCAGTCGAACAAGGATATATGATGATGATATTAAAATTAAAAGTTGGCTTTGTGTTTGTGGCTTTTTTCCCTTCAATATGACTGTATTAGGTTTTCAAAGGAAATTTGGGAGAGAGTTCACATTCAAACCATGTGTTTGATATATTCATTGAAAAAATCTGTAGAGAAATAATTTTGTTTTCATTATTAATCGTGGTGGCACAAATGCTCTGAAAGATTGTACCTTAAGAACTTCATATTTTTTAGAAAATACAAGTACTACTAAGTACATGTTGTGTCCTATTTTATTGTTTTAATCAGATGCTTTATCTTTTTTTGTTTGTTTCTGGAAAAACACTTCAAAATCTGTCCCTAATTCAAAGGAAAATGGTAAGATGGAAGCTTTACTGTGTTTCTATTTATCCTATCAATTGTGACATTTGCATTCACGCTGAGGACAATGAAACAATGGCATTTGCATACACCTGGATTTTTACTTTGTTACTTTTTATTTGGAAATAACCACTACCAAATTTGCAAGAGTGATATAAAGCACTCACATATTCTTTACTCCATTTTACCTATTAGCATTTTGTCTCATTTGTTTTGCCATTTGTTCTTTTTTCTGTATCTGTGCACATATTACTGTTTTTCTGAACCATTGAAGAGTAAGTTGCACACATTGTAGCTCTTTCCCCCTAAATACTTTAGTGTGTGTTAATCTGTTGGAAACTTCCAACCTATATTTGCTGATTTTTTTCCTTTCCTACCAATATGCAATCTACAGGGATACATTAAGCCATGCAAATATCCTGCTTTTCAGCAAATTTTCCTCCTTTAGGTTTAGCACATATTAGTAATCTTTGCTTGAAGCAATCTCTACTGTTACGGTTGCAAAATGATCATGTTTTGAACTCCAGCTTTCCCTTTTTCTATTCACCAGTTGTTGCTCATCATTCAAAATAAGAATGCCTTCTCCCTCATTGATTGATTATGAGTATGGACTTAAGAATTCCTACTTTTTCAACAGTTTATAACTCATTAATGTTAAAGTGTTCCATTTTGGGCCAGTGGACCATTCAAGCTAGCTATTGTGTTCTTGTGCACAACCTCACAATTGTTTTGGAAATTTCTAAGTTTCTGATATACAAGATATTCCAGGTTCATTCTGAATATTCTCTGCTCTGGCCTTGAAATCAATCATTTCTCTGAGGAGTTCTAGCCCCTTTTAATGAATAATGGTCTTAGGAATCAAAGTACATGTTATTGCTGGAATGCCTTTGTATCTTGTCCCTTTCAGTATAAGAGCTAGAAAATACATGCATGTTTTTACACACACACACACACACGGGTGCGCATATGTATATATAAAAAATCACCATAGGGCTCTTCCTTGACTTCTCTCACTCCCTATCCATAACTCTTTTTACATTTGCTGTTTCTTCACTCACTCCTCTAATACATCTAAAACAGTTTCAGAATTGCTGTCTATATCCCAACATAAAAAAATAATACAAGAAAATACACTGAAAAGAATTTAGGTTGTGCTTTGAATTCATTCTCCACCCAACTCCACCCACGACTGAGGGCATATAGTGAATTACTGTGTTCATCACTTACTTGAATTAGTGCTCCCCTACCCTGCCAACTTTAATCACCTGAAATGCATTTAGGTTCATTTATTTCCATTTGCTTTCGGTTTTACTTAGGTTGCTGCTCTTGGTGCTGCTGCTGTTTGCTTTATTTTCTCTTCCCATCATTGTCGATCTGTTTGTTTTTTTGAATATGTAGAACACTAGAGAGTTTCTAAAAGTGAAAAAAAAAAAAGTACCGACGGCTACTTTCAAGGAAGTGTTAATCCTTCCCTTATGCCTACATTCCAGTCTCCCCCTTCCTTTAGCATAACCAGTGGTCATGATTTTCTAGTTTCTCTCTCATGTGTTTCTTTTAAAATAAAGATACGTAGATTTTTAGTAACTTTTTAACGATGCACTTAAAGCAATTCCGAAATTATTTTAGATGTATTATAGGTTTGTGGAAATGGTAACAGCAAGGAAGAACCTTGTGGTGATGGATTGAAATTAGAGTTATTCGTATAGACTTTATTTCCCTTTCCTTTTACATGGAAGATAGCATACAGTATATGTTCTTTTGCACGATTTTTGTTTTCTGTTTGTGCTGACGGATATATCCAGGAGATTATTTCAAATCGGTTTCTGCAGATTGTCCTCATTCATTATTGCTCCATAGTATTATGTGAAATGCGTACCATTGTTTTCTCATATGTTTGAATATTTACTTATCAATATTTGCAATAGCAAATAATGTTGCAATGAATAATCTTATTAACTTTGAGAATACTTATTTTCTTATTGTTAAAGCTATATCTCTGGGTAAATTTGCAGAAATGATAATGCATTTTGCTAAATATTGCCAAATTCTGCTCTAGAGAGACTGTGACATTTTGCATTCCCAGCAATAATGTAGTCCTTACAGCTTTGCCTACATAATATATTGCCAAACCTTTGGTTTTTTCCTTTATTGCCAATTTGATGAAAGAGTTGGTTTTTCTTGTGTTTCTCTTATTATGAGTGGAATCGAACTCATAGTGCTATTAGTTATAATCTTTTTGTGAGTTATTCAAATATTTGCCCATTTTTCTTTAGGATTTTGGTGGTTTTACCTCAATTTAAAAAATTTCTTTGTATATTAGGGATGTTAGATTTTTTAAAGTGGTGTATGTTGCAATTTCTTTCTCCCAGTTTGTCATTTGTCTTTGCTTATAGTGTTCATGCCGTACAAAGGATTTAATTTTAAAGAGGTCAAATGTATTAATTTTCTTTTTGTGGTGTCTGGGTTTTGAAGTCTTGGGTAGAAACTCTTTTTCTACTCTCAGACTGTAGAGGAACTTACCTTCAATAATCCCTCAATAATACTTATGCAATTTCATATTATACATTTAGATCTCTGCATTGTTAGATGCATAATTCAGTAGGGTAGCAGGATATACATTGGCATGTAACAATAAATAACACCTAAATTCATGAAATATAACTAGGTAAAGATATGTTTGTTTTGTTGGTGAGAGGTTCTATGTGAAGATTTGAAATCAGATGACTATCATTGTTTTCCAATTGAAGATCTAATGCATTAATTTTAATATAACTGGAAAATTTTCAAGTGGATGATATCTTATTTGTGCTTAAAGTACAGAGAATATGGAAAAACCAATGGAATGCCTGTTTGTTTAAAACTGAATTTATTCTGTAGTAATAAACACAAATATAAATGTCATTCTTATTATGACAATTTTATCTTCTTGGCTTATACAAACATTTCACCATACAAAGAGAATGAATGAAAAAAATTCTTTTAATTAAAGCAAGGCTCCCACTCTATGTGTTTGTAAAATAATACTATATTAATTTAAATTTTGCAAAAGGAAAAGTATCATCCATCCTACCACTATTTTTCTTTTCTTTGAGGGAGGTGGGTTACATTCTCACTTAGACTTTGTATGCATACATAACCTCACATTATTGAAGCTTACATAATATTTATGTATTTTATCTTTTTAAAGTTAATATTGTATCCTTAGCATTTCCCATATCTATGAAGTCTCCATAGTTGCTATTTTCCACAGCTGCTTATTATTTCACCAGGTTGTTTTAGCAAATTTTACTTAGCTGTCTCCCTTTATTGTTGCAATAGCCTTCTTACTTATCTCTCAATTTCCATTTCTGCTCATATTCAGTTTTCCAGACATTAGCTGTATAATCTTTTAAAAATGAAAATGTATTCCAGTCCTCCACTGATTGAAACTTTTTCAGGTATTCTCATTAGACTTTGAATAAAATTCAAACTTTCTACCAAGGCCTAAAGAGTCACACATGATTTGGTTTCCATCTGCCTTTCTGAGTTCTTTCTCCACTAAATCTGACCATAGGAGCCTTTCAGAAGTACTGATCATTTCCTTGCCACGTGCTATTTCATTTCTCTGTAGCAATCCTCCCCACAAATCTTCACCTTCAGATTTCACCTTAATTATCACTTTTTCTCAGAGATCACTTCCTGGCTCATGCTCTCTTGTTCTCAGTCAAAACATTATATTGGTTTAACGTTCTTTCTAAGTTATTCTGATGCATGTTAAAATTTGAGAACCACTAGTCTAGAAAATTGCTGTCTAATAAAAATATGTGAGCCACATAGGTAATTTAAAATTTTCCATAGCCATGTTAAAAAGGTAAAATAAAAGAAATGAAGTTAATTTAACAATGCATTGTATTTACAGTGATTGATCTGAAATATTTCAACATGTAATTAATTTTTTCTTTTTTTCTTTTTTTTTTGCTGATCCGATGAGGAACAAGTTCCAACATATAATTAATATAATTATTAATGAAATGTATTACATGCTTTTTAACATAGAGTCTTCAAAATCTTGTGTGCTTTTTACACTTACAACTCATCTCAATTTTGGCACTAAATGTTTATCAAAGATACCTGACCTGTATTTATATTTCAAAAAATGTACAGTTGAAAACGTAGATTTATATATCAAAATTGCTTCAATCCTACTTCAGAGTTTTCCAGTTACTGAAATATTTTTAAATTAAAATTAAAATTCATTAAAATGAAATAAAATGAAAAATTTAGTTTATCAGTTGGACAAGCTGTATTTTAAGTAGCCATGATTTAAGCCATATTTTAAGATGCATTATGATTAGTAGGGACCATATTTTGGACAGTGCAAATCTGATTAATTCTCAGATTATGCCATGAGGCTGCTCAAGTGAGGACTCCACATCTTAGGCACCAAGGACCGTCACAGGAATGCCTATTGCTGCTCCCTCTCTGGTCTGGATGACTTTTTGCCATGCCACTCTATGCTTACAAAAAGTAGACTGTGTGTGCTTTCATCTTCGTGGCCCTTTCATATGCACTTCATATTGGAACATTGCATTGGATAGGAAGAGCCAAAATCATGCCAAGTTCTAGTTGCAACTCTGAGATGTGGAGCTTCTGGAATCTTTGCGGGCATGGTGGTCCTCCTTATGTGGAAAATTTGCAAAACACTGAAAAAAAAAATAGTCAAAGTGTTGGGTACCCAGAGACATACTCCTGTCTCAGCCTCTCGAGTAGCTGGGGTTACAGGCGTGCGCTCCACGCCCTGCTAATTTTCTGTTTTTAGTAGAGACGGGGTTTCTCCATGTTGGCCAGACTGGTCTTGAACTGCCAACTTCAGGTGATCCGCCTGTCTCGGCCTGCCAAAGTATTGAGATTACAGGCGTGAGCCATTGTGCCCAGCCCTGTGGCTACTATTTTGGGACTGGATGCATTCTGTTCATGGCTGTTTTATAGAGAGCTTTAAACATGATTTGGCTTCTATGAGTGTGCAATGATTTTTGCTTTATTAAATGAATTTATGATTTACACCAGGGAAAGTGAACTAAGTAATATATAACATGTTCATTTCAGTGTCTGGGGAAAATTAGTTTCAATCTTACACTGTTGTGGAGAAGACATATACTTATCTATTTGCTTTTAACCTCTGCTACTGCCAAGACTATTTTACTGATATCTTCCAGGGATTTCTCTGGAAGATAAATTAAAAGTGAAACATGAATGATAGCAGAGCTGAAGGGCAGAATGACCTTGACTACATAGCGAAGGATGATTCCGCTGGTGATTTCATGAGATATGTCAATCAGGAAGCTTGCTCATCCACACTTTTTAAAGGAAAACTGACTTGACTGCAGTCATACCCAAGGGAAACTGCAGGCAGATGTTTTGGTACCAAATGACCTTTTTCTCTGTCATCTTGTTGATTAGATTAGGAAAGGGCATCCGATCCCAGAGCAGTCAATCCTTAGACTGGCAAGCAGTTTACAGCATTACTTGGAACAGAACAATAAGCTGGGCCCATCAGATTATAATAGTTGAGAATTAAAATTAGGAAACAAAATAATGAGGCTGGTGACAGTGGAAGCTGAAAATGCAGCATGAGAGACTAGAGAGCATGCAGCTGTACCAAGCCATTATTGGCTTAAATTAATGAGGGAGGAGCAGCGATGGGTCAACAAGGAAGTAGAGAAAAAAGTCAACTTAAATGTATATATGTATTTATATACATGCACACACATATATGTATATGCACGCACAGCACTGAATCCTTCCTTTTCCTGGAGTTGTGTTTCTAAATTTTCATATGGGAAACCTTTAAATATGTCTTCTACTTGTGTTCTGGGTTTTGAGTCAGATGCCTCCTTAGTGAGTCTTCCCTAACTTCCTCATCTCATCTTGCCTTCTCTGCCACTTCTTCTTTATCCTTTATTGCTTTGGCTGGAGTGCAGTGGTGTGATCTTGGCTCACTGCAATGTCCACCTCTTGAGTTTAAGCAATTCCCCTGCCTTAGCCTCCTGAGTAACTGGGACTACAGGCACTTGTAACTATGCCCAGCTAAGTTTTGCAATTTTAGTAGAGACAAGATTTCTCTGTGTTGGACAGTCTGGTCTCAAATTCCCACCCACCTTGGCCTCCCAAAGTACTGGGATTACATGCGTGAGCCATGCACCTGGCCCTATCCTTCATTTCTAACACAATATTGTTTTCCATATACCATTTGTCACTATCTGAGTTCACTTTTGTATTGATTACTTTATGATTTTCTATCAGTTGCTCCACATAAATATAAACAGCATGAAATTAGAGTATATATCACGTTTAGAGGGGACCCTAACATTAAACCCATACGAGTGTCTATGTGCAGTGTCTCCAGTGGTGCCTGATGTACTCTCGGTGGGAAATATTTGTTAAAATAGTATGTCATCAATATAAATTTTCAGATGACATATGTAACAGAAAATTGGTAGGCTGAAGAAAAATACCAAGAACCGCAAAGCCACTGTGTGCTGTAAACAGTTATGGAAATGGAAATGAAGATTGTGTGAAGATCACAGAATTCTGCTGCTGAGTTCCTTAGCATCACCTTGGCTCACTCCATTTTCCACTTGTCCTGGGAGTATGATTTCTTTTTCCTGGAATTACATAGTAATTCAGGGCCATGGGGTATTGTCCTTGCGCTTATGTCTTTTACAATGATTCATACTGGTGCTGCCTTAGAGAAGAGGTAGAAAGGACAGCAGACTCGTGAGGTCCTGCTTGTATTCCTATCTTAGTGTCTGCTCATAGCTAATAGACAGTGGAGCCAGAATGTTTAACAAGATCAGAGAATTTCAAAACATACTCTCTTTCTACTGCAACCCACCGTGCCAGTTCCAAGATGTGGCAGCCTTTACAAATGAACGTTACAGATGTGGCGTTATTCTGCTTTAATGGATGAATAGCCTCTCATTCATAATGTTTGATACAATCAATGTTTCATATCATAGGACTAATGATCAACTTTCAATGTGAGACATTCAAGCTGATAAATAAGAACTCACTTCCTGTCTACATCTGCTGCATAGTTATCAAGTAAACATATAAAGCTACTCTTACATATCCCCTCTTGATTATGAACAAGGTATTATATAATTTGATGTGAGTTTGCCATCTTCTATTTCTCTATGATCATATGTTTTATATTTCTATATCCTAAAGTGAGAAGTAAGCAGGGATGCAGTACCTCCCTCTTATAAAATAAATTCAAACTTAGAGAAGTAAAGAGGCTTATTTACTAACCTCGTAGGAGTTAATTGTGAAACTGAAATGAATTTAATGTATTTAATGTATTTGAACAAGAGACTTTCTGGAATCATGCCTGTAATCCCTGCACTTTGGGAGGTCAACTAGGGTGGATCACCTGGGGTCAGGAGTTTGAGACCAGCCTGGCCAACAAAGTGAAACCCTGTCTCTACTAAAACCACAAAAGTTATCCGGGCATGATGGCACGTTCCTGTAATCTCAGCTACTCAGGAGGCTGAGGCAGGAGAATCACTTGAACCCAGGAGACAGAGGTTGCAGCAAACCGAGATGGTGCCATTGCACTCCACCCTGGGCAACAAGAGTAAAACGCCATGTGAGGAAACCAAAAGATTAATATATTATCCTATTTCCGACATCTTACTAGAGATTTCGGTTTTAGTGTTGAATCTTCTCTTAGATTTCTATTCCCAAGCCAAGATCAGCTTTTCTTCTCACCTAAGATTGGTCCACACACTTGTGTTTTGACTTCTACCTGCTTCTATCTCCTAATTATTCCTATATGTATCTCTTATTCCATATTTCAGACTTTTTTTTCCTTCTTTGGCTCTTTTCCTCAGTATGTAAACATGACTGCAGGTGTTATAAACTGAGAAGCTATGAAGTATCTTTGGTAATTTTAACTGTTGTGTGTAAGTTTCTGGCAAAGCTATATTTCTACAGATTTTGTTGCTTCTTTGAGAGATGTGTTTCTGTTTCATGAATATAGTTATAATGTAGTCTGCTTGTATACTGTAATTTATTTGAGATTGCATGTGTTCTTGCTTGAGCAGCTGTTTTCTAGAATGAGGATCTCAAATGAAGAGGGCTTTAATAAAGAGATACAGGCACAGTTTAAAATTGATACTGAAAAGAACCCATTAAAAAGGACTTTTTGTGTGTATAAACATTTTTGGGAATTATTGATTTCTTACCAGTGGCATTGTCTAAGACCAAATGACAGAGATGCTGGGAAATGACTTTGTTGAGAACTATTGTGTTCAGATGTGATTGTCCTATTGGGGCCAGCAGAAAGGACACATCTGTGTGAAGGTGAGGTCTCTTCTTAAGGGAGAAGATATTTCTTTGGTCAACTAGGAAAAATGAAGACCCTGTAACAAGAATTCAAAGCTCATGGTATAGTGAAAGTGAGACTTTTTTTCCATTTAGGGTCTTGGGACAGTGAAGATTAAACTCAGGGGTATGATATAGTCAGGACATTCTGTAGAGTTATGAGCTGGCGTTGTCATGATTCTTATTAAAGATAGGCTAGTCTTTACATCTATGATATAAGACATGGATTTTATGATGAAGAGGCTATAAGTCCATGTATCCCATATAGCTATGAAGATTTTATGACCCGGAGAATGGGCCTGAACTGTGGACTCTGAGATCATCTGCATATAGCAGAAGTTGATAGTTAGTCTCTGTGTTGTAATTTCACTGAATCTACAGTAAGGCCTTAAAATATTCAGTCTTTTCTTGTCTCTATGACTAAAAATATAGGCAGATGTGCCTAGGATGATGATAGCAGTGATGGACACCAGAACAGGCAGGATAGAGATGGCAGAGTGAAAATCTTACGCTAGAGCAGCAGTGACCAACTCCATGGGAAGGCCAGCACATGTGACAAAGGCTCCTGGGAGACTTAGAGATATAATTGGAAGATTAGTAAATGGACCCAAAGTCATGGCGTTCACAGGCACATTACCTTTTAGATTACAGAATACAACATTATCTTCAATAGTCCTTCATTTTCCCTCCTGTCTCAAATAAAAAAATATCTCTTTTTTCTAACCCTGAAAATTTGCAGTGAAAAAATAATTACTGTATTCTGCAACCTCTGGGGGAAGATGAACTTGTCAGCGGAATGGCAGGGAAAGAGTGCTCAATTAAAAAATAACCGAGAAACTGTAAGTGGTAAGTTGAATGCTGATTTTTGACCACATTTAGAAAGTAATTTTTAGGTAAGTCTTGGTTAGAATTAAAGCAGAATAAATGGTAAGTCAGTTTACAATAGTGAGAAAAGTAGAGTAGGAATCAGGAAGTCAGGATTATAGTCCTGATTAATGTTTATTAATAGTGGATTGTTATATTTTACCATTCTGAGTCTTTATTTCTTTGATACTGCAAGAAGAACACATATCTTTCTGTTTGTATCATAGAATAATTAAATGATACATGCAGAAGATATGCACATCTATGTTATCTGTAGCATTCAACGGCTTCTTAAATCATGATTCCCTGAGTCTATGAAAGTTAGACATATATAGAAATATATATGTTAATAGTATATATAATAGTTTATAATAAACTGTTAATAGTAATTAATATGACATTTTCCATATTATATTGAGAGACTAGAATAAAAATATTTTCAATTGTACATTTGATTTTTAATTCCAGAGTTAAAAATTTATGCAATCCATATTATCCTGGGGAATTTAGACAAAATAATAATAAGCATTGTCATCTATTGAAAGAAGCATTTTCAGTTCATCAGTTGCTGCAGCTCCATATTTCTTTATTGGGTTTTCTTAGCCACACTATAATAAAGTGTATATGGACTCATCCATCTACCAAAAGGTAAAATTTCAGAACAAGGAATTTTTGTTTGGGAGGTCATTGCAAAAAATATATTAAAATAGCCATCTGTATTAGCCTGCTAGGGCTGCTGTAACAAATGCCACAGACTGGGTAGCTTAAATAATGAAATAAATTTATTTTCACAGTTCCGGAAGCTGCAAGTCCATGATTTAGGAGCTGGCAGGGTTGGGCTCTCCTGAGGCCTCTCTTCTTGGACTATAGTTGGTGGCCCTCTCACTATGTCCTCTCATGGCCTTTCCACGGGGTGCACGTCTGCAGCATCTCTTTCTCTTCTTATAAGGACACAAGTCATATTGAATTAAGATCCCATGCTATGACCTAATTTAATTTTAATTACCTCTTTAAAGGTCCTATCTCTAAGTGCAGTCATGCTGGAGGATAGGCCTTCAACACATACATTTTAGAGGGACACTATTTGGTCTACAATATCATCATACGACAATTTTCTAAAGCTGAACAAATTACTAAAGCCTAAAGTATATTAACCGTGAATAGTGACAAATCAAAACCCTAATGCCAGCTAATGGCAACCAAAAGAATAATTAGCCAGTTCATTCATTTTCTTTCTGGGTGTGGTGTAATTAAAGAAAATTATTGACTTACAAGAAAATACTTTGCTTCAATCCAGGTCTGAACAGGTTGACTGTGATTCATTCTCTAGTATAAAAGCATAATTTATGCCATTAAAATATGAAATATTAAAGGCACTGATTCATTTATTATAATCAAAGTCCAAGGTTTTATATGAACCCACATAAAGAGATGACAATTTAGGAATATTTAGATTGTGATATAAAGTACCATAGAAATGACTACCTATGTGTTAATATGAGATTATACTGGTAGAAAAGAGCTGTACCCTTGGGGAGCTTGCTTAGTCTCGTTGACTGTTAGGATCCTTAATGGCAAAAGGAAGAAGCTTTTTTAGTGAAGACCAAATTCCTTTTTATCTCAGAAGCAGAATGGTTCTCTGCTGGGTGAGGTTAAGAGGTTCCTGGAGTTGTGAGCCTTGAGTGAGATTAAGAGCCCTGAGTGGGGTTAAAAGGTTCTTTGGAATTGAGGATGGTGGGGATGGGGAAGGAGCTTCTTCCTCACTCAAGCAAGATGGACTATTAATATGAGATCTTACTTGGGGGCACTTTTGCAAGTGGACAGGTGACCTTGTGGACAGATGGGTGCACAGATGGTCATGGCTCTGTCTTCTGTTCCTTATCCCCAGTGGTAGAAAGAGGTGCACTGTGACGGATTCATGCCCATAGGAGGAGGAGCTCCTTCATCCAGCTCAACTATTTTCTTTTCTCCTTGAGATCTTTTGGTAAAGTTAGTGGTGTGTGTTCTCCACTAAGACTGGACTGGCCATCCCTCTGGAACTCTGGCACTGTCATCTTTTGGGTCTCTTTCTCCTATGTGGTCAGTGGTAAGATTCAGGTTTGAGATTTATGAAATGACCTCACCTAGTTTATCAGCAATCCCTTCATTGGAGCTTCTGACATAAATCCAGTCATCAAATAAGCAAATAGTGATCCTAACTGAAAGTCATAACACATATAAGTATAACAGGAAAGATGATTTCTAAATCATTGGTATGTTGAGCACTAAAATGTCAAGAAAAGCATATTTACTTTATTTGAATAAACTTCATAACCTCTTTATGAAACATTCTATTCCTCCGTTAATTTACATTAAACCTAAAGGATTAGGTTTGACCACCATGGCATGTGTATAATTATGTAACATACCTGTGCTTTCTGCACATGTGCCCATATATAAAAAATTACGTTTGTAAGGAAGATATTTGACAGAAGGATATACAGTGCTAACCTGTGTAATAGGAAACTTAATCTATTTCTGTTGTAGTTATAATTATTTTCATGGTAGTTGACATCTTACCAACAGAGGTAACCCACCACCACCTCAAATTATAAAACGATAAAATAAAGTGAGAAAGGGAGAAAAAGAGGGGTGATTTTTCTCGGGGCATAAGCTGGCTTGGGATAAAACATTTTGTGAAAAGGGATGTTTTAGAAATAAGCAAAGAAAATATGAGACTATAGCTCATGGAAAATTTAGATGACCAACCACTCTGGCAATATGTAAAAACATGCTAAAGGTCCACTTGTGGCAAGTGATTGTTACTGCAAATTCAGTAAAAGTCTGTGACCTGTTTGTTTTTAATAAGAAAGAGTCACATAAAACCAATGGTGCAATATTAATGTGCATCTTGTAATCTGTCAAGAACAGGACAGGTGGATAACATGTTTTGCATAAAATGCTGACTACATTCATGCTTTCTGCCACTATTCCAGGAAGCAAAGCTGGCTTACATGAGTCATTCTTTGCATTTAGTTTTTCTGTGACTATTTTGCTCTGGATTCAAGTTATATGCCTTTTGTTCACTAAATGCACTTAGAATAAATGTTACCTTCAATGATCATCTTATGGATTCCAAGAATCATAACAATTGTTATTGATTCTTAAGATGGCTAAGATTTTCTTCGCTCATTTTAGTGGCCCTATATAAGTTTAAGTTAATTGACATTAAAGGCAAGTATGTGTTTGCCAAGCGTCCATCCTTGTGGATATGTTTTTAAGCACCCATTCCACTTTTAGTCTACATCTCCCCATTCTCTCCATCAGAAAGTCAACAGGGACTAATTTAAGACTAATTTCAATATTATGCAAGGCAAAACATAATTAAGAAAATGTGTAAAAAATTAAAAAGCTGAAATCCTTATAACGCAGTTCAAAGCTAAATAGAAAATGATTTTTTAAATTATATGCTCATTTGAATTATGTGCCACAGCTTCCCAAAAGGGATGCCTGTTTAAATCCAAGTACTGACCTCAGTGCTTCATTATTACACCATGGGGTTGTACAAAAGGAAGTAAAATTTTTCTCCCTTCTTCCTTTCCCTCCTTCTTGTCTGGGTCTAGGGAGAGAGTATGGTAAGAATATGGTTCTCACTATTTTCAATCCAACATTCACTCGTCTTCTCAACAATGTGCCCAATACTGGGGCATCATGTTGGGGAAAGATTATTAAATTGCCTCTTATAGGGAATCTCAAGCATCCTTCCTGTTGGGAGCTTAATCTGCCCATCACATTCAGTTCCTTAACTTTTTTAGTTGTTCTGTAGGGCCAGCAGATTTGCTTTCTGGGCAGTGAGGTAGCTTTCATCTTTCTTTGGCCAGCTAAATCCATTATTACTCATCTGTCTGTTCTCCAGCTTCTAAAATTGTGTTGACCTGTCTGCACTTGTCTCTTTACTGCTCCCTTTATCTATGTGGGATTATGACTTTAACTTTTTTTTTTTTAAATCTCTTTGCTGTCATTGTGGTTAGATTTCTGAAGGCAGCATGGTAAAATACATCTGTGCAATCTACTGTTCTTAAACAGATGTCCCTAAGACAGTATTCTGCATTAGAGTTCAGGCTTTGGAAACAATACATTTAAAAAAGTATTTGAACTGAAGGTATAAAAATGATAAAAAATTAATAAGCTCTCTTTTAAATTGCTATTTGCATTAAACATGCCTTATAACCTTGATAGCTGGGGAGATCCTGGAACCAACATAAGAAATAAATTCTTGGATGTTTTTATAAACACTTGAAAAATAATTTGCAAGTATACTATTTCTTCATAAAGTAGGCAGAAAATGAAACCTCAAATCCCAAGAAAAAAATAGGCAGTAGTTAAAAATTTATTATTAAAGAGTGAGAACAACAAAATTTATTTTTATGGCACTCTGGCAATAATGGAAGTTTTTCAAAAAGCCATATATGTAACAATATTTACCATTTGCCAGCTACAGAACACTCCCAAATGAAAATTTTAGAAACTTATCTGATATTAATTCTTTAACAAAGAAGCTGACATAGTAATGTTCTTGGTAAGAATATGGTCCCCTAAGTTTTCAATCCAACATTCACTCCTCTTACCAAATATGTGCTCAATACTGGGGCATCAGGTTGAAAAACGATCTTATAAAACCAATGATACAGGCTTTCATCCCATTTTCCCTTAAATAAAGAAAGTTGGGATTGTCTTTGTAGGTCACAGTTGGGGTTAAAAAAAAGTTTGTGTAGTAAACACCATCATTTAATGACTCTAGGTTGCTGGTGTGCTGAGCTAAAGATAATGAGACATGAGACAAAAACTCTGGTTTAATCACAGTATTTTCAAGGTTATTGGAAATTTTAATCTTACCACAGTGTGTTTCTTAATCTGTCTTCAGGAGTAAAACTCAAGGAGGCCTTAAACTTGGATGGGTTTAGGAAAGAGCCTAGAATATTGACCCCTGCCTGTCAGAAATCATTAGAAACATTTTGTGGATTGCTTTATACTTGATTTATGCACTAGTTGGGATAGTAGACTCTTTGCAAAAGTCTGAATTTTTCCAAAAATTCAGTGATGGGAAGAAGGGGTGGGGTGTGTGTGTGTGTGTGTGTGTGTGTGTGCGCGCGCGCGCGCGTGTGTGCGCATGCATCCACGCATGTGTGTGTGTGTGTCCTAAAACCTCTAAATAAATGCATGGGAAACTTACTACATCTGGTTGTATTCTCTCTTTACAGATGCAGACGTGAACATCTGTGTTTCCCTAGCTCTTTCCATGATATTTCTGGGAACTGGGAAACTGTACCTCTGTGTAATAGTCTCCTTATGTGACTAAATCCATATATTTCTATATTTTTTTGCTGTCAGCTGAGCTCTTTCAATGGTGTTTGTTGACCTCTGTCCATCCAGAACATTACCATTTTATTGCACTAACAATACACCACCACCAATTTAGAGCACTCATGGTATTTGGAACATCTCATTGGGAGTAGATTTGCTTTCCAGAAAGGTAAAGACTTAGCCTACAAAATCCAAGAAAAGTTACACACCTGTACTCTTAGGTTAACATGGGAAGTAGTAACCTTTTCTAGTAAGATTCTGCTCTTTTATACTTTCTTCATTGTATTTTTTGAGTCATTTTGCATTCATTTGAGCATTGGGAATGTCCCAGTATCATCTTGGGCAGTGGGTGACTTCCATAGTGCTGTTCAGCTCCCCTGTCTAGGGGAGGTCTTCTGCGATACCTCTGCTCTGCTGCAGTGGAGTGCTGGCATGCCAGCCAACTCTGCTCATCTCCTCCCAACTTTGAATTTGTCAAGGAGAAGCTGGTAACATAGATCAAGCATGGTGGGAGTAATTACACCATTGGAATTTTTCATCACTGCAAATCAGGGCTTTTATTGTCCTCCTCTCTCCCAAGCAGGCTGTTAAACATTTACCAGCATACCACTGTTCCCAATTATCTGTACATTAATATACATTCTGATCTATTTAAGTGTTATGTTATAGTATAAATATAAAAAATCAAAATGTCTTTTCAAAGCAACTGCTCCAATCTTAAAAAAAAAAAAAAAAATCACAGGCTCTTAGTATACCCAGTACATAAAAATAGTTACCCAATATAAATAGCAAATAGTTATTACATCCCTTACACATCATATTTAGCTGTATGTAATGCTGATTCACAGAATCGGGGGTCTGGAAGTTCAGCTATGATATGGTTCGGCTTTGTGTCCCAACCCAAATCTCATCTTGAATTGTAATCCCCATAATTTCCATAATCCTCATGTGTCAAGAGAGAGACCAGGTAGAGGTAATTGAATAACAGGGGTGGTTCTCATGCTGTTCTCATGATAGGGAGGGTGTTCTCACGAGATTTTGTGGTTTTGTAAGGGGCATTTCCCCCTTTGCTCAGCACTTCTTGTTCCCACTACCTTGTGAAGAAGGTGCCTTGCTTCCCTTTTGCCTTCCACCATGTTTGTAAGTTTCCTGAGGCTTCCCAGGCATGCTGAACTGTAAGTCAATTAAACCTCTTTACTTTATAAATTAACCAGTCTTGGACATTCTTTATAGCAGTATGAAAATTGATTAATACTAGCTTCTTCTGTGTCTCCCAAGTATTCTGGCTTAAACTCTTCTTACTATAGTTTCTAATAGGTCCTCTTAAGAATTTGTTGACTCATGTGTTTACTTCTGAGTGACTTGTTACCATGAAAGAATTTGTTAAAATATTTCAGTCATGATACAAGACACAAAGCCTGTTATAATGACCTCTCATGTATCCACAGCCCAACTTAAAGAAAATTAATGGAAAATTCCCATCTCTTAGCCCTCTTCCATTTGTGCAGAGGTAACTATTATCCTCTATTTGATGTTTTCATTCTTATATATTTCTTGATATATTCTCTACACATGTGCTGTTATTTTGTTACTTTAAATGTTTGAATAAATAGTATAACATTCTTTAAAATTTGCTTTTTTTCTTTGCTTAATATTATATTTGTGATAATTATACAATTAGATTCAAGGAGCCCATATGTAGCTATTTTTATTGCTGTACAGTGTTCATTTTAAGGTTATATCACAATTTATTCATTCTGTTTACAAGACATGCTCTTTAGACTATTTCATAAACATACTACTTATGAACATTTCTGCATATGTGTCATTATGCACGTATCTGAGAGTTTCTTAAAACACATAGCAGGGGTAGAATTATGGAGAGTAGAAAATGCCTGTATAGCTTTCTTAGATACTACCACATAGTTTTCTAAAGTGAGGACAATAATTTACCTTATATCTAGTAGAGTATAAGAGTTCTGGTTCCTAAAATGTGGTACTGTTAGACTTAAATTTGGGCTGGTGTGATGGATGTGAAATTAATAAAGTGCTTTTAAATAAAAATACTTAATATATTAAAAACAGAGTCAAAAATGGAAAAACTCAAATGTACTTCAATAATAGAATATATAAACAAGCAATCTTGTATGCATACAATAGAGTATCACTTGGCAATGAAAATGAATAAAATACTGATACATGAGAAATATGGATAAATTGTAAAATGGTGATAAAAATCATTACACTGATCAGCTTTGTTAGTTGTGGGGAACTGCCTGAAGTGCCTGACGGGTGCAAATAAACTTTCTGGGTTAATGTAAATGTTCTGTGTACTTTGAAAGTTGGGTATTGTTAACAGGTGTATATTCTCTCACCCCAGTTAAAATGGCATTGTCAAAATTGTCGAAGTACATTAAACAGTACATTTTAAGATATGTTCATTTTACAGAATGTAAATTACACATCTTTTTTTTTTTAACACAAGAGTACTGGAAGAAAGTGAAATTGTGAGATCAAAGACAAAGTATTCAATATGAATATCTAGTTTTTTTTCCCCACTCCTACATTAAAAGATAATTCTTTTACTGCTTAATAGCTTTCAGGACTTTTTTTCTGTTAATTTAAAAAAAAATTTTTAAATTTTAATTTTGTAGATATGTAATTGTATATATTTATGGGGTACATGACATATCATACAATAGCTCTATTTTTAGTTTTCTGAGGAAACTCCAAATTGTTCTCCATAGAGATTGTACTAATTTACTTTCCCACCAACAGTGTGTGAGGATTCCCTTTTCCCCACATCCTTGTCAGTTGTTATTGCCTGATAAAAGCCATTTTAACTGGGATGAGAGGATATCAAATATTAGTTTTATTGGCATTTCTCTGATGATCAATGATGTTGAATATCTTTTCAGATATTTGTTTTCCACTTGTAGGTCTTCTTTTGAGAAATGTCTATTCAGATCCTTTGGCAATTTGTTAATTGGTTTATCAGATTTTAAAACTCCATATATATTCTGGTTATTAATCTCTTGTCAGAAGGATAATGTGCAAGTATTTTCTCTCATTCTGTGGGTTCTCTCTTCATTTTGTTGATTGTTTCCTTTGCTGTGCAAAAGCTTTTTAACTTGATGTGATCCCATTTGTTCACTTTTTGCTTTGGTTGCCTGTGCTTGTGGGGTGTTGTTCAAGAAATTTTTGCCCAGACAAATGCCCTGGAGTGTCTCCAAAGTTTTCTTTTAGTTGTTTCATAGTCTGAGGTCCTAAATTTAAGTATTTAATCCATTCTGATTTGATTTTTATATATGGTGAAAGATAGAGATCCATTTTCATTCTTCTGCATATCGGTATTCCATTTTCCCACCACCATTTATTGAAGAGACTATCCTTTGCTCAATGTATGTTCCTGGCAACTTTGTTAAATGAGTTCACTGTAGATGAATGGATTTGTCTCTGGGTTGCCTATTCTGTTTCATTGGTCTATGCCTCTGCTTTTATGCCAGTACCATGCTGTTTTGGTTACTATAGCTCTGTAGTATAATTGAAGGTAGGCAATAAAATTCCTTCAGTTATGTTCTTTTTTGTCAGGATAGCTTTGGATATTCTGGGTGTTTTACAGTCTCATATGAATTTTAGAATTTTTTTTTCTATTTCTGTGAAGAATGCCATTGATATTTTGATAGGAATTGCATTGAATCCATAAATTGTTTTATGTAGTATGAACATTTTAACAATATTGATTCTTCCAATCCATGAATATAAAATATTTTTCCATATTTTGTGTTTTTAAAAATTTCTTTCATTAATATTTTAAAGTTTTCATTGCTGATATCTTTTACTTCTTTGGTTAAATTAATTCTTAGGTTTTTAATTTTATGTGTAGCTATTGTAAATAAGATTACTTTCTTGATTATTTTTCAGATTGCTGTTAGCATATAGAAATGCTATTGATTTAAAAATATTTTTTATTTCAACACTTTTAAGGTACAAGTAGTTTTTGGTTACATGAATAAATTGTATAGGGATGAAGTCTGAGATTTTAGTAAAACCATCACCTGAGCTACTGATTTTTGTATATTGATTTTGTATTCTTCATCTTAACTGAATTTATTTATCAATTCTAACAGTTTTTTGGTGGAGTTCTATAAACAAGAATAATTTGACTTCTTCCTTTCCAATTTGGGAGCCCTTTATTTTTTTGTTTGTCCGATTGCTCTAGCTAGGACTATATTGAATTATAGTGGTGAAAGTGGGCATCTTAGTCCTTTTCTAGATCTTAGAGGAAAGGCTTTCAATTTTTCCCCACTCAGTATGCTACTAGCTACAGGCCTGTCATTTATGGCTTTTACTGTGTTGGGGTATGTTTCTTCTACACCCAGTTTTTTTTTAATTTTTTTATTTTTTTATTTTTTTTTATTTTTTAGCTTTTTTGTCATGAAGGGGTGTTGAATTTTATGCAACTTTTTTTTTTTTAGCATCAATCAAAATGATCATCTGGTTTTTCTTTCATTTTATTGATATGATGTATCACATTAATTGATTGATGTATGTTGAACTATCCTTGTGTCTCTGGGACAAATCCCACTTGGTCACAATGAATGATCTTTTAAAAGTGTTGTTGAATTTGATTTGCTAGTATTTTGTTGATGATATTGCATCAATATTTATTAGGGATATTGACCTGTAGTTTTCTCCTTTTGATATGTCGCTATCTAGTTTTGGTATTAGGGTAATACTGGATTCATAGAACAAGTTTGGAAGTCCTGTCTCCTTTATTTTTTGGAATAGCATGAGTAAGATTGGTATTAGTTTTACTTTAAATTGGTAAAATTCAGCAGCGAAGACATTAAGTCCTGGGCTTTATGGATAGTTCTGTTTAGGTTTTGGATTTAATGGTTTAATTTTAGTAAGTTGTATAAGAAAATCTATTTCTTACAGATTTTCCAATTTATTGGACTATGGTTGCTCATAGGAGGGTCTAATGATCCTTTGAATGTCTGTGGTATTAGCTGTAATGTCTTCTTTTTCATCTCTAATTTTATTTATTTGGGTCTTCTCTCTTTTTCTTACTCTGGCTAAAGGTTTGTCAGTTTTACTTATATTTTTAAAGAACTACTTTTTCATTTTGTTACTCTTTTGTATTGCTTTATTTCAATTTCATTAATTTCTGCTCTGATCTTTAGTATTTCTTCTAATTTGGGCTTTGGTTTGCTCTTGCTTTTCTAGTTCTTTAAGATGCATTGTTAGGTTGTTTGAAGTTTTTCTACTGTTTTGATGTAGGTGCTTATTGCTATAAACCATCTTAGTACTGCTTTCACTGGATCACACAGGTTTTGGTATGCTGTGTTCCCATCATTTGTTTAAGAAATTTTTTAAATTCCTTCTTAATTTCTTCATTGACCCACTGGTCATTCAGGAACATGTTATTTAAATTTCCATGTGTTTGTATAGCTTCCAAAAATTGTCCTGTTTTTGATTTCTAGTTTTATTCCATTGTGGTTGGAGAGGATATTTGATATGATTTCAACTTTTTAAAACTTAATTATTTTATGGCATAAGGTTTATTCTTGAGAATGATCCATGTGTGAGAAGAATGCATATTCTGAAGCTATTGGATAAAATGTTCTGTAAATATCTATGAGTTCTGTTTGGTCTATAGTATACATTAAGTCCAATGTTTATTAATTTTCTGTTTGGAAGATCTGTCCAATGCTGAAAATGAGGTGTTGAAGTCTCCAGCTATTACTGTATAGAGGTTTATCTCTCTCTTTAGCTCTAATAATATTTGCTTTATATATCTGGGTGCTCCAGTGTTGGGTGCATATATATTTCAAATTGTTATAGCCTCTTGCTGAATTAACCCCTTAAACCTTATAGAGTGACCTTCTTTGATTTATAGTATTATTTTTACATTGTGTGTGTCTCACCACAATTTCAGGATATTGAGTCTTCCTAACCATGAGCATGAAATGTTCTTCCAACTGTTTGTGTCCTCTGCTATTTCCTTGAGCAGTGGCATGTAGTTCTCCTTGAAGAGGTCCTTCATGTCCTTTCTTAGTTGTATTCCTAGGTGTTTAATTCTCTTTGTAGCAATTGTGAATAGGAGTTCACTCATGATTTGGCTCTCTGTCTATTATTGGTGTATAGGAATGCTTGTGATTTTTGCACATTGATTTTTTAATCCTAAGACTTTGCTGAAGTTGTTTATCATCTTAAGGAGATTTTTGGGCTGGGAAGACGGGACTCTTCTAAATATACAATCATGTCATCTGCAATAGAAACAATTTGACTTCCTCTTTTCCTAATGGAATATGCTTTATTTCTTTTTATTGCCTGATTGCTCTGACTAGAGCTTCCAATACTATGTTGAATAGGAGTAGTGACAGCGGGCACTATTGTCTAGTGCCAGCTTTCAAAGGGAATGCTTCCAGTTTTTGCCCACTTAGTATGATATTGGCTGTGGGTTTGTTGTAAATAACTTTTATTATTTTGAGATACATTCCATTGATACCTAGCTTATTGAGAGATTTTAGCATAAAGGGCTGTTGAATTTTGTTGAAGGCCTTCTTTGACTCTATTGAGATAATCATGTGGTGTTTGTTGCTGGTTCTATTACTGTGGTGGATTATGTTTATAGATTTGCATATATTGAACTAGCCTTGCATCCCTGGGATGAAGCCTACTTGATTGTGGTAGATTAACTTTCTGATTCGTTTTGCCAGTATATTATTAAAGATTTTTGCATCAATGTTAGTCATGGATATTGGCCTGAAGTTTTCTTTTTTAGTTGTATCTCTGCCAGGTTTTGGTATCAGGAAGATGTTGGTCTCATAAAATGAGTTACAGAGTATTCCCTCATTTTGTATTGTTTGGAATAGTTTCAGAAGGAATAGTACCAGCTGTTCTTTCTACATCTGGTAGAATTTGGCTGTGAACTCATCTAGACCTGGAGTTTTTTTTTTGGTTGGTAGGCTATTAATTGCTGCCTTGTTATTGTTCTATTCATGGATTCAACATCTTCCTAATTTAGTCTTGGGAGGGTGTAAGTGTCCAGGAATTTATCCATTTCTTCTAGATTTACTGGTTTATGTGCATAGATGTGATTGTAGTAATTTCTACTGGTAGTTTATATTTTTGTGGAATTGGTGGTGATATCCCCTCTATCATATTTTATTGCATCTATTTGATTTCTGTCAAGAGATCTGCTGTGAGTTTGATGGGCTTCCCTTTGTGGGTAACTTGACCTTTCTCTCTGGCTGCCCTTAACATTTTTTCCTTCATTTCAACCCTGGTGAATTGACAATTATGTGCCTTGGGGTTGCTTTTCTTGAGGAATATCTTTGTGGTGGTCCCCGTATTTCCTGGATTTGAATGTTGGCCTGCCTTGCTAGGCTAAGGAAGTTCTCCTGGATAACATCCTGAAAAATGTTTTCCAAGTTGGATTCATTCTCATTGTAACATTCAGGTACATTGATCAAACATAGATTAGGTCTTTTGACATAATCCCAGATTTCTTGGAGGCTTTGTTCATTTCTTTTCACTTTTTTCTCTATTCTTACTTTCTCATTTTATTTAATTGAGTTGATCTTCAATCTCTGATATCCTTTCTTCTGCTTGATTGATTCGGCTATTGAAACTAGTGTATTTTTTTTTTTTTTTTTTTTTTTTTGCAAAGTTCTTGTGCTGTGTTTTTCAGCTCCATCAAGTTGTTTATGTTCTTCTCTAGGCTGGTTATTCTCATTAGCATTTCGTCTAACCTTTTTTCAAGGTTCTTAGTTTCTTTGTATTGGGTTAGAACATGTTCTTTTAGCACAGAGAAGTTTGTTATTACCCAACTTCTGAAGCCTGCTTCTGTCAGTTCATCAAACTCATTCTCCATCCAGTTTTGCTCCCGTGCTGGTGAGGAGTTGTGATTCCTTGGAGGAGGAGAGGTGTTCTTGTTTTTGGTGATTTCATCCTTTTTGTGTTGGTTTCTTCCCATCTTCATGGATTTATCTACCTTTGGTCTTTGAAGTTCGTGACTTTCGAGTGGCATCTCTGAGTGGATGTTCTTTGTTGATTTTGAAGCTATTTCTTTCAGTTTTTTAACTTTCCTTCTAACAGTCAGGCCCCTGCTGTAGGACTGCTGGAGGTCCACTCCAGATCCTTCCTGTCTGGGGATCACCTGCGGGGGCTGCAGAACAGCAAGGATTGCTGCCTGTTTCTTCCTCTGGTAGCTCCCTCCCAGGAGGGTACCCGCCAGATGTCAGCCAGAGCTCTCTGGTATGAGGTGTCTCTTTGGATATATGGGAGTCAGGGAGCCTCATGAGGAGGCAGTCTGTCCCTGCAGAGCTGTCTGTCCCTTATAAAAGCTCAAGTGCTATGCTGGAAGTTCCATTGCTCCTTCAGAGCTACTGGGCAGGGATGTTTAAGTCTGCTGCAGTGGAACTCACAATCATCCCTTTTCCCAGGTGCTCTGTCCTGGGAAGGTGGGGCTTTATTTATAAGTTCCTGATGGGCTGCTGCCTTTTTTCAGAGATGCCCTGCCCAGTAAGGAGGGAGTCTAGTCACAGTCTGCCTGCAGAGGCATTGTTGGGCTGCTGCAGGCTCCCAGCTGCCATTTAAACTTCCTTGTGATTTTGTTTACACAGGTAAGGTTAAAACTGCCTTGGCAATGGCGGATGCCCTCCCCCCACTGAGCTCGACCATCCTGGATGGAGTTCAAACTGCTGTGCTGGCTGCAAAAATCACAAGCCAGTGAGATTCAGTTTGCTGGTCTCTCTAGGGGTGAGACCAACCGAGCCAGATCACCTGGCTCCCTGCCTTCAACCCCCTTTCTCTTAGAGGTCTAAGCAGCTTTGTCGCATAGGTCGTCCTGGCACCAGCCAAAACGGCTGCTCAGATTTGTGCTGGAAGCTTGTGGCACTGGCTGAATCAGCTACCCAGATTTGTGCTGGAAACCCACAGTGCCTTTCTGTCATGAGAGAATGTCATGGTCTGTGGACTTCAAAGACCGTGGGAGAAGCGCAGCCCCCGAGCCAGAGTACCGGAGTGGCCAGAAAAGTCCCTGATGACCTCTGTTGGGTAGGACGGGGGTCCTCTGGCCCGTTGCATTTCCTGGGTGGGACAGTGCCCCACCATGCCTCGGTTTCCCCTCCTTGGGCTACACCCACTGTCCAACCAACCCCATTAAGATGAACCTGGTACCTTGGTTGGAAATGTGGAGATTACTCGATTACTGCATCACTCTCCCTGGGAACTGTGCTGTTCCTATTTGACCATCTTCAAATTTTAGCTTTTTGTCTAATGTGTGACATCCTTTGGTTATTTTAATAAATGATATCCTTGGGTTAATTTATTTTAAATGACTTATACAGGAAAAGTGTGATTTAAAAGTAAATAATAAATCAGTAACAATAAAATATTTTATTTTGGAATATTAAGCAAGGCATTTGAATAAAATGTGCAAAAGTAACTTTATCTGGTATGGAAAAAATCTTGCAATTTGTAATTTTTCATGATTTTGTGTTTTTATAGGTTAGACAAATATAGAGTTCATTTAAAGTTATTTCAAGTATGCTTTGTAAGTTAGCTTTGTGAGTTGAGGCAATCCTTTTCAAAAAGGCAAATATTAAATTAAAGGTATTCCATTGCTGCATTTTGTCTTTTTTGCATTGATTTTCAAAGTTGAAGAATTATTTAAATGCTAGTTATGAGTTTTGATCAGCTGGATATAGTAATAATTACTCTGAAACAAAATTTTAGGTTTTTGAGTGCTTCTCATTATCTATAGCCAAAATCATTGTTCCTTCTGCTACCTGCTTTTAATGAAGGTCCAATATGAGTATACAGGTTGAACATTCCTAATGTGAAAATCCCAAATGCAAAATGCTTCAAATTCTGAAATACTTTGAGCACTGAAAAGATGGTGCAAGTGGGAATTTTCACACCTGTCCTCATGTGATGGCTCACAGTGAAAATGCCATCAAAGCTTTGGAGCTGGGCTCTACTGCGGCCACAACCAGCCTCTAGCAATCTGTAGTCAGAGCTGGGTGGCTCTTCAGAGATGTGCCAAATACGGCAAAGGTGTCCAGGCCCTCATGGCCTTACATTCATCATTCACTGGATGCCAGCAGATCCTGGGAAGGGAGACAACTTCCATCAAGGATAAAGATGCCTTTCTTTAGTGGAGGATTATCACAGGGAGGGAGGTGTGAATGGGAAAATTGGGAGTAAGAGAAAGTATTCAGCAGTGAGGAAGAAGCTCCTCAGTCAAGAAGGAGAATCCCTGGGCTAACCCAGAGCATCTACTATAGAAGGGAGACACACTATTCAGAGGTTGAAAATGATGCAAAGTGCAATAAGAACAAAGGAGATGAATGAATTGGAGGTAGGTAGTAGTGTTGCCTTTAGTGAGAAGAAAAAGTGTCAGTTAGAACCTAGGACGACTATTTTTGAGACTGAAAAGATGTTTGCTCAAATGAGATTTTATACTCATGTCCTTATTTGATGTTATGATGTTAATCTAAAATATGATTGTCCAGGAATCTGGAGGATGAGCCAATATTGAACCTGAATATGGTTCTCAACATATGTCACAAATATAATTATTATTTTTGAAACAAACACCATTTTACATAAAATCTATTACTTTAGAGCAACTTTCTGCCTTTAAGCCTGTTATTTACTATTTTTTTTAAATCATTATCTACCTTCCTTATGTATGTTTTACTTGTGTATTGCAGATTCTTAATGAAAAAAAATTTTTTATTTTCTCTTGGAGTTCATAATGACAATTATGTATACTTCATGCTCATACATAATACATGAATGCTGCAGAAATAGGTTATTAAAGTATCTCACTTATCTCCTGTATCACCTTTTCAGCTGATGGGTACTGAGAAGAAATTTAATATACAGGTGTTCTTTTCTGCTTTTATGCACTAATTGTAAATTTAGGTTGCATATACATAAAGAGAGTTTAAAGAAGTTTGTTAATTTTGGGAATAAATAGTGTACTAGACCTACATTCCAGTCCTAGCTAGATCTGTATTCCACTCCAGGCTCTGTGGCAAACTTTGTGTAGAACTTTGACCAAGGAGTTTTCTCTCTAGTCTCATTTATGATTTGTACAGTGCGGTTTTGAATTGTGTGATTTATAATGATACCCTTCTGTGAAATTGAAGCTGGGCTAAGACTCTGTAGGGTCCTGCATTTCTTTGACCGTTGAACACATCTTAAATTTTCTAATTATTCACAATTTTTTTCAGTTTTTCCTTTCTGCACTGTAGCTCAACGTAGGTAATTTAGTACACAACTAAATTTCACATTAAACATTACACTTTCACTTGGTTTCATAAATTTAAATCTATTTCAAAACCATAGTAGGATCACTTACATATATCTACAAACTCATATGCTATGAAACAGTTAAATTATTTTCCACAATTGTTCAAGAATTCCCAGGAGCCTTCTATTGCCACTGAAAGCAACGAAAATTCAAATTCCCTTTCAGGCTTCTTTGTTTCCCATCCTAAGTTCCACATGGAAGGACAGTTCATAAGGTGTGGGATCCAGGCTGATGTGTGAATTGTTCTGTGTCATCAGGGCTCCCACTGTCTCTCTTCTTGCTGGCTATAGGCACTGGTGCCTACTGTGTTGTGACTGGCTCCTCTGGTTATGTTGTGGTTCATGTTTGCTCCCCTGCTGAAGTCTGGGGCTAGGGAATCTTTTCTGTGTGTTCTACTCTATAGGTTGACTCTTGTTCTTGTCCATGGAGTGATAATTTCTGGCGGCTGTTTCCTCGTGAGGCATAATTGTTAGTCTTCAGGTGCTAGCTAGGCATCTCCTTCATAGCTTCCTGGTGTTTGGGATCCAGTGGAATCTTGATGGCTACTTCTGCCTAGGATCTTCTGGGGACAAAGTCCCACTGTTCTGGAGTTCCAACTTTTTTTTTTTTCAAATACCCATTGCATAAACCTGAACACAAACACCTGAACATCTCCTGTATAGTCTCTTCCCAGCCCCCTCGCCACTCAGAGGAGTGAGTTTCTCCCACTTCTCTTTCCATCCGGTAGGGATTTCTGTGTCAGTTCCATCCTCCAACTTTCCCAAGTGGAATTCAACTTTCATATTCCCTGGAGGCATGTTAATTCTCAACAATGAAGGTGCCTTTTGTTATTGAAATCGCAACATTCCTACCCCTAAAGCATGCAGTTAATCTCAAAAGTGAAATCTGCCTTTATGCATCTTGTGTGATGGAGAAGGAAATGTGCTTGGTGGGCCCCTTTAAATCTGATGGGAATGAGGAGCACATTACGGGTTACTGCTCTGACCCACGTGCCAGGGGACTCTGTAGGCCGGTAGGCCCAAGTGTGACCTAGAGAAACTTCTTCAGCACGTCCTGCAGGGTAAACATTTAGACCTTTTGAAGCAGCAGAATCAATTTTGCTTGAACTTTCTGTAGCTGATTGCATTGTTCTGTGGTTCCTGTAGCAAATCCCAGTAGGAGAATTACTGTGAGCCCTCTAGGGCAGCATGTTTCAAACTGTGTGTTGTGACCCATAACTGAGTTGTGAAATCCATTTAACAGGTCTTGAGCAGCATTTTAAAAAATGTGAAAGAGGATAGAATATGAAGGAAGATATCAGCTTTCATAGCCTGTAGTACGGGCAACATTTACTGAAACTTGTTTGTTTTGTTTAAGATCTTCTAAGTGTCTTGCACTGGCTTAGAAATTAAAATACATTTCTTACAGAGTCCTGAGGCTATAAATTTTGAAAACCACTTCTCTAAGATATTTGAGCAAAGTCATGCCTGCCTGATCAAATAACTTGTGTTCTTTGAAGAAACAGCTCTTGCCTTAGTACTTGGAAATGGAAGATAGAGACTGGGTCTGACCGTAGAAGACCATATTCTTCTTCATGAACTGGGTGTTCTTTGACCTCCTACTCAGTAAAGTAGGGCCTGCCCAGCCTCACTGAATCATTAAATGGAAATGGCATATATGATATCAGACACTAACCAGACCAGAGCACACAAATAAATAATGTAAATAGGTTCTTCTCACTGCCAGCATGCATCCTAATGCATAAAGTGCCACCTGCCCCACAACCCCCAGTTAGAGTGACATGGGGAGTTCCATCTCATCTGCTGACTGAGGGGGAAAAAATGAATGGATTCCAGTTTACAGATAGTTCCTCTCAGAGTTCTAAAATGAGCCGTGAGTAGGTGCAGCATTATATCTCCATTGGGTGATTCTGAAAGACAGTGGACAGAATTTGCCACTGGGTTGTCCACTTTCCTGGAGGAAGAGATCATCTAAATACATGTTAACATGGTTTCCTTGGTTTGGTTGGTGGGTCTGGGATTTGAGGAATAGGGACGATGTTTGGGGAAGAGGTATGTGGGTGAGGCAGAATACGAGGTGATTTGTGTTTCTTGTGAAACTTACTTCTGAGGAGATGGCTCTTAATAATCGGGTGGACAAGATGAGCATCTCTGACTACCAGTCAGCCTCGTTTTCCAAAATGCAACACTTGTTCAGTGGTTACAGTGGCAAAGGCAATAAAGACGTATGAGTTTAATACTTCTTTTTACCGAGGCTTGTGTAAACCTTGGAGGCCCTATATGCCATCAGCAGAAACCCAACATGAGACTCTGTAGGAGATTATATTGATTGTCCAGTCATTAGGTGTACCCTGAGAGAAGAGGACTATACATAGAAATTAAGTCCTGCTCTTTCTTGCTGCCTTTGGATGTTGTTACAGCACAGCCTGAAGCTTGGGGCTCGGGCTGTCGTTTGCCACCTCTAGAGAAGAGCCAAGAAATTCTTTAAAAACTTGGCTTAGAGTCCCAGACTTCTCAGAGATCCTGAACTTACCAATCCAAAATTATTGTGATGTGAAAAGATAAAAACCTTCATTGTTTAAACCGTATCTTATTTTGTGTATTAACTTTATATGGCTGCTGTAGCAATTTACCACAAACTTGGTGGCTTAAAACAGCACACATTTATTCTGTTACTGTTCGGTAGATCGGAATTCCAAAACTGGTTTAACTGGGCTGAAACCAAGGTACCAGCAGCACTGTGCTTCCTCCGGATGCTCTAGGGAAAAAAATCTGTTTCCTTGCCTTGTCCAGCTTCTAGAACTGCATTTCTTGCATTCCTTGGCTTGTGGCCTTTCCCTCCCCCTTCAAAGCCAGAGGTGTGGCACTTTCAAATTTTTCTCTGCTTCATCACATTGCCTTCTGTGTCTGTGACTGCCTCTGCTTTGATAATTATAGTATGGGACAACTCGAATAATTCAAAATAATATCCCATGTCAAAATCCTAATCTTAATCACATCTGCAAAGTCCTATGAATTAGCATTCCCAGCTTCTAGAGATTAGAACCTGGATATCTTTGGGGGTCATTATGAAGCCAACCATATGGCATATTCTATCACTTGCAGGTAGAAGCTTTTTTACTAACAGTCCCTTTAGTACAGAACTATACATGTGGTGTGGGGGCTACCAGAAAGTTTCCAAGGCTCTAGGTTGATTCCTTTGGACTCCGTCTATCACAAAAGGAAAGAATTGATCCTCCCTGACTTATCTCATCCTGGATTTGTATTTTCTATTTCTTCCTCCCATGTCCTAAGTACCTTCATCCTTGAGCTCATTGCATGTCTAAAAGCTTTCACCATGCGCAACATTGTGGGAGCTACCACTCACAGGATTCATTAGTATTTATCATGGCTCCTGCAAGTTAGAAGCTTCTGGTCTTTTAGAATAAAGAAAAACCTTATTGTGGCCTAGTAATAACTTACATAGGAGACTATTTTTGCAGGATATAGTATAACCAGAAGTCAATATGTGCTGTTTATTCTCTCATTGTGAGAATATATTGATTCTGGAAATAGGGAGTAGAGGTGAGGATGGCAATTCTGATATTACATGAAATGTGGGTTCAATCCCCCGACTCTAGGATGTTTGGGCTTAGAAATTTTAGGGAGCAAGGAGTAAGTAGACAAAATTTATGGTGACCATTGCAGGCTTTTCAGCTGCTAGATAAAAATTTGCCAAAAAAGAAAAAAAGATGAGAGAGCGAGAATAATAATCCTATTAAAGAGAAATGGAAAATAAGATTGCCAATATTCATCAATATTGCTTTACTTGTGGTGTAGTGTATATTTCTGTGTATGTGACGTACAACCTCCTCCACCTCTGTGGCTAAAATACAAGTTAAGCTATACATTGAGGATGCCAGAATTGAACAGCAACAGAACGAGGAAGTGCAGCACCCAGAGTTTCTGCAGATGGTTTGGTCTGGTGAAAAACAATCACTGTCACATTTTATTGAAGTTACATTTTGATAAGTTCAAAGGACAAATTTGTAGCAAAGCATAATATATTAAGCTGGAGGATATCAAGGTGAAGGATGTTCAGTGATAGTAGCCCCTTTAGTCTCTTCAGGGCTTCACTGGAGAAGGTCCTGTCATAGTGTTCTGTTCAAAGGGAAGGTACTACCAAGTTGTGAGAAGCCCTGCTTGGGGCTTACTCAGCGGCTCATCCCTCTGCCAAGTCACATTTAAATAATTACCTCATGTGGATGCAAACTTGCGTTTACTGTACCACTTCACCTGGCTTTAGCATCCAGGTACAATTTCTAAGCGTGCTTCTCAACATCACCCACTCCATTGTCACAGGTTGTATTATAATGAGCAGGCACCTCACAGGTGTCCTTTTACAACTACATAACTACTGGTGTCTCCAAGACAATGAGACCTGCAAGGGATGAACTTCTACTTAAAAAAAAAAAAAAAGCATGAACTTTTACCAGTGATCATTTTTGCATAATCACATTGTTCATTGGATATAACTTAATTTATAAATCTATTTATAAAATTACAGTATATATTCATTTCAGTCTTCAGCCATTTTTTGGAAAATTTGAAAATACTCTATAAATCTGAGGTTTCACAGTGACCCATAGACATTACATTTGTCAGAAATCATATCATATACAAGATGTATTTGTTATCCCAGTCCTCTAGAATTAATGATATGAAGAGAAAGTAAAGGCGTGCATAAAGCCGAAAGAAACATAGAAGTTCAATCTATAGAAATCCGTAGAGGGTTAATCTACTGGTAGGTTAAAGAAAGAGTGAGGTCATGTGCAAAAAGTTCTTCAGCAGATTTAAGATTTATACTGTGATGTAAAAGTAGAGCTGAAACCTGGGAACATGATGAAAAAAGCTGGTTCCCATGATAGAGGGTTCAGAGGCACACTGATATGGTAGGTGGAAGAGTGAGAGAGAGAAAGGTGTGCAGAAGATTCCTAAGGAGTTAAGCTGGTACTTGTGATTTGTGAATTAGAAAAATGATAGATACTGAAAAAAATAAGTAAAATGGAAAATATCAGCATAGAGAATAAATGCAGAAAGTTTCTGTGTGATACAATAAAAGTTACTATCTTTTCAATGATATAAAAATTAAGAAAGTGCTTAGAGGCCAGTTGCGGCGGTTCACACCTGTAATCCCAATAATTTGGGAGGTTGAGGCGGGCAGATTGCTTGAGCCCAGGAGTTCAAGACTACCCTGGGCAACATAGTGACACCCCACATTTTACAAAAGAAAAAAAATGAGCCAGGTGTGGTGATGTGTGCCTGTTGTCTCAGCTACTTGGGAGGCTGAGGTGAGAGAATCACCTGAGCCTGGGAGGTTGAGGTTGCGCTGAGCCAAAATTGCACCACCGTGCTCTAGCCTGAGCAATAGAGGGAGATCCTGTCTTAAGAAGGAAGGAAGGGAGGAAGCGAGGGGAAAAAATGCTTAGAGGGTTTTAAATAGCAAACATGTATTAAAGTAAAAGAAAAATTAGAATTATTAACAGATTATTCTTGAACCATATATGGTAACCATAGAATCATACTACAATGATATGTGCAATAGATAGACTATATTCATTCAATGTATATATTAAGATAATTAATATTGATTACTTTTGATCCTTTAATAGAATAGGAAAATTTATATTCAAATGAGGAGATCAAAATTAGATATTGATATGTTTAACATATTTCATAATCTTTAAGACTGGTTTATCTTTAGGGACTCAGTTTACACAAATGCCTTTGGGCCATTTGAAATTTTTAGTCATTTGCCAGCTTTACTGTATTTCATTCAAGTTGGCTGTTTCTTGACCCCAGATTCTTCCCCAGCAACCAAAGTTCTTTGTGGACAAGTCCATTCAACTCTTCTTAGAAAGTGTAAACCTTTCCCTAAAAAACTGTATTTTTCGTTCAGAAGCTATACAGTTGATATTATACATCTTAAAATGTATAGAAGTTCACTTCTATAACTATTGCATAGTTTCCTTTTAACTGCTTTAATTCCATTATTATCAAGCAAATAACAGAAAAACACATTGTATTAGAGGGGCTATTAAGATCTATGCTATGTATATAATTGCATTTCATAGTTTCTTCTGCATTTTTGTAATTGTAATTGATACAAATTAATTTTGGAAATCTTTTATATAGAATGGACATATTACAAAAGAATTATTTGTTTAACAGATACCATAAATTTTTTTTTCATTAGCTTCACTCTGGTTTCCCTAATGCATAATGTGATTGGTTTAAAAACAGCTTCAGAAAATCTCTCGCCTAATTATGCATTTAGTCAATGGACCATGAAAGCTTTGAAGAGACTCATTCTAGTTTATTGAGTAAATAGGTATTTATTCATGATGGAGTTGTATCAGTCTCTTGGGTAAAAAGTTATTTTAGAATTTCCTCCCACCAAAATGCACGTATATAATTATAATAAAGTTATAATCTTACAGTTTAACATGAAAGCCAAATAGATATTAGATAGTCATTATTTGAACACTGAGAAGGGGCAGTGTAAAAATAATAGGAAATTTCACTTGTTCTAGTAATAATCCTTTAAATAATCTTGAAAGTAAAAAATTATTTCCAATTGTCTTATCCATTTCTTCTTGCACCATTCTCTTTCATGAAGAGAAAAAAAAATGATTTTTAAACAACAGTATCTGGAGGGATAATATAAATACATTTTAATTAATAAAAAATTATTAAAACTATAACCACTCTCTAAATCCTTAAAGCAAGTGGAAAAGAAGGAGGCCAAATATTTCCCTAAGCTGTTTAATCATACAAACTGGATATTAGTTGACTCTTATAGGAGTGCCTTTGTTGGATTTACATAGTCATGTTTAAATAGCTAGCTTCCGAGTTCTCAGAGTGAGGGTCAAGTAATATGCGTTTAATTTCAGGAGTAGTTTCTCTCAGATTTATCCCAAATCCTCTAATGCTGTGTTTCTTTAAGAAACTCAGTTAAGAGTATTATTCCACTTAAATACTGACCCATTTTATGTTCATATAGTTCCTTTTGAATGCAATCAGACCTGTGTGAGGAGAGAGGATAAATGGCACATGGGGAAAAAGTGATAATCTGACTCTCAGCTTTTCCATTAAAAAAAATAAATGCAGCATTTCTGTGCCTTGTGAAAATGATGTTGCTATGGAGACTGCCTTTATGAATCCCAATGAAATTGGTATTAGCAACATTCTTCCAATTTTGACTGCCTGACTTAAAACTGCTTCTTGTTCTCCAAACCTTTTCATTCTTTCTTGAATATGCATCTCCAGGGCAGCAGAGCAAGACATGAGAATCTATAGGACAGTCATTTTTTTTATAACAAAGTAGAAGATATACAGATTATAGATATTGACATTTAAAGAAAAAATAAGCATTTGCCCCCAGTATGAAGAATATCCATAAAAATAGCTTTTTGCACTTGTTCTGTTCATGGAGGCAAAGGAAAAAACACATAAGAAGTTTGAAAGTAATTTTTCTGTGTTTTTACAACTTTTTGTGTAGAAATACTCCACATAAAATTTTTAAACATGTTAATTTGATCTCCATTGATTTATAAGAGATAAAGCATACACCAAACTGCATTTCTCAGCAACATTTTTCCCTTTAAATTTTACAACAGTTACAGATGTTCTGTTATTTCCTTCCATAAACAAACACCAAATTTTCTTTCTAAATGTTAACTGCAATCCCGGTTGCACTATTTAGGAAGATGAGAGCCAAGCTCGTACCTACTCAAACCAAACCAAAATGAAAAGCTGTTTATTAAATGGGAAAACTAATGAACAAACTGAGAATGAGTAAAATATATTTTCTTGATTAGGAATTTTGATATAGTGTGTTAATTTATGAAGCATAAATTACTGGTATATTGTCCTGTTTAAAGCTAATAATTGCATTAATATCAAAATATGACTTTGGCATTTTTTCCCCTGAGTACCCATAGCACTTTGTGCATGCTTCTGTGAATGGTAATAATTTGCTTCCTTCTCTATGGCCTCCCCTGTCTGTGAGACACTGGAATGCTGAGCGTGTGTCGTCCCCAACCTCTGTCCCCAGAAGACATCAGCATAGTCCCTGGAAAAAGGAAGGCCCTCAGTCTCTGCTGAACAAACACACATCATGACCTGTTAAAGATTTCATAAATTCTTCCCATTCCTTTTATAAAGAGTCTTTTAAAAATGTTCCTTTCTGGTCTTCTGTTGAATGCATACTTCAAACTCTCTGATTCTTTATGCACAGAATGAATTTATATTCCATGTGAGGCTACATATAATTTTCTACAAGATTACAGGGATTGAATAGGTATTAGGAGAGCATTTCACTTGTTTTACCTCTATCAGAAATTTAAAAGTAGTTTAAAAAATATGTTGGGAGTACAGAATGTATCCTTTATATTTTTAATATGGTGGTATTCATGCTCTTGGAGATAGGCATGAAAAGATAGATAAATACTGTTTATTTTCAGATAAATTAAAATGACATTAGAAAATCCTCTATGGAAAAGTGTGGAGAATGTGTATTGCTTTAGAGTGAAGCTTCATTAAATATATTGCTGTTCATTGCTTAAAATTTCTCTTTTCTAGGATTTGTAAGAGGATTTTGCTTCTGTTCTGCTTTTTCTTTACCCACTTTTATGTGCTACTTTTTTTTTTTAGCACATTCTTTCTCCAAAGTTCTGCTCAAACCACTTTCCCTTTGAACCCCTTCTAACTCTGAATTCTTTTTGTAAGTACAACAGCCATTTTTCTTTGTTTTTTAAAGCTGCGCATATGCTGATGACCTCACAATCTGCCATGCTGATTTTCCCTTGGTTCCTAAAACTTAACTCATCATCTTCTTTGTCCAAATCTTTCTCTATCTCTCTTTCATCTGCAATCCAGATCTGTGCTTAGGTGATCTTCATCTGCCCAGCCACCCGATGTGAAACCTGAGTCGCCTTAGCCTTCTTCCTTAACCTACCCTTCCTATCATTGCAATTTAACTTCCTAAAGATTCCTGGAATCTCACTGTAATTCACTGTCCCTCCTCCTTGAGACTCTCATTTGAACTTCTATTATATAATAGCTCCCTAATTGGCCTTCCATTTTTCAGTCTTGACCTTTTTGAAATCCATCCACCAACCAGAAAGAGCTATCCAAAATAAATCTGACCTTAGAAAAAAATCCATCTAACAGTGCTTGTTTTCTGCCCATGTCATATGAGGTCCTTATGTTTTGGCCCCTGCCCATCTCAAGAGCTTCATCTACACCATCTGTGCCTGAGATTTTACTCCTGGTACTTGTTACCCAATTAAAGAATTTATGTTTCCAAAACATAAGCGTAAGCTTGTTCTCTCTGCCTGGTAGGTCTTTCTCAGTTAATTAAAAAATACTGACTCTTTCTTATTCATCCTTTGATACTCAACTTGTTGAGTGTTAATCTTCTTTTTAAAATGTTCCATCTATCATTTTTGTTGGATTGTTTCTCTGCACTTGGAAAATTTCTATCTTACCATTAATTATGTTACAATTAAGTCTGTTTGTTTCCTGCCTACTAGACATTGTATTTCTTGATGGCTCAAACGATTTCTTTTCTCTTCTTTCTTTACCTTATTTTTAGATCAGCTCTCACTCTGTTGCCCAGGTTGGAAGGTAGTGGCTCAATCACAGCTTACTGCATCCTTGACCTCCCAGGCTCAAGCAATCCTCCCACATCAGCCTCTGAGTAGCTGGGACTACAAGCATGCACCAACAAACTTGGCTAATTTTTGCATAATTTCCTAGAAATGGGGTTTTGCCATGTTGCACAGGCTGGTCTTGAACTCCTGGGTTCCAGAGATCCTCCCAACTCAGCCACCCAAAATGTTGGGATTACAGATGTGAGCCACTGTGCCCAGCCACAAACTATTTCTTAATCATTTACCATAGTGCCTAATACATAGTCAGAGTTAAGTAATATTATTAAACTAATCTGTGTTTAAGAGAGGGAAGAAATGTTTAGTTAATATTTATCATTGTAAGTTAGTGTTTTGTGCAAGCCTTATCAAAAAACAATGCCAGATATAGTATGCACCTAAAGTAAAATAAATATATATAAAAAAATAAAAGCACTTTTGTCTTTTCAAGAATGTAATATTGCTTGCCACTGTACTAGATGAAATACATAAAACATTAAACTTTTATCCTCAATAGAAACCTAGGAGAGGTAATAAATTTTGGTCTCATTTCTGAATTAAGAGAAAAAAATTGTGTAATGGTACACACCTAATAAAGTACAGCTTTGAACTATATACGAGATAATTTTTTCCAATACTGCCTTAAATAGGATAAGAGAATCTTACGTTCAAGCTTTAAAATAAGCTGTGCATCTTTCAAGAGGTGTGTGTGTGTGTATGTGTGTGCACGCATAGGCACCTGTGTGTACACATATGCTTGCGGTGATAATAGTGCTTCCTTTTTTGGTTACCTAACAGAGTTTGAAAATAAAAATGTATCACTTTCCAACAAAGGTCAGCTTTCTGAAGTATTGCTATAATATGTAGAAAAGTGGTCAATTGGGATCATGCAAAACACCAAGCTAAATTGGCATGCGCTTCTGTGGTCATTTAAATAATTTCTACATGACTGCTTATCCTCCCATGGAAGTTGACTATAATGACCTTGGATAAATGACCTTTTATGCTTGTTAAAGCCCCACGCTAAAAATGTCTCCAGCAGTTTTGGAACTCAAAAATCTCGGGAAAGAAGATACTGTGCCAATTATCCTGTTCTTTCCATCTTAAATAAACATTTTGATTTTTATTATATATGTAGAAAAAGGTGTACTGAAAAAGAATATCATTCGTTTATATGCTATACTTTAAAACAGCGTTTTGAAAAGTAATCATGGTCTTATCTACTGAAAATAATAGACCTTTTGTAGTGCATTTTTCTAATCAATTTTGTGTTTATAATCTATGCAATTGTGCTTCTGAATATAAAATCACACAGAAATCATTATGGAAGCAAACAGAATGCTAATGACATGGAAGTAATTCAGGCCATCCCTTGTTAAAATTTTAGTGGTAGACACTCAACTAAATACCAAATCTTGGTAATGCTCTTAGGTTTGGGAACTTTGATTTTTAAGACTTCAAAATAAAGTGGAAAAGTAAAATGTATGCATGTAAAAATTTTCTCTCTGCCTCGGTCTTAGAGGTAAGTTGCCACCCAAAAATTTGGTTAGTGGCTGCCTATTTGATCATGCTGTTCTGAAGCAGTAAAATAGAATCAAGATGCTTTATCTCACAAAATACTAACCTTGCAATGATCATTATTTACTTTAGGAAAGTCTGGTTGCACGTTGACAATTATCCACGTTGATAATGTATACATCTAGTACATGTGTTTTTAACAGTTATTTTACGTTATTTTGTTGTGTAAGCACAACACAATTTATTCGCTTGCCAGTGAAATATTTTGGGCTTTATTTTTTTTTGCCTGCTAAAAACAATTATGCAATGAACAATCTTGTAATATGGTATGCTTCCTTATGCATAGGTGTCACAGTTCCTCCACGTAATACTGAAATAGAATTGTTGGATAACAGGGTAGGTCTGGCGCGTGCTGCGTCCTGCACTGCACAAGAGTTCAAAGATTAAGAGAGAATGGTGGGGGATAAAGAAAAACACGAAGACAAACGTAACATAGAGAAAGCAGGGCCAGGTGGTCCAGAAAAATAAGGATGTCAGTTTCTCCAGCCCCGACCTGTCTCAGAATACTTTATTGTATATGTTTACAAAGCACATAGCAGAGGGAGGGTACAGTTACCCAGAACAGCCTGTGGTTATAATTCTCATACTTCAGTTAACATACTTAGCTAACAACTATCTTGCAGCAAGTCAGTGAAAGCTGGTTATCTTTCTCTAGGTCCGTCTGCTCTTCTCTGAGACATACACTTTCCCCTTTGCCAAGTTATATTCCAAGTTGGTTGAGGCTATTTGCACTCCCATCAACAGAGTATGTGCATTCTAGCTGCTCTACAGTCTGTCAACAACTTTGATGGTCAGAATATTAGTTTTAAATTTTGCTTATCTGAACAGGTTAAATACTATCTTCTTGTTCAAATACGAATTTTTCAATTTTGTAAGATTGAGAATATCTTTACATGTATATTTTGTGCTTACACAGTTTGAAATTGCTTTTTCACATGGATTTATTTTTCCATTAGGTTGTTTGTACATTTCTTAACTTAATTTTTTTGATGTATTCTATATTCAAATACCTTTATCAATGATATGCCCTGCAAATACTATCTTCATGCCATTGGCTTGCAATTTCACTTTTTAAATGACATCTTTCCATATGTAGAAGTTTTTAACTTTAATGTGGTCGAATTCTCCTTCTCATGGTTCATAATTCATCATCTTTCATAACAATCCATCTATACCTTGATTTAAAATATACATTTTAATATTTCCTTTTAACATTTTTTATGGCATGCTGTTTCAATTTACATCTTAACACATCTGGAGGGATGTGTATGTTTGTGTGTGTGTACATACACATATGTTTGCATGTACACATGTGTGAACATGCATGCATTTCTATAAAGTATTATGAATATTTACTTTATTCCATTTGAATAATCTTTCCTCTACCATAGTTGAACAGTCCCATCATTTCTTTCTCATTTGTAATTTTGATACTGCCTCTGGTTTATATCAAGTTACAATATTTATGTGGTACTTTTTCTGGAATCTTTGTTTTGTGCAGTTGGTCTCTTTGTTGATTCTTGTGTCAACAACACACTTTCTTTTTTTGCCATAGTTTCATCATGACCCTTGGTAAACAGTCGGAAAATACCTCCTGCATCAATCTAAATTAGTATTTCTTCCAAATAGTCTTGAATATATTTGATCATTTGCTCTTCTAAATACTTTTAAAAATCGATGTGTTACCCTCATCTTAAATACTACTAGAATTTTTATTTTAATTATATTCAATAAATTAACATCTTTATGACAATATATCTTATCCATGCCTATATATTTATATTTAATTTATAACATTTCAAAAATGTTTTAAATGAAGTTTTACAGCATTTTCCATGCAATTCTACTAGATATTTGGGTATACTTAGTCCTAGAAACCTTATATTACTGGTTTTGAAATAATGCATAGGTGTCACAGTTTTAAAAAGATACTTTTAAATAAGTATCTTTTTAAAACCTTTATTTTAAAAAGATACTTATCTTTTTAAAACAAGTTTTCTATTGATTATTGAGAAATAAGTAATTTGATGTTAGAATCATATTTTTAACCAAACTAACTGATCCTTATAACTTCTTTTTTTCTTTTTTTTTTTTTGAGACGGAGTTTCGCTCTTGTTACCCAGGCTGGAGTGCAATGGTGCGATCTCAGCTCACCGCAACCTCCGCCTCCTGGGCTCAGGCAATTCTCCTGCCTCAGTCTCCTAAGTAGCTGGGACTACAGGCACGCACCACCACACCCAGCTAGTTTTTTGTATTTTTAGTAGACATGGGGTTTCACCATGTTGACCAGGATGGTCTCGATTTCTCGACCTCGTGATCCACCTGCCTCGGCCTCCCAAAGTGCTGGGATAACAGGCTTGAGCCACCGCGCCCGGCAATCCTTATAACTTCTAATAATGTTCTTTGTTTCTTCAATTTTTGATGCATCTACTCATATCATTTGTGTGATTTTTTTCATGTCTAATCTTTATTTCATCTTGTTATACTGCATAAACTGACAATAGTAAAAATATTACTTGTAAACAGTAAAATATTCTGTGTTCAGTCAGATTAAAATTTTTTTTTAAGAAATATTGCTATTAAGTTTTCAAATGTATTGAACAGAGGATGTCAGCAGGATGGTGAGTTTTTCTAGACCAATTCCCTTTGAGAGAAATCCAGAAACTGGTTGACAAACTCATATACACCAAGCAACTGAGAAAATATCTGCTTTGAAATGGGTAGAAAAGCTGAGATACACCTTTACTACAAACCTCACTCCAGGCACAGAACCTTACAATTGAATGGAAACCCTCAATTTCACACTTCTGTCTGAGGACTAAAGAGTTGAATCACACATACAGCAACTCAACTTTTAAATCCCAACGAAAAGACTGGCTACAAAATCCCCTGTCCCTGTGAGCTGGCAGGGCTTGGCATTTGTGAGTTCCTCAGGACCCCAAGAATGAATAAGTGATTTTATCATCAGGCTAAAACATTCAGCTCCCAGTTTCTCAATGGAAGGGGTTTGACTGATAAGTAATATCTCAACTTTCCCAGTTGTTGCCCCTGGGTCAGGCTTTCAATTAGCTTGCATCTAAGGGCTAACCAAGAAAGTAATCCCACAACCAGGGGATTTTCAGCAGAAACCTATGATGTCATAAGGGAGAGGGATGATATGTTCAAGGTGCTGAAAGAGAAAAGGCTCCTGCCAGTTCCTGTCTTCCACAGTCTCCGAGTAGTGTGCCACCCTGGCCACACCTCTCCTGCTACAGCAGGTATCTTTGCAGCAGCCACTCCTGATGGGGCCCTGATGGCATCACAACTAATATGGAATAAAACTTAATAAATAACAATAAGAAAATGAAAAAAAATTACTAATAGGTGGAAACTAACATACTATTGAACAATCACTGTGTCAAAGAAAAGGTCCAAAGGGAATTTAAAGAATATCTTGACCAACAAATGTGAAAACACAAAATACTGAAACTTATGAGGTGCAGTAAAGTTATAAAAGTATTAAGTGGGAAGTTTCTAGCAATAGAAAGACAGAAATCCTGGCTGAGTATAAACAAGCAGTCCAAGAAAGTAATTTGTTTTGATCCATTTACATTAGTAAAAATGCTCCAATTCATGATTTTTAAAATGAAAATGTAAAACCGGCATGCCATTCTTTACCTATTAGAGTCGAGAGATTAAAGTAATTTATATTACCTAGTGCTGTCACATGAGAGAGTCGGGAATAAGCAAAAATAGGGTCAGGCTTCTTGTCACACAATTTGGCAGTATTTTTCAAAATAAATTATTTCATTTTTATAAAACGACCCTATAGATCTTTTTTGCAAATGTGCATCTAAGATATGAACACAAAGATTATCAATCCAGCATTGTATAAAAGTGTAAAAAAAGGAAACAGACTATCCCTTAATAGGGACAATTAGATATGTTATGGTACAGCATATAGTAGAATAAAGGCAATGATAATACAGAATGAGATAAATTACAAATGACTTGGATTTTATTTATGTCAAAAAATTAAACAGGAAACAGTCAAGCCTCAAATTATAAGTCTACTTTTATCTCTCCCTACATACACAATACGCAAGTGTCTTTTCTTTATGATAGGAAGAATACACAATGGCATATGAGCAGTAGTTATTACTTAAAAATGGGATGAGGGACATGGGAAAACTAACTTTATCACACTTTTTATTACAACTCTACAGTTTGCTTTTCTATGGCTACCATGAATTTCTTCTAATTACAATTTTCAAGGTATAGATGTGTGGGGGATTGGGGGAGACACTGGTGATTGGATAAGTCTTGGCTAGTCGTGCAATAGTTTTGGAAGACTAGGCTAGTTTGCCGAACACTAGGGGAGTGTCAAAAGGTTTTTGAGCAGGGAAATAGTGTGCTAAGTTTTGTGGTGATATTGTTTAGCAATATTAATGCTGCAGTCCTGGGAGCATTAGATCTAGGAAGTTTTTAGCATCATCCAGAGGAGATGAAAAGTGTACCTGAACTAGGTGAAAACTTTGGAAATGGATAGAAAATGAATCCTGGAAGGTGTTTGAGAGAATGTTTACAAGAAATAACCACTGATTGAATGAAACTTACACCATACAGAGCCTCTCAAAGGAGGACCTCACAGAGCTGAATGAAGGCAAGATAACTTTCATGGAATTTATTTTGTGGCTACTTTTATTTTAAGAATTTTCATTTGCATATTTTTCCTTAAACATAGTTACTCAATAAGGATGACATATATTTCTTCTTTTTATGAATCTCTTATTTTCTGACATTTACTTTCAGGAGATGTTTATTCTACAGGGCTTGTTACCAGAGCAATATCAGAATGAGTACAACTTTTAATACCATAAAATGAACAAGGGATAAGGATTTTTTTCCCATTTATCTTGAAGTTGATAGGGTTGAAATGATTATTTTCTTTGGTACAAAAAGTTAGCTATATAAATGGATTTCTTACAACACGCATAAGATAATAACAAGATAAAATGATTCTTTTTCCATTTAAGTTTATTAAGCATTCAGTTCATAGAAAGTTACTGGACCAGTTAAATTAACAATTCTTATCTTGTGATTTTAGTCTAGCCCAAAGGAAGCAGCTTTATTTTGCATGGGTGCAGTCAACAGAAAAGCTAGATTTTTGTGTTTGGTAATTTCCCTGTAGTGTGTTTTATTTGAGATTGAGGGATAAAAAGAGTTGCCTTTTGGAAAAACAAAGGGAAAAAAAAAATCTCTCATCATACAATGAATACTGAAACATCCCTTTCATTCTACACACACACACACACACACACACACACACACACACCCCTTAGAATTAAATTAACAGAAGTAATCAATAAACTCATAAATATGGAAATAATTGAGCCATGTTTAAAATAAGAACATAAGAAAATGCTTACTACACATATTTATTTCACAATAGTAGAGGGATGCCATAGATTTGTAAAACAAAGAGGGATGTATAACTGAGTTAGGGCATGCCTGGACTTTCTGTTTGCTGGAACACTGGGTCATGGGGGCTAACATGAAGCCAAGGCCTGGTGGTGGCATAGGCCTGGAGCCTGGGGCTGTGGGTGTCATCCTGGCACTGGGATGGGCCTGATTCTTGGGTCATAGAGGCCAGCCTGAAGCCTGAGCCGTGAGGAATGGCCTTATACTGTATTTTACTGGGGCAGGCCTGGTGCTAAGGTCTATAGCAAAGTCAAGTACTCATTGTTTTTCTCAGGCAGAGGGTATCTCTTTCCTTGCTGTGCAATACAGGCTTGGGGGAGGGATGATGCAGGTAATGAGATTATCTTTCTCACTCTCTTCAAGGTGTCTTTCCTTATTTTCATGCTACACTGAGATACCATAATCTCTTACCTGGACTCCTTAGCTCTTCTGTATTTTTGTGTATGGATAGTTCCAATTAAGTTTTCTGAGAAAGGACAAGTCCTGAAAAATTCTATTCCACCATCTTCCAAACGTTACGCTCTTTTTAAAAAACTGAAGTGAAATTTACATACCTTGAAATGCATCGATATTAAGGATTAAATTCCATGAATTTTGATAAATGGATGCAAACATTATGACATAAAACATTACTATTACCCTAGAAATTATTCCTCTATTCAGATAATTCCCCATAGATAGCCACTGTTCTGATTTCCATAACCATAGGTTGGGTTTGCCTGTTTCAAACTATATGAAGATGGGCATTCTCACACAAAAAAAATGTATTATTTGATGTATGTTCTTGAAAGTAAAATTTTTTGACACTCATTTACATTGTTGCAGGTATCATTCATGTTTTTAAATCAATGGGTATAATTTTATTGGGTAACTATTACACCATTTATTTATCCATTCTGTTTTGATGGACATTTTAGGTAATTCCTTGCTTGGGAATGGAATAACCCTTTTTACAGACATATGTTAATCTAAGTTTATATGACCAGTCTTAGAGTTTTTTACCTGAAGTGGAGAGGGATTGGAAATGTGAGTAGTTTGAGCATCTGACACGACACCAAGGGACATTGTTATCTTTCATTCAAGCTACCCTAGAGGATCTGTGTTCTCCCTTCTTGGTGCAAAGGTGAAAAAAAACCAAAAAACAAAACAAAACAGAAGAATGCATGATAATGTTGGGAGATGTTAGATATGTTAATTACCTTGATTCTGTTCATGCTATCCTGGGTATTTGCATATATCCAAACTCATCAAATTGTATACATTATACCTCAATAAAGCTGTTAAATCAATATAAGTGAATAACTAAATACATATATAAAAATGGTGACGCGTGCTTTCTCAGCTGAGGCCTTGCTGCTTCAGGAGACAACCCTGCTGCCCCTGGCTCTCATTGCTTTGGCCGCACATGTGCCCTCAGGGCTTTCCTTTCCTAGTGCTTTGATTCCCAGTGGGAAAGAGACCCCACAGGCGTTCTCTTCCACTAGACTGTCAGCTACCTTAATCATCAGCCTTTCCCCGCCCCCACCGCCGTGTTTTAGGAAGTTGCTGTAGTTCTGCCATAACTTCCTGTAGGTTTTTTTTTTTTTTCTACCTTGTTTTCTTGGGAAAGAATATGAGTTGGCTCTTTGGAAAATTATGTATTCTAGCTTCAACTGGATTATTTTCATTAGAAATTCCACTAATTTCAAAGCATGTATAGCATGTCATTGGTACACTTCTGCCTTCTCTGATGCTGATGTAGTTCCTTCTCTGTTTTTAAGCCTTATAATTTCAGTTCTAGAAGGAAGCAGCTGAATGTCTATATTCGAGTCTTGGTCATACTTAGGTGTATTCTTTAGACAGAGGTTTTTTGTCTTTAATATTTCTTTGGGAATTTAGAATTTAGGCATCAATATTTTCAAGTTAACAAAGAACGAAGGCAAAGGAGACTAGTTAGATTTTGTGTGATTTCAAATTCTGGGTAGTAGTCTAGCAGTCTTGTTCCGAAATGTTACTCTGTTATGGATTCCTTACTGTAATTGAATCTGAGCAATACATTTTAAAAGGGATTACATGGAGTCTCTCTCTTTCAAATGACATGCTTTGTATGTGGCATTTGATATTATATTGTGCTGTTGGCTTTAGAAAGTTCACGAGAATTTTGTCAAGGAAAGATTAAAAAAAGTTTCAACCTAAGAATTCTACTTTGCTAGATGTAATGTATAAGAAAATGCATCACAATTTTCACTTAGATAATTAGAAAACAGGCAAGATTTAGATAAAAGAAACATCTATACAATCAAGTTGCTCATTCTCATTAGTAATATAATTTGTGTTTTCTAATAATTTTGGGATTCAAAAGGTAAATTAATATTAATAATTTTGACCTGCTTTGAAATTTCCACAATTAAGAAACCACCCACATCTTCTGTGTTTCTTGTATCCCCCACCTACTTCTGAGAAACTCAAGTTATCTTAGCCTCTACAAAAATTGTGCCTCCTATGGTCTGTCAAAATGCATAAAGAACTTCACCCATGGCCCAGAGGTCCATTGTTGAGTCACTTCCAGTGGCTGCTATTTCCCTATGGCAGCTGGAGTTGTGGTCACCCTCTAAGGTCAACAATTGTCAAACTGCAGCAGTGTCTAGGATTGGCTGGTGTTCTGGGGAGTGCTAATAATAGGCCACCAGCTATGCTTATGATGTTGCTGTTTCTTTCTTATTTTACATGTTTGTAGCATGCCACTGCCTCTGTTTTAAAGCAGGTGAAATGTCTCCCCACCGACATCATAGATTCATGTTGTTCCAGAAACAGGGCAGCTTTGTGCCTCTGTGATGTTACGTGTTTGTGTTTGAGTGTTTATTCACGTTTGCTTTCATCTCATTTCTCTTGGGGTTTGTCCAGTCATCTTAGGAGTGGTGGACACAGGGTCAGAAGAAAATGTAATTGTCTGAGACTTTTGTGTTAATGGACTCTTTAGTTAGATTGTGATTCTAGGGAGATCCTCTGGCTTTGTGATAGCGTCACTCAACATTATTCCAGGAAGACCAAGATACATTTAAATTCAGGTAGTAGCCACAATTTAGACTCAAGCTGTTAATTACCCCATCCCACTCCAAGCATATTGCTTTTAAAATTAAAATTCTGTTTCTTTTTCCAGTGTTGCTGACTGCAAATCTTGTTTTCAAGCCATTGAAATTTAAATGGTTTTGTTTCTTGGGCCCAAACTTCAGCTCTTATTCTCACTGCCAGGGATTTCTAGATGAGATCACATCTGCAATAGTATTTGCATAAAGACATATCTATTTTATGATACAGAACCTTACTCTATTCTACACACATTTAGAGCTAGCCTAGAAGAAACAGTTTTTTAATATAGTTTATATAGTTGACAGGTTTTTGCCCATCCATGCAAAACACTGAACTAAGATGGCATTGTGTTTTTTAAACAATTTAAAAATGTGAACTATAACACACCCTCACACAATAAAATTCAAAAAAAATTAATATATATTCAAAAATTTATATATTTTAAACAATTATTAGTAGACATATTTATTGAAATATCTGCAAAAAAGGTCACAAATCATAGTGAAAGAACTAATGCAAACATGATTGAGGCCCTGTAACAACATTACCAGCATCCTTGATGCCCTCTTCAGACCTGCTTCCCAGCACTGCCCAGGCCACTCTTCAAAGGTAATTGCTATTCTAATTTATAATAAAAATGTTTTAAATAAACATTTATTGACTTAAGAAACACATCCAGAAAGGGCACAAATTGTAAACTTTCACAGAATGATCAAACCTGTGGAAATGGAATCCCAGAAGTACTCTCATGCTCCTTCCAGCACCTTTTCGTTCAACCAGAGGATAACTGCTATTTACTTCTCACACTACAATTTAATGTTGACTTTTTGAATAGCACATAAGTGGAATCACACTCTATATTATCTTTTGTGTTTGGCAGTTACCCCTCAATATTACGTTTGTGAGATTCATTCCTGGTGAAGGTGCAGATTCATTTGTTTTACATTGCTTAATGGTACTTCATTCTGTGAATAGTCCAAAATTTTGCTGAACATTTGCATTATTTTCAGCTTGGAATCTTGCAAATAGGACTGCTGAACATTTAAGGATGAGAATAGACACTTCAAAAGTATTGTGATAAACATCCTTGTACAAGTCTTTGGGTGTGCATAAGTACAGAATTCTGTTGGTCATGTACTGAGTTGCTTAATTGCTGGGTCGCAAAGCAAGCATTTGTTGAGCTTTAGTAGCTACGGCCAGTTTTCCAAAGTGGTTATATCAAGTTACATTTCCATCAACAGGGTACGATGATTTGTGTTGCTCCACATCCTAGCCAACACTTGCTATTGCTAGTTTGTTTACTGATAATGTGTACTTCGTGTGCCTTTCCTTGGCATTTTGGAGCCAAGAAACTATTTGTGTGTTTATTGGTCATTTCAGAAGTCTCTGTTCCAAGTCTTTTGCTCATTTATTTTTTATTTAATTCTCAACTTTCATCTCATTTTTATTTACTTTTTTAATTTCAGTAAGTTTTTGGGGAGCGGGTGATGTTTGGTTACGTAAGTAAGTTCTTTAGTGCTGATTTTTGAGATTTTGGTGTACCCATCACCCGAGCACTGGACCCCCGTACCTGATTAGTAGTTTTTGATTTCAAGCCACCCCACACCCTTTTCCCCTGAGTCCCCAAAGTTCAATCTATCATTCTTATGCTTTTGTGTCCTCTTAGCTTAGCTTCCACAAGTAAGTGAGAACATACAATGGTGGTTTTCCATTCCTCAGTTACCTCACTTAGAGTAATAGTCTCCAGTTCCATCCAGGTTGCTGTGAATGCCATTATTTAGCTCCTTTTTATGGCTGAGTAGTAGTCCTTGGTGTGTGTGTGTATGATATATATGTTGTATATATGGTATATATGAAATATATATGATATATGGTATATATGTCACATATTATTTGATATATAGTATATATATTTAGTATATATATCACATTTTATTTAATCATTGATTGATGGGCATTTGGGCTGGTTCCATATTTTTGCAATTGCATATTGTGCTGCTATAAACATACATCTGCAAGTGTGTGTGTGTGTGTGTGTGTGTGTGTGTGTGTGTGTGTATAAATAATGACTTCTTTTCCTCTTGGTAGATACCTAGTAGTGGGATTGTTGGATCAAGTGATAGAACTACTTTCAGATATTTAAGGAATCTCTCCACTGTTTAAGGAATCTCTCCACTATGGAATCTCTCCATAGTGGTTATACTAGTTTACTTTCCTACCAACAGTGTAAAAGTGTTCCCCTTTCACTGCATCTATGTCAACATCTATTATTTTTGGATTTTTGGATTATGGCCATGCTTGCAGGAGTGAGGTGGTATTGTATTGTGCTTTTGATTTGCATTTCCCTGATGATTAGTGATGTTGCACATTTTTCCATATGTTTGTTGGTCATTTATATATCTTCTTTTGAGAATTGTCTTTTCATATCCTTAGCCCACTTTTTGTTGGGTTTATTTCTTCTTACTGATTTATTTGAGGTCTTTGCAGATTCTGGATATTAGTCTTTTGTCAGATGAACAGATTGTGAAGATTTTCTCCCACACTGTGGGTTGTCTGTTAACTCTGCTGATTCTTTGCTGTGAAGCTTTTTAGCTTATTTACGTTTCATCTATTTATCTTTGTTTTTGTTGCATTTGCTTTTGGGATCTTGGTCATGAAGTCTTTGCCTAAGCCAATGTCTAGAAGGAGTTTTTAGATGTTATCTTCTAAAATCTTTGTGGTTTCCGGTCTTAGATTTAAGTCTTTGATCCATTTTGAGTTGATTTTTGTATGCAGTGAGAGATGAGGATATGGTTTTATTCTCCAACATGTGGCTAGCCAATTACCCAGCACCACTTGTTGAATATGGGGACGTTTGATGTTTTTGTTCGCTTGATGTTTTTGTTTGCTTTGTCAAAGATCAGTTGGCTGTAAACACTTGGCTTTATTTCTGGGTTCTCTATTCTGTTCCATTGGTCTATGTGTCTATTTTTATTTTTAAAGTAGAAAAACATTTCAGATAAGCTCTGGTTATATCTGGTGATTGTAGATATTAGAAATGTTTTTGCTATTCTGTGATTTGCATTTTCACTCTATTAATGCTGTCTTTTGAGGAACATATATTTCTAATTTTGTTGTACTCCATTTTTATTAAACTTTAATGGTTCATGCTACCTTGGGAAGAAATCTCTGTTATCCCCCAGGCCAGAAAAAATTTTAATCAGAAACTTTGTTAGTTTATCTTCTATACTTAGATTTACTATCTACCTGGTATTAATTTTTTTGTATGCAGTGTGGTAAAGGGCAGGATTATTTCTTCCCATGTAGATATTCAATTGATCCAACACAATTTGTTGAAAGGACAGTATTTTTCCCTGTGTTCTTTAATGCTGTTGTTCTCATATTCTAGTACATATATATGTATACAAATAATATATATACACGTACATATATGTCTGTTTCTAGATTATTCTCTTTTGTTTATTTGTATGTTGTTATGTCCATATTCAGATCTTAACTACTACAAACAAAGTTTAGTAATTGAGCATGCAAGTCACCAAGCTTTGTTCTTTTTTCCTTCAAGATCTTGTTGGTTATTTTTACAGTTCTGTACAAATTCTAGAATCAGGTTTCCATTTTCCTAAAATTACCTGCTGGGATTTTGATTGAAATTTTACTGAGTGAAATTACTTGATCATCATTTGGCAGATAATTGCAAATTGTATTTTAAAATATTTACTCTTTCAATTTCATGAACAGAGTGCATTGTTCTATTTGTTTAGGTAACCTTTAATTTTGTCAGTAATATTTTATAGTTTTTTCATTTTTTTACAGAGTTCTTACATACTCTGAAAGTATTTATTTCTAGCTATTTGTGCTTTAGGTGCTATCAATAGTATATTTTGACTTTTTAAACTTATTTGTGGCTCCTATACAAAGATGTAAATATTTTTTATATGTCAACCTTGTAGACAGTGATCTTAGTAAATCCCTTTATTATAGTAACTCAAATAGTTTATCTGTAGAACATATGACTTTTCTATATATATAACACTTACAGTGCCAGTAGAAGTCTCTTGCTTTCATTTTTGACAATGCTTTTTTTGTTTGGCTATAGAATTTTTGATTGAAATTACTTTGTACTCATTTGAAGATGTCATTCTTTCTTTTTCTAGTTTCCATTGTTAATTTTAACAAGTCATCTGTCTTTTCTTCCTTGGTATTTTGGCATCAGGATGCCTATTTTTTTCTTTGGCTGCTTTTACAATTTATTATTTACTTTCTTTTTCTGCACTGCTATGAAAAGGTGCCTAGGTTTCATTTTGTTTAGATTTATTGGGGGTTCAGAAAATTTGTTGAGTCTGCAACTTGATGTATTTTGTGAGTTTTGAAATGTTCTTGGTCATTATCTCTTCCCATTATTATCCTTTTTTACTAAGACTCTGACCTTCATATACAGTTTTTTCTTTGTGTTTCATATATAATTTATGCTCTTTCTGTGTGTGTGTGTGTATTTCCATTACTTTTCCCTCTGTGCTTCAGTATAGAAATTTATTTTTGTCAACTTTCCACTTCATGCTTAAACAATATCTAATCTACTCTTAAATTTTTCTAGGGAATTCCTAGTTTGTCATTGTATTTTTCATTTCTATGAGTTCCTTTTTTTTTAGTAGTTTATAGTTTTCTAAAATTCTACATTGTATCTTTTAATTTAGTAATAATTTGTTGAATATAGAATTTTGGTTTGATATGAAGTTATTTTAAATAATATGTATAATGAAATAATAATGCTTATTAAAAATCTATACCTGGTAACTGCAACATGAGAACCTCTTATAATTCTGATTGTGTTTTTGCCTGGTTCTCTGAAATGTTTTATAGGCCTAGTTGTTTTAGATTGATGACAGATTTTGTGAATAAAAAATGTAAACATAATTTGAGTTTCTAAATTTTTATTTCCTTCTCTAGAGGATTTAAATTTGTTACTGCCAGGCTGTTGAGCTATTGGTTGATTACTATAATCTAGTTAATCTAATTAGATATTGAACAGGTTGGAATATGTAACCTAAAGGCCTTACAAATGCTAGACTTCTGGTATTCAAGTGAAAAGCTTTGGGTGTTTACCTGGGTCCCTTTTCCTTAACAAGTCTAGGATTCTAATTTTAGTACCCCTCATTTCTGTGATGCTGCAATACACTCTGCTCAGCTGCTTATTCCCCCAACTGCTATCCCCAAAAAGGTTAATGCTTGAGAAGCACTAAATATCAGGCTCACCCCTCTGCACATTCTCCTACCTCTCTAATGTCTTCAAATATATATTTCTATCTAAATCTTCTTCAGTTTTTCTCATTGTTCTCAATGGAGGTATTGACCTGAAACAAGCAAGTCTACTGTTGCTTGAAGAAAACATGAAATTTTTATTCTGTTGTTACATTCAAGGTAGCACCTAGAAGCTTGTTAATAATTAAACATAAATAGTATTGAATAGGTGAAAATGAGTAGCAATAATTCATGTCTTAGGTGAAAAAAATGTGCAAGGCAGCAAATAACATTCCACGACTACTAAAAATTAAGTCCCTTTCATGTATACTATCCACAAAGGTGGCATGATGAGATAGCAGATGAGATCAGACTAATAAGGAAGAGGCTATGACACATTGTTTTATAAATAATATTATGAAGACTATGACACTAAAAATATTAATGTCAATGCCAAGTTGATAATTTTCTAAATTTTGTGTATATTTGCAGAAAACTTTCTGCTATAGAAATTATCCAGATGTAGTTCTGAACACTTAAAAGAAAGTTGCAAATAATGAAAGGAAAAAAGAAAGTCATAGCATTTTTTCCCCAAGGAAGCAGGTGTCTAAGGTTAACATGCATTTTGTTCATTGACTTGAACTTCTATAACTATAGAACATCATGAAAGTTGAGGCCATATATCAGTAATGTTTACATTACATTTCATAAGGGAAAATACACAATCACTTTTAAAAGCTATCAAATACAAATTAAGTTGAAAAAAGGGTGAACCAGTTTCAGTCTTCTGAATATAGCTAGCCAGTTATTCCAGCAGCATTTATTAAACAGGGAGTCCTTTTCCTATTGCTTGTTTTTGTCAATTTTGCTGAAGATCAGATGGTTGTAGGTGTACAGCATTATTTCTGGATGCTATATTCTGTTCTGCTGGTCTATGTGTCTGTTTTTGTATCAGTATCATACTATTTTGGTTACTGTGTTCCTGTGCTACAGTTTGAAATTGGGTAACATGATGCCTCCAGCTTTCCTTTTGCTTAGGATTAAATTACCTATTCAGGCTCTTTTTGGGTTTCATTTGAATTCTAAAATAGTTTTTTTCTAGTTCTGTGAATAAGGATGTTATTGGTAGTTTGATAGAGCAAATCCCTGAATCTGTAAATTGCTTTGGGCAGTATGGTCATTTTAATAACATTGAGTCTTTCTATTCATGAGTGTAGAGTGTTTTTCCATTTGTTTATGTCATTTTTTGAGCCATGTTTTGTAGTTCTCCTTGTAAAGATCTTTCACCTTCCTGCTTAGCTGTATTCCTAAGTATTTGTGTTCGTGTGCACGTGTGTGTGTGTGTCAGTTGTGAATGGGATTGCATTTCTGATTTGGCTCTCAGCTTGGATGTTGGTATATAGAAATGCTAGTGATTTTTTGCACATTGATTTTGTATCCTGAGACTTTGCAGAAGTTGTTTATCTGCTGAAGAATTTGGGCTGGGACCATGGGGTTTTCTAGACAGTCATGTTGGCTACAAACAGGAATAGTTTGGCTTACTCTCTTCCTATTTGAATGCTTTTCATTTCTTTCTCTTGACTGATTAGATGCTAAATGATAAGAACATATAGATAAATGGGGGGGACAACAGACATTGGGGCCTACCTGATGATGGAGGGCAGGAGAAGGGAGAGGATCGGAAAAAGTAACTATTGGATACTAGGCTTAGTACTTCAGTGATGAAATAATCGGTACAGCAATCCCCTGTGACACAAGTTTACTTATGTAAAAAACCTGTATGTACCCCTGAATGTAAAATAAAAATTAAAGAAGAGTGACATTCCAACCATTTGGATAATTTTGTTATCTAGAATAATGCACTTCTCTAGATAACTGGATAGATCGGGTTTTATTCATGCATTCAATATTTTGTCATTTGATGAAATGTATTTGTGTTGAGATTTTTATGAAATATCTGAAAAATATATATTAGCTCATTTTACTGAAAATAGTAATTGCCAAGAGTCAAGATATGCACTACCACCAAATTTCATGTTATTTATGATCAAAAGATATACACAGACAATTGAAAACTGATTTCTACCTTGCATATGGGAAAAATATCTCCTTTTTCTCAGCTGTCCATTATTTTTGAGATATTATGTGCAGTGATAGTAAGAACAAGTAGATTCAGAACACTTGAGCAATTTTTTCAATCAGAGTCCTGCCAAAGTGATATAATTTGACAGCACCCAGCACCGTGTACTCATGCTTGGCTTTGTAGAAACTGGCTTGCAAAACGGCAGCTCACTACTGTGTTTTAGTATCTCATTCTTGAAATGTATAATGGGAATCTGGGAGGCTCATGCAAACACTTGCCTACTTACTAGTACTCTGTTTTTAGAGTTGTTACTGCCGGTGGTTAGATGACATTTAGGCTCACTGCACTCTTACACCAGACTCTTTTTGTACAGGTAAATTCTAATGCTTGATGGAGTAACAGGGTACTACTGTGGAGAAAATGCAGTAACTGACCAGTTACTCTTTAATTCCAGAACCTCCAGCAGCTATAAGGAGGCCTGGATAAATTGCATTTGGTGGGTTACTTGACAGCCACTTTGCACATAGGATGCCATGCAGTATGGTAAAATAATGTGTTCTACTTGTGGCAGGTGTGCCCAGAATAAAAACACACTAATGCTCTATTCTCACTAAGGCAGAGTAGGAAATAAGAGAGAAGGTAAATGGAATAACTCTCTTGGTCTTTCTCTTTTCTTTTTTTTAAATTTTGATGGAATCTAGCTTTGTCGCTCAGGCTAGAATGCAGTGGTGTGATCTCAACTCACTGTAACCTCCTCCTCCCAGTTTCAAGTAATTCTCCTGCCTCAGCCTCTCAAGTAGCTGGGATTACAGGCACCACCACCACCACGTCTGGCTAAATTTTGTATTGTTAGTAGAGAACTCCTGACCTCAAGTGATCCACCAACCTTGGCCTCCTAAAGTGCTGGGATTACAGGCATGAACCACTGCACCTGGTCTCTTGGCCTTTTAATATACATTCAGTAAAGCATGTAAAGAATTGCTTCATGTGGAAGAAGCTGCTTTTTAGAGGGTTTTGGAGGTATTTATAAGACAACATGAGGAGATTGTATTTGCGTTTAATTACAACAAAATGTATTATTACAAGGTTAATTTTTGTCTTATGTAAGAAAAACATACTTAAGAAAGATATAAAAATAAAAAAGAAAATAAAAATAGCTTACCATTCCAGAAATAATTTAACGTAACTTTTTTTTTTTTTTTTTTTTTTGAGACGGAGTTTTGCTCTTGTTGCCCAGGCTGGAGTGCAATGGCACGATCTCGGCTCACCGCAACCTCCGCCTCCTGGGTTCAGGCAATTCTCCTGCCTCAGCCTCCTGAGTAGCTGGGATTACAGGCACGCGCCACCATGCCCAGATAATTTTTTGTATTTTTAGTAGAGACGGGGTTTCACTATGTTGACCAGGATGGTCTGGATCTCTTGACCTCGTGATCCACCTGCCTCGGCCTCCCAAAGTGCTGGGATTACAGGCTTGAGCCACCGTGCCCGGCCTAACGTAACTTTTTCACATTATTGTATGTGTAAATTGTTCATTAAAAATGTATCGTGACTATTTTCCCATATTGATAAAAGTATCCTATACTGGTCATTTGAATGGTTGCTGAGAATTAATTAATTTTACTGGTAGATCCTAATCATATAATTACTCCCTTGGCATATTAGTTTGTTCTCATGCTGTTAATAAAGACATACACGGCCAGATGTGATGGCTCACGCCTGTAATCCCAGCACTTTGGGAGGCTGAGGCAGGTGGATCACCAAGTCAGGAGATCAAGACCATCCTGGCCAACATGATGAAATCCCATCTCTACTAAAAATACAAAAATTAGTTGAACGTGATGGCATGTGCCTGTAGTCCCAGCTACTTGGGAGCTGAGGCAGGAGAATTGTTTGAATCCAGGAGGTGGAGGCTGCAGTGAACCGAGATAGTGCCACTGTACTGCAGCCTGGGCAGCAGAGTGAGACTCTGTCTCAAAAAAAAAAAAAAAAAAAAAAAAAAGACATACGCAAGACTGAGTAATTTATAAAGGAAAGAGGTTTAATGGAATCAGTTTCACATGTCTGGGACGGGCCTCACAATCATGGCAGAAGACAAAAGAACAAAGGGATCTCTTACATGGCAGCAGGCTGAAAAAGCTTGTTCTGGGGATGTCCCATTCATAAAACAGTCAGATCTCATGAAGCTTATTCACTATCACGGAACAGCATGGGAAAGACCCACCCCTATGATTTAATTACATCTCACCAGGTCCCTCCAATAACACATGGGAATTGTGGGAGCTACAATTCAAGATTAGATTTGGACGGGGCCACAATCAAACCATATCACTTGGTGATAGACATTGAAGTCCCTCCCTCTTTTCCTCCCTCCCTTCCTTCCTTCTTCCCTCTCATTCATTCTTTCTTTTCTTGTTGCTTTTTGGTACAAGCCATGTTACCATAAAAATCTTAATAGCTACAAAAGTGAGCATACATAATGATCTCCTTATGTTAAATAGCTAGAAATGTTCCTCCTGTTATAATCCACTAGAATACTGGACAAAGTCACAATGGTTTTCAGATATTGGAATGCAGATCACATAGAACTTTGATTCATGAAACAAGAGAAACAAAAAGAAGAGAGGTGAAAGAATACTTTGCCTGTCTGTGGGAAAATGCCTTTCTGGACTATGGCAGAGAATGAAATCACCAGGAGAACATGGTGGTTATCCTGACTTGAGGAGACTGCGTCTTTTTTTGGAAAAATGAGGCAGCTACAATATTCAAGGAAGAGTGCTAAGGAAGAGAGAATTGCAGAAAAAGAGCTCTAGAAACCCACATGGTATTAACTTTTGATTCTGTTGCCGAATATCATGCTACATATGTGTAACATAAAATGTCAAGAAATTGGGAAAAGAACATATATTCTGAACAGACCTCAGACCTCACAAAGAGCTAGAAGACACTCTGTTTCGGAGAGAGAAAGTGTCTTCATTGAACACCTAGGGCATCCAGTGAGGACAACGGAGAGGCTGTGCTTCAGTAAGGTGGCTAGAAACCAATGGTGATGCTAGACAAGAAAGCTTGAAAGCAAGCTATGAAAACTTTAGGCTGCTCTGCAATTAAATTAAATATGTGATGAACAAAGTTGAACTCTCAAAGACTACAAAACCAAGCACTCAATAACATAAATTTGCCATGTCCAGAATTACTGAACATACAAAACGTACAATGAAGAAAAATGTAACTCATTAACAGTAGAAAAATTAGGCAATGGAAAAAGATATGCTTCTCCTGATAGGGTCAATAAAAGAAAAAAAAAACACATACAAAAAAAAGGGGGAAAAAACCAGCATGACAAAGATGATGGAATTAGCAGACATGGATCTTAAAAGACCTTATATGAGAGTGTTCAATATGTTCCAGTATTAAAGGAAAATGAACATAATGCGAATGGGAAAAAAGATAATGAGCAAAGAACAACTCATTGGATGAGCTTACAAGCAGAATAGACTTTGAACAAGTTTAACGATTAACTTGAAAGTATAGTAATTGAAATTGCAGAAACATAGGCCCAAAAAGAAAAGTAAATCAAACACCGCATGTTCTCACTCCTAGGTGAGTGTTGAACAATGAGAACACATGGACACAGGGAGGGGAGCATCACACCCTGGGGTCTGTTGGGGGGAAATAGGGGAGGGACAGTGGGGGGTGGGGAGTTGGGGAGAGATAGCATGGGGAGAAATGCCAGATATAGGTGACGGGGAGGAAGGCAGCAAATCACACTGCCATGTGTGTGCCTATGCAGCAATCCTGCATGTTCTTCACATGTACCCCAAATTTTAAAATGCAATAAAATAAATTTTTTTAAAAAAACAAGAGATTAAATGAACTTTTAAGAAAATTTAAAAAAAAGTAAAAAGACTAAAATGAAAATTGAATCAGGAGCCTCAATGACTTCTAGAAAAATATTATATATATCATATATAAAACACAGTACCACTTTACTAACGAATAATACTATCTCAGTTTACTGTGCTCTGATTACTTGATTTGCCATTTCTTTCACATGGCTTTTGTTAATATTTTTTCTTAGTGAATTTCCAGGAGAAAAACCGTTACTTACATTATCAGGAGTAAATTGGCATCAGGCTGATTAAATCAGAATCTTTTGTGATAAACAGCCATTTCAGCAATCTGAATACAGGCCATCAGTTAGACGAGAGTAGGAATAGAAGTACAGTTTTTTTTCTTACCTATTAGAATGACTTCAATTCTATCCTGAATCCTTGATGAGAAGCTGAGTTTGTTGTTACTGGTTTTCAATTTTACTCTGTAACAAGACAATTGTGATCAAAAAGCTACCCCAAAATGAAAGATAACAATGAGAAAGGTTGCTTGGTATGTCTTTGTTTTGGGGGGTCCACCTTAGTGTGATTCTACTGTTAATTACACAGTGTGTCACAAAACACAATTAGTAACTCAGGCGATATCTCTGTTGAATGTAGTGGCAAGTAGAGTATCAAGAAGGCTTAGCTACAACATCCTAAACCTTACTTCGTGTACGTGATTTTTCTCCAGAAGTAGGAAACCATTCAGACACAGCATTTAAAAGTTGCACCTTCTTTACACAATATGTTACACGCTGTTATGCATTGAATCATGTTCTGCCTCTGCTCTCAAATTCATATGTTGGAGTTCTCACCTTTAAGACCTCAGAATGCAACCTTATTAGGAAATAGGGTCATTGCAGATGTAGTTAGTTAAGATAAAGTCATACTGGAGAAGTTTGGGCCCCTAATCCAAAATGACTGTTATCTTTACAGAAAGGAGAAATTTGGACAAAGACTCACATACTTAGGGAGAGTGCCATGGGAAGATGAAAGCAGAGATGGAGATGATTTATCTCCAAACCAAGGAATGCCAGGTTGCCTGCAAACCACCAGAAACTAGGGCAGAGGCAAGGAACAGATTCCCCTTGCAGTCCTCAGAAGAACCAACCTGGGTGACACCTTTATCTTGGACTTCTCACCTCCAGAGCTGTTAGGCTGTAAATTTGTTTAAGTCTCCAAGTTTGTGGTATAGAATATGTTTGACATAACAGTTTGATATGGCAGTCTCAGGAAATTAATATATATGTAAAAAAAAAACCCAAACAAAACCCCCCAAACAAAAAAAACAAAACTGTCATTTGAAAAAGCGATCAGAAACCCTTAGCAGAGCATGCTAGCATTAGGTAAAACACAGGTGGAACAAATATGTATATTAAGGGAGATAGTGACTAAGAAAAGGCTACAGTGGATGAAAAACTTTAAAAAAAATCCTTATTTTTAAAAACTAGGTGTTATGGTTGCATGATAAAGCCAGTTTAAATTACCTTTGCTTGGCATGGGATTTTGAATAAAGAGAGCTTTTAAAATATGCCATTGAGATATAAAGTGTACTTACTAGGAGCAAAATGTGAAACACAGAAATACAGTTTATCATTAATTGGGTTTTGCTTTTAGTATCTTGCCTTTTTCTGGCTCAAAGACAGCAAGATACTACATTTCAAAAGGTTTAAACTTAGCTCAAAATATCTTTAAATTATAGCAAGAGGAGCTGTGTAATTCTAATTTTCTCTTTGTACTTGTCTCATCTTTAAGACTAATGGAATTGGTTGGTGAATTATTATTAAAACATCCTTCAAGTTTGAGACATTTCCCAGCAAGTTATTCAGAATGCTGATTGTTATCCTTTTACCAGCTTTCATTTGTACTTTATGGGTCAGTGACTAAAATGTAGGATGCTCCCTGAGTCAGAGTGACTTCAACATAAAAGATGTTAAGGAAGCAAAATTGCATGCCAGGCAAATCTTTATCTTAATTAGCTGCTAGAACATGAAGAGTTTGCTTCTGTGCCTAAAACGTATTACAGCTGCATACTTATGTGTAACCTTTATTGCACCACCCAATACAGATTTTTTTTCCCATAGTCACTGAAATTTGAAATTTTAAAGGAGAAAAATAGATTATTTTCTTGGATGCAGTATATTCTGCAGAGGAGTGAAGAAGCACGAACATTTCCATTAGAACAAGATTTTCCTGCTCTTAAAAATACCACTAGGCAGGGTGTGGTGGCTCACCCCTATAATCCCAGCACTTTGGGAGGCCAAGGTGGGCGGATCATGAGGTTAGGAGATCGAGACCATCTTGGCTAACATGGTGAAACCCATCTCTACGAATGATACAAAAAATTATCCAGGCATGTTGACATGTGCCTGTAGTCCCAGCTACAGGGTAGGCTGAGGCAGGAGAATCACTTGAACCCGGGAGGTGGAGGTTGCAGTGAGCTGAGATGCTGCCACTGCACTCCAGCCTGGGTGACAGCGCAAGATTCTATCTCAAAAATAAAAACAAAAATTAAAGCTGAAAATTTAGGCTCAAATGGAAATCGTTATAGGCAATTCATCTTTGTGGACGGAAAAGGATGTTCCTGCATCTATTTCTGCCTGAAATTGGGTGGCACTACTATTTTTTTTTTTAACTGAGCAGACATTTTCCTTACAGCAAAATTGAGAAAAAGAGAAGTTTCTAAATTTCCATTGAATACTTCCATTCATATCATTTTAACTCCATGATACAGTGTCACATTGAAACTACAAACTACACCATGAAGCTTTTCTAAATGACAGAGGTGGCTTGCAGCTGCTGACCTCACTTCTCTTGGACTTGGCAGCAATCCACACTGCTTTGATCATGGCAGTGAAAATAAGATAGTATTCTGTATTATTTGTCCATATCTGGCATATTAGTGCTGTGGAAACATAAATGTTCTTGGGACTTGAAAACATTCAGAATGGAAACTCAAACAATATAAAAGGCTAATGACAATGACAGGAGACAGAAGAAAGTTATTCCATGACATCCCAAGAGTTGACAGAATTATGCATGTGACTATAGGGGAAGTACAAAGGCAAGTTGTTTCAGAAATTAAGATAAGGGTCTGATGATAAATTGTGCAAGTTGACTCTCAATGAGACTATTTGTAGCATCCCACTTCTGGAATGCCATATTCTAGAGCTCAAATTGGACTGAAAGTTGTGTCCTGGTGTGCCTGCCCTGTTTCACATGGTTACCATTTTCAGGTGTAGTGATTGTATAGATTATTTTCTATTTACTCCTAGACCTGCTTTCTACCCATTTCCACCCTGCTTTATAACCCAGCATGCTGCTACATCATGGATTCCCTATCCTCTGGATTCTGGAGGGGAAGATTGAAGAGTGAGATTAGGATTTACAGTTGACCCTTGAACAACACAGGTTTGAACTCTGCAGGTCTCTGTTCACTTATATGTGGATATTTTTCACTAAAAATGTTGGAAAATATTTTGGAGATTTATGACAATTTGAAAAAACATGAATGGCACAGCCTGAAAATATGGAAAAAATTAAGATAATTTTCTCGTAGCTACATAAAATGACAAAATATCTGTAGATATTCATCTGTTTTATCATTTACTACAATAAAATGAACACAAATCTATTATAAAAAGTTGACATTTATTGATATGCTTGCATACAAACACAGACCATACGTGATGCTATTTGCAGTGGAAAGAAATGTAAACAAACCTAGAGATGCAGTATTAAATCAAAACTGTGTAAGATTAACTGTAGTACATACTGTACTGCTGTAATAATTTTGTAGCCACCTCTTGTTGATATTGTGGTGCTTAAAATGCCATGTGATGCTAATTGTCTCTGCATGAGCAGTTCATCTCTCCAGTAAATTGTGTATCACAGTAAAAAGTGACTTGCTATTCTCACGCATTTTTTCTCATGAATAGCACCATGGGATCTATATAAAGAGCCACAAGTGCTCTCAAGAAATAGACAAAAGTTATGACATTACAAGAAAAAGTTGAATCGCTTGATAAGTACCATAGACTGCGGTCTGCATCTGTGGGTGCCGCCATTTCAAGATAATGAATTCAGTGTTAAAAGCATCATCGTTTAAAAAAAAAATAAGAAAAAGAGAAATTTGTGAAGCTGTTGCTGCAGCTATGCCAGTAGCAAGAAAACCTTGCATTTTGGGGGAAATACCTTTTCATCTCATACTGAGAATGCAGCTTTCATGTGGGAGCAGGATTGCTATAAGAAAAGCATATTTGTAGATCCTAATACAATTCAAGAAAAAGCAAAAAAAATTGCATGATTTTCTCAATAACATTTTCTTTTCTCTAGCTTGCTTTATTGTAAGAATACAGTATATAATACACATACCATACAAAATATGTGTTAATGGACTGTTTATGCTATTGGTATGGCTTCTGGTCAATAGCAGCCTACGAATATTTACATTTTTGGGAGTCGGAAGTTATAACTGAATTTTTGACTTCACAGAGGCTCAGCCTTCTAACTTCTGTGTTATTTAAGAGTCAGCTGTACATATTCCTCAGGCTCCCTCCCTGAGTGTTGGCTACCTTTTTCTACATGAGGGGAGCTTCCCTCAGGAAGCTCTCTTCAGACAGATGCCTTTTTCAAGTTCCAGTCACTAGCTTCCTACTATTCCTTGTCTGAATTAGGGATGATAACCCACATTGCTAGTCCCAGTTTCAACAGCATCCTTGTTAGTTTTCCTAAACCCTGTCCACAACTTTGTAAGTTACCCTTTTGCTACACTTTCTTCAAATTAGTCAGTTTGAGCACACCATCTTTTCCTGCCAGGATCCTGGCTGATACCCAAACGAAATCTATGCTTTGGATATGTGTTTATGAGGCACATACTTTCAAGTCAGTAGTTGCGTATTATATTAGTATAAATACAAAGATTCCATGATTTTAAAACATGTGGAAATGTGACTGTGTGATTGGAAGATAGTTCATGGATTTTTGAACATGATTATTGCAGAAAGGAGCTGGGCTGATATTGTTGACATTTTCCCTAATTAGCAGAGACTTATCTCAAAAAGATTGGGATAATAGGCTTACTTTGTGGTTCCATTTCTGCAACTGCTTCCTGATTTATACAATCATAGTAAGTGTTTAAAAAGATGATTTACTACATAAATTTGTAATAATTTTACAAGTTTTAAAGATGGAAGATTGTGTGTGTGTGTGTGTGTGTGTGTGTGTCTGTGTAGGCAGGGTAGACAAAGAAGATTATAGTTTAAATGAGAGCTAGTTATTGGTATGAAAACATAAACAATTATAGTAACTTGTAGATATATGCTTTGCTGGTGTTTGGCAGCTTGACCAAAATATTTTTTAATTCCCGGTGCTATGAGAACAGATTGGATCATCTGTTTGAGCACAAAGTGAAAGTTGTAAGGCTTGCTTCTTTCTAATTCATTAGTAAACATGATAACTTGTTAGACAAAAAGAAAAAATACATATAAATCATGAAACACATCAAAAAGAATGCTTTTGAGAAGGCAGAGAACTATCGAGCATTATCAAAATGTCAGTAAGTGGAAATATATGATGCTCAAAAGAAAAATTTTATGTTATATACTACTCTAAGTAAGGCAACACATAAAATTTCTTTTTTAAGCAGGAATGATTCCAGAGCTGTTTAAGCAGTAGTATCACATACTACATGGAATAATAAGGGCAATATAAGGTGGAAAAAGGCTAATTCTTATCTCTCAAGAAAGAAAGGGCTATAGTTATTGATGCTTTTCTGAAGAATGGTGGAAAATGGGCTAAACATTCTTAATAGATGACCTATATTGTCACTATAAGTATCTGATATGTCACAAGAAACTTCTTAGATCTAACAAACTCATGACAATCTCCATGTCTACTGATGGATGTGGAGGCAAGTTCTATGATCAGAATAATGTGAAATCTTAAGCAAATTGAAATCTTGTGCAAACAACTAAAGACTCAGGCCACAAGGAATTGAAAGGGGTTAACCAGGTTACTTTAGGCAGACAGCAAGGGAAGGGTACCTAGAGAACCTCTGATCTGCCCCACAAATGCTTAAACCGGATGTTTTGTGCAGACAAGGGAAGTTGCATGGGGGGCTTACATAAACATGCCCACAGCAGACTAAGGGCTCACAAGGGCACTGGGGGAATAGGGTGGAGCCACCAGGGATTTGCACCTTAGACAAATATGGAATACAGCCCCAATAGCATATATATTCATGCTGCTGATAAAGACATACCTGAGACTGGGAAGAAAAATAGGTTTAATAAACTCACAGTTCAGTGTGGCTGGGAAGGCCTCACAATCATGGCAGAAGGTGAAAGGCACTTCTTACATGGCAACAGCAAGAGAATGAGATTTGAGTGAAAGTAGAAACTCCTTATAAAACCATCAGATCTTGTGAGACTCAATGACTACCATGAGAACAGTATGGAGGAAACTGCCCCATGATTCGATTACCTCCCACTGGGTCCCTCCCACAACATCTGGGAATTATGGGAACTACAATTCAAGATGAGATTTGGGTGGGGACATGGAGTCAAACCATATCACAGTCCTTTGTATTCAACTAGGAGTGGGCAACCGGCAACTGGCAACCTGCTTTCAGGACCCCTCTCTTTGCTGTGAGATTTCCTCTTGCTTAACAAATTCTACTCCACTCATTCTTTGACTGCCTGCATACCTAAATCTTCCTGGTTGAGACAGGAACCCAGACCTAGCTGAGAAAGAAGAGTTGGTCAACAGGAAAGAGGTGGTCAGTAAGGCAATCATGATGGGTGAGGGATCTGGTGTCTCATTATTCAGAGTTGGTGATTTGGTAAATTTCAGTTCTTTGATACTATTTGGGAGGCTTAATGGTTAGTTTCATGAGATAAAATCTAAGATAAGACAAATGTCAGTTTCTCAAGTTTCAAGATTGAGAGTCAATTTTTATGTTTATTCAAAAGAAACCATAAACATCAGTTCTATGGGACAATTGAGCCAGTTTCAGTATCCTCCAATCCTTTCTAATAAAGGATTGTATTAATTAATTCTTCAATCATTGGGAGTCTGGTTGTCTGTCTTTCTGGTTGCTGCATGTTGAGGAGGGGTGTTATGGGCAGCTCTGTACCATGAGTGACCATGTGGCCATCAAAGAAACAAAGGTTAATCTAATTTTATTTTTTAAAAACACAATCCTTTTCTCTCCAGTTCCCCATTTTTATTGAAAAAAATCACAGCAAGACCAATCTACCTGCAGAATAAGCTTCAGTCCCATGAGACTTGGCCTGATTATTTACACAAAGTGCAGCAAGAATCATTGTCCATATTGGCTCTCCTAAATTGGCTTTGCTGGAGCTTCTAACAAGGCCATTTCAGTCAAAACCCTGGGAAAATAAGCAGTTTATCCAACTGTGTTCTATTATAAAACAGATTCTTATCGAATTTATGCAAACAACCACATTGGTCTGAATAAAGAATATTCAGTTTATGAATTCCAGAAAAGATAGTTAGAGAGAATGAAATATTCCTCAAATTCTGTATGCTTTATTAAGTTGTTAAAGGATATAAATATCTCAAAGAAAGTTCTCCAGACTTCTGAAAAAACAAAGAATCACAAATGTTCAAACAAAAAGCCCGTAAAGTATTCCACTCCTCTATCACTTGTCCATGCAATTTATACCTGCTCAACTTCATATTGGGTTAGTAATTTTTATGAACACATCAGCCTTTTTATTAGAGTCATGGAAGTTTTTCTCCAATCTCCAAAGTTTTCAGAAACCTACATTTAAGTATCCTTTTTATGAACTCTGCCAAAAAAGCAAGCCCTAGACCAGGCGACCCCAAACTTTTTACACAGGGGGCCAGTTCACTGTCCCTCAGACCGTTGGAGGGCCGCCACATACTGTGCTCCTCTCACTGACCACCAATGAAAGAGGGGCCCTTTCCTGAAGTGTGATGGGGGGCCGGATAAATGGCCTCAGGGGGCCGCAGTTTGGGGACGCCTCCCTAGACTATAGCTGATTATAAGCCACTTTTGGAAAAGAATCAAAGCAAAAACAATTGTGGATGACAAGGCTCAGGACAGACACACTTGTCAAGGAAATATGGTTATCTTTGTGGCATACAAAAATTTAATATAATTGACCAGGCCCAGTGGCTCACACCTGACCTTGAAGAATCTGATGATTTTATGTCTTGGGGTTGATCTTGTGGAGTCTCTTAATATTATTCTCTGTATTTCCTGAATTTGCACATTGGCCTGTCTTGCTAGGTTGGGGAAGTTCTCCTGGATAATATCCTGAAGTGTGTTTTCCAGCTTGTTTCCATTCTCCCTGTCTCCTTTTGGTATTCCAATCAGTTGTAGGTTAGGTTTTTTATGAAGTCCCATATTTCTTGGAGGCTTTGCTTATTCCTTTTCATTCTTTTTTCTCCATTCTTTTCTGCATGTCTTACTTCAGCAAATTGTTCTTCATTAGCAATTCCTCTAACCTTTTATAGAGGCTATTATCTTCTTTGCATTGGGTTAGAACATGGTCCTTTAGCTCAGCATAGTTTTTTATTACCCATCTTCTGAAGCCTACTTCTGTCAATTTGTCCATTTGATCCTCCATCCAGTTCTGTGCCCTTGATGGAAAGATGTTGTGATCATTTGGAAGAGAAGGGGCACTCTGGTCTTTTTGGTTTTCAGCATTTTTTGTTGATTCTTTCTCATCGTCATGAGTTTGTCTAGTTTTGATCTTTGAGACTGCTGATCCTTGGATGGGTTTTTTGTGGGTGTCCTTTTGTTGTTGATGATGTTCTTGTTTTTTACTTGTTTGTTTTTCTTTCAACAGTCAGGTTACTTTTCTGTAGGGCTGCTGGTTTTCTGGGGGTTCACTTCAGGCCTATTCATCTAATTCACTCCTGTGCCTGGAGGTATCACTCAATGAGGCTGGATAACAGCAAAGATGGGCACCTGCTTCTTATTCTGGGATCTTGGAGCTCGAGGGGCACCAACCAGGTGCCAGTAGGATCCCTCCTGTATAGGGTGTCTGGCAACCTCTGTCAGAGGGTCTCACCCAGTTGAGTGGCACAGGGGACAGGACCCATTTAATGAAGCACTTTGTCCCTTGGTGCAGGGGGTGTGCTTTGCTGGGTTAAACCCACTTGCCTGGGCTGCCCAGATTCCTCAGAACTACCAGGAGGACAGGTTAAGTCTGCTGGTCCACAGAGACTGCTGCCACCCCTTCCACTTGGGTCTCAGGCACAGGGATATCCAGGTTCTGTCCCTGAGACTCTGGTTGGAGTAATAGGAGTTCCTGTAGGGAAGTTCCATCCAATGAGGAAGGATGGGTCAGGATCAGGCCTGAAGAGGCATTCTGCCCACAGAGTTGGGCAATGGGGACAAGTCTTGGGACCAAGCCATCCAGCCTCCCTGGCTCCAGCAGGAGAAAAGTGCAGGCTGAAGCTATAGAGATGGGTGCTACAGTTCCCTCACCCAGGGATCTTTGCATTTTAGACAGTGGCGAGCCCCAGTGCTGGCTGCTGTACCTCCCACAAGGAGCTGAGCCAGGAGCAACACGTTCCTGGTCAGGGAGCCAACATTTGTTACCAAAACACCAGGGGTTTAGTCTAGGTTCTGCTGCTCATTGCACAGAAAACCAATCACTGAGACAATACGTATTGCCAGGGAAAAAGGCTTTAATGGGGTGCTACAGCCAAGGAGATGTGAGATCAGTTTCAAATCCATCTCCCTGACTTATTAAAAACAGGGGTTTATACAGCACTGAAGAAATGTAATCATGTATGGAACAGCGGGAATTACAGAGGGATAAAGAAGAGGAGTTGATCAGCAGGAAGCAGGAGGTCAGTTAGGCAGTCATGACAAATGAGGGGTCTGATGTCTTACTGTTCAGATGTAGTGATCTGGTAAGTTTCAGTTTTTTTGGATACTACCTGGGAGGTCTGATGATTAATTTCCTGAGAAAGAAACTCAGGTAAGACAAATGTAAGTTTCTCAAGTTTTAAGACTGGAAAGATCAATTTCTATGTTTATTCAAAGAAACCATAAACATCAGTTGTATGGATTCAGTAGGAGGATTGCTTGAGTCCAGGAATTCAAGGCTGCAATATACTATGATCATGCCTGTAAATAGCCACTGCACTCCAGCCTGTGCAACATAGAGACCTCATCTCTTAAAAAAGAAATAAAATAAAGCAAAGTAATACTACTGCTGATTTGAATCAATCTCTTAGTGGAATGGTAATGCTGAGCTTCTCAGAGATCAAAGCTAAAGGCTTTTTGTGTTCATTAACCTGTGATGTTTTCACAATCAATAACTATACAATCTTCTCTCTATCTATGTCACATTAGTGAGTTTGTCCTCAAATGGCAAGGATCTAATTAAAGCTGTATCTCCCTTTCTAGAAATTTCTTAATCATTTTTGAAGGCACAATTCACTATATTAAAAAAATAGCTAAAGAAACAAAGGTTAAAGGAGTAAATTGGGCTTATTTCTAAAGTGCTGTAGTCTTTAGATGACCATTATCTTCCACCACAGGCTTATTCACTAACTTTTCAGACTGTTCATGTCCTTTACACATTCAGACACTCCCATATATCTCAGACTTCTCACCTTAAAATAATGAGATTTCAAGTTTCAGTAGAAAAATGATATTATGGGACAGCAATTTTACTACCTACTGTGACTTTATCTGAAATTTCCTGAAAGGTACTGGTATAATTACAGTAAAGCAGGAATTTATTTAGATTTGTAGTTTAAGTTATAACATGACAAAAGATCTATTTATAATTTTGCAAAACAATAAAAAAATTCTACTTAATTTCTTTTTAGGTTCTGACAGACATATGGTCAGAAAAGAGCAACAGCATCAAGCTGATTATAATACATTTCTTCGGAGTGGTGCCATTTCTTTAAGAAAACGGTTTATTAATTTTGTCAGAAAGTATCGATTGCTTTTGTGAGCAACTGGCTTATCTTTGTTTTATTGTTACTGTGATCCATGTAACTAATGATCAAATTACTTGATCCACTCTGATATGACCATGTTTCTTATTTTCTTGAATAGAAATCTCAGATTTTAATTAATGTATCACCTTTAATAAGTGGAAAATTCCCATGCTAAATGTTTTGTTCACTAACCTCAACCATAGCTTCACTTTTCCCCCAATTCATTTTTTCTTTCACTTTATGTATTGAATGTTTATAATCTCATTGTGTTGTGTCTATTTTCGTAAGCCAACTGAAATCCTTTTTGAAGGAGACTGTTGTATAAGTAAATGATACAGATAGAAAATAGTTGAATAGATGGATAATAAGTAGATAATTTCGAATCTAGTCTATATAAAATAGCACAACTACAAGGAACTGTGGTGCAGCAGAAAGGCCACTCCTACTTTTCTTCTGTACATAACAGAACTGATGCTCAGTTCCTATTCCTCTCTTAATTGGCTTTGAAATTTTGGCAAAGTAATTACATTTCTCTTGGCTTCAATGTTCTTATTTGTCAATGGGGGAGTGATTGAATGGCATTTACAATCCCTTCCAACTTTAATAACATTTGGAGATAAAAAACTCCACCAGTGAAAGCTTGTAGAAAGTTTCTATGCAGAAACATACCATTAACAATCACTACCATATAAAAATTATGGTCACTTTTTTGTTGCAAATAAGATTTGTTTATTTAAAGTTTTCTTATTTTTTTAATTAATTATTATTATTTTTTTACAGAGACAAGGTCTTACAAGGCTAGTTTCAAACTCCTGAACTCAAGTGGTCTGCTCACCTTGACCTCCCAATGTGCTGAGACTACTGGTGTGCACCACAGTACCTGGACTTCTTTTTAAATTTAGTTTAATTTTATTGTATTAATTTATTTTTGAGTCTGGATATCACTCTGTCACCTTGCTTGGAGTACAGTGACATGATCTCGATTCACTATAGCCTTGACCTCTAGGGCTCCCACTTCAGCCTTCCAAGTAGCTGGGACCATAGGCATTTGCCACCATGCCCAGCTTATTTTTAAATTTGCTGTAGAGACAGAGTCTCCTTATGTTATTCAGGCTGGTCTCAAATGTCTAGATTCAAGCAATCCTCCTGTCTTGGCCTCCCATAGTGATGAGATAATAGTCATGAACCACCACACCTAGCTAAGAATTTTTCTTAAGTAGAGGATGGAGTTGCTAGATAAGTAATGAGATTGCCTTGTTGTAGAACTCTAGGACAGTAGTCTGAATTGTCTTATTGAAATTATAGCACTAAGGGTGGAGGTGAGTTCTATTTTAAGTCACCCCAGGTAGGAGGAGGTTGGTTATAGATCAGCAATGATATTCAACAGAAATGATAGTAAAAACCTTAGAAGTAGCAAATTATTCTCAAAGACTATTTTTTTAGGGAAAGTTTCTGTTGTTCTTCTGTAATAGAAGCAATCCATCTTTAAGATACAAATGCTTATTTTAATGTAATTTTCTTAATATTTGATGTTATCTTCTTTTTATAGAATTTGAAATTTCAAGACTAATAAATGTGCAGATGCTAGCAGGTGCCATTATCTAATATATGCTCCCATCTATAAATTCTTAGGCCAAAGCTTCCAATGCCACTTCAGGATAGGAAGGTAGTGGATAGATTTTGTTTTGAGGAGCCAGTGCCCTCATATCTCAGTTGTGAGTCTTGGTTGCTAATAGCTCACAGAATTACCCTTCTTAGAATTAACCTAGGTTGATAGGATCTACCTTACTATCTGCAGCACTGTCTGGGATGATACGTCTCCCAGGGGTCAGCAGCTGGCAAAGATCAATGGATACCAGGAATGAAAAAGGCCAGTCTCCTTGCCTTAAAAAGAAATGTCATTCATGTCCCAGAGTTCCTCTTAGGCTCAGTGAGGGTTAGACTTCAAATGAACTATCTTCTTCACTGCTGGGCCTGTGTGCCTCCAAACTACATTTCCCATAATACCCTGCTAGCTGTATCCCTGTTAAATTCAGCCAATGAGAGGCACTGGGGACGAGTTAGAGGGAAGGGAAAAGAAGAAACATTTAGTCATTGACTCCAACGGTTGTTATGAGTGACAAATCCATATGGGTCTACAGCAAACTCTATCCTTGTCTCTTTGGAGAAAAGAATTTGGCCAAGAGGCAGAAGTAGGTTTAAGGTGGAGGGAGAGACTAAAGCAAGTTTTAGAGCAGGAGTGAGAGTTTATTAAAAAGTTTCCCATGTAAGGTGTCAGGAAGGGGTCCAGTTTCTGTTTTCCACATGTGGCTAGCCAGTTTTCCCAACACCATTTATTAAACAGGGAATCCTTTCCCCATTGCTTGTTTTTGTCAGGTTTGTCAAAGATTGTATGGTTGTAGTTGTGTGGCATTGCCTCCAGGGCCTGTGTTCTGTTCCAATGGTCTACATCTCTGTTTTGGTACCAGTACCATGCTGTTTTGATTACTATAGTCTTGTAGTATAGTTTGAAGTCAGGTAGCATGATGCCGCTGGCTTTGTTCTCTTTGCTTAGGATTGTCTTGGCTATGTGGGCTCTCTTTTGGTTCCATATGAAGTTTAAAGTGGTTTTTTCCAGTTTTGTGAAGGTCAGTGGTAGATCGATGGTAGACTGGACGGTAGACTGGACAAGAAAAATGTGGCACATATACACCATGGAGTACTATGCAGCCATGAAAAACGATGAGCTCATGTCATTTGCAGGGACATGGATGAATCTGGAAACCATCATTCTCAGCAAACTGACATAAAAACAGAAAATCAAACACTGCATGTTTTCACTCATGTAGTGTTGAACAGGCACATGTTGAACAATGAGAACACATGGACACAGGGAGGGGAGCATCACACACTGGGGCCTGCTGGGGGTGGGCAGGGGAGGGACAGCTGGGGGGTGGGGAGGTTGGGGAGGGATAACATGGGGAGAAATGCCAGATATAGGTGATGGGGGGATGGAGGCAGCAAACCACACTGCCATGTATGTACCTATGCAACAATCCTGCATCATCTGCATATGTACCCCAGAACCTAAAGTACAATTTAAAAAAAAAAGGAAAAACATCTGAAACTTAACATGCCATAAAGCAAGACTCAAAAAAGAAAAGGAAAAAAAAGAAGAAAAAGAAAATGGGGACTTAGTTAAGGAGTATAGTATACAATGCCATGGCTAATGGCATTGTAGCCAAATTTATATTGTTATAACAATAGTTTTACTGTATATACAGGAAATGTGAAGAAAATAAAAGTGACTCATAAACTTGCCACTCATAAAAAAAAAAAAAAAAAAAAAAAAATTCCGGCAGGAGTGAAAGAAAGCAAAGTACACTTGGAAAAGAGGCCAAGTGGGTGACTTTGGAGATCCAAGTGCCCCATTCAGCCTTTGACTTGTTGTTTTATCTATTGTCATGTTTACAGGGTTTTCTTGCCTCCTCCCTTGATTTCTCCTCTGGGGCATGCTGTTGCACAGCTGCTGCATGTGCAGTGTCTGTTGGCCTTTGGGAGGGTGACCACATGCGTTGTGTGTTTACTAAAGTTGTGCGCATGCTCTCTAGGGGTGATTTTCTTTTACGGGTCCAGCAACCCTAAAGGAAGGTCATACGTCTGCCATTTAGCCTCTTAGTGCACATGCTTGAGCCTGCTCACTCAGTTCCTGAGATCTGAATGGGAAGCTGCTGATCACCAGCTCCAGGTGTTTTCTATCTATTGGGAGATCGTCTCATTCTGGTGCTGGCTGCAACCAATTATCATTTCAGAGAGACAGTCTAACAACCCTGACCATTACCTGATGATCTCCTGACACTCCTGGGTGGAGGGGCCTCTCCTATCCTGCTCATGTCTGCCTAACTGCCTACTCTTACACCGCTTCCATACTTTCTGACAGTCTCAGGATAACTAAAGACTTCAGCAGTACTAACAGTGGAAGACTAGCTAGCAGCTCAGTAGCAGGTACCGGCTATTAGAGAACCTGATTTCAGTCTCTTTTTGCTCTTCTAAAAGTTACTATTACTGTTTGTCCAGCTTTTTAACACCACTGTAGACAATTTCTTACATTAAATTCTTTCTCTTTGAAATCCCTAAAGTGGTTTTGTCTTGTCCAGACTGGATCTTGACTGATAAAGTAGCTAATACTTACATAGAATACAAACTGAGAACTTTACAAAAGTTTACTCACATAATTTTCCATTTGTGAGATGCTAGTATTTTACAGATGAGGAAACTGAGACACAAAGAAGTTAAGTAATGTACCTAAGCTTACATGCTAGTAAGTAACAGAGCTGGATCCTGAACTTGGCCCTTACGTATCACTCAATCTTAGAGCACAGAACATTCCTCGTGAGTGTCAGTTTTCTGGTATTCACCTAACATTCCTTCAGCTTTTATAAGAATTGGCAAATCGTAGGGTATTTAAGTCTTTTGTGCAGATTCACTGTACTGGATTCCATACATTCAGCTTTGTTTGAAACCCTGAAGAGCATGATGTTGGCTTGACAGTGAGAAGTTATCCATCTCAGAATTTGTTGGCTGACATAAATCTAATTCTTTAATGCTGATGTAATGAAGTGAAATAATAATGAAAATGTCAAGAGGGCATATTTAAAATTATTCCACGTGGTGCTAAATTTCTCAGACATCGATGTTCTAAATAAATGAATAAATATTAAGCTACAACAATGCTGCTAGTCTTTGTAACCCATTTGTCAGTATTGTCAGTCAATATTTTGATCCATTTCTTCTCAGCCACATTTTTTCCCTAAAAGGCAATAAATTCACTAAGGAATTACTCTCTTAAACTATGATAAGGTGAATGGGATTAAGTTTACCAAGCTTCTAATACTCCAGTTAGTAGAGTAAACCATATTTACCTATTCAATAATCAGTGATGAACACAAGATGAGTTTGTGTAGGAAACCACTCCAAAAAACTGGGAAAATAGAAACCTCACCTATGTGGGCACTACTTCAAAATCTCGTGTGGATTTTCCAATTTAGTAGGTATGCTTGTCTAAAAAACCCATCACTGACTGGAAATCAAAACTGCTTGCCTTGCTCTGCCCATGAAGCTAGAAAGATGCATGTTTTTGTGTGACGTATATTCAGGAACCAGACCGGTGAAGTCTATATGCCACGTAGTAGCTACCAGCATCCGTCATTCTCCTTAAGTCCCACAAACCTCCATTTTAGACCTAACGTGTAACGTACTCAAGGTAGCAGGGCCAAGCTTTCAGCCAACTCCAACTAGAAAACACTCAGGAATTACTGGCCTCATGAATTTGCACACCTTCTGCCACTTCCATTTGTGAGACCCAAAATGCCCTGCAAGCTTGGCTGTCATACAATATCACTGATTTCATTGTTTTGCTTAGTACCTGTGTTTGCCAGCAAATGTCATAGAAACTTTCACACTGTAAAAGCTGGGCAAGGAGACAATGATGGAATATTTAGTATGAAGTGTTCCACACAAGCAAGTACTAGATAGCATTTTGTAAGAGGACTACCAGGGTGAATGTACAGCTATACAAATACTCAAGCCTGTTTTTGCTTAAATCTCTAAGAAATATAATTTTCCTTCCTCTGCCTACAAGAAGGCACAGACAACTCTATTAAATCTATATGTTAAAAGTGGCATAAATGAAAGCAGGATCAAGTAGTTTAAAAACCACCACCATGAGAGCATAAAATTGTAGAGGAATCATTCAACCTTAAATCACAAAACCTTCACATTTTAGAACATTGATGATATGGCTGAGCATATCCTCCCTTAGGGAAGAAAAGCCCAGTGAAGCTCATGCCGGGATAAAACTTGTATTTCTTTACTTAGTTCTCATAAGCATATTTGACTGATAATTTAAATTAATGAGGCAGTGGGAAAACTTTACTTTGCATTGCAAACGGAGCAGAGAAACACATGATTCAGTAGGAAAATAGATTTAATATCTGTGAACATAAACCATATTGCTATAAAGGTCAAAATAGTGTTTTCTTCCACAGCAAATAAAATAAAACTAACACTAAAGGCACTCTTTTGATATACCTAGATTATACCATAAATAGGAAAAAACTTTGGTGATAGATATCATTTTGCAAAAAGTCATCCTTTTTCCTGACCTGGAAAATAAAGATTTTTAATATTACTGATACAGACACTTAATTTGCACACAAGGCGAACTTTAGTCCTGTGACTTTTTAAATATACACTGTGTATTATATTAAAATAATATGACACTTAAGAAAAAACGTTTAATTTGTTTGGGCTTATTTGTATTAACCATTTTGTTGTTTCTAAACTTTTTTTCTGTTGAGTATGATAAAGAGAAGTATTTAAAACTTAGAAGGCTAATTTGACACAAAAGGAAACTATAATTTATATAACTAAATAATTAGCATATTTTGTGCAGGGAAATTTATCTTCAGTATTCTTCACATAGGCAAAATGGGCAATAATTAGAAACATCATTTAAAGATCATCTTAGTAACCTGAAATGTGAGACAGGTTTTCTCAAATAAGGCCAAAACTTAAGCTGTTTTAAAATTCTTTTCCTTCCATAATGTAAAATTGCACATCCAATTTAATTAAGTAAAAAGAAATGAAAATGAGCTAGAATTTTGCTTCAGTAATCTTAAAAATCAGCCAGTTGTGCATAACCCATATTAGAAATTCAATCGGCACATGTATTTGATCAGGGTCTCCTGAACAGAAGACCACATAACTAAGACAGTATAAAATTTATTTTGATATTTTTTTCCCTATATTGGGAGCTGGGGAGAAAGGGGGAAACATGAAGAAAGGTGAAATATAAGCATCCTGTCTAGTTTTGAAAAGTGAATTAATATTTCCATGAAAACTTATTGTTTCTATCATAAGCACCTAAGGATTTTTCAGTAATTATCCAAACATCAGCTAAACAACTCAACAATGTCCCAGGTGACACCGACTAGTAATAAAGGCAGAAGTTTTTCAGCCATACAAAGCTGGAACAGATTATCCTCAACTCTGCCTTATTTTAATTAGTGTGGATAAACTACTTGTTATATGCTTTTATCTTTAGTAACTACTAACCCCTTATTTTAATTAGTGTGGATCAACTACTTGTTACATGTTTTTACCTTTAGTAATTATTGACCCTAATCTTCTGAATCATAGGACTTCAGTAATCACTAAATTTCTTGCTTTATTTCCACCATTTCCTAACTTGTGGGGAAAATTGTGCTGTGTATCTTGTGTTCATCCTTTAAAACATAAGATGTTTGATTGCTTAATTGATTCACCCTCTCCAGCTTGCCTCTTTGTTCTTTACTGTAGGTCTAGTGTTTGCCTTGTTACTTCTTCTCAATAGCCAAATTGTATTTCTCAATTTCTGCCTCAATCATTTGGCTTCAGTTCAGATATACAGAGGATTTGGTAAGATTTTTTCTTTGAGCCATGGTTCTTCTTTTTGCTTTAACACTCAACCACACGTACAAAGAGAACATCGTTATTCTCTGCATTATAATTTAGAAATGGCAAACATCAGCCGGCATGATGGCTCACACCTGTAATCCCAGCTATTTGGGAGGCTGAAGTGGGTGAATCACCTGAAGTCAGGAGTTCGAGACCAGCCTCAGCAACATGGTGAAACCCTGTCTCTACTACAAATACTAGCCAGGCATGGTGGTGTGCACCTATAATCCCAGCTACTCTGAAGTCTGAGGCAGGAGAATCGCTTGAACCTAGGAAGTGGAGAGACAGAGAGCCCCTTTCTGGAAAGAGGGAGAGAGAGGGAGAGAGAAGAAAGAAAACGCAAACATCGTCTTTAAATCACCTCAGGTGAGGTGATATAGAATCACCTCCAGATTTTTATCTTTCCTGCAGTCTTTCGTGTTCCTTTAAGTGAAATGAGTGTTTGCATTGTTCTTTCTCATACCTCCTAAATTTCTGCTTTCATGTTCAAAATAGATTTTCTGTTATTATCTGTCTCTGTTCCCAATAAGATTCAACTCAAACTCCATCAACTATTAGAAAACTATGCAGATAGATTAAGAAAAGCTTTTATTGTTGCCCTCAAAGGTACACCAATCTAATCTTTCCAAATAGTGGATAACATACAAGCAACTATCAAAAAGGCATGAGAAAGAAAAGAAACATTTTATCTGAGGAATGTCAGCCCCTGCCTCGCAGACATCTCACTTGAGATAGGTAATCATCTAGAAGCCACCTGCTCTGTGGACTATACACTCAGTATCACCACCAACAGCTCTAAATTAACCTAAAACACTGCCATATGCTGGACACAATAACTCATAGTTCCACAATATATAACCAAGCACTAATCAATGTTATCTCTGTAAACCAATAAGAATTCCTGATAAACAACTTTTGTAATTGCCTCTCTCCTGATTTGTCCTTTTTTCTTTAAGATCTCAAGACTCTTTTGTTCACAGGAGGGCTTCCCAAGGTAACTTAAAAGTGCTTCCTGGCTGCAGTCCTCAACCCTAGCCCAAATAAACTCTTTACCTTTACCTCTATTAATTTTGTATCAGTTTCTTTCTTTGAGTCAACAGTCACATTAACTCTGTGTAAAACTGTGTGCATGAGCAATGGTGTAGGGGAATCAAATGTGAATATATCTCTGGGTGTTACTCCCCGAGCTCTGTGACTCTGAGTAACTTAAAGACTTTTATAAACTAAAGCTAATCCATATGTAACGTTTAAGGTAGTTCTGAGAATTGATTTAAATAAGGCATCTGAAGGCAGGTTATCAACTATAAAAACTACACAAATGCTCATTTTGTCATTTGCTTTGTTCTTTAAACCGTATGCACAAACACAGCAGGGACCTTCTTCTGTTCAGTCTTTAATAGCCCCTAGCAAATTCACAGGCAGAATCCAATAAATTTTCAGTCATGGAAGTTAGCAGATGTTACAGAAAATCATTTGAATCATTCCTCTAGTTACAAAAGTACATATTCCAGAGTGTTTAGCTTTCTGTAAAATTACAGTAGCAGTGGTTATGAAATAGCAAAGAATGCCTTCATACGTCTGTGTTTAGAATATAAAGTCTGAGAAGCCATATTAGGGTTAGCAGAGCAGTATTGAATGTAAATGCAAAGCAAGAAGAAGAAACGATGATGTTGTCATACTCTTCTGGCCTCATTACTCTGAAGGAACTTTCTTTTCCTTAATGCATGTATGCACCTCCCTGAATGTTAATGAGAGTGGCACATGCCCAGTGAGGAGAGAAGAGATTTAAGATTAAAAATCAACCCCAACGATGCACATTTAATAAGCTGATCTTACTGTTCCATGCACTGCTTCTTTAAAATTCTGTTTTTAAAAAGTACATTAGCAGGGTCTTTTTGAGAGCTAGAAAAATTTCAAATGGAAGGAAAGATTTGTTTGAAAAACTAAGGGGTGAATAGTTTTCCACTGTAAACAAAAGCTTCTGGTCTTAGAACTGTTTTTGAAAATATATAATTTTGATAGTTTTTACAGAAAGGTAGGGGTGTAACTAGCAGTTTGTCCAAGACATTGTCATGTGCACCAAGCATTTTGCTCATCCATGTCTAGTCTTTTTTATTTTTGTGGCTGTTAAATTCTTATGCTTGGAGAGTGGATCGAGTGTATCTGGCTGCGGTTTTAGTCAATTTTAAGATCATTTCTATGTCCTTCCTTTATCCTTTTGAATCTTTTTACCACTTGGAAAATTCCACTCAAATATGTCATTGGTCATTGTCCAATATCAGTATAATACAGCTAGGGGCCCTACTCCCACATTTTCAAATACTGTAATGACCTACCACATTTGGAAAAGTTATAATAGAGAACCATCATTGGATCTGTTCTCAACAGTTCAGCATATCTTTAGGTCATCTTTTCTTATATGCTACCCAGAATGTGGATGGAAACATCACTTCACTTTAAAGTTGTCTTAAATTAAGCAAAATTAGGAAAATGAATATCATATCAAGGACTTAATTATCAAACCATATGTTATCTCTCTATTTGATAAATTATGTCACTGTTCCTTTAATTACAATAGATACTTGACAGGAAAGCATCAACACGCTTATACTAAAATGTGATTTTTTTTTTAAAAAAAAGGTTAATGCCAGCTTCCATGAATTGATGATTATTTAAAACACTCTTTATTAAATTATAATTTTAGACCATGCACATCAGAATTACCTGGATACTTTAAAAATGTTTCCTGGTCACTAGTTTTGAAATTCTATTAAGTAGACGAAAGGGGTGTTTAAATATTTCTGTATTATTTTCAGTGACGCATGAAACTGGTAAGTAGCCATAAAAAGAAATAAACTTTCATGGAATATATGAGCATCGCTGAGCACCAAAACATGTTAATTTATTAATTTGTAATTTATGTGTGTATTAGAAAGAACATCTTGATAGAATATGGACTACACTTTTGCCTTATGGTTTGCAACATATATAGTACATATTACATTTTTAATAGTTACCTAAGCAGTTTCTCCAAGTGAAGTATTTTGAGAAAACAAATGGTTTAATATCAAATTCAAAATAATTAGTTCTGTACTTAAAGTAAATTTTGTAATAATAGCTTACTATTGGCTCCTCAATATACTTTAGACATTAATTCTGTTAAAATAATATTAATTATTTTTCTAGCAGGACATGTTATTCCAAGTCCATGTTGTTTTAGTCATCTAGACTGGAATTCTACTCTTACAGAAAATAGGTAACCATTTTATTTGTCTTCTTGGTGTTGAAACTTCTAATGCTTTCATCACTTATATCAAGCAGTCATAACTCCTTTCATGAATTGTGTTTAGTAGCTATAATTTTATTTTACTCTCAGAAACGTGCTCCAAAGCATTGGTCTTTAGTTTTTAATAAGAAGTTAATGTGCTACCACTGTAGATGTCTGTGACTTCAAAACAGATGGCAGAAAATAAAATAATTTTAATTTTTATTACTTCAAGTTGTATTTTTTGCTTTGTTTTCAGTCCTCGAAATAAAAACAAAGAGTGGGAGGAAGAGATCTTACAGGAAGAGAGGAAGATAATCTTTTAAAAAGTTTATTCAGCTTACATGTTCTATGTTTTCTGCAAGCCCTATGACTCATCTTTATGGTGTCTAATCAAAGTTGATTAGTTTCTAAGGAGAGATGAAAATGAAGCCCTTCCTCACTATAATGCAGCCATTAGATGATTATCCAGTCCATTCAGTTCTAAGTACAAATTCACTATCATTTTATTTCTAATCTATCTACCTTTAACTGATGAGGTGAGCAATTTGACTCTACCTGACTTAGTATTGTGTTTCTACCAGAAAGTAATGTGATGCACATACCTAATATGAAACTTTTACAAAAGAAAAAGATTTTAATTTAAGATATCTTTCTTGCTAGAGCTTGGACCAAGTTCATTTTCAGAAGTTATTAACAAGATGATACAGGTATCAACATAAAATTGCTATGGTAGATGGTTATTTGATTTGGCATTCAGATCATATATTCTGTTTCCATTTTAAAATATTCAAACTCTTCAGCATCCAGTTTATAAGGCTCTTTTGTGTGACAGTTACAAGTAGAAAACCATAATAATATAACCAAGGATGTGAAATTGCTTTATGCTAATATTTTAACCTGTGGGAGTGTACTTTCTCCTACTCTTTTTTTGAATTCTACAGCCTCATAGAGATGCATAATATTTGCCTACTCATTCTTAGCAGCAGAAAGTGAGATTACCACTATTGTAAGAAGCTTTTAATAAATTAAGGAATTAAGAAGATCGTAGTCTCTTTATCAAACACCAGGATTATAACTACTACTAGCTCCTCTTCCAACTTTTTTTTTTCCGTCAAGGTTTTATAAGTGATTTGCTTCACAGTACACATGTTTTTATAGATCAGCACCTGCATATTTATGCCCATTTGAGTCTATATTTATATGACAGCTGCCAGTCTGAAATCAGAGCTTTATGAATCATAAATTGAAATAAGCTTAATTAACTACATCAAGAAAGTTTAACAGCAAAACTGCTCCAGAAACTGTTCATCATGAAGACTGCATAAGTCATTGAGTCCCTGTATATAATCCTTGCATCTAAAGTAACAGTTACTAGTTTTTAAAGCAAGAAGTAATAGATGTAGAAGTTACTTGAAATAAAAGGCTAAAATAGAACCACTGTCCTAACTGCTTTTGTAAACTGATGAATACTGAGCACTGACCGATGAAGAATAGACAAATACGTGAAGAAAAAGAGAAAGATCATTTTAGACTGTAAATTCCATGAAGGTAGAAAATATATCGGTTCACTATTATGTGTCAAGCATTTACCACACATGTTGGCTGAATTATTTTGAAGAAAGTTTGGCATAGATCAGGAAGAAAAATCATGATGAAGTATGCAGGAAAGTGGCAAAAATTGACCTGTGTTGACTGGAGGGTATACTCTGGAATGATTAATGTAGAAGCAGGGGGAAGATCATGACACTGACTGTATTATAAAAGCTGAAACAGCAGTAAAGAGTAATTATAAGAGACTATGCAGTAGTGACTACTGGGTGTCTTTTCAGTAAAATGCTGAGTTTATTTGGTTGTAGAGAAATGTGTACCTTAAATTGTTTTTCTATTGGCTGAGCTATATTGCAACTGAGTAGAGTAGAAGTTAGATTGTAGAAAATTCATGACTATGCAGATACATTTTGGTTGTTTGAGAAAAAACTGGTTTCTTCTCTGTAGAAAAGATGAGCCCAAAGGTTACACTTTGTTATATGATATTAACCAGTTATGCATTTACTAGCAACTGCAGTTCAGCATTTCTGATTTTATATTCACAGCACACAAACATATACCTACACGTATACATTTATATGTATATATTCTGTTTTCTCTTGAACTGCTTTTAACATCTTACTGATTCCCTCAGCCATTAATTCTCTCATTTTAATGCTTGTTCATTTAATATTTGAACAAGAGTCGTGAGTTTGCCTTTTTGAAAATTTAACATTAGCAGTAGGATAGATTGTCTGCGGAAAAAGTTTGTAAGTCTAGACACCAATCAAAACTGTTATCAGGGGCCGGGCGTGGTGGCTCAAGCTTATAATCCCAGCACTTTGGGAGGCCGAGGTGGGTGGATCACGAGGTCAAGAGATCGAGACCATCCTGGTCAACATGGTGAAACCCCGTCTCTACTAAAAATACAAAAAATTAGCTGGGCATGGTGGCGCGTGCCTGTAATCCCAGCTACTCAGGAAATGAGGCAGGAGAATTGCCTGAACCCAGGAGGCAGAGGTTGCGGTGAGCCGAGATCATGCCATTGCACTCCAGCCTGGATAGCAAAAGTGAAACTTGATCTCAAAAAAAAAAAAAAAAAAAAAAAAAAAAAACCGTTATAAGGAATTCTATTCTTAAGTACTCAAGGTAGGAGGTTGAGGTCCTACATTTGGGTAAGCAGCATATTTTGGAAAATAATGGAAAACCTGAGACATTTTGAAAGCAAAACCAGAAAAGAAATTTTTGAGGTGTATTTATAGACAAATCAGAGGTAAAGTTGTAGTTCATAAGCTAGTTCAGGGAAAGCAAACATCTAGGTCCCCCTTCATCTTTTTTCTAAGACATAGTCTAATACTTTATGGAATGTATCCCCAAGAGGCTTAGGTGACTTGCTTCATTCTTTGCTCTGGGAATGTCCCTTGGATTATATTGTGCCAGGGAGTTGCTGCCAGGTCTTGGAAGTTGCTTGGATAGTTTATAAATAGGGAGATACATGTTGATAAATGTGAAAAAAAAATCAGGGGAAAAAAACAGGTTGAAACAGCTCAGCAACAACATACTGTTAAAAATTTCTGTTTACCTCTTATCAACAAATACATCTTTAAATACACAAACACTTTTAAATATTTAAGTACAAATACTTTTAAACACATTACTGTGATGGAAAGAATGTAAGCAACCTATGTTCAATCAAAATAAAAAGGGATGTAATTTATGACATTCATTCAGTGTAGTATTATTTATTTATGAAAAAGTATGCTTGTGAAATTGGTATTTTAACAGTCATTTATGGTATAATTAATATAGCAGATTATTAAGTTGCAAACAAAATTTGACTTCAACTAAGTAAAACAGATAAACAAAAATATGTATCTGCAATTGAGACTGCAGTGTTGGCCCCAGAAATCTGTATTTTTGAATTTCTTTCAGATAATTCTGTTCAGCAGCAAGATTTGGAAATAATTAGTCAAATTCAACAGATTCTGATTCACAATAATTTATTTAGCAATCTGCTACCTTCCTGCCTACTGATACATTTGTCATTTCAGAAGAGAGAGCAACTCCATGCTTTTAATAGGGTAAATTTTGGAAATTTTTGATTTCTTAGACATTTATTCAGTAAATATGATCGAGCATCTATGTGTGTCAGACATGATCAGAGGCACTGAGTATATATCAGCAAACTCCAAACTTGGTAAACATTACAAGTAATACCCTTTATTTAAACTGAGTCACTAGAATATAAATTACTATAAGCACATTCTAGTAGTTTAAATTCTAATGACTCAATGTAAATAAATAAAGAGATAACTTTACATATTAATGTCCCTTATCTAAAGGAATAATTTGTGTGTATGACAGAGTCACTTCTCTATATTCTTGCCCAAGCATGGCAGCTTTAGCAAACATAAAATAAGGCTGCCTATGTGTCCTGCACTATTCTAAGCCTTTTATATGCATCAGGATATTTAATCACGTTTTATTGTAGCAGATTAAAAGGTGACAGGATAGTTTATTCTGCCTTTACCAGCCCCTTACCCAACACTCAGCTGCTCACTCACAGACAACAATGCCTGAGGAAGCCCTGATCATTGCACTCAACATTCTGTCTGCTTTGAGTGTGCTGGGAAGTCTTTACCTCTTTTCCACTGTTAGCAATCTCCCTTCTTTCTTTCCAGTTTTCTTCTTTTCCAGTCAACAGCTACATGCCCAATAGAGGAAGGCTCTAAGAAGTGGTCCTTCACCTGCAATATCTCATATAAAATTTGCTGTAGGTCTATGATGGAGGAATTCATACAGTATTTAAAGATAAAAAATACAAGGTTTAGAATGCTGAAAGGTTCAAAACTAGCTTCAAAGTCTGTATCATGGTTAACTTCCATGTGTGACTTAGAAGTAATACCAATATGCTCTTGATTTGTTTTCTAAAAATGTAGGATCCTAAGAACCACTGATTTGGTGACAGAAGTATTGGATGAATCTGTATTTTCCAAATTCATTCAAGTTGGACAAATATAATAGATGCAAATTATTAGTAAGGTTCTAGTTATTTGCCTGGAAAAAAGCCTCATGGGTGTTCATTATCTTGTTATGCTTTATAACCAACATATATCACTGTAATATTATATATGTTATATAAGATATATATGATATCAATTAAAATTGGTCATGATAAAAAAGGAAAACAACAATAAAAATGCCAATTTAAAAATCTGAACAGAATAAACAAAATTTGATAATAATCTTAGCATATGTTTGAAAATATAGAAATACCGAGCTCCTAGTTTATCCTTTCCTCATTTCTTAGATCACTGTGGTTGCAACACTAGTTTTTTAGTAGAACTTGTATTTCTATCATTAAAAGTTTTGGTTGCATAAGTTTATTAATAGTTAAACAGGTTTCTTTACTGCTTGATATATTTATTATTTAAGATGCAGCTTTAGGTAAGCTGCAAAAATACAGTGGCTTAAACAAGATAAAAATATATTTCCCAGTGTTGGGCAGCATATCTAGGGTAGGTAAGAGGCTCTAGATTTCATCTCTGAGTATAAGTTAGCTCCTAAATTGTTACTTCTTCCCTGACTTCAGAAACTTCCTTTCCAAAGAAGTTATTTGCAGGTGTGCATGTCACTTCCTCTCATGTCCCATTAGTCACGTGACCACAGCCAGATGCAGGGACGGCTGGGAACTGTGGTTGCTGGATGGGGCAGTGGAAGTGAGAAGAGACGCCAGGGATTCTATGATTACAGTGAGGGAAGAAAAAAAGTGGATATTGGGCAGATAATATTGAATCCTGAAGAACAAACTCTATGAAAAAAGTGAAGCACCATTCAAATCCTTTAATTAAACAAGAAGAATCTGCTCCTCAAAGGTCCCAATAAAGCAGGGCTTTGTTTTTCATTGTCCTTTTCATTCACAATAGATACTCATTGTGTATGTGTGTGTGTGTTCATCTGTGCTCTCAATGGCTTTAATTTGGTTAAAGATAAAATAATTCTAGGAACTGAAATACTTTTGAGATAGGAGAGCAACAGTATGAGGTCACCACTTTAGCTGTCATCAAATTCAGAGCATACAGTTCATGTAATCCTTGTTTTCCTTCCACACTGACCAAGGTAAGATAATTCCAAACATAGGTTAAAGAAATGTCTTATACAAAGCTTCAGAAAATATCAGAAATTTGCATTTTGAGCAATGCTAATATCGCAAAAAGGAGGCAGGCTCATGCCAATGTTCTCCTGAGAGATGGTTATGGAAGTAGATTGTTGTAATTAATGAATGAGCAATTGAAGAATAATAAAGAAAAAGTTTAATTAGGAGTAAATGGTGAGGGATTTTTAGTGTTGGAGGAATAGTGTTAACATCGTGGGAAGCAGATTGAATTATGTTTAAGTTCCAAAAATATTTGAACCTGCCATCCTATTTCTCTTTGTGTAATCCCTGAGTAGAAATCTATTGAAGTTACTTTTATATCATCCAATTTGTTCCTTTATTACTAGTGAATTGCTTTAGACTAATTATATTATACCTGCAATTTTCTTATCTATACTGTTTCATTGTACTATGATACAAATGTACTTTTCCTAGCTAGTGAGCAAAATTTAGCTAACATAAAATATTATTTATCATTATTAATATAATGAAGAGAAAGCATATGATTTAAAGAATCTTGTTTTACTAAATTATTTATCTTAATAAATACATAATGATTTTATTTAATAAATCAGATTATTAAATATATAAATACAAAAAAGTAAAAATAAATATTAAAAAAATAAATAATTGAGATTATTTGTTAATTTTATTTATTCATTTAAGACAGGGTCTTGCCCTGTTGCCTATGCTGGAGTGAAATGGTGTGATCTAGGCTCACTGCAGCCTCTGTCTTCCAGGTTCAAGTGATTCTTGCCTCAGCACCCCTACTGAGCAGCTGAAATTATAGGTGCATGCCATTACACCCAGTTAATCTTTGTATTTTTAGTAGAGACAGGGTTTCACCATGTTGGCCAGGCTGACCTCAAACTCTTGAACTCAAGTGATCTGCCTGCTTGGTCCTCCCAAAGTGCTGGAATTATAGGTGTGAGCCACTGCACCCAGCCAGCATAAAATCTTTAAGGCATTATTTGTATTTAATGTAAGGTGGAAAATGTATGGATCCAAAATTAGTCAAGTGATAGTGTTCTACAGCATGGAATATCAGAAAGCATATCTGCTTCTCCAATTTATGATAGCATACACATACAGTTTTGCCTGGATGAGGGAGGGATATGAAAAAAGATTTGAGAAGAAAATGAAGATTCTGAACTTTTGGGCAGGACTCATGTTTAAAGTGGCTGGAAATTTTTATTTGTTCCTTGGTTGAAAGTTATTCTTGCACAGAGTAAACTATGGTACCATAGAATCCCTTGGACACCCTGAGTTCAGTAAAACTTATTACGATTCTTTAAGTCATATTATACTTTCTCTTCTTCCTATTGATATCCTTGATAATTACAGGAGCTAGGACTGCTGTGAGAAGTGGGAAATTAAGAAGGCTTGTCAGAGACACTGAGGGCATCTCAAGATCTAGATAAAAATACATCAGCTCTAGGAAATAGATGTGGTTTGTTGAGGTTTTTGGCTCGTCCACAACTGAAGATATTTGTAAAGACTTCAAGAACCAATGTCATCCATTTGATTTAAAAAAGTTAAGATTATCGTAGGGGTTCAGTCAGGGTAACGGAGAAATTATAAGAGAAAAATTATAGAGAAATAGACACAAACCTTCTTGGAAGGCCGGGAGGTTTTTGCAGACTTGGGAAGGAAGCCAAAGGTGGTGGTTCTAAAACCCAGAGGCAATTAAGCAGAAGTAAGTGCAAAGAAATGTAAAAGAGTTTATCTAAAGAGTTTGTTTACTCATATAGTCCTAAGACCAACCTCTGAACATCCACAGGCACATGACTGCTTTCTATTCGGGGGCTCAACAATGTTATTACTAACAAATGGTGTTTGCTTTAGGCCTCGGAACCTAGCCTAATTCCACTAGTGTGTGTTGACTCAAAGCCTCTGTCATTAAGTCTGTATTAAATAAAATGCCCACAGAGCCAACTAGTAAGCTGCTGACTTTACAGCACCCTCTTTAAGGTCTGTGAGGTCCCCAGACCCCCAGCCTGCTCTTTGACTAGATATCTGTGTCTAAGTGCATTTTTTTAACTGTCGCTAGGTCAAAGTCTGCCTGTTGGACCCAACAGATTATATTCACTTAGGACATCTTCAATCTCAGCATAATTATTTGTAAATAATTATCCTCCACTTTAAAGATGTCCCTCGACCATGTTGTCTAATACTATTTTCTTTTGGAAAAACACAATTTTTTCTTAAAGAATTATTTCCCTTCTCATTTGTTCTCAAATCAGTGGTATATTAAATTAAAAAAATGACTGGTTTATTACCTTTCTAATAATGAGTCACTTCCATAAACTGTGGTTGATATAACACTTTAGGAACTATTGTTTATTTTACCAATAACGTTTTGTCTACAATATTAAAACATTGAAGGTTTTTCGAGGTATTCAAATGAGTGACATGTATTCATATTGCGTGTGTTTACAATAGTGTAATTTTTTTTCCTTTTACTTACATACTCAGTTTTATTCAATTGGATAAAGGAAATATCCCCCAGTCAGATACAATACCGGCTTTTATAAGACATTTAGGTACAGAAGTCACAACTACGTTACATAAAACCTGTTTAAACATCTCAAATTTTTATAATCCTATCAACATTTATATTCTTATATTTTGGTCCCAGGAACTTTTATTCTCTACCTCTGGACCATTTTACCTTTTCTGCTGAAAGAATTTGGGTTCCCATCAGGTAATGGAGCCAAGGGACTCAGGCCCTTTTGTCAATGTTTGTCCTAATTTGCCTCATCATTGCTTCAGGCAAGGTCAGCTTTCTCATTGTAGTCTGTGCCTTTTGGTTTTCCTTAAATTTCCCCACTCTAGAGCAAATGCAGAAAATGGGTGCGGGGCCCTTTAATGTTGGAGGACCATCCGGGTTTCCCTTTGGTTCACCCAACATTTAATAGTGTTGTAAAGACCTTTGTTTTAACACCATAAATTTTCATTTTATTTATTTCATTACTTAATAACCATTTAAAGATTTTCACCACCCTTCTGGGGCAAGTCCTTTGAGTCCCTTTTACCTTTCCAATTTTCTGTTGTTAATTATCTTAATGTTTTCTTAAGCATTTGTAAGACCCATGAAGGATGACAAATTTGGCAAGGCTTTTCAAACAGTTGTATGATTCTGCAGGAGTAATGTCACCTGGGGTGCTGATGTAAAAGGGCTCCTTTAACCCCAGCATTTGTTATGACATGGGTAATAGGCATATTCAGTAGGAGAATATCCCAGTCATCATAAAGTGGGTCCCACATGGCTTGTATATGAAGCGTATTAGCGGCTTCTTCTGGGTATAGTGTAATCTTATTCTTGAGAAGATTTAGAAACATTTCTCAATAGTGACAATGGCGGAATATAGTAATTTTGTGAAAAAGCATAGTGACATGTTTTTAGACTCTGCCATTTGCTATATAGCTGAGATTAAAAACCTCATTTATTCAAGAGCACCATGACTGGTTCCATAATATAGTTAGGATGATTTGTAAATAAAACTACAAAAGATCCACTTGGCATAGCATTATGCTTTTTGCAGGACAGTTCTCTAGGTGGACTTGGACTAAATCAGTTTTCCCCATTTTCTCACTTGAACTTCTAAAGACTAAGAGTATAATGTGCTGGAAATGTAATGTTCTGAGATAGGGAGGGACTAGCCAGAACAGCATGGCCACTGTTCCAGTTCTCACCTAAAAACAGGTTGTATTTCAGTGCTGTAGCTGAACGAGTCATAGGCCCTGGGGTATAAAGTCCAAAGTGAACAGCAGGGCGTGGTGGCTGGCACCTGTAATCCCAGCACTTTGGGAAACTGAGGTGGGCAGATCACCTGATGTTGGGAATTCCAGATTAGCCTGGCCAACATGGTGAAACCCTGTCTCTACCAAAAATACAAAAATTAGCCGGGCATGGTGGTGGACACCTGTAATCCCAGCTGAAACAGGACAATCGCTTAAACCACAGAGGGTGAGGTTTCAGGGAGCTGAAATCATGCCACTACACTTCAGCCTGGGCGGCAGAGCGAGACTCCCTCTCAAAGAAAGAACAGAGTGGGTTACTTTCTGGGATCCTTCAGCTGTGCTGCAAGTGGGGCATGCATAGTCAAGACTTTATCAGCCCTGGGGCAGCTTTCCTTCGTCTTGGGGGACCAGCTCATAGTGAATTTTAAGCTGCTGTTATCTGTTGCTGCCTATCTACGAGTGTATTAGTCCATTTTCATGCTGCTGATAAAGACATATTTGAGACTGGGCAATTTACAAAAGGAACAGGTTTAATTGGACTTACAGTTCCACCTGGCTGGGGAAGCCTCACAATCATGGCAGAGGGTGAAAGACACTCCTTAGGTGCCTGCTGCAAGAGAGAACGAGGAAGGTCTCACAAGACTTATTAACTATCATGAGCATAGCACAGGAAAGACAGGCCCCATGCATGATTCAGTTACCTCCCCCTGGTTCCCTCCCACGGCACATGAAAATTCTGGGAGATACAAGTCAAGCTGAGATTTGGGTGGGGACACAGCCAAACCATATCAGTAGGTAATAAACCTGCTTCATGTAACTTGTGTGCATGGATATTCTATCTCACCAGACTCATACAAGTTGGTAACCGTGCATGTTAAGCCCGCTTCATACTCTTTAGCATGCTTTGCTAAAATGGTTTTGCTAAGTTAATTTTTAAATATTGTATGAATTTGTAGATACAAAAATGGGAAAGCTTACCGATACACTCTACATTTGTTTCATACTCAATATTATATTTTTTATTGCATATAATCTACATAGCACATAAGTTAATATATTTGGACAAAAACCAACTTTAAAACTTAGCTACATTTCTATGCAAGCTGATCTTTCTTTCATCAAAGATAATTAGTGATTTAAAAATACCATCAAACACCATGTTATCTTGTAGATGATTTTAAAAATTTGAAGGCCATCTGAATATCAATTTGGGTTAATTCAAATTACATCTCAGAAACTAGAGAGTTAAAATAATTTTTTAAAAGGAACTTTATATATTGCCTTAACACTTTGTGAATAAAAATCTTTTATGTTTTTCTCCTTTTATTTATGATCCTTGGATGTCACTTGGGTTCTTGCTAAAAGCTGCCATTTTCATTTCTATAACTTAATTGCTTACAATTTAATGATTCATAATATTTCACAATATTCACTTAAGTAGTCTGGCATATATTCCTATTGTAATGATGTTCATAAAATTAAGAAGAAATTGAATGCCTTGCAGAATCTGACATAGGTAAATTCATTCTTTCTTGTGCAATGGCTTCCTATAACATTTAGAGCTATATCAAGTCTAAATGTTTATTCTAAGCAGAAATTACACGTGTTTTTCCCATATGTGTGTCTATGCAGAAATTACATGTGTTTTCTTCAAATGTGTGTTTTCTTATGCTCCTAACCTATGGAATATAACTTTTTTTTAAAGGCAAGCATATCAATTTAGAATGTCTTCCCTTGCAGGGAAAATCAGATACAAATAATCCTATGAAAATATAGTTGCATAGGTGCGAACCATCTTGTTGTTTATTTCAGATTCGCTCATAATCAGCTTGTGCATATTGTTGAGACAAGTCATTGAATGGCATTATTCAATAGTTTCTCTTTGTGGCTCACTGCCTTTGAGACCATGCTTATAAAGTACACTTAACAGAAGGGTCGTAGAGCCTTCTCAAGTGTTTTGCTGAGCCAGGAGATAAACTGAATTATAGATTAAAAGAACTAACATGCTTCACTTGGCAAAAGGTTGTCTTATTCTTCACAGACTTGCCAATCTCTTCCTCCAGTGAGGCATTTCATTAATAGCTATAGGAAAACATTTGTTTGTTATGAACAAACTACTTTAAATAGAGCTCCTGACTTATTGCTCAAAATGTAATTATCCTACGCACACACACACACTCTTACCTGCATACAAAGTAAACTGTGTCCTAATTTATTTGTCCTGTAGTTTTTTTATTTAACTGAACCATAGATGGTAGAAAAAAAAGCAACAGAAACTGGAGAAAAAATTAAAAGAGAAACAATATAAACAATTTGATACAGGAATGAGTAAGCTTACCGAAATGAATTGTGAGAAAAAACTTGTCAATATGATTTTGGCTGCAGAAGACTGTGTATTGCATAAGCTTCACAGATGACATGCACATCCAAAAACTACAGCAATTTATAGGGGTAAACTCTGCAGCTAGGAAAAGGAAACAGAAATGTTTACATTCAATACATTCCTCCATCAAATAACTAGGTAAAAAAAAAGTTGAGAATTGGACATTTGGCAAGACATTACCTATCTTTAATGCCTGGGTATGCTACTTGCTACCTAACCTTGAGCAAATGACTACTTCTCTATGTTAATTTGTTTTATCTGTAAAATGGGGGTAACATTGAGGTCTAGTGTAAAATGCTGCTGGAGGTTTACATGAGTTAATATATATAAAATATCTTGCACAATGCCAGTCACATAGTAAATTCTCTGTAAATGTTAGTTCTGCCTATGCTTATAAGCACTTCATTTTCAAATGTGAAATTTTTGAGTATTACAATGGGAAAGTATTGATTCATTATTTATTCAATAAAGATGCATACTGTGTCTTCAAAAATAAGACCAAAAAGGATGAGGAATTAAAATGCAGGAAAGGAATTATTTTTCTGTTATATGATGGTTAGCACTGTACAGAGAAACCGACTCAACCCTCTAAATCTTTTGTCTGTTTTATTAAGGACATATCATTTTCACAAGGGAATCTTGATAAATAAAAATTTATCACTCCACTCATTCATTCATTCATCCACGAAACAGTCCTTTACTTCTTACCTACCATACATCAGGCTAATGCTAAGAATGGATACAAAGACTCAACCACACATGATTTGTGACTTCAAGAATATAGAGAACATGGTATGAAAGATATATAGAGATAAATTACAATTAATTGACACAGGATATGCTACTTTGGGAGAATAAACCCAAAGCTGAATTGTGATGCAACTATTAGGTTTGAATAGGCAGAAAAGCAGGGAAAAGCATCTCTGAAGTGGAAATGCATGACCCAAAGAAGAAACAATGCAAGGAGATGCCAGGTTTGGAAATGAAGAGCATGTTAGTGCTTAGCCAAACTTGGGAAGGGGCTTCAGTGTCAAGCTAAGAAATTGAGCTTCCTAAAATTATGGTAACAATGGGAAGTTTTAAGCAGGGAGAAGATGACTTTTTGTTAGGAAAGAAAATAAGCTAGAGTTGGAAGGCAGTTGGAGATACCAGTGATAAAGAGACTGTCCACAGGTGGCTGCAGTATTCCAGATGAGAAGTAACTGAGCCTTAAATGCTGTAGGGAGATGAAGCTACAAAACAAAAAGCCACACAAACAAAACTATGAAAGAGAGTTGCTAGTGGAATCTTCAGGGGCAAAGGAATAAATTTAGTTTAGTGGAAGAGGTAGTATATCTTGTGATTTAGCGATTATCACACTTTAACATTGAGGTAAGTATATTCTGACCTGAAACTCTAAGTGCAAAGTTTTGATATAGACAATTAGAATTCACCTTAGTTGTGAAGTAGCCTATCATGGATTTATTTTAGAAACAAAAGTGGATTTTTTCTCTTACTCAGTTTCTTGAAACCCACATCTGAAAGATGCCTTGATATAAAACATGTATGTTTTAACTTTGGGCTCAGCTTTGCAGGAATGTGTCTGAGATGGAAAACCAGACAGCTATATTTCAAGGTATTTTCTCTTCCATTTTATGGAAAATGACCCATGATCTATTTTGGCTTATATTAGATTTACTCATAAATATATAAGGATAATGCCTTGTAGCTCCTGTTTAATGCATTTATGAAAACAATTTTCACTTTCTGGGAAGCTTTTCATTCAGGGCAGCTGCCTGGAAACACTTATGATCTCTGAGGAGAAGCTTTGAACAGGCACAAGCATTTTAAAAAATGGTATGTTATTAGGCAACTAAAAATCACAAGCTCAACATGGTGGCATCATGTTTTTGTCAGAGGTGTGAACTGGCTCTTCCATATTCAGGCTTTCAACACTTGGGAATTGTTTTTTCTGAGTTCATATTTCCTCCTCTGTAAAATAGGGGGGTTCTATTCTTATTTCATTAAATTATTATGAAAGAAAAGCACAGAGTAAGTAAATCATCAATTAGAGTGACATTTCTTCATCACTCCTTTTGCTACCCAAGTGACGTATCATACAGCAAGCTAACACTTGATGGAATGCCAATTTAGTCCCATGCTTGGACTTTTCCCTCATCTTCCAGTTGTTTCAATGTTGCCTGTCGTAGAATCATGATGGCAAGCCAGTCCCAAGTGCTTCTCTTATCACCCGTTTTATCAGACTACATCTAGTACCACTTGTGTTAGTCAATCCTGGTCCTCCAACAAGCCCCTTCAAAGATTTTCCTAGGGAAAATGCCTTTGAGAAAACATGGGGACAAAGAACAGAGGCTGGAGGGCCATCATACCCCATGCAATTCTGATCATGAGGGAAGGAAAGAGAAAAGGAAGTTGGGTGGAAGCATCGTAGACTAGTGTGCAGTCCTATGAAAGTCCAGCAAGAGACCACTGGGGTGTCCATGAGGCAGGGTTGCCTGAAGGAGAAGATCCTTGTATCCTAAGGTCAAAACTGCCTTAGCATCACTGTGCCTATGGGAAGCATGATGTCAGCTTAAACACGGTTATGGATTTCAAAGAACAGCCAGAGCCCTCAGTCAATTACACTTTCTCAAGTTCAAATTCTGCAAGGTACATTTTCATGGGCACCAAATTAATGTTTCTAAAAAAACACATAAATTCTAAGCAATCTCAAATCACAGTTCAGAATAGAACGGTCTGCACCAACTCGGGCATTCTATTCTCTTATAAGGGGATTTATGGGTAGAAATTAAAATGGGCAATTTTAGATAAAATTGTCATGATAGTGGTTAGATAACCACTAGCCGAAACTGTAATTGGAAGACAATCTTCTCACCTCTTGCTCTTGTGGACATTTGGATTTTTCAAATGTCTTTGTCATTACTTGTGATTCACCTGCTTAGCACATTCCTGTTCATCCATTAAGCCTCTGGCTCACTTGCCTTCTTCCAGTGAAGCTCCATGGTATTGCAATCTTAACTGTGTCTGTGTCCCACTAGACTGTATGTTTTTGAGGTCAGGAATTGTGCATGTATGGTTTGTTGTATATAGCACATGGTGTAATCCCTGGTACTTATTATGCATTCAGTTCATGTTTGTTAAGCAAATGCATGGAATCATTGTATATAGGCACTACCCTATTTATAACAAATTGAAGAAATGATAAAATCCATTGTTATTACAGATATTTGTATGGTATGGAACAGACCTAATTTTCTATTATGTGGTTTGGCCTCCGAAAATTTATTTACTCAATTCCTTTCTGAAGTTAGATTCACATGCACCCATATTACATGAATATATTCATGCCCTCTCAGAGATCCTTAGGATGACAAAAACAAACCAACCACAAAACATATAATGGCTCTCAATTTTCCCCCCAAAACCAGCAGGTATAAGCAGTTGTTATTCACATTGTTCATTTTATAAGCAACGTAGGAAGTCTGCATTTAAATAGGAAAATTGAGTGAATTCTAAAATCAGAAGCTAATGTATTTTGGATTGTTATTTTAAAAAGTTTAAAGGATATGTGTATACGTCTATAGGTTTTCTGGAGCCTCCAAATTAGAGATGCCAGGCATCCCACAGTGTCACTAAAGTGACCGGCAGCATGAACTTGGCTCAGATGTGTTTCCATGATTTAGGAGTAGATAGAGATGGTAGAACAAGAGTGATCCAATATTTTAAAATATTTTCTTCTGACATAGTAATTACCCTGCATCCATGACATCATGATTTTTCCCTCTTTACTTGTTCTTAGCCTGTGGCACTAAACTCTCCTGCTAGGGAATCAGCACCAGGCCTGCCTTTGAAATGTACATGGTCTGCTGCAGGGATGCATTCATTTGGCTTCTGCCTCTATACTGTCTTTGGTCCCCTTTCTCATCTTTCTCTTACTATTTCCAATTCTTGTCCATATGCCAGCCTGCTGGCTATGCAGAATTCTTACTCTGGCGTTCCTCTAATACTTGGCATCTCTGGCTGGAGCTCTCATGCTGCAAGCTTCTTGTTGCTCTCTGGAGGCCTTATTCTACGGGAGCTGCTCTCAGCAAGCTGTCAAGTTAGAAAGGAAATAATGAATCATTAGCTGTAGAGTCAATATCTGATAAGGCTTAATGTGCCAGCCCTAATGGTAGTTTGCATTTTCTTCTGGGAATAATTATTTGAAAACTGAAAAAAAAAAAATTAGTACCAGGATACCCCAGTTTACCTACCTTCCCCACCACTGTGGATGCCAAAATCCACAGATGCTCAAGTATCTTATATATAGTGGTATGATATTTGCATATACAGAATAATATAAATTATTCTGTATACTTTAAATCATATCTAGATTACTTATAATACCAAATATAATGTAAATGCCATGTAAATTGTTGTTATGCTGCATTGTTTTTTAAATTTATTTTTTCATTTCTTCTTAAAAGACTTTAATCCATACTTGCTTGAATCTGTGGAGGCAGAACCTATAGATACCAAGTGTTATCTAAGGACTGTATTTAAGGTTTAAGGTACAGGACGATGTCGATTTGGGGGATAGATGGAGTTTTCTGATATAAAGAAGGCTACCATTGAAGCTGTTTATAATTTAGGACCATCAGTGAATTGTTATGATAATCCGATAAAAAAATCAAAAATGAGTGAATATTTTTTAAAATTATGTGACTCATTTTATTTTTGAGTGACTTGACAGCTACAGTCACATTAATTATACACATAGATATAGCATTAGCTGTTTCTTAGGAAATTTGAATTTAATTAAATATGAATAGAAAACCCCCCCAAAATAATTGTTTTATTAGTGTTTTCCCTTCAATTATCATAATAAAGAGATAATCTCTTAGCAAAAAAAAAAAAAACCACTAAAAAACTTTTCCAATTAAAGCATACATGTCCAATTCCCAACCTTCTAAACTATCATTAAAACATTTACTTTATTTTCCTTCATTCCTTGCTGCAAGGAGTTATTTAAAATTAAACCCAAAATATCCACCCCATAGCTCATCTAACCTGCATATAAATAGAGAATATATGTCAACTTTCAACTTGCAAATTCACCAAGCAAAGGATAAACTTTAATGATTTCAACTCTAGGAAGGAAATGTTTTAATCACCACAAAAATAGTGTTATTGGAAAAGCAATCTATTTTATATCTCAATATTAGTAGCATAATTTGTGCTAGTATTATAGTTATTCATAAACCTAAGAAAGTGACTTGTTTAACCTTATTATTGGATACAAATAAACATGTTTTTAAGGTACAGTATAGTGTGTAATGCATATTAAGGATGAAGCAAAGAGAAGAAAATAACTCATTAAAAGTGTCACTTGTTACTGCAGCAATAATCAATAGAGTACTAAATGTCACATTTTATTGCAATGAATGGGGAATAAACATGAAGACCACAGTGCACTCTTTTAAATGGTATGGCTTGTAAATGTCAGTGAGAACTTATTTAACACTAAAAGGCTGTAAGAATTTGCAAAGGGAGTTTTAAAATTCTTCCAAGATAGCTGAAAGTTACATGAGGAAAGGGCAGCTATATATAGCAAGCACACAGGTAATGTAAAATATGAATGGATGAAAAGGACCAAACTCAATTCTAATTGGAGGGTTCATTATATTTGATATTCTAGAAAGAACATGTATTGAAGCCTGGAAATTTGGCATTATGAATATTTTATTATATATCTTGCTTTATATTCATATAATGCAGGCTTTCCTTTCCAATGTAAGCAGCGTATGTGTATAGGTAGAGAACAAAGAAAAATCTTACAGATTAATACAGTTGAAAATACATCATTCAGGTAAGTTGTAATCTCTTTCTGGAAAACCTTCTTTTAAAATTTATAATCGGCAACATCTCGTTGCGTAAGAAAATTTGTCTTGGTTTATTTATTTATGTTGCTCTATAAACCTGATAATTGATAGGGAAGATTCTTGGAAATTTTTAAAGTCCCTCATTTTTATAGGCACAAAGTTTCATGTAGCACAATCAGAACATTCTGACATGGAAAAAAATAATCAATGTATGTGATACAGTTTGGCTCTGTGTCCCCACCAAATCTTACCTTGAATTTTAATAATTTTCACATATGAAAGGTGCTTTAACAGGCTGGTATTGAGTGTCTGTGGCTTTTCCAGACACATGGTATGAGCTGTCAGTGGATCTAGCATTCTGGCATCTGGAGGATGGTGGTCATCTTCTTACAACTCCACTAGGCAGTGCCCCAGTGGGGACTCTGTGTGGAGGCCCAACCATACATTTTCCTTCTGCACTGCCCGAGCAGAGGTTCTCCATAGGGCCTTGCCCCTGAAGCAAACTTCTGTCTGGACATTTAGACATTTTCATACATCCTCTGAAATCGAGGAGAGATTCCCAAACCTCAGTTCTTGACTTCTGTGCGCCCACAGGCTCAATAGCACAGGGAAGCTGCCATGGTGTGGGGCTTGCACTCTCTGAAGCAATGGCCTGAACTGTACCTTGGCACATTTAGCCATGGCTGGAGTGGCTAAGACACAGGGCAGTATGTCCCTAGGCTGCACACAGCAGGGGGGCCCAGGGCCCAACCCAGGAAACCGTTTTTTCTTCCTAAGCCTCTGGGCCTGTGATGGGAGGGGCTGCAGTGAAGGTCTCTGACGTGCCCTGGAGACACTTTCCCCTTGTCTTGGTAATTAACATTTGGCTCCTTGTAACTTATGCAAATTTCTGTAGTCAGCTTGAATTTCTCCTCAGAAAGCAGGTTTTTCTTTTCTATTGCATCATCAGGCTACAAAGTTTCCAAACTTTTATGCTTTGCTTCCCATTTAAATGATAAATTCCATTTCTAAATCACATTTTTGTGAATACATACAACTGAATGCTTTCACCAGCAATGAAGTCACTCTTGAACTCTTTGCTGCTTGGAAATTTTTTCTGCCAGATACTCTAAATCATCACTCTCAAGTTCAAAGTCCCCTCCATTTTCAGGGAGGTGCAAAATGTCACCAGCCTCTTTGCTAAAGTACAGCAAGAATCACCTAGCTCCAGTTCTGAAAAAGTTTCTTATCTTCATCTGAGACTACCTCAGCCTGGAATTTTTGGTCAAAGTCATTCAACAAGTCTCTAGCAAGCTACAAACTTTCTCACATCTTCCTGTCTTCTTCTGAGCCCTCCAAATGTTCCAACCTCTGCCTGTTACCCAGTTCCAAAGTTGCTTCCACATTTTTGGGTATCTTTACATCAGCACCCACTACCAGTACCAATTTACCTTGTTAGTCCGTTTTCATACTGCTATGAAAACATACCCAAGGGGAGGTAATTTATAAAGGCAAGGAGGTTTAATGTACTCACAGTTCCACATGGCTGGGAAGGCCTCACAAGCATGGTGGAAGGCAAAGGAGGAGAAGAGGTGTGCATGGTGGCAGGCAAGAGAGTCTGTGCAGGGGAACTACCTTTTATAAAACCATCAGATCTCATGAGACTTATTTACTATCATGAGAACAGCACAAGAAAAATTGGCCTCCATGATTCAGTTAGTTCCCACTGGGTGCCTCTTACAATACATGGGGATTATGGGAGCTACAATTCCAGATGAGATTTGGGTGGGGACACAGCCAACCCATATCACGTAGTATTCAGGCTTGTCTTACAAGTTAGAAAAAGAGGAGGTGGGAACTGATGTATATGTCGTCAGCTCAGCTCCCAAGAAGCACCATCCTGCAGAAGTTTCCAAATACGTCACAAGGTTAGCAGTCCAATTCTTCATGTGAATGTATGCAATAATTTAGCACCTCTTTTTAAGTGGCCAGAAAAACTGTCACTGCCAACACAAGGACAGTCTTCAAGGCATACAGTTACCTTCCATTTCTCATAATTTCTGAAACATGGTAGAGTATTTGGGATTTTATTTCATATTCCATAACTGCAAGTCCTAACAATAGAATAGAAAGTTCATTTTCACACAATGCTTAGAATTAAATAATGACAAATTAATAGAATATAGAAAGCAAGCCCAAAGTAGAGTAAGAAAAATACTAGATAACAATAATGAAAACAGTGCTATGTGTGATGCATTGTATTGAGATCTTTATACATGTTGTATGGGTTTCCCATTGCTGGTGTAACAAATGACTACAAATTTGATGGCTTAAAATGACACAGATTTATTGCCCTACAGTTCTGGGAGTTAGAAGTCTATAATGGTCACAGGGCTGTGTTCCTTCTGGATGATCTAGGGAGGAATCTGTTCCCTTGGCTTTTTCAGCCCCTCAAAGCTCCCCTCATTCTGTGGCTCATGAGCCCTTACACACACTGACTTCTGCTTTAATCATCACATCTCATTCTCTGAACTTGACCCTCCAGCCTCCCTTTTATAAGAGAGGGTCAAGTTGAGAGACCCTTTTATTATTCGCATTGAAGTCTTGTGAATTCAATGGACTCACCCAGATAATCCAAGATACATTTCTTATCTCAAGATCTTTACTTTAATAGCATCTTCAAAGTCCCCTTTTACCTGTAAGGTAACAAATTCCCAGGTCTGGGGACTGTGACATAGATGTCTGTGGGGATCATTATTTTGCCTACCACACATGAATATTGTGGAAATGATGATGTGTTATTTCTGGCCCTGCTCTATATCCATTTTGACCTTTGTTACCTATTGCTTTGAAACTCCCTTTTCAATATTAGGGGAGGGGAGTAAGCCAACTTAATTACTAGATATTCAGGGAACAGAAATGATGCTATTTTGCCAAGATCTTTGAACTCCATCCCAACAAGTATTTCTTCCACATACCTAACACATCATAACATTGATTCCAACATAAAGTGATTAATTTTAATTTCTTTTTCCACTCAATTCCAACATGCTTGTTTCTTGCAAAGATACAAATGAGCTGTGAAATGATAGGATTACTAGAAAATCGTAGTTGTTTCTCAGAGAAGCAACATTCTGAAGAATTGATTCATAGGCAAGATGATATAGTTATGGTTGCTTAGGGGGAATATATTTCTACTTGAGAGACAATGATATTGTATCTATTGAAGTATCTCTGAGGATAAAGATCATACAGTGGAATTACAGTGAAGTCATGACAAGATGATGTCTTTCACTATCCTGCTCATCTTATATTGGTAGGGCTATGCTTTAACTTAGAGAAAGACATGGTGTTTATGCTGCTTTTGGGGAAAAATAAAGCAGAAAATTACCTAGAATCCTTTGTTCTGAGGTATCATTTTCTATTAAGCTTTGTACACTGACATTTCACAATAATAAAATTCTAAGTAATCATGCCCCTGCCTTCAAGGTAGCTAAACCATGATCTAATGAAATTTTCCTACTAAAGTTTGGTTTTATGAATAAAAGAGGTCAGTACATAGATCTATAGTCTCCAAATTTCATGTTCTAGTAAAATCATTTAGGTGAGATGTATTTATAACATATGAAAATAACTGTTTCCATTTTGTATTGAAACAATGCATTTAAAATCTTACATTTTAGGCCTCAGTCACAAAGATAATTTCATACCTTTTTGTAATTATGACTGGAGCTTTGCCAGGTTAACAGTTTCCCTCCTTCTACTAAAGGCCAGATCTCCTCACATGTGTCCTGGGCCACTCTGTTCTCCTGTCCTCAGGGACTTTAACTCTTGAACTGTCTTGTCTTGATAATGCATCTTTAAATTTTCCATCTCTGATGGATAATTTTCTTTAGGAGATGTATAACCTGCCCTGTCATTAACATTAAAAAACAAAATGAAACTGAAAGATGAATAAAGTTTCCCCTTAATGTCTGTCTTTCCAATACAAATTTTCTCCATTCTTTTATAGCCAAATGTCTTCAAAGGGTTGTCTATCCCCACAGTGTCAAGAGCGAGGTGCACTACACTTTTAAACAATCAAATCTCTCAAGAATTCACTCATTATTGTGAGGAGAGGACCAAGGGGCTGCTGCTAAACAACTCATGAGAAATCCACCCACATGATTCAATCACCTACCACCAGGCCTCACCTCCAACACTGGGAATTACAATTCAACATGAGATTTGGCTGGGGACATGTATCCAAATGATATCAACTATATCATAGGGATTTTCCACAGTTCTTAAATCTCATGTAAATGGCATCCTTCTGCAGCTTGCTTTGTTCACTTAACAATGTGTTTTTGTGATTTTTTTCCATGATGTGTGTGTGTGTGTGTGTGTGTGTGTGTGTGTGCGCGTGCGCGCGCGCGCGCACGTATGTATATATGGCTCTGGCTTACTCATTTTCCACTGCTGTCTAGTATTTCATTGTTTGAGTCTGTAATAATGTACTTATGCTTCCTCCTCTAGAACAATATTCAGGTTGTTATTAATTTTGCTGTCTGAAAACAAACCATGCTGCAAAAATGTTCTTGTAAATTTTCTTAGGCATTAGTCTGGTGAACAGAATTCCCAGGTTGTGGGGTATTTGTGTATTCAGGTCTACCAATCAACTTAACATGACACCGCAAAGTAACTTTCCAAGGTGGAAACACTTAGTTTATTGTCTTCATTTAGTCTAAAAAACTCACTGTGGTCTCTCTGCTATTTTTAATTTTGGAGTGAGATATTATCTTCATCCTGGCTTTATCAGTGAGAATTCTCTGCTGCCAGAATGGAGGGTGTGTCAGGTACTCAAGTGTATCATCTGCCAGAAACACTTTTTATGTTAATTTCTTAAATTTATGAGTTTTTAGTAAATTCATATCCCTAAATCTACAATATGGTGATTACAAATTCTCAGGTGAGATCCTTCCTTTCCTCAAGACCCAGTAGAGACAGGGAAGATTTCTTGTTGCTACATATTTTTCTCCCAATCCATCTGTTTTATGAGGGGAAGCTTTCTGAGGATCATTCTGTTAAGCAATTTTGGGTTTCATTTTCAGTTCACTTGGCCATCTTCAAAGACTTCTCTCTTGTTCCTGTGTGGTTTTCTAGACTAAGCCCTTTTGTTACTGAGATTGGCAAGCTCATTGCCAGGACAGCGATAGGATGCATCTGTGTTTGCATCCTAGGTATTTCCCTTGCCTTCTCAGAAATTAGCCCTTCTTTTCAAACAACATTTGTAATATTTTATTCAGCGGTTTGTAGCACAAGGTAGACTCATCTATTAAAGACTTTGTAGCACAAGGCAGACTCATCTATTATCAGAGAGTACATACAATCATAAAAGATGTTAAGTCCTAATTTTTCTCTTTAGCTAGCTTTCTCTTTTAAATTCTACCTGACTTCCCCATTTAGATGAGAGAATGTTTTGTGTAAATGGAAAAGTTTAACATGTTGAGCTTAACATATCCAAAACTAGAGTCCTTTAATATGTCAAGCTTAACACATGCACAATTAGTCTCTTGGCTCTTATAATGTGTGTACTAGTTAGGGAGTTCCAGAAAATCAGAACCAATAGGATAGATGGATGGATGGATGCATGGATGGATGGATAGATAGATCAATTGATCGATCGATCGATAGACAAATGGATGGGTGACAGATAAATAGATGGAGATTTATTATGGAAGTTGGCTCATTGGCTCATATGATCACATGATTGTAGAGGAGAAGTCGTCCCACAATATGCTGTCTATAACAGGAAAGCCAGTGGTTCTATTCATCTCAAGTGTGAAGGTCCAAGAACCAAGAGCACTAAAGTCTAAGAGAAAGAGAGAATTGATGTCTCAGATTAAAAAGAGAGAGAGAGAGAATTGATCTTCCACTGTCTTCTCATTCTACTGCGGACCCTCAATAGTTTTGGATGATGCCTGTCTACATTGGTGAGGGCTTCTTTATTCAGTCTATTTATTCAAATGCTAATCTCCTCTGGAAACATCCTCACAGACACACCCAGAAGTAATGTTGTATCAGCTCTCTGGGGTATCCCTTAGCCCAGTCAAGCTGATATCTTGCTTCTCCTTCTCTTTGTCACTTCTAAGTCACTGTTGTCATAATTTACCTCGTTCTTTAGGCCAGAAATATGAGTGTCTTTTTGACTGTCCACTTCTGCTTATCTCTATACTTGATCTATTACCAGTTGGACTGGATTTTATCCTAAAAACGTACATGAAGGTGCCTGGTCTGTCTGAATTTTTCGGGCCTCAATGTAAGCTGCCTTCCAGTGGGACTTGTCAGTGGGAATCACTGTAGGGTAATTGACAGTGGGAGAGATCTGTAAATCTCTTGGCTTGTGTGGCATTCTTTGCAAAAGCTTCCTCACCTCCCTGGCTTCAGTTCCTTCTGGATTGGCCCATGATGGTTCCCGCTATTGCCAGGTGACTCAGTGTTGGATTCTGCTAATACTGCCTCCTACCATTAGTCCTCCGACTTAGGGTGCTGGTGTTTGCTTGATATTATCTCATTGTCTCGCCACCAACTGTGTCTAACTTCTTTTCCATCCCATTGTAGGGATAACCAATTATTTGTATTAATGTTTCCCATTTTAAGATACTTAGAGTGGATGCTGCTTTTCTGGTTAGACTCTAACTGGTACAATACGTTTTTCCTCCTGATTTATTGCCAGGGAGCCTTCTAACTTGTATCCTTGCTTTCATTCTCAACTCTCCAATCCACTCATTTTACTGTAAATTAGCTCATGTCATTGGATTTTCACTGCATTTAGAATGAAATATGAACTTCCTGACAAGAATTATAGGCATTCTTACAACTTTTTAATCTCAACTTGTACCACACATCCCCAATCAATATTTGGTAGCTCTGCAGCTTCTGGTCCTTTGTCTTCTACTGAAAATGACAAGTACTTTTCTACTTCTGAAACATAGAAAACTTTCTGCTTGGCACATGCAATTCCCTCTGCTTAAAATGCTATTCCCATCATAACTAAGGTTGATTCATCTTTTGGGCTTCAGTCTGAGTCACCTCCTCACAAATATCTTTCTTTTTTTTTTTTTTTTTTTTTTTTGAGATGGAGTCTCAATTTGTGGCCCAGACTGAAGTGCAATGGTGCAATCTTGGCTCACTGCAACCTTCGCCTCCCAGGTTCAAGTGATTCTCCTGCCTGAGTCTCCTGAGTAGCTGGGACTACCAGTGTGTGCCACCACACCCAGCTAATTTTTTTCCCAGTGGAGACACAGTTTCACCATGTTTGCCAGGCTGGTCTTGAACTGTTGACCTAAAATGATCCACCTGCCTCAGCCTCCTAAAGTGCTGGAAATACAGCTGTGAGCCACCATGCCCAGTCCCTCATAAATATTTGATCACTCAAGCCAAAGTACACCTGCTTGTTACTGGCTTTTAGAGCACCTTTTGCTTCGTTGAATGTTATCACAGTTTGAAATTATCTACTTATGTATGAATTCATTGGTTCAGCGTCATTCTCTGCAAGGTTGGGAGTTCTGTGAATCTGGATTCAAGATGGGTCTGTCTCCCACTGTTTCCTCTGTCACCAGCAATGCCTGACACAGAGAATACACTCCATCAATATTTGGAAATCCAGGTTAAATGCAACAATAGAGGGATTCTTAAAGTTTATTTTTTAAAGTACATTAATAAATAATCAGTGTGGAATTAAAGTTGAACACACCAGAGAATAGCTCAGAACTGTGTGCAAACGGGATGGCACTTTTCTCACTGACCTGAGGCAGGATGTGATTTGCCTTCAGGTTGCCTAAGCAGCATGCTTTGCTCTTTTGCCTGGGCGCTTTTCATGAACGGTTGTATTTGATACCTTTAGAAAGTAAAATGAAACAAGAGAAGCACTGGAGCGAACTCTTTCTGAATGTAAAAGGATTTTCTGGGTTGAAAAAGAGGCCCTTTTCAAGAAACCCGCAGGAAAGCGAGGTTTCCTTACCGATTTCCATGATTCTTCTTCTCAGCAGGCTCTCCTAAAAATAGTTGCCATCTGTGGCTGAGAGCATTGCAGACTGCAGGCCCGAGGCGGGGCAAAGGTGGATGTTTGAGGGAGGGGCTGCCATGCAGGGCTGGCTGGAAGGAAGAAACCACCAGCAGGCTGAACATCAAATACAACAAGCTGTGATTTAGTTAAGAAATTCCATTTAAACATCAGACACATGCAATGACACCTTTAGGACTCACATAAAAATTTTATTTCTTACTGATATCCTTCCTTGAGCACAGAAGACCAAATATACCATGGTCTATAATTATCTACCTTTCTTTCTGTTTGAACAATGCCTTGTTGCCTAGGAACTGAGGTGATAGGTATGCCATAAATACATGCTCGAATCAGCGTTCTTTTTTTTTTTTCTGGATCAATTTTTTTTTCATACTGCTTCTATTGTTATGAGGTTCATGAAAATACATTCCTACTCTGAATTTGTTTGTTTGGAATATGTGTACACTGTAGGTGCCCAATTAAGTATGAATAAAATATTCCCATTTCCACTTGCCTTTCAATTCATTATCTGACATAACTTGGCTTCTATGGAAAACACCTATTTGTGTACCATGGAAGTGTACACAGTTAAAGTGATTTGTCTAGTATTCTATCAGCTGGAACTCTTCTAACTGATAACTTCTCCCACATGTAGTACAATGAAAACTGGTATTTATGATGATGATATTGAAAAACAAGCAATTATCACAAAATTAGTGAATCAATACAATCCCATAATTTTATGTACCTAAGAACTGAGCCTCTTTCAGATGAACTGTCTCCGCATTTCATGGTTAGTGACAGCTGTTGGACTGGAATTTGAATTTTCCGATGCCCATGCCAATCAATGTTCTCACCATCTTATTCCCTTGCCTAAAATCTCCTTCCATCTATAATTTTGTTGATTGTAAACTTACAGATCTGTCAGTGCCAGAAAATGATCTCTGTGGTTTTTTAATGTGAAAAGCACTTTTAAAAATTTTAGGTTTTTTACATTTATATTTCAGCAGGTTTTTAGAGAACAGGTGGTGTTTTGTTACCAGAATAAGCTCTTTAGTGGTGATTTCTGAGATTTTGGTGCACCCATCACCTGTGCAGTGTACACTATACCCAATGTGTAGTCTTTTATATCTCTCCCCTCTCCCACCATTTCCCCTGAATCCCCAAAGCCCATTGTATCCTTATGTCTTTGTGTCCTCATAGCTTAACTCTCACTTACGAAAAAGAACATACAATGTTTAATTTTCCATTCCTGAGTTACTTCCCTTAGAATAATGCTCTCCAATTCCATACAGATTGCTGCAAATGCCATTATTTTATTCCTTTCTATGGCTGAGTAGTATTCCATGGTGTGTGTGAAAATAAAGTAAATTTCTTTATTTACTTGTTGATTGATGGACCTGTGGGCTGGTTCTACATTTTCGCAATTGCAAATTGTGCTGCTATAAACATGCATGTGCAAGTGTCTTTTTGTATAATGTGAATGTCAAATGCATTTTAGTATCTCAGCCCTTTATCTTGATTCTTAGTCATAGTGATTGTTCATTTAATAAACTCTGATGACACACTCAAATCTTCTACATAACCAGAAATCAGGTATACTGAATATTAGTATTCTTTTTTAAACCTTCATTATATTATAGTTGCCCACAAACAGAATATATAAAAGTGTATGTAAGGCAGGAAGTGTAGTAATCACACAAACACTCATGCATTCACCCTATCAGGTAAGAACTAACATATAATATTTGTTGAAGCTAACTTTGTGCTCCTCCACCCATTTAGTGTTAAGCAAATTTGTCATTCTTGAGTCTTCAAAAATGCCTATATGTTATAGGGTACATAGGAACTCTACTCAGTGAAATTAAATGGAAAATATTCCTCCATTATACTATATTCATGCATCAATTTATGCACTGAAATGATCATTCATTCAGTCCCTAATCCAGTGTTAAACCAAGCACCACTTCAGAAGATATAGAGAGATATTATACTACATTAAGTAATTAATTTTACACATTATAGAATAGAATATATATAATCAATATCTATATTTTTCTCAAGATATTTTAACTATTATGGAAGGCTAGATATTCAACAGGACATTATACATGTCTTTCATTTTTAAGTACTAACATTAATATGCACCAATTGCTGAATGCTTACTCCTTGCTAGGCACCCTATGATCACTATGTTGTTCAATATTATGACAACCTTTTGAAGTGGTTTATCACTTGGACCATGTGGCTGTAACAAGCACCACAAAATCTCAGTAGCTTAACAGAGATTTGTTTCTTACTCATCTCACAGTCTCTTTTCTTTAAGCAGTGATTCAGGGATGCAGGCTTCTTCTTCCATTGGACCATTTACATGCTGCTGGCCAACCAGTGAAGAAAAATTGCCAAAGGGCTCATGGGACATTTCTAGAGGCCAGGTCTGGAAATGACATACACCTGTTTTGCTCACATACCATTGACTTGAATTATTAACAGCATCCATTTGATTCAAGATAAGCTGGGAATTGTAGTCTACCTGTGTGCCCAAACAGAAAATAAAATTGTTTGGAAAACCATAGTATTTTCTCTGCCACATAAATAAAATTAGGTGCTGTTTTATTATTAATATTTTCAATTTATATTTGAATAAGTTAAGGCTTTGAGAGATAAAATGACTTGCTCATGGTAGGTAAATTGTTGAGCTAAGATTCTCAGAAGCTGCATCCTTGCTCACTACACAATACTGTCTCCTAACTCTCTCTTGAACAAATCAATGTTCGTTATACCAGTGGTCTATATTGTTGTAATACATTGAAGCTAATAAGGAAAACATGAGTGGATTTCCTTTAGAAATTAAATGATTGTTTAAGTATTTTTCTAAAATAAACCAGCATATCTACTTCTTGCATATTTTCTTTTCTGAGTCATTGGCTTCGAGTACATGATTTTGAGTGTTCATAAATCAGATGGAAACTAATTATTTGTTTTAACTGCCTCAGTGATAATTAATTATTGGACAATTGAGTTTTTAAAATTTTGCTTTGTGGAATTTAGACTCAGTTAAATATAACTTCCCTTAGTGATGACTAAATTAAAAGGAATTATGGCTGTCTCGTCTACATGGATAATTGGGCCATCCACATGAGGCACTTCCAATTTTGAATTAATTATGTATTGCTTTCATCATGAACTAAGTTGATATTTTACAACAACTTCAGACTAATTAAGGTGGTAGGTTAAAAATCTATGCTTTCATTTTGATGAGAGCTCCACACAATTTCTGTATTGGTGCAAATGTTGAGTTCTTACAGTTGGTTGAAAATATTTTTAAAATAACCTCATGTAAAAGTTATATGGAACAATCCTCCTTCACTTAGGAACGATATAGAATGTCCCAACTCCTTAATGGTCTCAAAATTTTTGGCACCAAGAAAGGATAATCAGAAACTGAAACCAAATGTTGAGGTAAAAATCAAGTAAGCACTAAGCCCTGTTCTTTTAGTGAAATTGTTCAATGTATTATGGTATTGGATAAGCCCAAATTCATGATGTGACTTTTGAAATAATTGTCGGAGAAGAACATTGTTTTCTGTTATGTGATTTATAGAGTTGCTCTGAACATTTTTCTTTTGTTTTGTTTTGTTTGGGAGTGTGATAAAGAGAGCATTTTTGTCCCTAACTTGATAGAGGGTTTTTCAAAAATTGATAAGTGTCTTGTAAGGTCTTTGTTGGCAAGTGTGAGATAACTGTATTGACCTGAGTGTCTCAACTCTTGAGAAAGCAAAATTAGTTTACCAGAGCAAAAAATGCTTGGAAAATTGATATAAATGCTACCAAGAATTGTTGAAAAAAATCTGATTTTGTACTGGATACCTCTCAGCCAAAATGGCAGAATGGTTAGGAGTTGAATTGTGACCCCCAAAAAGATATGTTGAAGACCTATTCCACGTACCTGTGAATGTGGCCTTATTTGGAAGTAGAGTCTTTGCAGATGTAATCAAGTTAAGATGAGGTCATTAGGTTGGGCCCTAATCCACTATGACTGATGTCCTTATAAGAAGACAGAAGAGTATATAAAAACAAACACACAGAGGGACAGCACCAGGTGGGCACAGATGTGGAGACTGAAGCCATGCAGCTTCAAGCCAAGGATTGGAGAGGATTGATGGCCTCCATCAGAAGCTAGGAAGAGGCAAGGAAGTATTCTGTTACTGGAGAGGGTCCAGATCCAGACTCCAAAAGAGGGGTCTTGGCTCTCATGAAAGAAAGAGTTCAGGGCGAGTAAAGTGAAAACAAGTTTATTAAGAAAGTAAAAGAATAAAGAATGGCCATTCTATAGGCAGAGCAGTCCCGAGGGCTGCTGGTCACCCGTTTTGATGGTTATTTCTTGATTACATGCTAAGCAAGGGGTGGATTGTTTGTTCATGCCTTCTCTCTTTAGCTCATATAGGGTATCTTCCTGACCATGCCATGTAAACTGTTGTAAACTGTCACGGTGCTGATGGGAGTGTAGCAGTGAGGATGACCAGAGGTCACTCTCGTTGCCATCTTGGTTTTGATGAGTTTTAGCTGGCTTCTTTACGTTTCATCAGCAAGGTCTTTGTGGCCTGTATTTTACGCCGACCTCCTATCTCACTGTATGATTTCTGAATGCCTAACCTCCTGGAAGTGCAGCCCAGTAGGTATCAGCTTCATTTGGCTCAGCCCCTATTCAGGATGGAGTTGCTCTGGTTCAAAAGCCTCTGACATTTCTATCCAAAGACTCAAAGGGAGTGTGGCCCTGTGGGTGCCTTAATTTTGGACTTCTAGTTTTCAGAACTGTGCAAACGTGAATTTCTGTTGTTTTAAACCACCCAGTTTGTGGTACATTGTTACAGCAGTTCTAGAAAACAGAGAGGGCTGCAAGGCAAACATGCAAAAGGGAAAGCTCTTTTTACTTATATGCCGCTTGTAGCTCTAAGCCGGGTTGGAGAATACCCACCATGGGGCCAGGGACCAAAACTGTTAGGATAACCTGACAGTGTGGCTTTAGGCCCTTGCAGTGGTGCCTCAAGTAACTCCAAGGAAGTCACAAAAAGTGGATTAGAGGCCTGAGTGTCCCCACTCCCTCCCCATGTTCTTGTGTTAATGGAAGTGGGGCATAATTGGTGATCAGGGAGCTGTTTGTAACAAAGTCCTTGTAGGGAATAAAAGGTTTGAACAAGTACACGATACATCTGCTGCCTTCTTCAACAAACCCTGTCTCACTTTCCGTTATGTGCCTGTGGTCCTGTCTCCTGCCCAGGAAGCTGGGTCATTCCACATTTTCTGACCTAAGTGAAATTGCAGAGATGAAGGAGGTTTGACAGTTTCGGGACTAGCAGCCTTGTGCTCAGCATCAGAACTGATTCCATCGGAAAAATGCAATGACAGTTGTCAACGCTGGGTGGCACCACAGCAAAGCCTGCAGACACCCCAGTCTCCAAGGAGTGCCGCAGGTCCCTGTGCTAGGAAGTTGCAGGAATTCTCCTTCATCTGTGAGTGGTCCTTGCTTTCAGTAATCTGCACCTTTACTCTCAAGCAGACGTGAGGCCCACCTGTGGACTCAGGCAGAGTTCAGCCTTAGAATGGGCTCTCTAGAAGCAGGTGAAAGCAAAGACACCCGGATGAAGTGTTAAGTAGAAAATGAAGCACCCAATACCTGTGCTTCCAGTCACTTTGTGATGTCCCCACCGCCTCCGCAGCTAAGACAGCCCTGCCACTTTCCCTGCCCTCCCCTCCTTTCTGCGTCCAGGCGAACCCTTTCTACAAAAGTCCCTTGAGAATGCCTGTTGCTCTTCTAAGGATGCTTTTGATGCTCATTTTAGTTAGACCTCACCAGAAGGCACCCCACGTGATTGGCTCCATCTCACAAAATGATTTCTGTGCTCCCCAACCTGTCCTGTATTTATGAAAACACGTGAACTGTGTGTGTGGAGTTGGTAAGATCCTTCCTGGAACTTACTGCTGACCCACATTACCAAAGCCTGGTGTAGTTTTCATAGTATAAGGCAACAACTCGTACTTAAATTTATCATTTCTCTTTATATACAAGAGAACAGGTCAGCTGCAACCTGTGTTTTAAGCACATTCAAAATACATTATAATTTGTTTTTATTTAACGGCCATCAACTTAGGTGAAAGCTGTCCTTTTTAAAGAGCCTTTATTTGGAAGGAGTTTTTTTTTTTTTTTTTTTTCATTTGTTACATATTATACCTGTAAAGGCTTTAAAGGTAGTCTTCCAACAACTAAAATAATGAAAATTGATTTGTATTGATGTAGTGTTACAATTTAGGTTTAAGGAAACACATAAATTAGGTTTCTTGAGTCAATTCGAATGCAACAAGAAAATCTAGGTTTCTTATTTTATTTATAACTCCTGCATTTTACAAATCTATCTATATGAAACTGTGGGCTTACATAAATCTGTTACTTGGTACATCAAATAGTCTGGAATTGCTTACAGGTTGACCATTAAGATCTTTTTTAATGCAGCTGATTTTTTTTAGAAAATTGTATTCAAGTATAGATTGCCGGATTTTATTTAAAATTAATATTTTAAGACACAATATTATCTTTTATTTCAGCTTTAGATTCCTTCCTTAAACAGTAAAAATGCCCGCATGAAAATAAAATATTATGAACAGATGTAATGGCAGCTGATTCTGGGTTAAATGCTCCACCTAGTGGTGAAATAAGAAAGTTCACTCTTTTAGCTTTGGATTTAATGACGTTAATATGAAAGTTGTCTTCTCTTTCTGTCTTTGGAAGACAGAGAAGAGACTACTGTTGCTGGTGAAATTATCCATAAAGTATATATAGATTCACCAGGAAGATGTGATTTGGTGGCTTCAGAAGCTATATTTTGGGGTACACCAGAGACTCAGCAATGGACATTGGTGCCATCTGGTAAAACGTGACCAAAATGAACACCAAGTTAGAAGCCTGAAGGCTTTACCTCTTGTGTAGAAGCCTTTCCTAAGTCATTCTACATAATAAATTAATACTGTGCAATTCATACCTGCACATATAGTCCAGAAGTAAATGAAATGGACAGGTGCCTCTGTGTGTGTGTGTGTGGGGTACGGGGGTAGGAAATAGCAGCTTTGAGTGTGAAACTAATTTAGTTCTATTCCCAGAAGCCTCAAATCTCCACTCCCGCTTCTCCTGCAGCATGCAGGAAGGAGGCTGGATCCCATCAGTACCTAAGGAAAGACCACTGTCACTTGCTATGGAAAATGGAAAGTTCCATCCTCATCAGCTTTCTGCAGAACTTGGAGCCATCTCAGCCTACCAGAGTTAGTTCATTGAGATGGGCCCTACAGATTCTTTCTCGTTCCTTTTTCTCCTAGGGAAATGCCACCCTCATACCTCTTTCTACTTCCACAAATTTATTTTATTTTTTCTTTTGCCACAGAACTTTGCAGGTAAATTTTAGGCACATTACATTTTAGCTAATATTTACTGCTTTCAAATTTATGTCTGTTCTGGTTATCAGTTGGCCATTCTCCATTGTAATTAAAAAATAGCTGAGACTGGGTAAGTTACAAGAAAAGAGGTTTAATTGGCTCATGGTTTTGTAGGGAGTACAGGAAGTTGGTGCCGGCATCTGCTTGGCTTCTGTGGAGGCCTCAGGAAACTCATAGTCATGGCAGAAGGCAAAGCGGGAGAAAGCACGTCATGTGGCCTGAGCAGGAGCAAGAGAGAGAGTTCGGGGGTGAGGTACCACACACCTTTAAACAACCAGATTTCACAAGAACTGACTCAGTATCTCAACAAGAGCAGCAAGGGGCTGGTGCTAAACCATTCATGAAAAATCTACCCCCATGATCCAAACACCTCCCAGTAAGCCCCACATCTAATGTTGGGGATCACAATTCAACATGAGATTTGGGAGGTAACAAATATCCAAATTATATCATCATTGCCTATTTTATTTTCTCTACCTTCAGTGAAATAGCTTCTGACAGCAGAATGAGTCACACTAGCCCTCCTGGATTTAGGGAGAAAGGCATGTGGTTTATTAAAATTTGTGTATTTTTTTGTCCTTTCCTTGAAAGTAGAAGATTCAGAAGGAAGTCCCAGGCCTCCTAGTCCCTTCCCCAGTCTTTGCAAGGAGGATGAAGAGCGTGATGCCTCGTGCCCAATCTCGGGAAATACATTCCTAACAGCCAATTGAAGATCTTTAGCACAGAAAGAGAAATAGTTTTGCTAAGTTCATTTACCAGTAATATTTTAAAAGTGGTGTTTAAGATTATGTCACATATGCAGAACATCAGATTGAGAAAATGATGACAGTGGGCAGGCTGGTGGGAAACTGCAGACGAAACGTGATGATTATAAAAAAAACGTAGCACCTCTGGTGCCTCAGCCACGTGCCTGGTGATGTGCTAAGAGCTATTCAAGAATAAGCTATTCTAATAATCACAACTCTATAAGATGGGGCTACTAGTGTCCCCATATCATATTAAAAAAATGGAGACATGGGGTCATTGTCACACTTGCCTAATGTCATGCAGCCAGAAAGTGGCAGAGTTAGAATTGGGACCCAGGGTCCTTCCGCCTCCAGCATTCATGTTGTTCATCTCGACACTCTCTTAGATTTTGTGGGAACAGCAGATTAATATTGCACCAAACCACTGTTACTTCAACAAAGTCAACAAAGATCTATGAACACCTATCATGTATCAGGCCCGTGATGAACCCTGAGGGCACCACGATGGATGACCTGGTCCCAGCTGTCCAGCCTCTGATGAGTCCTTTTTCAGCCTGTGAACACAGCTGTGGGAAACCTCCAACACCACACACAGCTTTCGCCCACCGGGCAAACCCAACAAATGGCGTCTAGACACCACATACCATTGAGCTGCTGCCTTGCCAGCCATGAGGTCACACAACGCACTAGTCCACAGCACGCAAGCTGCGTTGGCGGTGTCTCAGGCCTGTTAATTGGGACAGGTGCAGAGTGATGGCAGCGGGCCACCCATGGAGCTCTGGCATGCTGGCAAAGGCATGAGGAGCCGGAGGACAGGAATAAGAGAAAGCCTGAACTGCAGCCTGGGCAATGGTGGCTGGCAGATGAAAACATCCTTCATGCACCAAGAACTTGGTTATTTTTAGAATGGGCATTCCTTCATCTCTAAAGCAAACAGTAAAGCCTCAGGAAACGAGAGCCTATGAAAATATATGCCCACATGCAATCACCAGCCTTCCAAACCAGAAAGATAATTTGCACATACACACATGCACAGACACACATACACACATGCGCGCACACACACACACACACACGCACGCTCCGATAATCCTAGTAGAAGCTGTGGATCTTTCTAGGGAGTACAGGGAGATGCTATTTCAGGGAACACTGTTTTAATAGGTTCACTTCAAATGGGTAGGTAAGAATTAGAAGTAAAAATAAAAGACCATCTCAGTTACTGGTTAAAATTGGTTAGGAGACACCATGAAAATGCTAAAGGGAAAGGAGCAGATTTAGAAGTATATAATGAAAAAGCTAACCTTTCTAGATTCTGAAGTTATCAGCAGAATTGATCTAATGTTGTAAGTATTGGCAGCAATATTATAGGAAGACACCAAGAGGAATGAGATAAGGCCACTTGATTATAGGGATTTACAGTATGTTATATCAGGACAAATCATTGAGAAATATCTAAAGTTTTGGTGGAAAGATGCTCATTTTTATGTGAACTAATGGATGCTAATTTTCTTTAAAATTTATAACTGATATTGAATTTAAATAACTACATGTGACATGCATTTCTCTTATGCTCTGTTAGGATCTTAGTGGGACGTTAAGAAATAATAAAACAGAAACAACTGGTAATGAGAAGCTAAATACAAAAATAGTGTATATGATTTATATTATGCAACTCTTTTTTTTAAAGTTAGGAGGCAATCACAATTGCTTAATCTAGGTACTTGCAATTAAACCATGACTTGAGCCTCAGATACCTATTCATTGTCTCCAAATCAAAAGTTATATGTAGGCTAGGAGTGGTGGCTCATGATTGTAATTCCAGCAATTTGGGAGACCAAGGTGGGTGGATCATCTGAGGTCAGGAGTTTGAGACCAGCCTGACCAGCAAAGAAATGGCTTCTCCCCTAGAACCTGCAAGAGGAACCAGCCCTGGAAAAAATCCCATCTCTACTAAAAATAAAAAAAATTAGCCAGGCATGGTGGCGCACCTGTAATCCCAGCTACTTGGGAGGCTGAGGCAGGAGAATCGCTTGAACCAGGGAGGTGGAGGTTGCAGTGATACAAGATTTTGGCACTGCATTCCAGCCTGTGCAACAGAGAAAATTCCATTTTAAAAAAAGTTGTCTGGAAATCAGAGATTCTTAGAACATTTTAATAAGTTACCTTCCTTTATTTGAAAAGCTTGTACTTTGCAATGTATTGATCACAAAATACCTGACAACTGCACTGTCTGTTTGGATGTTGCAAGAATAAAATTAAGATAATATTCATGAAGGCTTCTGAGGCCCTGATTATAGATATTTTAGATAATTATTTTATTGTTATTAGAAGCTAAAACAATCTATTAAATACCCATGAAATTTATTTTTTATTGTGAAAACTTGGGAGTTATTTGGTTTCTGTTGTAATTTTAATAGTTAGATTTGTAACACAAAAGATAAAGAAAATGTATTTGTGTGTGTGTGTGTGTGTGTGTGTGTGTGTGTGTGTGTTTAGGATGATTTATGGCCCACAAGGATATTCAGCTCTTAGTCCCTGTATCCCTTTGTAAGTTTGTAAGTTACCTAATGGTGATAGGGATTTTGCAGATGTGATTGAGGTACAGATCTTGAGATGGATATTATTCTGAATTATTCCAGTGGGTCCAATGTAATCACAGCAGTCTTTATAAGAGGGAGAATTAGAGTCTACAGCAGACAGAACCATGGAAGCAAGAGGTCAAAGTGATGTTAAGAAGGGGTCACGAGCCAAGGAATGCAGGCAGCCACTGGAAACTGAACAGGACAGAGAAATAGCTTCTCCCCAAGAACCTGCTAGAGGAATCAGCCCAGATTGCACCTTGACCTTAATCCAGGGAGACTGACTGTGAACTTCTGACCTACAGAACTGTAAGAAAATAAATTTTTGCTGTCTTAAGCCAATAAGTTGGTGGTAATTTGTTATACAGAGCCCCAAGAAACTCATATTGTGTGTGTGTGTATACGTTCATGTATTCAGTGATGTCTCAGATGATAAGAAGGTGAATCTGGTCACCAATCCCTTTGATTGAATTCAATGTCAGTTGTTTTTTTTTTTTCAATAATTCTTTTTTAAAGGCACTTTGGCATACCGTAGTATGGATTCTATAACAGACTAAACAAAACAAGGGGCAGCTTTTCTCAAGGACATAATTTGCTGAATGTTCCACCATTACTGTATGTTAGAGATCATCTGGAAATGCTTTTCACTGGGAGAGGGGAGTTTGCTTATTTAGGGTACTATTGGTGTAAAAGAATGTAGACACAAGCAAGCAGTTACTCAATCTACAATTGTAAAGAAGGGTGCTAATGTTACCATAACGTGCCTGAGTCCTGGATTCTTTCTACCAGTGCACAAAATGAGGACAGGCGACTCTCAGGACAAATCAAAGGTTGACAAAGTTTGTCTGCAGGGCCGTCCTAGCCACCTTTTCTCTATATATCTTTTAAGAACAAGGCCTGCACATTTCTTGGTTCTTGTAGGAAACTCCTTTTCTGTTAAAATGGAGAGTCTGATAGTATATTTGCATTTGTACGGAAACTAATCGATAATGAGAGAAGGTGGAATTTTAATTCGTGTTTCTAATTCTTAATTATGGAGTATTTTTAAGCTATGATTAACAATAGAAGAAAGCTGGAGGATTTTATGTGGTCATTTTGGGCATAAGACTGGTCCTGAAGTCTGCTCATGTCATTTTTAGAGTACCTCGGTGGTTTTTGCTCAAAAGAGGCAAAGTGTTCTAAAGACTGACAACAATCATCCTCTTCCTGTGATATATTCATGTAGGCTAGCGAGAGCTGATTGTGAAATATTGAAGAATTTTAAAATCCAGTTGTTACACAACTGGTAGCTTAAAACTGGCTATAGGGAGAACATTTACACCACAGAAATTGGCCAAAGCACTAAGTCAGGGCTTTTTTCCCTCCCTCCCCTCCAGGGAGCTGGCTTATCTGCTCATTACAGTTTATTTCCTGTTCTCTCTTAAAAATAATCTTTCTTCTGTTTTCTCTAAGCTGCAAGACTTTTCACCAGGGACTTTGAGTCTGCCCTCACTGTGATTTCTTTTCTGACCACTGCTATTTCTTGGCCAAGGCTGGCTTAACCAATAGGTGCAGTAGACACAGTGCCTAGGGCCATCATACTTTCAGGGGCCTAAGAAATATTAATTTCTTTCCAAATTATATGAGAAATATAATTGAGAAGAATGTATATTCTGCTTTTCTTGGGTATAACATTCTGTAAATGACTCTTACATTTTCTTGTTCTAGAGTTCAGTTTAAGTCCAGTGTCCCTTTGTTAACTTTCTGCATTGATGATCTGTCCACTGTTGTCAGCGGCATGTTGAAGTACCCCACTATTATTGTGTTGCTGTCTATCTCTTTTCTCAGGTTTAGTAGTAATAATATTATGAATCTGGGAGCTCCAGAGTAAGGGAAGGTGCATATATATTTAGGATTGTTATATCTCCTTGTTGAATTGATCCTCTTATCATTATATTATAACCTTCTTTTTCTTTTTTAACTATTGCTGCTTCGAAGTTTGTTTTATATGATATGAGAATAGCTGCTCTCATTTTTTAGTTTCTTTCTATGGGGAATATCTTTTTCCAATATTTTACCTTGAATCTGTAAGAATCCTTACATGTTAGGTGTGTCTTCTGAAGAGAGCAGATATTTGGTTTGCAATTTTTTAAATCAATTTTTGCCAATTTGTATCTTTTAAGCAGAGCATTTAGACTACATAATTTCAACATTAATACTGAAATGTGACATACTGTTCCAGTCATCACGTGGATTGTTACCTGGTGACTTTGTTTTCTTTGTTGTGTTATTGTTTTATAAGCCATGTGAATTTTATGCTTTCAGCACTTTCTATTGTGGCAGGCATCAACCTTTGATTTCAACATTTATAACTCTTTTTAGCATTTCTTGTTGGGCTGGTCTGGTATTGACAAATTTCCACATCATTTGCTAGTCTGAGAAAATCGATTTCTCCTTTACTTACGAAACTTGGATTTTTAATTTTTTAAAACTTTTAGTTTCAAGTGTACATGTGCAGTTTTTTCTATAGATAAATTGCATGCTGTGGAGGTTTGGTGTACACATTATTTCATCATTAAGGTAATAAGCATAGTACCCAAGATACAGTTTTTCAATCCTCCCTCTCCATCATCTACCCTCCAGTAGGCCACAGCATCTATTGTGAAAGTATCTTAGTTCTTCTGGGTACAAAATTCTAGACTCACAGTTACTCTGTTTATGGAGACTAGATAGGACTCCAATCCTTTCTTGCTCGTAAGATTTCTGCAGAGAAATCTGCTGTTAGTCTGATAGAGTTTCCTATATAGGTTACCTGACGCTTTTGTCTCACTGCTCTTAGAATTCTTTCCTTCATGTTGAATTTAGATAGTCTGATGAATATATGCTTTGGTGGTGTCCTTTTTGCCATAAATGTCCCAGGAATTCTTTGGGCTTCTTGTATTTGGATGTCTAAATCTCTAGCAAGACCAAGGAAATTCTCAATTATTCCTTCAGATAGGTTTTCCAAACATTTTGCTTTCTATTCCCCTTCAGGAAACCAGTGATTCTTAGGTTTGGCCATGTTGCATAATCCTATATTTCTTGAAGACATTGTTCACTTCAGATTCTTTCCTCCTTATTTTTGTCTGATTAGGTTAATTGAAAAGTCTTTTGAGTTCTGAAATTCTTTCTTCTACTTGGTGTAGTCTATTGCTAAAATTTTCGACGGTATTTCATAGTTCCCTAAATGTGTCTTTCAGTCTTTCATTTCCTGAAATTATGATTGGTTTTTCTTTGAAGTATCTCTTTAGAAAATTTTTCAACCATATCCTGAATTCTATTTTAAATTTCTTTATGTTTGTTTCTACCATTCCCTAATAGTTCCTTGAATAACTTATATATCTATGTATATTTTGATGGAGTCTCACTCTGTTGCCCAGGATGGAGTGCAGTGGTGCAATCTCGGTTCACTGCAACCTCCACCTCCTGGCTTCAAGCAGTTCTCTGGCCTCAGCCTCCCGAGTAGCTGGGACTACAGGCATATGCCACCACACCCAGCTAATTTTTTAAATTTTTAGTAGAGTTTCACTGGTTTTCACCGTGTTAGCCAGGATGGTCTGAATCTCCTGACCTCGTGATCTGCCCTCCTCAGCTTCCCAAGTGCTGGGATTACAGGCATGAGCCACCATGCCTAGCCTAGCTCATACTTCAAAGATGCCATCTTTGTTTAGTGTCACTGCTGGAGATTAATGTGATCCTTTGGGGCTGACATAGACCCCTGTGTTTTTTCATATTGCCAGAGTCATTTTTCTGGTTCCTTCTCATTTAAGCCAACTTTAGTTTTCTAATTATTTTTGAATTTACTTTTTATTTGACTGGTTTTTAATTTTGTCTCCCTTGAGGATGTGACTTTAACATTTATACATTATTGTCATCTATCTTTGGCTGTGGGTGTTTTCAGTGGTGAAGACTTTGTGTGAGTTTTTCAGTTGTAGAAAATTTTTGTGTGATGACTTTCTCTGATGAGGATTTAGTAATGATGGGCTGGATGTGTGAGCAGATTCACTGTCTCTTGTGGGGCTGGAATGGCAGAGGTCTGAGGAAGCTTATCTTGCTTTCCAGTGGTGTGCACTGTTATAAATGATTTCCCCACTATTTATTCACTGGGTTGAACAGTTCAGGCTTTGGGCCATTAGGAGGTGCCCACGAGTAAAAACCGGCCAGGGATAAAGTGGGTGGGTAAGTTCAATATCCCAATGGTTGTCAGAGGTCCCAGCCTTGACAGAATTGCTGGGGAATCTCTCAGTGAAATGCACTGAGGTCTTTTCAGAAGGAAGGGAGAAAATCACCTTTTCTCCCCCTCAGGAAATTGATCCCAGTCACACTCTTGACCCCATGTTCCAGCTACTTGGATCAGACAAGCACCTCTTCATCTGCTTCATGTAGAGAGGGATTGTGACTGTGGGGATGCAGTCTTTCTGAAGTGTTCCAGAAAGGCTGTCTACAGATGCACCCGTGCGGAGCTCCCATGGGAGACATTCAACTGTGTCTGCAGTGGTAGATGAGGGGGAGGAGAATTCTGTATTGGTCAGGGTTCTTTAAAGAAACAGAACTAATGAGATATAAGTATATAAGAAAGGGAGCTTATTAGGGAGAACTGACCCACAGGATCACAAGTTAAAGTCCCATGATAGGTCATCTGCAAGCTGAGGAACAAGGAAGCCAGTGGTGGATCAGTCTGAGTCCCAGAATCTCAAAAGTAGGGAAGCGAACAGCACGGACTTCAGTCTGTTGTTCAAGGCCTGAGGACCCCTGGCAAACCACTGGTGTAAGTCAGTCCAAGAGTTCAAAACCAGAAGAACTTGAAGTCTAATGTTTGAGGACAGGAAGCATCCTGCAAAAGAGAAAGATGGAGGCCAGAAGACTCAGCAAGTCAGCCCCTTCCACCTTCTTCTGCCTGCTTTATTCTAGTTGCACTGGCAGCTGATTAGATGGTGCCCACCCAGATTGAAGGTGGATCTGCCTCTCCCAGTCCACTGACTCAAAGATTTATTTCTTATGGCAGCACCCTCACAGACATACCCAGGAACAATACCTTGCATCCTTCAATCCAATCAAGTTGACACTCAGTATTAACCATCACAAAGACCCTTCATGAGCTCCAGGGCTGCCTAACTGTTGGGGTAGAGCCCACAAACTTTCCACACTGAGTTCAGCACTGCATCTGTAACTCTGCTAAAAGAAATTTCCACAGTGAAAAGGAGTCAAGGCCTGCAGTCTGGTTTCCTTTGTCCCATGGGATGCTCCCTTTATGGCACATTCCCTCTTTTTCTAGGAGTAACAGTCCCTGACAACCATCTGACTGTGAATCCTGCTGCTCCTCTGGGTCTAACCACCTAGTGGGGCTGCCATATTTCGGTCCTGGGAGTGTCTACAAGGGATTCAGTGATATGCCCTATTCTTCAAGTCTCCCAGCACCAGATCTGATGGGGGTGAGAGAGGAGTCATGTAGATTCTCTGAGATTCTACAACACTAGCTTTAGTGTTGTGGCCTTCACAAATGCCAGTTGTACTGGTCATATTCAAGACCTCCTGGTTAGCCAGTGTGATGCAGGCAGTGGTGATACCTGGGTTTGCACCAAAGTTTTCTCTGTGAGCACTGTGTTACGGAGCCTGCAGATATTGTATTGGGTTTGTCATTTAACCTCCAGCTAGGAAGAAGCACTTGCAAAAGACCACCAGCTATGATGGTAGCAGTGGAATTATTGCTTGCCTTTTGTTACCCAAGGAGATGCTCTGGTGTCTGAAGCAATGTGTGGGGCCATGGAACTTTCAGATGTCTCAATCCATTTTGTTACCCTATCAGGGAAGGTGGAAGAGCAAAGCCAGGTGGGGGCTGGGTCAGGCAGTCTGTGCTCTGGCTTCCCACGTGGAGTCACAAGCAGAGGAAACCAGAGGTCAGTTCCCTGGACCCCTGAAATAATGTTCCACAGAGGAGCACAGCTGCTTCTGTTGCACAAAAGAACCCACAGGGGAGTGGTGTGTAGCAGGTGGCAGTAAGCCCCACTCTGCTCCCACATACTTGGCAAGGCAAGTCTCACACCTGCAGTGTTCTGCTACCAGCATCTAGCTGGGTTCCAGTCAGCCTGCAGTCAGAACTTCAAATTGCCTCAGGCCATCAGCTTTCCTGACCAAGACAGAAACTAGGCTTTCAGGCCACACTCACGAAGCAGAGGCCCTCAACTTGTGTGCCTGTAGCTATAGCACACTTCTCACTTACCCCTCAGTTCTGGCCGATGGGGTTCATCCCCATTGAAGGTGATATCACAAATCTCAGTCTGGAGCTTCTCTTAACCTGTGACTGCCACCTGAGTTAGCTGGCGGACTTCTGTGATGTTCCCTGTGAGATGGGATCAGGAATGGCTTCCCTCTGTCTCTGCTGGAGTCTGGGAGAGCAGGCAAAGCTTGTCCAAATGCTGCTCCTTCTCATATGTTCCCCACCACCCACTAAATCAGTTCCAACTCTGGATAGAGTTAAGGCCTCCCTGCATAACCTGGATTGCCGGGACCTTCCATGGGAATGCGTATCATGGAGGCATTCTCTCCCCGCTCACACTCTGGAGGCTCACAGTTTTCTACCTGGATCATGGTATAGGCTGCTGCACAGCACTTCTTCCAAAGGGTCTGTGATTTCATTCAGCTTTTCTTGTTTCTTGGAAAAAAGTTCACAGTGTGAATCTCTAGACTCTTTTTTCTTTCCACATGGGAGAGGCATGATAACAATGCCTCCAACTTGTTATGTGGGGGAAAAAAACTATTTTTTATTTTTAATGGACACATAATAATTGTACATACTTATGGGGAACAATGTTATATTTCAATACTTATATAATTGTGTAGTTATCAAATCAGGGTATTTGACTGTTCATCACCTCCAACATTTTATCGTTTCTTATTTTGTTTGTTTGTTTTTTTGAGACATAGTCTCGCTCTGTTGCCAAGGCTGGAGTGCAGTGGTGCAATGTCGGCTCATTGCAACCTCCACCTCCCTGGTTCGAGCAATTCTTCTGCCTCAGCCTCCCGAGTAGCTGGGACTACAGGCAGGCACTACCACAGCTGGCTAATTTTTGAATTTTTAGTAGAGACGGTTTCACTATATTGGTCAGACTGGTCTTGAACTCCTGACCTTGTAATCTGCATACCTTCATGATCGGCCCACCTTGGCCTCCCAAAGTGCTGGGATTACGGCCATAAGCCATCGTGCCTGACCACATTTATCATTTTTTTCGGTGTAAACATTCAAAACACTTTCTTCTGGCTATTTTGATATACACAATACCTTGAGAACTATAGTCACCCCACTGTTTAATAGGACAACAGAATATATTCTTCCTTTGGGTGTTACTTATTAAAATATATATATATATATGTGTGTTGAATTTAAACTTTATTAAAGTCTTGACAGTTGAACACTCATTAGGGATGCCGACAAGAGCTGGTAACTCCATGGTAGGCTTTGAGGAAAGATGTGAAACCCCTCTTTCTCAACAATATTTAGATCATAGGCTTATAAAGCACTTGCGACTTCCCCAGCAGCATCAGTTTTTGGGTCACAGTCATGTTAGTCTCTATCAAATTCATCCTTCTCTATCCTTCCTTCGTGCCCCATCCCTTCATCCCATATGGCGATGATATCACAAATTTTATTGTACATAAGAATCACCAGGGCAATTTATTAGGAATGCACCTATCTGGGACTTAGCTGGAAGGATTACAGTTCTGTACGCTTAGGGTGGGACTTGGAATCTCCATTTTTACTCGACCCTATTTGATGCTAATGCAGGCTTAAATTCTTAGTGGCTTATACAAAAATATGTTCCAGATACTTTGCAAATCATAAAAAGTCCAGAACCAGGATACAAGAAATTTAGAAGATTATTGATGAAAATAATGGAACATAATAATAGTTGCCATCAGCTGATAGCATAGAATATGCTTGACATTTAACACATGCTAATTTCCATCATTATACCAGTCCTGGAGGATAGGTACTGCTATCACCATTTTACAGTGAGAAAAGCAAGGATAAAAAGGAAGAGTAGGCCGGGCGCGGTGGCTCAAGCCTGTAATCCCAGCACTTTGGGAGGCCAAGGCAGGTGGATCACGAGGTCGAGAGATCAAGACCATCCTGGTGAACATGGTGAAACCCCGTCTCTACTAAAAATACAAAACATTAGCTGGGCATGGTGGCACGTGCCTGTAATCCCAGCTACTCAGGAGGCTGAGGCAGGAGAATTGCCTGAACCCAGTAGGCGGAGGTTGCGGTGAGCCGAGATCGTGCCATTGCACTCCAGTCTGGGTAACAAGAGCGAAACTCCGTCTCAAAAAAAAAAAAAAAAAAAAAAAGGAAGAGTACTTGCTCTTCTTATCACACACTAAACAGTAAGAATGAAATCTGCATCCAAATGCAATCCCAAAGCTCTTCCTTTGAGGAAGGGAGAAAGTTTGTCTGCTGAATCATAACAATTAGTGACTAAGGCTATTCCTCGAATCAGTAATTCTTAGTATTTATAGAACCTAGAAGATACCATACCCCAAGTCTAAAAAATATTTTGGACTTTTTTTTTTTTTTTTGATGTGTTTACCTGTGTGAAACAAAGTAACAGCATAAGAAGCCATGTTTGCTCATTTCTGTTTGCCAGCATGATTTCATAGGCTCCTCTGTGTTTGTACATAGCTTTTTGGAGGGATGCTTTGTAGACAAAATAGAATTGAGACTTTCATGTCTCTTGCCTGAGTCACTATATTCCTTAAAAGATAAATGGCACTAGTCCTAGTCATTTTCTACACATAAGATAATTATTGGAAGGTTTAATGATTATGCTCTCAATCAACAAATGTACATTGGTAATCTAGAGGGAGATGTACTCTATAGTCCTCAGTAAGACTTTGGGTTTTTTTCAACTTTTATTTTAGCTTCAGGTTTACATGTGCAGGTTTGTTCTAAAGATAAATTGCATGCCATGGGGGTTTGATGTACACGTTATTTAATCACCAAGATAATAAGCTTAGTACCCAATGGGTAGTTTTTCAATCCTCACCTTCCTCCCACCCTCCACCCTCTAGCAGCCCCTGGTGTCTGTTGCTCCCTTCTCTGTTTCCATGTGTATTCAGTGTTTAGCTCCCACTTATAAATGAGAACATGTGTTACTTAGTTTTCTGCTCTTCCAATAGTTCTCTTAGGATAATGGCCCTCAGCTCCATTTATGTTGCTGCAGAGAACGTGATCTCATTCTTTGTTTCACTTTCTTTATCTTATTCATTTCTCTAATGATTACTGATGTTGAGCATTTTCCTTTAATTTTTAAAAGCTTGATTTTTTTCTTTGTCGATATCCATTTGATGTGTGAAATGAAAAGGAGGTCCTAAGTTCCCCAAACGACTGAATGAAACCCCTGTTTGCCTAGGGGACTGCTGAGAAACCTTAACAGCTACGTTTCCCACCATGACAGGATGAGAGGTTTGACACACCTCATTACAACCCCTCCCTCAATAATACCATTGGACTTCCTTCCCCAAGGGCGAAACAGAAACAAACCCTGTTGAAAGCCTTGCTTCACCGCTGATTTCAATCAGCTGACTGATACTACAGCTAGACTCCCTTTCTCCTTGAGGTTTCCACATGCAGCTGACCAGTTTCACAACACATCCCTTCCTGACTTTTGACCACTCACTAAAGACTGGTTCTGGTTAGTGGAGAGGGCACGGGTTTCCTCTTTGTCCTCTGTTTCACATTTTGACACATAGAGCCCAATTTTAATATACTTAAATGTTAAGTCTCAAAGTGAACATGGGAACTATGAAACATGTGTGCTTGCTTAATGCCCGCCTTTGAGAATATTCATAGCTTTTTCTATAATCTGTTGAATAGGTATACTTGGCCAACCTATTCAGCATAAGTTTCTGTCTCACGCTTCTCCCTTCAAAGTGCCTGTTTTTGGTCTCTAATGGAGGTTACACTTCCCAGCCTATTGAATGGTCATCCTGCAGGCTTCAACCCTTTATAAGGAATAAAACTCCCTTCTCCAAATTTATGGATCTTGTGATTCTTCAGTTGACAGATTCTTCTCCAGTGCTTTCAGTTAAGAAGTTTTGAGCTCCTTTTTATTTGATCCCAAGTGAGTGTGTTCTTGCTTGGGTTCAGAGAAAATGCAAGTTTTTCTTCTACCAGGTATGCATTTGGTTAAGTTGATCTGGATACTGAACACGTTCTGTTCAGCCACTTCCAATCAACCTATAAGCAGCCACTGCGTCTTGCTTAGACTACTGCTATTGTTCTAAATTGCTGTAATGCACTTAGTACCCCTCCTAGTGCAGCCAGCATGGGGTTTTCAAAATGTAAACAGGATCATGTTACTCTTGGTCTCTCCACCTCCCTCCCTTTCTCCAGCATAATTTGTCTTAAATTGCTTTTATGATTAAAAAAATGAAGTTCATTAGTGGGTTCTACCAGTCCCTTGGTACCTCCACCCACATTTTATCCTCTCTGCTGCATGGCTTTATGCCATCCTTAACAACTGCTTCAGCAAACTGGCTTCCACTTACATTTCCTATTCCCTTTCCAGAGCAGGGCCTTGCACCTGCTTTTGTGGAGGTCTGAGATATGCTTCTTTCCCCTCCCTGCTTAGCTACACCCACTTCCTCTGAAAGATCCCAACCCATACGCCACTTCCCTGATTTTGATAACTCAATCGAATGCCTGTTCATGGGTACCAGGAGCACCATGCTCTCTCCCTTGTATCCCGTGTTCAGTGGTATGTCCACATTTGCTGATGTGATGACATGATTATATCTGTCTTCTTTTATTTGTTTTGTTTCAAGATGGAGTTTTGCACTTGTTGCCCAGGCTGGAGTGCATTGGTGCGATCTCAGCTCACTGCAACCTCTGCCTCCCGGGTTCAAGCAATTCTCCTGCTTCATCCTCCCTAGTACCTGGGATTACAGGCATGCGCCACCATGTACAGCTAATTTTTGTATTTTTAGTAGGGACGGGGTTTCACTATGTTGGCCAGGCTGGTCTTGAGCTCCTGACCTCAAATGATCTTCCTCCCAGCATGCCACTGCACCAGGCCTGTATCTGTCTTCTGTACGTGACTGTAAGCTCTTTGGGACAGGTACAGCCTGTGTTGTTAGTCACCATTCTATCATGAGTATCTAGAACTGGCGTATATTAGGTGATTAATTAAAATGTATTGGGTATGTGGGTAAATGAAGGATTGAAATCATTATATATGAACTTGTGCATTATGGAAAATAATGGTTAATTGTTATATAAATGTACCTATGTATAAAATGCTACATTCAGGCAGGTTTTAGGGAGTCATCAGCAGCACATGAGGCCAGTCGCTTCTAAATGGGCAAAGGAATGTCATGGGTCATTCTTGTACTCCTTCACTATGAAATATTTTTTTTTCTGGTTGGTACCTATGTGATGTGCAATTTCATGGCTGTAAATCAGGTATCCTGTAAGCCCCCAAATAGGAGCGCTGGCTGAACTGCTGCTCAGGAAAGGCAAACCATTTATTTATTAGGTTGGCACAACAATTAATTGGAGTTTTGCCATTAAAAGTAATTGCAACAACTGCAAAAACCTTTAATGGCAAAAACCACAATCACTTTTGCAGCAATCTAATAGTAAGATGGCAGATTATATACAATATGTACTTTGTTTGGTTTAACATCCTGTTATGTTAGTGACATTTTAAAGGTATAGCTAAATGCTTTAAATATACTACCTACTTGTATATTTATGTTTGTGTATACCTAAAGCATATAAATGTATATAAATAAATTTTTACCACAAATCGTGAATAATGTACAAAATACATACAGTTCACGTTTGTTTTTCTTCCATAAAATGACTAAGTTAATTGATACCCAGGTTAGCAGGGCTTCTGTGTGTTTCCTACACATTCTGCTAATGCTTGTGTTTAAGAGGGTATAATAGATGAATATAAAAATATTTTGTTCTAGGATTTTTGACTTACAAAACTCCCTTCAGTTTTATTTGTGGGAAGTCTAGACAGGTCATTGAGATACTGGCTAACTACACAGAAATCATCTGAGGCCCATTGCCCATTTCAATCTTTCATTTGATCCAGCAGCCAATGCAGAGACACCTCTTCCAAGAGCTATAGAAGCAGTAGCATATCTTATGAAAGTTGCCACTCATTTAGTTCTAGGGTCCCTTCTAAAGTTAATGATTTCCCATGTAGACTCCTGTGACTAGCACTCAGCATTTCTCAGCAAGTTGCATTCTTTCCCCTTCACACACATTGCTATCCATTGCCACAGCACTCTTCAGAGCCAGCCACTCTCTAGAACACCATAATTGCTTACCTCTCTTTGGGAAACTATCCAAGCCTCAAGCCCTACCAAGAACAATTAGAGATTCTCTTGGATATTCGCAAATTAATTATGTTTGTTGATGGCTTAACTTCAAAAGAAAAATAGATTTTCCAAGCAAGTTATAACGAACCTGAAATGGCTCCTGAAATATATAAGCCACATTCAGAAAAAAAAATCAGTTCAAGTAGCAAAATTAATTGTTCTTGCCTATATCTGCCAGCTAGCAAAAGATAAAAGATCAAATGTTTGTACTAAACGTAGGTGTGATTTTGGACTAGTACCTGACTTCAAACACCATAGCACTTCCTAACTGCCACAGAAAATCTTATGAAAACAAATGAAAAATTTTGTATATGCTTTGTTATTACCTAAGGGGATAGACACAACAGTAATGGAGTTTGAGAAAAATGTTTTAGGATTTTATCCAAATAGCAGAGATAAATTGGCAGTAATATTGACTCAACATTAGTGGGTAAAGAGTATTTTCAAGGATGTTTGCATGTTTTACTATCTTAGTTCATGTGGGCTGCTGGAATAAAACGTCAAAGACTAAGTGGCTTATAAACAACAGAAACTTATTTCTCATGTCCTAGAGTCTGAAAGTGAGATCAGGCTGCCAGCGTAGTCGGATTCTGGTGAGGGCCTTTGAGTCGCACTGTTGTCTTCTTGTATCCTCATATAGTGAAAAGAGAGTGAGAGAGCTCGCTGGGGTACCTTATACAACAACAATAATCCCATTCATGAGAGCTTCACACTTACTACCTAATCACCTCCCAAAGGCCCTACCTCCTAGTTATCATTACAACCATTACAACGAAGGCTAAGATTTCATCATCTTAATTTTGGGAGGACACAAATGTTCAGTCCCTTGTACCTACCTACAAACAACATAGTTCTTATAAGACAGTAAAAGTAAGAAATGGGTAGGAACCACATGGGCTATGAGTATGTTCTAGTAATTCTTTATTTTCAGGATAGATTGAGGCTTTTCCTGATGTGTCTGATATAATAGGTACACTTTGTCCTAACGGATGGCATGCTACAATACAGAGAGACTTCTGAGCTGAAGCTTCTGTTGCCCTTTTGAAAGGCCATTCCAGTATTATACAAGGCCAGTTGCTTCTGAATAGGCAAAGAAATGTTATAGGCCACTCCTGTACTCCTTCACTATGAAAAGTTTTTTCCTGATTGGTGTCTGTGGTGTATGGAATTCCGCAGCTGTAAATCAGGCTTCCTATGAACAGCCAAATAGGAGAGCTAGTTGAACTTCTGCTCAGGAAAGGCAAACCCATAACCCAAAGGAGTCTATCCTGGTGAGAACAAATATTGAGGAATAGTGCTACCTCAAGGCTTATTGTTGGTTTCCTTTGCTGATCAGTTGGACTTTCAGATGCAGCAGTAGTTGGATTTGTGTTGGTCAATGAAAATCCATGTGGTAGGCCCCAAATGCACCTATGTCTTTGCCACTATGACCACTCTGCCCGTCATCCTGTACTGGAGTGGCCAGTGACAAAGGCAGGCTGATAGCTCCTGGCTGAGTTTTTCCATCTGTTTGGTTGGTTACTCCGTGTCTTTTTCATGGTGATTGTTTTAGTGGATGTTAACACTGACTTTAATTGTTGCATGACAGTCTCACTCTCATGTGTCAACATTGAACGTCTACCTTAGAATTTCTTGATTTTGTCCTTCCAGTTCTTTTCCTTCCAAGTCCTAGGCCAGACATCCAGGCCATTGGCCACTTCAGGGAAATTTATACATAGTCTCACCTTGGGCCACTTCTCCTCCCATACAAAGTGAATGACGAAGTGCACTACTCACAGTTCAGAATTTTCCCCTTTTTCTCTTTTGCAAGGTGTCTGTAGTGCAGCCACCATCCATTTTGGGCCATGTACTGAGCCAACCCATCCATCAGCCACTTTTCCCTCATCTTTTAGCTGTTTGAATGGCACCCTTCATAGAACCATGACTGCAAGCAAGCCAGTCCCAAGTGTCCCTCTGACCACCTGTTCACTCAGACCACGTCTGGTACCACCTGTTCAGGTCCTCCAAGAAGCCCCTTCAAAAATTTTACTAGGGGAAATGCCTATGGTAAAAAAAAAAGTAAGGAGGAAAAGCAGAGAGGTTGGTAGAGTCATCATATCCCATGTAATTCTGAGCCTGAGGGAAGGAGAGAGGAAAGGATGGCTGGGCGGAAGCATCACAGACCAGTACGCGGTCTAATGGAAGTCCAGCAAGAGACCACCAGGGAGTCCGTAAGACAGAGTTGCCCGAAGGAGTTCCCTGTATCCTAGGGTCAAAACTGCCTTAGCATCACTGAATCTATGGGAAGCATGGTGTCAGCTCAAATATGGTGATGGATTTCAAAGAGCAGCCAGTTACACTGCTTCTGGTTGGAATTCTGCAAGGTGCATTCTCATGAACACGAAAACATCCTTATATAGGTTCCTCCAGATGATTGCTTCAGATTTCAGTCTTATAAAAATGAGCCTGAAATATTGGCAAAAACACTTCCACCGAAGTTATTCAACCATTCATTGGCATGTGACTTATGCAGTCTCACGTAGCCCTGCTCTTACAAGTGCTCTGTGCTTGAGGTTTAATGCTTTGAATGCTTGGGGTCTAATACTGTGCTGTTGCCATCTTAAAATTATTAATTTTTTTAATGAATGGCCTGCTATTTTATTTTTTCCTGGGCACTACAAATTCTGTAGCTAGACCTGTCAATCCTACCAGCAAAACATAACCCATCAGGAATGAGAACAAATATTAGAATTATCTTTGCTAAAATATTGTTTGTTTTCCTTAGAGATTTTACATCCAGCTTTGCAACTGCTATTTAACTCCACTCTAAAATATTTCTCATTTTAAGAGACAAATCATCAGCACATTTCTATTGAGAAGTTCAATGCTTATATACCCAGTGACTTCTATACACCTTTAAATCACTGCTTGTTTATAAGAACACAACTTCTGCAATAAAACAGTTTAAATTCATTAGCCAAGGCTGTCATGATCAATTGCATAGTGTTTTATTTCCTCTTAGTTAGCCATCGGGCAGTTTATAATAGACACATCTGACTGTATCTAAATAAATATTGTATATGATAATTCAAGTCAAAAAATCATGACTGAGGGAAAAAGCCAACCAGATCTCTAGAAAGAACCAAGATGAATGTTAAGATATATTTTCATTGCCTCATTTAGGTAATTTACATTTTGAAAGTGTATCTTGTGTTGAGATACTCTTTCAAGAACTAATAATTACTTCGTTTTAATGGGATGATTGCCTGAGTTACATTTGGCCAGAGAATCGTTTCCAGGGTTTTAAGTGCTATTGCACGAACACTGTCACATCAGACTATTCAATAATTTCTTCTCTGACAAAAGGAGCATAAAGGACTAACCCAAATCCAACTCCAATTTTCTCTAGACAAACTCTTGTTTGGCAACATCGTGGGGATGCTAATGACTTGTATATTGAACGTTCACGTTCTTCACAGTACCTGTCTCTACCTTTGGCCAAAAGAGGGTATTGAAAGAGACAAAAGTATTCTTGATGGCTATCAGCTGAGCTGGCCTGGCTCTAACAATTCGGTCATGGTGTTCCGCTGAACATAAAGAATGTCTGATGACACCATATCAGACAAGGCCACTCTGCCTATGACAGTGCAAGACTAAAAAAAAAAAAAAAACACACACACACACACACAAACTCGGTATTTATGTCTGACAGAGCACAGCCAAAATCAAGAACACAGTGCAGACCACGAAATGATCAGACATCCCTTTCCCTTAACTAATATGAGTAACAGGGCTTCCTTACCAATTCTAGTGTGGCTCTACTTTATTTCTCTTGTCTTTATATAAAAATAATTAATATACCCCACACATAGAGCAGCCTTTATTTTAACAGCACTTAATTCAGAGCAAAGCCTTGTGTCCTCATATCCTCTACAAAAGCATCTAATGTAAGCCCAGTTCTCTAACCTTCCACTGCCGCCCTCAACACAGAGATGCCCTGTGGCTCACTGTGTGTTCTTCCTCACAACAAAAAGCAATTAAATTCACCTTTGTGTGACTACCAGTTTGTTTCTAGTAGACTTTGACTAGAGGACGTTGATACTTCTAAATTCTCAACTTTAATTATATCTTTCTTTGTTTAGTTATTTGTTAGCTTTGGGTTCCTTAAAGATGATAACAACAAGAATTGTGTTAATTGTAGTAAATCCGCCTGGCAGGCACCTGAGGGGGATCACGTTCTTGTTTGTTGCATGACTGAAGCGTTTCCACTGTCCTGGTGTGCATCTGGCAATAGCTGCTATGAACCTTTTTCAGAATAAAGCTGTGTTTATCACAGTCCATGGTGAGGAACTTTGAGTCTTCATCCAAGTGTTAAGTACAGGAGCTGGAAGAGACATAACTTACTTCCTAAGAGGCTGGTTGTGCACCCCTGCAGACCACCTGTTTTGGCATTTCAGACTGTGTGTGCTTGGTCTCCAGAGGTAAGGAATTTATACTGATGTCTCTAATTAACAGTAGAATATACTTATTTTTCCAGCCTTGGATAAAATCAACCTTCTGCTCAGTCTGGCATAAAGCTTCTATTAAAGTTCTAGTAAAAAAGAAAAGACATTTCCAGAGGGTAATTTAGGAGACACAAGGTATGGCCACTCTTCTAAGTAATTTAAATGTAATCTTTGGATTAAAATATCATAGGAAGGCTGCATAAGTCAATTGCAGTACCTCAGAATGCAATAATTCACCTTCACCAGGCTGTATTCTAAAGTGCAGCTTGGGGTTTCTATCAAAGCCAAAAAAATTGAGGACCCGAATTTGTAATTAACACCACTTTTATGAACACTGTGCATTGCCTCACTCTATGGCTCCAACCTCATGTCCCAGAAGAAAATGTATCTAAACATTTGGAACACCAGAGCCTTTGTACGAATTGAGGAACTGATGTATTTCTTCTCTCAAGTAAAGTGAGAATGAGATGGCACATTTTCCCTTCACTTTGGATTCTGGGATGTCTAGTTATGGCTTGTATAGGTGCTATCTTAAGGTGTAGGATATTTGCTTTTCTCTTTTTCATTCTGTTTTCTTCCTTTTCTATGTTGTTGTTTTTATTATGCTTCTTTTTTCCCAATAACTCCCTTTAAATCCTTTTGTTTTACAGTGGAAAATAAGAATTTTTTTGAGATGAAGTTTTGCTCTTGTTGCCCAGGCTGGAGTGCAATGGCATGATCTCTACTCACCGCAATCTCCACCTCCTGGGTTCAAACAATTCTCCTGCCTCAGCCTCCTGAGTAGCTGAGATTACAGACATGTGCCACCATGCCCAGCTAATTTTGTATTTTGTATTTTGTATTTTTTTTTTCAGTAGAGACGAGGTTTCCCCATGTTGATTAGATTGGTCTCAAACTCCCTACCTCAGGCGATCAGCCCACCTCGGCCTCCCAAAGCGCTAGGATTACAGGCAGGAGCCACTGCTCCCGGCCAAGACGGAATTTATGATAAATAATTTTTTTTTTCTCAAGATGGAGTTTTGCTCTTGTCACCCAGTGTAGAGCTCATTGGCCCGATGTCAGCTCACTGAAACTTCTGCCTTCTGGGTTCAAGCGATTCTCCTGCTTCAGCCTCTGGAGTAGCTAGGATTACAGGCATATGCCACCATGCCTGGCTAATTTTTTGTATTTTTAGTAGAAATGGGGTTTTGCCATGTTGGCCAGGCTGATCTTGAACCCCTGACCTCAGGTGATCCACCTGCTGCGGTCTCCCAAAGTGCTGGGATTGCAGACATGAGCCTCCCCTCCTGGCCATTTTTAAAATATGAATATTAAAAATGAGAACTGTATAAAGTTAAAAAAATTATCTATCTTCTAAAAGCTTAACTTCATAGGTGCCTCTCATGAAAGAGAGAAATCAGCGCCCATCTAACCTGGCAGTAGAGACCAGGCCACCCCAGTTGCCCTCACAGACATTACCAGAGACTAAAAAGTCTTTTTTGTAAGAGATTTTAAAAAAATGATGATGGTTGTCTTCCTCCTATCAATAATATGTGACATTTTGTGAAATCTAAAGGCAGTTACAACCGTCAAAAGGCTTGTGATGTTATGCTCAACTCTACAGAAAACTTTGACATATACCTTGACATTATTTCTGAGGTCTTATGAATAGGGCATAGTAAATTTCAGTTTGTTATTTTAACTGAAATTTAATCTATCTTAAAGATAGATTAAAAATAACTAGGTTTAGATGCTCTCCATGTTAATATTTCAGTATATTTTACATACTTCATTTCTAATAAAAAAAACCTTTAGCTTCATATAGAAAAAAAGAACTGGGCTAGGATGAATTTATAGAGATAGTTTCCTTTTTTTCCTTTTAACCACTTCACAATGATTTGCTTCCTTCGTTAGCATTGGTCTAATATAGACATTCTTTTATACCTTGTCATCTATATCCATTTATTTGACGTTTTCCTTAAGTATCCAAAATGTTAAAGGAAGAACACATGAATAATCAGTCAGAACTGTCTAGAATTCAGGGCATTTCAATGTGGTGCTTCCCTGCATTGACACTATCATTAGGATTAACACTTGTAGAAAACCCAATATAAAGCACAAGACCTGAGATTATGGAGAAGACCTCAGGCTGACGTAACCAAAAATCGAGGCCTATGCTGTTCTTAGTTTGACATCTGTATTCTGCCTTCTCTTTATACCATCTTTTAAGGCTTATTCGTTGTGACAATTCCTGACTCACAGATGTGTTTTGAGCCCTTCTCAACAGAGTAGCTAGCTGCCAGGTGGTGAGATTTTTTAAAATAGAAAGCTATACAGAGAGTTTATTTTCAGAACCAATTAATCAAGCCCTACTATATGTGACAATAAAACAGGCATAAGAGAAAATTGTCCTGACAGTTGTGAAGGCTTTGATGCTAGATTCTTAGATCTCTTATAACTTGTAGTCAATGGGGCTTTAGGTCATATTTAATTTTATTTAGAGATATTAATGTGCCATTTTAGCCTTTAATTATTAAATTTAAATATGTGCTCCTAAATCTGAAGCCACATCTGAACTTCATTCATTTAATGTTTTTTGGTGGCAATTTGGGTGCATTCCCAATGATACTGCAGACATATGAAAGGAGCAAATACTGAAATATAGTGGAGGAACTGAGGGCTCTCCTCGCTTTTGAGCTTGTTATCATTGAACAAGCCTGAAGTGCTTGCACAAAGATTCTTGCTTAGAAATAGAGCTTCTTTAATCCAATTACTGGGTATATACCCAAAGGAATATAAATCACTCTGCCATAAAGACACACACACATGTATGTTCAATGTTCACTGTAACACTTTTCACAATAGCAGGGACATGGAATCAACCTAAATGCCCATCAGCAGCAGATTGGAGAAAGAAAATGTGCTATATATACATCATGGAATACTATGAAGCCATAAAAATAATGACAATGTATTTTGCAGGAACATGGATGGAGCTGGAGGCCATTATTTCTAGCCAAGTGATACGAGAACAGAAAACCAAATACTACACGTTCTCACTTATAAATGGCAACTAAATAAGGAGAACACATAGACACAAGGAAGGAAATAACAGACTGGGGCTTGAGGGCAGAGGGTGGGAGGAGGGAGGGAATCGGAACAAATTTACTATTAGGTACTAGGCTTAATAACTGAGTGATGAAGTAATCTGTACAATAAACCCCCCATGACACAAGTTTACCTAGATTACAAACCTGCACATGTACCCCTGAACCTAAGATTTAAAAAAAGACATTTTCATGACCTTAACTGAGAGAAAATTATACCACACTGTCTAGAAAGTTTATCTTCTGCTAATCAATTTCAAGAACATGCAGAATATTAAAAGAGAAAGTAGACAAACCCTTAGCCACTCAGAAGTAGAAACTATAATAACTATATTGAGAAGCCATCAAACAATATAAATATTGTTAATACTATTTCTGTTTTAGCTCAATAATTCTGCTTCTAGGAAACTATATAAAATTATATCCAAAATGTATTGTAGTAGAATTCTTTTTAAATTTATTTTAGAGATGAAGTCTGACTATGCTGCCCAGGCTGATCTCAAATTTCTGGGCTCACCTTTGCCTTCTGAAGTGCTGAGATTACCAGTGTGAATCATGGTCCCCAGCCTAGAATTCTTAGTATTTGACACAATTGGGAATAACTTCAATGTCCAGTGATAAGGAATAAGTACATGAATCATTTGGAAAACTCCCTTCCCTACTTTTCTATGTAGGATTATTTATTTCCTGGACCCGATGTTGCTGTCTTTTTTGGTTTTTCTTGTTTGTTTTGCTAGATAAGATCTTCAAGGGGCTCTTTGAGAAAGAGTGCAGAGAAAGGATGCAAACACAGTAATGTTTTAGAATATTTTGTAACTAAAAACAGCTTTAATTCATACTTACTTGTAATGGTTTGATTGAATATCAAATTCAGTTTGAAATATTTTTTTCCTTTGAGTTGTAAAAATATCATGCTCTTGACTTTTTGATTTCAGTGTTGCTATTGAAAGTCCTATGTCATAATTTTTTATCCTTTTTATATGACCTTATTCCAGGGTTCTGATATTTCACAGTATACCTTAGATTACTCTTTTCTGTATTGTATTTTGCTTTTTTGACTCTAAGTCTGAAGTTTCATGCTTTTTAGTTCCAAAGCTTTTACTTATATTGTTTTCAATGAACATTCGTGTGCATGTGTCCTCATAGTAGAACGATTTATAATCCTTTGGATATATACCCAGTAATGGGATTGCTGGGTCAAATGGGATTTCTATTTTTAGGTCATTGAGGAATCGCCACACTGTCTTCCACAGTGGTTGAACTAATTTACACTCCCACCAACAATGTAAAAGTGTTCCTATTTCTCCACATCCTTTCCAGCATCTGTTGTCTCCAGATTTTTTAATGATTGCCATTCTAACTGGGGTGAGATGGAAAGTTCTCTGACTTTATTATTCATTCCTTTCATTGAACTTTTTGTTCTTGCCATCATATTTTTTGAAATTCCAAGTGTCTTTTCTTTAAGTATTGCTATTTTTCTCTACTATTCCATATATTAAAATTATGCTCCTTCCATTTTCCTTATCAGTTAATTTCTATTTTATATTCTCATCTGTCTTTTACAGCTGCTTTTTTGTGCGAACTTCTAAATATATGTAGGATAGTAAAAAGAACACACTTTTGTCATTATTGATCTTTACAATTGTATAGTTGGTGACTATTCATTTCTGCTTCTTTCTTTTATCTTTTACATTTTTTTCTAACATTTAAGAGACTTACCTAATTTAATTAGTTCATTAGTTTATCTCTGTAATGAATTAATTTAATACAATTAGTTCATCAATTTTCAATCATTCAATTAAAAATACTCTTCTGATGAAATGCAAATAATAAAAAACCTCAAATTTACTTTAAATACATGTGATTACTTTAGTAAATGCAGACAAAGCCTTTTATAAAATCAATATCAATTCATGCTTAAAAATAAAACAAAATTAGAAATTAAAAACAACATCCTCAACCTGAAAACCATATCTATGATATATCATTTAGCAAATATCATAGTTTATGGTGATATGTTAAAAACATTTCCTTAAGTTCAACAATGAAACGAGTGATAACTAGTACCAATCACTTTCAACACTGTCCTACACAAAACACTTCAACAAAATCCTTTAAAAATGCCAAATGAAACAGAATAGAAAATATAAAGTTATTCACACTCTATTTCTTATACCTTAATAAATTGCAAATTGAACAAATACTTAAATATTTAAACAAAAATAAAAATTCAGAAAAATTCATGAGGTAATTTCTTTATAACCTCAGAGTAAACAAGGTTTTTAAAAACTGTTTTAAAATCTAGGGAAGCAAGCAAATTAACTTTAACTACATTAATATAAAAATGTTCAATACAAAAAAGTTCATTATACTTGAGTCAGCATTTCTGTTTCTGGAAATCTATCCTGTAGATATCTATACTCTCTATATAACATTACAAAATTGTTTGTAACATAAAATACTGGAAGTATGTATCAGTAATGAAATTAGTATTGTTGAATAATATCTAGCGGGAAAAAACCATGGCAATTCTCCCTTTTAAGATTATATCCAGGGTATATTTTTTAGTGAATAAACCAAAATGCAGAATAGTGTATATAATAACCCATTTTTTGTGCAAGAAAGGAAAAATTAAAAAATAAGTATATTGTTATTTTCTTGTAATTTTATAAAGAATTATTGAAAAAATAAGAAAAAGTGGTTATCTACAGGTGGGGAATGGGGAAGAGCTTAGAAGTAGACAGGATAGAAGAGAGAATTTTTAATGCATATTTTTGTATATTATTTTACTTTTTCTATCAGATGATGTATATTCTATTCATTTATTAATATCAAATATACATAAAATAAAAATAGTCAATAAAATTCTAACAAATATGTATGAAACCTTTATGGAGAAAGTTATACAATTATTAAAAGAAATAAATGAGGTACGTTGTATTCATAAACTGTAAAACTCAGTTCTCCTCAAAATGATTCACTGAGTCAATTCATGCTTAATCCAGATTTTAAGATTGTTAGTGGAAACTGTTCAGTTGATTTAAAAATTATACTGTAAGTGTCAGGAACTACGAATAGGTAAGATAATCTTGAAGAATAACTAATTGGAAAGACGTGTTTTGCCAAATATGTAGACTTATTTTAAACTACAGTAATAAATATAGTACAGTGGTAGAATGAGGATAGACATATAGAGCAACAGAACAAATAATGAACCCAGAAACACTCTATGCATAGATCTAGGCATAGCAATGATGCTTGTGTGGGAGGGGTGTTAATATGTACCACGTATCCATGTGCTGCCACACATTTCCCAGATCCCTTTGCATAGGCTGGAACCATGTGACTAGTTCTGACCAATGGGCCATGAAGAGAAGTGATGTATGTCACTTCCAGGCCCAGCCAGTTAAAACCTATTAAAGGGACAAATAGAGAATCAGTAAGCTATGGCAATATTCACTTTCTAAGTAGAAGGTATGAAGAGTTTGTATTATTAGTTTTCTTTAAAATTTACCTATATTATTTTCTAGATGTTTTTTCACATATATGCTATTTTTCACATTTGTGTGTGTGTGAATTATACTAATTAGAATAGATGAAGAATGGCTTCCCACAAATATTCTAGGCACACAAGAATTTTTTTGTCTCTTACTGCTGTTTGCATAGCTTATTGTCAAGTTTTACTACTTGGCACATAAAAGATTTTTTACTATAATGGTTTTATTATGGATTTAATCTTTTAGCAATATAAAAATGACTCACCTTACTCTTGTTAATGATTTCTAACTTAAAATGTTATTTCTGTTATTAATTTTACCATTGCTTTTTTTGTTAGTGGTTTTCTGGTAGAAATTTTGCTTCTTTATTTCTGAATTTGCTTCTTTATTTCTTCACATGTACCCCCAAATAAAATGTGTATGCCATTTTAATGCATATGATTTTAAGAAACATTCATTAGATTAAAAAAAGTCATTCTCAAGTATTACTCCTTTAAATGGCAACATATTCTGCAACCCAAATGTACTATCAAAACAGTATGGTTGATTTTACTTCTGCCCTTTTGCTTTATTCGTCTTGGGTTTTAATGTTTGTGATTTTTCTTGTTAGTCTATTTCTGCTCTTACTATGTACATGCTTTTGTTTATTGTTATCTTTAGCTGTTTAGACATCGTGCTTTGAATTTGGGAAGTTGTTTATTACTTTTCAAAGCTGCATGTGTGAATAGGTATGCACATGTGTGTGTGTAAAGATGAAATTATAAAATAGCTATTTCGGTAGAGGCTGAGAGTTGTACAAAGATTAGGATCAGGAAAGAGGCAAGTGGCCTAGCAAACAAATGTGGTCTTACAACATGCTTCAGGGGACTGCACCTCTGCAGGTCTGGAAAAAAGATGGTGAACTATTAGTATGATTTGCTTCAAAATGCAGCTGCTGGGTGCTTAATTCATTCCAGAGGCACAGCTGTGGCATGAATTTGTAGGGGTTTTACAATTTTTTAGATATTATTGGGAAAAATAATATTTGGCACTTCTGAGTTGCAATTGTTAGGTACATTTTAACGTGCTATAATGTTCTAGTGATTTGCTAGCTTTATATTGTCAGGCCCAGGTCCAGGCTGCCAGTGGTGTGTTGACTGCCTGCCACAAATTCTGGATTTGTGTTAAGGTCCAAGGTGGACACTGGAAGGGCTGGCCTTGGAGTCATACGGCTTGCCCACGAGCTGTAGCCATACACCATATGGACTTGGGATTGACTAAATGTATGCACAGGAAGAAGAAATCTTCCTTAGAAATCAAGTTTCTTACCCATCGATGATAGACTGGACAGGGAAAATGTGGCACATATACACCATGGAAGATTATGCAGCCATAAAAAACAATGAGTTCGTGTCCTATTTAGGGACATGGATGAACCTGGAAACCATCATTCTCAGCAAACTGACACAAGAACAGAAAATCAAACACCGCATGTTCTCACTCATAGGTGGATGTTGAACAATGAGAACACATGGACACAGGGAGGGGAGCATCACACACTGGGGTCTGTCGGGGGGAAATAGGGGAGGGACGGCGGGGTGGGGTGGGGAGTTGGGGAGAGATAGCATGGGGAGAAATGCCAGATATAGGTGATGGGAAGGAAGGCAGCAAATCATACTGCCATGTGTGTACCTATGCAACAATCTTGCATGTTCTTCACATGTACCCCAAAACCTAAAACACAATTTAAAAAAAAGAAATCAAGTTTCTTAGACCTAAGCAATTTCTTATAAAGAGATGGTAAAATCAGACACAAGGCCCAGAACTGAAAACATATGCTGAAAGGAAAGTGTGGAACTGGTAACACAGGTGGCCACCACAGTAGACTTGTCATCTTGACGTGAAAGAAGCAATGAATCAAATATGGCTTAGAGAAGTAAAGCATGCACAAGGAGCTTTTCTCTCTCCAGACATGGCCAATATGCAAAAACAAAACAAAACAAAACAAAAACCCACAAAATTTGTAAATGTTCCATGAATTAATCTCAAGCTGGAAAGATTATTTTCTTCTTGAATGTAAATTCTCAGCTTCTGGGTTGTGGACCACTGGCACTGACCAACTGGCATCTCATTGAGGCTGAAGCCAATATCGTTTTCTCCTTTCCACTGACATTTTGTGCGTTTATTATTGATGGCAACATTAAGTACTCAATAGTAGGAAGATAATTTTGGCTAGGATAATAACAGAGGAGCCAGGGATAGCTTGTTTCCTAAATGTTGCTTGTGCAGGGTTAATGCCGAGATAATCTTGTGTCTCTTACTATATCTTTAAATCCTTAATAAATGAGGCTCATGGGATATGTGGCATTGAACTAATCCAGGCTGTGAAGCTTTTACAAAGATTGCACACATTCCACTGAGAAAGGTATTTCTCCACTCCACAGGATACAAAAAAAAAAAAAAAAAAAAATTACTGTGCCTGAAACTGAGGAAGATAAGAAATTTGAGGCTGATTATTTGTTTTTAAATGGAAATTTTTGAACTCTGAAATTTAACTTGTGTGACTAAGGATTTTTGATTTTAACTTCTTTATTTGCAAGGGAATTTAAAGTTTGAATTTTCTCTTTTGGAGCTTGATGGGAATAGATTTGTTCGGCATCTCTATAGCACTTTTACATTATTTTTTTGCTATTTTTTATTTTATTATTTTTATTATAGTAACTATGCATGCTAGTATTGAATATTGTATTGTCATTCAATCTCATTTCAGACAATTGGTTCTTGGAGATGGGTACATAAATTCCATAGGTATAAGTTCATTGACTGGGTCCTTTTTGCTGTGAAAACAATGTTGACCAGAAGCATTGTGAGGTGAGCTGAGCAATGTGATGATGAATGAGGCATCGACTAAGTTCACAGATGGGTCTTGATGAAAGTAGCACAGGCGGTGGGGAGGAAAATCTACATTAAGAATGAGTCTCTGTTCTTGTGAGAACAAACTGAAGCCTCCTCCATGATGGAAATGATCCAATGTAATCAAGCTTCCACCAGTTAACTGGCTGCTGCCTTTTCCTTATGGTGCCAGTTTTAAAAATCAACTTTGGTCTCTTATTGGCCACTTGGACAATCAGAACTAGTGGTAGTCATATCTGCTTTTTAAAGAGGAAATATATGTCGTTGTGCCCATGTATAACCTCTAGCTCGGCAACATCGATAATTTGTTCATAACCTATTGAACAGGCACTGGCCAGCTTGGGAAAGAGATTAATTTATATCCACAGAAAAGTCATCTTTTGCAACACTGCACTGAGTTCTTATGTAGTCAGTGTGATGTGGGGAGCATTTACATGAGACACCATAACTCTTGGGCATGTTCTTAAAACTCCATATCTCCTTATGTCTCAGACATTTTTGTAACAAATATAATCCTTATTTTCTTCTAAAGTCCTAAGTATTCAGTCAAACCATTACTTACTGTCCCTGAATCAGCATAGATGCATATTTTTGATCATCTTTCCCTAGAAATTCTGTTCTGTGTACCCTCTCTCCTCAACGATAGCTATGATTCCACAGAAGTCTGTATCTTTATCAGTTTTTGACTATTTATGAACTATATTTCATTTTTTTCTTCCTGAGTTAACTGGTCATGGAGAACTCACCATGCAGCCATGAGTCAGGAATAAGGGAGATGTGTTATAGTAGCAGTGTGGGAGTTGTAGAAGTATAAGAAATCTGCTAGAAAAATTACTCATGCATTTGGAGCTGGATTTATTCTGATCTTGTTTATAACTTTTCTCCTTCATGATGGAATGCTGCTCTTTTGCACTAGACTTTGTGACTTGGAGGACCAGATAAGAGCCAGATCATGATAGGATGAACAGGTCATATGGTCACGTAAATCCTATAGTTAGGCATTCAGTCTCTTCAAGGACTCAATAGTAAGCCAGGAGCTGTGTGTGAGTATTTCCAGAAAAGAGCATAGATTTTCCAAAATCCCTAGATTCTGCACTGTGACTCTCTTATCCCAGCTTGCTGCAAGCTCTGCACAGAATCTTAAGCTGTCATAGATACTTTGAACACTGTTTTATCTGCTAGTTTATGAAGCCCAAATGGCAGAACAGTTTGCACTTTAGCCTGAACCAGCTGGAAGTCTTTTCTTGATATGACCCACAGTGAAAGCTGGCATTCTTACAGGGTACTTGGTGAATGGGTTAAAAGAGCTCTCCTGAAATTATTTGCCTGCAAAATACAAACAAAACAAAACTAAACACAAAAACAACATTATGCCTCTTCTTAGTGGAAAGGGGTACAAGATAGAATAAATTTGATTTCTTATTGTTTTGGGATATTTTTCTATTTCCCAACTCCTTGGACTTTTCAACACTTTCCTAAATAGCACACATCAAATATTTTTTATGTGTCAGATTATCCTCTGTCTGTATTTGTCTTACCAGAGCCATGAATCCTGTTACTTCTTGCTCATCAGGTAATTTTGTCCCACTTTCATCCATAGAGTGAACCAGCTTGTTGGCCTGTGTCCTATAGACATGAGACAATAAGGTTCTTGAGAGATAATAATAACAGAGTTAGGGATTGATATAGTAGCCTTGACCAGAATAGTGAAGATGCATTGCTGTTGTGGACAAATGAAAGGAAATCACTTTGATGACTTAGATCTTATATCTGACAGATATAGAGAAACAATAATTGCATAGGAAGAATTATATATTGTTGATTTATTACAGTAAAAGGACAAAATCTGGATATTGCAGCTGAAGTCACTATTTAATTTCATTTAAAGTAAATCTACTATCTTTTTTTCAAATCACAACTCTCAACTCTGTATGCCTTCCAGGCAATTTAAGTGAAAATGTATAAGAATTACTATGGCTTAATCTCTCAAGAATTTCAAGAATGTAGTATTCCTTTTAAGTTATTTATCTTGTGGAATGGAACAGAATTCTGTGATTCCTCCCACCATAATGACTGCTATTCCATGTTTCGGGGAGCCAGTGGATTCTAGGAATTTTATTTTCAACTGTTTCATTCAGGAGCTAAGTACTTCTTCCTATGGAATGAAATGAGCAAATTCACTGAACTCCTGGTCCCACTGTAAGATGGATTTGGTCAGAATGCTCATAAACTTCAACTCTAGTGGACTATGGCAGAGTGTGGTTTTATAGGTCTTGGTTCAGAACCACATACTAGAAATCACCAAAGGTATGGACATTTTTCTTTACTGTTATATATTCACCCTGATACACAGTAGTAGGTGTCTCTGGGAAAGACCAGAAGATCAATAGTGCATATTTGTGGCAGGTGTCACTGTATCTTTGAGGGCATCAAGCTTTTCTTTATTCATTAACTATGGAGACTGAACTTCATAACTAGTCTCCAGATGAGTTCTAAAGTATAAATCTGGAAATTAGGTAGGAGTTTAGGCCTCTCTGTCATTTTGATTCAAATCTTGTCTTTATTAAGTAGATTTAGAGATTTTACATTTGTAGTTACTAAGATAAATTGGGGCCTAAGCCTACTTATAATTGAATTCAGTTTTAAGAATTTATAATTAATGTAATCATTGCCACAAATTCTGAAGGTTAAAATGCTATGACCACTTTGATCTTGCTGTCAAAGAGAAACTACAACTACCTTCTCTAATGGTTATGTGTTGTCACATGGTCTCTCTCACTTCTAGCCCCATCTTCATTGGAAACATGGAGTCTAATTCAGTGACCAGCTTATTGGCCTATGTCCTGTGGATATGAGACAATAAGCTTCTTGAGAAGATACTACTGCTCCAGGCATATCCTTGCTGATTCCTAACCTTGAAGGACAAAGGTGTACAATGTTAAGATAAAGTAAGATGGTTACCCAGTGATGGCTTTTAAAGAATTAAAAATGCCATAGTCCATTAACCAGCATGGTTAAAAGCATAGATGGTATGAGAGAAATCTAAATTTATCACCCGAATTTGTGTATAACTTAAGGAAAAAAGGCAGACTCACAGACAAGTTCTATTTCAAAATCAACAGAGCCAACTTATGGGTTGAATGGATGAGCAAGTTCCTAAATTGCATTTACCTAAGATTATGAAAGACAGTAAATTATATGCTCAGAGCTTTAGAATCACTAACAACTAAAGAAGATTCACAATACTTATCAGTGGGATAATCTGATGTTATCAGTTGGAAGGTTTGGCTTAGAGTACAATGACATAAGGCTTCAAAATGTCTCAAGGAATTCTGTTGAACCATGGCTTATGGAAGAGTATTTCCCAAGAGTGGTGGTGTACTTTTGTAAAATAGTGTTGCAAGTTTCCACAGCACCTCTAGGTCTAACCCCACCCTTTTGACATGGGAAGACTATCTAGTATTGTATTATTGTACTTACCTGGGATTGACTTTCAGAATTAATTTACGTTTTGGGGTGCAGGATGATGTAAAAACTAAATGCTTATCCAAGGAGTGAAAGTCAAAGGGAATGAATATGCAGGACTCATCTATTCCAGCTCTCTGCTGATAGACACAAAGATGAGAAGGCATTTCACAATCACTAGGTTGAATTCTGTGTCATCTGTGTGTCTTTTTCTCATTTTTTCTTCCATAATATAGATAAGTAGGAAACACACAAACACTGGTGTATGGGTTCTATTAATGTTATGTTGAGAATTATAACACTATGATTATACTTTAGGATCAGCAAAATTGATAAAATGCACTGTTTATACTAATAGTTATGATGTACCATAGGTTTTATGAGACCAATAAGCATACAATTTTGATAAGCAGAATATCAAGATTATTTCTAGAATGGAGATGGAAGATTCTTTGAAGTTTCTAATATAAATTATATGCTGTATTATTTTCTGTGCTGTATAAAAATTTGCCACAAATTTAGCTGCTTAAAACAGCACCCACTTATCTCATCATTTCTGTGAACTGGAGTCTAGGCATGGTTTAGCTAAGTCTTTCTCATTGCTGCAATCAAGGTGTTGGCCAGGGAACTATAAATTTCTCCCAAAGTTAGTTTTGTCCATGCCTAGGAATGACCAAAAGCAGCTTGGAGATCAGAAGCCAGAAGCAGTCAACTATGTCAGATTTGTCTTACTGTCATAATTTTGCATAGGCAGTTACAAGGTCAAGATAGCAGGAATAGAAGGTGTTGGCAATGATGTAAGCAGTACCAAACCTAGCAACAATGACGGTGGTGGTGTCTACATTCCTAACACTGAGAAGAGAGGGGCTTAGAAGGAGACTCTAATCATTCATCTGACACTTTCCAGTAGGGGCTCCCTAAGAAACTGGGTTTTGTTGCCATCAGTTGAACTGTCCACAAGCTCTGTATTATACTTTTCCAGGCTGATGGAAAATATGAAATCTTAACGCACAGGATTGTTACAAGAAAATGAGATATGATGTAAAAGTTTCCAGTGTATATTTAGTACTCATTAAATACCATTTTTATTTCTAACTGGTGAAAAGAAACATCCACAGTCGTGTCTATTTGATAACCCCAAAATATTTTTGAAGTTGAGATCATTGAATTGACTAAAATATTTTCACTTAAAATAGGATTCAGGCAAATTTTCAGACAGCCAAAGCAATCTACACAGTTTTTTTTTTTTTTTACACTCTAAGTACTTTGCTTCCTTCATGATTTGCATATGACTAGACATTGAGAGATATGACAAAGCACATATAAATGAAATTTTGAGGGGTCTTTTTTTCTGTTAAGTAAGTAAGAGAGAGATGTGTTGGTGGGCTGGTCCATTAGAATTAAATTAGGATCTTGGAAGGCCAAACAGATTTGCTATAGACATTGATCTAGAGCTACCCATTAGCAAGTATAATTCAAAGACTGAATTGAATCTTATTAAAAGAGATAAGGCAGAATAGTACACAAGACATACTAGCAAAAAGAGTTCAGAGCTAAACTGAACATAATCCAGTGGAAAAGCAGTAAAACCATCCAGGTAAAGCAGGTTTCATGGGTGTACAACCTTTGTGGTGCAAGACTCTGTTGTACAGGGCCTCACACAAAGGCCTCATACTTAGTTTAATTTTCTGCTCTCATCTTGGAATTTTTAAGTTTAGAATAAGGGACTCCTCATTTTCATTTTGCACTGGGTCCCACAAATTTTGTAACCAGTCCAGCTTCAGGGGCCCAGGTATTTTATAAAGGTGATCAGAAAATGAATCTTCCAGCAGGATGGCCTCAGGGGCTCTGGGCTAAAGGAAAGAGCCCTGGGGGCATTGGTTACAGGTAAAGGTACCAGTTAACGTTGAATAACCTACTAAGTCTTCAGGGTCCATGTTTACCAATTGGAAACTTTCAGTCAAATGATTATACCCATATTTTCTTTTTTTTTTTTATGACTGGTACTATTAAGTTGAATAATTCCTTGAAAAGTTTTTACCATTATTCTTTTTATAGCCTCCCAGAAATCATTTGTGACTCTGTTTATCTGTCTTCATATCAGCTTGCCAGACTGGTTAAGTTAAAGAGAAGAGCTGTAAACATTTTAAAGGGGAAATCTGTTTAATTATACACACCCAAACACACACACAGTTCGTGTTAATATCCTAGAAAGAGATTCTATTGCTTTCAGTGTAATATACAGAGTGAAAGCCCATTAGTATGTGACACATCACTCTGCATATAGATGTGTCCTTTATCTTGTAAAACTAAAACTTGCTTCTTAAGTAAATTTTTAGATATGGTTTCCAGAGGTGCTGACATTACCTGCCAAAGACAGTGAAAAACAATATCTAGGTATCAAGAATGAAAGCAAATGAAATGCACAGGCATACCTATTTATTCTTTCACTATATAACAGGTTCAGATGGCAATTCAGTCATTCAGGTTGAATATCCCTTTTCTGGAAAACTTGGGACAAGAAGTGTTTTAGATTGCAGATTTTTTTCAGATTTTGGAATATTAGTGTATACAAAATGAGATATTTTGGGGATAAGATCCAACTGTAAACACAAAGTTCATTTATGTTTTATAGACACCCTATACACATAGCCTCAAGGCAATTTTATACCATATTTTAAATAATTTTGCATGTGAAACAAAGTTTGTGTAATTGAACCTTCAGAAAGCAGATGTGTCACTATCATATCAGTGCCCAAAAGGTTTGGATTTTGCAACATTTCACATTTTTAGATTAAGGATACTGTAAACAGTTTATTTTGAAAAGTTGTAAATAATGTTGGCCAGGTGCGGTGGCTCACACCTGTAATTCCAGCACTTTGAGAGGTTGAGATAGATGGATCACTTGAGGTCAGGGTTTCAAAACTAGCCTGCCTACATGGTGAAACCTGATCTCTACTAAAACTCCCAGTTACTTGGGAGGCTAAGGCAGGAGAATCACTTGAACCTGGGAGGCAGAGGTTGCAGTGGGCTGAGATGGGGCCATTGCACTCCAGCCTGGACCACCGAGCGAGGAAAAAAAAAAAAATGAAAGAAAAGTTGTAAATAATGTTAACATTACTGTTTTGACAAAGGTCTTTTTCTAGTCTCTCTCTCTCTCTCTCTCTCTCTGACACACATATACATATACACACATTCTCATAGCCTCTGGTGCACGCACGCACACACACACACACACACTCTCTCTCTCTCTCTCTCTCTCTCTCTCTCTCTCTCTCTCTCTCATAGCCTGACACGCATACATTTATAGTTCACCCCCACTTCCCTCTACCACGTTCTCTTTACCAGGCTAAGCTAGCAATGGAAAAATAATAGGAACGAGTGGCCCTTCTGCAAGAAGCCATAAAGACCAGCCTATGTTTTCCATTTGAGTCCAGGAAGTAGCAGAAGATTTACATTCTGCGCTGTTAATGTCAGATCCTCTGAGTGATGCTTGCTTACCATCCTGGAGCGTTGGAACTGGGTAGTTTGGAATGCATCACACCATTGTATACACCCTTTCCCTCTAATGATCCCACCCAGTGAGGTGACCTGAATTGGCCTCCTAGGATCGAGCAAGGGTGGATTATCTCTGTGGTCAGATTTCATGCCTTGATAACTACAAACTTACTGGGACTCCTTACCTCATCTAATTATTTTTTAAAAAACATCAGCAAATAAATATTTTGCCTATTATGCTATCTAGCAGAAAAGAGACAAAAGATTCTTTCAGTTTAGATTTTCTTTAAGCCTGCCACAACTATCAACACAAAACAAAAGCAACATGCCCCAACCAGATTCACAATGAAACACACAGTGGTTATTTTTGTCAGAAAGATACCAAGGTGGTGCCTGAATTGTTTAGAGAATCTATGGATGATCTCCATGGTTCCCCACCCTTAGGGGAATGAGCTCTCTGTAGCCAGTAAGGAGGTTGGGAACAACCCTCATAGTGCAGATGTTTCTGAGTCATCATAGCATCAGACAACCGACAAAGCTAAAGATGTCTAAGATAAGATTGTTAATATATTTCTTGCCCTAAAGAATCTGTTAACAATGTTTTCTCGGAGGTGAAATCAGTGTTCAGGCATCACAAAGAGCATAGATATCCCTCTCCAAATGACCATGAAGTTACATGTCATGAGGTCGTCCATGCTATCCCATCATGATAAGCAGCGTCTTCATTCTTGCCTCCCTGTTAATGTTCTCTTTTAGCCTCTCTCTTCTCATCTCCAACCACTTTGGTCTTAAACTCAGAGACCGAATGATCAGCTAACCAGACCCGTGACAGGAAGTCCATCACGGCAATAATGCAGTAACAAATTATCAAGAATCACAAAAAACATGAGATTAATAAAATGGAAAGGGCATGCATTTTGACATTCAGGATGATTTTGGAAACATTCTGGTGAATTACAAACTTTCTTTTATTCTTAGAACCCAACCAGGTTGAAGGTTTTAGTAACGTAGCAAGCAGCTATGTCTTCATGGCTATCTAAATTTTGCATAAATCTTCCTAGCACCTATTATGATGTTAAGATAGCCAAAGTTGTTGATATTTAGATTTTAGGTCTTTCTAGTATTTCATCATATTAAACATTAAACATTTTGAAATTGTCTCCTTATTACATCAGAACTACCATTCTAAAAACCTGACTGTGAATAGCTGGCAGGTACACAAGATAACATACACACACATGCATGTACACATGTATATATATTTTTAATGTTTTATTGATATGTAATAGTTGTACATATTTGGGGAGTATATGCGATATTTTGATACATGTATTTAATTTGTAATGATCAAATAAGGGTATTTGGGATATTTGTCACCTCAAAAATTTCTTTATTGGAAGCATTACAGTTCTTCTCTTGCAACTATATTGAAATAAACAATAAATTAATGTTAACTATAATTTCCCTAATGTACTATTGAATACTAGAACATATTCCTTCTATCTAACTATATTTTTGATTAAAGGGTACAAAAACACACACGTTTATTATCTTACGTATATGATATGTATGCAATATATATATAAAAAATGTATTCTTTGTGACCCATGGTCTAACACATGATCTTTGTTGGTAGAACAGAATGCTAGTAATTGGAACCAACCTAGAAAACTATAGATATTACATTATATATGCAATATATATAAATAACATTTATATATAATTATACATAATATATATTTATATAAATATATAATTATATATGCATTGTATGTGCTATAGTTATATATTATATAATGTATATATAGCATATATACATACATGTATATATAGCATATATACATGTATGTATATGTATATACATGTATGTATATATTATATAAACTATAGATATTACATTACATAATATATAATTCAATATATTGCATTACATATATATATATTTATATATAGAGACCACAACATGTATAGTTTTCTATGTTGGTTCCAATTTCTAGTATTCTGTTCTATAGACAAAGATTATATGTCAGATCATGGACCACAAAAATTTTTTCAGAAAACATATTCACTTTCAAGCCTCCTAGGTCAAACTCAGCCTTTAGTGTGTGAAGGGCTGGGATCAGGTGCTGGACTAACTTCTCTAATGGACTTGCTGTATAGTTCCTAGCAGTTATTTAAGTTCAGGGCTTCAGTTGTATTTTAATATTTCAAAGATGAGGATGGGCTAGGTGCAATTGCTCACACCTGTAATCCAAGGCTTTGGGAAGTCAAGACAGGAAGATTGCTTGAGGCTGGGAGTTCAAGACCACCCTGGGCAACATAACTAGACCTTCTTTCTATTTAAAAATAAAAAATATTAAAAATTTCTCAGGTGGGGAGGCATGCTCTTCTAGTCCTGGCTAAATAGGAGGCTGAGCCAAGAGGATCACTTGAGCTCTGAAGTTCAAGGTTACAGTGAGCTATGATCGAGCCACTACACTTCAGCCTAGGTAACAGAACAACACCCTGTCTCTCACTAAAAGAAAGCAAAAAATAAAAGTAAGGATGTACGCTTAGCTTATGCATTTTAGAGGATTATTTTGAGAAATAATGGAAATACTCTAAGTGAAAGCACTTTGGAAATCTGTGAAACATTTCACAAGTGTTTATTTCTTTGCCCACATTTGTATCTATCATTTAGAGAGGGAGAGTGGCTGAATTCAAATACTCGTTTAGTGGAGTATTTGTTTTTTATAATGTGAATGTGAATGCAGACTGAAAAGTAAAGAAGGGTTATTCTAATCACAGGTTCAAAATAATTTCTGAAAAGACAGAAGATTGTATTTTAAACATCTAATAATACATTGCAGATGCTTAGTAAACGTTAGCCAATTTTTAAACTTTTATAGAATAATCGCATATCTAAAATTTAGGTTAATAAAGACAATTTAAAAAAATGTATTTCACCATGACAGATCAAACACAAGGGGGCGTCTTGTACATTTGTTTTAAAAGATTTCCTGATGGAGTCCACATACAAAGTGCTTTTCATTCTAGTTGCTCTCTATATGCATGCATCAGAGCATACTTACTAAAATTTATTAGTTCCAAATATTACAGTCTCTACACATGACAATTTCACATTCTATGCATAAAATACTCTCCCGAGTGAGTTTATAACTCCATTTTGGCTTAAAATAATTTAATCATATTTTGTTACTTAAACTTATAAAACTATAACAAAAAGAATAACATTTATTAGACATTATGTCAATATTCTGAATTTTAAGGCTTTAAAAAAATAAATCTACCCAAAAATTTAAGATATCTCTCTCTCTCTCATTTATTCCTTTTCCCTATTTTGCTCAGGTATTGTTAAAACCCTAATTGTGTTGACAGGTCCAGAGGCCACAAAGTTTGACTTAAGAAATGGCCGGGGTCTTTGTAGAGGAAATATACAATCCCAATTCTCTTAGGTCTGGAATATGTAAGGAGCAAGTTCTTAGAAAAGACACTTAGGTTGAGTTGTATTAAAAAAAATATATATATAGCCTTATCTTCTGCCTCTCATCTGGAACTTTGGGATAGATAGGAGTAAACATTTAAGCAGAGAAAGACTGTGTGTGTGGAGGAGGGTGTAGGTGCACTTGCATGAGGAGTGTCAGAGGTGGTACGTGCTATGGAATGAAGAAGGTCAATGAGACAGGCCTTGTGAAGTAAGGCCTTTGTTAAAGAAGTTAAGGAAGGCTTTTCTGATAAGATGGTATTGCAAAAACCTCTTTAACCCCAGACAGCAGTAATATGAAACTGGAGCATGTCTGCTATCTTTGAAGACCCAAAGGTGCCAACGCAGGTAGAGCAGGGCGAGAGAGGAGGACTCACAATGGTAGGATATCAAATCAGAGAATAATCAGGGGGCTGAGCAGGTAGGGTCTTGTGGTTCTTTGTAAGGACTTGGTCTTCACTCCGCATAAAAGAATAAAGAAAAACAGAACCTAATGGATGGTTTTGAGGAGATTACTGAATTGATCTGACATTTGCTTTTTAAAGTACTGTTGGTCCTTTGCATCCACGGGGTCTGTATCCGTGGATTCACCTAATTGCAGATAGAAAAATTTGAAAAAAAATTCCAATAAGAATAACATACTAATAAAATTATAAAAATAAAACAATAAAATTTAACAACTATTTATATACCATTTACATTTTATTAGATATAAGTAATCTAAATATGATTTAAAGTATAAGGGGCTGTCTCATAACAAATAGTACCGTTTTATATAAGAGAGTTCAGCATCTTTGGATTTTGGTATGGGAGGAGAGTTCTGGATGCTGAGGGAAGACAATATTATTTAAGATAAGTGCAGTGAATTGATTCCAGGAAGATGAATAAGATCCATTAAAAGACTATTCCAACGTTGCAGGTAAGGAATGAAGGTGACTTAGACCAGATTAGTAGCAGTGGGGGTAATGAGAAGAAGTTTCAATTCTGGATAAAGTCAAAAAGATTTGTTGCTAGAATAGATGCAGAAAGTGAAAAAAGTAGAGGAGTCAAGAATGACTCCAACATCTTATGCCCAAGCAACTGGAAAATGGAGCTGCCATTAACAGAAATGTGAAAGGCTGTGGGAGAAACCGATTTGGTAGGGAAGATAATGATTTTAGTTTTTATGAAGTGCCTAGTAGGCATTCAAGTGGAGACATTAAGTAGACAAATAAACATATGAGTTGGGAGTTTGAGGATGAGGCCAAACATGGAGATTTAAAAAAGGACTCAATTATGTAAAGATTGAATGTACAGTCACTGAGCTGGATAAAGTCCTCCAGGATATCAAGGCAGAAACAAAAACAACAACAAAGGTCTTAGTGCCTGAAAAATTAAGAGTCCTGTGAAGAAGAATAAGAATAGTTGATCATTGGGATAAGAGAAGAATATTTAAAAAGGCATCCCAGAGACAAAATGATAAAAGTAGTTCAAGGAGAACATAATTATAAGTGATAAAAAATGTGTCAGATTGGTCAAGAAGGATGAAGAACTAAAACTTGGGCATCAGTGATGAACTTTTCCAGAACAGCTTTGGAGTTGTAATGTGAGAAAAGTCAATTATAGTAGGTTCACAGGAGTGGCAAGAGTTCTTTTAACAGAAACATAGTAGACCAAATATCCTGAAAAACTCTTCAAATTAGCTAAAACGTTGATAAAATACAAAACATGAAAAACATTTAAAAATTCTTATAACGGACTGACAAGAAAGCAGTTTTCTTGAGAGCCAACAATTTTTAAAAAATGGACCTAGCGACCCATTACTGGGTATATACCCAAAAGATTATAAAATTGTTCTATTATAAAGACACATGCACACATATGTTCATAGTGGCACTGTTTACGATAGCAAAGACTTGGAACCAACCCAAATGCCCACTGACAATAGACTGGACAAGAAAAGTGTGGCACATATACACCAAGGAATTCTATGCAGCCATAATAAGGAGGAGATAATAAAGAAAATATAAGAGGACAATATTCAATAGATAATAGATGAGAATTCTCCAAAATTAATAAGAAATCAAAAGTCTGAAGTAGAGTTTTCTAAAATTGATCCTAAGAATATTAAGCAACATAAAAGAAATTACACACACACACACACATATAGTTACAGACATAGTTATACTACATATGTAAGAAAAGTCAATTATACTATATAACTATATATATAACTGCAGAACATCAATTGCAGAGAGAAGATTAACTTTGGAATTTGCTTACTTGGGAAGTATGTCTATTACAATCTCTATAGTAATCACTAAAATAATGAAGACTGTAAATGTATGTGCTTAAAGAGGAAAATAAAATGAACAAAAATAATTTTGTTCAATCCCTGAAAAGTTAAGAATTGGTTAAGAAAAAAGAAGTAAATAGAAATAAATCTAAATGTATTAAATCTCAATGTTACGGTAAAAATACTAAACTCGCCTGCAAGAAATGGAGAATGATTGATTTTTAATAATCTACCTCTGTAATTTTAGGAACAAACAATGATAAATGAGAATCTAGAGATCACAAAATAACATGACTTAAAAGAAAGATAGCATTGCCATGTTATAAAAAGACAAAACTGACTTTAAGTCAAAAAAAGTATTTTTTTTGACTTAAAGTCAGTTTTGTCTTTTTATAGCATATGTCTAGAGACACAGAGGATCACAATGGTTCAATGCACTGTGATGACACAATAATTTTAAACTGTATGCAACTGATAATATAACACTGCAAGAAGAATTTGACAAATCCACTATTATTTTGAGAGATTTAAGTGTGGGAGATTTGAAAAATTAAGAACCTTGAGCTAGTCAACATATATATTGAACAGCATCCAATGGTTAAATTATATATGTTTATTTTCCAAAGCACATTTGTAAAAATTGACCTTATATCAGAACATGAAGAGTTTTTCAACACATTTTAAAGATTTTTTTATACAGTAAGCATGTGCCAAAGATTTAATTATTCTATTAATGAGGGAGAAAGCAAAATGTTAAAGCTGCCTAAAAAAGATTTGATTTTTTACCCCCACGTTCTTTCACTATAATGCTGTTAAGTTAGATGCTGATAAGAAAATAGCAATAATTAGCCTGCAGTGTTAAAGTTTAAAAATCAACTTTTGTGTCAAGCAAGAAATTATAAGATAGAAAATGCTTAAAACTGAATAATCGAAATAATGTCACACACATGCTAAATAGTGAAACAAATGGAATACAGTGAGAACTGTTCATCCAAGCTCATTTGTTGCCTTAAATGCTTAAAAAAATAAATGAGTAAACCAAACATTCAATTACAAAATTACTCAGAGTTTCTCAACAGGTGTGTTATTGGTCTTTGGGGAAGAACAATTCTTTGCTGAGCAGGAATGTCCCACGCATTACAGGATAAATAACAACCTAGGCTTCATCCGCCTAATGCCTATTGCACTCTAGGGTTATTGTGAAAAGAGAAAATATCTGCACACATTTTTAAATTCTACCAAGTGAGTGACACTACTTATACTAAAGAACCACTGAATTAGACAAAGAGAAAAGACTAAACCCAGAAAGAGACACATGAGCTAAGAGCAAAAATAAAAACGAGTGAAAATTAATGCACAAAAATGATAAATTGAAGGGGTCCAAAAAACAAAAATTGTTTCTTGAAAAGTACTACTAGTAAAATTAGTACAAAAAATTTGATAAAAGATTTTTTTTAAAAAGAAAATACAAAAAAGCAAAGCAGTGTATATAACTATAGACTCTGCAGAGACTCAGAAAATAATAAAATGGCACTATGAATAGCTTCATGTCACTAAATTTGAAAAGACAAAAAAATGAATATACACATGTACATATGTATGTATCATATAGATACGTATGTGTCTTTATAAAAAGTCAGGAAGAAGGCCGGGCGTGGTGGCTCAAGCCTGTAATCCTAGCACTTTGGGAGGCTGAGGCAGGCAGATCACGAGGTCAAGAGATCGAGACCATCCTGGCCGACATGGTGAAACCCCGTCTCTACTAAAAATACAAAAATTAGCTGGGCACGATGGCATGTGCCTGTAGTCCCAGCTACTCGGGAGGCTGAGGCAGGAGAATTGCTTGAACTCAGGAGGCAGAGGTTGCAGTGAGCTGAGATTGTGCCACTGCACTCCAGCCTAGCGCCTGGCAACAGAGTGAGACTGTCTCAAAAAAAAAAAAAAAAAAAAAAAAACAGGAAGAAATAGAAGATAGAAATGTTCCTAAACCTATTTGAAAAGTTGAATTTGTATTTTTAATTTTTCTTACAAATAATTAATTTTCCCAGACTATTTTTCTCTCTTTAGGCTACTTCTACAAAACATATATACTTCATATATACTTTTTTTTTTTAGATGGAGTTTTGCTCTGTCCCCAGGCTGGAGTGCAGTGGCACGATCTTGGCTCACCGCAACCTCTGCCTCCTTGATTCAAGTGATTCTCTTGCCACAGCCTTCAGAGTGGCTGGGACTATAGGCACGTGCCACCATGCCTGTCTAATTTTTTTGTATTTTTAGTAGAGATGGGGTTTTACCATGTTAGCCAGGATGGTCTTGATCTCCTGACTTCATGCTCTGCTCGCCTTGGACTCCCAAAGCACTGGGATTATAGGCATGAGTCACCATGCCTGGCCACATATATGTTTTTATGCACAATTTCCAAGCAGTCTGCACAATAACAACAGCTCATATGGAGATGGCATGATCTCAATAACAAAACCAGAAAAGTCTAAGTGTGAAAAATTAAAATATAGGCCAATTTATCCATGACTGTTAAGGCAAAAATCCTAAGTAGAATATTGGCAAAGCAGGCTGACAAAGTAAATACGCAAATATATCACAATGTTGAGTCTAACCTAGTCATGCAAGATTGGTTTACAATTAGAGAATTAAAGTGTATATATAACTACATTAACAGATTAAAGAGGGAAAGGTATGTGATCGTCTCCATAGACATAGAAAATAGTATTTAATAAATTTAACATCCATTTATGATAAAAGTATATAAGTACATGATAAACTGGGGGTAGAAGGGAATCTCTTTCACCATGGAAAGATTATCTATAAAATGTTGCAAACATTAATCGTGAAACATTAAAACTGTTCCCTTTAAATTTGGACCAAAACAAGGAAATTCACTACTATTTAATGTACCTAATACTGTAATAAATCACTTGGCCAGTGAATATGCCTGGAAAACTCATAAGTCATAAAGATTGGTAAGAAAAGCATAAAGTTGACAGTATCTGCACTTCCTATGGTTTTTGATAGCTATATGCACAAGCAGGTCACCAAAAAGAGAACTTAACAAATATGCTGGAAATGACACCAATACAAAATTAATATTGTCAATTAAGAGGTAAGAAATGAAAATACAAAAATAAAAGCTATTCCCCTTATATCTATATCCATAAATATAGTATCTATCTATCTATCATCTATCTAACGCTATCTAAATTTAGATTTATTAGTGTTCGCTTTGTTTTCTTATTCAGTTCTTTAGAGACTAATGTTTTTATATTTTAATCTCCTTTGTTTATATTTGTCACTTTCTTTCAAATCTTTTTAAGCTATTTCTCCATTTATTTATGACTTCAATTTTTTTTAACCTTATCTCTTTCTTAAGTCATTGTTATTATTTTTTTTTTGTCTCTGTCCCCAGGTTGGAGTGCAGTGATGTGATCTCGACTCACTGCAATCTCTGCCTCCTGGGTTCAAGCGAGTCCCCTGCCTCAGCCTTCCAAGTAGCTGGGACTACAGGCATGTACCACCATGCCCAGCTAAGTTTTTGTATTTTTAGTAGAGATGGGATGTCACTATGTTGACTAAGATGACGTCAATCTCCTGACCTCATACTTCACCTGCCTTGGCCTCCCAAAGTGCTTTGATTACAAGTGTGAGCCACTGTGCCTGGCCGTTCTTGTATTTCTTCAAATTTTGTCTTCAGTTCTGAAGTTTTTATTTCTAGTATTTGCCTGAGCTTTGTCACCTCATTTCTGAAGTTCTGTGACTAATTTATGTTGCCTGTTTTCTAACAGTTTCTTAGCCCATTTTGAATGAGTAGGCTATGGTTTTGATCCATTTTGGGTTGTGTCTGTCAAGTAGGCTTTTATTGTGTGTAAAGACTCTTACTCTGCTTTTTTTTCCCCCCTCAAAATATCTTCACATGGGATTTGATTTTGAGAGCTTTCAGTTTGTCATTGTGGTATTGATTTTTCTGAACTTTTAAAAGGAGGCCATGTTTAAAATAATGTTTCCAACTTTACAAGGCCTCTCATTTCATGTTTTCTTATAATGCTCAAAAATAAAACAGCAGCTTTTTTTGTTGTTGTTAATTTTGTTTCTGTCCCCCCTTTCAATTTTACCTGGACCTTTTAAATCCTTCTGTGTTATCAGTGTGCTGCTCAGTTTTTAGTCCACTTCCATCAGTTTCTCTTCAAAGAGGCTCTGTCCTGGGAAGGAGCCTTGGGTTGGTGCATTTCTGCAATTCTTAGAGGCCAGATGGCTTCAGCTCCTTCATCTTTTTATGATGTGTCCCTTGCACTCATGGCTATTACCCTTGATAAAAACTCTTCCAAGTTTCAGCTACTGTTAGAAAATTGGCCTTCCCTCCCTGCCTAGACATACTTGCTGGCTGTGTTCAAATGTTTCTCATCTCAGGCAAAGAAGACACTATTTTCCTCCACCCACTACTTCTTCCTACACAAATGCTGAAGCTATGAAGTCTTGTACCCATTACAGGTTTCTTTTTATTTGCTTGTATTTTAGGGTTATCTTTGCATATTTGTAGAAAAATTTGTGCACAGGATTTTAAATTTGGAATCTAGTTGTTCTATCTGATTTTAGATGTGAATTCATTGAGATCCAGGAAGTACGGATCAGTAGTTCCTCCATCAATGCTGCCATCTTCCCAGAATTATGAGTCTTCAAGTTTTTCAAGAGAAAAGAAGACTTTATTAATAACTTTTTTCCATGAATGTAATAGTGAAAAATGGTTCAATTTCAAATTGTCAGCATTCTGATATTGCTGAACTTTTACTATTTGGGCCATCTGACCTATTCTTGGTAAGCAAGAATGGACAGAAGAGCTAGGCTAAGTTAAGATGGCAAATAGAGATCATATATCCTTGGCTTGGATTGTTTTCCAAACCCATTTGAGAAGCATTTGAGAATAACAGCTGAATTGTCGTGCCATGCATTCCCTATCTTGTTAGTTTGCAGTAAAGATGGTAAAGTGGCCTTGTGCTTCCCTTGGAAGAAAGCCAGCCCTTGTTGACTGAAGGCTTATAATAACTAAACCCAATTCTCCCAGGCTTCTAAGATGAAGTTTATTGTTACACAGAGCAGTATCAGCTTAACTACTCCTAGTAACGTTTTTGCCTTAAACCTGGGATTCTGCAACATACACGGAACTCATTACAGAACTTTCATATTTAGTTAGTTGCACAAAGGTCTGACCAAAGCTTTCAAAATTCTATTTATATGTACTGTATTAATCAGCATTCTAACACATCCTTGAGATTCTCTTCCTCTTGAACCACTCTCAGAACCAAATTCTGTATTAGGGTTCTCTAGGAAAGACAGAGCCAATAAAATATGTGTGTTTATTCTGTGTATATATGTATATACACACACATACACACACATATATGTTAACTCTGTTTCTGTCCCCCTTTCCATATATGGACACACACACACACACACACACATACACACACACACACACACACACACACACAGTGTAGTCCTTCTTTATCTGCAGGAGAAACATTCTAAGACCCCCAGTGGATGCCTGAAATACCAAATAGTACCAAACCCTATATCTCATGTGGATGAATTTCTTTGTCTTTCTTTACAACTTCACAGATAGAAGGTTGATTCTTACTGTAGTTCTCAGCAACCTCAGCATATGATTTTTTTCTAAGTTGAGAACTTTCAGCTTTTCACTTAAATGAACACTTTTTATGCCTTTTCTTTGGCTTATTTGAATTGACAAAATCACAACTTTTGCACTTGGGACTATTATGAAGTAAAATAATGTTTTCTTAAACACAAGCATTGGGATACCACAATAGTTGGTCTGATAATGGAGATGGCTACTATGTGACCCCCCCCCAGGGGTAGAATATACATCATGGATCTGCTGGATAAAGAGATAATTCACACATTCCAGATGGGATGGAGTGAGACAACACAAGATTTCATCACGCTGCTTGGAATGAGGTGCAATTGAAAACTTACAGATTATTTTTGAGCTTTTCTATGTAATATTTTTGGACCACAGTTGATGGCAGGTAACTAAAACCATGGAAAGTGAAACTGAAAATAAGTGGGGTCTGCTGTAGATCTGTATCTATCTATCTGTACACATACACACCCTAGAATGCACACACGTATCCTATTTCTTCTATAACTATATAGAAGGAAATTAATTATAAGGAACTGGCTCATGTGATTGTGGAGGCTGGCAAGTCCAAATATGTGGTTTGGGCAAGCAGGCTGGAGACCCAAGAGAGCCAGTGGTGCATTTCCAATTGAAAGATTGTCCATTTGGAGACCTAGGTGAGCCATTAGTGCATTCTAGTCCAGGAAGTCAGCAAAGACCTGGGTGAGACTGTGATGCAGATGAAATCTGAATGCAGTCTACTGGAGAATTTCCCTCTTGCTCAGGGAAGTCGATGTTTTTATTTAATTGGTTGGACAACACCCACCCATGTTATGGAGAGTAATCTTCTTTCTCAAAATTCACCATGCATCAGTTTTAATGTCAGTCTCATCCAAACCGCCCTCCAAGTTGACACATAAAATTAACCATACATTTGTCATAGGTTGGATTAAGCTTTTAGATATCCTTCTTAGTAGCTAACTTGTGACTTAATTAATGAAACAGAAACGTTATACGTCTCAGGGAAATGGTGAATTTGTCTTCCATTTATAACTGAGTCATTTCTGTGGGGATTCAGGAAAGAATAAACCAAGAGTGGTTCTCAAATTGCCACCATTCCTATATTTTCTCTTTAACCCATTATAATTATGTATTTATTTGAGGCTAATAGACATGTATGTGATACAACATATTGTGATTACAGGCTCACTTGATGGTAATTACAGGTTTTTGTTTCTTGGAGAATGAACCAAATTAATATGCAATGGTGTTATTATATCTCAAATACATTCCAGATCTCATTTGCCATGTTTTATAAAGGAGCGCCACTTCTTTCCCTAAATTTGCATGATTTTCTTATTTTGTATATGTGCATTATTTATGTAAAAAATTAAATCTCTTCTTTTTTTAAGATTCTCTAAAACAACATAAATTATGTTTTTTTTTCCTATAATCCTTATGTATCATTGGCCTTTAATGGAAAGAAGTATCACTCTGAGATCAAGAAGGAAGGATTTAAATAACAAGCAGTGCTGTGTACCAATGTAAACATTTATTAAGTTCTAACCATTCTTGTTCTGATAATTCACATTCACTTTTTGACTATATGGGTGCTTAATCTGCATGAATTGATTGAACAGAGGATTTGTGGTAACAGTAGCTTAAGGCTCAGTTTTTGTTGTTGTTGTTATTTTTTGTTTGTTTTGAAGAGAGTCTCTCTATTGCCCAGAGTGGAGTGCAGTGGTGGAGTCTGGCTCATTGCAGCCTTGACCTCCTGGGCTTAAGTGACCTTTTTATTTCAGCCTCCTGAGTAGCTAGGACTACAGGCACATGCCACCACATCCAGCTAATTTTTGTACTTTTTTGTAGAGATGGGGTTTCACCATGTTGTCCGGACTAGTTTCAAACTCCTAGTCTCAAGGGATCCACCCTCTTTGGCCTCCCAAAGTGCTGGCCTCAGGATTTTAAAATCTGAGAATGCCTCAACAATCCCTCAAGGGATCCACCCTCCTTGGCCTTCCAACATGCTGGGATTATAGGTGTGAACCACTGCGCCTGATCTGAGTTTGAAGTATTTCTTTGTCTTACCCAATACTACCCATCATCACCAGTGTGATGGCACCTGACTGATTGTGACTTGACAAAAAGGACAGACTACACATGTCTCTACTTTTTCTGTGGTGGTTCCTCAGCTGCTTCTGCAAAGAGAGTCTTTATGGTTACTTGATTTTGAAGGAAGAAACTCTAATCATTGCCACTGATAAATAGGATGCATTACTAACTAGCTGAGCTAACCAGCCACATATTTGATGCCAAAGTATCCAGTTTGATTGTTAGGTGTGCATATGGGAGTTGTCTAATAAATAAAATAATTTATTAGGAAACAGGGAAGTAGACTACCCAAAAATCCACAGTTCACATGATATAGATCCAGGGAGAAAAATCATCCATTGAAATATAGAAAAGTGTTTATATTTGGAGGCCATCATAATTTAACTTCCTGCTCTATTAATTTGAAATGTTCTCCCTAACAAACTGTCCAATCTGTTTTTTTTAACGTTTTCCAATTCATCTCTTATATATCTGTTGTGAGAAATACATATATGTTTAATGTGCTCTGTCAAAATCAACACTGAGATTAATGAAGTTATGTATTATCAATCTACATGAAATAATTCAATTATGAGAAAGTGCATTTGGGTGAATCTGGGAAGTTTACTATTCATTTTCCTTAATTTAATGTCAAGAGGGCGTCTTACAAAATTTCTGAGACTCTGTAAACTTAATTGCTTTTCCTAGATTTAAAAAGCATACAGCAAATGCAGCTTCCATAAAAAATTGAAATTGTTTTCTTTTGGTTTGCAACAGTGGTATTTATCAGACTCTGTCTTATAGTTCTATAGTACATTTTATTTCATGAGTACTCATTAATGATAGCTATTGGTAATTTCTTTCCATTTTAAAGTAATTATAAATGTTATATTTATATAATACACATTTTTGCTTCAATTCAAAATAATGAAAGAGTAGTAGTATTTAGTTAGTCTAAATTTTGGCAGGTTGACTTTTTAAGGACACAAATATTCCGTCTTCACAGTGATGGTAGAAATTACTGAAGGGTTAACAGTTGATTGTCATTATAGTTTGGGTTTTTAAAATCTGAGAATGCCTCTATAAAACAGACCTAAACATAATGTTTAAATATTAGTGCTTATTAAAGTCATCCAAGAAGCATCACCCAGCTTTAGGGATAACTGCCCTTAGATTCAGGTTTCTTGATTAGAGCCAGAAGCACTTCAAAACTTTCAAATTGGTGAAAGGAAGGTTTTATTCATCCCTTTTCCCTAACAGAAAGTGAATTCATATATGCCACACCAAATTATGAAGTATATATTTATAATATTGAAAACTAATTCTATTTATTTGTCTTTAAGCATCTTGTTCAGTACACCTACTGAATACTGTGCAAACAATTTGGATTTTTGTCAAATCAAGAACTCTTCAACTATTTCCTCTGTCAGTCAAATTTTCATTTCTGTTCTGAAGACTGTTGTCATTTACTTATATCGGTTAGCTATTGCTGAGTAACAAATTACTCTAAAATGTAGTATCTTAAAAGAAAAATCACATATTATTTCTCATAAGTTTACAGGGTCTGCTGACTTTTTTTTTTTTTCTTTTTGAGACAAAGTCTCGCTCTGTTGCCCAAGGTGGAGTGCAGTGGTGCGATCTCCACTCACTGCAACTTTCACTTCCTAGATTCAAGCAATTCTCATGCATCTGCCTCCTGAGTAGCTGGGATTACAGGCCGTCACCATCATACCAGCCTAATTTTTGTATTTTATTAGGGTAAGAGTTACACCATATTGGCCAGACTGGTCTTGAACTCCTGACCTCAGGCAATCCGCCCGCCTTGGCCTCCCAAAGTGCTGCGATTACAGGTGTGAGGCAACTCGCCTGGCTGGGTTTGCTGATCTTGGCTGGGCTTGGGTGGCCAACACTACACTCATTACTATAAATAACAAACAAATCCAGATTTTTTCCCATCTCTGGAAGTTGGTCTGAGACCCATTCACATGCATATCTGGCAGTCAGGTAGCTGTTATCTGATCTAAGATAGCCTTGAGTGAGAAAATTTTCTATTTCATGTGGTTCCTCATTTCTCAATAGATCATCTCTGTCAGGAGTCCTCAAAACTCTTCCTCAGAGTTATTGATTCTAGAAGGAATCACAGGACTTCTCCTATAGTTATACCCATGGCTATGATTTATTATAGGAAAAGGCTACAAAGCAAAATTGGCAAAATCAAAAGGCATCTGGGACAAAGTCCTGAGAAAACCAGGCATAAGCTCCCAAGAGACCTCTCTCAGTGGAATTATACAGGATGTGCTTACTTCTCCTGGGAATAAATTGTAACTACACATTCAAAGTGTTTTCTACCAGGAAAGCTCATTGGAGATTCTGTGTCTAGAATTTGTATTAGGGGCTGGTTACAATAAGCACTCTCTGCCTGGCTCATACCAAAACTCTAGAATCTCAGAGTGGAAGGAAGTGTTTAGCATAAACCATACGGTTTGCACTGTTTAGGTCTAGTGAGACAATCTTGCCAATTAGAGCGGTGGGAACATTCCCAAAACCCAAGTTTCTAGATGCCAGCTAAGGACCCAGTTTGCAAATAGATATTTCCAAGGATAGGAGTCGCAGTCTTGCTGCATTAATGCTTTTCTGGGTATTACCTCAGGCTTGTATTCTGGTTAAGGCAAAGTTCCAACGGGCAGATGGAAGCTCAAAAAGTCTCTTCAAGTCTAGGCTAGGGATTGGCATACATTCACTTCTGACATAACCTATTGACCAAAATGACTCTCAGGGTTCAAGAGGAGAGGAAACAGACTCAACTCTTTATTGGAGTGGTTTGCAAGACCACATCACAAAGGATATAGATACTCATCATTTGGGACCATAAATGCAATTCATCTATTATACTTCCCAAACTTTAATACTTTGTCTTACAGAGTTTTGAGAATCTTAAGTTGCCCTGTCCCATCCATGAAGTCTCATTTCATAATAAGCTTTGATCACAATTTCTTTCCAACTAGCTCTGGGTAAGATTTATAGCATTTTCCAAATGCTAATTCTCAATCTCAGTTCACTATAGTGTCTGTTGTAAATCTGAATATCTTGGGCCAACTGTTTGGATTCTATAATTTCTTTCTTTACTTTTAATGTGTGGGTTTGCAATAAAACAGCCGCAACCTCTCAGGGATTTGGGCAGTCACTCTTTAGTCAATCCAGAATGAATCTTCATCAACTTCAGCTCCAGAGACTCAATTGTCTACATCCCACTGATGAACTACAGTCACTGTCACACCCAAGAGATTTGAAACTCAACTGGACTGAGTTCTTTAAATAGCAGCCAAATCCAGGACCAATCCCATTTCTAGGAGTCTAAGTCTGTAACTTTCCAAGAGCTTATCCAGAGCTTCTTGGGCGGCTGGTAGAGAATACTTTAGGAAAAATTCCAGAACAGTCCAATATGGATCCTGAATTCTGGTTTGGGGAGAGACTAATTGCATGGAAATTGGAAATAATTGATGCTGAACACTCATTTCCTTTGATATTTTTAGTCTAGCTATGTTCAAACCAGAGCATGTCACTAGTAGGAGAACTTTACGGCTTTTATTGGTAAAATGGCACATTTGTAACAGTTTCTTTTTAGTGGAGTACAGTCTTAATACCCAAAATAGTGGATATTAGCATGGACGTTAGAGGAACATTCCTCTTAGGACTCTTTCCCGGACAATATAATTCCTCCCACGACATTTCCTTGGCAGGGCAATCTGACCAACTTTGTCTCAGCCCAGACATGACAACATTAACTGCTCTTCCTCCTGAGCTAATGAACTTCTCTCTCTCATTACCTTCTTCCCTAATTCATTTGGCCTTACTTTTAAAGCTAATTCAACAATGTCATCCCTGATATAATGACTCTTGAGGGAAGCACCATTCTTTTCAATGAAGAACTGTATATAATACTTTAAAGGTTGAAATTTTGAAGTGAATTTTTATAAAAAAGCTTTGATGTTCTCAACAGACACCAAGATTTTATAATTTAATACCCAAAGTAAAGATATACAATGGAAAAGATGTTTATATTTTATAAAATCTAGTCTATTCTCAGTTAAGACTTCAATAAGTTTAAAGGGCAAAATAATTTTTTTCTCATCTGAATGACGTCCTTTGCTAAAATTGTCCAAAAGATAGTATTTGTCTGATTGTGCTTCAAGTAAATTATTTTAAAATAAATAAATGTCTAGCTTACATTTAAGTGCTTACTATGGGAAATGCATTACATAGAGGACTTTATATATTTTATCATAGATATCAACCATATATTAAGTAATCTGTTCAGGGGGTACTATTTTACAGATGAAAGGCTTGGACTTACAGAGGTTTAGTAGCTTAATCAACAACATACTGAGGGTGAGAAGACAGGTTAGCACTGGAATTCAGGTCTGTTTGACTCAAGAGACCAAGCCTGACTTAAAAAGTCAATATAAATGGATGTATTCCAACTACCAACACACCCATACATGTGTACACACACACACACACACACACACACACACACACACACGCACACACACACACACAGATTTAGATAGTATTTGAACACTTTAAAAAAGTTATCCCCAAAATGACTTTATGATTCTCAAAACAAGATTATTTAATACAGTAATCATGTGCCATAACTATAAAGAAGCCACTTAAATATGTTATACTACCTATCCTGGAATTTTCCCTCAGATTCTAAGACTCAGAAGATTGTTGCTAAGATGTTATTTCTTTTTCCAAAATGATGATTCTTGGCAGGCAGAGTATGGTTTTATTCACAGGAACATTGTCTTAGGGAAATTTCTTGGTAGGAAAATTTTGAAGAGAATTTATAGAAAATGCTGCATAGAAAACTTCCTTTCCAAGGCAAGCTGTAAGAAGGCTGGCCCTGTCAGAAAAAAAAATGCCTAAGAAAATATTCCAAAATGAATCACAGAGACTTTCTTAAAAAGATTAATATTATGAACATACACCCTCACATGGTGATGAATTTAACTTTACTCAATGGAATTTTATCAAAAACATAATAGAGGTATGTTATTATGGTTCCTTTCTTTGTTTACTTAACTATTTCTGGTATGTCTTATCTAAGAACTTGGGTAGTGGGAAGCCCTGAGCAGGGGGAAATATATTTTAATTTAGATAAAATAATCATGAGTGTGTTGACTTGATGACCACATGACCATCAAACAGTGGCTTTAGAAAGATACTTGGGAAAGTAAAAATGTTTCCCTGTTCAGATCTCTGGAAGAAACAGAAGTGGTAACCCCAGGAAGGCAGTTTGATTTTGGGATGCATCAGTTTCTCACACTCCAGAACATCTAGAACTCAGAATGCTGTTAAAGGAAGACCTAGTGTCCAGGGTGCATGATGGAACATCAGTGAAAGTCATGGAACCAGGTGTATGCAGTAGTCCCAGAGAGAGAAAGTCAGACTTTCATTCTACTTTGACACAATAAAAATACGAATGAGCACTTATTTGAAGCATGTTAAAATCTAAGAATTGTATTAGACATATCGAATGTCTTAGTAAATTTCTAAAGTACTTTTATTCTCCACCTTTTATAGATTCAAAGCCGGAGGCAGTAGAGATTAGACAACCTGTCTCTGCTAACACAGAGTCAATGTAATATAGCCACTTGAACACTGGCATTGTTCTTTCAAATCTTTTCCTCCTCTTCACTCACTGTGCTGCATCTGAAATAACATCAGAACTGATGGGTTGGAGCACATATATTTGAAATCACCTTTCACTGTGAGAGACCCAATGGACTCTCCATCACGCCCAGAGCCACCTATCATCCTAGACACATCCAACAATTAGGAAGAGAGGGTGGAACTAGGAAGGATGGAATGTTCCCACCGAGCCCAAATTTGTGTCACTGTAGTGATGATCCAGGTAAAATAAACCTAAATAGTGAAGAATAAGTAGCCCCTTGAGAAATGACCTGCTGCCCCCAAAACCTTTTTCAAATCTTGCTCAAACTACTCCATGTCATCAAAAAGAAGCCAGAAAGGAATTCCAGATTCAGGTTAGGGCGCTCTGCATCACAACGGTCTTCTTACTATGCATCTCTCTTAACATTCTTTTCTATTTTTCTCCTTTTCTTTTCCTGGGGTGACTTGTGTCCTGCCAATTCTCTTTCCAAAGTCCTTCTCTCCTTGAAATTCCTGCCAAAAGGCATTATTAAATGTGCTTTTCCACACGGGAAGTGTGGGGGATACAATCAGAAGAAAGAGTCTTTAGCCTGTCTCTTTTCCTTCTGATATTTTCCTTTGCACTTATGACAACTATTTTCAACCTTACACTTTCCATGACTGCTTTCTGCACCAGTTGTCTCATTTCTACCCATATCCCACTTTCAGAACTTAGGATTTGGGATTTTTGCTTGAAAGAAGGATTCTTCAAAATCACTTACTTGCCAACATTCAAGTAACACATTCAAAAGTCCAACGTGGAGCCCAGAGGTTTCAGTTATGTGATGTGCTTGGTTCCCCTCATCAGTCCCAGCTATTTGGGGAAACATTTAGGGTGACATTTCAAAGAATAATTCTCTCAGATGACAAGCATCAGTAGAAGTCTTTGGAAAGTCTCTTTGGAGAACCACAGGCTGTGTTCTTATTTAGGATACCTCTCTAAGCCGCAAAGTATTCATTCAGATTTCTTCCCCATGCATTGTGTCCTTGTCTACACAGAGAAATTTTTTGTCCAACTATAAGAACATTTGATTTGTAATTCTAAAGGGCCACATGTTTTAAAACTGTGTTTGGAAATTTTCCCCCACCTTCATGATTTTCATTTTCTACCTTGCAAAGTAAGCAGCGTATACTAGGTCATTCCAGTTCAGCACCATAGTCCATATGCAGAGCTTGTGCCATGTTAGAATGATAACCTTGAGCTATATTTTAGAAAAATATGTACAGGAAAAAAGAAAAATTCATCCACTTAGATGAGTCAGGTGAGCAGATACAACTATTCAGTCAGCACAGACACCTGTCATTTTTTTGACACTATGAAAAAGTTTTTATGAACACATAGCTAAGGAATTCTGCCTTACATGCAAACAAATACGTATATACATGTAGAATTTCTTTATCCATACATATACACAAAGCCTAAAAGTGGATGGAGTTCAATTTCTCAAAATTTTTGTTTTAGGAAGATAAAATTAAACTTCAACAGAAGTTAGACTCCAACCATTTCATGCCTCAATTTCTTCTTATTTACCAACATACTATGTAATTTTTACTTAATATCTAAAAATGTTTTCTATCATTCATTTATTGAAATTGCTGCAGAATTTTTTATATTTTCAAATATAATTTTATAAAATTTCCCCTTTTACTAACAATTTATGCAGATTTTACAGATATTAAATTCAGAATCAAATAATGATAATCAAGGTTTGAATAATGATTTACCTCTCTGAATACACTGACCTATCTCTTGTTAAAATATACATCAATATTTGCTACATAATGGGATATTTTAATATAATGAATTAGGGGTTATAAAAATCAAGGATTTCTGGTATTTGAAAAAAACATTAGAAAATCAGGCCAGATGCAATGGCTCATGTCTGTAATCCCAGCACTGTGGGAGACCAAGGTGGGTGAATCACTTGAGGTCTGGAGTTTAAGACCAGCCTGGCCAACATGGGAAAAACCAGTCTCTACGAAAAATACAAAAATTAGCTGGGCATGGTGGGTGCCTGTAATCCTAGCTACTTGGGAGGCAGAAGCAGGAGAATCACTTGAACCCAGGAAGCAGAGGTTGCAGTGAGCCGAGATCACACCACTGCACTGCAGGGTGGGCGATGGAGTGAGACTATGTATCAAGAAAAAAATAAAAAAGAAAGGAAGAAGGGAAGAAAGGAAGAAAGAAAGAAAAAGAAGGAAGGAAGAGAGAGAAAGAAAGATGAAAAAGAAAACAATTAGAAAATCAAATTATTCTGGAATTCTCTTCAATATTTTGACCAATTACCACATGGCCTTGTTGTAGTTCTAGTATTTCAGTACTTGAGTAAACTGTTCTGGTTGGAAAAGTTTGTTTTTTTTTTTTTTTTTCTTTTTTTTCCCCACTCAGGACTAAATTTCTTTTTTTTCTCTGAATTTTGTCCTTTGAGCCAATTTGAAGAAGCCTGGTAGTTTTTATCCAAGGTAATTCTTCAAATATTTGATAATAGTGATTTCATTCTCTATAAAATTTACCTTTACAGAATATTTGTATATATCATAATAAATAAAACCTAAAAAGAACTAAAGACTTCTGATTTTTTAAGGTTCATGTTATTATATTAGACCCATGTTGTTATATTTTATATATTGAAAAGAAAAATAAAAGTAAAGGTCAGGACTAGGAGAACATTAGTGGAAAAACCACATTTGTTTTTAAAGTTAAATTTCTCAATTAAATATTGTGAGCATATCACACATCTAAGTCCAATATTGTATCATCTGAAAGCCTACATTACACTATTAATATAATCTAAATTGTTTTTTTTTTTTTTTTTTTTTTGAGACGGAGTTTCGCTCTTGTTACCCAGGCAGGAGTGCAATGGCGCGATCTCGGCTCACCGCAACCTCCGCCTCCTGGGTTCAGGCAATTCTCCTGTCTCAGCCTCCTGAGTAGCTGGGATTACAGGCACGTGCCACCATGCCCAGCTGATTTTTTGTATTTTTTTTTTAGTAGAGACGGGGTTTCACCATGTTGACCAGGATAGTCTCGATCTCTCGACCTCGTGATCCACCCGCCTCGGCCTCCCAAAGTGCTGGGATTACAGGCTTGAGCCACCGCGCCCGGCCGTAATATAATCTAAATGGTTTTTAATAGTTCCTATTTTCAAACGATCCAGTAATAGACTTAATTCAGTATAAAACATCTACCATATTATTTTTATCTTTATTGATGCAAGGTGAGGCGTGGACAACTGACCCATTGTTTTGCAAAAATAATTTCTTTTTGCAATTTGAGTGCTTATTTAGTTTAGCCTAAAAATAACAAAGCTAATGTTAACCAATATAATAGTGATTCTGTTGGCTTTCCTGCAACAAATGGACAGTATGTCACTTTGGATGTACTTTTTATTACTAAAGAAAACATAAAGTTAATGAGATGGTGTCCTTAAGATTTAAGTATGGGTCTCCAGATGGTAATGAATTTAGACATTAGTCTCGCTTCTCAGCAGACTATTTTGTTTAGATTTTGCCCTGCTTTCTTATGAATTATTCTATTCGACAGGTAATATGACATTAAAGTGTTCCTTGACGGATAATATTTTAGAAATGTAATATTTGTACATTTTATTTTTTAAAGGGTAGGCTCCTTAGATCATTTCCACAGATGAAGTAACATCATTAAAACAAAATGTTCTTTCCTGGCCTTCAAAGTTACTGGTCTCCTATTGATGCAAATGCAAGTTATTAATGCATTATTTACATCGTTAGCAACCTTGATCATATACAGGATGTCTGAATTTATCTACAGCTTTGGACCATCATCTCCAAAGCCAGTCCTATGCCTTCTTTCTATTTTCCTTGAAAATTCCTTTTTGTCTTAACACACATTCATATTTGTATCTTGTTAGCTTTATTTTCATGTGTTTCATAATGCTGACTGCTAACCCTTGAGGTCTGAACAGTTAAGTTTATTTATATTTTGTTTTCACATTTGTATTTGGCTCATGATTAACGCAATTGTTCTTGACTTGAGTTGTCTTGATGTTAGCAGTCAAATTGATGAAGGATATTACCAACAATTTACTTTGCTAAAAGTAGATGTACTTAGTTTGGGCCAAATTTTAGCCGTCAGTTACTGTTACACGCAATTTTGAGGTCAGTTCCTGCCCTCTTATTCTTACGCACAACTGCTGTGGATATCAGCATCAGTGCAACTGGAGCTGAGCGTGAGTGTCCAGCTAAGACTTGGCATGGAACTCACTGACAGCAGAACTTGGCTCAGGATTTGTTTAAATGGAGTACCTCATGTTGGACTACAGGAAAGAGGAAAAAGAAAATAAAGGAAACTTCTGCCTATTTTGGAGTTGTCTAGCAGGACAAAATGCTTGAAGCTTGGAATATGAAACAAATTAATTATTATAGGAGATTTTGTGATGTGACATTAAAACTCAGAAAGCCTATATGTTAAATTTAATTCCTTACAATGAAAAGCCACCAATAAAAAAATAAGTAGGTCAACAAATCAATAATGTTATTCATGTCTTATCTTTTTCCAGCACATCCTAAAATCTGCTCAGGGGCTTCCCAGTTTTCCCTTTCAACTTGACTGTCAGCAAAGGACTCTAATTTTATCCAATGAAAATTCTTTTATAACCTTGTCTCTTGCTCTCAAATGACCTTGGCTTCATCCTTGGTTTATTTTTCTTTCTGTAACAGATGTGAAGGTGTCTTTCTTATTAAACAAGACTCTCCACTGATTGACTCCCTTGATCTTGTCTTCTCCCCAGTCTTCCAGGATGTACCTCTCAGTCATTTTCCTTTTGTTTCATCTTCCCTCTGACTCTGCCTTTGGAGTTTCAATTAGGATTCTGAGTGCTGGAAATAGAGATTCATGAAAGAGAGCTCAAGTAATGGTCAGGCAGTCCATAGTGATCTGAAAGCTGCAAAAGAGGAAGGAACTATGCGACCACATCATCAACCTCAGAAGCAGCAGGTGATGAATTTTCATTTTGGTGTTCCACCAACAGTTTGACTGCTGGCTCTACCTTTGCTTCTCTTGCATCACTTTTTTCTTCATCTCTTTCTAACAGCTGGCTCTTCAACTATCTACTGTGAGCGCGAGCGTGTTTTCTTCCCAAAGCTTCTACTTATTTGTGCTAATAGCTTATAGATTCTCCTTTACAACAATGACTCATCATGACTCATCTTTAAGGATTTATTCACCCTCTAATCCCATAGCTAAACACATGATTCCCTGAGCATTTTTTTTTTAATAGAGTCTCTCTCTCTCTGTCTTCCAGGCTGGAGTGCAATGGTGTGTTCTCAGCTCATTGCAACCTCAGCCTCCCAGATTCAAGAGATTCTCCTCCCAAGTAGTTGGGATTACAGGCACCTGCCACCATATCTCGCTCATTTTTGTATTTTTAGTAGAGACGGGGTTTCACCATGTTGGCCAGGCTGGTCTCAAACTCCTAATCTCAGGTGAGTCACCCGCCTTGTCCTCCTAAAGTGCTAGATTTACAGGCATGAGCCACCATGCCTGGCCCCTGTGCATTCTTAATTCAGATATTAGAGAGTGAGACCTCTTTGATGAAATTCACTGGACAGAAGATTTTGCCCTGGATTACCTCACAGACTGGAGTCACTCTGTTAAATGTTTGTCTTTAATGCCCAATCTTGGTCCAATCACTTCTGGGCTAGATGAACAGGATTATATGAAAATAAACCTGGATACCTACAGCCATGAAGATGGTAAAATAGCTTCATTTAGCCAGGTCAGTGGGTGCTTCCACACCAGGTTTTGAGTGTAAGTTTGTCCTTTTTTCTCTGCCATCAAATTTGCACATTTCCAGCCAGTGCTCTGTCCACCTGGAGATCAAAATTTTAGGTACATCCAAACATTCACTAATTAAGATAAATAAGATTTTAAATGCAACATTTTTAAAAAATTAAAATTTATACAAAAAAAATACATGGTGAACAAAATATCAAAAGGTATTACTGTTTTTTTCTGTTCCTCAGGCTTCACTATGGCCTGGTTTGGCACTGATGCCAACCGCTCCAACTAAAATAAAATAAAAATGTGCCTTTTTTAGTTACAGTTTTTCTTGTTCCTTCTTGCCAGCCTGCTAAGTCTATTTCTTAAAGGTCTATTTCTCCTAAACATGTTTTGAAATTCAAATATTTGGACATTTAATTCTATATGGTTAACAGTGACTTCTTACTTCAGAGAAGATTTTGTGACTATACATAGTTATGAAAGCTCTCACTAGATAGATTCACGGTTCTTGTTAAAATTGAAGGCAGAGATAAAAGGAGAAAGAAGGAAAACACAAAAAGTAGTAAACAGTGGTGTGAAAAATGTGTTGGGGAATCAGAATAGGGCTCAGAGCTAGTAAGAAAACATAAATTTTCTCCCTTCCCCACCAAGGTCATGACTACCCTTGACGTCTCCATATTGCTCAATGATTTAGACTCGCTCCTTGGGGTTGAAACATTTTAGGAAACCAAGTTCTGGTTCCCTCATGCCCCTGCCTTGTGCCTATATATATTTTTTTCATTGCCACTTTCTCTTTCTCCCGCTTCCTCAAGGAAGGTGTAATTCAAAGCTCAATCCTCAGAATTATTGCTTTTCATTTTCATCATCATAACAGTCTCATTCAGCCTCACAGTCCAACTTTCATCCCCATAAAGATCCTTCCAGAATAACACACCACTAGCCCTGGACTTCTGTATTTCTAACAACTCATGTGTTTGTCCTTTGTCTCTACTCTTCCACCTTACCTGCCAGCATGTCCGTATCACCTCACACCGAGACCCTTATGTAGGGTATAAAAAATGTGCATGTAGTTAGCTCCAAAACCAGTCTTACTTTTATACTTTACTGAAAGATATCAACATGTTGTTTGAGATGTTAGTTAATATACAATTTCATTTATATATTTCTTATAGAGAAGCAATATGTTAAGTGAATTGTTCAAGGTCCTGAAACATTATGAATAAAAAGCCTGTAATAGGAACCTCTGCTTTTTAAGCCCCCATCATCTGCTGAAGAATAAGCATTACTAGCAGAGTAGCCTGAGGAAACTAACAGCCACTGGAGGGGATTTCCTTGGCAAAACTCAGTCTTTCCTTTTTAACTGTTTATTTTGGAAAATTTCAAACTATGCAATGTATAAAAAATAACTTAATGAATTCAACCCAGCTTTAGTAATTATGGACTCATGGCTAATCTTGTTTCACTTCTACTCCTCCCTACTTCCCTTTCACCCTAAACCAGTCTCTTGGTCTGCTTGTAGCCCTCTCCTGTTTTCTGGGTTTACTTTGCCCTAGGTCCTTGAAATGCGATACAGTTATTGCTCATGATGTTAGCTCTTTGGCTTCAGGCCCCCAATATCAGTCATTATTTTTTCCATCTGTCCTGGTATCCCATGATTAGCAATCTCGTAGAAGAAACAGTCCTTATATCAGTTAGCTTTGCTTCATAACAAACCATCCCATAACTTAGTAGATTTAAACCATAGCCATTTATCTCTCATCTTATTCTCCCCCAAATTTTCTGAGATATAGCTCTCTCAATTATTGTCCCAGACACTGCATAAAATGAAAATGTAATGTTACTTTCCAGACATGAGTTAATGAGATCAAGGACATCACAGTTACCTTTTTATTTGTCAGAAATTTTGCCTGGGAATAAAAATAATGACTTGATCATCACAAATGGTTTTGTCCAATATTATTGTTTTAAACTATAGAATAATAAAACTCAGAACAGAAACTATCAGATTGTCTATTAACTTCAAAAGTCGATTCCTTGACTTACCAAGCATGCAATGTTAACCATCATTTCCAAGCCACTTACACTGACATACCCATTTTCTTTTCTGTCAGTTTCATCATCCACTGCTTCCCTTGCTCCTGAATTTTCTGTTTGCATAAACGTACACATCTTACATTATATAATGAGGAAGATATTTTTCTAACACGAATCAAAGATTAAATGGAGATATAAGGGAAATAATGCACATGCAGAGACTAGAGTGTGATGTTGGAAGGACATGCAAGTTAGAGATGTGTCCCCCTCAGGTTTGCTCTGTTGCTGCTGTAGCAGAGTGGAGTTGGGTTTGTCTAGGGTACAAGAGGACTCTTGTCTTAAAATAACTCTTTAGAGAGCAGTGAGGTAACTACAAGAGGTAGCTGCTATTCGGGTCTGAATACCACCTCACCTTTAAAGAATATCCTTGTAATGAAGGATTGTTCTTTCTAGCCTGTTCGCTAGATAGAGAAGTAAACATGACAGGGAGTAAATTATACATTTAACCAGAAGTAGCCTGTATTTGCTAACCTTGTTTTCTGATTCATTTATTCTTTTCAACATTTAAATATTTTTTTGAGTTCCTACCATGGGCCAAATAATATACTAGGCACTGGTACCAGGGTGGGTTTTATAGTATAGGATTGAATACAAGAGTAAGAACTGTATTCCTTAATGAGCCTCACAGTTTACGACCACTCAACCATGTTAGATGGCTATAGGTGCTCAAGAAAATAATAAAGTAAGAAAGGAGATGTGGAGTGAGGAGTTTGCAACGTTAGTTGAGATAGCTGAGAAGATGATATATAAGCAATGAACTAAAGAAAGTGTAGGGGTTAAGCATACCCAGGAGAGGCAGATTCTAGACAGAATAAAGAACAAAGGCAAGACTGAGGAGGAAGTATGCTTGGCAAGTTTAAGGAACAACAACTAAGCAACTATGGCTACAGCTGACTTAATAAAGAGAAGGCCATGAGTAATGATGAGGGGTGGTCAAATCAGGTAAAGCCTTGTTGGACATTGTAAGAAAGTTGGCTTCTATTTCAAGAAATTGGAAAGGATAATTCTGAACAAAGAATGAAAAGAATTATTGTACTTTAACAGGCTCATGCTGGGGCGAAATTTATAATAGACTAGAGTCGAATGAGAATGTGGAAATGGAGGTAGGGAGGCCTATTTGGTGGGTACTGCAATAATCTAGGTGACAGATGTTGGTGGCTTGGATCAAGATGGTGGCAATAGAAGTTGTAACAGTGGTTGGTATAGGAAATTCTTTGAAAGCAGATACTATAAGATTTACTGATAATCTGACGTATGAAGACATGAATGAAATGTGAGAAAAAGAAGTTAAAAATGACTTTGTGGATTTTGGACTGTGGATTTGGAAAAAGAAGCCATTTCTTTAGATGGAGAAGACTTCAAAAGACACAGATTTTTGTTTTTTGTTTTGTTTTGTTTTTAAGTAAGGGTAGTAGTGGTGGGGAAGGGAGATAAGGAGTTCTGTTTAAGACATGCTGATGTTGAAATGCTGTTAGAGATTCAAGTAGAGATATCTAATTGGTAATTGAATAGAGGACCCTAAATTTTGGGGAAGAGTTTTCAGCTAGAGATACAAACTTGAGAGTACTCTATGTAATAACGATATTTACAGTGAGAAGATGGAATGATATCATGAAGACAGTGAAGATGCAGAAGAAGACAAAATTTTTTTATATGTAAGATGGAGTCTTGCTCTGTCACCCAGGCTGGAGTTAGTGGCAAGATCTTGGCTCAACTGTAACCTCTGCCTCCCAGGTTCAAGTGATTCTCCTGCCTCAGCCTCCCAAGGAGCAGGGATTACAGGCATGTGCCACTGTGCCCAATTAATTCTTGTATCTTGAGTAGAGATAGGGTTTCACCATGTTGGCCAGGTCTTGAACTCCTTATCTCAAGTGATCTGCCTGTCTCGGCCTACCAAAGTGCTGGGATTATAGACGTGAGCCACTGTGCCCAGCCAGAAAGGCCCAATTTTAATTTTTATGTACTTATTTTTTATTTAAAAAAATTCTCACAGTTCAGATTCAGGGGATACATTGTGTGGGTTTGTTACAAGAGTATACATTGCATGAGGCTGAGGTTTGGGCTTCTACTGATCCCATCACCCAGATAGTGAACTTACTACCAAATAGGTAGTTTTTCAGTCTTTTCTCCTCCTCCTTCCTTTTGGAGTTTCCATTGTTGAGTGTTTCCATCTTTATGTCCATGTGTACCCAGGGTCTAGCTCCTATTTTTAAGTGAGAACATATAGTATTTGGTTTTCCGTTTCTGCTTCAATTAGCTTAGGATAATGGCCTCCAGCTGTATCCATGGTGCTGCAAAATACATGATTTCATTCTTATGGCTGCATAGTATTCCATGTTGTATGTGTACCACATTTTCCTTATTAAGTCTACTGTTGACAGGCACCTAGGTTGATTCCATGTCTTTGCTTTTGTGAATAGTGCTGCAGTGAACAACGGAGTTCACGTGTCTTTTTGGTAGAAGACTTTATTTTCCTTTGGGTATATACCCAGTGATGGGATTGCTGGTCAAACAGCAGTTTTATTTTTGGTTCTTTGAGAAATCTCCAAATGCCTCTCCACAGTGGCTGAACTAATTTACATTCCCACCAGCAGTGTATAGGTGTTCTTTTTTCTCCACAGCCTTGCCAACATCTTTAATTTTTTTGACTTTTTTTTCAATAGTAGCCATTCTGACTAGTGTGAGATGTTATCTCTTGGTTTTGATTTGCATTTCTCTCATGATTAGTGATATTGAGCATTTTTTCATATGTCTGTTTTGGCTACAAAGACATAATTTTTAGAAATTAGGGACAGGAGACTGCGAAAGGGTAAGCAGCAGGTAGGAGAAAATAAGAAATACGGTTTCCTGCAAGCCAAGTAAAGACATACTTTCAAGGAGATAGGAGTGATCCCATGTCAAATTCTACAAATAGGCAAATAGAATGAGGACAGTGAGTGAATGACTGTCAGTTTGTCTCTTGGGTTACATTCCTAAAACTGCTGAAGAAAGGACCAATAGAGAAATGGATTTAAGAGGTGCAAATAATTTGGCTCTGCATCTAACTGTTGTGTCCTGGAGTGGCTTCACCTCATAAGGGTATGTGAAGCCCTCACAACTCCAAGAGGGATCTTCCCAATGTTTAGTTGAGAAGGATGGCTTCCTCCTGAAAAGAACATTCCTTTATTCGAAGATACGTGATTCGTCATTGGTGTCTCCAAATAAACCCTAAGGATCATGACAGGGAAGCAGGATTTCTTCCAAGACCTCTGTGTAACTTCTCAACCACCACGATGGGCCTCTGGTCTTTAGGGGAAAAGAGACACTTCCCCTCTTCAAAAAAAAAGGGTTATTCACTTGTGTTTCTTCAAGCTGTCATTTTTTTTAAAAAATTAAGCATTTAACAAGCAGCTAGAAAGTAATTACAGACTGAAAGCCACCTCTTTATAAAATAGCAGTCATAAAGACGATGGAGACCATCATGACCAAGCAACAGCTGCAAGGTTCATAGGGAACAAGGAGGGTCGTGCATGTAAAGCATACAGCAGCGGCTGCTAAGTTTGGAGGGGGCCGTGGAGAGGGTTCATGAAAAAGGAGTGGGAAGGCAGGCTGCCAAGAGAGTTCTTTCTCTAGAGATAGCTAGAAAGAGAACATAAATAAACAGTGACTCATTCTGTGTGATGCTATAAACTTTGTTCGGCAGACCTTATTTACGTAGGAGAGAGGACAGTCATGACTCCAGTTGTTTGGGAGAATACGGAAGAACTGTTGGATTGAGTGCTAATTTGACTCAGGTTCCCAGTACCTAAGATTGCCAGTATTACTTTCTTTGGGAAATTTTAGGAAGAAAGCAAAATGCACATATGACAAATAGAGACTAATATGAGATGATGACAATATCCTGAAATTCGTATTTAGCTTTTCAAGGAACTGCTAATAAAACCTATTTCTAAATCTTTGAAACACATGGGATTTCTAGTTGAAGATTTCTGAGCAAAGTCAACTGAGAAATGATAAAAAGTCTCTTTTATTCACTCAAATAAATCATATGCAAATTAGACACTAAAGGACACTGTGATCTTAATACAATCATCCGCAACATATTTCCTATCTATTTCTGTATCTATTTATACATTTATCTCTCCACTCATTTGTCATATATGTAAAAGATTGGAGAACATTTTGACATTTTTCTATACAAATAAATGCAGCCTATATTTCTACTTTCCATGAAACTATCTCAGAAATAGACCCTCCACTTTGCACAAATAAGAAAACAAATCATAATTACGTATGATCTTTTCTACTAATATTCAGTGCTTTCATATGGCAACATTTTAAAATGACAGCTTTTCTTCTAAACTAATTAAAAGATCCTCCTTCTTTGGCCTGAATTCTTTCTTACAATGGTACAAGATTTAAGAAGAAAAAATTCACAAATATGTCCTGATGCGTACTCACTGGTTTAGTGGTTTAGGGCTGACAGTGGCAGTTCTTTTCTTTTGCCAGGACTAGAAACCTGAAATTACACAGCAATTCAAGAAAGAACCCCAATGGTTGGAGGCAAAATTCCTTTTCCGGGAAAGAAGCAGGGCAGTACTGGCAATGTGTGGCAACCTGGCTTTGCCCAGATTTGGAGCATGAATCAACTCACCCAGTGTGACTTCTGTGTGCTCTACCCACTCCAACTGTGAGCTGATGTTTAAAATTTGACATAGAAATGTTAAAAATGCAAAGAGTCAGAATGAGAGCACATGGACTCAAAGAGGGGAACAACACACACTGGGGCCTTTTGGAGGATGGAGGGTAGGAGGAGAAAGATCAGGAAAAGTCACTAAGGGGTACTAGGCTTAATACCTGGATGACAAAATAATTTGTACAACAAACCCCCTTGACACAAGTTTACCTATGTAACAAACCTGCACACGTACCCCTGCACTTAAAAGTTTTTTTTTTTTAAAAAAAAAAACACACACACAAAAGTTCTAAAAAATAAACAGCATCAAGGGAGTAATGGTTTTAAATCCTGAAAAGCCTGGTGATTTCTTTTTTCTTTTTCCAGAGACAGGGTCTTATTCTGTTGCCCAGGATAAAGTGCAGTGGCATTAACAGCTCACAGCAGGTTCTAACTCCCGGACTCAAAGGATCCTCCCATCTAAGTCTCCTCAGTAGGTGGGACTAGAGGTGTGTGCTGCTACACCTCCCCCATCTCCCCCCCACTTTTTTTTTTTTTTTTTTTTTTTTTAGAAATGAGGTTTTTCTATGTTTCCCAGGAGATCTCAAACACCTGGCCTCAAGTGATCCTCTCACCTGAGCCTCCCAAAGTTCTGGAATTACAGGTGTGAGTCACTATGCTTAGCCTGATGATCTTCTTTTTTCTTGATTTTTTTTTTTATTCTTGTAGGCCAGTTACTACCTATTTGTACTGTCTCTACTGCTTGAAAAAGGTAGTAGCAGGGATACACTATTTTAAGAAACAGTGAACTGTAAATCTATAAACTATTTCTTTGAGCTTTATTATTTGTCACTTTTTTGTGCCGAGCATGAGGCTTAACCTGACATAAACTCACCCACAGATGCCTACACATCACTCACATACTCGCACATGCACAACATCCACAGGAAAATGTCACAAACTCCAATCAATCCACTTTTCCCATGTTCACTGTTTGGCCCGAATCATCACCATCCTGAAGCACTGCCTGGTGAAGTGCGTGGTTCCCACAGTCAGACTGATGTGGTTTGAATGACATTGGGAAGGTCGCCTCCTCTTGTTCTTCTGCTCAATGTTGTTAGTTTTAGTACCGGCTTGAAAAGATTTGTGAAGACAAAGCTAATTCACGTAAAGCATTTAACATAGGCTGATGCTCAAGAAATATCACCTCTCGTTATCGGGATGTGTGTTGGTTTCCAACTGATGCTCCAACAAAGTGTCACAAACTTGCAACACCACAATTGTTTACAACAACACAAATTTGTTATCTTATGGTTCTGTAGGTCAGAGTCTAATGTGGGTCTCGCTGGACTAAAATCAAGATGTGAGCAGGAGTACATGTGGAAGCTCCAAGGGAGAATCTATTTCTTTGCCTTTTTCAGATTCTAGAGACCACCCACATTCCTTGACTCATGGCCCCCTTCCTCCATCTTCAAAGCAGCAACACTGCATCTCTCTGACCCATCTTCCATCACCTTTCTAATCGTGGTTGGTAGAGGATTTCTGCTCCCTAAGGACTTGTGTGATTACATTGGGCCTTCTAAAATTATCTAGGTTAATCTCAAGGTCCATAACCTTAATCACATCTGCAAAGTCCCTTTTTACTTGAAGATAACATATTCATAGCCTTCAGGTTTGGGACATGAACATGTTTGTCAGGGAGGGTGTTATTCTGCTTACCATGCAGGGAGTATTACTGATTATGAACCTGAATGAAAAGTGTGAATGAATCTTCATTGCATTGGCTGTCCCATATGTTTCTATCCATTAAGTCCTTCATGTTCTATCCATTAATGCCATGGTCTAATAGAGCAGGTTTTACGGTGATCAGTCCATGCACACGTGAAACTGGAAACCTCATGGAGCTGTGCTACTGTAATGGCACAAAAGGCACAGCAAATTATTTTAAACTAGCCTTTGATATGGAATAGATACCTACGGTGATAAGATCTAGATATTGCACATTCACCTATTTGCTTTTTCAATCACTCAACAAATATTTATCAAGTGCTTAACATGAAAAAGCCACTCCACAAAAGGAAATCTCAATTTCTGGCAAGCTTTCAAAGCTATATAAACTATGACATCATCCTTTCTCAAACAAACCAACCATTATAAACATCCCAGAATAGGCTTTATGAAGCCTTCTCTAGAGAAGGGCTCTTAACCTAGGGCCTGTGCAGAGGCTCCAGTACTCTGGAATTTCCTGTTAACTGGATGCCAGGTTGTGTATGTCTGTGTCTGTGTGTTTTGAGGGCAGGGGAGAGGGTCCATTGTTTTTACCTAGTTCAAAAGGGGTCTATAATCCACTGAAGATTAAGCATGGCAGCTCCAGAGTATTGCAGTTTAGGATGCCAAAGATCTTACTGCCCAGTTTTTCTGTTTGGCTTCAGAAACTTTCCGTGGAACTCAGAGAATGGTACTGTGTACTTGGGCTCGCCCTTTGAGTTACTGACACACCATCACATTGCTCACTTTTCTGCTTCTGTCTGTTCAGTTATTATGCTACTAAGGAGCACAGATAGCTCTGCTTAACCATGTTCCATGTGACAAAGCAAGATTAAGAGTTAAACAATGGCAGAACTTAAAGATCAGTTCTTCAAGTTCTAACGTCTCCTTTCCTTTTCCTACCCTGAAAAATTCCTATTTTGATAATCCCATTCCCTCTACTATTTACATCCAGTTATATACCATAAATCATGTGTGAAGAGAAGATATGAAAACCAAGATGGGAAGAGGATCATATTTAAACCTAGGACCTGTCCTTCCTGCATAAAAAATAAATAAATAAATAAATAAAATCAATTGAAAAGGGAAGTAAACAAAAGGATCTGTTTCTACATAGATCAAGTAAAGAACCACTCCTTTCTGCTGCCCTCTTTCCAAAGCTGCGCGTTTGAAAAAGCATTACTTCTTTCAGAGTACAATACTTGATTCCTGTAGGTCAAGGCCAACTGTGGGTGGTTTGGGCTGTGCTCACATTTAGGAATGCTTCCAGTTAAGGCTCTGCAGATCTACTGCCTTAACTCTTCTCTCTCCTCTCCCTCTGTTTCCAAGAAAAGCATGAGGACACAACATTGGGTCCCATTTCTGGATATTTCAGTTGTTCTCTGTGGAAGGTGCTGCCACCCTTTTGAGGCCACCCTTCCCTCATCAGTCTGCAGAGCAGCAGGGCTCTGGCTGACCTTGAAGAGTCTCTCCCAGGCCCTTGGATAGCTCACCCTGCAGAAGTCTCAAAGTGGGTGGCAAGTGGGTGATATGCCTTACGGTGATGTGTATGTAAGTCTGCATTCATACACATTGTTCATGGTTGTGAGCTGAACCCATTTATGGTTTTGGTATGTGTGTTTTTGTTTCCTCACCTAAAAGAGTGTCCTTGTCTCTCCTTTCCAGTCTCAATGGCCCCATTGATCATCACATCCCTCCCCATCTACCTAACCCCATCTACCTGCATTTCCTAGGCATGATGTGATCAGAAACTATGTCTTCATCTGTTGATTTTGTGTCTTAAAATCCATCTAATTTTGCTGGGCTGGTGGCACAAGGAACAGACAGAATGAGGGAGACAGAACAAGTTAGAAGTTAGCTAGAGCTGGATTTCTAAGTGTCCTTGTAGAAGAGAAGAAACATAATGTGTAAAATAGCTGTGATTTTATAGCATTTGGGGATTATATAAATAAAAATGGTGGACTATACCCTGCATTTTTAATTAGGAATTGAGTTTCCACATTGAATGAATTCATTTTTATACAGGACTTTGGATTCACTAGATGATCTCTGCTTACTGCTCATCTGTCTCCAGGATCACATGATCACATATGATGTTACTTTTAATCCATTTGGAAAATTTCCAGGAGACTGAGAAAGATAAAATGCTCATCGGGGAGTTTAGTCAACATTGCCTAGTTTTATTATCCATAGAAAATGGACTTGTGGAAGTGGCCGGAAAAGTACCCAACCAGGTCAGGATCCCACGGTCTGTTCAAATTCTGTTTTCTCGTTAGCAGTCTTCTCATGACAGGGCCCTGGAGAAGGACAGTACTTGAGCAACTTTGAAGCATCACAGCATCTGCTAAGAGCCAGAGAGAAACTGGAGGAGAGAACTACTGTGAAACAAGGATGCAGTTATCTCAAATTAAAAGCAGTTACATGATTAACGCAGTGTCCCGCTTACCACAGCCTCAGGATATATTGGAAAGCTTCAGCCATTCATTACCATTCACATGTTTTGTCCAAATGGCAAAACGTTTAAGAAGAATATGATATGGTTCCAAATTCTAAAGTACTTTTTTTCCTACATTGTTCGATTCCTGATTTAAAATAGTGGAAGGGGGAAAAACATTTCAGCTGAAACTGGATGCATTGGCAAGCTAGAGATTATCAAAAGAGAGAGAATGAAGAGAATTTTTTACAGGCACTGGTGGAGAGAATTATGCAACTTCCCACTACGCAAACTTTTGTGATTGTAAATTCTGCTACCTTTTAAGGAGAAAATACCATCAGCCTGCAACTTGAGAGCTTTTATGAGAACCAGGAAAGGGATTTTCCTTCACTCACATCTGTCTTCATTTGCTGAGTATGTTGCAGATTTCATGCTGGTTAGCTTAATCTAAGAAGTAGAAGACAACTTACATTAAATCAAGCAAATGCATGTATCCTTATTTTAAAAAATTATGTGAAAAGAGCCTTGCCTTGGACTATATGGTCTATTGCTTCCAATAGCAATATATAAAAAAAGTCAATATAAGCAAATTCATAGGTTTTAACTAGAGATTTTTTCCTATTTATGTGGGTGAAACAAAGGATTATCTTTCAAGTGACATTTTTAGACATCTTCACACATTTACATTTTTATGTAGATAAGGATATATACCATTAAAATGTGCATGGATTTTTTATCTTTATTTTTTGGCTTCTTCCACACTCAGGCATTTAGTATCATGGAATCATAGAAACTTTGGTTTTATGATGATTTCGTCAACATCTCAACATGTTTTTAAAAATCACTTCTTTCAGATAATCCACATCATGAACTTTGCTCTTTCATTTTATTTGTGCATCAGTATTTGCTAATCAACTAAATTTTTGAAACTAAGGTATTAATAGTTCCAACAGGAACTATTGAATTTATCTGTTAACACAGGGTGTGTGACAGATTGAAAGTCAGAACCATGTATAAATGCTTTTTCTTTGGTGACTATTCCATAGACTTTATTTTCTCAGGTATTTTCCCCCATTCTTAACATGCTAACCATTAGAATAAAAAAATGAAAACTTGAATCAGTAAACAACTACCAGATCTTGGGAACCATGATAACCCAATCACAAATCCCTATGTATAGAAGGCATGTATGGAAAAGGGGGTGAAACAGTAGTGGTGATGCAGCTATTAACTATGAAGATTCTTTTTTATTTTTGAGTCAGTCTGTCACCAAGGAGGCTGGAGTGCACTGGTGCGATCTCAGCTCACTGCAATCTCTGCCTCCTGGGTGCAAGTAATTCTCCTGCCTCAGCCTCCTGAGTAGCTGGGACTACTGGGACATGCCCTGCTAATTTGTATTTTTTTTTTAGTAGAAATGGGGTTTTACCATGTTGGCTAGGCTGGTCTCAAACTCTTAGCCTCAAGTGATATGCTTGCCTTGGCCTCCCAAAGTGCTAGGGTTACAGACATGAGCCACTGCACCTGGCTCCTGAAGATTCTTCTTAAGGGAATGTAATTTCTTTGTAGAAATGAAATATCATGTAATATAAAATGGAAAATATAATCTGAGTTCTGATATTACAGTTTTGGTTGTTATATTTGGTATTAACATGATTATACATCTTTGAATCTAACAAATAGGGCTAATGGAAGAAGAGCTCTATTTGGTATGGCATCACTTTAATTCTGGAATTCAAGAAATAGAATATTTGTAAAAATCAGCAATTATATTAACAATAATACAAGTAAGAAATCTCTCCTCAGCCCTGCCTTACTTTCCCTCATCCCCATCCTTCTTCGTTCTTGTCTTGTTTCCTTATCCTTCTCTTCCTCCTTCCTTCCCAACGTTAGCATAAACCTGCTCCCTAGCTGCTTTGTGTCTTGGAGGAAACCTTTCCTTTCTTTTGGAAGCAATGAATCCTTCTTAATTTGACAGGGTATGGTTGAGCCTGGAAGCAGCAAACAGTACTGTGTATCTGCCTTTATTAATCTGTGTTCACATTTTAGAAGCTGCTTGTGTAATATCATCTGGGTTCCCTTTCATTTCCTTTCTTGCCTTGACTTATCCCACAGTTCCACACTTTCCTATGAATATCTTCTAACTTCGCAAAGAATTTCTCATAAGACACAAATGAACATAAGTGCAAAAAAGAATAATTTTTGGAGTGATGTATTTAAGCCAATTTTTTTCATCTCTAATTACAGTTTCTGAGACTCCTCCCTCCCCCAATTTTTAGAATCCATTCTTTTCTATCACATATAACATCTATTGCACAATGTTTAAATAATTACAGACAATTATTTGGTATTTCAGTGTGTCAGACACAGATCTAATGATAGCATTTCATCCTCACAGCAGGTTTATGGTTACTGCCTTCACTTTACAGATAAGGAAACTGGGACTTGGCTATGTTAAGTTTTATGCAAGTTCACACAGTTAATAAGAGATGGAGCTCAGATTCATACTAAGTTGTTGAAACTGCTGAGTCTCTGCTATTAACTGCTACTCCTTCACAATGACTTGCCCAAGATACTACAGTGATCAATAGATTACACCTTGTATTAGGAGTCGATAGCTTCTCTTTCTGGATTAGTTCCTGATATGCTTTGGCTCTGTGCCCCCACCAAAATGTCATGCTGAATTACAATTTCCAGTGTTGGGGGAGGGACCTGGTAGGAGGTGATTGAATCATGGGGACGGATTTCCTCCTTGCTATTCTCATGAAAGTGAGTGAGTTCTCGTGAGATCTGGTTGTTTAAATGCGTGTAGCACCACACTCTTTGCTAGCTTCCTCCTGCTCCAGCCATGTGGACCTGTCTCTTTACTCTTCGCCTTCTGCTGTGATTGTAAATTTCCTGAGGCCTCCACAGCCATTCTTCCCATACAGCCTGGAGAACCATGAGCCAATTAAATCTCTTTCCTTTATAAATTTCCCAGTCTTGGATAGTTCTTTATAGCAATGTGAGAAGGGTCTAATACAGTTCCTTTTAAAGTTTCTGAATTTGAGGATTTTAGCATTATCTATTATACAGTTAATGGTTTGGTTCTTTTTTTCTTCAAAATGACTATATTAACTCTGTGGACCTTTGATGCTATCCAAAAATCTCTTTAGAGATCCTTGGTTAGGAAATTGTGCTTATAATCTCTTGGCTTCCTTTCTCTTAGTAGGAAGATAAACTCCTGGGAAACACTCTTAGATGTGTATTTATTTAAACAGATTACTGTTAAGCATTATAAAATGTAATGTCTAAAAGAATTAATGTTCTCAGCCATGACCCACCTAATTGATTCAGCTATAGTCCCTGGTTGAATTTTAGACAGGTAGGAAAAGCTCAATACATTTCGAATGAATGAACCAACTCAGATTCAGTCAAGGAAGCAACTTTGGTAATAGAAAGCCTAAGTTCCTGGATGGAATAAAATGAGGTATGATAGACTAAATTCCTAACCACCTACTGTGGAGCTCTGCAGAAAATGAAGGCTCCTGAGCATCCAATGAACAAAACTCATCTCCCATTCCCCACTCCATCTAAGATGCCTTTGCTCTATTGACTTGGCCTATCTTTTATAGGCTGCCAAGGGAATCGAATCAATGCCAACAACTACTGCCAAAAAGCAGTAATGATCTTCAAAATATTTATCAATTAGTACATGGTGTGCCTCAACCAGTCAGAATCAGCACTGGCTCTAAACAAATCTGCACAGCTGTACTGGGGCTTACCTGCGGAAAATAAGCACTGCTTGTAAGCCCTGCGATCTCAAATCTTCCTAGAGGCGAAACTCCTCTCATTGCTATGAAAAGATCTAGCCCCTATCCACATTTTTTTAACCATCCATTTTAGAAAAATTCCTGAGAAATTTGTCAGAATCTGTGTAATCATCATTAATTTAGCAATTCTCAAAGGTAACCTAGAGTTCATCCAGCTGTAGTTTATTCCATTGATCACAATAATCCACCCCACCCAGAACTTTCCTCATGAAAGGAATCTTCTTGGAGTCGCCATCTGGATCATGTTATCCTAATCAGAGTGTAGCAAGCATACAAGGTGCAGACACTATTTCCACTGAAGAGTCAGGCTCACTCATTCTTGGATGTGCTTCCCCCTTTCCTTTCACTTCCCTCTTTCTTTCTTTTATCTCCATTGGATAGGTATTTGATGATTTACTGACATTAAAAAATACGATGGCAATAGATTTTATTTTCTCTGAGTAATACACACTTCTGAAAACTGCCACACCCATTTCTACACATTAGGCCTGGGGTTGGGTGGGGGTGACCTAAACTAAAAAAGAAAAACCTTCCCTCTTCCAGATAATTGTTTAGTGGGCAAAAGCTTCCACTTATGCTTGGATTTTCCAAATTGGAAACCAGTGGCCCCAAATTTAGTTTACAGCTTTTCTCTATGCTTGATTTCCAAGAATTTGTATGCACAGATCTATATACTTTCACATGTCTATACGAATGAAAAGCTTTCAATATCAATGTAGTGCAGTGAATGTGAAAGCACAAAGTTACTGGAAAACAGACTGACCATTAGGGTATTAAAACCTTTCTAACAATATCTCCAAAGCTGTGGAATTTTGATTTTTTTAATTTATAACTTAGATAAGGGATGAAAATTATCAAGGGCCAAGTCAGTTAACATATTAAGATATTTTTATCCACACTTCCATTATCTTTCCATAAAAATGAAATAATTAAAAGTCAATTCAATGCAAATATAATGTTCTGTATTTCAAATTAGCACCCAAAGTAATTAATGAGCATTTGATCTTTGCTCTGTACCAATAAAATGAATCAGCAAATGTTAGAGACGCTTCTATATCATTCTGTGACTAATTGCAAAACAGGAAATCTAAATATCTGTCAGTTAAGGGACAGTGGGACAGCTTATTTAGATTAGTAGAATATTTTCCAAACATATCATTTTAGAATCAAATAGGCTCCTAATTAACAGAAAACCAAAGTAGTGGCTTTAAAGAAGTAAAAGATTTTCTGATATGTCAAAAAAATCCAGAAGCTGACAGTCAAGGGTTCTTGCAGGTGTCAAGGGGGCCATCACGGAACCAGGCTTCCTCAGTTATCTTCTACTGTTTTTGATCTCATGGCCACAAAATAGCTACAGCAACTCCAGCCATCACATTCTCATCCTAGGTGGAAAAAATAGTTTTAACAAGTGTAAAATGCCAAAGCTTTTTTCTCACAATGTTTTACCATTCTTATTTGAGAAGAATTCTTTGTGTCTCATTGGCCAAAACCATTTTATATGGTCAACCCCTAGCAGCAAGAGAGAATGAGAATTCTATTTTAAATTTTGGTAAGGAGGAGTAAAGGGATTTGGAACAGTGGTTGAAAATAAACTAACTCACTATATTTGTCACATATGTTTCTGACCATATGTGGTCAGATAGACCAACAAATAGACTACACTTTATGGATATAACAGTTGTTTCCTCAGACCACACAGGTTTTGAGGCAAGAATGTGAGTCACAATAAGTCACCATGAGTGTTTCTTTGACTCTTCCCCCTCCTCATAGTCTTCCAGACCTGCAGAAACCTTCATTGTCCCTCCTAAATATTTCTGGAAGTTCCCAGAGGATGTCTTTTGAGTACTCATAAACTGAGCTCTGATAGATACTATATGTGCCCATGTTTTCTTTCTGCCTGAATTAGCTTCACACAGTAATCAGAGTGGAGGCATCAATATATGTGAAAGCCACTGTTAACACTACTATATCATTTCCTGTTGCTGCTGCCATAGGCTAGATTGTCTTGTTAGAAAAAAGCCACTCTCTGCAGAAGCTGTCTCACTGCACTCAAACCCGTAATCCATCTAATGGTAACTAAAGATAGTGTTTTTCCCTAAACTTCATGTGGTAAAGCCATACTGTAGATATGGTCGGTACCCTCTCTCTCCTTTGAGTTCCATGGTTCCATGGGTCACATCTTCCTCATTTGTGCTCTCCATTCCTTGCAGAATTTGATTGGAAAAGTCTTTTTCATTTCGAGTTTGGTCCACTCTATAGAGCTCAAGCAAAATGGCTTAATGCTGGCTAAAGGACCATACATGAAACGTGCCATGTAGAAATTTATCCTTCCATCAGTTATTGGGACATTTTCATCAGGTCAACCTCATATGCTTTGCATTTTCTTTGTGGATGATTTTTTAAAAAATCTTACTGAGCTCTTAGGAAAGCTTTGCACAGATACTTGATACCTTCTGATTTATTTAAATCAATGGATAAATTCAGTTTATTCTGCCCAGCTGGCATTACTAGACTGAAGGTAATACATATTAAGTTCAGTATGTCCATCTTCATCTTAACCCTGTCCACAGCCCTCCCCACCTATTCATATTTCAGATTGTTGGAATTCAAACTGGCCTTACTATCCATAGGTGAGGTTATCAGAATTCAAACTGTTTTTACTATTCAAATTCCAGATTTTACACACACTTGTATTTACATACCAACTCTCCACTTCTTACGTTAAATCAATATACTTATCCTCCTGAATTATGAGCCTGACATACAGGATGTTCACTTGCACAGAAAATCATAATTTACTTTTTTAGACCTGTTTATGCCACTCTATGAGGAGAAGAAAATTGATGGGCTACTTAGATAGAAAACCCTCTTCAAGCGAGCCTAGAGAGGTCTCACTAGGGGATTTTAGTAAAAATGAGAAAATATTTTTTTGTTACTCCTCCTATCCCCAATCCTGGACTTGAAGTCCCAGAAGGAACTCTGACTGGGGTGGGAAAAATTCCGATAGTGTTGTGGAATTCAAACTAGAAGTTCATATGGAAGAAGAAGGAAAATAGGAGCCAGAGCACCATTGTACCTCATGCCACCCACGGGATACCGATAAAGCAACCTGTCATGATCAGTGCCAGAAATGAACGCCTTGGAATTAAATGGATGCATGAGAATCTAAATTAAAGTTAAAAATATACACAATAAGCAAACTGAATGCAAATAGAAAAATGGCAGTTATGAACACACAATCCAAAGGTCCCCATCTCCATGTGTGAATGGGATTTTCAGCTTTCCTGGAACAAGGGAAGCTGCTTGAGAATTTATGTCTAGAATAAGAAAAAAAATGAGATAATACTTTTTAAAACTACCCTACCAGTAAATACTGCTGAACAAACTGTCTAATTGCTGCATGCGGTTACCTCCAGAAACATCAGAGAATCTATGAGAACTGGTAGACAATGCCAATATTGAGTTTTGTGAGCACATGGGTTTTGAGACAATTTTTTAAACAGTCCTTTCAAACTCAGCAGAGCCTTGAAATAGTAAGTACAAGACACTGCTCTAGCCCTTACAATTTGACTTCAGTATTGGATTCTTGGGATCCATTCAAAACTGAGTTCCAAGCCTGGGTTAAAAACTTTGTTAGGTCAAGACCCACACCTTTGCCCCTTTTCCACCTGAGGTAAATTATTTCCTCCAAGAAATTACTTTGCTTTTTGAGCAAGTAACTTTCTGAAATGCTGAGAGGAACTGGTACTTTAAAATAGATAATTCACCTCAGATGGGTCATGCTATTTATTTCCAGAAGCCAGTTAAAAATTTTTTTTCCTTCACTCTGAAGATTGGGTCAAATCCTTATTAATAAAATGTGTGCTACTGGAAAGGAAAGACACCTTTGTTACTTAATCCATGTGCGGTCATTTATATTTGGCTTGCATAAATGTCATGAACAGGGAAAAAATATAATTCATGAGTGAAATGCATTTTATGCTACTATCCCCTTGCCAAATTAAGTATTATAGTTGGAAATTCAGGGTGGAGGCTCACTTTGGAAAAAAAGAATCAGATTGTCTGGGGATTTTGCTTTCATCACCAAAGGGCTTTTATGTGTTTGGATGGATCATCAATTCCTGATTTGGTAGTAGACAATACTCTTACTTCACACAGCTCTGCAGAATTCTTGCACGGCTTGGTTCAAATTTCTTCTTTTGAATAGAAACTTTTTTCACATTTTTTTTTCCAATATTCCCTTTGAGGCAGTCAAAATAGGATGGACAAATACATTGTCTACACTGAAACAAAGCTTGCTTGAACTTACCTAGATGGTGATGTCTTCATGAGCTTGCTTTGCCTTTCGAAATCTACTTTTAAGAGATTCATTAATCTCCAGATTTTAAACCAGAGAGGAATGTTATAGCATTCCTCTTGTATTTTTCAGGTGATGTAAAAAGTGTTTAAAAATAATTTGTCATCAGCTTTGCTCTAAGGATGGTGCTGTTTCAGCCACAGTCATTTAGGAGCTGATCATTGCTACCTGTGACCCTGCTGAAAAGGCTCACTTAGTTCAAAATCCAAAAGTAAGAAAAAAAAATCTTTGTACAGGCATTGATCGACTTACGAACTATGCAACTTACGACCATTAGACTTTACGACCACAATCACTAGCCACGACTGCTCTGCGTCTGGCAGCGCAAACGTTGCCCAGCTGGGCGTATGACGGTGCGGACCAGCTTCGGGCAGCACTACCATCTCTTATGACTTAAAGATGTTTATAACATCATTTCACAGTACTGTATATATAGCCTACTCAACTTACAACCAAATCGTGTTACGACCGGTCTGTCGGAACCAATCGTGGTCATAAGTTGAGCACTAGCTGTATTAATATTTTTTTTCACTGAAAGTATTACCTGGTTAAATTCAATTTTTTAAATTTAGAAATCAAACTTACTTTTAAACACTTTCATTTTCTAACAAGCTAAAAGCACACATAGGAGTGGAAACATTCCTTTATCTGATGTTTCAGCACTCAAGCCACTGAAGGTGACTTGTTCACACAGCGATGTAAAGTAGATGAGTAATAAAAACATCTGATTTTATTTCTGCTCATGCATCTCATGATGACAAAATTTGAGATATGTCAACAAGAAATATTTACTAGATCTGGTAGTTGTTTTTACATTTAATTTGACAGTTTCTAATGATGTTTTGCATAGGTCATAAGAATTTTTTTGTGATAAATATTGGGAATAAAAGTATTTTCTTCACTCTTCACATGTGCTCTTCAGATGCCCACAGACTACTCTTTTTTTATAAGTTCTGTATGAAGATAAAATGTGGTGGAAAGCCAACCAATTCATTGTTGCTATTTTAAGCTATAGAAATTACCTTTCATTTTTACTTACCTTTATGTTCAAGGTCAAAGCCACCCCCATGAAAACTCTCAAACTACACACCAAAAAACAAAAAGAAAAACAAAAACAAATAAATCAAACCAAAATAAAGCATTGCAAGAATGTGAAATTTGTGTTGAGAACATCTGGCTGACTGTTCTCCCAGGCTATGCTTGTCACTCATTATTCATATAAATTGTGAGAAAGGTTTGGTGTTTGAATGTTTACCTCTAGCTCCTGTGATGTGCATATATGATTTCTGCCCAAGTACTCATCACCACAATCCTGTATAAGAAAAATAAATTTGAATTTGCTGTGAGTCAGTTTCATTGTTTAAATTAAATATGATGATAATACATGCTTGAAGTATCTTAGGGCTTCTTATGAGGGTAAGGTGAAATTTTAATAAAAGTAAATGTATGAGAAAAACTTAAAAATACCGACACTTAAGCCAATTTTTATGCTTGGCATGCAAAATTATATCTGATTTGCTTGGCAACTGAATGTGATCATGTTTTTAACATCAGAACTCTCATTGTCATGGGTAATGTAATCCAAATATTTTAGTTCCCAGTGAAAGAGTCAGGAATAAATAAGACAAACACTGCATGCTAATTCTGGCCATGGAGCTTGAGTATAACAGAGAATTGAATGAGGAAATCTGGTTTGGTGTCAAGCATAATAAAATAAAGACGTGTTTGTTGATGGGCAAAAGGAAGAGATGGGTTGAGAATATGCTGTGCTCCCTGCTGAGAGAATAGTTTGACTCCGGACAAAATAATATTCAGCTTCAGTTTCTCTTTGGATTCATTATTGCTCCTGGACTCTCTCTAATTTGAACCTCATAGGGGTCATCTGTGCCTCTGTCATCTCGAATACTCTCCACTTCAATGAATCATACTTCATACTGCCAGGATGACCACCCAGAAAGGCCTGTTTATGTAGGACTTGGCTGCTGCAGAGTTCATCTTAAGTCCTGAACAGCTGAGTTGGGAGCTCCACAATGGTCTCCTGTTTGCTTCTGGGCAGGGTTGGAGATAAGATCATCTATACAGCCTGACAACCATCTGTGAGTTCATCTGTTGGAATTCTCATCCTATCACTGCATATACTCAACTGTGCTATAGTGGGCATACATTTTCTAAAATGCTGTCTTGGTCTGAAATAAAGAATATGTTAGGAAAGCCAGTGTCAGCCTATATACAAACAAGGAAGTTGAGACTAAGAGGGTGCAGAAATAAGCCATCAGCCAATTTACACCTTGTTGCCTTTCTTCTTCTCCTTCAATCTGATTTTATAATCTTACTATTTTAACCACTAAAATTATTAGAAAACCAAGATGAGCACTTTACTAAATAAGTAATAGTTTAAGACTTGGGCAAGATTGTGGAAGATTTTGCAATGGATAAAAGAGATAATTAAATATCCTTTCAATGAAAATGCTAGAGCCTTTGGAAATTATGTGATCCTATGGGGATGTGTGCCTTCATCTTTGACTAGGCTCTTTTATAACTCTATAGAGGTAGAAAAAAACTCATAGAAATTTGATAAGAATGGAAATAGTTCCTGTTGTTATAAATGCAAATTATGTCCCTTGGATTATAATCGATAATCACCCTGTGGATATTAAACAGTTTTGCCAGCTTTGCATCTGTCTGTAAAGTCACTTCAGTATGCTTCCATAAATATGTGGTCCTTAGTGTTATAACATCTTGTTGGTTCCCTCATTAATTAATTAATTAATTAAAATCTTTGGTAAATGTTCATTTTATATTTGTATGGGAGTCATCATTTCGACTTCTTTTAAAACTCGTCCTTTAACAAAGTGTATATAGCAAGCTCTCCATCAGTTTTTTGTAACTTATAATAACTATTAAGTTATTATAGCAGCTGATAGGTTCAAGATGAAGTTCAAGATAAGTATCAGGGAGGTAAAGATGAAAGGAGAATTGCATGAAACTATTATCCATGATCATCAGGATACCGTTTTTATGAGCAGAGATGATGAACCTTCTAGAATGAATGTTTAGAAGATTCAAGAACCCAAGAAGAATGAGTTAAATAGAAGGAGAAAATGGCAAATGAATAATGTACCAAAATAAAACCAATTTCATAACATCACATTTAGTGGACCCTATGTATTCAAATATGATATTCATTTTAAAGTTAATTGAACTTAAACTTTTAAAATTAATATTTATCTATGTCTCTTCTTAAAAATTTCTGGGGAGACATATTATATTTTCTAAAAATAACAGTAACAGTGTTTCCTATTTTACTTGTTCTACTTACAAAGTGATGTTGATACTCATCCCACTGAGAGAGGAGAGTCTAAGTCCTCTTTCTCACTTTTATCTGGGTGAACTTATAACCATGGCAGAAATGATGCCATATGACTTCCAAGGCCATGAAAGGCATTCTATTAAGACTGCTGCTCTTGGAACCCAACTACCATGTTGTGAAGAAGCCCAAGCAACCTGGGGAGATACCTACCTGGAGAGGCCCATATGGAGAGGAATCAACCCACAGCCAGCACCAGCTTCCTAGTCACATGGGTCATCTGGGAAGTGGTCACTCAGGTCCTGAGTTGGGTTATTCCAGCTGACGCCTCATGGATTAGAGAAATATGTCTGTCCTACCAACCCATGCCCAAACCGAAAAATTTTGAGCTAAACAAATTATTGTTACTGTTTCAAGTCACTGCATTTTTAGATGGTTTGTTCATAATTGCTACTTTATGTTATAGAAATTACCATTCTGCTCCACTAAACTTTATGTCCAAGGTCAAAACTACCTCTACTAAATCTCCGAAACTTCACAACAACAAGAACAAGAACAACAACAACACTACAAACCAAACCATTGTAAGAACCTGAAATTTGTGTTGAAAACAACTGGCTGATATTGCATTAGACAGCCAACATCTCTTATTTTAACTGGTAGTTCTGAAAATGTGCATTTTGAATATTTCTAATAAATATTCTAGCAAGGAAGTTTGAGAAAATGACTGCAATATGGTAAATCTATTCATATGCCATGAGAAAGACAAATGGGAAACCCATATAGCTCACGCCTTTTCTGGGTTCAGATAGAGATCAATAAATGTTTTCAACTATAATCACATGGTCGTTTCAAGAGCAAATTTAGAAGCATTGTTTGCAATCACCACTGTTATTCATACATAAAGGCTTAGCTGGAAACTTTCGTGTGTTTTGTGTGGGCGTGTATCCTCTGAGGAGTTTATGCTACTCACTGCAATGTGTGGTTTGGCTCATCTGATTGTTACTGGCTCAGGAATATAGACGCTATTATTGTCTTGAGACCTTTAAGCTTACATTAAGCCAGAAGTTTACATTCAGCCAGATTTCTTTATCTCCTTCCAGTATTAGCCTCAATCTAATTATCTTTCTCTTTCTAAATTTTCCTTGGTGCCCTCTTTTCACACTGACTTGCCTGTTCAGAAAAGAGAGATATTCTTCATTGTTGAAAAATACACATAACATAAAATGTACCTTTGTAACTATTTTTAAGTGACATTAACTACATTCACGTTGATGTGAAACCATCACCATCATCCATCTCCAGATCTTTTTCATCATCCCAAATAGAAACGCTGTATCCATTAAATAATAACTCTGTATTCCCTCCTTCTCCCTGACTTTGGTAGCCCTGATTCCACTTTCTATCTATAAGTTTGACTGCTCTTGGCACCTCAAATAAGTAACATCAGATAATATTTGGCCTTTGTCTGTTCATTTGCCTTATTTCACTTAGCCTAATGTCTTGAGGATGTTATAGCATATATCGGAATTTTGTTTCTTTTTGTGGCTGAATAATATCCTATATACAACTTTTTTTATTCATACATTGATGAATATTTGGGTGTTTCCACCTTTTGGCTATTATGAATAACGCTGCCATGAACATGGGTGTACAAATACCTGTTCAAGTCTTTGCTTTCAATTCTTTCTGGCATATATCCAGAAGTGGAATTGCTGGAACAATTAATTAGAAGTGGAATTGCTGGAACATATGATAAGTTGATGTTTAAATCTGTAAATAAATTTTTAAGAAATTGCTTAAGGAAGTATCACAATTGAAAACAATTTGAAGGAGGAGCAGCCAAACTGGTGAATGTATTATTTGGTTATATTAAGATTATGTAAATTTACTTTTTTCCTAATGGTTGTACTTCATATTATGTCAGTGCTTAATATGCATCATTTGACTCTAGGCCAGTCCGCCACTACCTTCATCAGAGCATTAGAGTCAAAAGCCGTTGTCTCACTGGTTTTTACCTGTAATTAACTTTATTTCTGAACGTGCTTTTAAATAAATTTTCCATTCTGAGGAAAAGAAGACAAAACAGAAAAAGTCCAACAAAAACACATCTGATCAAGTTCCCACATGTGAGGATTTGTTTGCTGCTTTTATCTATCACAACATTCTCTCTAACAATCCAGTTCACAACTGTGAACTACTCAGCGTTCTCCAGGGAAACAGAATCAATAGGGGGTATATGTGTGTGTGGAGAGAGAGGGGAAGAGAGGGAGGGAGGGAGAGAGAGAAAGAGATTGATTGATTGATTTTAAGGATTAGTTCACGTGTTTCTGGGGGATGGCAAGTGTCATATTTGTAGGAAATGACATCAGGTTGGAGACCCAAGGGAAAGCTGATGTTTCAGTTTGAGTCCAGAGGCAGTCTACGGGCAGAAATCCCTTCCTTGGGATTTCCTAAGATCTTCAAGTAATTTGATGAGAAACACCCATGTAATGGGGGATAATCTGCATTACTTAAAGTCTATGATTTAAATATTAATGTCATCAAAAAAATACCTCTACAGCAACATCCCTAAGTGTGGTTGACCAAATATCTTGCTAGTGTGGTGTAGCCAAGTTTCACATAAAATTAACCATCACAATAATGCACTTCTTGGAAAAAAAAAAAAGGTGGAGGGTGTTATACGAAGCTTAAATTTTTGTAACCTCATTTGGTTTGGGTTATTATTGGCTAACTTCTAATTTATCTTAGTCATTAAGCAGATTTCCATTTACTCATAAATTATTTTTGTCTGTTTCCAATTATTTTTGAGCACAAATTTTGTATTGAGAGTTGGGTTACATTTTCCTTAAAGCTTGGGTCAAGATTTATTTCTTAATATCCTACCTATTACCAACCATCTGTTACAGCACTCAGAGGGAAGTCAGTGTTCACCAATCACCAGGTAAATACTTTGGCCTCACTGAAGCCTCAATTTAGTATTGAGTTCCTTCCTGGAATCACCAGCACACTGTGCTTTGTAACCATCAGGTCTTTATGGAATCTTTATTGTTATCTCTATTTTATTCTAAGTCTGAAATGATTTAATGGGCCACTGCTTCACCATTTTTTTTTTATAATTTCCCTAAAGGAAAGCTCTGTCCTAAGCTGCTTTTTATCTTGAGATTTTGCTCCAATTTCTGCCATACTTGGAAGAATGCCATTCTTAGCCTATCCCAATCCCACCCATTGTTTAGATCATAGTTTAAATTCCTTTTCCTGCACAGATTTCTCAAGCATCCTGGCCTGCAGTACTCTGTGTTTATTGACTGTTTTATAACTTTTCGTGTTTCAGGAAAGCATATAGTACTAACTCTTGTTCAGTAATTTTATATGGGAAGTTGACTTCCCAAACGTAATGTAAATGTACAGACATACACTCTTTAATCTGTCTCACCCTTCTCTCAAAAGCAAATCAAAAGCTCTATATATGCCAAGTGCAGTGGCTCACACCTGTAATCCCAGCAATTTGGGAGGCTGACGTGGGAGGATTGCGTAAGTCCAGAGTTCAAGACCAACTGGCGCATAAAAAAGTCAAGACAAGTTTGTACCTGTAGTTCAGCTGCTTGGGAGGTTGAGGTGGGAGGATCGTTTGAGCCTGGGAGGTTGAGGGTGCAGTGAGGCAAGATTATGCCACTGCACACCAGCCTTGTCAGCAGAGATCCTGTCAAAACAAACAAATGAACAAAGAAACAAAACTAAACAAAAAAACGCTACATAGAGAGATAATGAACAAACATTAAAAAAAAAATGAATTAGTAAAAACATACTGGGATCTGGTTCAGGGTAAGGTTAGTCTTATGTGTTTCTGAATTTTACCTTGGGTTTGTAGTCCGTGTATACGTGTTAGTTAAGTATTTTTGGCTTTATGTTTATGTGTGACTTTGGAAACAATATTATCTCATTCGAATTACTGGCATATTAATGATGTCAAAATCTTATCTTTTGAGCAATTTTCCCCCACTTAAATTGAGAGCTGTTTCATTCGAAGACTGTGTTTACCAAGCTGAAAAGTCTCATTTCTCTTGGACAATCTCCAGTCAGAGTTATCTATAAATAATACTTTAGGGACCATCTTTACAAACTGAATTTGGTTTTCTTTGTACAGTGCAAATATATAAAATCATGATTAAGGGACATGAAAAAACATGAGCTAGTTATTTCTTCAGCTAGCTCATATGCAGCTGTTAAAATCTGTATAGACCATTAGTTTCTGTTCACAGTCCCATTACTAATATTTTCTAGAACCTTCTTTGAGCCATATCTAATTTTGAAGCTGGCTCCTATTACTGGGGGTACATTGCAGTGTTTGCCATTTTGTTTGGGACTGAGGCAGTGATACAGTACTTCAACTTACGTCAAACAACATATAAATGTCAAGTAGTTACAGTCTCTGCATCATTATCGTTAACAGGATACTGGACTCCCAATGTGCATTTCATCTCCAGCATACAAAATCACAGTGAGTCATTTCACTAGGGAATTAAAGAGCTTTCCACCCAAATGCTGTTACAATTTTCATACTTCTAACTGTATGTTAGAGTCTTTACGGCATTTATAGTCATAGCAGCCGGCTTTCAAATTTTGTATATAACCATTTTAATTGTTAAGTATTTGATCTAAAAATATAAGGAAAAGTTAATACATGTATGAAAGGTAAATATACAAGCTTTTAAAGTTACTGAAACCCCTACATTTTCAAGGAAAGAATTTATTATTGTTTGATGAGGTTAAAACATGGCAAGCAGTCAGTGGGACAGTTACCACTTAGCTCCACTAGAGGTCTCAATTGATATTGCCTGTGTGTACATGTGCATATATATTTGTGTGTGTGTGTGTATGTGTGTGTGTATGTGTGTATACGTGTGTATATATACATACATATATACACACAAATGTGTATGTACATATATACATATGTATATATGTGTGTATATACATACATATGTATGTATGTATATATATACATACACATATATTTATAAGCAAATATACACATACACATATATTTATAAGCAAATACATTTTTTCAGATAAAGCTAAGATACTGCACTGCTATTGTGGATGATCTGATCGTAAATATTGCCAAAAATAACAGCCACCCTATGAGTAACAATACTTTTTAAAATCCATTATAAATAAAAAGCTCTACTACCTTTCTTTTTCTAATGCTTAAAACTTTATTGTACATTTCCCTTTAAAACAAGAACCATCATTTAAAAACATTTTTAAAAACTCACAATACTTTTTATACACACAAGCAAATATAAATAACAATGTTTCTTTATATAAAATACGATAAATGGAAAATGTATTTGGGGTCATTTCTTGTGAACTTTTTTTTTTTTAAAAAAACCACCTACAAGCTCACTCTTTCTTACACTCATAATTTTATATATGCATAATAAAATAACATAAAAATTATATGGCCATAATTTTTATTTTTAGAAGCTCTGATTTTCCATCATTAAACTTATTGATCAAAAGTATATGCCACTTATTTTCTAATTTATTCTGAAATGTGAACCAAGGAAATAGGGAACATGAAATCTTGGCTTCAAGAACTTAGTAAAAATAGTATTTAGGACCTTGATCATCTAGACGGCCACCACCCCCATTAGAAAAACTCTCATTAATTATAATGAAAATAAAATTTCCCCAAAGCATTTTCATGAAGTTGGAAATTAGTTACATTTAATAGAAATATATATATAAATATATTTTTTCTATTTTTAATATAAAATGTAAACTATGTAAGAAAATTATATTATTATAATTGTATTACCTAGTTATAAAAATATAATCATATATGTCATTTCTTATATAATTATATAATTATACATATTTGTATAATGTTAAACTTGTTATATAAAATATATATTGTATATTATATATTCTCTATAATATATAAACAACAAAAATATTTTTACATATTTATATTACAAATAATATATTTCTATATTATAAGAATATATATTATATATTTACATGTATGTTTATGCATGTTTTTGTATATTATAAATGATACATCATTATATAGTTATATATAAGTATATATTATATAATTACATGTACTACATACAATATATACTATTGTATATATTAATTATATATAATAGACGTATCTATTATATATAACATAGAGCAAATATATACATTATGGATAATTATATGTTTATGCATAATAGTTATGTCTGTTATATATACTATTTATATGTAAAAAATATCTTTTTTATTCTTAATTCAATACTTTAGTAAAACATATTTTTTAAACTTTATAATGGAATTCACCACTCACATTGCTTGTTGCTTGCTACTTTTGCAATATTGTCGATGGCATAGTTAACCCTAGCTTGCCTAAGCTTTTGTTGGGGCTGATAATCCTGTTAGCTTCTAGAAGCTTCTGAAGGCCAATTGAACTCAGATGTACTCTCTTTACCAAGAAGCCTTCTAAAGTAACTGAGTTGTGTGTCCCTAAATCAGGGTAAGGTTGAGAGCACTGAATCAGCTAGAAAATGACTATCGTGGGCCATGTGCTCCAGATATTAATATCTCAGTAACACATGCATTTACCCTGTGTGCCAGAAGTTTTACAAATAATATCTCATTCAGTTTAATCTTTTAAGGTAGCTCCTCATTTCATGAAAGATATAAAAGATGAACCAGAAATGCAAAAAGTTAAGTAATTTGCCAGCTTCTAAAGAAATTTATAACTACAGACATGTCACCTTCAGTAGCAGCAAGGGCACATCGATTCCCCTACACAGTTACTTGAGACATGTTAACTAGTAAATGTTTAAGCCATGGTTGTTCTTTGCAGAAAGCCCAGATGTTTGTCAATGAGTAAAACTCTTATTCAGTTTCTACTATGTCTAGATTACAATTCTAGGAACTCTACAGGAGGGAGGGCTATAAAAGAAAAAGATGTGGCTTTATTATTAAGAAACATAAAACCCACATATACAGACACAGCACAAGAGCATAAAATCCGGATGAAGACTTTTATAGGGAATGTGTGTCTGCCGGAGGGCTTAGCACATGAAAATGATAGAGTTCAAAGTGAAAAACTTCAAGTGATTTGGTGCTAAATAAAGGTCACTTAAGCCAAATAGATTTCCTTTTTTTTTTTTTTTTTTTTAGTAAACAATTAAAATGACAGTATAATGCAGGGAAATTGAAAAAAAAAATGTTTTAAAGGAAATTACCTTGGCTATAATGGTGATATCCACCTTTGTGGGCATCTCTCTGTAACTTAAAGTCCAATACTTGGATATAATGAACTACACATGGCTTTTGGCTTTCCAAGTTATTATCCAGTGACAAGAGATATTAGAAAAGGAAAAGGATCTTCGACCATAAAAGTAAGATAACTCAATTCTCTTACCTTGTTGAAGAAATAACAGACCTAGAAATATTAAATGACTTGCTCAAAGTCATATACTTAGTTTATAAAAGATCCAGGACTTCAAACGTAATGACTGTCAGCAGAAAGGATTGAAGAAATGTTTGCTCATTCATTTTTAATCTGCTAAAGTGTAGAGTGAAAGCATAGCAAGAGCTTCATGCTGGAAAACTGAAATGGCAGACAAAGCAAATGAAATAAAGACTCATTGTCTCATTATGAACTAAGATTTTGAGGAAACTATGGATTTCCTATACAGAGCTTAAAGAGCACTAGTTTGGGAAGGGAGAATTATGATTTTATGTATAGATTTAAGGGACCCAGGGCTCTTTGGTGCTTTAATGAGACATACGATAATTATCATAAACTGTAGTTATAATAAGTTAAACCCATTTTCTCCTAGCACTCCTAGCACAGAGACAGTGATATGCATGTACGTTACACATACTCTCAGTACATGCTGTCTGCCTATATAGTCATATTCATTTGGTAGCATCAAAAATGCATCTTATGGTAAATTTTGGTTTCAAGTTGAAGTACCCCAGTCAGTATGGAGTGTAGTCCAGAAATGCAGATGGTTCTTTCAAGGAAAAGTACAATCAAAATGCCAAAGACAGTCTTATATAACAAGTAACAGGGCTGGTGTCAAAGGTTTTTTGCCAACAGAACACAGTATGTACACCGTTAAGCACTTTGCTGTCTCCATATGAATTTTTCCTTAGAAAAACTGCTGCAGTCTAAACTGTTACATTAATATCTACCACCATATTAGGATTAGGAGTGCTTACTATGTAGCAGGTACTAGTTTAAACACTTTGCAGGTACTACAAGTGGGATAATTATACCAACTTAATGAAGGACATTACTATTTTCATCATTCCCATTTTATAGATGAAAAATCAAGGTAAGGCAAATTAAGAGTAAGACAAGTAAATGACAGAGCAAGGATTCGAATTCAAGCAGCCTGATTCAAATTGCACATATTCAGTTACTATGTCAACAACCTCTCAATACGACTGAATCTTTTTCAAGAGAGAAACCAAAACCCACATTGAAAAGCACTCTGGCCCTTTTACGGTTGTCATTTGGAAAGTACGTACAACTTTCCTAAGAATGCGGTCATGCTTTAAATATTTTTGAAACAGATACGTCGGAATTAACATCAGAGCCTGCAGCTCATTCTTGACTATCTCCTGTGGTGGCAAATCTCTCTTTGAAGGAGGATTTTGTTTTGAATACAACCAAAGTCCCTTGCTGCCAAATACCATGACTAAGGTGTGTCTCTAATCTGGGTGATGCCATTTTTGGTCAAAAAGTGAAACATGCCTGGGAGGCAATGGAACAGGTTGTTTCCCTGAACTGGTTCTGAGGACAGTCCCAAGGAGGAGCTGCAGAGCCTTTGGAGAAATTGCCTGCTCTGGGTTCATGACTTGCAGTCCAAAGTGATTCGACTTAGGGTAAGGGGATGGTCAATTTAGATATTCAAGTTTGGGCACGTTTGTCTTTAAAGGTCACATCACTTGCCTCTGTAACTTGGATTTATTTTTTTAAATGTATCATTCAAATAGTCAATAATTTCTGTAGATAACATTTTGGAAAATTAAGTTGAGCTATCTAGTTGAGTGAACTGAGATGAAGCTAGCAAAACAGGAGGCATCCTTCTGTGTCTTTATCTTTTGTTCCATGCTGGGAGGATTTCCTGCCTACCCAGCCTACCTGTTGGCATTATCCACACATGCCGCTCTTCGTTATGAGTGGCTGAGCAAGAATGGATCCCACGAATCAGACATTTTTGTCCCTGTTATTTCTTCTCCAATATCTGTAACACATCCCCTGCCTATTTTAATTCCTTTTAACTCAAAAGTGTCATGTTATGCCTCTACTCCTTCCTTGACTGCTTGATCTGAAGTGATCCCTTCCTATGTATTCTGGAGCTCACATTACTCGTGCAATTCATTGGACTCAATTTCTTGTATTGTAAATTAGTTTTTCCTTATGTATACATTTAATTTCTCTAGCTATACTGTAAGATTAAAGGCAAGAATATTTTTTTTTCCATCCACTTCATCTTTCTTTCCATTCTCTTTCCTTTTTCTCTTCCTTTCTGTAATTCTTCCTTTCTCTCCTTTTTTTTTCTTATGGGCTCTTATCAGGTCCTAGGACAGTTCCTTATACAAAATAGAAGCCCAGTAATATTGACTGATTCTTACTATCTTGTTATATCAATGGAATGAATAATCTAATTGCCCATTCTGCAGATTTATCTTTCTTATTACAATTTTCTGAAGAAAATTTTAAGTTGTTTTCCTTCCTTTGTTTATTCCTTTCTTCTTTTTTTTAATGACATAGACTACTTGAAGGATTATATTTCCAAAAAAGGCAGCTTTAGTTAAACATCATTTTTTATTTGTTCAAAGTGATAAATGGAAAATATATTGCTAAAAATTCTGTCTTCTTTGCAAGAGATGTTTTCCTTTAAAATATGCTATTAAAGTATAATTGACACCTCTTGCTACATAAACCTTTTGGGGTCTACAATTTTATTCATCAGCAGTCTTTGTCAAAATATTGCTTAAAAGTAAGCATTTGTTTTACCAGTATTCATTTCCTATATTTTGAGGGTTCAAAATATAAACAAGTGTAATATCTAGCAAGCTAAAGACGAGTGACTTTGCTTTTATTGATGCTCCGTAATCAATCAACAAATACTCACATTTATTTACATCTTAGATTGTACCTTTTTGTATGTGGTTATTGATAATTAAAGTCAGATCTGATAAAAAGAACTAATGATATGGTCCCACAGATTGTGGATGGGAAAATTTCTCAGAAAAGTCTTCAGTTCTCTAATTTTGGGCTGCCAATAATGCCTTCTTCTTCACTTGGTAAAATGATGCTCTTTCCCCTATTGATGCTAAGAACTGAATATTACTGTGCCTGCAATTTCTAGTAGAATCCCAAGTGAGGTTTCTTAGAAATGTTTACAAATGTAGAGGATCAAATGCTTTTCCAAGTATTTAGCTTGGAGCCATTTTAATCTTTTAAATGGTTCACATGCATATGGATGTTAATGAAAAAAAAATACAATACTGGGATGACCTTTGGTAGATAACCCATGTCCTTTGTTTTAAGAAAAAAGGAGACTAGAGGGCAAAGATAAACAGGATATTCTGCATTTTTTAGCAGTCTTGTACAGTTGTATGTTACATTTGAAGGCCAAATTTAAAAGTTATGCTGAAGGTCTATATGAGAAAGTTTTTATTATAACTACTGTCTGCTTATAGGAAGTCATCGGGACACGTTAATTAGAAAACCACAGGGTTTAACTAATATCTAACTTCTGAAAGAAACTGACCTTGTGTTATAGAGCACATGCCAGAGGATCCTGTAGTTTGATAACTAGATAACATATCTATGGGTCTTTAAGAACAAAGGAGCCTGTCCCTAGGCTTGAGCTAGCCTTTGAGAATATGTATCCCTATTGTTTCAAATGAAGGTCTCCAGCCAACTTCCATTTATCTGGAATTAGTTTATCAAACCAAAAGATACTGTACGCATTTTCTTTTCTTTTCTTTTCCCTGAAGTACCCTTTGGAATGAGGTTAGTTTTTGTTATTACCCATGGCATACTCTGGGAAGAGAAGAGATAAAGCCAAGCCTGTTGATTCTACTCCTGTTAATAACTTTGGTGAAAACATTGAAGGTTAAGCATTCTGGAAGATTCAGAACCGAATAAACCAACTTGAGATTAATGAAAAGCCAGAGCAACATTTTAATGCCCACACTGCCAGCAGTGCATTTCTCTGTTTTTATGCAATATACAGCTGGAAACTAAGGCATTCTTAGCCCACTTTTTAAAAAATGAAGAAACTGTGCACATAACTAATCTAATACTTATGGTGAAGAGCTTCAGGTAGAAATCAAAGGTATTTGAGATTTGCCTATTTATTTAAACTTTTAGCTGAGCTCCCTCATCTGAAAATTCAAGGTTGCCAAATGATATGGTTTGGCTGCGTCCTCACCCAAATCTCATCTTGAATTGTAGTTCCCATAATCACGTGTCATGGGAGGGCCTTAGAGGGAAGTGATTGGATCATGGGTGTGGTTTCCCTGTGGTCTTCTCATGATAGTGAGTTCTCAGGAGATCTGATGCTTTAATAAGCGTCTGGCATTTCCCCGGCTAGCACTTAATTTTTCTTCTCCTGCTCTATGAAGAGGTGCTTTCCACCATGATTCTAAGTTTCCTGAGGCCTCCCCAGCCATGCAGAACTGAGAAACAACTAGACTTCTCTTCTTTATAAATTAGCCAGTCTTGGGTATTTTTTTCATAAAAGCATGATACTAGACGAATACACCAAATATGACCTCTTCCTGCTTTACTAATGGTCTCTGCTCCTTCAACTTTGTGAGCTAAGAATCTCTCGGTGGGACTTCATATTAATTCCCTTCTCTTCACTCAGCATTTCTTTCCTCAAAAAAAAAAAAATCCCTTGATATACGCTTCAGGTACTCATAATACATTTATCTTTAATCCTTAAGATTAAATTCTGAATACATGCAAGCAAAAAGTGGCTTTTCTTTTTCATTCTCTACTTAATTTTCTTCCTCTTGGTGGAAAATAGGAGTTCTAGGAGACTTTAATATAAAATACTGAATTTTTCTGTAGCATATGATAATATTTAAATAATGCCTCCATAGAAAAAGTGATAAATTCACAGCCCATTACATCACAGAATCCATTTAATTGCCCTATATTTTACATTGCTGCAGAGCATAAATGTTCCTTCTTTTCTTCTTTCCTTCCTTCCTTCCAGTTTCTTTCTTTAATTACCACATAATTTCCTCCTGCACACTCTACCAACTGAACTCTGTTTTAGAGAATGTTTTTGTATATTTAAGTGAGTATACTTTAAATATGTTTATATTCCTCAAAAAAGCAAAAGAATACAAGGGAACACTAACATACTTTGTATTTTAATTGCTTCAAATACTGATATTGATTTATAAATTAAAAGAAACATAACTTCTCCTCAGTTTATTTTTAACTTTTTATTGTAGAAAAAAATCTAATTATACAAAAGTAGAAAATGAAGTATGAGTCTTTATCACTCAGATTTAACAATTATGATTTTGCTCATCTAGTTTATCTTCACATTTTCTATTTTTGTATTATGTTACTTTAATATCTAGCTTTAGTTTTCAAAACAAAATACTATTTAGAAATATCTACTCTAATTATGAGAGGATAGGATCTTTCCATTGATTTTTTCTTTAATTCAAGGCAATACACACCACTGCATTAATAGGCCAGTATGTCATTTTAATAGGTTATATGATGTCAGTACTCATTGGATATTTTTTTCTTCTGCTTGGGGAAAAGTTTCTCTGCTCCATTGACTGTTTCTGTATTGGTCCATTCTCGTGTTGCTAGCAAGAACTACTTGACACTGGGTAATTTATGAAGAAAAGAGGTTTAATTGACTTACAGTTCCACAGGCTGTATAGGAAGCTCGGTTGGGGAAGCCTCAGGAAACTTACAATCATGGTGGAAGGTGGAGGGGAATCAGGTCTGTCCTATATGACTGGAGCAGGAGGAAGAGAGAGTGGAAGGAGAGGTGCTACACACTTTTAAACAATCAGATTTGGTGAGAACTTTTATCACCAGGCAGCACTAGTGCAGTGGTGTTAAACCATTAGAAATCACCCCCATCACCCAATCACGTCCCATCTGGCCCCACATCAAACACTGGAGGATTACAATTCAACATGATAGTTGGCTGGGAACACAGCCAAACCATATCAGTTTTCATAAGAAAAATAAAGACAGCTGAAAAGTGATTTTGAAGTGATTTACAAAGTTATTTCTGCAAAACTTCTGTCACAAAGAGGACTAACATCATCTTACCTTGGCGTTATTCCTTATAGGTATGCCTACAATGAAAATCATAGTTTATTCTTTCACCCTTAGCTTTTGGTGGATTCTTTTGTTCCACAGAAAATCTTAACTGTATAGGACTATTGTTGCAGGGCTTCAACACAGCCTTTTTCTCAATTCTCATGTTTGGCTGCTGTTGCACCCTACATTGCTTTAGAACAAAAGGACTTAATATGAAAGGACTTAATATCACAATGTGACACATAAAGGAATACTCAATCCATGTTGTTTTGATGCCTATTAGGGATTGATGAGTTTGATTCTCCCAGATCTCCCCTAGTAGTTGGGTATATGTTAAAAAAAAAATTAAGTGTTACAAACTCTAAATTCTTAGAGTTTTTCCATTTATTCATCTTCTTCGCTGGTGAACAGGGACAGAGAGATGGAAAAATACAAAATTGTGAGCAACCCAAACAGGTTTGAATTTGAAATTAAATGTTTGTACTTTTAGTTATATATAGTATACATCTCTCTGTAAAATAATTTATATATTGAAGTTAAAATATGAAATCTCTCAGTAATCAACTGACCAATTTATCTATTTTGCAGTTGTCTACCTCATGCTTGGAAAAGCCATCTTCATCTAAATACCAGTATACCTAATTTTCTTTTGTTATATTGTACTACAAAAATGCTTCAGCTTTTTGAAAACTACATTTAAGAAAAACCACTCTAATTTCTAATTAGGGTTTTTCGACCCTTTAAAAACTACATTTTTTTGATGATTATAAAAATGATATAATGTGGAGGTTTTTTTGTAGAAAAAATGAAAAATTCATAAAGGTACAAAGAATAAAACAAAAATAGCCAGTTAGGTTACTTTTGTATATGTGTATCATTGTGCCTGTGTGTGTATACAACTTTGCAGCACAACATGGCTTAATACTTAAGAACATAGAAGGCGTATGCTCTTGAGGTTGGGTTCTCGTCTTGGTCCATTTATGGTTGCAATAACAGAATATGTGAGACTGACTAGTTTATAAATAAGAGTTTATTTGGCTTGCAGCTCTGCAGGCTGTACAAGAAGCAGGGCACTCTCATTTGCTTGGCTTCTGGTAAGGGCTTTCATGCTGCATCAAAATACGGCAGAGAAAGTCTAAGGGGAATTGGGAAAGTGTGAAGGGAAACTAAAGCCAAGGGATGAGGGATGTCTGTCCTAGCTTTATAGCAACCCACTGTGCAGGGAACTAATCCATCCCCAAGGGAACTAATGCAATCCCTACAGAGTGAGAATTCACTTGCTATGGTAAGATGGCACCCAAATATTCGAGAGGGCTCTGGATCCCTGATCCAAACACCTCCCACTAAGCCCTACCTCTTATCACAGCCACACTGGGGATTAAATTTTAGCATGACATTTGGTGTGGACAAACAAACCATATCCAAACCACAGTGGCGTCTGAGTTTGAAACCTTGCTCTACCTTTTGCTAACTGCCCTACCTAGACCAAGCAGTTCAACCTCCCTTTGCCTCTGTTTCTTTGTTTATAAGATAGAAATTATAATAATACAGCTTTTTGTGGTCTAAGTGAGTTAATTTATATAAAACATATTGTAAACTTCAAAGAATGTTGATTATCAGCTGGGCATGGTGGCTCACGCCTGTAATGCTAGCACTTTGGGAGGCCGAGGCTGGAGGATCACTTGAGGTCACGAGTTTGAGACCAGACTGGCCAACATGCTAAAACCCCATCTCTACTAAAAATAGAAAATGAGCCAGGCATGGTGGCACATGCCTATAATCGCAGCTATTTCCAGGAGAATCTCTGAAACCCGGGAGGCAGAGCCAAGATTGCATCACTGCACTCCAACCTGGGTGACACAGTAAGACTCCATCTCAGGAAAAAAAAAAAAAAAGAGTGAAAAAAAAGGAATATCGATTATCATTATTACTATCTGAGATTCAACTTTTTTTATGTCAATAAATACAGTATACCTCTTTGCGGGCTACATTCAGAGTTATGTAACATTCAATATGTGTCTTTGTGAAAGCACAGATCCCTAGGAGTAGAAATGTCTATATCCAATCATTTGAGTTTTTTGAGGGTTATTCTTTAAATAAAAATAATATCTCACAGGCATAGTTTTAGGAGTTTGGGGAATGGTGAGAGAAACAGACCCAGAGCTAAAAGAGGATATGATGTCTATGAAAAGTGACAAGGGAGAATGTGCAGAGTACTTTGAGAGTGCAATCTCACCAGGTGGGGATTTGAGATAAAGTGACATTGACTTTGTGATCTAAAGAATGATTAGGGGTTAACTGGCCATTTGGAAGCAGGAGGTGAAATCAACGGCCAGCAGGAAAGTCCTGAAACCAGTTTGGGAGAAACCTTGAGAAACCAGAGGGGAGGAAGAGAGATTGTGCAGGAAGAGGAACAGTTGGGCCAAATCCTAGAAGCCCTGTAATCTGTCTGCAGATTTTGGCTTTATCTTCCACATAGTCAGAGAAGTGTTTGAACAAAAGAATGACGTTCATTATTAGGATGATGGTTACACAAAATGCCCAGCATTCGCCACTATGCAATATATCCATGTAATAAAACTGCATCCATGTAAAAAAAAAAAATTGTAATTTTTTAAAAATGACATTCATTTATATTATCAAAAATAAAGAACACACTGCATGTATGCATTGGAGAGATTACTATAAAGGAATGCAGCCTTCCCCTTAAGAGGCAGATGCAAGCCTAGCTAGCGGTGGGAGAGATGGGAGCTGGGGCTAGGTTGGTGGTGATGGGAGGCAGAGGCATGGAGATGGTGAAAAGTCTTTGACACAGTAGCAGAACCTGCCTATGGGCCGCGTGTAGAATAGGCATGGGGAGAAGTGACCTCTAGCTCTCTGCTATTTCAGCATACTAAGAAGCAGGAGTGTGGAGGAAGCAGATGTGTTAAGCTGGAATTACAGGTTGAATTTAACTTTAAATATGTGAATTTTGAGGTGGAAAATCATAATTACGACTTTAAGAAAAAGTGTTGTGATTTACGCCTGCACCGGCAGGATTTGAGGGGGCTTTCACACTATCATTGCCAATTTTTAATATTATTGTACTTTTTACATTATTTTTAAACTTTGTCTATTTGGTACCTGCATTTTAATTTTCTTAAAATCATGCTCTCTGATTTCCAGTAGTCAGAGAGTTTTTTTCTTAACTTTATGTACATGTAGATATTTTTTTTCAATTATCTGTTTAGGTTCTTTGACAATGTCTTGAGTAATTATTTTTATCTAGTTGTATGAGGTTTTTCTATATAACAGATTACAACCCTATACTGTTTGTATTTAATGGAAATACTTTTTTTTCATATTTTTAAAAGAATTCTCTTGGAACATGGATGTATAGAGCTTTTAAGACAATCAAATCATTCAATTTATCTCTGTGTATGTGTATTGTGTTTATGTATGTGTGTATTGTGTCTATCTATGTGTTTGTGGCTTGGCTGTGTAATCACATTATTTCTGTGTTCACATATATGCTGCCTTCCAGGGATCAGACAATATATATCCTTGAATTTACTAATACTTTTTAAGACTTCTGTAATGGTGGACTTTCTGTATCAACTTGACTGGGCTCTGGAGTGCCTAGATATTTGGTTAAACATTTTTCGGGGTGTTTGTCAGGGTGTATTTGTATGAGAATGACTTTTGAATTGGTAGACTGAGCAAAGCAGGTTGGCTTCCGCAATATGGATGGGTCTCATCTGATTTGTTGAGGATCTGAATAGAACACAAAACCTGAGTAAGGGAGAATTTTCCCTTTCTGCCCAACTGCCTTTGAGCTGGGACATGAGTATTCTTCTGGCATCAGACTTAGACAGAACCGTATCATCAGCTCTTGTTTTTCTTATTTTTTTGAGAGATTGCTTCTTTTTGAGAGAATACCTTTCACAGATGCCATCCATCAAATATGGATGTTTGATTGGCCTAATCTTCTGGGCCTCCAGCTTGCTGACTACAGATCTTACAATTTCTCAGCCTCCTTAATCGTGTGATTAAGGATAGATAGATAGGTAGGTAGAAAGATATAGATAGATCTGTATAAAAAGATAGAGATATACTGTAAGATTTATTTATTATAAGATAGATATATTCCCACCCAAACAAAAACAAACAAAACCCAGAAAAACAATAGACATTTTTAGAGTCTATTGTTTGATGGTTTTTTCTTTTCCTTTTACATCACATTCATCTGCAATCTCATTGTCTTGAGCTGCAGAATTTAACCTCTTTTATCACTTCTGTAGCTACATAGATAAATTTAGGTCTTGAGTCTGTCCATGTGCCCAGTACATGACTGCCACATCTGTATTTGAGAAGGCTGCCACACTAAGGCTATTAATAATCATGGAAATCTCACAGGGCCTACATCATTCCCTTCCTACCCACAATTGAGCTGGTACTGGTACCCACTGCTGGAGGACCAGACAGATCATCTCACAGTATACTTTGCAGACATTCACCAGCGCCAGCATGAAGTATGGAAACCTCACTGCAGGGGTAGACCCAGAGGAGCAGCAAGATTCACAGTAGTCTGGCCCTCGGGAATGGTACTGTTAGGAGTAGGGGAGTATATCACATTAAAGGAACATATCATGGGACAAAGGAAACCAGACTGCAGACCTTGAGTCTCTGATCTTTCCACTGTGGAAAGTTTTAGCAGAGGCACAGCTCATCATTTACAGGAGAGAGCACAAAAACTCTCCTCCTTTCAAGGAGATGGTTAGTCAAGCTTATAGAACCAGGATGTGTGTTTTGAACTAATCTCAGTTTGCTGACAGCATAGAGTATCTAAAACTACTCAGCCTATTGCTGAAAAAAAAAATTTCACCAGCAGAGGGCTGAAAATAATGTGGCAATACCAGAAAGCTGGCTGACTTTGCCTTGGTCTGAGAGGATGATAGTACATTTTTTGGCTGATTTTATCTCTTAGGGTCCTGAAGTTTAGTGTTGTTACTTACATTAAGTCAATCTAAGCCCTTAAAAAGAAAAGAATTGTGGTGAATCAGGCAAGATCCAAAAGTGACTTTTTAATACTATGAGCTATCATTTTAGATTTCTGTATCACATTTTCTCAAATGACATGTATAGTTAATGATGATCACAGCATTTCTTGTGTGTATCCTCCGTGTCACTTACTGTGTGGATTTGTACTGCACCACTGTAGACAAATAATTTATTGTGAGAGGTGGTTGTTGCAAGTGGCAAGGTAGACCACTGAATTGAATGGTCAAATTCCATGTTTAAATGAGTTTTGTAGAACCAAGACTAATTTCCACAATGTGAGAAGATGATTTTAATTTTCAGTCCTTTAATCCACTAGGTAGGAAAACAAATTAACCAGAAATTAATTTGATTATCTGCACCTGTACACCTGACTGCTGAGAAAGACATGTTCAATTGCTCAGGGGAGGAACACTTTGAATAACTGGGAGGAAATTAGAAATTATCATCTATACATAAAAACTAGGATGCTATATTATAATACCTATGATATGGTTTGGCTGTGTCCCCACCCAAATTTCATCTTGAATTGTGGCTCCCATAATTCCCATGTGTTGTGGGATCCAGTGGGAGGTACCTGAATCATGATAGTGGGTCTTTTCTGTGCTGTTCTTGTGATAGTGAATAAGTCTCGTGAGATCTGATAGCTTTATAAAAAGGACTTCCCCTGCACATGCTCTCTCTCTCTCTTTGCCTGCCGCCATCCACGTAAGACATGACTTGCTCCATCTTGCATTCCACCATAATTGTGAGGCCTCCCCAGCCATGTGGAACTGTGAGTCCATCAAACCTATTTTTCTTCCCAGTCTTGGGTATGTCTTTATCAAACTGCTCCTTTCAAGGAAAAGGAGAAAAATGTGAAGTTCGAAATGTCCGTGGTTAACCACATAATCTGAGTCTTCTAGTAAATACTATTTCCTGGGAGAAGTATAGTTACTTTGGAAGGAATCTGAACTTCTAAAGTTATTGATGTACCACTTAGTATTTAAAAGACAGTGATTTACAAAAGGACTACCCAGAAAGGCCTGAGTTTTCCAAGGTTTCTCCAAAAGCCCTCAGGTATTCCTGATGAGCATGTGAAACATTTAGAGGGTTTGGCTCACCACCTATGTCTACCCTAAATGTAATTTATTAGTCATTGTTTTCTAGTTAATAGCAAAATATCTTCACATATTTTTACTTATGGGATGTAACTAAGGAAGAGATACAGATTCAAAAACATACAGAACTCAAAGCCCTTTCCATTTAATTTATGGTATATACCAGGGTTGGCAAGCTGCATCTACAGAACAAATCTAACCCATTATTCATTTTTGCAAATAGTTTTATTAGAACACAGCCATGTCCATTCACTTACTCATTCTTTATGGCTACTTTTTTTGCTACAACAGCACAGTTGAGCAATTGTGACAGAGATGGTATTGACAGGATAGTTATTGACATGATTGACAAAGTTGTGAATATTTACCATTCAGCTTTTTACAAAAAGTTTGCCAACCACTGGTAAATATTATTAGAAACATTAGTAACAAACAATATCATAATTTTTTTTTCTTTTCATCAATCACTTATTCCAAGGGCACAATAAATGTATTTCACTAGAACAAAAATCTTCTATTTGGCCATCTTGCTCTACCTTTCTCTAGAACAAAATCTTACTGCCAAATAATTTTAGAAAACAATCCAGTTTTCAGATTCAATGTTTGTGTTTTCAGGTTTCATTCCCAGGAATTAATTCCCACTTCAAAAAACAGACATACACATTCCAAAAGTGTTCTTTTATTTCTAGTAACATATATTGTATAAATACTCTATTTTATATGCACTTTCACAAAAGCGATATAATTTAAAAGTTTTTTTCATTAGAAATAAATGTATAAAAATAAATATGTTATTATAGGCATTTATTACTAACTATAGTCCTTCTTGGAAGGAACACCCAAACCAATACTTATGAAGTACATATAATTTATAGTAACATATTTTACTATGTACATATGGAAAAAATCGTATTCTCACAGAAGAGCTGAATAGACATTCACTAGGATACGACTGTTGGACCAGCTGCTGGAGATGGACCTGCTACCCCTCAGCAGCCTCCCCACCACGAGACAGTGATCTCAATGTCCCAAACCTGTGGGATTCTGTTCTACACACCTCATTTTTGTTCCAGCATTTTATCCTCCTCGTGCGATTATACTGATTTTCATGAGACACAAGTTACTCTTATACATCCATATTCCCAAAGCAGGTTTACATGGTAGGAAAACAAAAAGGTGGAGGTACTAAGCTCATTGTGTCTCCTCTAGTTTTTTACCAGCACCTAATACTTCACTGCTTTTTTTTCCACTGTAGACTTAATGAACTTTAATAAATACATGGAATTATTTTGTCCTCAAGATGAATTATACAAATAAAGACTGAGATGGTACAAAAATGGAAAGAGGAAGCCACTTGAGTCATTTCACATTGCTGATCCCTTCCCTCATGCTGAACAATCTGAACTTACTTTAATTCTTGGGAGAAGTAATGTATAAACATTCTCTGAAACCATAGCAGCCATAAACAGTGCTGGTCAAAGATTCTATTTGTACTCCTTTCTCCCCCCATTGTTAGTGAGGTAAAGTAAAACAGGTCTTAGTAAAATCTCATCTTTCTCCTGCTATTCATTTCCCAACCCCTATGATACAAAGTATTTGATAAGTACCAGGAAACAGGGGTTGTCATAGTTCTAACTTTTCTTGACAATTACTTCTGTTTTTTGAAACTTGTAATAGATGTAACAAGAGAAATAATAATAATAATGCCCTGGGGCTTTATTATGCTATATCACTGCTCAGAGGTTAATAATCCTCACTAACTATCCTATCACATTTGCAACTGGCAGTTTACTCTGATGATTCAACTCCCTTTCTATCTCCCATAATCCCACCTTACTGAAATACCTCCCTGGTTACAGGCAAGATACACTGGAACCCTCCAGCCTTCTTGATTTCAGTGCACCAGTCCTTCCTCACTTTGCCTTGCCCTCAAAACTAACACTGCTTAGCTGCATTCTGCCATTGTGCAAAAGTCTATGAAATGTTTAGGTTTCTTTAAAGGATCACAGCTCTCATGAGATAACACCCCCCCATCATGGGACAGACACTTCAAGGTTCTTTTTTTGTAACCCTTCCCACAGGTCTTAGAACATGATGACCACTCCCCCAGCTGCCACTGGGGGCAGGGATGGTCTGCACAAGGTCTGGTGCTGGCTGGCTTTACTTCTTTTGCACACTCTGAAGCAGGCTGTCCATTAATGTCTCGGCATTCTACTAGTCTTCTCTGCCAACCCAATTCACATGACTTAGAACATTCGCCCCATTCTTCAATGACCCATGCTGAAAAAGTGGGGATAGCATTGAAAGATTCCTTCTTCTTCTTTATGAAATAGGTGTATTTAATTTTAGGTCGAAGGGTGTTGCCCACAGTAAGAACCTGGATGGTCAAGGGCTCTTTGAGAGGGCTAAAGCTGCGAATTCTTTCCAGTGCCGCAGAGGAGCCGCTGTATCTCAAGACAACACCTTTGTACATAATGTCTTGTTCTAAGGTGGACAAAGTATAGTCACCATTAAGAATATATGTGCCATCGGCAGCTTTGATGGCAAGAAAGCTGCCATTGTTCCTGGATCCCCTCTGGTTCCGCTGTTTCACTTCGATGTTGGTGGCTCCAGTTGGAATTGTGATGATATCATGATATCCAGGTCTGCAGGTGACAAAAAACAGGCATAAATCTCTGATTCATTGGCTCATTAGAGTATTTAGCTTAAAAACACATTAATCTTTTACAGGGTATATTTTTTCCCAGAACCGTTGAAAGGTCCATTTAAATTATAATGTCTGTGAGTAGGTGTTTTAAAACTTACTTTGCACTAGTAACTGATCCTGATATTTTCTTACATGTAGATCCATTTCCCCCACAAACACCACATTTATCAAACTTCTTTTTGGAGTCTATGATGCGATCACAACCAGCTTTTACACACTGTCCTTGCACACAGACAGAGGTAGAATCTGGGCTACATGGAGTACCATCTACAACCTGAAAAAAAGACGCAGGTCTAGTGTTACATACGAGCAAAGGAAGGCGATGGTGCTATGATAAGTGTGAACATTTTCTCTCTACTTTCATGACCATGCTAATTAAAAACAGTACCCTCTACCATTGTGTATTACCATTATGTATTTCATGCATGCATTTACTCTTCACTTTGGCATCTTTTTCTCTCTCTCCCCCCGCCTTTTTTTTTTTTTTTTTTTTTTTGACAGAGTCTCGCTCTGTCACCCAGGCTGGAGTGCAGTGATGTGATCTGGGCTCACTGCAACCTCTGCCTCCTGGGTTCAAGTGATTCTCCTGCCTCAGCCTCCCAAGCAACTGGGACTATAGGCACCCACCACCAGGCCCAGGTAATGTTTTTGTATTTTTAGTAGAGACGAGGTTTCACCATATTGGCCAGGCTGATCTGGAACTCCTGACCTCATGATCTGCCCACCTCAGTCTCCCAAAGTTCTGGAATTACAGGTGTGAACAACCACGCCTGGCCAGCCTGTATCTTTTTCAATACTACATATAGACATCTGAAGAAATTAGAGATTTTTTTAAAAAAATTATTTGTCTTTTGACCTATCACTCCTCCAGCTAAGGTCAATGAAAGTAGAGCTCTTTGTCTTTTTGTTTACTGCTGTATCTTCAGAGCCTAGAATAATTAATATTTGGTAAGAGTAGGTGCTCCATAAATCACTTGCTGAATACTGAATCTGCAACTTGGGAATATTTTCATAGCCAACGGTACTAATGACACAAGATCATCTCGATCACATTAAGTTCCATTTTCTGTCTCAGATACAGATATATCCGCTTATCAAAACAGCAAAAAAAGGATGCTTTTCCTAGTTCAATATGTGTTTTCAAAGACAAAAATTATCAATACTCAGACTTCCATTTCAATTATTCTGTTTGCACCTGCTACTGCCAGTTACCCAGTAAGAAGTGATTTCAGTACACTTGGTAGAAATAATGTATAAACATTCTCTGAAACCATAGCCATAAACAGTGCTGGTCAAAGATCCTATTTGTGCTCCTTTCTCCCCCTGTTGCTAGTGAGGTTACTGTGTAAACATATAATGTATCTACCTATGGGCTGTATGTGAAGCCTAGTCACACAGAGGAGTGCTTGATTTTCCAAAAAGCTTTTCTTTGTATATAAAGGAGTAATAGTAAGTAATTGCAAGCATCTAACACATTAGATTTAAGCTTCATTCATAACTAAAAACAATACTAAACTCAAAGCAGGTGGTTGCCAATGCATGTAAAAAAAAGTTCAAATTTGAAACTGAAGATATGTTAATATGTAAAGCAAAGAAAGCATATCAAAAATTGCATGAAAAGGTAGTAAGCCTAGGCCTGGGGTTTTAGGTAAAAATAAGGTAAAGACTAACCACCTTGGGCTGCAAAACGAAGAAGTAGCCAATGCCTTTGGCTTGGCAGATGAGCTTGCATCTGTCCTTTGGTGAGACGCCAGCATACTTGGGAATCCATTCCACCGCGGGCCCACTCCCAAAGGAAGCTTTTGAAAACTCATTGTGTGCCTCACATTGCTCCTCTCTAAAGGTTTTTCCTGGAAAGAGAATAATATAACACTATCAGTTTCCAATCCTGAGCCACCTGTTTGTGGGCACATCTTTTATAATGCCATTTCTTAAAATCAGAGTCCACTGCTCCTCACCATTATTGTCTGGGCAGTCCTCAATGTTACAGGATCTGTAGCGCACTCGTTTGCCTTCACAGTACTTCCCTCCGTTCTTTGGGACTGGGTTGTCACATTCCCTCATTGTATACTGAACGCCGCCGCCGCACGTTCTCGAACAGTCTCCCCAAGGCCCCCACACCCCCCAGCTTCCATGAAAAGGAGTCTAAATGGAGACACAAATCATCAGCATTAGGGTATCAAGGAAAATGATTGAAAATTTAGAATCAATTCTAAAAATAAGCTATTGTTTTATTCCTGCTAGAGGACACAGATGGAGATGTTTAACTTGGTAGCAAATCTTTCACCATCACTTTGTACTTTTCAATTCTGAATGTGATTCAGTAGAAAAACTCACATCAAAATGCTTTCTGTCGGTTTTGTTCACACACTTGCCGTTGATACACCATTTCCCTTCTCCACAGTTGGTGCCATCTGCCCAGGGGAAGTGTTTGGTTTGGCACACCAGCACCCCGCCAGAGGTGCCGGTACACCACAGAGTGGTGCACGTGCTGGCTGCATCAGGGCAGTGTTTGGAGTCCTCCCCAAATGTAAATTGGCACTGCCGGTTGGCATCGTATGAGGTGCCAGGGAGGTCAGCCGGGAGCTGTATGGGATTCTGGGGCTTGTCCATCAAACATTCCCCTGCAAAGCAAATGCCAACCAACATTAATACAGAGTTAGTGAGAGCATGCAGGGGTAGATCCCATTTCAGAAAATATTTATCACATGGAAAAATATATAGCAAAGTGATTTGAAAACTGTAAAGCTAGAGGGAAGAAAATGCTAACGAGATTTAGATTACTATAAAATCTTATTCTGAATGGGATATTTCCATATTAACAATGACCGGAAGTTATTGATCTGCTAACAATGTGAATGAATGGACTTTGGGAGCTACTCAACCAGAAGCACTATTTTTTATTTGGAATTAAGATCTCAACAGTTAGGATCTTGAAAGAGGCAAAGTAATTTTGAAGGGGGAGGGGAATGAACAAAAATGAAAGAGTTCATTTAACTAGACTTTATGCGTGAAAGGTTGGATGCTATCTAGAGAGAATAGCTTGAAAATCTCACCATGACCGTTATCCAGAAATGATGTAATCATGTAGGCACTGCAAGGAGACCAAGGCTGGCTATGGTCCAAGTTGGACAGCATTGACGCCATCATGTGGGAATCCCGGTTCACACCGTTAAGGCTGGCACATTGCTTTGCATCATCATGTGGCATGTTAAACACGTGGCCTAGGAAGCAATCCAAAACCCACATGAAAATATGGATCATGGCCAGGCATGGTGGCCTACACTTGTAATTCCAGAGGTTGAGGCCAGTGGATCATCTGAGGTCAGGAGTTTGAGACCAGCCTGGCCAACATGGTGAAACACCATCTCTGTTAAAAATACAAAAATTGGCCGGGCGCGGTGGCTCAAGCCTGTAATCCCAGTACTTTGGGAGGCCGAGGTGGGTGGATCACGAGGTCAAAGAGATCGAGACCATCCTGGTCAACATGGTGAAACCCCATCTCTACTAAAAAAAAATACAAAAATTAGCTGGGCATGGTGGCGCACGCCTGTAGTCCCAGCTACTAGGGAGGCTGAGGCAGGAGAATTGCTTGAACCCAGGGAGCGGAGGTTGCGGTGAGCCGAGATTGTGCCATTGCACTCCAGCCTGGGTAACAAGAGCTAAACCCCGTCTCAAGAAAAAAAAAAAAAATACAAAAATTAGCCGACTGTGGTGGTGCCCACATGTAATCCCAGCTACTGGGAAGGCTGTGGTAGGAGAATCATTTGAACCCAGGAGAAGGAGGTTGCAGTAAGCTGAGGTCATGCCACTGCACTCCAGCCTGGGAGATAGAGTAAGACTCTATCTCAACAAAAAATAATAATAAAATAAAATACAGATTATATGCAGCAGGTTATTTTTTCCCAACAGGGATGCATCATTTGTCCCAAAATGATATTTCTAGAGGAAGAAATATATTTAGGAGACCATATATTTTTTGAGACCATGTCTACTTTTCACAGGGTGTAAACAAAGGTACATTTCCAAATGTCCATAACTACTATTATCTTATTTTTTACTCTAATGAAAATGACCCTGTTCGAAATGGTGAAAAATATTTTCTATAGTTTCTAACATGCACTAGGACCTAAAATAGTAATATTACCTATAGACTCTCCTTTTAAAATTAATATACTGTTTTAACAGTTTCCATTTCTGAATGAGGCTTACCTCCTACTTAGAATCAGACTTACCTAATTCATGGGCTGTGGTGAAGGCAGCTTGTAAACCATCATCTTCTATGACAGAGCAGCTTCTGCTTGGATCACACACAGTTCCAACATCAGCCATCCCAAGTGTATCACAAGTCTGGGACCCACACAAGTCCTACAAAAAGCAAAGGCAAATCCTTCTTAACAACGGGAGCATGAACCTTGGGATCCAACTTTTTTGGTCGGACGAGCCTTCACATATGCTTTGGAGCATCTACATTCATTATTGTTGAGATAAGAAGTCTTCATGTGACTTTAATCAAGCTTTGTTCCTAATGCTTTTAAAATAGAACTGTAAAACTTGAGATATTAAAATTACAGTAGAAATAAGATAAACCACACTGGCCAATTAAGCAAAGTTAACTGCAAAAACATGAATGAAATGCCTTGTGTATATCTGTTTGGTACAATGTAGACTCCTAAGAGGACAGTGTCACAACTGGTACCATCTTCCTCTTACCTGTCTGGTGAAAAGAATTGCTGTGTCATAGTGCTCTGTGTCCCGGTCACTGGGTGGGTTGTGCTGCTTTTGCCAGTTGCAGAAGTTCCGCAGAGTGAGGGCAGCATTGGAAGTCACTTCTGGCCCTTTCTGTTCCTCGTGGATGACCAAGATTTTCACCACCACCAGGCTAACTGAATTACGAATGCTGGGGTGTTTGTACAACCTGGCTGCCACCGAAAACAAGGTGAGAAGGTAATGCTTTAGACCACTGCCGTGGAATTCTGCCATCGACTGGTCTGCCACAAGCATGGTTTCCACATAGCGGTGACTCGACACAAATCGCTTCTTTCTTATGCCTCCAGTTCCTGTAAAGAAAAAAAGAAAGTTTGTTTACGGCCAGGCTATCCAAGAATAGTTACCTTCCTAGCATATATTAGGAAAGCCTAACCAGTCAAAGCAAACAAAGCAAAAATATACTCGGAACAACAATAACAAAAATATTTGCATCTCTTCAGTGAAAGTGTTATTTTAAAAGTTCTCTCCTCTCCTTTAAATAAAAAGCCCACGTGCTCCTTTGCCTGGTCAAGCTCTTTCTGTGTGTGTGTGTGTGTGTGTGTGTGTGTGTGCGTGTGAGCAGGATTTCTCCCGTTCTCTTTAAAATCCTAAAGCCTGAACAAAGCAGTTATGCACATCATCCTACCCAATTGTAGTAAAATCTTGGAGCAAGGGTGGCAGGCAGAGGCCCTGAGTCACTCTTTCACAGGCGAGGATTCAAATCCTGAATGAGATCATCAGGCTCCACGTGGAAGGCCTCGGGTAGGGCCTGGGCTGCTGCCAAGGGGCCGGGCCTTAAGGAATCTCACACTGCACAGCTCTGCTGTCTCATTCCAGGGGTCCCTGGGGTGCTCTGCTTTTGCCAATTCCGGGCACAAGGACCACCCACTCTGCCCAGCAGCCTTTGGCTCAACTCCCACTGCCCCAAGAAAAAAAAAGTTCTGGCTTCCTGGCATGATGGAGTATTTGGAACAGAGTCTTCCATTCCTGACTGAGACCCAACCTCTAGGGAAAGTCTTGACTTTGCTCCCAGGAGCAAAGGAGCAGGGGGAAAAGGGAGAATTACTTTAAAAATGACACGTGAGAGAATTAAAGAAGGAAAAAGGCCCCGAAGTGACAAAACGAAAAGAACTGGAGAGTAAGCACTGCACACAACAGAGAAGGCGTAGCAGGAAGGACCTGCAGTGACTTTCAACAGTGCTAGAGAGCAGAATTATGGCCGCGAGAGGGAGTGCAAACTGGGAGGCGGGGCACGCCCGGCAAAGACCTCCCAAGCAGGTTCTGCAAAGGGGCCCGCCGCCTCCAGTCAGCCCGGGTCAGCCTTATAAGCGGGGGAAGGGGACAGAAGCCTGCAGAACAGAGATCCCAGCGCAGCTGCTGAGGGTACCTTCCTAGGTCATCATTCCTCTTCTGCCCTCTCCACATAACGCCCTCCTGTGAGCTCAGGATGCAGGCACAGGCAGTGGTTACAAAACTCAGTGCAACCCGGACAAAAGGCACACACAAAATCGTTAAAAAGAAATACACGAGGGTGGAAAGAACTCGAACAAGCTCCAACTCACTGAAGGTGGAAGGAGTCAGATTACAAACTCCCTTCCCGGTCTAAATGCTTTGCTTTAGTTTGCAGAAAATCGTTAGTTTTTTTCTTGGTTATTCATTATTCGGGCAAATGGAAGCATGTTTTCTAGCTGAGTTCACCAATCCAAACCTCAAACCACATTCCTCCACTCCAGGTCTCCGTGCTGTCCGCGAACTTAAGTTCCCGCCTGCCAGCAGGAGTCTACCCTGAAGTCGCGTGGGATAGAGAAAGTGACGGGTGGAGGATGAATGGACAGACAAGCGAGAGCAATTCTTCTACCTGTGGGCTGTCCTACGCGTTGCAGTCCCGGGTCCTGCGGCGGCCACTGCACCCCTTCCTCCTTGCCCTCCATCCCTTCTTCCCGGTCCTCCGTCTCCGCTTTCCCAGTCGGCCGGGGCTCGTCGTCCACGACCCCGCAGGTGCCGCCGCCGTCGCCCTGCCGATTCCGCCGCAGGAGATGGAACTGCAGGGGTGCCGGCGGCTTCTCCCCCGGGGCGGTGGTGGTTAGGCGCTCGCTGGCGGCGGGCAGCGGCTGGATGAAATACGCCTCGCCCCGCAGGTAGAAGGCGCCGCGCACTCCCTCGCAGAGGCTGAGGGCTGCAGCCGAGCTGGGATCGCCATTCACAGTGCCGGAGTAGAAGCAGTGCGCCAGGTCGGTTTCCGGAAGCGGCGTCTCGGACCCGGGTCGGCGCCCCAAGTTCTGGAGCGTGAAGCCGGGCGCCAAAAAGCTGCGGTCGGGCCGGAGCTCCAGATCCAGCTCCTGGCCAAAGGCGTGCAGGCGGAGGCGCGTGGTCCCGTGTCCCCCGGCGCGCTCCAGCTCGGGCACCACCAGCTCCTCGTCCTCGGCGGGGCGCCGGAGTGCGTCCGACACTGCCAGCAGCGCCGCCGTGAGCAGCAGCAGCGTGGGCCAGAGGCACTGAGACCCCTGCGCCCGCTCCGCCGTCCCCATGTCGCTGCCCAGTTTGCGCCTTCCGAACCCCTCGGGTACAGCCCGCTGCATTGGAGCTCCAGGAGACACTGCTTGCAGCAGCTCACGGAGCGAGGGAGCTTTTGGTTCGGGTCGGGAGACGAAAGGCTCGCTGGTCTGCTCTGGATTGCTAAAATTAACAATTTCTATTATTCGTTGGAGGGGCGCACAGAGCTGGCTACAGCCGACGCTCCCGGAGTCACTAAGAGGAGGCGCTGCAGTTCTGCCGGGCGCGCGGGAAGTTTTTCTTCCAACGCAAAGTTGGAGTCACTGAGAGGCAGGCGCAGGCAGAGTGGCTCTGCGCGGACAAGAAGCGCTCGGGGGGCGACTCCGGGGCTGAGGCCACGCGGGGATTGGTGCCTGGCGCCCCTCTTCGGCCTCCGCCTTGGCTGCGGTGCTGCTCACTCTGAGCAGGGCTCTCGCCTCTAGGTCTGGTAGCGCACCCTGGCTTTGCAATAGCCCCTGGCTTGGAGCTGCTTTCCAGCGAGTGCAAGAACCGGGCAGCCGGGCCATCCTTTTATAAAGCCAGTGAGCGAATACCGCCCTCACCCCCCCCCCACACACACACACACACTCCTCCTCCTTCTTGGCCCTTTTCCATCCCAAAGACGCCGCCCCAGGCTCCGGGGTTGCGGAACCCCGCTCTGCGCCGCGAGCTCGGGCGGGGGAGGGGGCAGCCTCCGCGCTGGCTCCACGCCACTGCTCGTCAATCTGGGGGCGGCAGGGGCGCTGTGACCAACACTTTGTACTGCTGGGGCCGCTGCGGGGAGAAGACTCTCCCTTCCACCGCTCTTCTCCCTCGCCGGCTTCCTGGACCACCCTTCCAACCAGCCTTCCCTCCGGTGCGGTAACTCAGTTACCGCGCTGAGCTAGAGTGGCCAGGAAGGAGGGTTTCGGGGGGAGAAAGGAGTCCCTTCTCCAGCATTTCCCTATCCTGGAGCTGCCCTGAGTCCCCTTCCGTCTTCCTTCAGCTCCCGCTTCTCCAATCTAGGAGATGAGCTAGGGCTACACTTTCTAGAAAAGTAGCCCCACTCCGCTTCTCCACCTCCCCAGCCTGCCGGGAGCTCCTAAACTGCAGCCTGCTCGCTCTCTACCCCAACTTTTCTCGGGAAAGCTTGGTTGACCCTGTGCTTTCCTTAGAAAGCATGGCTGGGTGAGGGGCCAGGTGACACTTCTTAGGGTCTGGATTTTAAACTATGTTTGCATACGCCTTCATCCTCCACCAGCCCCCACCCCACACACCAACCCCTTCCCCAGAGACAATTCAGTGAGGACTTGGTTTCACGTTTCTGGAATGGGTGATCTGGGACGCAGCTCAATTCCCTAGAGCCTAAGGAGGGAACTGGCGCTTTCTCGTTTTCATTCGAGAAATGATCGGCTCCCGCCAGCCTGTGTGCTTCCACTCTACTGCAGCGGCAACCCCTAGGCCAGCGTTGCGGAAACGGCCAGGAAGCCCCCTTTTCTACCCAGGGGCCTGCAGCGATCGCTGGGGCTAGCAAGCGTGCAGTGGGGAAAGAAGGAAATCGTCTTCCTTCCCCGACCCCTCCCTTCTCTTCCTACCAGGAAGGGAAAAGCCTATATCCGCGTTGCGCGTTAGGAAAGCGAGGAGAGCTGAGCCTTTTCACCCACAGGTTCTTAAGAAAACAAAAAACAACAACAACAAAAAACTGAGCGCCTCTTCTCTCCAAATGTGGGAGGGGCTCAAGGACCCAGAAGGTGGACAGTTTCACAGGCGGAAAGCCGCGGGGACAATGGCGAGAGCCACGGCCCTGGACCCTGGTGGACCCGCATCCCTCCCACTCGCGGCCCCAGCGTTCGTGCCCGACCTGGTCTCCGCCTTTCCGCCCCAGCCCCGTCCTGTCTCTGGGTTGGCTCCCGGTTGATCTGGGTCCTTTCCTCGCTCCTCCCCAGATCTTCCCACTTCACTGGGCCCCAGCCAGAAGCGTCCCTTCTGGTGCTTCTACCGCGTCCCTCTTTCAAGCGTTTCTTTTCGGATGCTTTCCAATTTCCTTTCTCCTAGCGAGATTGTTTACTTGAAGAACGAAAACAAAAACATTGCTTTCCCCTATTAAAGAAAAATCAAATGAGCAAGAATGGCAGAGAGAAGCTTACTCCAAAAAGCGCTTAGTAACGGCCTCTAGTCCCCACACATTTAGGAGTGGGTGATTTTGTTAATGTAATCTTGGTTTCCTGCAGTCACTTTCATCGTCGAACGCTGAATGATCAACCAGGGACTTAGATTTATTTTGACAGCGCTCCATCAACATTCTTATAGTGGTTTCTGCCTACCTCTTTTCCCTGAGTCTCTTCTTTGCAGCCCTCGCTCTTACCCGGTTCCATTTCTCCTTCAAACTCTACATTGACATCCACACTCACGATGGCCGATTCCTTTCTGCATTGTCCAGCATTGTCGGCCTAACTCCTTCTCTTCGGCTTTGAACTAAGAGGATTACTCCTTCCGTTTGTGTTTCCTAAATATCTTTTCCCAAACATCTGATCATTCCTACTTCCCACTTTGGTTTTCAGACTTTTTTTTTTTTTTTTTTACATTTTTATCTTCCATTACATTAATTATTTGACAGCCCATTTTCTACTATTTTATTTCATTTCACTTGTTCTTTCGATCTAGAAGAGAGGTAAGATACTTGAGAGAACATATGAGGAAAGTCATGTTAGACTTCCAAGCTGTTGACCATGGGATCAGAAACGAATGATGGCAAAGCCATCTGTAAATTTTCAAACCTCTTGCTTAGAAGAGGGCTCAGAAGATAATCCATGGTGACAACAGTTAGAGCCTCAGAGTGGCTTTGAGATGGAGATTTGAGACGGAGATTTTGTACACCGAAAATCTCAGGGAGAGGTGACCCAGGGGCTGAATGAAGATTAGTGAAGGTAGATATAATTACCTTAAATTAGGACAAGAAGGGACATTCAGAAAACAGAAAATGTGTATATTTAAAAAGATACATCATGTAATATATTTCAGTCTATCAACTTCTTCCCATAAACTTTAGCTTTTAAAAATATGTTAATGCAAGTTTGACCTTTAGGATGTTTCTACCTCTAGTGTATTCTTATTGAAGGTTTGTTTAAAGCATACTTTTCTGATCTTAAATGGGTTACATCTAATCCATTATCATTTTTTCAAATTTCATGTTGTAGATACAAATAGAGTTGCAAAAACAGTGAGTTAAAGGCAAAACGATGGCTGGGAACATGGCTTTTTTATTCTCTGGGTATCTGTCCAGATTTCTGTTCTTTTGCATAATGACTCCAATCTGTTGTGCACCTGTAGTTCTGGGAAATGATTCTTTTTTAATCGCTTCAACAGAGACATGGATGTTGGAGTTGCCAGCTACTAAGCTGAAAAACTCCATCCATGCTCAGAAGAACATTTAATCCACTTACTTTCTTTCTCTCTCTCTCTCTAAGATCAGCACTCTTCAGGCAACCTAATATGCAAATATATACATGTAACAAATATGTGTATTTATAAGCAAAATGTGAATTGGAAAAACATTTGAATGTAGAAACAAGATCACAGGAGTAAATTTGTACATGGCATGAGTAAAAGTGACATGTAATGTTGAGTTCTCATAGTAAATTTCATACTCCACTCCTTATACAATTTTTGTTCCTTGATTTGAATGTGTACCCAAAAGAACACATGCTATCCTAATGCCTACTCCCCATATTTTGGATTTTAGCTTTATAGAATACATATGGGTTTATATAAACATTAATCTTAACATGTTCTAATTTACATATGTAAGCCAATTTTTATTTGTAGAGATAACAGAACAAAACTCCAAGTATTTGTCATTAAATTATTGGAACAATTAACAGTTTGACTTATTAAACACATTGTTGTCCTCTATGAACAGAGGGACTTTCTTGTTTGCATTTTAAAGTGAGAGGGAAGGATTAGAGTGCTCATTTCTATTTACACCTTATATGTTCTTATTTGTTTCACTGATAAATATGTTACAGACACAATATTCACAATTTTCGCAAAATCTATACCAAAGTAAGTATTCAGCAGGTAGCCATGAAATTAGGGCATGAATTATACTACCATAATCTGGTAATATACATGAGCCATTAGAATTGTTTTAGAGTAAACATTGTCTAGAGAAAGAACTAACCATGAAATGATTTTTATTCACATTTTAATACCGTAAGATTTACTAATTAGAAACAGGGAAGCTGTTTGGGATTAGTGCTACTTTGGGGAACATATGGTCTAAAGTAATATTGAACAAATGGATATTTTATTTGATCACAAACGAGAAAGTAGTTAGAAAACTTCTAGTTTAAACAGGTTATATACCCAGAAGTATTGCAAATATTGGAGACAGAAAAATTATCGTAGCTTGCATTTAGACTCAAAATTGATAGTCTCTCCAAATCACGCACTTGTAGACTTGAGAGGAGTATGATCTGCCAGATCAACTCCCTTTGTGTAACTGATGCAGAAATGAGATTCAAAAGGGTTAAGGCGTTTTCCCGAGATGTCATAGCCAGAGTCAAACTGGGGGCTTAGAAATGACTCTGACTAATAACTTTTAATAAAATGTTTTGACATTTTAACCTACCTAACTGTGTAGGACATAATTATGTTGTCAGACTTTTCACTGATGTTGTCGCCAGTTGTTCAGTTTTGTTTTAATTATAAATTGGAATTTTTTGGCAATAAAAAGTTTCCACCTTAAGAGATTCACAGGCTTTAGTGCCTCTTTCTCCAAACACAAGGTGGCGATGGTCTACAACAAATGATGTGCTATCTGGGTTTTTTGTTTTGTTTTGATTGGTTTTGTTTTATTTTCTTAATAGTTTAGGAATTTGCAAAAGTTTTATATCTTCTCAATCATATTTAATAAATTCTAGTTAAATATTCTCTTACCTCTTGGAATTATGAAAAATATTTTTAAAATAGTACAATGTTAAATGAATTTATTCTTAAGAGCGTAATAAAATGCTTTTTTATAACCAATTGCTTTTTAATTGTGTATTCCTATTACCACAAACAAAAATCCAATTAAACTTTAAGGAAAGAAAACTGCTTCTGACAGACTAGTTCTGCGGACCACTTTTATTTATTACATTTGAGAACTTCCTACAATTCAAATGAAAGCTTATGTACATTTGCAATCCACTAAAACAGATTAAAAACTCATTCATTTATTCAATAGATATTAAGTACAGACAGTATATTTAGTATACATGAATACTTGACAATCTATACCGAAGTTAACTGGTTTCCTTGGTTTAGAAATTTTCCTTAGGAGCACTTAAAATGAAAAAAGAAAAGTGAGAAAATGTTCTACCACCAGGTGGTGACAAAAGATAAAATTTAAAGTTGCTCTTCACGAGTGTGTGCTTCATTCTTGAATACTGCAAATATTAGTGACTTCTAAATGTCATGTGAATTTAAAATCATATCCTGGGAATATTTTATTACTTAAAGCAAATTAATATTAACATATGATCTCTAGTTTAATAAGTGCTGGAATTGAAAGTGGACACTTTTAGTCGGCAGGCGGCATATGAGACCACAGAATAAGATATTTTAAACTATTTCACTACTGTTTTTTTTCCCCACCCAGCTACAATTATTGATAAGCTGATTGAGATAGGAGCTGGTCCCCTACCTACACTCCCGCTATACAGCTATTTAACCAGATGCTAAAAATCAATTGTGCTTTGAAAGTGATTTTTGCTGAAGAGCAATATTTGATTATATCTCAGCCTCTGGTCTACAACATTCATGACTTTATAATGCTCCTTTGCATCTTATTAATAACCAAATACTGAATTATGAATTATTGCAATTAGAACAGTTAGTAGCTCAGAATCACTGATATTTGAATACTGCATCTTCAAATTCCTAGGCCTGGGTTAGGATGCTTGCTTCTGGAAACACTGGCTGGAAAGCTTTCTTGTTCCCTGTGGCTCTCAGGTCAACCTAAGAACTGGGCACACTTGTAATTGTTTGATGGTAGGCTTATATATTCATGAAGTCTTGATTGGAAAGACCTAGACAATCTCTCTAAATACATAATTGGACAAGACTGTTGAAAGGATTAGAGTTCGACATTATTCTAGAATGGCACAGTGTCTAAGCATAGATGTTGGGGGTCTGCCTGTTCTCTGCATTTAATACCCTGAGAGCTAGTGGTGGAGAGCCACATTATCCACCTTTAAATTCTGGATTTCTGACTGCTGCATCCTTACTTTGTGACGTCAGGGAAGCCATTGATCATCCCTCGGCCTCAGCCTCCTCAAGTGTAAAATGGAGATGACAACAATCCTGACTTGAAGGATTGTTTTTGCTTCCTCCCTTCTCTGTCTCATTCTTCCTAGTTACCCTCTCCTGTTTCCTAAACTTACTTACCACCTGCCTTCCCCACCTCTACAAGGACTTCATACACACAAGCCCTTTTTTTAGGTTGTGCTTTCTGGGCTAAACTGAGTTGAAAACAGTGAGCACCAGGAGATCTTCTAGATGGGACTGCTCACTGATCAGAGGGCAGTAGAACCCCTTTGCTGGTAGTGAATGGAAAGGGGACAGCTCTGGCATGTAGTGTGAGTGCAATGGCAAAGAGTCTCCATGTGGGATGAGGTGGTAGTATGGGGTGAGGAGCAGGTGTACGCAACAACAGTGACACTTAGACAGTATGAGGAAAAAAACAATTGAAAGGAGTGTGTAGTTGGATGGGTTTTGACGGTAGCTTCAGAGCAGCGGTTGGCAAGCTATGAGCTTCAGAATGACCATCTGCTTTTGTAAATAAGGTTTTACTAGAACAAAGTCACAATCATTTGTTTAGGTATTTTTCATGGTTGCTTTCACAATACAAAGCAGAATTGAATAATGGCAAAAGAGACCAATGCCCTCCAGTCCAAAATATTTGTTATCTGTCCCCTTTGAAAAAATTTACCAATGCCTGTTTTGAAGGTTACTTTGGAAAAATAGAGATTGCACATTTTTCTAACTTAATTTCAAGACATGCCCTAAAAGTCACTTTTATCTCCTGCAGTCAGAAGGCAAATAATGCTGAAAATCCAAAAATGCATAATCTTATAGTTGTTTTATGTTAAAGTTAGGGTCCTCATAGAAAAACTGTGGGATTCTGAGACATAAGATGGAGACATTTGGATGGATGAGCCCCAGATTCTGCCAGACCCTGAAGAAGCAGATGCCACCACCTCACTAGAAAAGAACACCCTTTCCTGGCCTAGAACTGTAAAATTCTCAGCAGAGACAGGTGCCTCAAAAGGATGCTTGTCCTGCTCATCTTCTGCCCCATTACCCCTTCATTCCTAACCTCTTAAAGTCCAGAATTTCTTGGGGACCTTTTGTAAGAGACACTGACCATATGTATTAGTCAAGATTCTTCCGAGAGCTAAACATACATATTTAATGAGATTATGAGGAATTGCCTCACATGATTATAAGGCTGAGAAGTTCCATAACCTGCTGTCAGCATGCTGGAGACTCAGGAAAGTCAGTGGTGTGATTTTAGTTCAAGTCTGAAGGTCTGAGAACCAGGGGAGTAGATAGTATAAATCCCAGTCAAAGGACAGAAAAAGACTAATGTCCTAGCTCAAGCAGGCATGGAGACAAAGGAGGGGAAATTCCTCCTTCCTCTGTCCCTTTCGTTCTATTCAGAGCTTCAGCGGACTGGATCATGCCCACCCACACTGGGGAGAGCAGTCTGCTCTACTGGAGTCCATTGATTCAAATGTTAATCTCATCTGGCAACAAGCTCACAGACATGTTGCCAGATGAGATTAGACCAGAAATAGTGTCTACTTTAGGCACCACTTGTCCTGGTTAAGTTGACACATAAAATTAACCATCATGCCGTATGAATTATATTTCATAAATATTTTCCAAATTTAAAAAATGGAAGCAATGCTATATATATACGTGTGTGTGTGTGTGTGTGTGTGTATATATATATATATATATATATATATATATATATATATATATACACACTAATGGTATTTACTTTGCACCCAAAGACATCATAGTCTCATCAAGAATTGCTAACATACTTGCTCTTGAGTGTAACTGGTGATGTACAGGGAAAACAGACAGAATAGAGAGATTGGGACAAAGATGGAGCCATTAACTTTATTCAAGGGCATGAGGTGGGGGGAGGAAGGAGCAGAGACATTTTACAAAGGGGGAGTTATTGATCTGATTTTCTTCATTATATTATTTTGAGACTTGATTGAGCTATCTTGCGTGTGAATATATTTCCGTTTCTGTTCCTTCTTTAAAAGGTTAAGAATATGGATCACTTCTCTTCTTTTGGAAAGGTCACATATTCTAGAAAAGATTTTTCAATTGAGGTTTTACTCCTTTGCATTAGCACATTTTAGTCTGTATAGCTTAGTTTCTATGTTCTAAGCTGTCCTTATAAATTGTTCTTCCGTCTTGAAGCAATACAAAATCTATATGACCACACACAGATATTCACACATGAAAAGACTTTGTTACTGAGAAATACAGTTTAGCAATGTCTGGAAATAATAAAGAAAATTATGCTAAAATCTAATTTTAAAAGCATAGTGAATAGCTATTATTGTTTAACTCTTTCTGCTTATCTGTAAAACTTTAGCGTCATTTAAGAATTTTATCAATGCCTCTTTGTATTTTCCAAAAAAGAAAAAATTATGGGAGCTTATAAAACTCAAACTCTAAAGTGTTATTCACTACTTAGTTTAAAGAATGAATCTGGAGCATTTTTCCATTGTAAAGAAAAAGTTTAAACTCGGAGTCTTTAATATTAAAATATTTTAAATATTTTGCTTTTAATATTTTCTCCTTTACATATGTTTTGCTTATTCTCTTTAAAATGATTGTGCATAAGGAATAGGAATAGAATGTTTGACTTCTTGTATTTTTCCCCCACTTTTCTAATTATTTCTATTAAGGGTGGTACATAATAGTGAAAAAATTGATGAGCAGAATCTTATCTTCCTAAGAAAAAGCTTATTTTCACTTCCTTTTCTCAGATAAGAGGGAAATGCATATATTGAGAGGTAAAAATTGTAAATGAAAAATAATACAGTTTTTATCCTATACTTATTTTTTGTAGACTAGATTATATATCTATGTTTATATGTATATACACAAACACTCATACATTAGAGCAATCAATGTGTGCCTTTAATTATATTTTTACAAATTATGATAATCTTGAAATCGTGAGTGTGTTATCTGAATTGGCACTTTGAGTAATATATCATTTTTTAATGTGAATCATTTGAGGAGTTGAAAAGTGCCATTTGAATGCAACATGTATTCAACCCGAAAGTTCTTTTTTCCTTATTCATTCTCTGGTAGATATTAACATAAATGTTAATATATAGACTCAATGGTTCCCCAAGAAATCTAAAAGAATTAAAAAAAGAATCACAATGAAAAATAAATGTTTCTGATTAATGAATGAATCAAAGATGTAAATCATCAAAAAATATTAGATAGTCCAAGACAAAAATGTATACCGTCTCATGCCCAACTAGAATGGTGATCATTTAAAAATCTGAAGACAACAGATGCTGGAGAGGATGTGGAGAAATAGAAACACTTTTACACTGTTGGTGGGAGTGTGAATTAGTTCAACCATTGTGGAAGACAGTGTGGCGATTCCTTAAGGACCTAGTGCTCCGGCCTGCAGAGCAACAGACAGGAACCCGGGCAAACCTATCGTGGATGAGAAGGGATGGGACAAGAGGCGCGAAGAATGGCAGCAAGACAAAAGTTCTGATCAAGCTGCAAAATTTATTTCAAAATGGGTTCCTTATATAGAGAGGGGAGAGGGGAGGGGAAAGTGGCTCTGATAGGTTGAAAAGCGAGTGCTCAGCTTGTGATCAGCAATCCCATTGGTGCAGCCGCACGTGATCAGCGATCCCATTGGTGCAGCCGTGCGTGATCTTTGGTGGCCCGCCACCACGTCCGTGGTATGCTTCTGGCGGGAGGCTGATGCAATCTTTTGCTTTGATTGCAGCAGCTTAGCCTGGGTTCCCAACATCTCCTCCCTTTTTCTTTTAAAAAGGGGGCGGACCTTAACCAGCTAGGGGAGGTAGAGGCTGTGCTCCTCCTGAGCCTTGATCTTTAGGCTTGTAGGTACCTTTTGGGGAGGAGAGGACTTTTGGGTACCAACCTCTATGCAAGCCAGCTTACCTCTCAGGAGACTCGACAGTAGCCTTAGTAAGGCCTCTCCTTGCAGTGCCTTGCCTTGCACCTAGCGGTGTCCATTACCTTCGTAAAGCATAGTGTCGAGCGGTATGCTGCTCCCGTAGGAGGGGAACTGGCTACAGTCTGTCATATTCTAGATCACGCGTTGCTAGTTGGTGATAGTGGATTTGTATGGGCTTTCCCAGTAAGGAATTAAGCTGATCCCTGATTAACGCTGTTACTCGTCTTAGGATCCAGGGGGCAAAAGAGAAGAACAGGATGATAGCGAATAAGGGTCCAAGGAAGGGGAGGAGGTAAGGGAGAAGTCCATTGAGGCCGGTGAGGAAGGGATTATCTGCAAGTGCCTTGCGTCTTCGTTCGAGGTTTTCTTGTAGATTTTTTATTTTATCTCGGACAATTCCTGACTTGTTGGCATAAAAGCAGCAACGTTCCTGTAGGGCTAAACAGAGGCCTCCCTGTTCTGCAGTGAGTAGATCTAAGCCTCTTCTGTTTTGTAAGACTACTTCAGCTAGGGAGTCTAATTGGTCCTGTATGTCATTGATGGTGCTGGACAAAGTTTGGATGTCGCTAATAAGTTGATGGGAGAGTTTGGTGTAAGAGTGGACAGCCACCCCGAGTCCTGCCGTACCAGTGGTGACTGCTGTAGAGATACCCAATCCTACTAGTAGAGGAATTAGTGTAACGGCTCGTTTTTGCCGCCCTGCGATATAGTCAAAGGTAGGGATGGGGACAGGGTCATCACCAGAAATAATGTCTATATCTGGCAGGAGGGTGGCTAGCACACATAACCCTGTCCAGTTTGCAGGCAGAGCAGTAAAGGCGAGGTTGTTGCCGCAAACAAAAGCTTGGCCTGGGCCAGGGCAAAGGGCCTCACTGTGGTTGGAACTACTGGAGCAGTTTACAAAGTTGGCAACGCCAACCGGAATATCAAAGCTGTTGTTTTGTGCACCTTTAAAGAAGCAAGGGTATACTTGGGAAGGCATGGGCTGGACTCTAAAGGGTAAGCTGGGGGTGCAATTATTTGGCAGAATTGCACTTTGGCAAGCGGGGTTAGCATTTTCATAGGCTAGGTGCTTTACAAAGGAGCTCTCACTTTCCCCGGAGCCAAAAAGGCGATCTGCCGCCTCCTGGAGACGGCTTACAAAATCACTGTATGACTCATCTGGGCCTTGTCTGATTTTTGCAAGGGAAGTAGTGGCCGCTCCTTTCTGGGGGAGTCGCTTCCAGGCTTTTAGGCCTGCGGACTGAATCTGGGTTAAAAGCCCTGGGGGGAATTGGGCCTGTTTTTCGTTGCTTTGGTAAGGGCTGGAGCCAAGGAATTTTTTAAGGGTCCACCCTTTGGAGGAGGCTTTGCGCGCGTTGCGCTCTGCAAAGTGTTTAGCGGTCTCCTCGTATTCAGACTTCCAAAGGACAAAATCACCTCCACTGAGCGCAGCGCGGGACAGGAAAAACCAATCACTAGGAGTAAGCCATCTTTCACAGAGATTTTCTACTAGGGCCACGGTAAACAGGGCGGTAGGACCATAATTAGCAACAGCAGATTTAATTTTTTCTATTGTCTTTAAATTTAGCCGCTTATAGGTATGGGTGTATGTAGGCTCGGTGGGCTCTGAGCTTTCACCGTCCTCATCCTCTGAGTCAGATCCTCCGGAGTCTGCTTCCTCCTCCTCAGGGATGGTGTGCGTGTCAGGGTGAGGAGACGCTCGGCCCATGGTATTGGAACTAACCTGTCCCTGACTTCTGGTAACGGGAAAAGCCATAACTCCCGCGGGAGGTAGAAGGGCCAAATCGGACAGTTTTGTGACTAAGGTTTTAACCCCATCAAGAAGAGAAACAGTCTCATCAATGGGACCGGAGGGTTTGGCTAGGGCTACACCGGGCAAGTTTGGGGCCGTGGGGGAACCAGGAACGCCTGAAGTAGGGGCATGCAAAACAGGAGCCGCAACTGCCACTGGGGGCACTGCTGTAGGAACATAGGGCGGTGGCCGGAAAGGTGGCAATGCCGGGGTGTTAGTTAATTGGGGCCAATCAGGGTTGTTATATTGGGCAGCTGCCTCTTCCAGATCTGCTTGATCGGCGGGATCTAGTTGATCATCCTGACTACCCGAGTTATGCAAGGTTTTAGAATTAGCAAGCAAGGGCAAATGTTGGGGCGGAGTATGCGCCCGAGAATGAGGACTTTGAATGGGGGGGTCCGTAAGGGTTGCAAGGTTGGGGTACAGTGAAGACTGCCCTGTATCATCTGAACCAATGTCAATTGCAACCGAGGGGCAGGTAGAAGGGGCCCTAGAGGGAGGGCGAGAGGAGGCCTTTTCAGAGGTGGTAATTGTTACAGGGGCTTGTCTAGATGGAGGTCGGGAGTGGCTAATAAGAATTTTGTGACCCTCCTTGCAGAGGCGTTGAATGTCAGGGGAGTCGCCCTGATTAGTAAGGACGTCCCTTATTAAATTATAATAATTAAAAGTGGTGATCGGAATAGTCTCAGGACCAAAAACACGGTAATAGTCGTTCAGACAATCACCAACACGTCCCCAAACACGGGAGTCAATAGATCCTTCCTGGGGAAACCAGGGACATGTTTTAAAAATGAAACTAAAAAAGGAGACAAGGTCTTTTTTACGAACCCGAATTCTACGCACCTTGAGAGACTCTTTTAACTGACTTATAAAGAGATCATTTTCACTGTGTGAAGATGCTTGTCCCATGATTGGGTCTTACCTGAGTAATGCCGCCGTCGAAGAACGAACTTCCAGGAGTCGGCTCGCGGTCGGGTGGTCCGCGGTGCTCCGTGCGGGGAACCAGTTAACGGGGCCGGCGGTTAATGGGGACGGCGGTCCACGGAGGCCGGCATCGAGCCCCACGTCTGGGCGCCACTTGCTCCGGCCTGCAGAGCAACAGACAGGAACCCGGGCAAACCTATCGTGGATGAGAAGGGATGGGACAAGAGGCGCGAAGAATGGCAGCAAGACAAAAGTTCTGATCAAGCTGCAAAATTTATTTCAAAATGGGTTCCTTATATAGAGAGGGGAGAGGGGAGGGGAAAGTGGCTCTGATAGGTTGAAAAGCGAGTGCTCAGCTTGTGATCAGCAATCCCATTGGTGCAGCCGCACGTGATCAGCGATCCCATTGGTGCAGCCGTGCGTGATCTTTGGTGGCCCGCCACCACGTCCGTGGTATGCTTCTGGCGGGAGGCTGATGCAATCTTTTGCTTTGATTGCAGCAGCTTAGCCTGGGTTCCCAACAACCTAGAAATAGAAATTCCATTTGACCCAGCAATCCCATTACTGGGTACATATCCAAAGGACTGTGAATTGTTCTATTGTAAAGACACATGCACACATATATCAAATATTTTTAACAATACTTGAGTAAAATTGATTTAGCTATAACTCACAATAATGATGATGATAGTGGTGGTAGTCATAATAGCTCACATTTACTTACTATTGGGGTTTTCGGCACTACACTAAATGCTTCCCATGTATTAGTTTATTTCCTCAAAACAATCCTATGAAATATTTTCTATTATTGTTGGAAGCTTGGAAATGTTAATTGGCCTGCCTAACGCCCCATAGCTAAAAGCAGTTTATGTAGTCATTATAAACTGCCTACCAAATATTTCTGATTCTCTTTCCAAGCTCATGTTAGTATTGTACTTCCCCACCCACTTGAAGTTAGGTGTGTCTGTGTGACTTGCTTTACAAACTGCGAGCCAAGTGACTTAATTTGGCCAATAAAATGAAAGCAGAGTATGACTTCCAGTTGGAAACTCTGAAGCCACTGAGTGATTTGCCATGCTCCCTTTCTTTTCCTCTGTAATCACAATGCTTATGTCAAAATCACTGGCTGCTCCATAAGCCTGAGTCCTGGAAGCATCACGATGGCAATGGTGCCAACAACCATAATGGAGAAGCAGATTCAAGGTCCTAGCAAGTTCAGTGTCTGGGGAAGATTTGCTCTTTAATTCATAGATAGCTGTCTTCTAGCTGTGTCCTCACATATTTAAAGGGGCTAGGGGTCTCTCTTGGGCCTCTTTTATAAGACCACTAATCCCATTAATTAGGGCTCTTCCCTCAATGACCTAATCACCTCCCAAAGGTGGGACCTCCTAATGCCATCATCTTGGTGAGGCAAGAGAATGAAGCCTGGAGGCAGGAAATCTAAGACCAATTTATGCTGACTTCCAAGAATTAAATCAAAAGGAAACCCCAACTTTGCATGCCCAAGTAACAAAAAGATCAAAGGCTACTCCTTTTGCAGCCCTCCCTTTTTGTACTTTGCAAATAAAAAATGAAAAGCACCTCTGACTGGTCCCCTTCTGTAACCAATCAGATTGGTGGTGGGCCTGGTCTAAATTTGCTTAGGGATATAACTTTGTAACTTCACTTCAGCCTCTGATTGGTTGCCTTCCATAACCAATCAGACTGGTTGAGGAGGGGAGCACTTGTTCATTTACACAGGATGTATACCAAGTAACCAGTGGGAAACCTCTAGAGGGTATTTAAATTCCAGAAAATTCTGTGACCAGCACTCTGGAGCTGCTTGGTTGAGTCTGCTCCCACACTCTGTGGAGTGTACTTTCTTTCCAATAAATCTCTGCTTCCATTGTTTTTTCTTTCATTGTTTTGTCCAATATTTTGTTCAAAATGCCAAGAATCTGCACAATTGGTAGTCAGTGCCCACCACCTAAATCACTGGGGGTTAGCTAGGATTTTAACATATAAATTTTGGAAGGAACACAAACATTAAGACCTTAGCACTATTTTTCTGAAAACTAAGAAAATCAAGTAAAAACTGTAAACAACCTAATAGCATTGTCATAACTTTCACATATATAAAAAGGATGCAGTTTAAAGATAGAATGTAAAAAAAGTTCCTTTCACAACTCTAAAATATTATTAAAATCCTAAAAAGGAGCATGATAAAAATATATTAAAGATTTGCTGAAAAATAATAAAGTTAAAATAAACAACCCATGAGGAATGCAAAATGATTTTGTCAAATGGTGTCATACCTTACCATGGAAGGTTGAGTCTGTGGAAGACTCAACATTATAAAAATATTAGTTCCCCATAACTTATATACTTAATATGCTCACAATAAAAATATTAACAGAATGTTTTTCAGAGGGAACACAGAACAGCAAGTTTAAAATTTATATGGAAGAACTAATTCAAAGAAGTTTAGCTTTTGCTTAGGATGAATAAAACTGTCAGAGAACACTGTTAGAAAAATCTGGATGATAAACAACATCATGACTTTTTTTGAACTGTTCATAAAGCTGCAGTTATAAGGTAGGGACACTAAATTCCAAAGTGTAACAAACCCTTCCCAGGCGAGAACACCTAATTTTTTTTCATCATTAATAGAGCACAAAGAAGAGTTACTTACTGTAAAGGTGAGTAAGAAAAAAGACCAAGTATTAACCAGCATCTCATAAAGTCCAAACATGAGAAAGCTCTGCATTCACACACAGACTGGACATCTTCCTCCCCTTGGTGATGCTAGTTATGAAGTTCTACTTACTTCCCAGAATGATATCTTATTTGAAGCCAAAGGTAAAAGGAAATAATCCACTAACTCCGTGGGTGGAAACTAAAACAAACTATCTTTCTTGAGCAGGCCAGGGAAAAACAAAGTGAAATAAAACATTCCACTCCTGGAGGAAGGGAGAAGAGACCCAGGAAGAGGTGAAATTTCAGTTTGATTCCAAAGGCAAGAAAAACTCATTGTCTTAGTTCTAACGTAGTTGGGTAGGAAGAATTCTTTCTTACTAGGGAGATGGCCCACCTTTTATTCTATTTAAGCCTCCTATTGATGCAACCAGGCCCACTCACTTCCTGGAGTTCAATCTGCTTTATTCAGTCCACTGATTTAAATGTTAATCTCATGCAAAACAACCTCCCAGAAACATTCAGAATAATCTTTGAGCAAAACTCTGGGCACCCTGTGACCCAATCAAGTTCATAGATAAAATTAACCATCACTGTGTGTGTGTGTGTGTGTGAGAGAGAGAGAGAGAGAGAGAAAGAGAGAGAGAGAGACAGACAGACAGAGAAAGTGAGAGAGACAGGGTCTTGCTCTGTCACTCAGACTGGAAGTACAGCAGTGTGAACGTGGCTCACTGCAGCCTCAACCTCTTGGGCTCAAACAATACTTCCACCACAGCCTCCTGAGTTTTTGGGTCCACGGGTGTCAGACTTCATGCCCCACCAGCTTTTTATAATAGCAAAGAATCAAAAAATGTTCAAACATAACCAATTTCAGATAAATTAGAATACAGGTAGCTGATTTAGTGCTATGTGGCATAAAAATGGCCTAAGAAGGGCTGAGCTGGTGGTTCACACCTGTAATTCCAGCACTTTGGGAGGCTGAGTTTGGTGAATCACCTGAGGTCAGGAGTTTGAGACCATCCTAGCTAACATGGTGAAAACCCGTTTCTGTTAAAAATACAAAAAATTAACCAGGCATGGTGGTGTGCACCTGTAGCCCCAGCTTCTAGGGAGGCTGAGGTAGGAGAATCACTTGAACCCAGGAGGTGGAGGTTGTAGTGAGCTGAGATCATGCAACTACACTCCAGCCTGGGTGACAGATCGAGACTCTGACTCAAATAAATAAAATAGAATAAAATAAGAGATAAAGCATATATGCTGCATGTTTTATGGATTCCATCTTCCACAAGTTTCAAAAATGACATTTTTGTTGTATGACTTTGTTTTGCCCCTTTGGTGCTTCAAACTAACCTTCCTAGTCACTTAGAAGATAGTACCTAATGTAGATGATGGGGTGATGGATACAGCAAGCCACCATGGCGCTTGTATAACTATGTAGCAAGCCTGCATGTTCTGCACATGTACCCCAGAACTTAAAGTAAAATAATAATAAAAAAGTTAAAATCCAAACTTCTGTCTGTGCCCTGGGATAAGCTGTCTAGTGTCAACTCTTCCAAGCTCTTCCTGCACTGTGAATTCTCATGCTACTAAACTCTTTTGTTTTCTGCACACATAATCTGCTTTATATCTCTGTACTTTTACCTTGTCTGTATTCCCTTTCTAAATCTTGAAACATTCTTTACACTCTCATGAGCCTGAAAAATATTTACTATTTTTAATATTCTGCTCTTCTGGTGGCATCATGTTGAAGAAATCCCACATGGTGACAGGTTTTCTTTTTTTTCTGAGAAACAAACAGGCTGAAGTAGGAACATCTTCCTTTCTTCTATTTTTATTGCTATACGTATTATTATTTTATTACCTTTTATACATATAAAATTGCTGTAATTGTTTGGTTACTGATATAATTTTCCCACTGGAGTATAAGCTTCTTGAGGGCAGTGGTTGTGTCTTGTCACCACCTGTAACTTAAAAAAAAATTCTCAAGCACTAAACCAACAAATATTTATTTCAAATTAATTGAAGTGCAAACGATTAAGATCCATATGGAAATGATGTTTGTCTATGATGGAATTCAAAGGAGAGCATACTTCTTTAAGTGAATTTTATGGTGAAGTAGTTATTAGGAGGCAGATTTCTTAATGTTGTCCTTTGTGTTTCTTAGTTTTAACTAACAATTGTTAAGCTATATAATTGTTTTAGGTAAGAACCCTTTAATACAAGACTTGGCTAACTGGAGGTTTTTATTTAAATTTATAATACAGGAATTAAAAATTAGTTGGGTTTTCTTTCCGTTTCAGGCTATATTTTGGACTAGAGTGCCTTAAGATTTTTATGGAAAAAAAGCTGAAAGAGACAGAGAAAATATAACAATAAACTCTTTATGAGTGCATCTTGTAAACACACAAGAAAGTAAGGAATTCTTAGATGCCAAAGAATCAACACAGGAAAACAAAACTCTGATGTAAGTTCTCCTTGAGGAAATTTTCTGTTGGAATAAAGTTTGTTTTCAGGGACTGTCCATAAGTGGGGAACACAGGATCCACTCCAGGTCTATATGAGACAGATATTCGTAGGGCATCACCTCTCTATGTCCCATATATTTACCTTTCAGGAGAGGACAAGAAAAATAGTCCATCTAGGACTTTGATGCTGCATAGAGGGAAAAGAAAAGTTTTCTCTCAGACTTTGTAACCATAAGCCATATGATTTCAGTTTTATATACTGAATTCATACTTCCTGGGTGGTCTTAGTTCCCAGCATACACTCAGTGTCATGTGGTCCTGGTTTCTACTGCCCCCAGGACCTGGCAGGTCCAGACAACAGCCCTTTCCCATGAAAACTACCACAGCTCGGGGCTCAAATAATATCCATAGAAATATGAGCTCACAGTAAAAACAAAAGTGAAACAAAGCAAAACAATATAAGCAAGCCTTGATGAGTCTGAGCCAGCAGAAAAAAAACAAATCACAGAATCAAATCTGAAAACACCATTAAATGTTGGAAGTATCAGGCACAACATATAAAAGAATGATTTGAAAATTAGTTACACGCGAGAGTCTGTAAAAATGACTGAATACAAAATCTGAATATGATGGAGTTATTAGCAGATTAGACAAAGATGAAGAGCAAATTAGTGAACTGGAAAGAGATAGGGAGAAATTTCAAAGAATGTAAAAAATTCCATGGGTTGAAAAATAGAGAAGATATGTTAAGTAAAATGAAAGAGTCAGACTAAAAACAAGAAATTCATATATAAACAGTAAATTTATCATAACAGTAAAAATCCAGGTGACCAAAGATAAATTAGAGATTTAACCCTTTTCTAGTTTAGAAAAAAAAGTGCACCTCCCTGACAGTACAGTTTTACATAAATATGCTCTTTGAGGCTGAAGCAAATCTGATTTTCAACATGAAAATAAAATATAAAAACTGTTTTCAAAGTTATTTCTAAACAGAACTAACATCAGAATTGTCTAAGTCATGAAAATTGTCTTTTTTTGGAAAAATCAGATTCATCAAAAGAATCTTTGGCTAGCAGCTGTTCGAGAACAATGTTAATATCACGTGTAGGAATGCTATATTTTCTAGGATTTGATTTTTTTTTTTAGCAATGAAGAATTACTATATTTTATAAATGGAAATACCGCTAATAAAAACAGAATGCTATATAAATAGAATGCTGTTTTCTGTTTCTGACGTTGATATACAAGAGTAATGCAAAAATAAGAGCAAGATATTTTGTGGCAAATTTATCTCGGGGTAAATGCTGCAGCTGCAAGCCTTGCTGACGAATATTCTCAGGGCAAATGAGAAAAGGGTTAAAACCTCAGCCGGAAGTATGGACGACTATATTCAGTCTGATTATAATTTTTCTGAGAAATAATTTCTCAACAGTATCAATGAAAGCTTCAAGAAAGTGGAATGATGTATTTAATATCCGGAGAGAAAGTAACTTGTCAGTGCAGAATTGAATACCGGAAAAAATCACAGGAATTAGGGCAAAATAATGACATTTTCAGATAAAACCTAACAGAGTCTATCCACAATAGACTAAGAAAAACCTAAAATATGTATTTTAGGAAGAAAGAATACTACCTTAGTTGGAAGTTTTGTCAGGAGGTTAATCAACAACTTCATTGTTTATATAATGATTCCAGAGTATATAAAAAGAAAGAAAAATTGAGCTCTTTATAGGAAAATAGCATAAGTTTGTTACCAAAAGCCCCCCAAAAATGAATGAGGAAGGAAATATCAGGTCATCTCATTTGTGAAGTTGATGCAAAAATGCTTAGCCACATATTAGCAAGCATAACTGAGCAATGTATGATAAAAAATATAAATAGTTTTTGACCAGGTAGTTTAACTCAGAAGTGCAACAGAGGTTCAACATAAAATCAGGCCAGATTCAGTGGCTCATGCCTTTGATCCTAGCATTTTGGGAGGCTAAGGTGGGAGGATTGCTTGAGGCCAAAAATAGGAGACCAGCCTGGGCAACATAGCAAGACCCAGTCTTTATTTTAAAAGAAAAAAAAAAATCAATACATGCAAATCAAATACATTAATAATTTGCGGAAAAAATTTTGGCAATTGTATGAAAATACACTGAAAAATAGTAAGTTAAGGAAAAGGAATAACAAGATGGCCCAAGTAGAAAACCAAGCTAATAACTATGAGTAGCTACATCAAAGGCAACCGTACTAAATATTTCAAAGACAAAGAAAAAAGATCTTGAGACATAACTTTTTCAGAAGGATAACATATAGACAAGTTGAAAATAGACACTGGAAAAGATACACGTTTTAGGTTATTCTTGAGTTGCTATAAAGAAATATGTGAGACTGGGTAATTTATAAGAAAAGAGATTTGATTGGGCTCACAGTTTGTGAGCTCGCAGGCTGTACAGGAAGCATAGCACTGGCATTTGCTTCTGGGAGGCCTCAGGAAGCTTTTACTCAGGGCAGAAGGTGAAGCGGGAGCTTGCATGTTTTGTGGCAAAAGCACGAGTGAGAGAAAAGTGGGGAGAGTGGGAGGAGGTGCTACACATTTTTAAATGAGCAGATCTTGTGTGAACTCAGTGAGGGTTCACTTATTATCAAGGGTATAGCCAAAGCCATTCATAAGGTATCTTTACCCCTATGATCCAAACTCTGCCCATCAGGCCCCACCTCCAACCCTGGAGATTAGAGTTCAACATGCGATTTGGGAGGGTACAAATATCTGAACTATATCAAATACAATAAAACCTTAAGCCAATATATGTATTGTGAATGTCTTGTCCCAAATCTGTGCAAACTTTTTGAAATGCTACATGGTATCTTCAAAAAAACAGAAGTTTTCAGTTTTATTGAAATATAACTTACCAACTTTTCCTTTTAGGCTTAGTGTTTTCTGAACTTTGTTTAAGGAATTTTGCCCAATTCCAAGTTGTAAAGATTCTCTCCTTTTTTTCAGATGTTTATAATTTTGCCTTTTACATTTACAGCAATCCATTTTCAAATTAATTTTTGGGTATGGGAAGTGAAGTAGAGGTCAAATTTTATTTTATTTTAATATGGATATATAATTGTTTCAGTACTATTCTAGTGATCAATTTCTGCCAAAAACCAACCAAACCAAAACAGACAAAACTATCCCTAAACTTAGAAGTTTAAAATAAATAACGTCAGTAAATAAAAGGCGTAAAACACTCATTTCGTTTTTTTCATGATTATTTGGGTCAGGAATTATGGAGAGGCTTGGCAAGGTCGTTCATCTCTGCTCTATATTACCTGCGAAGACGCCTGGGTTTGAAGGATCTACTTCCTCAATGGCTTCTCTACTCTTGTGTCTGGTGCCTGGGCTTCTTGGCCCCTCTCTATTTCTTACTATTTCTTAACCTCCACATGGTGTCTCATCCTCTGGGACTTTTTTTTTTTTTTTTTTTTTTTTTTTTTTGAGATGGAGTTTCGCTCTTGTTACCCAGGCTGGAGTGCAATGGCTCGATCTCAGCTCACCGCAACCTCCGCTTCCTGGTTTAGGCAATTCTCCTGCCTCAGCCTCCCGAGTAGTTGGGATTACAGGCACACTCCACCATGCCCAGCTAATTTTTTTGTATTTTTAGTAGATACGGGGTTTCACCATGTTGACCAGGATGGTCTCGATCTCTTGACCTCGTGATCCACCCGCCTCGGTCTCCCAAAGTGCTGGGATTACAGGCGTGAGCCACCGCGCCTGGCCTCCTCTCGGACTACTTAATGTCGCTTGGGATTTCCACAGAGCAGTGACCTCAGTAGTTGAACTTTTTACATAGCAGCTCATGGTTTCAAGAATCCAAGCTAGAAGCTACTAGCCCACTTATGGCAAGGTCCAGAAATAGCATTATAATCGATTCCACCATGCTGTGTTGGTGAAAGCAGTCACAAAACAGTTCAGATTCAAGGGAAGGAACCACATATCGACGAAAAAAAATGTGAACAAATTTGTGACCATCTTTAATCAGCCACAGCATAATATTGAGAAGACCATGCTTTCCCCCATTAAATTGCATCATAGTTATCATAATTTAAAGAAATATTTGTGTGTGAATCTATTTTTAAACTCTTTATTCTATTATAAAATTAAACTTGTACTTACCATAGGGCCCAGTAATCCTCCTCAGTATTTACACACGATAAATGAAAAACTCTAATAACATAAAAACCATTCCACGAATATTTACAGCAGCTTTATGGGTAATTATCCAAAACTGGAAATGATTCAGATGTTCTTTCATCAGTGAAGTGATAAAGAAACTAGTGCAGTGATACAGTGAAACTTACTTAGCAAAGAAAATAACTACTAATTTTCACAAGAACATAGATGAATCTGAAATACATTTTGCTAAGCAGAGGAAACCACACTCAAAATGTCACATATTGCTTGATTCCATTCATAAGGTATTATATAAAAAGCAAAATTATAGGATGTGTATTTGTCAGGGTTCTACCAAGAAACAGAAGCAATAACATATGTACAGAGATATATGAGATTTATTATGGTAACTGGCTCATATGAGTTTGGAGGCTGAAAGCTACCCTGGTATTCTATCTACAAGCTGGAGACAGGAAAGCCAGAGGTATAATTCGCCATGAATCCAAAGGCTCGAGAATCAGGGGAGTTGAGAACAGGGAGGGGAGTTCCACTGGTGAGGACTGAATGTTCCACCTCCAAAAGAGAGAGGGAGAATTCGCTTTCCTTCTGTCTTTTTGTTCTATCTGAGCCCTCAGCTGATTGGATGGTTGCCTACCCACATAGGCGAGGGTGGATCTTCTTTACATAGCCCACTGATTCAAATGATAATCTCTTCTAGAAACACCCTCACTAACACATCCAGAAATAATGTTTCATCACAGAGACATATGGGAATCCCTCAACCCAGTCACGTCCACACATAAAATTAAGCAGCACAGGATGAAAAAGAAGTCTGTAGTTGCTAGGTGTTAGGGTGAGGGGAGATGTCAACAGCAAAAAGGCAGCATTTAAAGGAATTTGCTGGCTGATGAACATTTTTGAATCACAACTACAGCGACTTATATCACAAATATAGGCCCATGACTTTTTCAAAACCCATAGAACTGCATGCCACAAAGAATGAATGATTTAAAACTAAATGTAAAAAGAGCATTGCAGTTACTAGCTTTGTTTCTTATAGAGATATCGGTTAGTTATTCTGAAATTATGTGTACATGATGGTTGAAAATACAAGTAGATATATTGTAGAAAATAAAAACCGGTTTATTTTTTTATCATTTGGGAATAAAAGTTTCAAATAAGCAAAAGAGGAAGCCTAGAATGAAATCTATGCTTCTGGACTGGAGTTGGAAATATCTGTATGAAGGTTGTGTGTGTGTGTGTGTGTGTGTGTGTGTGTGTGTGCGTGCACAAATAATGTGTATGAATGTATGCATGAGGTAGTATACATACACATTTCTTCACACTCTGTCTGCTGAAAGGGGTTAAAAGCAGTGACAACCCAGTAGCAATAAGAACACTTGGAGCCCAGATTTTGATTTTCAAATACCATTCTCCAATCAAAGAAACCACCCTCCTTGGTAAAGAGGTTGCTTGGACAAGGAAAATATAAGATGTGCTTGAAAGACCTTGTGGTTTCCAAAAATAAAGTGGTTATAAAAATAAATTACTTATATTAAACATACTTTTTGGCAAGCAAAAGTATATTGCAGAATATATGCAGTATCATTCTATTCGTATGACAACTAGAAATACCTCAAAGTAGACACAATGTTAGAGGATGCAAAAATACATGGTGATAATCTAAGGAAAACCAAGGACATGCTATTCAGAATGCTGTTTTTCTTATTTGCTAAAAACAAAAACGCTGTTGAACTTTCAACAGCTTAATGGCTTCCACAGTCAGGAAGACTTTCACTTCCTTTATCTCACATATATCTTTCTATTGTTACAATTACTTCCATCTGTTTGGGTTTCAGTAGATCTAGTGATTGCATCCTCTGGGTAGTAGCCAAGCTTAAAACTGAAGATTGATTTTAGCTTTCTTTCTTGAGGGTAAATGATTTTCTAACTTAATGGTCGTGTTCTCTAATCATTTAACCATATTTGCATTATTTCTCCTGTGTGCTCTGAGTTTTCTTCATGCTCTGGCTTGCAAACCTTGTAACGCTGTGGAACTGACTACTCCTAAACAAAACGAGGCCTTTTAATTCCTTCATGCTGTGCACTCTACCATATCAGTTAGCAAATCCAAAATACATTGGCTCTAAGTGCAATTTCCAAAAAGACTTTACTAAGGGTGGCTTTCTATTCCACAACTCCTCAGAAATTCCCAAGCCTTGAATGGCTGAAAGTATCTATCTCCTCTCTCTCTAGTTTTTTAGGTATTTCAGAGTAGCATCTCTATCTATGCAAATAGTTCTTTTATCCAATCCAGATGGTTTTTAGTTATAGAAATACTTGTATAAACAGTACAAATATTACTGTAATGAATATATGAAAATATAAATTTCACTTTCTCAGATTATGTGTGTATTTATTATTTCAACACTTTCGTATAATTTTATGCTTACACAATACACAAAGTGTAAATGAATGCCCCATGAGAGCAAAATGAGAATAATAATTATACTAGAAGGTACAAAACTTAACAGATACACTTCAAAGTTTTCTCGAAGTTCATAAAATCTCGGCAAATCAATGTAGTAGATGTCTTCTTCCTCCTCCTCTTCTTCCTTTCCCTCTTCCCCTTTATTATGGATGCTGCATTCTTCCCCCATTATCGAAAGTGATGGTTTCTTGGTATACTAACAAAATACAGAAGGCAGTAAGATTTGCAAGGTTTGAATATGTGTTTATTTTTCAATTAATACTACCCTGAATTTAAAGCTAGTAATGACTCTGAAAAGTTGTGAAGTACAGTTTTTTCAGTTTGTGGACATTTATGTTGATTCCCAAACAAAGCTGGCTTCCTCTTTATGGAGAACAACGTGTAGCACATTATTGATTGGCTTTAAATGATTATCAATGTACACACCCTAAAGTGGGCACAGTACACTTTCAGAGAATACAACCTTCAAAACAAATTTGTGTTTCATCATACTATGTGCATATGGCAAATAATCTTAAAGGTTAAATAAACTCAGAGAACGTGATGTGGTATTGTGCAGAATGCATTCATTTGTATAATTGATGAATCCTAGATTTGTACAGCTGCTTTTCTCCAGTTACTCCTTTATCACACTGTGGCAGTTTCTCAAAATGGGTGGGCTCAGGAGGGAAGCCCTGGCATGGGGAGAACTCAGTGGGTGGGTTCAGAAGGAAGCATAGGTACCAGTTCTCAAAAAGTATCTTTACATTTGGTGGGCCACTATCTGTAATTCACTGTCATAAATTCTTAAGTATGTGGCCACAGTGGTTTTGCTTCCAGTAAGACAACCTGACTTCTACATGGTAAATTCCTGGTAACCCGCTCTTCATCAGACCCAGCAGCCTTCATAAGCTTTCTCTTGAGAATCTTTAGCTATGGATCTGTCTAATTACAAGTCTTCTTGCCTGCTTTCTCAACGTGCTTGATACATTCTTTTCTTTACTTGTCTGGCATTAGTTCTCATTGTCTTTTGCTTTACCTCCCCGTTGTTGGCCTCAGCTATGACCCTGGAAATCTTGAAAGGCTCTTCCACCCAACTCTTGTCTGATGCTAGCTGCAGTGACCACCTCTTTCCTGGAATCTTTGAATTAAACCCTTACATTCTGGCACTTGCACTACATCCAACGAGATTTAAGATGATTTGTAAAAGCAAACATAACAAAAGGCAGAGCGATTTGGAATGAAAACAAAAGCAGAACAGAGGTCACCAGTAAAGAGTGGAAAAAGTAAACACTACTAAATACCTGAGATAATCTACTTATCGTAATTGGATATGAAGTTTGATTTGCCTGGAAGCAAAGACATTTTTTTTAGTTATAAAATTTAAATGATAACTATTCACTTAATAACATTTTTTTTTGCAGGAATCTAATGTAAAAGGGATGCTTTTATGAAGTACATTGAAAATCAGTGAAGAACTATTATAGTTTTTACCAAATATAGCTCTAAAATTGTGTTTAAAGAGATAATGTTTTTACTGACCTGAGAGCTGAATATTATATTATAAATTCACAAAATATTTCTTAGGAAAACTGCATTAATTTTTTTAGATTTCTTATTGTTCAATTATCTACTTAATTATAGGAATGGGACTTTAAGAATGTAGGCAAATGGGTGGATAATATGCCAAATAGATTTTTTAGTGAATGACATGTCAATGGCAGATCCTGGGTAACAGTCAATATTTTCCATTTCTAACCTAAAGCAGAAAGATCCTTGTTGTTGGTCAAATTCAAAACTACAGTTTTAAAAACACCGGATGTTAGTGTGAGTAATTTTATTATTTTGCTGTGGAATTTTGAGAAAAGATTCTATACCTCACCTGGAATTCAAGCTGCTTTATCAAGATATGAGTGAGCAAAGCAGAGGACATTTGTTAGATCTAATACGTTTTTTCCAGAATGGGTAAATGTAATTGATGGAATTAGAATAATGAGAACTAGGTTTGATTTGAGCCTCACTGGTTGCAAATCATGAGGCATTAGCAAAGCAATTCAATCTTTTCTGGTTGTGTCAATGAAGGACAAAGATCCTCTAAGCAGCCATAGGAGCCTACTTTTAAGTGTTTTAAAAGGTAAAGAGTAGGTATAATTCGAAGTCAAACTTTATATGAATGTGAGTGCTGGGGTTTACATTGGGGGAAGAGAATATAATGAATGAGGTTGGTGGGCGTTGAATCTCATGGTTCAAAAAGAAAAGTTTCCTCTAATAAGGAAACATCACAGCTTCTGTTTTATTATAGAAAACAGGTGAAAAGTGTCTCTATTGAAATAAACTGTACAGTTAATGCGGACAACTAAGAGCATAAACTCAATATGCTAAATTTCAATTAAAACACATACACTGAATTTCCAGCATTTCAATTTTAATGTTATGTAATAGCAAGACCACCCAAAAGGTGGCACTAAAAAACAGATATGTGACCTTCAAGTAACTAGAACATGGTGAGATAAAAGCGTGATGATAGAGAAGCTTTAGTCTTCTTTAAAGTAATGTTTAAATACTTAAATTTTCTTAGCCACTTGTAAATATTAAGCTGCAAATATTTTGAATAAAAGCTTCCATTTTCAGTCAAAGCATTTGAAATTCATTTGTCTTGTAGCTGTAGAGATTTAATTTAATATCTCTCAGCCTGCAAAACTAGTGATCTTTTGTGTGTGTGTAATCATCAGAGACATTGGAATATGTAGACTAATCTGATTTGCTTTGGAGTCATGCTTATACTGTAAGTTTTGAATGAACAGATGCTCTTATCTGAATCCCTTCACACTATTGTGTGCCTCAAGGTTACAGAAAATTGACTCTAATGAATGACCTGCCAATGGCAGATCCTGGGTGACAGTCAATAATATTTTCCATTTCCAATCTAAGGCAGAGAGATCCTTGTTGTTGGTTAAATTCAAAACTGTAGTTTTAAAAACACCAGACATTAGTATAAGTGGGTAATATGCTATTTTGCTGTGGAATTTTGAGAGCAGATTTTATATCTCACCTAGAATTCAACCCGCTTTATCAAGATATGAGTAAGCAAGCAAAAGACATTTGTTAGAACTAATTCTTTTTTCAGAATGGATAAATGTAACTGATGGAATTAGAATTATGAGGACTAAGTTTGATTTGAATAGAAGCTGTGAAGTTTCCTTTCTAGAGTTTCTTGACTCTTGTGATACAACCCCTGCCAACGTCACCCATTATATCCTCCTCCCCTACTATAAGCCCCAGGACTTGCATTCACATAAAGTTTGACTTTGAATTATACCTACTATTTTCCTTTTAAAATCTCAAAAATCATTAAGCTCCTATGGCTCCTTAGAGGACCTGTATCATTGATCAACACAATCAGAAAAGATTGAACTACTTTTCTAATGCCTTAGCATTTTATAATGCTAGCAGAAAATTTTATGTTTGAACCATTTTTTATATTTTGCTTTTTTTTTTTTTTTGCCTCTGCAAATAACCAACTCACAATAGAGGTAGATTAAAAACATAATGCATGTTGGGCGTGGTGGCTAATGCCTGCAATCCCAATACTTTGGGAGACTGACGTGGGTGGATTGCTTGGCTTAGGAGTTGGAAATCAGCCTGGGCAACATGGTGAAACCTGTATCTACAAAAAATTCAAAAACTAGCCAGGCGTGATGGCACATGCCTGTAATCCAGGCTACTTGGGAGATTGAGATCGGAGAATCACTTGAACCCGGGAGGCAGAGGTTGCAGTGAGCCGAGATTGCATCACTGCACTCCAGCCTGGGCAACAGAGCAAGACTCTGTCTCAAAGACAAAAACGAGAACAAAACCTATCTGAGTGTGGTAGCTTGCACCTATGTTCCCAGCTGCTACAGCAGCTGAGGCCAGAGGATGGCTTGAGCCCTTGGAAGACAGAGGTTGCAGTGAGCTGTAATCATGCTACTCCAGCCTGGGTGACAAAGTGAGAATCTGCCTCAAAAAAAAAAAAAAACACGTTCATATTGACATGTTTTACTTTAAACTGACAGTTTTCTATGAAAAGTTTAGCAGTAGCTACATATTCTAATAATATCACTGAATGTCAGGCCGAAGGTAGTAGTTGTTTTATAGTAACAGAAGAAAATGGTACTATAAAGGTTAACAACAAATATATTTAAATAAAGAAAACAATATGCTATCTTCTTGAGATTATTTGGGAGATGCAACAAATTGTGCTCCATTTATTCATTCAGTTCAAATTAAGAAATACAATAAATTAGTTGACATACAGAGAATTCAAAAAAATTATGCTTACTACAGTCAAAATTGAAATGAGAGAATGTGCTTTGTATCTGGGAGCATGTGGACTTCCGCACGGAAGCCCTGATTTATAGAGCCTTATTCATCTTGTCACAGGAGCGCTTGACTGGGCAGGCTCTACCTATGAAAACAGAAGTCACCCATAGAGAAGTCAAGCAGAACATGGGGGCAGCTCTTTTTTAAAAGGAACAAAGAAGGCAGATGCGGGTTCCACTTACCCAAGTGTTCCTTCCAACATTAGCCGTGAGATAAGCCCCTCTCAGGTATATGAACTGTGTGGAAATGAGTGAGAAGGCAAGGAAAGCTGGGAGTAAGATGGAATCTTTTCCACATAGAGGAGAACATAAGTAATAAAGAAGTACTTCCTACCCGTGCACACCTGGTTTTTCTAATGAAGAGGTTCTTGTGCACTGTTAAACAACCTTGAGTATTCCCTCATGATACAATGCTGGAGCACAAGGGAAATTTATGCACAATGCTTGTTATCTTAGAATTCTTCCTAGGAGAATGAATAGACACTTGAAGCAGTGAAACAGCAAAACAAGTGCTATCGTCTGAATGGTTTTTTGTCCTACTTCCCTAAATGCATACATTGAAAACTCATTTCCAACATAAAAGCATTAGATGGTGAGGCCTTTGGGAAGTGATTAGGCCCTGAGGGCTCCACCTTCATGAATGGGAATAGCACCCTTATAAAAGAAACTCCGGAGTGCTAGCTAGCCCCTTTCACCATGTGAGGTTACAATGAAAAGATGTCTGTCTATGCAGAAGAGAGTCCTCACCAGATACTGAATCTGCCAGTGCCTTGATCTTGGATTTCCCAGCTTCCAGAATGAAGAGAAATAAATTTATGTTTTTTATACATTACTCAGATGTAGGTATTTTTGTTAGAGCAGCCTAAATGGATGATTACAATAAGACAGTGGCTGGCTTCTATCTTTCAAAGCTCTTCTGGACATTCAAGAGAATTTGGCCTTATCACATCAGGTGCATTCTAGACCATCTTTATTGGTCAGCTTATCTCACATTCACAAGTGGCAGACTTTTATCTGTGCTAAGGAGGGAATCTCCTAGTATGCCTGGGCTTTTGGCCTTCAGATTCTAAGATCATGCTCCTATTCATGCTGCTTTCCATCTGGTCTGACAGTAGGCTACATAAGTGGGTCTGCAAGGACAGGCAGGTACTATGGTCAGTTTTTCTCTATAGGTTGTAATGTTCCAATGTGAAGACTGCAGTTCTAGAATTAAGAACTCCTCCTTCTACATAAGCTTAGCTGAGATTATTAATACAAATTTACAGTGATGGCAATAGTAGTACTCACCAAGTATTCTGTTCACTCCTCTACATTTTGTGGCCCACTTGCCAGGTGAGATTACAGGAGGTGAAACAAATTTTGTCTTCTGCTCAGAGGCAATAAAAATTCCTTGCACATTTGTCTAGTTTTTGTCTTCCCTTGCCATTGCAACTGAGTGTAATGTAGCACCGAATATGGGAGCCTTTGTTTACTGAATACCTGAGTGACGACACAGTAGAGCTACCTGATGGCTTATGTGGGACATGGAGAGTAAGAAAAAAATTTCTGCGAAGTCATTGAAATTCATAGATTGTACGTTAGTACAGCACAAATTAGCCTATCTTGACTAATATAGTTACTCAGAGGTTTTGAATGCAACAAGAATCCAAGATAGTTTGTGTGGTTCACTGGAGGCACTATTATATTAGGAGAAAAGATTTAATGGTGAGATTGCGCAAATCCTCACAAACATGAGATTGGAGCAAGCATTTAGAAGACAGTTAAGATGTTAGGATAGGTTGAGAAAGCAATGAAGGCATACTGAGGAGGGAACTCAAGCAAAGCAGTGGGAAGAGAAATGTGTGTGGTACAGGAAAGCTGATTTGAAGAGAACAAAGTGTTTAAGTTACAAAGTTATATAGGAAGAACTTTCGTAGATGTGGAGAAAATGGAGTAAGAAAATAGCTTGAGAGTTTACATGATGTTTTTAAGGAAGATGAGGAGCAAAAGGGCCATGATGGAAACAGTAGGCAATGGCTCTGGAAGATGATGTTGTCAATGTTGCTCACGATACCTAGATAAGATTATATTTCACTAATTAATTAGTATCAGAGAAAGGTTGGCATGTGCTGGATAATTTGCAACTATAATCATTGATTTATTTGAGCATTTGGTTATAGACAGAGAAGGAGACAGAAAGGATATTAAAAAAATAAAGGAGTTAATGAAGAATGGTCATACTTTTACAGAAATAGAAGCTGAAAGAGAACTAATTTAAGTGAAGGTAACTGATTTATGATTGAATATATTTTGTTTACAATAAAAGCAAACTCCCTGGACAGTTGTACATAAGGAAATAAAATAATTAGAAGAACAGAAGTTACATATTTGGGATTAATGCTAGGTGGTGAGAATTTGCCTTTAGATTATAATTATATATAGAGAGAATTATCTATCTGTACAAAGATGTGAAAAGTGCTAATGGCTAAGACTTGTTCATGGTAGAAAAAAAAGAAGACAAGTTCTTGAAGAACTGCATCAAGTATCTTTTGTGAACAGCATGTTAAGCTCATTATGATATACGTGGTGCCTTTTTTTTTTGTTACAAGTGTGCTTTTTATCCCCACCCAAACCTCATCTTGAATTGCAGTCCTCAGGTATTAAGGAAGGAACCTGGTGGGAGGTGATTGGATCATAGAGGTTGTTCCCCATGCTGTTCTCATGATCGTGACTGAGTTCTCACGAGATCTGATGGTTTTATAAGCTTCTGGCATTTCCCCTGGTTGCTCTTCTCTCTCCTGATGCCATGGGAAGAAGGTCCTTGCTTCTCCTTTGCCTTCCACCATGATTGTAAGTTTCCTGAGCCCTCCCTAGCCATGCAGAATTCTTAGTCAATTATACCTCTTTTATTTATAAATTACACAGTCTTGGGTAGCATTTTTATAGCAGTGTGAAAATGGACTAATATAAAGTGCCTGTGAAACCATGTTTATGTTTTTACAACTTTTATTCCATTTGACCCAATCCAAGGAGAATACCTGAAATCCACTCATTCTCTGGTTTCTTGTATAACTTTCTATTATTTTTGTCAGAATTTATTCAGAGAAGATTGTCAAAAAAGTTTGCATATTTCTTATTGGGCTTCAGTGAACCATCTTAGTTTGTTCTTCCATTAGAAAACCAGCGATCTCAGGCTGGATCATGCATCAATATAGTCAGTGTTATCCCACAAAATGAAGAGCTTTACGAACATCTATAGTACTTTTGAAATGTCCACGAGACTTTATATAGCTTGCTTGAGTCAACAGAAGCTTTACATGAATCTGTAAAGTTTGTTTGCTGTATCGTAATATATTTTTTTATAATTTAGAGTTGGCATTTTTAGAGAATCCTGAAAAGACTCTTTAGCTGTTACAACATCTCATGCTTACAAGGATAATGTCTTAAAACGTATTATCTGGTCTTTTCTATTAGGGTCTGTAGAAAAGACACTGTATGCATTGCTTCTGAACATATTTTATGTGTATTCAGTAAGTCAGTAAATATGTATTGGATGATTTCATGTGCTAGGTGTCCTACTAAGTGTGGAGAACACAAAGATGAAACAGACACAGTGTCCAAATTCAAAGAATAGCACCTGCCTTCTAAAAAGAAAGGTAAGCAAAGGAAGAGAGAATTAGAGTATAGAGTGATAAATACTGTGTTAGAGGTAGGCACAGAGGGACTAGCACAACAATGCAAAGGAGAGGCAGATCTCTTATGACCAGAGGTGGGAAAGTCGGAGCTCATCAGGTGAAATGAGGAAAAAGAGCAAGAAGGGCATTCCAGCCAGAAAAGCAGCCAATGTCCAGGCCAGATGAGAGAGCCTGTAAGTAGCTCAATCTGCTTGTAGTACAGCATGGTGAGAGATGAAGCCGGAGAGATAAGCAAGTGCCAACTCATGATAGACCTTGCTTCTTCAATTGTTTGTTTAGTTACAGCTCACTTTGTTCCAGAAGAGTTTTTAAGTGCCTCAAAAGACCATGAATACCATACGAAGACATTTGGAGCCCTTCCTAAAATGTTGGTAAGCCTCCAGAAGAGAGAAACATGATCAGATTTGCATTTTAGAAGGGTAATTCTATCTTCTTAGAGGTGAATGAATTGTAAGGAACAGAGACAGAAGCAGAGAGGCCATTTAGGAAATTGCTGCAGTCTGTCAGGTGAGAAATGCACCGCAAGGGGCTAAATTAAAGTAGTGACTTTGGGGAAGGAAAGAAAGAAGAGATATAGAGTAAGCACGATGAATATGACTTGCTAATAAATATTTCCTCAATGAATAAGTTTTGACTAATTAGATGTATGCGGTGAGAAAGAGAAATAATTCAAAATGAATTTCAGGTTTAGGCTTGGGAAACCAGGTGGGTGACAAAAAAATTCATTGCTTGGATACTGAATGCATTCCTTCTGAGTTCTTTGTATGCCTGGGAACTGTAATTGTTGTGTGTGGATTAATCTTAACTCTATGGTAAATGCCCTGAGCATAAGTAATTTCTTCCTTTTCTCATATCATTTTTTTAGCACTAAGAACGTTACAGTTACGTTCATTGAATTGTAGTCCCAGGTTGTTATCTATTTAAGAATGAGTGACAGATCTTAACTCTTAACTCATTAGTATTCTTTGGTTCTGTGCAAAAGAAATTGACTAACAGGAACTGGAGAAAATTGTGATGAGTTATTGGGAATTCTCAGACCTGACATACAGTCCGGAGAAATAGACTTGGAAATAGGCAAGCAGGAAAGTACATGCAGCAAACCAGTCAAGAACCACAGAAAGTCTCCTGTAACATGAAGGATCCAGTCAGAAAGCCACAGTGGAAATGGAAAAACCACAACTTTTAGTCTCTTTGTCCCTCTGCTCAAGAATCAAATTCCAGAGGGCTCTGAATTATTGCCTATCTTGAGGAACATTTTCACTGCTTAGTCTACAAGAGGGTTGGGCCCATAATTATAGCCCTGAAAGAAGGGAAGGAGGTAATTCCTCAAATATTTAGAAATCATGGTGCACTTAGGAAGAGAAAAATTATGCTAGCCAGCCAAATAATTACAAATGTCTACTGCCAGCTGATTCTAGCTTTTATTGTTTTCTGTTTAGAAAGATTCTTAAAAGCAAAATTGAAGCCTTATGAAATATGGGCATGAGACATTTATTTTCTGGTTAAAAAGAAGTTGGAACTTTTTCAATTAAGCTACTCTTTTGACAAAAAATATATTCTGCAGCTTCTAGAAAGCAAAATCAATATTTTTTTTAAAAAGTAAGACATAAGCACTGAACTAATGAGATATAATAGAACATTTGACACTCGGAAATAAGTGTTATTTAGGTTCTGCAGAAAAAAAAATGAATAGGTGGGGTCGGGGAAGAAAACATATGAGTAAAAGGAGGAACACACACAGAAGAAAAATCCAGCATTATTTGGATAAGCTTCTGAGCAACATTCAAACCAAATCTAACTCTTGAACATCCGGAGGGAACACCCGCCACTAATTACAGGACTAAGATATACAAGAAGCCACTTCAGGACCGTGGGGCCGAATCAGCCATCCGATGGTAGTTTTTAAGATGTGGCTGTGGTTGTTTGTTTGGTGGTAGGAGAAAGTTTAAATTTGCTTTCACTGGCTTTGGTAGATGTTGATATTTCTTCCATCTCTAATCTCATTCCAGAACTAGGGAGATACCTGTGCCAACTCTGGCTTTGTTTGCTCTGCCAGACAATACCGATGCTGCGAAGTCAAATCATTGTGAAGAATGTTTATGCAAATGTGGGAAATAGGACTATAATCCTGCTTGAAGTTTGCTTAGATTCCTGGGAAGGCTCCCTATTCCAACCCTTTTGAGAAAATAAGTAAAATAACTGCTTTTATGATCGATTATAAAAACTTTGGAAGGGTTTCAGTCGATCTCTATTTGAAACCACAATTTTGATGATTTTTCTATTTTCTTTCATTTCTAATATTTTTTCCTAGATAACAATTTCTCTCTCTCTCTCTCTCTCTCTCTCTCTCTCTCTCTCTCTCTCTCTGTGTGTGTGTGTGTGTGTGTGTGTGTGTGTGTGTGTGTTTCGAAGAAGAGCTCAACCTTGAGAAAGTCCACATTCCTGTGCAGGATAAAATAGAGATGAGTCATTAGACATAATGGGTGAAAAGTACTTCTTGAAAACTGAATTAGTATTTTCTGTGAGCAATCTGATTCTGTTATTACAAGTATTAGATATGTTATAGGATGGCTTTATAAACCTATACAGTTGATGTTTACAGCTTACCTTAGAATTTCTCAGTTTTTCTTTTCCCAAGCTAGACAGGTACCCTAGAAAATAAAATGGTGAATTAAACAGCTCTTTTACTAACATTTATTCTTTCACTTTTCATGAGTGTGAGTTTGTATTTCTTTATGTAGAAAAGATGATTACGGAATAGAAGATAGGAAGGGGTAATTCCTCAAATTGGAACTCAAATTGGAAATCAGATAGTGGAGCTGCTTAAGGAATAACTAAACTATTTTAATTTGTCACACAGAAAAGACATCTGGCATATTCCTTTTGCTTGGAAATCTTTTTCTGTCCTTACTGCCAGAAGAATTGATACACTGTCAGGAATACTGAACACATTAACTATTTGCCTTTGAGTTAGGCAAGACAACTTCTTAAATTCTTTCCAAAAATGAGTTTCTATGTTATTATTGTGGCCAGGGATGTAGTTAAGGATGTGAGCCAAACTGCCTGGTTCACATCCTGGCTCTCACCTATGGAATCAGCTGCCATTCATAAATTGCAAAATATGCAAAATAAATAAATAAAAAGCCTGGTCTTTGCAGAGCTATATAAATACTAGTTGATAAAGAAAAATCTGGAAATTTTATTTTATTAGTTGCTCTTTCATTTGATGGTTCTGAGGAGAGTTATGAGTCTGAGTGCATGTGTATGTACTTACATATCTATGTAAGTGCATGTATATATAAGTGGAAATATTTACTGTATTTTATGGATGTATCGTGTGTGTGTGTGTGTGTGTGTGTGTGTGTGTGTGTGTGTGTGTATGTGTGTGTGTGTATGTATGTGTATGACAGAGTCTCACTCTGCTGCCCAAGCTGGAGTGCAGTGGTCTGATTATGGGTCACTCACTGCAGCCTTGACCTCCCCAGGCTCAGGTCAACCTCCCAAGTAGCCTCAGCCTCCCCAGTAGCTGAGACTGTAGGTGTGTGTCACTATACATGGCTAACTTTTGTATTTTTTTTTTTAAATAAAGAAGATGGTTTTAATGAATTGAGTGAATAGTCATGATATTATCAAGCTATCCTGAGAGGAAAATCTCAGTCGAGTATCACAATGTTGCTACTCCAACCCATGTCACATGGAATACAGTTGAAGCAGGTTTAAACCATTTTGTTCTAACTGCTTTTCCTAGCATTGTCACTTTTTGTAGTAGAGTTGAGATGATTAGGCAGGTAGAAGCCAACGGAACCCAAGGCTGACCCCCATTTATGATGGAGTTGAGTGTTGAGATGCTGCCCCATAACTGCCATCTAGACTAACTGCTGATATGGAATATGGAATGGCATGGTGGTGATGAATGGTTAGTAATTCAGAGTTTTACAAAGATTTGTTTTAGTATTTCCTTAGTGGTCTCTACCTTCCTTCTAGCCTGACATTTGTTGAAGATGATGAAGGGTGTATGATAACTTGGAGAAATTCTTTGAACTGAATTAATCAGACTGCTATTGGCAATAATATTGTGTGGCTCTTTGTGTGTTTTTTATATTATTTCAGGAGATGTTTGAAATGAAACTTACTGGCACTGAAGCCATTTTGAGTTACCTATCAAATTAAGCAATTGTATTTCCTGAGAAATGGATATAAAATTACACTGTCTTGCTGATTATATTTTCTGATAAATTTTCATGGAAGGTAGATGTCCTTGGATTTTACAAGAGAAGAATAAATTCCTCAACTATAAAATGTCATTTCCAGGTTGATTCCAGTTTTCAATATGAAGACTGTGATGGTAAATATTGACTGTCAACTTGATTGGATTGGAGGATGCAAAGTATTGTTCCTGGGCATATTTGTGAACATGTTGCCAAAGGAGATTAACCTTTGAGTCAATGAACTTGGTGAGCCATATTCACCCTCAATTTGGGTTGGCACCATCTAATCAGCTGCCAGTGTGGCTAGAATAAAACAGGCAAGAGATAGAAGAGAAGGCTTGCTGAGTCTTTGTCCTTCATCTTTCTCCTAAGCTGGATACTTCCTGCTTCGAACATGGGACTCCAAGTTCTTTAGCTTTTGGACTCTTGGAGTTATACCACTGGTTTGCCAGGGGTTCTCGAGCCTTGGCCACAGACTGAAGGTTTCACTGCCAGGTTCCCTACTTTTGAGTTTTTGGGACATGGACTGGTGGATCCATCACTGATTTCCTTGCTCCCCAACTTGCAGATGGTCTGTTGTGGGACTTTACCTTGTGATTGTATGAGTCAATTCTTTTTAATAAGCTACCTTTCATGTATGAATATATTCTATTAGTTCTTTCCCTTTAGAGAACCCTGACTAATACAATGACCTTGCATGATTTTTATTATTTCAGGGAAAGGAGAGGAAGCAGAAAAAGGAATTGTAATAAGTAACTATAATGAAGTTTTAAAATCATGCTGCCTTTTTAGCATTCACAGTTCCTGTGTTTCTGTGTTTGGATCTGGGCAGGAAAATACCAATGATACTACTTGGAGTCTGGGAAGTTTACACTGGATTTTTCACTCAGATACATATCAAAACCCTTTAGGACTCTCTAAATTCTTCTCATGGGCTCATCATTTATCCATTCATGCCACAGTGAGAACATCATTAATATATGGCAGCACATATGAAAACTGGGTGGCAAGGTCAGGTTAAAGTCATGGAACATTCCAGGGAGGCCAAACATTCTAAATTGAAGCAGCTTAACTCAGAATGTTCTTCAGTAAGTGGTGATTGTTTTGGCTTCTGCAGTAGCCTCACTGATGATCTGCCATTAAGAAGCTTTCAACAAGCAAATTTTTCAAAAACTTGCCCTTCTGAAAGGAGGGTAAAAATGTCATTAACTGTAAGCATTAGACCATGAAAGCATTACGTATTAAATTCAGAATGTTTCTCAGAAAGTCTCACATCATCATTATTCTTTGGTTCTAGCATGACTTTGTCCAATATAGCAGCCATGAGCCACATATATCATTAATATTTCTATATTAATCATGTTAAAATGGTAGTATTTTGAATATATTGGGTTAAGTAATATGTATTACTATTAATAATTTTACGTGCTACTTTATATTTTTTTGTTAATGTGACCACCACAAAATTTAGAATTACATATATGACTTGTATTATATTTCTGTTAGGCCAGTTCTGTCTTTTACTTGTTGGTGACTCAAAGATGTCTGATTTACTCAGATGCATAATCTGTTTTCCTTTTTCCGCGTCTAGAGTGATGGTATATATCTGTTTTCATTAATTGATTTAATAGCTGGTTTCAGAAGAAATGACTCTGATTCTTCCATCCAATCACCTAATTACTCTGAGAATATCTTGTTTTCTTCTGAGAACAAATTCACTATTATCAAATAGTCTACGTCACCTAATGCTTCATTATGTCATATTCCCTTAGCCCCCTTTAATTCTCAAGGCTAACCTACGTGATAGTCACAGGCATGGCATTAAAAATTATTTTCGTTCATAGTCTTGATTCAATAATACCTCCAGGATATCTTAATTTTATCTGCTTTAGTCCAGCTAGTATATTGCTTCCTCTGGATCTCTCATATTCTTGACCTTAAACTTCTTGTCTCATCTCACATGTACCTGTTGATCTTGAGCTAAATTACTTCCCGTGTCTTTTCTCAGAATTCTGCTTTCTATGTAATATCCTCTCAATTCTGCACCTTGATTGTTGGAACACAGAATAGTGCAAAGCTGGATGCAAAAGTGTTGTTGACATTTTACACTATTCTAGGTGCTGGATACAGCTCCATAGGAAGACATGGCTTCCGGCCTCAAGTGACCCACAGTCTAGTGGGGGAGACATAAACATGCGTGTTTCTTTTCCAGGCTTCTAGAACCTGCCTTTCCTGTAAGCTCAGAGAGGAGAAGTAGCTGGGCATTTACCTCTCCCTGGGAACAGCTCTTGGCTAATAATTGATACAGGGGCGATGGTAGAAATACTCCATCCCCTAATCAGGATACCTCTAAGCTAAGAACAACACGGAATGCAACCTGCATCTGGATTCTTTAACCTAATATACATTCTACTGGACTATGTTTGCTGTCACAGCCTTCCTTGGTCTCCTACCCCTTCTGGTCCAAATTCCTTCCTCCTTTACTTCTGTTCTAGGAGTACTTCCAGTAAGTTACTTTCACCACCAAATCCTCTTCTCAGTATGGTGCTTCTGGGGATTCCAACCCTATGTCAGTAATTTTAGGTACTGTAATTGTTTCTAGGAGACCAACTCTTAGGATGAGACTCAGAATTCAGTCACTCAATGCCCAGATAGCAACAGAGAAGCAGTTGTGTTTGTGGTGAGTGAAGGGATTATATTCTCTGGCCTGATGTAGCATTAAGTTGTTGACATTTTTACCCGTGGCAAGTTGATGGTATACAAGTGGAAAGGGATGCACTGGACTGCACAACAGCTATGAAATTTAATACTTTTGTAATACGGTAGTAATCATAAGAAGGATGGCATTGTTTGGTGGCTGCTAATTGACGTACTGCAGAAAGAAAACACTATGCTTTGGTTAGTCGATTGCCAGTTTATGGAAAAGAAGGATAACAAGAATTCTGTTTCATAGATATTTAGTTTGTATCTGAGCATGATTTTAAGGCAAATTTATATATCTTCAGATGGGGTCAAAAGTAGAACAATAAATTTTCAAAATCATCCCTCTTTACATGGTATTTAAGTCAGTTTGTATTAATCAGAGTTATTACTAGCAAACAACACTAAAAGCATTCATCTCAAGAAGAAAAGAATATTGAATTGATGTTGGGTCACTCAAACAATTGCCGGGATAGCTCAGGGAGTTGTCAGGAACAAAGAAGGCTGGTAAGAGTCAGATTTGCACAGACCATGATAATGATACAGATTCTATCCAGAGAGAACACGGCTGCTGCCACCAGGCCACAACTGAGTATCTCAGCTTATATACTCTCCACTTCTAGGTCTGATTCTTGGATGCTGTCGTAGATGGGCATCTCAGCTACTGGTGCCCTGGATAATCAGTGTAGCTGCAGCTGATGTTAGAATGAATTCCCTATGGACTCTGTTTGTTCTACCTCTCAAGCTCCAAATGTGAAGATTGGTAGATATTTGTGATTAGATAAGCCAAGGCCATGCTACCTTGTGTTCTACACAGGACACCAGAGCAGTGTGTCCACTTTGAAACCTAGGACAATGTTTTTGAGATTCAGCTAAATTGTTGCATGTGTCATGCAAATTCATCATTTTCTATTGTTGAGTAGTATTGCATTGTGTAGGGACACAACAGTTTGTTTATATCCTAGTACATCCTTGCCTTCATTGAGTTCTCAAAGCTTTTTTCACCCTTTTGAAAACTTAATAGCTTTAGCTTTAACATTTAGGTTTATAATCTAGTCTGAGAAAAATTTCTGTATATTTAATAGTATGAAGTAAATATTGAAGTTTATTTTTTTTCCACATAGATATCCAGTTGCTCCACTGCTATTTGTTGAAAAAACTCTCCTTTTCCCATTGTAAATCTATAACACATTTATTAAAACATCAAACTGTACCCCACAAATATGTACAATTGTTTTGTGTCAGTTAAGAATAAAATTAAAATACAAAAGTAAAATAAAATGACCATATATGTGCGGATGTACTTCCGAAGTTTTTATTCTGCTCCATTGAGCGATATGTTGATACAGTTGAAATTATCGCCTTCTTGATTACTGAAGCTTTGTGGTGAGTCTTAAATTGCGTTAGTACACTTTTTCCAACTTTGTTCTTAAAAAATTTTTTGTTTTGCCCATTCTGATCATTTGAATTTCAAAATAAATTTTCGAATCACTTGTTAGTTAGAAAGAAAAACCACTGCTGAAATCACCATCAGAATGATCAATACATCAACTTGGGGAAATTTACTTTTTAATGTTGTGTTCTAATGACGATAATATATTTCTTCATTTAATTTTTTCTAATTCATCTCAGTAATGTTTATAATTTTTACAATAGAAGTCATGGATTATTTATATCCATAACTAAATATTTTATGCTGTTGAAATGGTATTTTTAAATATTTCAATATGCCATTGTTAGTTGCAAATATATAGAATTATAATTAATTTTAAAAATATTGATCTTCTATCCTATATCCTATTGTTATTTTAAATTTATAGGATATTCTGAGAAGATATTTTATAGATTCTTTTTTTATTGCATTTTAGGTTTTAGGGTACATGTGAAGAACATGCGAGATTGTTGCATAGGTACACACGTGGCAGTGTGATTTGCTGCCTTCCTCCCCTTCACCTATATCTGGCATTTCTCCCCATGCTATCTCTCCCCGACTCCCCAACCCCCGCTGTCCCTTCCCTATTTCCCCCCAACAGACCCCAGTGTGTGATGCTCCCCTCCCTGTGCCCATGTGTTCTCATTGTTCAACACCCGCCTACGAGTGAGATAATGAGGTGTTTGATTTTCTGCTTGTGTCAGTTTGCTGAGAATGATGGTTTCCAGGTTCATCCAAGGACATGGATTCATAATTTTCGATGGCTGCATAATATTCCATGGTGTATATGCGCCACATTTTCCCTGTCCATTCTATCATCGATGGGCATTTGGGTTGGTTCCAGGTCTTTGCTATTGTAAACAGTGCTTCAATGAACATTGGTGTGCATGTGTCCTTATAGTAGAACGATTTATAATCCTTTGGATATATACCCAGTAATAGGATTGCTGGGTCAGATATTTTATAGATTCTTTAAGTTTTTTATGCACACTGTCATACTGTCTTCCAGTAAAGAAAGTCTTATTTTATTCCCAATTTGCTAAAAGCATTTATCATGAATAATTATTGAATGTTGTCAACTAATTTCTTCTCCATTTAGTGAAATAATATATTATTTCTTTCTCTCCTCTGTTAATATGACAGATTACCTTGATTTGCTATTCAACGATTAACCAAACTTGAAATCTTGTGATAAGCCCAAATTAGTCATGTGGCATTAACTTTTTTTTCTGCTGGATTTTACTTGAGAATCTTTGGTAAAGAATTTTCTGTTTATATTTGTAAGGTATATTGGTCATTTTCTTATAATCTCTCTTTCTGTTTTTGGTATTTCAGCAAAGCGAGTCTCATAAAATGAGTTGGAAATTATTTCCTTCTCTAATTCTAATTAATGAGTTCATGTAAAACTATTGTTTTCTTTCTTCAATATTTAATAGAATTAAACATTGAAAGACATTCTGCCTGCCCAATGCTTCTCTTTTCCACTAATATTCAACAGTATGAATAAAATATGCCTTCTGTGGTTTTCTTTGTTTTCATCCTCTTTGTTGAGCTTCCCAGAACTGAGGATTTATAGTTGTATTAGTCCGTTTTCACATTGCTATAAGGAAATACAGGAGACTGGGTAATTTACAAAGGAAAGAGGTTTAATTGACTCATGGTGGGGCATGGCTGAGCAGGCCTGAGGAAACTTACAATCTGGTGGAATGCAAAAGGGAGTCAGGCACTTTCTTCACAGGCTGCAGAAAGAAGTGCTGAGCTGAAAAGGGAAGAATCCCTTATAAAACCATCAGATCTCGTGAGAACTCGCTGTCACAGAACATCCTCGGGGAAACCAACCCCATGATTCAATTACCTGCATGTGGTCTCTCCCTTGACACATGGGGATTCTGGGGATTACAATTCCAGATGAAATTTGGGTGGAACATAAAGCCTAAGTCTATCCATAGTTTTCATCAAAGTTGGAGAAAATATGACTATTATTGCTTTAATCTGACTTTCACTTCTCTTATTCTGGAAGTCCAATTGTCCCACAGGTGACTGAGACTGTATTTATTTTTCAAGATTTTTCCTTTCAGTACTTTCATTTGCATACTTTCATTGCTGTGTCTTCAAGTTCATTGGTCTTTTATTATACAGTCTCATCTACTACTAAGTCCATCCATTTAATTTTTTCTCTCAGATATTATGCTAATCAGCTCTGTAATGTACATTTATTTTCTCAAGTCTTCCACTGCTCTAATATCTTGTTTTCTTTTACATCCTTAAGACTATTTATAGTATTGTTTAAATGTACTTGTCTGCTAGTCCCATTATCTCTGTAATTTGTTTCTTTTATGTTTCTCATGATTATGAGCCATATTTTCCTGCTTTGTGTTCAGTCGTTTTTATATGATATTGGACATTGTGAATATTATGATGAGAAGTGTGTGAATCTTGCTGTCTTCATGTAAAGAGTATTGAAGTATATTTTGGCAGAAAATGTAATCACTTGTGGATTATTTTGAACTTTATCTTTCGTCTCTTTAAGGGTGGCATAGAGTAGGCCTACTATGAAGTACTCTCTGGGTTTTCTTTTAAATGCCTCAGACGTTCAACAAGTTATTCCCTTTTGGCTTGATCAGTGCGAAGTTGTCACCCATTCCTGTGTGATCTTTGGGAATTATTCTGCTGCTTCTGCCTCTCTGAACTCTAATTATTGCCGCATCAACTGTGTGAGAATGTCAGGCTTGGCTTGGTCTCCTTCGATTGGCTCTGAAATTTAGAAAGGTGTTTCCAGGAAGAAGGTACAATGATTACATAGCTGACCTCTTCTGTTTCCCGTTTGTAAAGCGGTGCGGTCCTGTGCTCCCAGCTGTGTAATGCCTGAAAATAGCTGTTTTCCGTATTTTGTCAGTTTCCTTATTGTTTTCGGTGGGACGGCAAGTTCAGTTTCTGCGACTGTGTCATAAGCCCAAATAGCTGTCCTTTCTTAACTTTTTTTTTTTTTTTTTTTTTTTTTTTTTTTGAGACGGAGTTTCGCTCTTGTGACCCAGGCTGGAGTGCAATGGCGCGATCTCGGCTCACCGCAACCTCTGCCTCCTGGGTTCAGGCAATTCTCCTGCCTCAGCCTCCTGAGTAGCTTGGATTACAGGCACGCGCCACCGTGCCCAGCTAATGTTTTGTATTCTTAGTAGAGACGGGGTTTCACCATGTTGACCAGGATGGTCTTGATCTCTTGACCTCGTGATCCACCCTCCTCAGCCTCCCAAAGTGCTGGGATTACAGGCTTGAGCCACCGCGCCCGGTCCCTTTCTTAACTTTTAAATCTCTGCCTTGAAATTTAAAATGGTGTCAAAATAATAATTGGTAATATACTTTCAAAATCCATATGGTCATCAAATATGTTGGTCTTAAATGAAATTAGTAATCTTGCATTTTATTTTGGGAATGCCTAGATACCTCTAACTGTCAGAATAATAATATGACTTTAATTTTTTATAGTGACACCGAAAAAAAGAAAAAAAAAAACATTTACCAAATAAATCCCCCAAATCAGAATAATAAAGTCTTTCATATTCCTCAAATCAGCCAAAGATGTTTGTATCAGTTTTTCATTTATAGTTTTCAGAGTAAAATTTATATTCTTTAGAGTATATTTGTAGTAGTAGATATTCTCATTCCTTTTTCTTATTTGACATACTAGAATCATACTCTTGCATTTAATTCAAGAGCAAATATACAAAAAGACAGGAAAAAAACAGAACATCAGCAAAAAAATCAGTTTAATCTAAACTGCTTTGTTCTTTTTTCTTGCATTATTTTTCCATACAAGCAAATGTACACAAAAGAGACAACCACGTATCCCCTGGCATATAGCGTATAAAGATGAATTTCAGTGCTTCTCTTTGGAAGGTTTAAATAACGTTCAGTCCTGAAACAGGACTTTAAAGAGATCCCTTTTCATTCACAGTCATGTAGAGTCAATGCTCCTAATTTTGGCCATAATCTCATTTTGATCCCTTTCTCTGATCTCTCACTCCTTAAGTTGTGTCTGCTCCTGCCCTAAATCAGGCCACATATCACAAAGGCAGCACAGGGATTTGTGGGTGGAACAATCCCAAGTTTCCTACTGAGAACTAGCAGTCCCATGTGCTCGCTGAATCCCTGAAGCTCAGAGAGGGATTAATTATAGTCAGTGTTTGAGGTGAGAAGGAGATTTTGGGCATGGTACCATGCTTGCCATGGTAAGGCATGGAGAAGTGTCACACGGAAATGTAAGCGTTTTCTCCCACAGGTAAATAAACTGACTCCAGCTGTCTGGCGTGTCAACTCTTCCAATAAGCCTGATGCCTAGCTCTGATCTGGCTGCATCCAAACCAAGTACTGTCTCCAACAAGCACTTGCTCTGACTTCCCATTTTCTAGGTCCATGTTACACATGAAAGTTTCTCATGTGATTTCAATATATTTTTATCCAATAGAGCAAGCATTGAATCAGCACCTACTTTGAATTAGTCAGACAATATATGATGTACTATTTGAATACATTTATAAAAGTATATACTACTATCTTATGTATAAGAAAGGATTATTTCTCTGGGGATTTGAGATTTTGGAAGTGTGTATCTTGGGTGATTGATAACATTTTGTTAGCATTATCTGAGGTCAGGGTGGTTACACTATGATCATTTTCTCAATCTCCTAAGATTCTTGAGACTAAATTTAGTGAAGTGAACAATAGATGGTTATAGGTTAAGCCGTGATGTGAAACTTATTTAGAGGAGGAGGATGTAACCATTTTTCAAGGTGTTTATGCTTTGAATACTTTATTTTTGTTTGGTTGATGTTTTCCCCCTCTTTTTCCTTTTGGTAGTCAGTTATTCATTTTAGTTCAAAGCTAACACTTTGGCATGTTTGGAAAAGGACATAGAGAATAGAGGAATGGTTACCAGAGGATTGGAGGGTAGTGGAGGGTTGAGAGGCAGGTGGGGATGCCTAATGGGTACAAAAAAAAAAAGAGAGAGAGAGAGAGAAAAGATGAATAAGACCTGCTATTTGATAGCGTAATTGGGTGACTATAGCCAATATTAATTTAATAGTATATTTTAAAATAACTTAAGTAATGTAATTGGATTGTTTGTAACTCAAAAAAAGTAAACCCTTGAGGGGATGGATACCCTGTTATTAAGGATCTGCTTATTTCACATTCCATGCCTGTATCAAGATATCTCATGTATCCCCTAAATATGTATACCTACTGGATGCCCATAAGAATTTAAAAAAATAATTTAAAAAAATTTTAAATGTGGAGAAATTAAGAAAAGAAAAATGAAATGATATAGCATGGGACCAAAAGCTAAAGGAGTGACTCTATTGAGGTCAATGGACTTCTCAGAAGCAACGAAGTCTAGATCCCATTTGGTTTGATGTTTTAGGTAAGGCTTTGTCAATGTTTGCTTCTTGACTCATCTGGATAGGTCTAGTTAGTATTTAAATTAAATGCTAAAATTTATAGATTTAATTTAAATTAAATTAAAGTGAGCTCAGGTTCACTTTGTGACTTTTAACAGTTACATTAGTAATAGGCTTATCAACACTTTGATCCTAGTAGAGGAGACCAATAATTATTGAGTAGATCTAATGGAAACAAAATAAGAGTTGAACTTCTTTAGTTGATTCTCTCTGATGTTCAGATATTCATATTTAGCCTAGGGAAAATGTATTTGCTAAGTTTTGGGAGCCACAGGAAATAAAACACTTATTCTCTCTCCCAAAGTTTTCTTCTCACATTCTTTCTGTTTTACTCAGTGACTCTCTGTCTCTATTTTCTTTTTCATGACTTGATTTTGTTGGTATATTCAGTTTGTCATTCATTCATTAAATGTGAGTGGAAGTGAAGTTCCGTTAGAAGTTTAGTACAAACATGACTGGTTTATTTCTGGGTAAGCCCATCAACCAAAAATGGAAAAAATTCCAAAAAATTATATTTGCTGGAAAATTTGCTAACAAGCTTGGATACTCAAAAGACTTGCTCACAATGTGGGATTTGAGGTAGGGGCCTGGGTGGAGAAAATATAAAATATAATAAACAAAACAGACACTCACTGGCATAAAACTGATTGGAGTGCATTAGGAAAACAAGTTATGAGGAAACTATGAAAACAGCTTTGTACTTTGTGAAGTGGAACATTTTAGAGATGCAGATTATAAAGACTGGAATTAATAGCAAAGACCCAAAGTGTGGTTTTTGTTTCAGTTCTGCACATGCACAATTTATTCTTCATTCAAAAAGAAATTTTAGTTTGCAAACAGGATGTATACCAGACCCCTTAACAATCTAAGTATTTCATCTACATAGAGGATTAGTATAAACACTCGCCCTTTTATAGTGAAAAAAGGTTAAGCTAAAATGGAACGAATTGCATTTAGCTTATCTTTTTAAAATTAGAAGAAAAAATACAAATGAAACATTAGATTTTTTATTAAAAACATATTTTAGAATGTTTCTTTTTTCAGGTATATTTATTTTCTTCTTTCATTTGTTGACTTCACCGTGAACTTAAATAAGTTCTTGGCAGGTTCTTGGTTTATTTGACTTTTGATTTAAAAAGGCAAGGGATGAATTTAAGTCTCTAAATTTGGAAGAAGTTTTTTTGAAGTGAGGGCCTCTTAGCTTCCTGGAGGAAGTAATGATTAAATTGGCCCTTAGAGAAAGGGCACAATTTCAGTAACAAAAGACTGGGGTAGAGTGCCCATACAGAGGGGTTGGGCTCCTAGAATACAAGGGTGTGGGTGAGAGCCAACTCTTGTCAGGTAGTTGAGAGTAACCTCATGGTATAGGACATAGGCAATGTGGAAGGTAAAGAAGGAAAGTTAGGCTTGCACACAAATGTTAGGATTTGGAGCTTTATTTTAATAATTGGCACCTGGTAGTTTTTAACAACTTTAAGTAGAGTTCCATGAAAAAATGGGTAAGAGAGAATCAATGAAAAAAACATCAAACATTTACGGAGCTATTCCTCTGTGCTATGTATTACATAGTTATGCTATCTCCCCTATCATTCAGGTAGGGAAACTAAAGCTCAGAAATGTTTAAAAACTTGCTAAGATTTATAGATTGAGAATTTTGATCCACGTTTATTGATTGAACAAAACCTAAACTTCAAGAATTACAGGATTCAAGAGAGGCTTCAAGATGGGAGATGTGGCCTTAGGCATAAGATACTGAGAGTGGGGATTCTAGATGTAACCCTTTAGCCTGCATCCAGATGAAACTCGTAAACTGTATCTAATGCTCCAGAACATAGGACAAAACACCAGAATTTCTAGTTTTATTATTTTTTTGTTTTTTTCTTCTGGTTATAAAAGTATATAGGCTGCACATGGCGACTCATGCCTGCAATACCAGGACTTTGGGAGATTAAGGCAGGTAGATCACCTGAGGTCAGGAGTTCGAGGCCATCCTGGCCAACATGGTAAAACACCATTTCTACTAAAAATACAAAAATTAGCTGGGTGTGGGGTGGTGGGCACTTGTAATCCCAGCTACTTGGGAGGTTGAAGCAGGAGAATTGCTTGAATTTGGGAGGCAGAGGTTGCAGTGAGCTGAGGTCATGTCACTACACTCCAGCCTGGGTGACAGAATGAAACTGTGTCTCAAAAAAAAAACAAAAAAGTATATACAATTTCTGAGTTAGCATTCAAGGCATGCTTAATAATATACCTCCTCTTAACTTCCTGTTAAAATTCCCACAATAATACACACACAGTGGCAGCAGCACTATAAATTAAATACAAGAGGCGAACAAGGGCAGAATTTTTCCTAGTTGCATCTTTGGTGTGACAGATTTGAAAAGCATATTCTTGGGTTTTACATTTTAGATTCTCATCTCTGAGTTTGGACAAGAAAGAAGCCAACAAACTGGGTCCTGGGGGTGGGGCACAGTAGCTCATGCCTGTAATCTCAGCTCTTTGGGAGGCCCAGGCTGGTGGATGGCCTGAGCTCAGCAGTTTGAGACCAGCCTGGGTAACATGGTGAAACCCTGTCTCTGCCAAAAATACAAAAAGTTAGCCAGGTGTGGTGGTGCACCTTCATTTGACTTTTAGATCAAGACTGAAAAACTCTCCTAAGTCAGGTAAAACTTGATGGAGGCTAGCTCCTCTCTTTATTGCTAAAATCATTGTCTGGATTAATAATTTTTTCCACTCAAAGATGAGTAAACACCAAACCAAAGCATATAGTCTATAAAAAAATCTAGAACAAGGAATGAGAACATTGCCATAAAGATGTACAGAAATAATGTGTTTCACTGTTTCACTTTGGAAATCCCCTGAGGAGATTAAAAAAACAAACAAACAAAAAAAACTCCACACCTGTGCCTCAACCCAGAGCTTCTGATTTAATTGGTCTGGAGTAAGTCCTGGACATTGCTTTTTGTTTGTTTGTTTTTAATAGATTTGTTTTTTAGAGCATTTATGGGTTCATAGCAAAACTGAAAGGAAAGTAGATTTCCCATCTACACACTTCCCCCACATATGCACAGCCTCCCCTGTTCCCAGCATCCCCCAGGAGAGTGGCACATTTGTTACAATTGATGAACCTTCATTGACCCATTATTATCACCCTAAGTCCATACTTTGGGGCTCACTCTTGATGTTGTACATTCTCTGAGTTTGGACAAATGTATAATGACTTATACCACCCTTATAGTATCATACAGAGCAGTTTCACTACCTAATATGGTTTGGTTCTGTGTCCCCAACCAAATCTCATGTTGTAGCTCCCATAATTCCCATGTGTTGTGGGAGGGACCTGGTAGGAGGTGATTGAATTACAGGGGCGGGTCTTATCCTTGCTGTTCTTGTGATAGTGAATGGGTCTCACAAGATTTGATGGTTTTAAAAACGGAAGTTGCCCTGCACAAGTTCTCTTTGCCTCCCACCACCCATGTAAGATACGACTTGCTTCCCTTGCTTTCCACCATGATTGTGAGGCCTCCCTGGCCACATGGAACTGTGAGTCCAATTAAACCTCTTTTTTTTTTTTTTTTTTTTTTTTTTGGTAAATTGCCCAGTCTCAGATATGTCTTTATGAACAGCATGAAAACGGACTAATACACTGCTCTAAAAATCTGTGCTCTGCATATTTGTCCCTCCCTACAGCCTGGAAACTAGTAATCTTTTTACTATCTCTATAGTCTTGCCCTTTCCAGAATGTCAAACATTTGAAATCACACAGTATGCAGCCATTTAATATTGGCTTCTTTCACTTAGTATCATGCATTTCAGTTTCTGCCGTGCCTTTTTTTATGGTTTTATAGCTCCTTTACTTTAGCACTTGATAATATCCCATTATCTGGATGTACCACACCTTATTTATCCATTCACCTGCTGAAGGACATCTTGTTTGTTTCCAGGTTTTGGCAATTATGAATAAAGCTGCTATAAACATCTTTGTGTGGACAGAAGTTTTCTGTCTCTCTGGGTAAATACCAAGGAGTACGATTGCTGGATTAATGGTAATAGTATATTTACTTTTGTAGGAATCTGCCAAAATGTCTTCCAAAGTGGCTGTATTATTTTGCATTCTTACCAGCAATGAATGAGAGTTCCTTTTGTTCCACAGGTATTTTTTTTTAAAGTTTCATAAGCAACTTCAATGCAGCCAAGATTCAGAAACCACTGACTTAGAGCAAGAACATCTGTCAGCAAACATTTTCTCTCACTTAGTCTTAGTTTCCTTATCTGGTAGAAGAGAAACCTTTAATAAGGCAATAGATTATTGTTTTTCTCTGACTTTTTTGAAAATGCTGTTACTTTATTGTTTTTATTATAAAATCCTTCAAGGAAATACACATCCATGCCAAAATCTGAGAGCCAATTGGCAAATGGAATAAGCCAAAATTACAGTAGATCTAAGATTACTTCTTTGTGCTTTTTACATTTTAAAATGTATTGTCACCTAAGACACATTGACTTCAGAATGATAGAGAACAGTACTAACAAAGCAAAGATCTCGAATTGGTGCCAATGCATAGGAAAGCTTATTGGGCTCTATTCATGGCCACAGACCCCTAACCTGATGAAGACCTCACGTTACTGACAAAAAAGAAGAAAAAAATGTGTTCCTAGACTACTTTCTCTTAATCTCCTGGCCCTTAGGTGCTTGCTTTATCTTTAACGTGAGGGGAGTGGATGATATGATTTAGAAGCTTCCTTAATTCTCTAATCTATGCATTACATTATTATTATTCAGTAACAATTTCATTAGTATTGATGACAACAAATTAAAAAGCATGCTCTACTAACATTTCATCAGCTATGTTAGATGTAATAAATATTCTAGTACTGAGTCTATGATAAGATAAGAAGGACTTGCTTCCAGCACCACATTTGAGCAGGGAGGAAGTTTAGTAGACTGTGTTATCAAGAAAAATAATACTTCAGTGTTAAATTTTTTAAAATTTAAATAACTGCACAACAATCCAAGATGGGTAAAGCATCAACATTTCTAAATAAAGACAGATTGCATTTTAAAATTAAATGTTTAGTAAATTATAAATTAGTATCTACAATGTTTGTTACAGCAAATATTACAGTACATATGCATGTAATCATTTATACTTTAAACTTGTAGTTATTGCAAATATAAGGATGTTTAAAACATGACCTTTGCCCTCCCAGGACTTATAACATGGGGTAGTGAAGTTATCACGGTAGGGAAGAAACAGACTTCTACAATTTATTTAAAGTCAAGGCAAAAATAGAAATATATAATAATATAGATATCCATACTATGGATATTTAGAAGATACAGTAATTGGTTTTTAACAGAAATTGTGTGTGTGTGTGTGTGTGTGTGTGTGTGTGTAGTAGAATTAGTAGTAACAGCAGAGAATTGGGCCATCTGCATGACAAATGAGAGCTTTTAACTGCATAGGGTTTTGTTAGGAAGGATGATTGAAAGGCAACCTGGCTGAAGAATTATATGGCAAGACCCAGAGACATGAGCATTTAGAGGAAATCTGGCTTTTGTATCAGAATCATCAGTGTGTTTGATTATGTATAACAGTTGCACATGTGGCTGGAAAAGTTGGTTGGAATTTAGATAGGCACCTATCATCTGCTAGATTCCAGAGGCAGGCAGGCACTATGGGGTAAAACACTGAGCTGCAAATAGTCTTTAAAGTGTGAAATCCTCACAAGTGAGAATGAACTGCATTTCTAAATGCAATAGTATTTTGGAATTTTGTTGCTCTGAACTTGCAAAGTTAGCCAAGATTTGGTTAAACTTTCAGGAAAACAGGTGGCCTCCAAAATTTAGCTTTGAACTGAGAAAAGGAAGTATTCACTGCCACATCTATACCACATGCACAGTGAATCAAAACCAATATATGTTTTTAGTGACTACCTTTCTTTCTGCTGGCTTGAATACTTTAAGATAGTAGTCCCTGTGTATATCAGGCTTTGAACTGAGTCAAGATTAGCTCTTAATTGAGATCATTTCCATGAGAAAAAAAACAAAGCACATCCAAGTGCAGTCATTTTTCAAATTGTACACTTGCTTCTGGAGATGTAGCATCTTTGGCCTTGACTTGAAAGCTGTGGTGTTGAGTCCTTAAGGAGGTGGAAGGTAATGGCTTTAGACAGCAGAAATAAACAAGAACCTCAGGAATCCTTCTGGCTTGACATGATGGAATCCAGTGGCAAGTACACTGTATATATCTAAAAATGAGTGATAACCTCATGAAAATGTAAGCAGAATTTCGTAGTGTTTTCGCCCTGATCTTACCTGATCTTAGCCATAGTGCTTGTAGCCTTCTCTCTCTCTCTCCTTTTCCATCTTCCTCCCTCCCTTCTCCACTTCCTTCTCTTTTTCCTCCTCCTCCTCCCCCTCCTCTCTATCTGTCTCTCTCTTCTTGACCTCTGAGATATTGTTTATTGTGGTTCCTTTTGGTATTGACCAAATTGCTGGCTATTGTGTTAATGGTGACTCCCTTTCTAAATAGATTAGGCAATTGTATTTGGAAAAACAGAAAGAAAACCCTCCCCTGGCCCCCCAAATTTTTGTTTCTTTAGTTAATTAGAATAACATTAGGGCCAAGTTTAATGACCAAGTTTAAGATTGTACATTTTGGCATAAATCTTCATGAACAAGCTTTTAAATAACTCTTACTCTCAAGAAAAAGTTTAAGAATTTTTAAACAAAAAGATTACTTAAAAAATCTATATTGAGAAATGCACATTGGAAACTGTCTGTTGTAGTATGTTTTTGTACTTCCTAGAATTCCCTAAAAACTAGAACATGCTCACTTACAGAACTTACTATTTAAAAATACGTGCTATTTGCACCTAAAATAAAATATTATTTAAAAATGCCATTGAGGGAACAAAACTTTCATTCTTCTCAATTCTTTTCATTTGACTATATGGAAAACATTCCACTTAGCTCATTCAGAAAATGTGCAAAACTGGCTTTGGGTACAACACTAATTTTCTAAAATGGATGGGCCAGGGCTGTTTTCCATAGATTTCTTGCAATCAGTTGCATATGGCTGGAAGTAGAAATAATGATGATTTATGGTAATTGCCTGTCATCAGTCTATGCCATGCTCACCTGCATAATCCATCAATTGTCCCAACAATGCCTAGAGCTCATAACCTACCTGAGGTTATTTGGGGCTCAGGAAACACACACCAAGTGCCAATGTTCCAAGAATGAAGCTCTGGTTCCCAGCTTCTGCTGCTCCAACTTCTATCACAGCAAGGAGAAAAGAGTAACAGGCATATTCATTACATCTAATTAGACGGTAAGAAGTATTCCCTTGAGCATGTTTATGACCCAGGCACAATAGGACAGGAGTGGCCTATTCAAGCAGGGTTTCTCAATCTCTGGATAGGATCATTCTATATAGGATCATTCTTTGTGCTGGTGAGGGTGGGGGCTGTTCTGTGCATTTTGGCTTCCCTGGATTCTTTCCACTAGATGTCAATAGAATCCCTCCCACCATGGCATCATCTCCAGACATCACAAATACCCCATGTGGAGAACAATTCTCCTGATTTAGAACCACTGTACTAAGGAAAAACTAAAACTAGGAATTTATAATTAGTCAGCATTATATACTGAATGCATGAAGTATAGGCAGTCTTTATAGTGAAAAAATAATAGGACAAATGTTCATAAAACTAACTTAAAGTAATGTAGATAAACACAAAGCATACACTGACATTTGGAAAACTTTTCATGAAAGGGAGTGGTGAAAATAAACGTCCACAGTTATGACCATTCTGAAGCAACTATGTTTGGAAGAAAAAATGAAATGTGAGAATGGTAGAAACATTTTTCTACACTGGTTCTTACTTTGACCAACTCATTGGTTTTCATTGTACCCTTCAGGTTATGTAAAATAATCATAACTTTTCCATGATAGCTCTTCAACTATTTGAAAGCACATACTGTTTTGTTCTAAAGTCTGTTTTCCAAACTTTATTTTGTCATAGAAAATAGGACGTAGTTTTAAGATCCTCCATCTTTCTAACCTTTCTCCAAACAGAGCTTCAATCTGTTTATATTATTATTAAATTAAGATTCCCAAGGTTGAGAATCCTAATTCCCATGAGAAACTGAATCAGTTAGAAATGCTTTTGTCTGCAAAATTTAGAACATCCAGCGGTGACTTAATCCTTTAACAAAAAAAGTTCTCACATAACAAGAATTCCGGGGATGGTTAATTGTTGATATTGGTTCAAATACTCAAAAGACCTAGTCTCTAGCTGAGCAGATGTTAGTATGGAGCAAAAGAGCAGGTTGAATGGAAGTTAGCCTTGTCAGAATCTGCAACATACCTTATCAATGCAGACTAGGAAGAACATCACCATCTATAACTATATTAATGCACTTTGAGAGCCTTGTTGCTTCTCTGGCTGCTGTATTACATGATTGATACTATATTTCCCTGTATCATAGAAGCTATTCCACTGCAATGTAATTTTCTATATATGCACCCCCTTGGCTTTTGGTTGTTGATTACTGAAACCGAGTCTTACTTGTGATCACATCCCTGTATTATTCTGGGTCATATTACATATGTGTTCAAGAATTGTTTGAAGACTCGGTGAATACCAAATACGTTGTAATCTTAGGAGCGATTCCACTGCAATGTAATTTTCTACATATTCACCCCCTTGGCTTTGGTTTGTTGAAAATACTGAAACCGAGTCTTATTTGTTATCACATCCCTGTATTATTCTGGGTCATATTACATATGTGCTCAAGAATTGTTTAAAGCATCAATGAATATTAAACATATTCTAAACTTAGGAGCAAAATTTTCACTTGCAAGAAGTTACTTCCTAGAAAATTTCCATTTGCAGCACATTTCTTTCTGTTTATGTTACATTGGATTATGTTAGTTAGCTTCTGGAGGTATATGAATTAGCTCCAAGTTGTACATAATATTTTGTATGCATGCTCATTTATTAAGTAACCTACAGCTTTAATAGGGTTCTTGAAGAAGCATTTGTTCCCCTCCATCAAATGTTAAGTTCTTATACAATACAGACTTTTTGGAAATGGATAAATGAAAGATCAAAGTTAAAGGATTTTGAGAGAACACTTATTTTCAAGAAACTATAACAGCGAACTGGGGCCTATTTTGGAGAGATTTCTGTTTCCTCCTATGACGCCAAAGTAAAAAAATTACAATGACAATTCTGAATTTTGTGTCTAATTCTGTCACTGAGTTTACATAATGGGGACTAATCAATGCAAAAATTTCAGAAATGGCTTGGGAGTCTGATTCTAATAAATTGTAACAATAATAATGAACTCTAGAAATACTCAACTGACATTAAAATTATTTCATTATTTCAGTATAAGGAGGGTGCAACATACAAGCTGTACTTTCTGTAGTTTCCTGACCAATATTCAGTAGTAGGTGCCTTTTAAAGTCTGTGTTGATGGATTTAAACTAATTAATGCATGTCTCTGATCAGCCCTCAGTGGAGCGATGGCAGAGGAACACATAGGACTTAGCAGTGAGCTCTATCACTTGAATGGAGTTGGGACTTAATTGTAGCTTCATTAAATGGATCCAAATTAAGGCTATCTACATCTTCTAAATATCGTATTTCCCAAGTCTTCATTTTTCTCATTAGAGGGGTTTCAGTTGCTCAGGAAATGACCCAGCAAATGCCTGAATAATTCATTACAGTCTTGTACACAACTGGCTTAATCTATTTTGTAAAATGAAGATATCTTGTCCAACTTTACACATACAACAGATGAAAACATTCTTTCTAGTCTTATATTTGGGGCCTGCTTACATCCTGATCCACAGAATGGTCCCTGGGTACTTCCTGTCCACCTTACATCTGGACACCTCTGGTTCACAAAGTAACAACACCTCTCAAAAATGTTAAAACCTTTTCTTCAGGGGTGGGTATTCAGACTGGGACAAACAAACAAATGAAAGAATCAATTCATCCTCAATCAAGAAGCTTTCCCAGTCAGAGCTGCTACACTAAGTTAATTAAAAGACTGTGACTTCTTGTCTGCAGTTTGCTTATTTTGCACTTGATTGCTTCTTGGCTTTTTGGTTAAGAGCAAGTGTAGTATTTTATACTTGAATGAATATAAAGGGTAGTAATTTCCTCCTCATTGATAACTTATTACTCATTGATTATGAATTTGTAATTCTAAACATTGTCATTTCTGAAATAAAAGCCTCCTTTTTGAGTGTATAGAAAAAGACATGTTAACAAAGAAAAATTTACTTTAAAAGGTTGGTAACCAAAGTGGAAAGTGGCATATTTTATAATTTTTCAACTTCTAGAAGAATCAAGGAAGTACCATTGAATCTTATTGATTCATTGCATTGCGAAATTTTTAATTTTAATTAGTTGTGTTACAAAGGAATGCTCTGGGACTTCCAAGGCTTAATCATAAAATTGTTGTAGATTCCACTTGGTTTTCTGGAAATGCTTGTTCTTAGAATCCTGAGCCACTTTGTAAGAATACTCTTCTGAAGCGGCCACATAGAAAGGCCCTTAGAATACCTGAAGAGGGAGAGGAAGTCTGAAAAACCTGCAAAGGCCCAGGCTCTGTCACATTAGGGGACTTTCATGCTTTTGGGTAAGGGAAGCACCCTCTACGTTTTCTCTTTGCTGAGAGCTTTCCTTTCATTTAATACATTCTACTCTGTTCACTTTCTGATGTCTGCCTGCCTAATTCTTCCCAGTCATGAGGCAAGAATCCAGTCCTAGCTGAGCTAAGGAGCAGACAAAAAATCCTGCATCGACCCCGATAACTGGATTGTAACCTTGTTTATTCTTCTTATGGGTCTAACGTGGTAGCTCTTCTAATAATCCACTCTAGCTTGAGATTCTTCCTTGTTCTCATGTGTACATTCATTTTCTATGAATACCATAACAAATACCAAACATCAGCAGCTTTACCAATCCATTTGTAACCTCACAGTTCATAGCTATCCAAGCTCGGCAGAGCTCAGGTGGGTCTCTGCTCTGGGTTTACAAGGCTGGAACCAGGGTGACAGCAGGGATGCATTTCTTTCTAGAAGCTCTGAGGATGAATCTGATTCCAATCAACTCCTTCATGTTTTAGCTAGTATCCATTTTTCTTTGGAATTTGTAGAACGGAGGTTCCCATTTCTCTGCTGGCCGTCCTGTTGGCCACGTGCCATTCTCAGCTTTCTAGACGCTGCCAGAATCCCTTAGCCTGTTGATCCCTTTCTTCATCTTCCTAGCCAGCAGTGGTGCACAGACTCGTTCTCAGGCTTGGAATTCTTCTGATTTCCCCTCCTACCTTTCTCTTCTGTTTTTAAGAATTCATGTGATTAAACGGGGCTTTCAAATTAATCTAGACTAATCTTCCTATTGTAAAGTTTGTTGGTTACTAACATTAATTCCATATGCACAATACTTTCACAGCAGTACTTCAATTTGTTTTTGATTGAATGACTAAGGGACAGGAACTATGGGGGCACATCTTTAGAATTTTGTCTCCCACGTTGGTGTCATACCAGGAACTGAGGATCTGTCTTATAATCAAGTAGCCAGGGTTTCGCTACTCCCATCCACCATGGCTCCTCTACTTCTTGGGCCTAACCTTGGCTTGATTTTTTTCTGAAGAATTTTTTTTAATAGCATTACTTGTTAGAATATTTACATACTCACATCTTTCCCATTTTGTGGAGACATCATCAACCATTTCTTGAATCCATTAATAATTATTATTTGCCTCGATTGTCATCAATTTATTGATTCAGTCATTTATTCAACAAGTACATCTTGAACATTGAATATATGCCAGATACCTTCTTAGGAGCTGGTAATACAGCAATGATAAAAAATGAAGAGCATCCTCTCAAAGTACATACATTTCTACGCCTGGGTGTATAATAGGGATAACAGACTTATGCAAATGAGGATATAATGAAGTTTCACGAACTTAAAAGTGACATGAACAGAAATGAAGGAGGAATGTATCTATTTAATTTAGGGTGGTCAGCGATTACTTCCCTGAGGGATAACATTTAAGTAGAGACTTGAAGGAAGCCAAGAAGCCAGTGTATACCCGGAGAAGAGTGTTCTAGGCAAATGATTCTGGACGGGGTTTAAACTTGTCGCTGTAAAGAATAGCAGAGAGGCAAAGTAGCAGGAGAGTGAACCAAGTCGTGAGTAAAGGAAAGGAAATCAGGCAAGTCGGTGGTATCAGATCCCGTGAGACCTTGAAGCCCATGGAGAGAAGATTGTTTCCTACTTTCAGTAAGATAGGAAGGTGTTGGAGAATATTTGGCAGAGGATTTCAATGATCTCACTTAATGTTTTTCATGATTAGTTTGGCTGTGAAGGCAGCAGGAAGTCCCATACAGAGGCATTTGCTGTTGTTGAGGACAGAAAAGATTGAAGGATTCTACTCATGTGGTAGCAGTGGAGGAGCTGTGAACGGGCTGGTCTTAAGATAATCTTTTAAAAAGAGTCATCTATTTCTTGTTCTCATATACTAATATTCTGTCTGGCATTCCTACAGCTGGTCATAGTCAGGCACTTCCGAAGTATCCTACCTATATAGGCTCTTGTGTCTTCTGTATCTTCTGCCTCTATCTATTCATCTCCAATCTCTGAGCTCCCATCCTGAAACTGCCTAAAATACAACTAAGGTCCTAGGAGCAAGACCTTGCTTTGAATATCTTTGAGTGTTCAAAGCTACATTTTTGAACAGGCAGAGGGCTGGTAAAGGAGCTTGACAGTAAGGAAACAATCTAGGGACCAGACATATGTCTAATAGGTACCAGATACATCTGGAAGATGAAGAAGTTAATGCTTCGCAACATTTTTGTAGATAAAACACTCTTTTTAAATCTAAAACGTGGCTCAGCCACTATTTTTGAAAGCCCTCTACTTATAAGTGATTAAGAAATATTCTTCCATGCTTTCCAAAATTTAGCTGCTTCTCATAAGAAAGAACAACAATAAAATGTCTGTAATTCCAATTCAAGGCAAATCCCAATGGAGGCTTAAATAGGGAGACAAAGCATTGTAGGCAGCTGGAAGTAGAAGGAGAAATCTACATTGCAGAAAATGTTATGAATGTACACTGGAGTGTAGTCTTGGGCTAGACGCTGCCCCAGATGGTTAATCATTCTGAGATTTGAGTCTTCCTTATGTGACAGACCTGGAAGGGAATTAGAAAAAGCAGGGCTATTCCACTATGCTCCCTCACCTGTGTCTACAGAATAATATATAATCATTTATTTTGTGGGAAAATATGATTTTAATTGTACAGATAAAATACTCAATAATATCTCAAAAAAAGACCCAACAGAATGTGAGACTTAGAGATGATTTCGACTTCACAAACATCTAGAATTCCATTTCTAAGCATCTCCTTGTTCATTCTACTCCTAATCTAAAAGCTGCCCCCATGACCTTTGTCCTTGTCTGACCCAACTCATTACCAATCTGTAAGGTAAAAAGGCGTAAAAACAACAACAAAACAAACAAACAAAAAAAACCAAACAAATAAAAAAAAAACCATCTTACCAGCAATTTCTTAGTTTTCTAAATCAAATTATCTGTCCTGTCTCCTTAAAGAACAATCCTCCATGCTACCTCAGTTCCTGACTCTATCCTTACTGCTTGCATAATTCTCCATAGTTTCCTTACCATTTTCATTGGAATTTTTGGATTGCTCTTGCTTTTACTCAGGGGGCTGACACATAAGGGCACTTAAACGCTTCCCTCCATTTCTCTAATCTTGCACAGGAAGTCCTCCAGCCACCCTGCAATCCCTCGCTCAGATTCACAGTCCAAAAGGATTTATGATTCAGTGCTTCCAGAAACCAACAATTGATAACAACCATTTAAGGTGCTTACAACAGTGATTGGCACTTGGTGAAACCTATTCAGTTAGTGTAAAAGGAATTGCAGTTTTTGCCATAAAAGGAATGGCAAAACAGGAATTACTTTTGTTCCAATGGACTAGATAATAATTAATGGCTACTATATTGTGACTGTTATCTGTAATACGGAATCTTAATACCAATCTCACCAGGGCCAAAGGGCATGGGGAGAAATTTGTAATAGAAAGTTTGTGGGGTGATTACCACAGGCCCTAACTCAATGAGATGTTGAATAAATCTTAGCTATGTTTTGATAGGTTGTGTGTGTGTGTGTGTGTGTGTAATACCATCTTTTAAAAAAATATAGATGTTTTAAATCATTTTGTTAAAAGTATACATCCTCCTAAGGAGAAAATTTAAAGTACCACAATTCTAAAATACTACTTGATATGAGAGGGAAATTCAGTGTTTGAAATGTATGCTAAAAAGTAATGATTTCAGCTTTAAAGGGAATTAAAACTCTTTGGAAGCTTAATGTTATAAATGTTATAAAATGGACTTTTGCTAGTCAATTTTAGGTTTTTAAAACATTTCTATGCATGTATTATTATCTCAACTGTTTATATCTGGACTAAGTTTAGATATAAAAGATAAAAATGAAGTGGCAGGTTACGTTGCTTGCTGTTTCTAATTTAACACCAGAATTTTAATAGTACACAGTCTTCAGGGGTTGATAGTCTGGTAAAAAGAACTTGAAGCAATAGTTTCATAGAACTTTAACTAAGGTAAAGTATTAATTATCTATGACAAAGAGAGTGAGCAATAATAGGAATTACAAAGAGCCTAGGGCTTCCCTGAGACCCGGCTGGGTGCTACCACCATTATGAGAAAATTAAAAATAAATGGACAATAGTCTCCAAATCTAACACATATGATATGCAGTACATACTTTAACCTAGTTTACAATTTATATTTATTATGCCCACTGAAACCACAAAAGCAATGTTTAATTTTACAGTTTAAAGTCACACATAGGGAAATGCTTTACAAAATAGGATATTGCTCCTCAATGAAAAATATTACAGTATAGGTCCCAAACGGCTCAGTCAAGTGGTTTACCTGAATAACAGAGCTGTTGTGGAATGCAGGCTACAAGACACAGTAATGCTTTAAATAGTTGATTAAGATTTGAAGGTTGCCGAAGCTGAGAGACACTTTAAACAAGACCCGTCTTAGTTTTCCAAGATTTTTGGTTTTTCAACTGCAGTATATACCATTGCTTCTGGAAAATTGAGGGTAATAAGCAGCTTACAATTTACATCTTATATACAGTATGTAAAAATTCAATGATTTTCTCTACCATCAAAGCAAGTTTCAAGGTTTAAAAATCTCAGTTATACCTACTTAGGTTTATTACTTGACTTTACTCGCAGATTCTAATATGGAAACCAAATATTTGTGCCATTGCTTCTATCAAATGCAATATATTTTAATCTATTTAGTTATCTGCAAAGTCTATTTACAAAACATGTGTATGATTTCCTCTGACTAATAGGTCATACAAATGTGTAAGTAGTGTTTGTCAACTCCTAATTGTAGCAAGATGAACCATCAATGTTTATGTCATGCCTGAGTGTGTAATGCAAAAATACCATCCAGAGACTATATATTTCTTAACCAAAAGTCTAGCTTTACAAAGTCACACAGTGTGGTCTTCTATTGTAAATATATTCTTAGTATAGGTAGACATGTTTCTAATATATTGTGAGTTGTTAAAAGACTGAGATATAGTCACCAAGTATTTACTATTAACCTAAACTATTGCAAAGCTTGTAAAAAAAAAAAATCAGGCCAAATATACATGAAAGTTTACGTCAAAGGCTGAGGACTTAGTGAATGCTGAAATATGACTCATCTAAAAGTCTGCTACTCTGGCCTGATACTCTTCAAGTTTTAATGACCCTTAAATGTCCTCAGATGCACATACAGTTTCTGTCACTGACCACTGTTGGTCAAAACAATCATTGGATGGGCTTATTTTCCAAACTTTGAGCATCAAGGTGTGCCCTACCCTGACAAAAAGCTTAGAGGTCTTCCTTGCAAACTGGAAAATCATGTAGAAAAATAGTAACTCAGAAATACCACATTTGACATTTGGTCATGAAAGATGTTAGCACCTCAATAAAAATTACAATTTTTCATCAGATGTGACAAAGGAAAGTGAAAAAAAAGTTTAAAAGCATGCCCTGGTTTTTGTTTTTTTCTTCCTACAAATCACAGTTTTCCTCACAGTGTTAGACTTTTAGGTCACGCTGATGTGGCAGTGCATTTTAGGATGATGGGCCATTACTTATTCTTTCATCTGGCCTTTACAGTCCACAGGGTCTAGTTAGTTGGACCCACAAAATAAGGACCAGAGACAGCAACATTATTGCTAAAGTGCAAGTGTATTAGTAGGATGCAATTAACTGGGCTAACTAATGTGTATGTTAATGTCTTACTTTTTTCAAAACTGACATCACCTAATAACATATTCCTTTATTTTTCCTATAAAACCTGCATTAAGAATGATATCATGACCCCCAGCAGGCATTTGCCAGAATGAATGTTTTGCTGATCTGAACACTACCTGTATTCCATTTTTTTTGACTAGTACATGGTTTTATATTTCAATATGTTCTCACAGATTAAATAAATGGAACACAATTATGCATTATAGAGTTGATGCACATCACGATGCTATAATTTGAGAAATCATCCTCATAGATTATGCTAATAGACGGTTATTAGGAAGATTTTTTTCCATGTACTAGCCAGTTAAGTTGATCTACTTGTTTGATAATGTAAAACTACTGATTGTCGGCAAATGAGAAAAACAATAGAGAAAGCATACAAGTTTCTTTTCTGTGTGTCTAAATGATACATTGTCTTGAATTTCGTTCTATTAAAGCTTTAGATGAGCATTTCTGTACACATGGCTATTTCATTTATTTAGTAGTTTTGAAATGTTAGCAAATATATTTGTATAGCATCATTTCATTATAAAGAGACTCATAATATTCACCCATCATGCCAATGAGATTATAAACTCTGCCAGAGACTATTAGAAAAATTTGATCATTATTAAATTCAATCTTATTTTACAAAGTATGAACTCTAAGAAACAGCATAAGTTCTGGACTTTGAATCTGGCTGCTGTCCTCACCTGAACCATTACAATGACCTTGTTGACAAGGAGGGAATCAATGGGGAAATATCACAAACAGAGATTGGCTGTGTGTCCCAGGGTGCTTTGTCTTATTGCCAGGATCAGGCTTTGAAATCACAGAGGCAAGCTGATATCATCAGAGGTGACTCTGCCTATTTCAAATCCTGTAATCACTCCATAGGGTTCAACAGTAGTAGAAAAACATCACATTCTCTTAATTGATACCCCATATTTGTAGAAACAGTTATAACTACTAGCATCTGTTAGACAAATCCAATTTATTTGTGCTTGTCTGTAGAATCCCACAGACACTAGAGACTAAATGATGTTAATTTTAGGGGGCATTTCTAAAGCAGAAAAGGACAACACATGGTTTTATTATCATTTGTATCCCCCAGAAGTTGTGTGTACACAACTTTCATCTAATGTATCAACATCAACTTGTCCAAGTTCCTCAATGAAGTGAAAGGATCTGATTCTTGGCTGTGTCTTAGCATCTACAGGAAGCTTTTAGGCTATCTGTGAACCCAAATTTAAAACTTGCACCTTGTTTCATTGAATGTTTCTCTTATTTGTGACTGGGAAAAATTAGTGTTAGTGTGATGTAAAAGACTTATTATCACAGCTACAAGTAATGAACACTATTAGTCATGAAAGATTAAAATTTCCTTGGAAAGAAAAATGGTAGTATCAGAATAAGAATACACGAGGAATATATACATATACACCTGTTTCACACAGAAAGCTTTCTCAAAAAAAAAAAATACAAAAGCAACCAGTGCTGTATATTATGTAAACTCACAAAGTGTAAAAGTGTACTTTATACACAAACATGAAGCATAAATTAAAAAGTAGAACAGCAAAACATTTTAAATATAGAAAAATTTGCACTTTTTTTGTTAAATAAGAATAAATAATTTTATCACACAAATTCACATACCAGTTGCAAAAACAATAAATTACCTTTTTTCAGTGCTGCAACTTTTTCTTTGTGATTCATCCCTAATTCCTAGTTTAATGGGATAAAACTGTTTCCACAGGAAGGCAAAGGAAGCTAACTTTATTGAATATATTATAACAATGCCCTTATATTTCTAAATAGCAAGGCAGGGCTTAATTTAAATTTTTTTGTTCTAGAGGAAATGAATGTCATTTTTTTTTCTGGCTCCCTTTGTATTTAATAAAACTTATTACGAAGTGCTTAGTTACGTAAGTGAGATTAGATTCTTACAAACCTGAGCATTTTCAGGCAAATTCTTTTTTTTTTTTTTTTAAGAAGTAGCCCCTAGCATCCTGAATTCTAGACATTTTTTTAAAAATTCAAGATGCATCAACGGAAAGTTGAAAGACAGCACAAAGTCTGTCTGAATTAGATTGAGTTGTATAGAATTTTCCATTTGTTCATAATTCTTGGTATCTATTGAACACCCCATTTCTTTGAATTTCAGTTTCCAATCCATATCATCTTCTCCAGGAATTTAAACATACATTCCTCAGTCAATCTAGTGAGATTCATAAGGAAAAGGTAGAAAAAACTACTTAAAAGCATGGAATAGTGGTTTATTTGCTCTAAGCTCTCTAGGATTGTTTCCATGAGAGGTGTAAACCATCACTGTTTGGGGGAAACATCAATCATTAATATCATATTAAAAATTTATGAGTATACTAAGAGAAGCAGAGCAGGAGACAACTACATTTATGGCTCAATTATTTTTTAATGTTGTTGGGAGTATAACCACAAAAAATAAAAATAAATTTGGTCACGTTTGAGTTACTTGATTAAAATTATTTCCAAAATGGAAAAAAGTAACATTAACCCCTCTCCTAATTCTTTTTGCACAGACAAATGGCAGTGGGATTATTATTATTATTATTATTATTATTTTCTGACTTATTTGACTAGGTTGGCTTTCTGCCCTTGGCATTGGGTGATCTCCAACAGGTATAGGTTATCAGCCGTGTACAGGCCTCATTTCTCAAACTGATAATTTGTTAAGAAAAAAAATGACTATATCTAAAGTAAAGTTAGTCTATGAAAATCCAAAGGATGATTATTGGTTTTGTAAAACAATTATTTGTTTAAAAAGCAATTTCTTAAGAAAATACTTAAAACAGTGAGATATCTATTTTCCTGGCCCACTGAAATGATGTGATATAGTGATCAGTTACATAATTCTTTTACATTAAAAGTATCTTACAATAAAAATAAACTCTCATGAGCTTGCGGACCTCTAACAATGGTTCCCTAGCATCTTTATATGAAAATCTTTAACAGGCACATTTGGTATGATTACTATGAATTTTTAAAAAAATAATTGGCTTTGCAGTATTTCACAAAAAAAGCAATCCCAATGAAATGAAACACCTTAGATTTTTCTAAGCTGTGAGGTTAGTGATGAGGAGGTATACATTTTACCATCTAAAAATATCTTTTTAGGTGTGTGCTTATAAAATAATTTCCATGTCTAACTATTCAAATTTATAACCTACTTACAACCTACCTAAACAGGTTCTGGAAACAAAAACAACAACTTCCTGAAAATCATCACATTTCGTCACTCAAACACTTACTGGTACAACCAAGCGCTTTCCAGTTGGGAAAAATCTTTAGTACAGTCAGAATATATTTAGATTTAAAAAATTCAGAAATTATTGCCTGTGGTGTGGAAACAGTCTTATTAATACTAACCACTTTTCTACATTAACCACATTAATAATGATAACCATTTCTCAATGTGGCTAACTACCAAGTGATCTTTAATGTTTCCAATAAACTAAGTCAAGAAGTACAAAATATTGTAGGTCTCACCAAACCCTTGAACAAAACAAGTAAGCAAACAGAAATGCATTTTAAAGGCTTGCTGGTAAGAGGTATACCAATGTTGAAGGTATTGGACATGATAGAAAACTTGCTGTGTGTTTTGTATGTATATTATACATTGTGAGATATCAGATGCTGGAAAGAGAAAATAGTTGTGAAAATACAAATTGAAAACACAGTGAAATATGATTTCTTTTCCTTTTAAATTTCCAATACAAGGAAACTAGTTTTTAGACTACTGAGTACTGATTACACACACACACACACACACACACACACACACACACACACCCTACTTCTACATCCAAAATTATGTATTAATTTGGCTAGCTACCTGAAAAAAATACAGGCAGTCAAAGGTTTAAGTAAATGAACCCGTGTATGTATTCAAATGACTAGATACACTGAGATCTATTTACTTTTCAAAATTTCTGAGAAGATACTTGCTGTCAAAATGGTTGTTTGACTGAAATTTTATCTCCTGTAGTCACAAAATACACTAAATCTTATTAAAACAGCAGCAAGTTCTTAATTTCCAGTAAAATATCCACAGCTCTTTCTGGAAACTGAAGGAAGTTGAAATAGCTGCAGACCTACTTTGGTCAAACACTTTTTTTATAGAAATATATATATATATATATATATGTATATTTTAATAGAACCAAGAGATATAAAGTGACATACCAAGTGAGAATGTACTTACAAACAGTAAAAGAAGCTACTGTGTATTATGGGTGAAAAATGATTATGTTGCCGTTAAAGACATTCTAAAGAGGTAGGTGACAAGGGGGAGACTGTTCTGCCATCTTCAAATGTCCCCTGATTCTACATTCATTAGTGTTTCTTTCTTGTAAGCCCAGGGGGTGTTTGATAACTCCCAAGTTTTTCTATATTGCAAAGTCACCACTGTCACGTGAAGCAGTGCACATCCTCTTTTGGTCACAGAGAGCAGATTCTGCCCATAATTGGACTCCTGTTGACAATGTCACTGAAGCATGACTTTCTGTGCGTTCTGTAGACTTCTTGTTCACCACGGCTGCATCAGTGCTGAATCCTCCAGTTACCTTTGTGCATAAGATCGTAACCACAGGCTAACATTTCTTCAGCAAGCATTGCTTAAATGCAGAAGGCCTTTGGGAGAGAGGACATCCTTTTGCTAACTTCCGGTTTCCATCCTGGCACTGCACTGTCCTGGTGTGCCAGCCTGTGTCACAGGTCCTAGAGCAGGCGAGCCATGGGCCCGTGACCCACTGCAGCTGCGAAGTGTGTGATCCCACTTTATTGCTGCCATGACCACTGACAGAGTTTACTTTTGGAGCAGACTTATTGGGAACAAAAAAGCTGTAACGGACGTCTAATGGTTTAGTGGGGTCCGTTGCAAGAATCTGCACTATTAGAATTTCCTTCGTGGCAGAGTAGCCCATGCCATGCAAGAAGTCATCCCTGTGGCTCCAACCGCTATAGTTCATGACTGTTCCGTTGATGTCAATGATAGTCTCCGAAGTGGAGATCATGTACTTTCCATTGATTAGGTACTCACCGTTTTTCTTTTTCAGGGCTAAATAGGCAGTGAATCTAGTCTGATCTTTGGCTTTGAACTGTCGAACTTTTATGTGGGTTGCTCCTTCAGGGATCCTCACCACATCAGTGTAACCCTTACTAGAAGAAGAAATGTTCACGGGAAGCAGGGGTGGTAGGTAAAAAAAAAAGGAGAAAAAAGAAGTAAACACTTAAATGAATAAACAGAAATTCTCTGAAAGTCTTTTCTTAACACACAGTTTTAATGTGTTTAAGAGATTAGTTTAAAATTGGGTTTGCAAATTATTTTTTATGACAGAATTGCATTTAGACTACAATGTTATATACAATTTAATTGAGCTGTTCAAAATTAGAATGATGCTAGCAACCTGCCTTTATTTAAAAAATTTATGGCTGGGTGTGGTGGCTCATGCCTGTAATCCTAGCGCTTTGGGAGGCCGAGGCAGGTGGATCACCTGAGGTCGGGAGTTTGAGACCAGCCTGGCCAATATGGTGAAACCCCGTCTCTACTACAAATACAAAATTAGCCGGGTGTGGTGATGCACATCTGTAGTCCCAGCTACTCGGGAGGCTGGCACTGGAGAATCGCTTGAACTCCGGAGATGGAGGTTGCAGTGAACGAAGATTGAGCCACTACACTCTAGCCTGAGCGACAGAGCCAGACTCCATCTCAAAAAAAAAAAAATACTAACTTTCAAGATTCATACAACCATTTTCATCCTTATAAAATCCTATCATCTTTACAAATCTACTTTACATTTTTTTCTGGCACAAAATGGGATATATTTAAACATAAACTGACCAAAATATGCCTTCACTTAATCTCATATAATTCTGTAATGTTTCTCAAATTTGCTTGCACATTAGAATTAGGTGAGAATCTTGTAAATCTTCCAGAGCCTACCCACACCCCAGACCAATTAAATCCCCGTCTTCCAGGATCAGGCACAGGCAAGAGTGCTTTTTGAAACTCCTCACGTTGTTCCAATGTGCACAGTAACTTAGGATCACAGATTTAATTAGATTTTGGACTGGAGATGAGTAGAATCTCTGCATCCCTTTCTACTAGAACTCTGGATTTTATAGGACAGGCCACTAAATGAAGCATACAATTCTGAAATTGGGTAATGATATTACTAATACCATCATAAAAGGGGAATTTTTAAAAATGACTTAGCAAATTTTTCTGAATTCTTAGTGCCCATAAGACATTATAGATTGAGAAAGACCTTATGATGAATGACATAAGTCTTCAAAGAGCAATCATCTGTTTGGGAAAATGGGCAAAGGCATAAATATCTTTAATACCCATAAACCTGTGATGAATGCTTGGATGGAAATGCTAGTTAAGCAATGAGGGTGAAGTGAGGAGTCAACTTTTGCCCAAATTTTTGCCTTTTTAAGTAATTTCATAATAAAGTCCGTACATATTCCACTTTCCTAGTTATTTAAACAGGAATATTATTGCTTGCTCAGTTTGACTGACTTCAGAGCGTTTCCAGTTCTCATTCACATGCTAAAAATCCAGATGTCTTTCCCTTACTCCAGAGTTTCCTCTGAATTGGAGAGGAAACTTACCGCCAAGGAGGCCCCTGCCTACAGGCCAGTCTATTCTACAGTGACAGCCAGACAGCTGTTAAAGCTTCCTACAGTGTTGAAGATAGAGATGCAATACGCAGGGCATTGCTTATTCTGTATAATTCTATTCATTATTTTCATTTTTGTAGTACATTACAGATCAGACTTTGTTACAGATGTTTTTTGTAGTACCTAATATTAATAAAGAATCCATGAAACTATGGTGGCTTCAAAGTCAAAAGGATGTTGGAGAATTCCTTGAGGCCAAGAGTTCAAGAACGCCTGTGCAATATAGGGAAGACCTTGTCTCTACAAAAAATGAAAAAGATAGCCGGGGATGGTAGCACATGTCTATGCTCCTAGCTACTGTGAGGGCTGAGGTGGGAGAATCACTTTAACCCAGGTCTTTGAGGCTGCAGTGAGCTACGATTGCACCACTGCACTCCAGCCTGAGTAACAGAATGAAACTCTATCTTAAAGGAGGCGATGTTGGAGATAAATATATCATCTTACACAGAAAGGGTATGAAATGGGGATATATGAAAGTATTTGAACAAGTTCACTGCAGAACTAGTTAGTGGCAGTGTTAGGGTTAAACACCAGGCTCAGCTGGGCGCAGTGGCTCACACCTGTAATCCCAGCACTTTGGGAGGCCAAGGCAGGGGCATCACCTGAGGACAGGAGTTTGAGACCAGCCTGGCAAACATGGTGAAACTCCTTCTCTACTAAAAATACAAAAAGTATCTGGGCGTGGTGGCCCATGCCTTAAATCCCAGCTATTTCAGAGGCTGAGGCATGAGAATCACTTGAACCTGGGAGGTGGAGGTTGTAGTCAGTCAAGATCATGCCGCTGCACTCCAGCCTGGACAACAGAATGAGACTCTGTCAAAAAAGAAAGAAAAAAAGAAAAAAAAGCCAGCTTCCTGACTCCCAATTAGTGCTCTTTTTCACTCTGTCCCAAGGCATAAAACCCTGAACCCTGCCAGTCATGTTACAGCAGTTAAATGAAATTAAATTCTGGGTATGTCCAGAGTTTAAATGATGACCAGTAAACAGTAAGAAAAATAAAGGATAAAGGATAAGGAAACCTTTTTTTGGTGTTTATCCTTGTTCCTTAAAGCTTGTCTCATCTTGATGAGAATCAGTGTGATGGGCAGTATTGCTGCAGGTATTCAAACTGAGTTTCACAAGCACTGGTAAGCCTGAGTATTCGTGCCCTGATTTTTTTAGTGCCTTAGTAAAGATGATTCTCTTGGTATTCCTTATTCCTTTTCTTTACACCCTGATTGGTATCATTTACACTCCAGACACTGACCAGCTTCCCTGACTACGATAAATGCATGTGATTTTCATATAACTCTGATAAAGTATGGCTGGCAGGGCAATGGAATCTTGGTTTGTTCAGGGCTATCTGCACAGTGCTAAGAACAATATCTGTCATGAAGAAATACATTCATTTACATTCAAGCATGTTGTCCGGGAAGGGGATGTTTTAGTCAACTCCCAGCAAACAAAGTATGTGGTGATATCAACTGATAAGAGTTGTGAAGAAACAGAGTAAGAAGTTAGACAGTAATGGTGGGAATGGAGGAGGTATCTTGTTCATTTGTGATAGCCGCTATCTGGGAAGGTGACATTTGACAGAGACCTAAAGAGAATCTGGAAGGTGTATTGCTTACTAATAGCGGAAAGTGTTCCAGGCAGAGGAAATAGCCTTCACATACCTGGTGTCATGTTTTTGAGGTACCAGAAAGTCCATTGTGGTCAGAGCAGAGCAAGAGAAAGGGACAGTGTAGAAAAGACACAGAGGAGGGAAGGGGTTAGTTAGATCTTTCAGCACTTGGAGATTACAATACAGTCTTGGGCATTGACTCTAAGTAAGATGGAAGCCATTGGAGGGTATTGATCAAAGGAATGCAATGATCTGATTTAGGTAATAGCCATGGCTTCTCTTGCTTGGTAAGATGAGATTGAGAGGCAAAGGGTCCAGAGGCCAGCGAGAAGACTACAGTCTTAGTCTAGGCAAGATCTGAATAACACTTGGATTGCAGTGGGAGTGGTGACGGTGGTGAGGGGCACCTGGATGCTGGAGATGTGGAAATAGAACTGACAGGATCTGCTGATGGATGGATGTGGAGTGTGAGAGAAAATGAGATGTGAACTATGACTCCAAAGTTTGGGCTTAAATAGTGGAAAGACTGAGTTGCCATTTACTAAGATGAGGAAAACTGAGGGAGGGGCGAGTTAAGATTAGGGTCATATTATGAATAGGCTTAAACTTGATGAAATATTTTAATATGTATTAACCCATTTCATCTTCACAACAGTTTTATTAACTGTATGATAATAATTACTAGTATTTCCACTTTACTTTTTTTTTTTTTCCACTTTGCTTTTGAGTAAATCTCATGGGAAAGAAATTAGGTAACAATTCAAGGATCACATGGCCAAGGAATCAGCCAAAGCTTGATTACAAATATTCCAGCCTGAGATCAATGTTCTTTTTTTATAAATCATAGAAGTTACTATGGCCTCCATAGGTAATTAATTTTAATGACTCAAACAGGTCATTTGTACCATAATATAATTTTGGTCAAACCAATTTGCAAGTGATTACATTGCACACCACTTGTTGCTATAATGAATTTCTTCATCTTTTCTTGTGATAAAATGTGCAGATATTAGTTGTCAACACAAAAACACTTAAAATGCTAAATTTAGCATTTTGGAAGGGGATTTATAACTTTATATAGGAGAGAAAATATACCATATCGTATATAAGGTATTGCTTTTTAAAAATATTTTTGTTTCTAATATGATTCCTGAATTCTCTCTCTCCTTATCTTCCCCTCCCTCCCTCTCTCTTTTCTTCTTTATTTCTTTTTCTTTCTTTCTTTCTCTCTCTCTCTCTCTGTTCTTTATTTCTTCCCTTCTTTCTTTCTCTTTCCTTTCTTCTTTTTTTTTTTTTTCTCAAAATGACCTGCACAGTCTAGGGTTTCAGTTATGGTGTCTGCTCTTCTCTGGCTTTCATCAGCCATGGAGGATTGGCTGACTCCTAAATTTTCAGTCCATCTTATTTTTAAAACAACAAGTTGAAGTGGTCATCCATCTCTAAGGTGTTTTATACCTTTTAAACATATAAAAATGTAGGATATAATTGTATATGCAGGGTTTTTGACATAGAAGGTCTAACACAATTAGGTGAATAATTGTCATTTCTTTAGCAAACAGAATTAGTAATGCATATTTTAACTCAAAATAAATTTTTCAGCCATATATTTTCAAATCACATCAGAGATAACTTATAGTTTTTTTTACATTAACATGTTTAATTATTTTAACAAATCCTATTGTTAATTTGGTTTATATGTTACTTTCAAGTTACAGACAACACAGATACATACAATGAATACCACTCAGCCTAAGAGTGATTTGGAGAAGAGGAGAAGCAAGCCTGTATTTTATCAGATTCTAGCCAACTCAGCCATCCTACCTGATAGCATATTTTATGCTAGAAATTGGTACTTTACAAACTTAAATATTTAAAGTATAATCTAGTACCACAAGAGGAAGCAGGAGACAGACATTGCTGTATATATTTGTTTAGAGAGTGGATATAAACCAGGATACTTCACTATCAAATAGGATTATTGCTCACACCACTGCAGTGAACTTACATTTTGCAAGGAGAAATGTTTTCTTAAAAAAAAAAAACACAGTATACGGAGAATTTGTTTTGAAAAATATAGTTGAGATAGAAACCAGCCAATCTTCCCTAAATTGTTTTAGGAGTAACAATAGAACTGCAAGATAGCACTCAAGTAGAATGTCACCCACTTTTTCTTTTCAATTTTCTGATTCTGCAAGCTATTGACTCCCATGGCTACTGCAGTTTATCTGCTTCCAGAAGCACCATAAGTTTTCCCTGAGCAACCAGAATTTTAGTCATATCCTCTCTCTTCCTTCTCATATTCAAAATGTGTTACCAGAGCCACCTTAGACCTCCTCCTATAGATAACTCAAGATGTAATATGAGTCCCTCTTTATCAATTTTGCAAGAATCTAAAGCTTTGTTCAATTCATATGAAGGCAAAGGTTCTATCATATTACCTTTTCTTAGTAAAGGTTCCAACAATCTTTGTACAGCTGGAGTTGTCTCCTCCACATACTCCGCACTTGTCATACTGCAGCTTTGAGCCGATGATGCCGTCACAACCAGTTCTCACACACTTCCCCCGGACACAGACAGAATTACTGTATGGCCTACATTCAGTTCCATCGATCACCTGAATCATGCAAACACATTAGCAGTGGGAAATGGGTGTGTCAGTATTTGCTCTTTTGGTCAACTAGTAAGTTCTTATTTGTGATTTTCTGAGTTTGATTGGCATAGACAATACATTAAGAATAAAAGCCAAAAAACATAGTTTCCAGAAGTATCTAACTGAAAAATCCTTGACATATTGGCAGAAAGCATTCTCGGATAAGCCTAGGTTACACATATTCTCTTGAGCTTACCTCTGACTGTGTTAGGAGACACGAAGTACTCATCTACGTTTTTGTATTTATACTACATTCTCAGGGTTCAATCGTGACTTTTTACAGTTATAGAAGTAATCTTTTCACTTAGTGTTTTGGATTATCATTTCTGTATAAAAGTGAATATGAGCAGGCTTGAGAACGCAAAGATCCTTCTTTGTTGCATAATTGTTATTATAATGACAAATTTGAAAATCTAAACTTGACATTCAAAGCTATGTCATGGTTGGAGAGCATTCCCTACTATGTGTTGAACTGTCAGACACTGAAATAGAGACAACCAAATTAGTATAGAAAAAGGAGTCTGGGGAAGTTAGAGGAACATAATTCTGGAAGAGACTGTATATATTTTTAATAAAGGGATTAGTGTAGAGGTAAAAAGCTAGTTATAAAACAGTGTGTCTATAGATTGTGGCTTGTGCATGTGAGTATATATATATATATACATATATATATATATACTCACACATATATATAAATAAGCCTATACATTTTATATTTATGTACATAGAAAACTCTTCTTATGCATGTGCGTGTGTGTGTGTGAATTGAAGTAGAATATACTTCATCAGGTTAATAGCTCTGTAGATGGTGGTATTTTCATGTTTTTATTTCTGTGTAGTACTTTTAAATAAAAATGTATTATTTTCTAATAAAACCATGATATTTAAAAAATTATATAAGTTGGACACTAGCTTGTTTCTCAATAACATGCTATAAATCTCTGAAGACCAAGTTTCAGAAGTGACTTTAAATGTAGCAACTATTTACAAATTTATAAATTGCTGTATAATCCTGACCATAAGAATAAAACTCTGCTATAGATTTAGAAAGCACTCACCTGCAAAAATAAGGCATATTTCATACACAAATATTATAACATAGATAACTAGAGGGACATTGATTCATATTAAGGGTTCAAGACTTATTCAAAACCCTGAGTCAGAGGTATATGATCTTGAAACCCATCCTCATGGCTCATCAAAGGAATTCTTAAGTAAATAATAGAAAAACAGAGAAAGTTTTCTTGCCTTACAATCTCCTTTAGGAGATTGGTGCTTAGGAAATACTAGTTGTTTTCATGGTTACTTTAAAGTTAAGGTCACACTTTGCCTTTGTTGACAGGGAGTTCCACCTTTTAAATATAGCTTTTAAAACATTTACTTGTTCTATTTATGAAATAATTTTTATTCATTGTATAAAGCTTGAAAATATAGAAGTTATAGAGATGAAAATAAAAACCTTCAAAAGTCTAACTGACCCCAAACTAATAACTGTTTACACTTGGCATCTGCAGGCTTCCTTCAACCAAATAATTTCCACCAGCACGCCTACTGCTTCTGAACAGTTGGTGTGTAGTTACCTTTGGAGAAAACACCACATAATAGCCAGTGCCCTTGGCTCTGCATGTCAGCTTACACACATCCCCTGGCAGGACGCCTGCGTATTTGGGAACCCACTCCACAAAAGTTTTGACTCCCTTTGCATCCGACTGATAGCCATTTTTGGCCTCACACTGTTCATGACGAAATGATTTACCTGGAAAACAAACATGTTCCAGTATTACCTTATAGGTTCTGCAACCTAGATATATTCTTGTGTGTTTAAATTAGTTAATTACAAGGGAAAGATGCAAACATTGTGCTTTTTTTCCCCCCCCAGTCTTTACTCACCAATGCTGATGGATTTTACCTAGACATAGAGTTCAAATGGTAATTATTTATTCCATCTCTGAATACTCTATTGCTTATAATAATAACTTAGAAATCACGTGTTTGTACTTGATCTGCATATGGGTGGAATTCTGTAGTATAAGATTAATGTTAGTTTCCTAGCTTCCCCTATTTATTATTGCTAGAATACAAATGACACATAGCATGTGTTGGTTGCCGGCACTTGGGGGCAGCGTACCATTGGGTGGGCAGGGTGTGAAACTGCAGGAGCGGTAGATGGCCCTCTTGCCTGTGCAGTAACGTCCGTTATTTCTGGGAGCAGGGTTATTGCAGTGACGATAGGCAAACTGCACTCCTCCCCCACATGAGCGAGAACACTGGCCCCAGGATCCCCAAGATCCCCAGTTGCCATGGCTTGATGTCTGAAATAGAAAATAGAAGGTATTTTAACTCAGATGAGAGAAAAACATTCAAAATGTGCATTTGGAAATCACTTGCATTTAATGACAGAGTGGAAGCTCTGTCACAGATACAGTTATATTTTCACTGAATTTAACAGGATCATGCTTTGGAAATGCAACACATTCCCAATTCTAAGCAGTTTATCTTCTCCACCCTTCCCACTCCAGTGCTAGAGGATCTGAAAGCGTCATTCTAAGTACTGAGCACACCACAAAGATTACCTCCTGGTTTCTATGGGTCATTTTAAATTATGTCTTCTGATATGGTCCATCTCTGTTAAAATCACTGAACCATTGTAACTTTTTGTCCACTCTGATCTTGGATCTTTATTGAAACATACAATGCTGAAGGATCTACATGACACTGGGCATTATTTAACTGTGTTTGCATCTCTTTCTCTGTTAAGCAGTAAAACTCTGCAGTCCCTCTGTTGATATCCCACATTCTGTCTGTGACAGACTCTATGACGTACATAAATGTATCTGATAGACCCAATTTGGCTTAATTCATAATTAGATGTGACAGATTCTGAAGTACACTCAGGCCATGCATGCAGACACACCCCTTAAAAAAAAAGAGCCCAAGTCTATTTCTCTGGACACATTCTGGGAGGGAGCTCAGAGATTCCGACAGGAAGAATATGATCAACTGCTTTGCTGAGAGGTTATATGTACCGCCTCTGACTGACTCAGTCAGGCTGTCTGACGTTGCATGGTTGGGTGATACCCTGAAAGAGGCAGGCAATGAGCACATATAATCCTTTCAGGAACTTTGCAAATCTTGTGGGTTGAGAGGGAGCACATATTTTACTCAGGCCTTGAAAATTAATAGGGCAGTCGCTGACCTGAAGTTGGACTGTGTATATGGTGGCAGAGGTGTTTCCCTGGAGCAGTCATAAGTTACTTTAGCTCCTAAATTTAGATTAACTTATTGTCAGGGTAAGAAAGTGACATTTGGAGCTCACCAAATATGTACAAGGACCACATGTGTCAGCTCCGTTATGACCTTCTTACTGAATTTAAATATTTATATTCTGATAATGTTAGCAAGACAAGTTGGAAAGTAAACTTCTCAAAAGCAATTAATAGGGACCTACATGGGGTCTCAACTGGACAGAATCTCAACTACACAAATGTTTGTTAAAAGATGTGATCTGTAAAGAAATCCCTAGTATATGCATTTTCCCCAGTATTTGATCACTGGGAATGGCCACTGCAGGTGAAAGAAGCAGGTGTAAATAGATCTCAAAAGGAAAAGTTTTTCATTTCTTATTTCTTATTTCATTTATTATTTCTTTTCTTTCTTTTTTTTTTTTTTTTTTTTTTTTTTTTTGGAGACCGAGTTTTGCTCTTGTTGCCCCGGCTGGAGTGCAATGGCATCATCTCTGCTCACTGCAACCTCCGACCCCTGGATTTAAGCAATTCTCAAGCCTCAGCCTCCTGAGTGGCTAGGATTACAGGCATGCACCACCATGCCCGCCTAATTTTTGTAGTTTTTTAGTAGAGACAAGGTTTCACCATGTTGTCCAGGCTGGTCTCGAACTCCTGACCTTGTGATCCGCCTGCCTCGGCCTCCGAAAGTGCTGGGATTACAGGCATGAGCCACTGCCCTCATCCAGGAAAAGCTTTTCAATTAGAAAATAAAGACTTCTGAGGACCGTGCCCATACCCATCACAAGAATGCATTTCACTTCTTGGGTCTCCAGGCATTGGCTGATGAGAAAATCACTTACTGAGTAATACTTTTTCTTGGTTTTGTCCACACACTTGCCCTGCAAGCAGATTCTCCCCTTTCCACAAGGAGTCCCTTCCACAGCAGGCAGCTTCTTGGTCAGACAGACCATCTGGCCCTGGCGCACCACGGCACACCACAGGCGAGCACAGACATCCATGCCTGGACACACCGAGTACTCGGGCCCGAAGGTCAGGTTGCACTGCTGGGCGGCATCGTAGGTCTGTCCCGGGAGTTCTTCGGGACCCAGGATCTGCTTTCGTGGTAGATCCAGCAAACAGTTACCTACAAGAATAACTGAGATTGACCACTGCTCTGTATTTAGGTTTCAAACCGCTAAAATCATGGATCTGAAAACAAAATGTCCCGGCTGCTGTCGAAGCATGAGGCACCCCCAAATCCACAGTGTAATGCTCTGGAGAGGGACTCCGTGGGGACAAGGCCGGGCACCTCACTGGGCCCATGATACCCTCCAGGGTTCTCAGGAGTGATAGGCTCCGGAGTGTCTGTAACAATGGGGTTGGCAGGGGTGTGATGAAATAAAATGGTTTTTTAATGATTAGTTGTGAACTTAGCCATTGTGCTAAGGCACTGAACAAAATTGGGATAGGCCTAGAGGAAATTGGATGATGCATTTTAGTAATAACTATAATAGTGATAATGGTAACGAAGCCTTTACCACTTTGAGAAACAGAGTTTGTCCTTGGCACTCTCTTTGTATAATCCATTCTCCATTTCTAACTCACCCCTTCCCCTTGTGCCTATCACATGTCTCCTTTCCACTAATTCCATAAATAATAGCCAGGCTGGCTCCTCATTCATTCTTGCACATTCGACAAGCATTTGCTCAGCACCTACAATGTTCTAGAAAACACACCAGGCATTGGAAATACTGAAAAATGACTCAGATCTACCCCTCAAGGCCTTCCAGTTAAGTCAAGGAGATAAAGTGTTTCTCCCAGACTGATAAAAATTTTAATAAAAAGCTATCAAGATTTGAACAAAGGAGCAGTGAAAAAAGAAAAAAAAATCTTTGATAATTTAGGATTAGTCTAGTCTCTATATTCTTTTCCTCTTTGTGTCTATTTAATAGAATTGGTGTTTGTTGGGCATTTGAGTGTACCTACTAAAACCATGTACGTGTCTCACTGCATCATATACAAAGGTATATAGGCAAAGGGGGTGAGATGGGAATTCTATAGAAGCTGAAACATGGGCAATGAGATTCCAGAACATTAAATGTGCTTTGCTCTCTCTTTTCCCTCCCCATAAAAGCTTCCCTAAGAGTCCCTGTCCAGTGAGTTAACATCATTAATTTTCTTTTGTCACACACGTGCATAAGCATTGCCCATCTGTTTCTGTATTTTTCTGTTTACTTGATTTTAGAATTTACCCAATGATTACCATAGCAATAAAAATAACAAATATTAGTTACACACACTATTCTCTGTTCTTTACATGTATTAGCTTATTTAATGTTCACCACCACAACCCCATCAGGCAGATTCTAGTACGCATTTTATTTATCCCACAGATAAGAAAACTGAGGCACAAAAGAGGTAGACCAGTAGACCAGTTACCTAAGGTCACACAGCTGTTATGGTTTTATGCTCAGAGCCTGCCCTCCTCTTCAGATACCATATGGCTTCTGTTAGCATGTGAGTAGCTGCCTGATTGTATTGCTGAAGGGCAACCATGTGTAAGGATCCTTTAAACGGTGGATATTGAGCTTAATGGAAGAAACACCCAATCTGAAGTCTTACTCTGGTGAAATACTAAATGGTTGAGTGCTCCTGGCTAAGTTAGCTAACCTCTCCATAATTTATTTTCAAGATCCGCATAATGTTTCTCTTCTCACTATGTTACTGTAAATGTGAAATTAGCTAACAGAGAATTAAGGGTGACCAGAAAAATACAAAATAATGGAATATTTAACAGCCTTTTAGATGTCTTAGTTGTTCTTTTTATTCAACAAAAACAGTCATATTCAAATTCTTATGTTCCACTGAGAAATAGAATATTCAGCACATTTTAAGTATACTGTAAATTTTTAAGGAGTACATTCAAATTTCTTCCAAGTGAATATCTTAGAATTTGTCAATCTATGCTGGGGGCATTACATGAAAATGCATAAAGAGCAAAGTTCCTATTTAACTTCTGAGCCGGAATGTTTGAAGAGGTAAAGCTTCTTAAGGCAAGCCAGAAAAAGCATTAAAAATAAGTATCCAGCCAAAGAGAACTCTGGGTGGAAAACATCAAGTTAAAAGAAAAACATCAACATCAAGTCAATAGGAAAGAATGATAGTAAAAGCTCACTAGGCTTTGTTTATAAGATAGAATGTGATTAGGGCTTCAGAATTCCATGAAAAACATCTTCATTCCAGAATAAAAAAAAAGGAGTACTATGTAAACCAGGGGTTGCTTGGCAGATTGCTGATGTTAGAAGACTGTCAATAAATCTCTGAGTCTGCAAGAATGTTTTCCAAATCTTCAAAAGTGCTGTTTTAATAAACTTCTTTTTTATTTTACTAAAAAGCACAGACCATAAGACTGGGTAACTAAATATTAGCTAGGAAGTCTTTACTATGTATGCACGCACGTGACATGGGTCTACCTCATTTTTCTGGAGCCAAAATAACTTGCCACCTGACTATGCATACACAGTCACTGACACCTGTTCTGCCTTACTAGCAGATGACAAGTGAAAAAAAAATGCATAATGCAAACAATTTGAAATCGGCTTCCAACAAAGAGACTTCAAGATGTGGCATCTCTTTACAAACCTTAATTTAGAAGTACAAGTTTTAAAAATAAATAACACATTTACTTTCTATTAAAAATAAGATATATCAGCTCTATAATGTTCCCTTAGAGGCAATACATATGGAGATGACCTTTTCTTGCTTAAAGTAATTTATTTCAGAATTGCAATTGCTGTGTTACTCCAGCATTCTCAGTACTAGGATTTGTAGCTGCATCCATTTCTGTTTATGCCAAAGTATATATTATTTCATTTTTACATTGAATTACGTACTTTTGCAACAAAATAGGTACAAGCATCTCTACCAAATGTTAGACTGATGCCATGAAACAATAACACAAATCAATATGAGCCTAAGTCTGAATCTCATAGTATAAAATATCTAAAATCTAAGTCATAAGAGATTGGATATACATTTTCTATTTTTAAAAAATGTATACAGTTTGGGGGAGGGGCATAAGGGGAAACGGGTCAACCTTTCGGTATCATTTCTAATGTTCAGGTCTGGAGGCATCCAACCTACTGCTGATTCTTTTCTTAATCTGTTTCACTTTTATTCTCAATCACTTCTTCACATCTACTTCACGTATTTTTCAATTCACCGTAGTCTGAAATTTGATCTGGGCCTTGCTGCCAAGATTTTGTGTTTGTTCTGTTCCACAAATTGGCAAGTTTCTTTCTCCCTCACTCTCTCTCCTTTCCTTCCTTCTTCCTTTTTAAATTTTGTTTTAACATTGTATATGTATAAATGGATAGATTATAAAAGAAAGACCAGGTGTGGTGGCTCACGCCTGCAATCCCAGCACTATAAGGAAGCCAAGGTGGGTGGATCACCAGAGGTCAGGAGTTCACAACCAGCCTGACCAACATGGTGAAACCTCATCTCTACTAAAAATACAAAAATTAGCTTGCTATTGTGGTGGGCACCTGCAATCCCAGCTACTCGGGAGGCTGAGGCAGAATTGCTTAAACCTGTGAGGCAGAGGTTGCAGTGAGCTGAGGTCAAGCCATTACACACCAGCCTGGGGGACAAAGAACAAAGCTCCATCTCAAAAAAAAGAAAGGAAAAGAAAAGAAAGTCAATACTAATGTGTGTATATTGCATACATGTTTTTACCATTCACGTTGAACCAAATGGTTAAAAGAAGACAAAAAATTAAAAAGTGAGATGCTGTGATTTGAGGCGAAACTGTAAGAAAATGTGTCAGTCTCTCCATGGTGGCAGAAGTCCACTAATAGACGATGGAAGGAATGTCATGCCTCCAGGAAATGGAACAGAAAAACCTCTAGTTTTATATATCTGACTTATAGTACTATTTGTCTCTCATATTAATGATTAATCAAAATTATCAAAGTTATTGTTCTTTTTGTTTTCCTTTTTGCTTTTTTGAGATGGAGTCTAGCTCTGTTGCCCAGCAGGCTGCAGTGCAGTGGCATGATCTCCGCTCACTGCAACCTCTACCTCCCGAGTTCCAGTGATTCTCCTGCCTCAGCCTCCTGAGTAGCTGGGACTACAGGCACAAGACACCATGCCCAGATAATTTTTGTATTTTTAGTAGAGACAGGGTTTGCCATGTTGGCCAGGCTGGTCTCAAACTCCTGACCTCAGGTGATCTGCCCACCTTGGCCTCCCAAAGTGCTGGGATTACAGGGCGTGAGCCACCACGCCCAGGCTCAAAGTTATTGTTCTTTATTTTCAATATTTTATTTCCTATTTCTAGCACTAAAGCTATTTCTGTCTTTTCTTCCTTTTCAATGCTCAGGTATGAAATTAAGCATTGACCCAAATATTCATGATCTAGGAGAAAACAGTTAATGTTCCTAATGAACCTCATCCAAAGAAGCCTAAGGCCACTGCTTACAATCACCGTTTGCTTCCTCTCTTCATCTTGCTGCCCTTGCCCCTCTGCTTTTAGGTCTTTACTTGAATGTCTAATGTTAAAAGAAAAATGGGTGCATTTGTCTGCTCTTTGATCATTCATTTTGGGCCCAGTGATAGATGAATGAACAAGGACACTTCAAAAAGACAGACATTTTTTTGTCCAAAAGCAACTCAAGGGGTCTGGGTGCATTAAGTACACTGTTTAGCAGATGTAATGGCAAAGAAATTAAGTTAAAGGTTCTCTATGACAAAGGAGAAAGGAATGTTTTTAAAAATATAAGTCACTCCTGTAATCCAAGCACCTTGGGATGCTAAGGCAGGTGGATCCCCTGAGATTGGGAGTTCAAGTCCAGCCTGACCAACATGGAGATACCCCATCTCTATTAAAAATACAATATTAGCCAGGCATCATGGTGCATGCCTATAATCCTGGCTACTCAGAAACAGGCAGGAGAATCACTTGAACCCGGGAGGTGGAGGTTGTGATGAGCCAAGATAGTGCCATTGCACTCCAGCCTGGGCAAGAAGAGTGAAATTCTGTCTCAAAAATAAATAAATATATAAATAAATGAAGTAAGTCAGTCATTGTGGCCTTAAACTATATGTCTTATTTGCACACTCTATTAAAGAGCATATTTATTATGAAAATCAAGATGCAACCATAGTGTTGGCTTTGAATTTTATTAACACTGTTGGCTTTGAATTTTATTAACACCACCTTAACAGCTGATGTTAAATTCTCCTGGCCAGCTTTACGGTCTATACTTAACAAAAGATACAGAGAACTGGTTTTCCAATATCATTTTATGTGCAAAGTTCTGTGTTCAGTAAGTAGCTATAAACTTCTCTTTATATTACACGTCAAATGTTCAAAACCATCTATAGATTTTCCTTAGCAACCTGTGTTGTGAGTGTTCTTGAGCTGTATCTACCTAAGTGGTGGCCTTTCTCATCATCTGGCACTGTGAACTCAGGAACACAGCAGACACAGCTATCTTTTTTTGGACTCAAGTTTAGGAAGCGTTTGAGAAAGGAAATTCAATAACCTGCTTTCACTGCACAATTTCTTTGCCAGTGCTTACCTTTATTTTTGAGGCTCATACTCCTAGCCAGCTTGCCTAGAGCTAGCTTGTAAAAACACTGCAGAATGTCTACAACTATCTTGGCCAAGGTTGGGAGAAGGTGCGGGGGGGGCGGTTCTATGAGACATGACTTCTCCTTTTCTGAATCACAGATCTGCAGACACAGTGACTTTAGATTGAACACACTGGTTTTTCAACCATAACCTAACTGCTGCATATTTCTTGTTGGAACTAAATCAGGAAACACTCAGTACTAATGAATTTAAATTTGGCAGTGGAAAAGTGCTACAAATGTCCAGCTACTTATAGCTAATAATTTTGAAAATAAATCAAATGCTTTGAATTTAATTTTACTCTCTGATCTCATTTCTCCAGTATTTGGAGGTGAGAGGAGGAGGGATGAGATATTAGACTTAATGGATTTCTCATTTATAATGTACTTTTTAGGTACCATTGAAAAATGGTATATGTGTTACGAGATTACCTGCTTAAAACTAGCAATTGCTTTTCTGCCTTTATAGTAGTCACAGTTTAACTTTCCTAAATAACTGAAAATCATTTTTTTGTGTGTGTCAATTATTGTATCGCGCTGAAATATAGCACTGACTTGAGGGACCGTGCTGGTGAGACAGGGTTTTTGACCTTTAGAAAATGGTACCAGACCACTGTGCCTTTCATGTTTTACAGCTGCTATTTACAGCTCTTCTCTTATTGTCAAATAATATCATTTCTTGCTCTCAGATTACCTGTCTAAAGTCTGCATTCTCACTACTTGTGACTATTTTATTGCTTAAAATGTTGAGTGGCTTAGAAAATTAAAACAGAAAAATGGTAGAACTGTAAAATCTGAATAAATGGGCTCTGAGTAGAAGCCTGTGTAGCTTCCTATGAGTAAAGTTAAAAGGTTTTATAATATAGTTTTCTGATATCATTTCGACTTCTAACAAAGACACATCTGTTTGTTATTCTATCATCTTGGGCTTTGACTGTCTTCTTCTCTCCCATGCTCTGTGGCTGAAATGTTAAAATCTCAATAATCTCTACAGTGAGTTTAGTAGTTGCTTTGGCCACACTGTCACTTACATTGACTTAAGTCAGCTTTTTGGTTACAACTTAAAAGTTATTAAGTTATTTCAATTCATCTTTAAGTAATAGCACTATAGGGGGTACAACTGTTTCAATTCTGTATCTGAGTATGCTCTTTTGAAAGGAAGTAAGACATAACTGAGCTTTGTCATTGTGCCACATTTTTTCTTTGTTTTCTGTTATTCCGAACTTACTTTATTCATATTATAAGCTACTGATAAAAATAGGATTTTTATTGAAACAAAAGACTGCCTAACCAAACCAACATATTCAAAAGTGAAAAAGTCTAGATTGGATGAAATAAAGTAAATAAGTAAACTATAAGCATCTTCTGTTAAAGGAATTTTAGTAATAATTGAATTTATTTATTTCATATACATATGAGAAATTCATATACTTTTTTATTAGTACAAATGAATAAGATCCATTTCTATTAAAATTATTTTCTTAGTTGTTTTCTATCATGAGTTCTTTGGAACAGAAACAGATATAAAAATATGTAAACTTGTTACAAAATCTTTAAAAATTCAGAGCATGGACTTTTTAAAATATAGAATTAATATTAAAAAAAATGGAGACAATGCCAAAAGCATTATTTACCGCATAGAAATTAAGATCACAAATTCCATAAACATGAAATAAATGAATCATTTCAAAATGAGGAACAAAATTCTCCACAGCATTGTAATTAGCTGACCTAATACTTGCACAGGGAAAAAAATTTGGTCCCATTTTAGCCATAAGTATTTGCTGCCTTAGCAACTAAATCCATTCATTTAGTGATTCAAGGTTTAGCTCAACTTCTTGGAATGTGTAACATGTGATTTTGAAATAAAATATTAATGTTATTTTATTTTCAGAAAACCTGAAAAGAAGTAAAACAGAAAAGCAATATTATGAGTGGAGACTTAAGATTCCACCCAAGAAGGACTTTATGAGATATTGATCTGATCAATGTAGATAGGATGATGATAAGGAATATTCATTTTAGGACTTTATCCACATTTAATCCACAATGTAAACTGAGCTAAACATAAAATTACCATTGTATTATTGGTCTAAAGGAAAGCTTCATACATTAATTCTTAGTGTTGTTTCCAAGTCTTTAAATTATTGACATAGTCTTTCAACTAAAAAAGAACCTTTTTTTTTTGTAGTGAGATATATTTTAAACCAAGCTGGAAATGAGACATATAAATATGTAGTAACAGGCAGCTAAAGCCTTACCTGTTCACCACTAACGTAGTTAAAAATGAGTTAATGAACAGATTTTGGCTCCGTGGTATCAGAGAACTGTGCAGCCGAATTTATTTGTGTCTGAAATAATTTGAATTTGCTATTTGTTCTGGTATTATGTAGCCACAGTTCAAAAAAGACAACATACTAAAAATTAGGGGAATATTAAATCATAAGCTTTGTGGAACTTGGAAAAAGACAGTTTTCATAGATACTCTTTATTCAACTTTGAACCATACATCATTAGATAATTTTATAGAAAATTGTTATGATTAATAATTTCTGTCATATTTCATTTAACTGCTAGTTTTAGAAAGATGAATCTGAAGAGAACGTACAAGAAATGAGAATATGTCCATTTCTATAAAAGAGGAAATTTTGGCTACATGATCTCTGAAGATTCTTTCCAAGGCCAATGCATCTACCCTCCTGTGTTTTTATTATTTTAAAGTACTAAAGAATGCTAGGAAATTTGCAACAGCTTGTTTCCAAGATTACTTAGGGGTCGGGATTTATTATTTCTAAAAATTGTAACTTCCTCAGTATGTTCATATAATTTACAGCACTAATCCTAGTCTTACAGAATTTAATAAAGTACACTGTTCTCTTGAACTGTATTTAAAGGATGAAGCCAAAGATTTTCTTTTGAAGTTCTTCAAGTGTTTTCCCATCATTCAGATTCTTTTCTATTTCTGTTCTGTAGTTTCTACTCCACTTTCAGGAGAATCTGCTATCAGGATGAAACCAAATGCTTCTAGTCAGTGCAAATCTAGAAAGCTTCCTCTTCTGGCTTTAGGTTGCCATAAAAAGAATCCAGTAGAATTGTCACCTGCACCTTAACCGCACCCCTATAATAGGCCTGTAACAAATACTTCTGCAGGTCATATTAATAGCAAGGAAAACCAAGATGTCTGCCAAAGTTCTCACAGGAAGCTAGTGGTGAAAGAAGGAATAAAAGCCAGGCTTTCAGGGCACTAGTGAGGCGTTCTGTGTGGTCTTCCACACTGCTTCTCCTTTGAACTTTTTCAATTCAAAAGCCAAAATACCATAGCTAAAATGCCACCAAGGATGTTGGCAGCACATTCCCACATACGATCAATTTCCTTGGTCTTTCTTCTGACACTATCCAAACAACTATTGTCTTAGAGGGCAAGATGAATATTTTCAGGATATAATGAAGTCAAACTCCTAAGAATCCCAAATTTTGTTTTTCAACCCGTGTTGTCCTTAATGATACATACCATGGCCATCATCCAGGAATTCTGTGATGGTGGCTGAAGTGCATTTGGACCAGGGCTTAGATGCATCAATGCTGGTAAGGATGGAAGACATTAAGCGCTTATCTTCTGTGGAACCAAAGGTCTCTTCACAGAATTTGGAATCGTCATGGGAGAGGCCAAGTAGATGTCCTAAGGGAGAGAACAGAGGAAGTATAAATAATCCATGACTGTGTATTTCTATTTTTCCATGATAATTATGCTAGGGCTTGATTTTTTCCCCCCAGTTGTAGATGAGTTCACTTTAACTGACTTCTCACCTGAAGACTGAACCTCCAGGGAAATAAAGTTTCATGTAGTTAGTACAGCAATTACTTTGGGTGAACATTTCGATGGAAACTGAAAAACTAAAGAGTAGATGTTCCCATAATTCATCTGGATCACATATGCTTAATGACATGTGGAAACAAAGCCTTATTTAGAATCTAGCATTTGCGAGACAATTGTGGGATTATGTCATAGCCCTCACCACATATCATTTTGATTGTCTGATTTTCTGCCTCCTCTGATCAGGCCCCATGAGATCGAAGTTTACTTGCTTCCATATACTGTTGAAGCCTCTGTACCGAACTTAGTGCTGTGCAAGTTGCAAACAATTAATAGATGGTTTTTGAATGTCAGTGACTTATCTTATTAGTCAAATAAATAGGTGGCTAATACAAAGGAGGACTAGGGGAGACAAAGCAGAGAAGTGAAATGAGGAACTTTCCAGTTTCATGCAAAACTAAGCTTGCTTCATCTGTTCATTTCTTTTAGTGATTTACTGAGTTATGAATGTTTCCTATTCTCACAAACATATAGCTCATTTTGACAAAACACCCATTTACATTTTAAAACGTCTAAAATACCAGTAACATGGAGTTCGAGAGCTTGAAGAGAAAACACCTTGGTTTCCCAAGTGATTGTTGTGACTGTTCAAAACCACTCAGCCAGGTGATATTTGTGCTTAAGCCTATCAACAATGTTCTCTGCAATCCCAGTCAAGCTAGATATTGTTTCACAGAGCCCATAATCTCATTCTTATAATCCAAGTAAATTGCTTTTTATTATATAAGATCAATTTTCATACAGTCTAAGGATAAAATGATATTCCCCCAACAAACTTAAAATGCTATTTAAAACATCTAGGACAGTAGTTTGGGCAGTTATAAATTCTAAAAAATAGACAGCAAATCATCCTAGTAGTGTTTTTAACAAAGCTTTCTAGAATCATACACAAACCACTGAAACGAATGTAGAAAACACTATAGCAAACAGATGACTACATTCTCCTTGGGTTCTTGAATACCAAATGCAGAAAACTTCGGCCATCCTAGCAAAAGAGTCTAGTGTGCACCAATAAAACCCAACAGAGATGAAATCTTTCACTTTAGATTCTGACTATTTTGGGCCAACTTGTTAAATCACCAACACCTCATAACAAAACTGTCCACTGAGTAACTGACTGCTGTTATGTTTGAAATTAAGTGGCTAGGGCTCAGTGACCTTCCAAGTCTCCACATTTTTATGTCATTTATTCAGATATTTACTTCAACAATATTTACTAGGCTAACAAGTTTTCTCTGGGAAGTCCTCCCACCACCACTTAACATTTTGTTTGGTCAGTAGCATAAACGTGCATGATAGTCTATGTATAAAGTATGTCCTAATTAACATGCAAAGGAAGTTAGCAAGGACTCATCCGAGTTTTGAGTGGTTAGTTGAGTTTTTCAAGGAACTCATTGCTTACAGAAATAAAAACAATCTTTTATTCATGTACTATTTCAAATGACTTAAAATTACTTAGTACATGAAATACATGTTGATAATGCACTCTGCACTCCCTGAACTTTTCCAAGATAGAAGATTTCTCAACTAACTCTGAGGGACATGTGTAGAAATTTCACACTTGAGTTTTTTCCTCTGACATAGAAGAGAGAGAAGAAAAGTATCCCCAAGTGACCTCTGCAACATAATATGTATTTGAATCCAGGTTTTATACTTAACAAACGTGACCTTTGCAATCTACTTCATAGGATATTTATATTTATTTAATGGAGTAATCGTTTTTTTTCCTCCAAATATATATAAATACAGAGCACTTTCCATTTTTTTGTTATTATATCAAGAAATTTTCACTTCATCTGGAGGGTAGATTTTAGAATTCTGATTTAAAATATAGGCCACAGAGCAGACACCAAATTCATTTTGAGGGGTCTGAGAAAGTACCTCAATTTTTTCTTTCAAACAGAGAGGTGAAGCATGTAATTTTAAAGGTTTCAATTGTGCAAGCAAGTCAATTTAATTTTTAAATATTTTGGCATCATTTCTGAATCTTTTGGAATGCTATTTAATATACTATTATGACTTTTATGCTCCCCAAATTTATTCATTTTCCACCATAGCTTAATTGCCACTGAAGATGAACAGAAGAAATTCCACTGGAAAAGACTGCCATTGAAGCATGAACAAATCTTAGTTTCACCTCAGCAAGGGGATAGGAATTTTGTAAGATCTCTAAAAGTCAGGCAGAAACAGACTGCTTAGAGCCAACTGAAAGAGATCAACTCTTTGGAGGGTGAATGAACATTCCATCCTCCATGAAGAAAGCCTGACAGCTGTCTGGGAGGAGCATGCTGTCTCATAGGCAGTGAGAGTCCTGGGCAATGTGAGGAACACTTAAGCACCCACAGTAACAGGCAGCCAGTTCCAGAGTAGCTGGAACCGGGGCAGGGTGAGAGACCCACGTGACTTCCCTTCAGGAGCTGGACAGGATATGAAAGGGAAGATCAATGTGAGGGATGTTTGGATGCTCTTCAGGAAAGACGTGACACACATTCTAAAGGCTGTAAACAGCAAAAGGAGTGGTATTTTCTAATTCGAGCCCCCAAGCAATTATGCTAAGACATTGACTCTTAGTTGAAATTAGCCTTGAAATAGCAAAAGTCTACAAAAGTATAAGCACTTTTAAAGGAGTGCTCACCGTAAAGACAGTATACTATGATACTGAAAGCTAGCCACCAGAGAAAATCCAGTATCCTGGGAATTTAAAATACAATGTCACAGCAGACAACTGTTTATTTCAAGTAGGGATTGTGAAGGGGAATTGGAAAAGCTAATAGCTTTGAAAACATCTGCCTTTTCAGAAAGAATTTGTTCATAAATCATTCACAGAGATGTTTAAAATGAACGGTGTAGTTTATAGATGAAGAATTTCTTGGACAAGCAGACCTCAGAAGTATTAGCAGCAGATAGGATTAGATAACCCTGTCCCAGGGAGTAAAACAGCACATGAAGAATATAAAACAATGTAGAGAAAATGTGTACAATGCCAAAATTAATGTGTTGTTTACATCAAATTGTATTTTATGATGAGTTTTTTTTTTTCTTTTTTTTTTTGTGAGTCGGAGTTTCGCTCTTGTTACCCAGGCTGGAGTGCAATGGCGCGATCTCGGCTCACCGCAACCTCCGCCTCCTGGGCTCAGGCAATTCTCCTGCCTCAGCCTCCTGAGTAGCTGGGATTACAGGCACGCGCCACCATGCCCAGCTAATTTTTTGTATTTTTAGTAGAGACGGGGTTTCACCATGTTGACCAGGATGGTCTCGATCTCTTGACCTTGTGATCCGCCCACCTCGGCCTCCCAAAGTGCTGGGATTACAGGCTTGAGCCACCGCGCCTGGCCCTTATGGTGAGTTTTTGGAGCAATACAGAGCAACAGAGTTAGTTGAGGGTGAGGTTTTAGCGGAGACAGGGGGATGGAATCCAGAAATCCATATAGAATGGCAATCCTTACCCTTGGAAGGAGAAAGATTTCTTTTTGGAGAGTCAGTGTTGCAAGAGAAGGGTGGGGAAGACTCAAAGCCATTTTGACAGAGATTTGAGAAAACTCCCTCAGTAAAATAGGATGTGAAAAGGCAGAGGTGGATTTAGAGGTAACTATCTGCTGTCAGGATTTAAAGCAGAGGTAGTAAGGTCTTGCTTTAGGGAAGAATTAATATTTGTGTTTAAGACTACCTATAATCAGCAGACATCCAAAAGATCTAAAAGCAGTTTGCTTGAGCAATTTTGTTTATAATAGTATCTTTCTCAGCTATCTTTAATACTTGATGATGTAATTGGAAGCTTGTTACCTAAAATCCTGAGGCAATTAAGGACCAAGCACATTTGTGTAATAGCTGTACTTGTTAGCTGCCTCTGTATTTATATGTTAAATAAGATTTTCACTGGAAAAGGGGAGACAGAAGCCAGCATGAAATTCAGAGAATAATGCACCTGTCTAATCCATGAGTATTTTCCAAGTGGTAAATACCTCAGAATTGTATTTCTTTTCTTTTTTTTTGAGACGGAGTTTCTTGTTCCCCAGGCTGGAGTGCAATGGCAAGATCTCAGCTCACTGCAATCTCTGCCTCCCAGGTTCAAGCAATTCTCCTGCCTCAGCCTCCTGAGAAACTGGCATTACAGGCACCCACCACCACACCCGGATAATTTTTTGTATTTTTAGTAGAGACAGGATTTCATCATGTTGGCTGGGCTGGTCTTGAACTCCTGACCTCAGTTGATCCACCCACCTTAGCCTCCCAGAGTTCTGGGATTACAAGCATGAACCACTGTGCCCAGCCAGAACTGTATTTTACTGCTTGAAATAATTAGTAAAAACTAAGGTGTAAATTGTGTTAGACATTGTTGATCCATTCTTAATAGATGTTAAATCATATCTTAAATACAACAATCATGCTGAGTGTCTGTCAGCAAGTAACATCAGAAAAGAGTTTATTTGAATTAATCTAAGAAAATAAGTATAATGATAAATTATGTCAGAAAAAAGTCTATAGGGCTGAGAGTTTGAGTTACATTGTTAGCTCAGAAATAGCAAAACAACTTTTCTGGCATGAAAATCCTCTTTTTGAATTGGCAAAGGGATAACATTTTACAAAATAAATTTTATCTTTGATATTCCCAGTACAGATTTAAACAACACCTTGCTTTCTTAAATTCACAAGAGAATATGGTGTTAGAAAATCTGTGATAATGTGCAGCTAGATGAAGACACATTGCATAAAAGGAAACTGTTGGTTCAGCTTCTTATTCAACTCAGGTATTACTGTACAACCAGGGCTGACTTATAACATTAACCTCAGGAAGGAAATTGGTTGTTTTTTTAAACTTTGGTCTGCAAATTAAACAGAATTTCAGGCTCTTGTCTCCTGATCCCAAACTGACCAATGGTCAAGGCGACACAGTACCACATCCTAAAAAAATGTCACAAGAAGCTCTGTAATGTGTTTACTTGGGAAAGCACTGCTCAGATGAAGCATCTGTTTCTTAATGAGGTCATGTTTTTATTTTACCTAATTTTCCAGCTGGGATTATGGAGGTGCAAGGTCTTGCCAGGGGTTGAAAAGTGAATCAACAGCTCACATGGGATCAGAATCTAGAATTCTTGAAGAAGGGAACCATAAGATCCAATAATTGGATCATACATGTTTATTCAAACATGAATCTTTACATAAATGTGATAAAACTCTTCAACTCCCATTTCAAAATGTTAAACATGAATGGTAAATGTGTTATCAATTATGTTATCTGGAAGGAAGAAACTCTAACTTTTTCACCTTATAACTAGCTGTGTCAATATCCTTTTGAATCCATTTCAGAATTATATCCTTTAAAGTAAAAACTGTCCAAAAAATCTTTCTGGAAGGGTAGAAACATCTTGAGCTCTGGAGCCAGATGGATTGGGTTTGAATCTCACTTTAGCAGTATATTAGTTGTTGATCTTAGGTTTAGAAACTACTCTGTGTGTTAGTTTCAATCTCTCTTGGGTGACCCACTAATAGTACTTACCTCATGGCATTTTGTAAGAATTAAATGATATAAAACATGCAAAGTGATTAGAATATGTGCTTGACATATATCAAAGAACCACTGATTGTTAGCTAACTTTATTGTCCTCATTTATATTCTGGGATTGTTACATAATTTTACTTATGTGTATTCTTCTCAGTCGTGTATATATATAACATATATAACATATATATATATATATATATATATATATATATATATATAAAACAATCCCAAAATATAAATATTCTTTCTCTCTCTATATATATGTTATATACTTTTACGTATGAGTATTCTTGTCCTCAGTGGTATATGTATATATAACCACTGAGGACAAGAATACTCATAAGTAAAAGTATATAATATATATATATATATATATATATATATATATATATATATATATGTATAGAGAGAGAGAGAGAGAGAGAGAGGGGGAAAGATAGAGAGAGATGGAGTCTTGCTCTAACACCCAGGCTGGAGTGCTGGAGTGCAGGAGTGCAGTGGTGCTACCAAAGTCCACTGTAACCTCCATCTCCTGGGTTCAAGTGATACTCATACCTCAGCCTTCTGACTAGCTGGGACTACAGGTGCACACCACCACCCTTGGCTAATTTTATTTATTTATTTTTTACTTTTTGTAGAGACAGAATCTCACTATAATGCCAGGGATAGTCTCAAACTATTGGGATTACAAGCATGAGCCACCACACCGGCCAACAAACTTTGATATTACTAGACACTCTTTATCTGGGAGGGAAGAGGAAATTTCCTAAACATAAAAGAATAAAACATCACTCAGCAAGTGTGTGATAGATTTACTTTTTATGCCATCTTGAATTTGCTGGTTTCCACACATGTGGGAAATAAACTATAGGTTTCCCCCTAGAGAAACATGAATCGGAATTAAGTTTTTAAAAAAACTGATGATAGACACAAAATCTCTCAATATTGCTCAACATATAGCAAAAACATATTCTCGTATGTCATCTGGGGGCCAAGAAAGACATAGTGTGGCTTTGCTCCAAACTGCTTGTTGATTAAAGCAATGGGTTTGCAGGTAAATATCAAGTGTAATTCTAGTTTCCTTCTCACTTCACATCTTACAGCCAGTCTGGACATCTGATTCTGTGTACTTGGCTTTGGTCTGTGGTATTTCAAGAACCTCTGCAGCTTCTCAAAATACGGCAGTGTTTAATCTAATCATCTACAGGAACAGAGTCACACGTAGATCAGCACAACCAGAGAACACCTTTTAACCACACCAAAAACACAGGCAGCTTTGCTGTTGTATCTCAACCACTTCCTAAGTCTCAGCTGAATATTTGGTCTTGGCTTTTTAAGTTCCCCGAGTTTAGCTTAGGAAGCACACTGGGGTCTTTCACAGTGGAGAGATTCACTTAGTGCATTTTATAATTAACTACTATAAAGCAGAGCTTCGGCATGTTTGCAAATTATGGATTTCATTTGTCTAAATAAAATCAGATTGTTCCTCCTAACATATTAGAAGCTGGCCCAACATCAGTAAAATTATTGTTTTTAAGAACCATGTGTGCAGCAGGTGAAATCTTTATTATTACAAGTCAATAATAAAAGTTTGACAAGTTAAAATATAAACTCAAAATGTAAACTTACATTAACTTGAAAACGTTCTGCAGTTCACTTTTGGATTGTAAAGTGGCTGTAAACACATTCCTGCCTCCACTCAAGGAACATGGATGGGGACTGTGTTTTGGATAGTTTGAAGTGACTTTCTGAAATGCCTTAACAATTCATAACATTCACTTGCATATAACACAAGAAGAAAAGCAATTTATGACTGCCTATCCAGAGTCAATGTCAATCAATACCCATCTTCCAGAAGTCTGTATTGGCATCAGTTGATTAGTTACCTTTCATAATCTAGCTGCTTTTTTGAAAAAATTAGCAGGAAAAACGAAGTGTCCTAGTTATCAAATGGTACATGATAAAAGTAACTTTTCATAATTGTTCATTTTTAACCTATGTCATTCTGACTTTAAGTAATCTGATGTCATGGATAGAAATGGTGCCAGATAGAGACTTTAACTCTGCCTCTATTTACCTTATGTGTTAATTCTCAAGGTAAGATTTTTTTTTTTTTTTTTTAAGGTGGGAGGCTCATTCTGTCACTCAGGCTGGAGTGCAGTGGTGTGATCATCACTCATTTTACTCTCTATCTCCTGGCCTCAATCAATCCTCCCACCTCAGCCTCCTGAGCTGGGACTATAGGCATGCACTGCTATGCCTAGGTATTTTTTTAAAAAAAATTTGTAGAGGCAGGGTTTCCCTATGTTGCCCAAGCTGTTCATTTTCAAAGAAAATTTCAATTCTGTTTATTTGTGTACAAAATATATATGACTTTCTATTTTAAACCACTATGAAGAGAAATAGGAAACAGTTGGGCACTTCCATGAGAACCTGTAGGTAGGTTAATAAAAGTGTTCTTCTTGCTCAAATATATTCTTTTACTGCTTATAGAAAAAATAAAGTAGAAAAATTATGAGAACAGCCTGGGAATCCTCTCCCAGCTTGTGTTTTGAGCATAGTAACACATTCTCACTGTTTGCATAAAGGAAATTACACATTTTGGAAGGAGGCTCAAGCAAATTAAAAACACTAGAAAACTAAGCATTCAAAACATCATTTTCATCACCATACTTTGGCCATATACACAACTTCCAAATCTGGAAAGTTGCAACTGTCTAGCAAAAATAAAGGGGGATGGTGATACCCCATCTCTACTAAAAATACAAAAATTAGCCAGGCATGTTGGTGGGTGCCTGTAATCCCAGCTACTTGGGAGGCTGAGGTAAGAGAATGTCTTAAACCCTGGAGATGGAGGTTGCAGTTAGCCAAGATGGCACCATTGCACTCCAGCCTAGGCAACAAGAGTGAAAGTCTGCCTCAAGAAAAAAAAATACCATTCAAGATATAAGTATGGGCAAAGACTTCATGACTAAAACACCAAAAGCAATGGCAACATAGCCAGAATGGACAAATGGGATCTAATTAAATTAAACAGCTTTTGCCCAGCAAAAGAGACCATCATCAGAGTAAACAGGCAACCTACAGAATGGGAGAAAATTTTTTGCAATCTACCTATCTGACAAAGGGCTAATATCGAGAATCTACAAAGAACTTAAACAAATTTACAAGAAAAACAACCCCATCAAAAAGTGGGTGAAGCATATGAATGGACGCTTCTCAAAAGAAGACATTTATGCAGCCAACAAGCATATGAAGAAAAGCTCATCATCACTGGTGATTAGAGAAATACAAATCAATACCAAATTGAGATACCATCTGATGTCAGTTAGAATGGCAATCATTAAAAAGTCAGGAAACAGCAGATGCTGGAGAGGATGTGGAGAAATAGAAACTCTTTTACACTGTTGGTGGGAGTGTAAATTAGTTCAGCCATCATGGAAGACAGTGTGGTGATTCCTAAAGAATCCAGAACTAGAAATACCATTTGACCCAGCAATTCCATTACTGGGCATATACCCAAAGAACTATAAATCATTCTATGAAGACACATGCACACATATGTTTATTGAGGCACTGTTCACAATAACGAAGACTTGGAACCAACCCAAATGCCCATCAACGAGAGACTGGATAAATAAAATGTGGCACAAATGCACCATGGAATACTATGCAGCCATAAAAATGGATGAGTTCATGTTCTTTGCAGGGATATGGATGAAGCTGGAAACCACCATTCTCAGCAAACTAACAAAAGAACAGAAAACCAAATACTGCATGTTCTCACTCATAAGTGGGAGTTGAACAATGAGACCACATGGACATGGGAGGGGAACATCACACACTGGGGCCTGTCAGGAGGTGGGGGGCTAGGGGAGGGATAGCATTAGGAGAAATACCTAATGTAGATGACAGGTTGATGGGTGCAGCAAACCACCATGGCACATGCATATCTATGTAAAAAACCTGCACATTCTGTCCATGTACCCCAGAATGTAAACTATAATTTAAAAGAAAAGGAAGAGGGAAGATTGCAGGAATTGAGGAGAATTAGAAGTGAGAGCATGGTCAGCTCAGACTGAGAGCTTCACAAGACAATCCAAAAAGTACAGCACGGGAAACAGAACAGCAAACTGTGCTCCAAAGATTTCACTGGCTGGAGAGGCAAGACTGTAATAATACACAGATGATCAGGAAATCTTTTGTCAGGCTATCTTTCTTAAATGTTGAAGCCTTATTTTTTATAACACATGTTCATAATATTTAGGCAAAAAGTGAAATTAAAGAATAATAAAGAGATTAGAAAATAAACTGAATGAAAGCCAGATTCCTTTATGAAAGGAAAATTGAATCCATATTCCCCTACTTCCAGACCTTAAATAGCTCAGATTAGCCCATATGTAATACAAAAAGGAAGTTAAGTAGAAAGTGTTTGATTGGACAATGAATCACAGGGAATTCCAATGAAATAAACAAAGATGACCCAACCAAAAAATTTAAGTGGACACCAGGGCACAATCATATATCAAAGATTTAGGTTTGAGTTTTCCATATAGAAGCCCACATTTCTCAACATTGTTCTCTTGTATAACTGTGTCTAATATTCTTGTACTATCGAGAAACGTTTTTACTGTGTGTACACACACACACACACACATATATATTTAGTTTTAATATAATGTTTGTTCTTATCAGCATCTGGCCCTCTGCCTCTCAGACTCTGCATCAGCCCGGTAACCCAAGATCCTTGGCTTAGGAATTCAGGAAAGCTTGTAAAGGTGACCCTGCAGGGCTCTTCCTTTCAGCCTACTTAACTTGAGGTCAAAGCAGTCCTGAAGAAGCTACATTTATTGCCACAGTGTTTGTCTTACAGGGAAATCTCCCAGATGCAGTCAATGTGTGAAAACCAATCACTACAAGAAAGCAGGAGAAAGGAAAGAAATTGCCCTTCCTTTAAGGAATGTGGAATCTTTTCTTTTGAAGACCAGGATTTAGAGCCCATAATCCTGTGGATGGATGATGCCAATATTCAACTCTGCTGCTTTTTCCCCATGATTTCTGCCCCCAACCTGTGACGAATCAGCTTCAGGGATTTAGACCCTTTCTTATGGGACTCCTCTCTCTCTGAATGATGGTGATTAATTACTAGTGCACTTTAAAAGTCTCCTCTATTTAATTACATCCTCTTGAGTATTTGGGCTAATTCCTCTTAGTTTCCGCTGCAGATCGGAATGTTGCCTTGAGCAAGTCTCATGTTTCTCCTGCTTACTCACTCAAGCACATAACAGATATGTAATAAATATTGATTAAGGTTCTGTATTAGGCTGTGTTTTTATCAGTAAGGATTAATAGGCATAAACGAGAGACATACACCCTACCCTGGAGTTTAAATGGCATGTGTTAGAAAAACACTTTCAGCTGACCGCTCTTCTAGTGCAGCAGAGAAGAGTCATGTCTCCTCATTAGCCCACCTTATAGGGAAGAAATGAAGACTCAAAGTAACTAAATCACTTGTCTGAGATAAAACAGAGAACCCAGAGACAGAGCTGGGACTCCGCTCAGATCTTTGACTACTGAAGCCAAAGATGCCCAATTAATACAACACTGAATTATTCTTAGTGATGCTGTTGGATAGTTATTTACGTTTAGGTTTTATGTTTGTGGTTTTCTGCTTAGGAGGTAACAAAGGTGTCAAGAACATTAATGTCATGCTTAAAAACTGACATTTACTGAATTCTGTTTTACTGGGGCAATATTGTGAATTGTGCAATTACACTGTACCTTGGATTAGAAGGTATTTGACTCCCCAAAGAAAACATAGCAGTTAGAAACGGATGCTTTGTGAGAATATTGTCTGCCTATTAGGAATATAAAAAAAGGTAGTTTTAATTCCCATTTAAAAGTTATAATTCTAACCTTAAAAAAATCAAAATCTGTTTAAATCAAAATCTTTTTTGTTACATATGGCAAAAGGTACAATAATGATCAAACCATGCTTTGCTCCCTAAAGGTGATGCTGAGTTGATATATACATTTAAAAAGTAAATAATTTAACTAAAAAGCAAAATGTAAGTACATGTGGATATAAATAACACCTATTATCTAAACTCGATCCACTTTGATCCCTGTAACAACTCCCTGAAATAGGCACTAGTATTCCTGTGTTTCAGATATGAAAACTGGAGCTCAGAGAGTTTAAATAATTAGACTAGTGTGACATAGGTAGAAAGTATTTTAGCAAAAATTGAGCTCATTTAGGACTAGATGTTGGAATTAGACAGAAAAAATTAGACACACACATTGTGTCTAATTCCAACACTTAGTCCTAAATGTACTAAGCCAATTTCTCATGCACCTAGTAAACTAAGTCAATACTTAGGAAGCACATATTCTTTAATTTGTAAATATTTTTTAGCAATCAACTCTGTCCTATATTTATAGATGTAGGATTTAGGTGTATTCCTTAGAACAAACAAATTAGGTAAGTGAAATTTTAAAGCAAACCCTGTTGAGTGTCAGGCTTGGTTTCATTTGCCTTGCTATTAAGAACCAGACAGAAATATTTGCCATAAGCCATTGATGACCTTTGACAGGAGCCTACAATTATCACTGGCAATGAAATAAAACATGTTAAATTTCTGTGCAAACTGATTAGCCCTGGATGAGTCAATACTGTTTCCAGTAACTTCTAAGAGGGACATCTCTGCATATCAAAGTTGCCTGTGACAAATTTCATCCAGGGGTCATTTAGGGATGCTTAAAAAGACAGTAAAATGACAGGAACGGTAGCAAATTTCTTGGGAACTTTTAAATGACACCGTAAGAAGAAAACCACCACTGTGTTGCTGACTTTGCCTACTCTCTCTCATGTTAGTTAACCCTAAAAGCGCAAATATAAACAAATTAAATCCCCAATGGTACATGCGAACCAGGAGAAATCTGGAATTAATTGCACAGTATTTTGGTTCCTGTTGCAGCTGTTACAAGTGTGATTTGGTTAGGGAAAAGAAAAGGCGCTGCATACCGATTTCGTGAGCCACAGTGAAAGCTGCGTGGAGGCCATCATCTTCAATCACAGCACAGCTGCGCTCTGGAGAACATATGGTCCCAACGTCTGCCATTCCCAGAGTGTCACATGAATGATGCCCACATAAATCCTGCCCGGGAGAAAAAAAAGAAATCATTAAAATCAATTTACATCCAGAAGGAGCCGCCACATACAGCCACTTGCTTACCCCAAATGGCAAGACGGGGATATGTTTACGGTATCACCTGTTCCTCTCTGGAAAGTTTCCAAAAGCAAACTCAAGGCAGAGACTCCTCTAAAGTACTCTGGGACTCAGAAACACAGACGGATAATGAAACTCAATTACATTTAAAAAGATGTCTTAGGATTGTAGCTTGTCTATTACAATAGCACCCGCAGCCTTAACAAAGCTGTAATGCATATACGTCTCAGATCACTTTCCCATATGGTCATGCTTAAGTCCTAAAATTCTGATGGAAATTCATGCTAAATTTATCAAAATCTGGCATCGTAATTTGTTTTCTATTACGGGGCAAACTGCAACCAGACATCTGCAACAGACTATAAATTTATTAGGAATTTGGATAGAAAAGTAAATTTTATTCCATAATTCTTTGAAAGGTCTTCTTTTACTCCCCAAATGAGCTGTAATTGTATAGATTGTGTCTACTGAAATCTGTGCATTTTTACTCAAACATTTAATGTAGCATTTCTCAACCTGACAAATCTGCAGAAAATATATGCCATATATAAGTTGTGTGTACATGAGTATATACATTTTTTTTTCTGGTAAAAAGTCATAGCTTTTCATAGATGTCATATAATCTTTTAAGAGATTCTCAAATAGGAACATTACCCCACCCACTAATGGTTAAAAATGATCAATTTAGATGAAAGGAACCTCAACAAGCCTCTTAAGATATGAAACATAAAGAGAAAACATAAGCCACAACTTTTTGACATGAAATATTCATAATGATAAACTTTCCCTTTAAATGCTAGTTATTAATGGACATTAGCATTTCTTGTGGTTGACCACAATTTTCTATGAAAATTCACTAACAATGTGCACATTTATATCCCCAAAGAGCAAGATCGTGTTTCTAGTAAGCCATAGTTAATGACTTCAAAAGGAATAGTTTCAAAAATATATTATTTCAAAAGACTTTTATTAATTAAAATAATAAATGTCTATTATATTTTATAAAATAAACAGTTTATACAGCAATCATCTTTGTATGCCTAATTTCCATACTCTCCAGCTTATATAGTAGGAACTCAACAAACGTTTGCTTAATTGAGTTGAATTGTGACCTACAGTCATATGCATTATAGTGCTCCCACATCTTTAATATGCTGTATGCTAGCAGAACGTCAACAGGCTCCAGACAACCAGAATAAGGCAATGTGACCACATAACCGATGCTACACACTCAGTGGCAACATACTCTTCTAACCCTTTCTTATTTTGCTACATAAAAATCCAACCAAGGTGAAAAGTATTTAAAAGCTCAGTGGTATTCTCTCCTCTTACTATGTTCTCAGGCCCTTATTGTGTTCTGTTTATTATGAGTTCTCAGCTAAGATAAGTTACAGTGTGGCCACCACGTTACCGTAGCTTTAGACAGTGGAAATCTCAGACAAGTAGCCTTGGTTAATCATGTCACAAAACCAACAGCCTTCCAAAGTTTCCTGTGTATCCTCACATGTCATCCCGTGGGATACCAAATTACAGCTGTTGTGAACAAATTAGTAGGTTTTCCAATTGAAATTGGAACACACTTTTGCATAATAATCAGTCTTTGAGATAATAATACAGTACATTTTTAACCCCCTCCCCAACAATCATTTCAGTATCACTAGGACCAAAAACCTAAGTCTTCATGACTTAAGGGAGTTGCTAGACACTGTAGGTTATATCTGTACACAATTTTTAAAAACAAGATTTATGTTTATATCACAATTTGGGGTTATTATCTTTAAGTAATAAAATCAAACGATTACATATTCCCTTCTTACTCTTTATGAATAAGCTTGGATGAAGAGCCACAGCAAAGGGAAATGGCTCTCCTGTTCGGGATAAAGATTAAACGAGATCCTTAATATCTCTCTGTTTACTGCTAATCAATTGCTCATTAGAGGCCATCAACCCTCCTTGTTATCCTTGAATTGGATTAAATGCATTTGGCCTATTGCCATGGAAATGTGACAAAATTATGATCAGAAGCACTTGTTATTTTTTTTAACCACATTGATTAAACTCCTTGACTACTCAGCCACACTATATATTTCTGTAGCTATAATTATGTAAACTGGCAACCTTTCTATTTCACTCACACAATTTCAAATCTTGGCAGTACAGTTACAGTTTCAGCCTCAAGATTTATAATAACATCTGAATTTCCTTGTGAACAACGTTGATTTCAATGAATTAAAACTAATGTGCATCAAATTGTTAAGAATACAGCATATCACATTCATGTCTACTTTCTGGTGATGATTTCTAACAACATTTATAGGTATAAACCTTATTTGAAGTTCATAGAATACTTTCTTAAATCATTAAATTCTGAGCAGGGGTAAATATATTGAGGCAATAGCATATGTATACATATATGTATACATAAATACACACATGCTATTATGTATACACACATATACATATATGAAATACATATAGGTTCACACACACACACATATATATATATATATATATATATATATATACACATATACATATATAAATCTAGGTTTGGAGGCAGAAGATACTGGAGAGATGTGAATCACATACAATAACATGTAAGAGGTAAATGCATTAAAAGTGCTGATGAAAGCTTATCTGTTTGTTCAGTGTAGATCTGTAAGTAAATTATATCTTTGTCATATCAAAGAAGGATTGTTTTATGCAGAATCAATATCACCATTTTGTGGAGCGTAAGGCAATAGAAGATTTAGTAAAATATCAAGGTTGCAAGAGTAGGCAGAGATTTATCCAGTGGTTTTGTGGTATGGTGTTGGCCGGGATACAAGACTGAGACATTGTGTCTAACTCAGAGTGTATTCATGATGGTCGGCACCACCGACAGAGATTTGATAGAAAGGTCATTGATACTGTGACCATTCACCAGGTATGACCTTTAGAAGGCTATAAATATGGCCAAGCTTGTGATTTATCATAGAATTTTGAATCTGTCATAATACCCAAGATCTACTGGGTACTTCCTGGGGATGGGATGGGGGATAGAGAGCTAGCAAAGCATACTGCTTTGAGAAGCAGATGCTCAGAACATGAATGCTGACACAGGTAGATCCCATCACCGCTGCAGCAACAACAGCTGAAATTAAGAATGGATATCTTATATAGGAGTAAAATAATAGCAACTTCTGTTTCTATAGATTTTACCTCTTGGTAAAGGGCAAACATAGAGCACAAGGGAAGAGCTAACAGAGAGTTCAACTAGGTTTCAGATATCTACCCATCTGTCTACACAATTCTTAGTGAAGAGAGATTAGTGATAGAAGAATTAATCTGGCATGGTACATATTTTAGTCATAAGAATTAACTACACACACACACGCGCGCACACACACACACACACACACAGAGGCATATTTGTTCTGTGGATCTGGTTCTTAAGGAGTCATTTGCCTTTCTGGCTACTTATTCAGCAATCCCCAATAATAGGGGTTTTAATTTTAGACGTCAGCAGAGACTACATTAATTGGAACTGTTAGGCCAACCATTACAATGACCCATTTTATACAATCTCTAGCCTTCCCTCTTGATATAACTATGGGATACCAAACACACAGAGCCCACATAGGTTAGGGGCCCAGGGATCCAGGAATATTTATTCCTAAAACAATTATCATGTGCCTAGAGTCTGCCAGACACTGTGTGAAGTGCTGACAGTGTGGTAAACAGATGAAATGAGATCTGATCTTGAGCTTTAAGGAACATCATGATCTAAGGAGCTAAACAGATATGTTAAGAACAAAGCAAACTGTGACTGCCATTATGAACAGATCTTTGAGGGAGAACAGAAGAGGCATTGATGAACTCTCCTTGAGGGAATCAATAAAGGTGTCTCCACGTAAGTGAGTGGATTTGATAGCCTGGGAGGAAGAATATTCTGGCAAGGGAAGACTAGTGGAAACATGAATGGTAAAAAGCAGAGTCTTTTTTGGAAATGACAGAAGGTTTGTTGTGGCTGGAACACAGGATCTGTTGAGTCGAGGGTTAACAGGGAACCTGGAAAGAGTTTGGGCCCAGAGTTCTAAGTCAGGAAGTTTTCTCTGACAAATATGAGGTAAGAAAGGGAAGAAGAGATGGAGAAAATTGGAGACTGGGGGTAGGGGAGTAGATGTTTGACTGAGTCAGTTTGGTAAACAGAAATGGAAGCTGGTTAGGGACAATGAATGGAAAGTAGATTGTTTTTAATTCGACGTTGTTAGTAAAAAGCACTGTGTAAATCATTTACATGCTTTGAGACAAAGCTCCTTCATCATTAACATAAGGAGTTTGGTCCGGGTGATCTTTAGGGTTTGTTCCAACTACACATGTCTTGTTATTAACTAAAAGCATTCCAATTTATAAAGAAATGAAAGCTCTGGGGCATTAAATGCCCCAAATCTCAAGCTTGTGCATACTGAAGCTGAAATTCAAACCTTTATCTAAACACCCAGAATCCTGAACTTACTTCATCATGGTTTTGTTAAGTCATCACTTATGTTATTCTTGACATTAATCTTATCCTTTGTATTCACAATCTGCACTTGGTCAAGCAAATTTCTTTTTTGCAGCAAACAAAGAATAGCCTGGGTTTATCTCTATGCTATGTTGGAAAAAAGTTGATAATTTAGAAGTATACTAAATATATAAAATACACCATGAAAGATATTCCAGAAAACAAGAAAATGGAAGTACTGGGTAAGAAAACTTGTGACATCATTAACTCCCCTCCTTCTCTCACCCGTCACATCTAATTAGCCACTGTAAGTCACTGTAGTGGTCCTCTGTTTCTCATTTTTTCCATTAGTCCTTCCTGCCTGAATTATCACCTGAGACGTCTAACTGGTCCCTTTTTCTCCTGTAACTTCCCTATCTACATGCTGTAGTCAGTTACCTTCTTAGAGCACAGATCTTACTAGATTCCTCCAGTCCTTCACATCAGCCTTAGCCTAGCACTCAAAACCTTGCACAATGCAGTTTCAGTCTTTCTGTCTGCCTCCACTGTACCTTCCTGCTCCATTCTGTCCACTATTTTGTGCATATCTCATGAACATTTTGGCCTCTGAACTTCTGCCCAAGACATTCCCTCTGCTACAAAGAATTTTTACTCACATCCACCTCTTCCTAAAATTTCTTGACCTAGTCTATGCCTCTCAATTCCTAATGCCACTGCTTTAGTTTAGACCACCTTGAGCCTCCTCTTGAAGATTTTTGAAACAGCCTGCTCACCCGGGATCCAGTCCACTACTTAGACCAGAGGGCTCATTTCAAAACACACCTCTGATCATTGATGTCTTCCTACTCATGGTCTTTTCATTGATTGCCATTGCACTTAATTTACAATGAAGACTTCTCAGCATGGTACAATAGACTGAATTGTGTCCTCTCCAAACTCATATATTTGGAGATACGGCCTATAGGGAGGATGAGGTTAAATGAGGTCATGGGGATAGGACTCTGATCAGATAGGATTAGTGTCCTTAGAAGAAGTGATACCCACCAGTGTTCTGTTTGTACGTGCAGGCAGTGGAAAGGCTGTGTGAGTACACAATGAGAGGGTGGCCATTTACAATACAGGAAGAGAGCCTTCACTAGAAATCGGACTGGCTAGAATCTTGATCTTGGACTTTCCAGCCTCCAGAAGTGTCAGAAGATATACTTCTGTTGTTCATGCCATCCATTTTACAGTATTCTGTTACGGTGGTCAGAGCAGACCAATAGACATAGTGTATAGTTTTTTTTTTTGTTGTTGTTGTTTGTTTGTTTTAGTAAATGGTTGTTATTATCTTCTCCAGACTAATCTATTATCATTCCCCATTGAACATGATGGTTTGGTAATGTCTGCAATGCCTATTTCCTCCTTATGTATCTGGTCAACTCCCACTCTTTCTTCAAAATTGAACTCAGATGGGGTCAGCAACCTTCTAATGCACTTCCGTAATACCTTACAAATACATCTACTGTTAAGAGTCATCATGCTGTACAACAATTACCATTTCTTTGTCTGTTTCCAGGAATAGATTCTTAAGAAAGGGGTCACTTTTTAAACCTCTGAATCCCTCTCTGCCTATGAGGAGCATATTACATATTTGAATAAATTAGTGATAATACTTTAGTTTAGAGAGCAGTAGACAGGACTGTCTTCTCTGTCTGCCATTTGTTAGCTGTTCCTCTAAGAAGATTACCTCTGTTTCTCTTCATATGAATTCCTTGTCTGTCAAAATAATTATACAATGGTTGCAGATTGTTGAAAGGATTAATTATAAAATAGTTTGTGGCCATGGATAGTACATAAGAAATGCTCAGTAACAGCTGGTTGAATCCAAATCCAATCTGTCCATCCTTTGAAGACCAATTCAATTTCACATTTGCAATGAGACCTATATAAAGGTCCATAAGCAGAATTAACTGTTACTTTCCTTTTCCTTTCCTTTTGTTTATATCTTAATACGGCATTTATCAGAGTTTTCCTAACAATAGAGTGATTGACAGATGTATCTGTTTCCTCTCTGTTGGTAATACGCCTAGTGCGCTGGAACCAGATATTTTCCATCTTGCTACCTTAAACTGTCTACATGAGTCTACACATAGGAGGTGAATATAGGCAGGTACCGAATAGATTTTACCTAACATCCCTCACAGCTTCTTGTAAAAATGTTAACTAGAGCTCTGCTACCAGTTTCCCCATTTCTGAGTTATTCATCCTTTTATTGATTAGGATTGACCTATAGACTGATTCCTTGACAAGGGTTCACTTTTGACTTTAAATGAGATTTAAACTCAAATAGGTGACTGAACTGCTCAGTCTAGGCAGCAAGCCAGTAAGAAAAAAGCACATCCCTCTCCTCCTTTCAAACTTCTGGTCTTCCTCTAGTGCCCCCTATTGTCAGAACCAAGTCAGGAGCTACTTGGTAAAGGAGAAATACCATGTGTGGAGATCTCGCTCCAGCATGGTAAGGCAGACTGTAAAGAGTTTTAGCTGAGACAGTGATCTATCAACTGGCATATTGATGGTTAATGAAAGGGAATTAAGTTTTTATATTGCATAATCTCTTAGTGGGTTTGATTGCAATTCAATGTTTTCAATCTATGAAAGAGTTAAGGCTTTTGCTGCTGTCATGCCAGGGGTGGAGGAAGGTTAAACAATTTCCTATTTTGTTATCAAGCAGGTAGGCTTTTGTTTCTAAAGAGTGAATGGTCTAAAAAAACGACTGTAAGAGTTTGTCTTTAAAGAAATTATTTAAAAAAAAAAAAAAGAGGACGTCCGGAACAAGGAAAGGATTCTGGAAAGCAAAATTAAATCCTGGGGAGATTGGATTTCTACTGTTTGATGGCAGAAGTGGTGTGAATTCCAGCATTAGTGCCATTTCAGAATGAAAACGGCTTCTATGCCAGGAAATTGACTGGTGCTAACTCCTTCTAATTAGAATAGTACTGGAGTGCTGGGTACAGTCCGGACAGGGAAGTGTGTTCATTTGATAAATGAATTACTAGGACTATTCTACTGACTTCCAGATGCAACATTCAAGGTGGCCTCAGCTAGTAAACAGAGGTAGAAAACATCCTCACACATTCACTTCATGCCTGGAAAACAAGCAATTTAGGAGAAGACATCTGGACCTAAATTTGAACAGGACTCAGAGCCCATCAAAACATGGATTTGATGGCTTGGCGTCTGGCTGCTAAGCAACGTACTTCTTACATTCAAAACAGAATTGTAAAAGTAGAATATTGGTGCCAACTCTTGGTATTTCTCATTGAAAAGGAAATAGCTCTGAAAAGTTTTCTTCAGGCCTTAAGATATCTGTTTTTCATGAGCTGGAAGACCTCAGATCTTCTTGTTTTTCACATTCTGAAGTATTAGGCAGAGATTAACTTTGCTTTGTGAAATACTCTCAAATGAATGCTGCATAAAGGCATTGAAATATGTTTTTCAGCCCCCTGATTAGTAGCGGTCTTTTAAATTAGACACATCTATTCCAAATACACATGTATTTCAAATATCTGCTTCTTGTGAAGTTCGATGTATATACTACAGGGGCAGCCAACCACAAATGAGATTTGCTTTCCTAAAAGTATGCTTCTGGTTGGCAAGGAAACCAGGGAGGGCCCATGTGAAATATTTTCCGTGTGTAGACTAGTTTGAAAAATGAATGTCCTTATAATACTGACAAAAATTAAGGTGGACCATTAATTTATTTCTCCTTTGCTTTTTATCTATTTAAAATATGCCATTAGGTTTTAGACTTTGGAAAAATAGAAACAGCGAACCACCCAAACAAAAAACAAATTCAGAAAAAGCAATCTACAAATCATTGAGAATCACTGAGTAGTTCCCTGTTTTCTGGGAAACAATTAGGAACATTATTGGGCAGGAGGTAGGAAGTAACAGACCTTATATTAATTTTTATTTATTTTAAAATTATGAAATGTGGATTTGTGTTTAAAAATGAAAGTGAACTACTAAAATGACCTACTCTCTTGGAGCAGTAGGCTTACAAAAGTATTTCTTCCTTTTTCTTAAGAGAACCTCCTTCCATAAACTCTCCAAAGACTCCTGCTTGGCATCCTCTTGTGATGCAGCAAAGCAAGGAAACCCAGACATGGAAAGTTGCTTACCAAAAAAAAAAAAAAAAAAAAGAGCTTGGAAACCAAACAAGAAAGAGATAGTTTTACAGAACTTCACTTTACAGAGAAGTCTGCAAACCAGCGTTCTACCATTTCAAAGACTAATGTGTGGAGGAATGGAGGAATTAAAAGATGGCTTCCAGAAAATCACTTAATGAGGAAAAAATTTTTTTCCATTGTGCACAGCACGGAGCATTGCCTGGCTCTCCCTAAACTGCCGCCCTCCAGCATCTTTGTTTACATGTGGTTTACATTAATGTCCACCCTATGAACCACAAGTGTTTCTCTACTCCAAATTTATCAACACTTTCCCTTCATACCAGAGGTGTCTTAGTAAAAATAGAAGAATTAGGTAATGAAGCTGTGTGATTCTAAAGTCTCCTGCAATCCATCATGTAACTTCTTATCCTTGTTCTGTCTGCTTCATTTCATACCATGATTTTACATCATACCTCAAAGTTTGTAATCTTTTATCTATTCTGGATGGGTCTCAAACGCTTAAAGAATGAGCTTTAAAAGTCAATTACCAGGCATTGAAGAGGCACAACTTAAAACTGCCAGTCAGAGTAGAGTTGTGACAATTGAGGCTTAGAACTATACCCAAGCCAGGCCCCAAACCAACCCAGACTTTTTGTGTAAATGTCACACAAACACTGTATAAATAGATACTGCATTCTCTCCAGAGCCTCTGAGTCTTAAACATCCATTTCTTTTCTTCCCCATTGCCATCCTTCTTAAAAGGGGGAAATGCTGGGAACACATTTCTTCCTCCTGTCTTGACTCTTCGCCCAGTTCTTCTGCACTGGGGCTTCGGAAACATAGTCATCCAAAACCCAAACATGCAAACGGGATGTGACCCTCCCTAGGCGGCAGAGTTGGCCTGGGCAGTGCCTGCGATGCACTGGTGGACTAAGCAAAGGAGCTGTTAAGGAACCTCAGAAGTTTGTCCTCTCAGCTGATTGGGTCTCTATACCCTGCTGGCCCGCCCACATTCCTCTCTTCCCAGGAGCTGAGATTCCACGGTGGACCTGTAAGAACTCCATTAGGAATCCAACCTGGAAAAGGATTCCTTTTCCCTTCCCATGTGAAGCAGAAGGGGTTCTAGTAAAAAGGTGTGGACATTTACAAAAGAAAGCCATCGGACAACAGTGACTACCGTGAATGAACTATCAAGGTTGGACACTTTTATTTTTACTGTAAAGAAGACCCATGATCCCAGAGGCAATCTTGTTTTCCTTTCTTTTCCCCATTTAACTGTGTCATTTCCCCAAGCATTCTAGTGCCTTCTTACGTCTACGTTCCCAGGCCGCAATACATCAGACTAGATGACATGCAGCATTACTGATTCTTCATGATTACTTAACCAGGTCTTGGCATTTAAGGCAAAAAATCCTGTGGGGCTAACCTGAATACAGGAGCAGAGTTGAAGGCTGGTTGGATTTCCTGCAAGAAGCAGTTAAACACATCCACAGCTGCAGGTTTGTGGGAGAAGCAAAGCCACCAGTAAGATTCCCTCCGACCTACCTCCTGATCCTAGGGCTGGGACCCCCGCATCCCGGCTGGACCTACCTCCCGAGTAAACAGGATAGCTGCGTCGTAGTGCTCCTCATGATCATCTCCCAGCTGGTTGTGTTGGTGCTGCCACTTGCAAAAGTTCTTGAGCGTGGTGGCCGCGTTCTTGCTCACCTCCAGGCTCTTGTCCTTGTCGCCCAGCACCACCACCTTCACCACGGCCAGGCGAATGTGGTTCTCGATGCTGGCATGGCTGTACAGCCTATTGGCAATGGAGGCCAGGGTGAGCAGGTAGTGCTGCAGGCCCCGGCCATACAACCGCGCCATGGACGCGTCAGCCACCAGAAGCAGCTCCACCTGGCGGGCCCGGGAGATGGAGCGGCGCCGCCGCCGCCACCACGTCTGCGGTCCTGGACCCCCAGCGGGCGAGAGAGCGGACTGGTCCAAGAGCTGCGAGGCCAGCGCTGTGCGTCGGCCCGGACTGCTGTGTGCCGGGGGACGCTCGTGAGGCTCCGGTGTAGACGTGGGGGTCTCGCAGCTGGCGCGCTGCGGCAGGGCCTCGAAGCTGAAGCCCTCGCGGGTATAGACGTGCAGGATCCGCGTGGACCCATCCCCGTACACGCGCCCCGTTTCCTCCTCCGCCCAGGGTCCGTGCAGCAGCGGCTTCAGGATGTAGCGCGCGTGCTTGACAGCAAAGAAGCCATCGAGACCCCCACAGAGGTCAAAGACAGCCAGAGAGCGGGGACTGCCGTCCACTGTGCCCCGGTAGAAGCAGTGGCTCCGGTGGCGCCAGGGCGCACTCGTCCCGCCTCCTGCGGGCACGAAGCCAGCAGTGCCCACCAAACCATCCCGCTCCAGGTCCAAGAGGAACCTCCGGCCGCCCGCGTAGACGAGGTAGCCCACCTTGCCGCCACCGGAGTAGAGTTGGTCGATGTTCTGCACCAGCCCCCTGCTCCTGCGCCGCTGCGCCAGGGGGTGCGGGTGGCCGGGAGGCTTGGTCCGCTCCTGCACCTCCTCCCCCTGCCGCCGGCGGGGCTGGGCTGCTGCTGCAGCAGTCGGAGGCTGCCCGGCTTTATCCTGGGCAGGTGCCGCTGCGGGGCCGGCCGTGGCCAGTGGCAGGCGGAATGCGCACAGCAGCAGGGACGCCCACCCGAGCAGCATAGTGCGCTGCCCGTGGGGAGGGGCTGCGCAACGGGGACTTTATGGGTATTTGTTGTTTGCTATGAAGTTACCGGGGCGGGGGATGGGGACACACACACACTTGCTTGCAAGGTTGAGTCAAGTGCCGGAGGGAGGGGGGCCCGGCAGCAGCGCCAGCCTGTCCCGGCCGCGGTGCCAGCGTGCGAACTTTTCTTTGTTGCTTGGGAAAATGTTTGGATTTGTGCTCCAGAAAGAGGAGGAGGAAAAAAAGAGCAGATTGAAAAAAAAAAAAAAAAAAAAAAGTCGGATAGTAGAGATTCAGCAAAAACGGGAAAAGGAAAAAAAAACAAAACGAAAAAACCACCAAATGCAGACACGATCGCTGCTCCAAGAAAAGTAAGGAAGGTACCGCGCACCCGGCTGGCAACTGGTGCGCGCAGCCTCCCGCCCCCGCGCCGCGCTGGACTCGCCGGCTGCGGAGGTTCCAAGCTCCGGGGCCCACTTCCTTTCGTATTTTGTGGCTTTCCTTGGCTCTGCTGGGACCAGGAGGAAGAGAAGAAAGAGAGGGGGAAAAGCCATAAAAATTAAAACAAAAACGCAGCGGGCAGCCTGAGGCGAGCTGGCGAAGCGGCCTGTGTGTGTCCCTCTGGCTGCGGTGTCTTCCTACCCGCCGTCATCCCCAGTCGGCCACTGCGAGCGCCGAGAGCAGCGCGAGCGCTGTGAAGATGCGAGGAGGTGGAACAATGAATTTATAGCGGCATGCCATCCTGCAATGGCAATTTCAACAATTCGTCACTGCACACTGCCTCTTAAAGGGAGAGCTACCCCCACCACTCCCACCCTTCCCGGTCCGCGCCTAATCAGACGGGGGAGGGCAAAAGAGGAGGGTGATCTAGGAAAGGGAGACCAAGTAGGAGGAAGGGACTGGGACCCGGAGAGGTGGAAGGAGGGACGAGGAGGGGGAAAAAAAAAGTAATGGAGCAAGAAAAACAGTTTCCTTGGCCACTTTTAAAGCCACACGGCTCCGGGTCTGTCTGATATTTCACAACCGATTGGGGTTGGCCAACCTCGGCTTACCTCATCTCCTGAACGGGTGTTTTGGTGTGTTTTTAAAGTTATTGAGACGTTTCAAGTCTCTCCCTGCCTCCTCCTTGCCTGCTTTTCTCGCCCTCGGTGGGAAGTTCCTGCTGCAAATTTTCCCCCTTCGCACACCGGTGCGCTCGCAGACCGTGCAACTCCATCCACCCGCCAGAGCTTCTCAGCATCCCGTGCGTCCGCTACCCACCGCGTTCCCTTCGCTTCCTCCCCTCTGTCCCGGCACCCGGTTTCTTCCCTCTCCATTCTCCAGCCTCTTCGTGCTTTGTGGCTCGCCAGATTTGGGCTCCGGGTGACTAACTTCTCCCAGCCACCAGCAGAGCTGCTGGGCGGTCGGAAAGCCCAGGGCGCTTCCTGGCGCGCTGCTGTGCCCTGGGGCAAGAAGGCGCGGCCTGGGAACTCCTTAGCTTTGTGTGCAAAGGGCTGGCTTCCTGATTTCACCAGCGCGCCTTTCATCAGGGTCCACAATCTGGCCCTTAATCCTGGCCCACTGGAACTTCCTTTGCTATGCAAACGCAAGGTGGGAAAGAGTGAACTCTTAAAGGGAATTCTCATTTTTTTCTTCCAGAAAGATTTTTAAATTTTGCGCTCACACTTTTTATATTTTGGCTTAAATGATAATTAAACAATAAATTCCTGTATCTGTTTTTGTCTTTTCTAAAGCAAGCATTTATGGCCATAGACCTTGACCTACCTTCGTTCTCAGAAATTCCTTTTAGAAAAAAAAGAATACTTTTGGCGGAAGGAAGATTGGTGCTTATTAGTACGCGGATGGCATTATCACTGCTACTCATTTTCTCTGTCCTCTTTGTTTCCTCTAATTATCATTCTAAGAAGGGAGAAGGAAAACCCGACGACTTTCTAACCAATACCTGGTAAGGATTAGAAGGTCTACCTACACTGTAGGGGCAAGAGCTCCGTCCATCCCCCAATTATTCTTCAGGCTAATTAACTAATGCACCAGGGAAAAAAATGAATGTGGTGTAATTAGCACATTTCCATCTTTTTCTGCATTTAACTTTGGTGATGCTGGTAATAGCAGGGCTGGTGCCTCAATGGTTTCCACGCTGATCACCTTCTCCGGGAGGTAACCATGAGGGTCCAGGACTGGTTGGAGGTTCTTGGAACGGCAATAATTTCTGGAAGGAATTACAGAATTGCCCGGCAACGATGCTGCCCATTGTCTCATGCCTGGAACACCCTCTGGAGTCATGTGAGAGGTCGACAAAACATTTTGTTTTAACTTATAAATTAAGAGACCATTGGGGCCTAGGGACATCCAACAGCCCCTGATGGGTTCTGACATACATCGGGACTAGGGAGGAAGTTAACTATTGCTGAAGGCCATTGCTTGATAATTCCACAATGCCTCAGCCTCTCAGTGGCCAGTTGCCCCAGGCCCATGCTGCCAGCTGGATGGGTCAGGATAGGAGGTTCCAGCAATATTCTCTGTCCCACCAAGGCCTTTGAGCCTTGCGTTAACCATTCTCTCTCCCGTGGTCCTTGCTTTTCACCTACGAATAGCAAACTTGATCTTTTTAATCAGTTACACTGAAAAAAGTCTAATATTTGGCACTAAACGCCATTTCTAATACAACCTTGGTTCAGTAAATTTAACCATTTCGTCATTGTTCATTTTAAAGAATCATTTTGATAGACAGGCATTTTAGGTGACAATGGTTTAAATTTGTTAATTACAGTTCTTTTCATTCACAGACAGATTTGTTATTTAGCATTTCAGGAAATTCCAACAGATTTTCTTTTCTTTCTTTCTTTTGTTTTTTAGATGAGGGGTCTTTCTGTGTCACTCAGGATGGTCTTGAACTCATGGCCTCCGGGGATTATCCCACCTCAGCCTCCTGATTACCGGTGATTGCAGGCATGAGACACAGTGCCAGCTTGAATTTGCTTCTTAATGAAGCCTTTCTGCTCTTTCACAAACACTGTGCTGAATGCTGAATCTGAATTTTATGCCTTTAACTATATAGTGACATATATAATCAGTTTATTCAAATGTTTAGAAATACATGGGAAGAACAGCACAGACACAGATAAAATTCCAAACATGAATATCAAGCATAAAATATTTGCTAGAGTCACATATTCACAAGGGAATAAATACTAAATCTTATGAATACAATGAGTAAATTCTTACATCTCAGAAAATCTCTAGTTGGATATAAATTTTTTTTAGAAAGTAACTTGGAGACTTTAGAAACCTCATTTGGTAGTATTTTTAAAATATTACACTAGTGGATTAGGATGAGCTGCTATGTTGTGGAAAAAATTACCATCTGTCAGTCCAAGAAAGTAATTTGCACTGGATAAAAGTAGCTGAACTTTTTTATTTTTACAGTAGAAAGGAAAAATATTTTTCTTTAAGTAGACTAATTGCTACTTATTCTAAGTAACAATTTTATTTGTGCATATTTAAAGAGAAATTTCCACTGCTTTTATAGAGTATTATGATCACAAATATCACTGATATGTGACTTTACATTTCCCAAATGGAAGAAGGACTTACTACTTGAGAAGGTTAGAATTTATCTTGGAGATCAGGTAGGACAACTTCTTCCATCTAAGAGTGAAAAGCTGAGACCTAGAGCCCAAAATGGCTTGCCTATGGATAAAAAGTCTACTAGTGGCCAAATGTCCTGAAACCTAAATCTCCCAGCTCCTAATTGGGCTCATGCTACAGCATTTCTCACAAAGTATACAGTTCAATAAATACCTATCTATCAATGTTCTACCACAAAGTGCCTTATGAGGCTCTCTGGAGGCATGAGAAGATCAACAAGTCATGAGTAATATTTGGAGGAAACTCACAATTTAGAGATGGAGCCATTTGTGTAACAGATGCACAGAATACGAACTGGAAAATTGAAATATAGAGGGAGAAAAAGCAAGAGAATAACTCCTGCAGGTGCTCCGAGCCCTGTATTTTCAATATAGCTCCACGCCGTAGGATTTGTATACCCCTGTAAGTAGTATTTTCTCAAATTTCCATTTGCTAAAGTGTCATTTCCTACTCCCCACCCCAAACTATGATTTTAATGGTAAGAGTGAGGAAATATCTGACAGTAAAATATTCCCTTCCAGCCAAACACCTGCTCCTTACCTCCCATGTAGAAGAATTACAGTCTCTCAGCTCTGTGTTTTCCTTTCCCACATCAAGATCCCTACCCTAGGCCTGCTGCTTTGGAACCCCTTTTAATATCAGCACCTTTGGTGGTAGCAGGGTATATGGATTCTGTGGGTAGGATCTCCACTACTAAACACCACTACTGCATGGGACCACTAATGAATGCCTGAGACTCTGGGTGAGCTTTTTCCTTTTGTGACACTTGCGTTGCAAATACTAGTTTTTAGAAGGCTTTGTTTCAAAACCAAAGGTTACACTTTGAGAGTGACTCTAGCTTTGATATGAATTCTTCATTTTTAGAGGTTGAAACTACATCTGAATCATCCTTCTTCCCTCCTTTTCCAGCTCTTTTTCTTCCTGTCTATCCCCTTTGACATTTACAATGGCAGAACATGCATCCTGATGCATTAATGCATGTGTACCCAATCTCATATGCATTAGTACACACAACACAGGGCAGCATCCATGTGACACACACATATTCACTAGAACTCGTGTTTCCCTCTAGGCTGCACTGATGGATTAATAGAAATCCTAATCAGAGATCAGATAATAGGAGAGGGAATTAAATGAACCATCCCCTGCCCTCAGGAAGAACACTTTCTAGAGACCTGTATTGTAGAGGTTCCTTTTTTTAGCCCTCTCAGGAAATGTTACTTGAATGCCTGATAAAACTCGAAACCATCTCTGCTATCTGATTAAGACATATTACAAAACAAGCTATCTATTGTGATGAATAACATACACATTAGAATCCATTTTACTTAATATTATAGAAAATACATTTTTTTGAAAAACCAGATTTTCATTTTTTATACACAGTAATTTTATACTATATAGAAGTCTTCAAATGAATAATGTACATATGCATTATTTAAGACATACAGGTGTTATCTGTAAAGTAAAACCAACAAGTCATGTTTTATACTGACCAGCTGTGAAATGTTGTTTTAGCTTTTCTCACACAATTATGCACATATTACTTGCTTTTATTAGTTACTTGAGTTCTATTTTTTCTTTATTTTCCAGAAATCATCAAAAATCAAACCTTACTAGAAACACATGGAAAATCAGGAATTCCCAGCAGAAAGTAATTTGAAACATTTGAGAGTTTTTTTCCTCCACTTCATAATGGCAAATTTCAAGCAAAGATTTCAGATTACTTACTGAGCAGTAGCTGTAGTTGTAGTGGGAATCGTTTCTCAGTCCTATAATTACATATATGTATACATTTTAAAGTTAAGGTTATATCTTCACACCACCTTGTTCAAGCTCTAGAATATTACATTCTTCCTCAAAACTATCTGGTCTCTCTATGTTCAATATATTTTTCTGGTAAATGAAGTAAGAATTTGAAGTAAGTCCAGACAAAGCTGATAAATATCATTTGGTTTCAGTCTCACCCCTGGCAAGTAGGGAAATGGAAACTGTAGCTTCTTGATCAATGTGATTATCTCCTACCCATGATCTTGGGGTCATTGTAAGTTGCTTTTGTGGTCAGTGGAAGAAGACACTGTCTTTTCTCCGACTGTCCATACACTATTACATACCCTCTCATACACACCTTTCTTGGTCAGGTACTAACAAGTGGAAGAGCAGTTATCTGGGTTACATTTCTAGACCTGGGTTCAAGTGAATACATTTCAGTTTTTTCCCACTTTATTTTTCTTAGGATGTGTTTCTCTTCCTACATGTCTGTTTCTTACTCTTTTAAATCAAGTTGGAAACAGGAAGTGACAGTGCATTCCAGGAACTCGCCATCAACTCTCCCCCTTTCCTCCTCCCAGCTGGCCCAACCTGGGCCTGTTGGAAACTTCTCTTTCATCACTAGATGAAATGCCTCTGACCTTTGAAAATATGAGCACATGAGCTTGAGGCAGCAGGAAGAGAGGAAGTGGGCTTTGACTGATTTACAGTTCAGGGAACTAACTCTTGCCCACAGCTTCTGGTATGGTTCTTTCCAAGAGCCAGACTACCATTTCAATCCTCTTCCAATCCATCTATACCGTTTCCAGTTTATGTTAGTGATAAAACAAGACTCCTCCATCCTTCAAGGAAATGGAACATCAGATTATTTTCAGAATGGGGGTGGAGAGGAAAGGATTCTGTTGTGGTGCCCTCATTTGTGAGACTCAAACTCTTGTTCATAATCATCTTCTCAGATACATCCTCACCACATCTGCCCAGAAAGTTTATCAGACCCTCAATGGCCCATGTTATTTTGGGTCCCAATGTTTCAGGTGACTTTTAAATGGCACCTGAAAAAGTTAATCTGACTAGTGACATTATCGAATTTATTGATAGTTGCTTGTAAATTACTAAATTCATATTTATAACTAACTATATAATCTCCAGGTTTTTTTGCATCTCAGACTCACACTTAATTTCTGATAAGTATTAATCAAATAGGCAATTATTTCATTCATCTATTAGCTTACTAGGTATCTTTCCTTCTTTTAGAGAATTCAAATGAGAAAAAGGATGTCGATTGAATCTCAGAAAGGTAGATGTATTAACATAGGAAAAATGGCCAGTATGACACAGAGAAAGCCTCTTACATATGTTACATAGCTAAACTCCACAGAAATTTTAGAGAATCCATAAATAACTTAAAAAATGTGCTGATAGAGCATTAAAGGGCAAAGTAACCTGATTAAAGTCTCTGCTAGCTTCCAGGCAACCAGTTTACCTTCCAAAAAATTCAAAACAATGTCTTGAGATTATGAGATTTCTTTCCCCTCTCTTCTCTCTCTATCATAAATCTCATTTTTGCTTTGGATTGTTGACAGGAGTTTAATGGTTGGGTCCCTCCTACATGAGTCAACTTTTTGCATGCTGAGGATAATAATGTCTCAGAATTATTTTTGTCTAACATCTCTTTCTTCTTTCCACATTTTTTTCTTTTCTTCCTCTTTTTCTTTCTGTCTTTGCCATGGAATGTATGTTCTATGGAACTAGGGACCATACCTGCCATCCTCACCATGGTATTTCCAGTTTCTAGTTCAGTAACTAGCAAATTGGAGGCATGCCAAGACACATGTAAACTATGCAAAGCACATATGTTAACTACTTTTTAAAAATATATATGCAGGTGGTTACTGATATTTCCCTCTTGCCCTTCTTTACCATTCTTTTTCTAATAATGAAAGCATACCTTTCCAAAGAAAGTCAGTCCACGTGTTTGAATAAGGTTGAATGCCTTCCCTTAGATCTGGACACTGGATACTAAGCCTGACAGGTCAGAGTGCCCCGTACATCTGGCCAGAGCTGCTGGTTTTGGTAAGAGCTCTGCCCACTGGACATTTACTCAAACTATTAGCCAAAAGCACCTTTTCTCTGGGATCAGACAATCCAAAGATCATGTGTTAAGAAGGGAAGTCAAACTGCTGTAACAAACACCTTTAAATGCTCAGTGGTTTCACATCAAGTGTATTCTTTGCTACTGTCACTGTCCCTTGTGGGCTGATGGCAAGCACAGTGGTGATCCATGCAGTAGGAGCTCAAGCCTGCTCCATGCTGTAATCCTTCCCCATCCTTAACCAGGTGCCTACAAGGCTGATGCAGAAAGGGAAAAGAGAGTAGTGAAGGCACACTCTCCCTTGCTTACCTTTTCCTAGAAGTAGCAAAATTCTGGACCATTGTCAGAAATATAGTCCATATGGCAGTAATAGCCCTATGGCTTCAACCGGATGTAAAGATGGGAGTGGGAAGCTGAAAAATACAAACCAGTAGTGAGCCAAGAAGAAAGAGGGAGAAACATCTAGCCAGTCTCTACTGACTGTCATTTTATCTCAGAGATCCCACCAAATGGGAAAGTCTAAGAATGAAGATGAACAGAGAGGAGAAAGGGAGAAAAAAGGAAAAAGTAAGAAAGGAGAGAAAAAGGAGAAGACAAGTCATCAGGATTCTTGAATCCAGTGATGTCAATAAAATCCCTTACTTTTGTTTAAGTAAGTTTAATTAGGGATTCTGTCATCTAAAGCAGAAGTAACCTGGTTAACATGCTACTTCGTCCAGGCCCGTTACATTTAGCTCCTAGCTCAGTGCTTTGCACGTAATAGACAATCTAAATATTTTTGGTATCAAAGAGCATAAGAATGAATACTCAATATTAAGATATTGAGTTAAAATTGTATATAGTGCCAGGCATGGTGGCTCAAGCCTGTAATCACAGCACGTTGGGAGGCCGAGGCAGGTGGATCATGAGGTCAAGAGATCGAGACCATCCTGGTCAACATGGAGAAACCCCGTCTCTACTTAAAAAAAAAAATACAAAAAACTAGCTGGGCATGGTGGCGCGTGCCTGTAATCCCAGCTACTCAGGAGGCTGAGGCAGGAGAATTGCCTGAACCCAGGAGGCGGAGGTTGCGGTGAGCCGAGATCGCGCCATTGCACTCCAGCTTGGGTAACAAGAGCGAAACTCCATCTCAAAAAAAAAAAAAAATGTATATAGTTATTGGTGTGATGTTAACTAAGAGCTTATTTTTTATATTATTTCTAAAAATTGTAGTCTCAGGTAACTAATAAATGTGTGACATTTATTCTGTTATTGTACTCCCTGTTTTTCTGTTCTGTCACCTATGAATGTCATTTATTTGCTGGTCTATATCAAAATTGTCAACACCTCTTATCTGCATTGGTATAGTAAATATAACATTTTTACATTTATAATTAATCAAAACCAAGACTTCCACTGTATTCCTATTATTCTAAGCTTGCTTAATCATACTGAATAATTATCTGCAAAATCCTGGAATGTAAGGACATTAACCTTCCTCCAATGTTTATTCTGAAGAAATGTTTAGCTAGCCCTCCTCATATCACGTCTGACCTTGCAGTATAGAAAAATACTGATCATTGTGGTTCTTAAACCATTAGAGCTAACTGCCTAGCTGAACATCATAACAAAATTCTTCTACCAAACGACAATGCATGGAAGGCGCATATTCACTATGTGCTAACTTTCTGTATGGTTGAGCACACCCTGCCAAAACCAACCAGCCAAAATGCCTGAGTTTATATTCTAGCATAGGCACTATCTGGGATCCTGTGGAAATTATTTAGACACTTTGTGTATTTTTCCCTCATCTGCAAAAAAAGTGACAATTATAACACATGCCTCATTGGTTTTTTATGAAGATTAGTGAGGTTAAGAATTTGAATATGTGTGAAATACCTAGTACATAGCAAAAAATAATAAACGTATTATTGTTATTTTAAATTACCCACTATGGCAGTTAAGGGTCTTGTTTTAACTCTTTCATAATTTTGCCTCAGAGATTACCTCTGACTTTGTCCTGAGAGAATCTTTTGGAAGAGAATCACTAAGGCTGTGTGGAATAAAGAGTTTAAGACATTCCAGGTACTAAAGCTGGAGAAAAGCCTGATGCAAACAAGTAGAAAGTCCAAAAAGGTGTATAAAGATGCAAGACTTGGTCTAAGTTAAAGAAAAAGAACAAGAAATACAGCTTAAGAAAGGAATCATTACTATCTGTAACTCAGTTTAATAGAAACTTTTAGGTTCTAGAGCTCCATACCCCAAAGAAAACTCAGAGGGTGATATGGTTTGGCTGTGTCCCCATCCAAATCTCACCTTGAATTGTAATCCAAATTGTAATCTCCATATATCCAGGGAGGGACCTGGTGGGAGGTGACTGGATCATGGGGCAGTTCCCTGCATGCTGTTCTCTTGATAGTGAATGAGTTCTCAGAAGAGCTGATGGTTTAAAAGTGTGTCACTTCCTTCACTGTCTCTCTCTCCTGCTGCCAGGTAAGATGGGCCTTGCTTCAACTTGGGCTTCTGCTGTGATTGCAAGCTTCCTGAGGCCTCCCCAGCCGTGTGGAACTGTGAGTCAATTAAACCTCTTTCCTTCATAAAATATCCAGTCTCGGGTAATATCTTTATAGCAGTGTGATAATGGGCTAATACAGGTAGTAACAAATGGTATTGGTTGCTTTTAACTTGAGGGAAGAGTCGATGACTCTCATCTTTCCCGCAGCATAATGTTGTATTTGACCCCTAGGATGAGCGTATATGGTATTTACATTTTCAATCTCTGAGCGGTTCCCTGAAGAACTCAGATGCATAGAACCCAGCAATTCATAATTTGAAATGTGGCCAGTCTATGCAGTCGCATGACATTTCTTCTTCTGGGTTTTGTTGGTTTGTTTGTCTTGGTTTGAGTATTTTTTATTACATAGCAAGCAGCTAAGGTAAGGAGATTAAAGCAAATGCTAAAGCCACAACTCTGTTTCTTTAAAAGAGATGCTCCTCCTCAGAAGGTTAGCTGTTATTGGTGGTGGTGGAAGTGATGAGAACATAAGTAAGTGCAAGACATTGTGTTTTAAGGCAGAAAGTAAAACAGATAGGTTTAAAAAGGGAATTGAGTAATGGCAGAAATCTACCATGGAAATCATCTCCATTATGCTGCCCACAGGTAGAAGAAAAAGTGGTGGATGAGACAGCCCCTCCAGGCAGTTGATCTGTTTCAGAATTCACTCATCAATAAATGCTTGGTAGAAGTTGCAAATGGCCAAATGTGTTATTACACACAAAAAAACACATCTGTAAGTTTCCATTAAAATGAGGTTGAAGAAAGAGAGTCAAGAGTGCAAACATTTCAACAAAGCTACAGGTGGTGAAGGCAAGTTGTAGGCAGCTAAACTAAGCACACCTGTAGTGAATGTTGCTTTTAAACTTCCAAAAACATTTTATAGTTTCTGCCACATGTGATGTCAACAAATTCATTGTTTGACTTACTGCCCCACATGTGTTCTCTTGATGAGAAGAAACTCATAGAAGAGAAATAGTATGTTTAATAAAGAAAATACTGGTCTACGTTACAAGAGAATACTTCCCCAAATATTCATTCATGTGATGGGTAAGAAAACACGAGGATTTAAGAAAGCCAAGGATAAATTGACTCATCTACTTTTGTGGCAATGCAGCATATTTTGGGATTAAGACTCACTTGTTTTCCTGTTCTGCCATTTCCCAATATTAAGAAACTTGAATAGGAACTCGCTGAATGTTTATTGACATTCCATTAAAAAGAGCATAAGACACTGCCAAAAAAATTTTTTTTCTTCAAAAATGTCCACAAGTACATTGGGCTAAGGTGGTATTTTAAAAGATGTGTGTTCTCAATATTTTCTTGACATATCTATAAGAGCAGGAGAGCATATTTTGTCTTTGTGTGTCTGTTGACCAGGGAAAAATAGACTTCCATCCTCTAGGAAGCAGTGAATCTCAAATATTTTGGGGCCCTTTTATCCCTTTAAAAATTCTTAAGGACCCTAAAAACTTTGGTTTATGTGGGTTATATCTACTCATATTTACCATGATGAAAATTACAACTGAAAAAGTATTTTTAATAACAATAACACAATTATCATATGCTAATGTAGGTAATATTTTTATGACAAATAATTATATTCCCCCAAACAAAAAAAATAGTGAAACAAATGTTGTTGTTTTATATATTGACAAATTTCTGTATAGAAGATAGCTGAATTCTACTAACTTCTTCTGTATTCAGTCATTTTAACATCACGTGTACTCTCCAGAAAACTCCACTGTAATATCTTTGTATTATTATAAGAACATTTTTAAAATCTTGGAGCTCTCTTGAAAAAGCTTCACAAATCTTGCCCTAGAAACTTGCTACTGCAAACCAGCATCTGCATGACTTAGAGCTGGTTAGAAATGCAAAATCTCAGGCTAGACCGCAGACCTATTGGATTTGCATTTTCACAAACTCTCCAGGTAATTCTCCTGTACACTAGTGAATAGAAGGATGCTGTTACTTTGTTTCCATCTCTTCCTGACTCCCCCCACCCCAGGGGAAAAGAGTGGATCAATTGATTGGTGAAGTAAAAAGGTAGACAAATGTCAGCCCACATTTTCAAGTTGAATGTAATTAATATGGCAGAAATCACTGGGCATATGTGGCCTTTTTGTGTGTCAGGGTGGATGGAGGGTGAGATGGATCTTCTGCGCTTAATGGTTCATGTAGCAAACTGGATAAATGTCTTGCTCTTCCCGTAGCAGCTCCCAAGGCTAACCAAGGAAGTCAGGATGGAAGGATAAAGAATCATGTTAAAACCATCCTTCAATTATGCTTTGCCAATTATATTTTGATCTGTATCCTGTTTCTAAGTTGGTTCAGAAAGGGAGAAGGCTGTGATAATTTGCTATTCCCACATCTCTCTAAAACTAGCAAATATAAGTCTTCTGTGCAATGCTTAGCCCAGTCAGCGTATGTGCTCATTAAATGTTGCTGCTGCTATTGGATGTAGAAGAATAATCTAGAACTTAATATTGGTTCAATTATTCTTTTTCTTTTTTTCTGAGACAAAGTCTCACCTTTTTACTCAAGATGCAATGTAGTGGTACAATTATAGCTCACTATAGCTTTGACCTCTTGGGCTCAAGCGATCCTCTCACTTTAGCCCCCAGAATAGCTGGGACTATAAGCACATGCCACCACATCTGGCATTTTTGTTTTTATTTAGTTGTAGAGATAGGTTCTCATTATGTTGCTCAGGCTAGCTTGGAATTCCTGGGCTCAGGTTAACCTCCTGCCTTGGCCTTCCACAGTGCTGGGATTACAGGTATAAGCCATGGTACACAGAACAATTATTCTTTTACTTTGAAAAAAATAGACTTTAAATATTTTTACAGGAGTAGATATTAACACCTAGGATCAACAAAACACATAAAGTTTATACTTTTACATCTAAGTCACAATTATAAATATATAAACTTACATTTTAAATTTATATTTATGCATGTTTATATCCCTCCATTCAAATATGCAATGAATATGGGTAAGATAAAATATGAAAAGAGATAAATAGAAACAGGCATTCTCTAAAGCATATCTCTTTAGATCAGAAACAGAAACTCAAAGTTAAGAAGTCAGAGGCTTTCTGGCCTCTGTGATAAGCAGGCAATGGCATCTAAGTGTTTGGCCCCTGTGTGCTAATAGAGACAAAAAAAAAAAGTGCTCTAGCACAATAAATGAAGGGCTAAAATCTGCCTCACTACTTAAAGCTCAAACTTAAATCTTACCACTGATACCTAGATTACAGTAGGAGGCTTACAAAAATGGCAACTAAATGTTATCTGCAACAATGTTTTGTTACAAGCTATGGTCCAGGTCAGTAATGGAACCAAGCTCAGAAACCATAAGCTGAACCAACAAAACTAGAGGACTAGTGAATACACCTGTCCTATCCCAAGTATCTCCTCTGGCAGAAGCATTGAAATCATGCAGTATTAGGGTGTTAGAGCTAATGACTGCTAAGCAGAGATGGGTAAGTACCGAGGAAAATTTTTAGAAAAAACCAAACCTTCCTATCTAAATGCACAAATGATATTATACAGAAATAAAATGCTAAAATTACAGGCAACAAAATCATACGTCAAAATATAAATATAATTTCAGTGGAGGTTGACAAAAATTTTAAGTAAAGTTTCTGAGGATATTTTAAGAGATAAATGAAGAAATAAATTTGATTAAAAAATAGAATATTAGGTAAAATAAAAAGTAAGAGGAAGCATAAAAAGGAATAAAGTCAAAATCTTGAAAGTAAAAAGTATATGTTTTAAAAATATAAAAACTATTTTAATGGATTCCATAAACTGTGCATACAGTTCAAGTGAATTAGTGATTTGGAAGAAGGTGACTTCATCTAAAGTTTTTCATAATAGAGACACAAAGGCCAGGTAAAAGATGTATATGTTAATAAGAAGGGTAACAATAGAATAAGGGAATGATAGAAAAGCAGTATATGAATGGAAAATATTTGATAATTTTCCAGAATTCATTAGATCAAAACTTTACTATGCATGCAAAATGAATTAATTGAAAATAATTTTAATTTAGACTCTTTGTGTTGAATTTTACTAACAAGAGAGATAATTCATTTATCTTAATGGCTTCCAAATGGAAGGGAAACCCAGATTAACACATTTTAGACAATTTTTTTTTGTCAGCAAAAATAGATAACTGAAAACAGTAGATAATATCTTTAAAGGACTGAAAATTTAAACTTAAATTTTTATACCCAGCTATATTATTTTTCAAGAATGAAGACAAAATATGCTTTAAAAAAGTTTTTATAACTAAGAAGTTTTACCATCAATGAATAGACCTTTATAAAGGAAATGTTAAAGGATAAAACTTAGCAAGAAAGAAGGTCAGCCCAGAGAGAAGATGATAAATGCAAAATTGATAAAATGCATTGATAAATATATTGAATTTTGACATAAAGGTAAAACAGCCCAACTTGTATGCTTTTCTTATTTCATTCAAGGTAATTAAATGGAAAAAATTATTATGAACTTTAGTATAGAAACTATCCTGAAAAAGCTTCTAATAGCCAAAGATGAAACAACTTGAAAAGCAAAATAAGAGGTACTATAGAATTGTAACTCAAAGCAAAAAAATAAACATCTATAAGTCCATATTGCTATGAACATGCTTATTAAACAAATAAAAGGAAGAAAAGATAGCAAATTTCCCATACAGAAGAATACTACATACCATGTCAACACTCCCTTCCTTCAGGAGTTGGAGCTTAGTGCTCTGTCCCTTGAGTTTGGGTTATACTTAATAACTTGCTTCCAGTGAATAGAGTGTAGAAGGAGAGAAAAGTGTCTTTACAATAGAAAAATCCTGTTAACACCACCTTGCCAGGGGATCAAAATTAACTACATCACTGATAACTAATGTGAATAATATGTACTCTTGATATGATATGAGGAAAATGAAAATGACACTTCATCTTTACTGTCTTCCTTTGAAAAACCTTAGTCAAACCATGAGAAAAACACACTGCTAAAATTGGGCTAATGTTGCTGGAAGATTAGGAAGGAATGCAAAGAAAGAGTTATGAGGGGTTCAGAAGCCTTTTTAGTGAAATTGAAAAGTAAATATACAAAAATAAAATGAGGGAAAATGAAGGGTTGATTCAGATCGAATTGGAGGGACAGAGAGAACTAGTGAACTTGTAAAACTTTAATAATGAAAAGAGAAGAGACAGACAATTGTCAAGTAATGTGTGGCAATATCCAGACAGGATTTAACTTTAATGTTAAAAAGTGAAAACTACCCTGGACAAGTTGAAGTGAAATGGAAACATATTTTGTGAATGGTGATGCTGTTTTGGAAAATTTCGTTTTCTAAACCAAGTTTGAGTGCCTATACACAGGAAAGAACTCAGGATAAGTAGGTAGCACAGGGCTCCCTTGTTTATGATTTGTATATGATGTTGATGGGAAATGGTTTCCTTTTTAATTTTTATTTTTTTTGAGACCAATCCATCATCTACAATGTTGTATAGAAGGCAAGTCTACATAATGTAAGTATAGGGTGGCCATAGGAGCCTCGGATTCCCGATCTCAGTTTTCTCCAAAGAGGAGGCTTGGAAGAGAAGGTTTTTACCGGATACAGGTGTGCTCAGAGGGAATTCCTAGAAAGTACTGAAAGTAAGAGTTGAGGACTATGTATTTTGCATCAAAGAGATCACTCTTACTGAATTTTCTCATGCTCTAATAAATTCAATAAGGCACTTGTCTTAACTACAGTTGGTTCCCACTTACAGCAATTTGACTTATAATGAGTCATATGCTCAGTGCTCTGCCAGTTACTCAAGAGCCCTGGCAGAATGCCACACACAGTTACATCATTGACACTGTCTTCTTTCTGACAGGCACCAATATTTAAGACCCTTTTGCTTGGATCTTTAACTTCAGATGACCTCCTGAGAGGCTTGCAGCTTCCTCTGTGTGGTACTTGTTTTCAAACATTCCTTGTTAATAATCAATAATAACAATGTAGAATATATTGTATAAGGCTTTGCTACTTACCTTTGTGCACATATTCTTTCATTTTGTACTAACATCAGTAAACAAATATATATTGAACATTTACTATGTGACAGTCATTATAGCAGCCACTTTAAATAGATGAGTGTATTTAATTCCTTAAGAGACCTATGAGGAGTACATTATTAATTGTATTTTGCTTAAAGCTACTGATATGGTTTGGCTATATCCTCACCTAAATCTCATCTTGAACTGTAGTTCCCCTAATCCCCATGTGACATGGGAGAGACCTAGTGGGAGGTAATTGAATCACAGAGTCAGTTACCCCCATGCTATTTTCATCACAGTGACTGAGTTCTTATGAAATTCGATAGTTTTACAAGAGGCTTTTCCCCCTTTGCCTGCACTTTTCTCTTCCACCACCATGTGATAAAAGTGTTTGCTTCCCCTTCCACCATGATTGTACGTTTCCTAAGCCCTCTCCGGAGCCATGAGGAACTGTGAGTCAAATAAACCTCTTTTCTTTGTAAATTACCCAGTCTTGGGCAGTTCTTCATAGCAGCATGAGAAAGGACTAATAAGGGGACATTTAGGTTTGAAAATGTTGTCTGACTTGGGTAAAGGCAAAGAGCTTGTGTGTTGGAGAGCTGGAACTAATATCTAAGTTTCTTGATTCTAAATACAGTTCCTTTTTTGCTGTACCATTTTGCTCCTCCTCAGGAAGGATCTTTATTGTTAATTTTTAGCTACAAAGTCCTCTGCCAGTTATACTTTCAATCAGATTTGTGTGTCTTATTATTGCATTTGTTCAAGCATATTAGCTTCTATATAGGTAAAAATCTTTATACTATACAATGTATAAGTTTATGTTTAATGACAAATAATTTTAAGACAGAGGCTGCAATTATTTTATTTAAAAAATTGAGCATCAGGCTGTTGATTAGGAAATAATCCCTTATTATAACATTGTACCTGTAAGAAAACTAGTGAACTTGAGTCATTTCATTTCTAGGAAAAGAATAGAGGGTAAAGTCTGTGAAAGAGAAATATCAGCTTCATTTTTGGTTGTTGGGTATAGGCAGTATGAAATTAATGTGAAACAGACTGACATCTAGCTATTTCCTTGTACTTTGAAGCTGTCCTTATCAAGGAAAAGTCTTAATTTTGATGGGTTTTCATTTGGAGATATGAGTGGGCTGTATTTTGAGGTCAGCTTACTGTTCACTGTAGCGGTTCTGTCAGGGTGGTGGAAGAAATTATAAAAGAAAAATTATTGAGAAAAGGATACAACTTTCTTAGAAGTCCAGGAGGTTTTTGCAATATCCTCAGGAAGGAATGAGCCAAAGGCAATGGTTCTTACCCAGAGGCAATTAGGCAGGAGTAGATACAAAAGAATGTAAGAGAGTTTATCTAAAGAGCTGGGTTACTCCTGTGGTCCTAAGACTGACCTTTGAACATCCACAGGAGCATGACTGCACTCTACTCGAGGTGTCAGCAATGTTATTACCCACAAATGGTGTTTACTTTAGGCCTTGGAACCTGGCCTTTAATCATTTGTAGGACTGCTCTGTCTGTGGAAGGCAACCATGTTAATTATCCACAAGTGCATTGACTCAAAGCCTCTGTCATTAAGTCTGGATAAATGCCCACAGTGCCAGCTTATGAGGGCTGTGGCTGCTGACTCTTTACAGCACCTTCCCTGGGTCTGTAGCTGCCTAGACCCCTAGCATGCCCTTTTACTGGGTATCGATCTATGTCTGAGTGTATCTGTTCTTTCATCACTGGGTCAGGATCTATGGGTCAGATCCAACAGTTCACCAAAAATTCTCAGAGATTCTTATTACCTTTGTGAATTTACATGGTCTAAGGTCTGGTCATTAATCTTGAAGAAAAGAAACTGGGCCTTTTATCTCCCCAGCTCACCTACTGTTTTGGTGCTGACAGCCCTCCTTGATATGCACTTTCTTTGGGATATTAAATTTGCTGAAAAAGTCTGCAACTCCTTTAGTCCTGGAAAACGTTTTTGTCCCCTCTCATTTTGTGTTGAGTCCAATAATAGGGTCAGCAGAGAATAACCTTTTATCCTGGCTAGTAGTAAGATTTAATATATATAGAAATGTGTATGCTTTCCCCTTTTCCCACTACTGAGTTATTTCTTTTAAAAAAATCCTTAAAATATTTTCAAAAATAGAAAAAATTACAAAAGAAATTGTTTACCTTAAAGATTCAGTGGTAAATTATGAGTTATGTAACATGGGAAAAAGTTGAGGAAAGCATGGTAATTACCTAGAATAACACTTCAGTTGTTAAGCAATGGTAATTTTTACATGTTTTTTTCAGGCTTTAATTTTATAATTTTGTTAATTGTATTTTTTAACCACCTAGAATTTCAAAAATGCTAAAAGGCTTAAGGTGAAAAAATAATGTCCCCAGATCCACTAGTTTTATTCCTCAGAAGCAACACTTGCATTTTCGAAGTGTTTTAGCTATTTCTTTTGATATTAATTTTCATAATGTGAGGTGTATGTTAATAATGCTATTTCTTGATTTATCACTTGCAGTCATCACCTAGTGACTTCTCACTGTAGCTAAAGACTGATCCTATATACCCTTCCCACTCATTTCTTTTCTTATAGAAAAAATATATACCAATAGAGGTAAGTAAAATTTTGGAAAAATTGTGCAAGGAGTCCACAATTACCCCCATCATTCTCTTTTCAGTTAATGACAGTAGTGTTCATTCATCTGCTGAGGTAAGAAGCCCTGGATTGCTTCTCATTCCTGCCATATATTTGGTCAGCAAGTCCGGCATTTACATTTCAGAAATAACATATAAGTTCGTATCCTTTCTGTCACCTCTGTCATATTATCTCCTCTGGGGTGTTGCCATTGTTTTTTTAACTGGTCTCCTGGTCTCTGTCTGATCCCATACTAGTTTCTTCTCTATATAAAATAAAATCATATTTCATGAACCCCTGTTGGCTTACTGCATTAAAGCTCTTGAGAGTTCCCCATTTCTTACATATAAATCCAGAATCTTTAAGACCATACAAAAAGTCATCCACAATAAAGTCCCAGATGACCTCCTAAGTTTCATTGCTAGGCAACCTTTCACTTATCCCCTACCTCACTCAAATACGATCCTGTTCCACATTGTGAACACCTGTTACTCTTTCATTACCTCTGTACTTTTGTGCTTTCTGTCTGATCGCCTTCTTTCTCTTACTTATCTAGATAAGATGAATTGAATCTGCAGAAAACTGTAGAGCAGAAAAATTTTTTGACATGACCTTGACTCAAGGAGAAAGCAGCCTTTCCTCTTTTGTGCACTGTTGTTTTTGTAAAGGATTTTAATTATTTCCGACATGTCTCTGAACCCCACAAGACTGTGATCATCTCTGTGCAGAGATTTCTGTCTTTCTTTATTTCTGTCTTTCTTTTCCTTGTACCTGTATTAGTTTTCCATGTTATTTTATTTTATTTTATTTTTTTTTTTTTTTGAGACGGAGTTTCGCTCTTGTTACCCAGGCTGGAGTGCAATGGCGCGATCTCGGCTCACCGCAACCTCCGCCTCCTGGGCTCAGGCAATTCTCCTGCCTCAGCCTCCTGAGTAGCTGGGATTACAGGCACGTGCCACCATGCCCAGCTAATTTTTTGTATCTTTAGTAGAGACGGGGTTTCACCATGTTGACCAGGATGGTCTCGATCTTTCGACCTCGTGATCCACCCGCCTCAGCCTCCCAAAGTGCTGGGATTACAGGCTTGAGCCACCGCGCCCGGCTTAGTTTTCCATGTTATCTTTAACAAATTGTCACACACTTGATGGCTTTAAAAAAAAAAAAGCCACCAAGTTCTGGAGGCCGAGAGTTTAAAATTGGTATTTTGAGGCCAACAGCAAATCATCAGCAGGGCTGTGCTCCCTCAGAAGGCTTTGGGGGAGAATCTATTGAATATTTCTTCTCTTTTCCTTGTGGTTACAGGAATTTCTTGAATTGTAGCTGAATCAATCCATTATTTCCCTTTGTGGTCACATTGCCTTCTCCTCTCTTGTCAAATCTTTCTCTGTCTCCTTATGAGGATGCATGTAATGGCATTTAGGACCCCACAAATAATCAAAGATAATATCTTTATCTCAAGACCCAAATATTAATATATCTGCAAGTACCATTTTTCCCCCAGATAAGGCAACATTTACAGGTTTCTGATTTCCTTGAGACCACGAGTCAGTTTACTACAGTTTAGCCTTTGGCCTCCAAGGTTTCATGTCCATCTCACATGCAAAATGCACTCAAACCATTTTATCATTTTTAAAAGTCTCAACCCATTACAGCATCAACTCAATCCCCAAATTTCATTTTTATATATCTGATTAAAAGCCCAAATCTCATCATCTTAGTCATATAAATCAGGAATAGATGAGATTGTGGGTATAATTCATCCAAAGGCAAAAAATTTCACCATCTGTGGACCTATAAAACCAGAAAACAAGTTATCTATTCACAAAATACAATGGTGAGACAGACCATTGTATAACAGTTACAGAAATTTCTATCCCAAAAGGAAACAACGAAAGGGAGAAAGGGCTTATTGGTTCCAAGCAACTTTGAAATTTAGCAGGACAAATTATATTGGGTTTCAAAGCCTGGGAATTATTCTCAGTGGCTCAAGGCCTCGGCTTCTGCTTTTAAAGTTGTGCTTGCTTTTTATTGAGGGGTAGTGCATACCTGAAACTAAGTAATTTTTATCATCCTGTTACCTGCCTCTGGAGCTTTGGAAGTCTGACAATCTTCTTCCATTTGCCTGTCTCTGTCACTTTCAAAACAAGCTCACAGCGTTTTTGCTGAAATAGCATTCTTGAAAAGTGTTGTGGCTTTCCTGTGTATGTTATGAAATTCCTTCTATTAGACCAAAGGATACTCCAAAGAGCTTTTCTAGTTAATCCTGTCTGTTTTTGTCTTCTGCTGAGATGATCTCGGAGATCCATGATCATATGCCCAATCTCTTTAGCACCAGCAAAATGTCGTCCACTCACATTTTTGATCCTTTCCGCAGATCACCATTTCCTAATGAAGGAATCTCCAAATTTTAGCATTTTTGTTTCCAATCTGGATAGGCTGGGAATTTAACCAGTAATTAAATGCAGATTCTTTTTTCCTTATGGTTCTTTTTTCACTTTACCTCTCTCCACTCTCATTTTACTATAAGCAGAAATAAGCAATTGAGCTGCTCTTTCAATATTTGCTCGAAATTCTCTGTTATATATCCAAATTCATTGCTTTCAAGTCTTTCTTTTCATATCACTGTGGGGCACAGTGCAGTTAACAAGCTGCCACTGAATGGCAAAAATTACCTTTCTTCCTGTTTCTTCATTTTCTTCTGAATCTTGCCAGAAGTGTTTTTAATATCCATTATTTCTACATAAAGTCTATTTAAGGCAATCTAGATCTTTTCTATCATGTGTCTCAAAATCCATCTAGCCTCTACCCATTACTCAGTTTCACATCCACTTCCACATAGTTACTTGTTATATTGGCATCCTGTACCCTACTCCCTGGCACCAAAATCTATATTGTTAAATTTCTACCACAGAAACAGAATAAATAGGGTTGAACAGGTTCTGTTATCTATCTATCTTTTGTCTATCACCATCTAATCTACCTTCTATAGGTATCTATTCAGATATAAATATAGACAAAGATATTTAGATACATTAAGAGATTTGTTGTAAGAAACTGGTGTGTGCAATCATGGGAACTGGTGAAATAGATCCAAATTCCGTAGGGCAGGCCATCAGGAAAGCCAGGCTGGAAGTCTTAAGCACAATCTGAAGCTGCAGTCCACAGGCAGGATTTCTTGGTAAAGAATGCCTCAGTTCTACTCTCAGACCTTTTAAACTAATTGAAAAGAATCCATCCAAATTATCTAGGATATCATGTGTACTTTGTAGCCAAATAATTATTATTGTTATTTAAAGACTGGGTCTTGATCTATCATCCAGCCTGGAGTACAGTGGTGTGATTATGGCTCACTACAGCCTCAACCTCTTGGGCTCAATTAATCCCCACACTTCAGCCTTCCAGGTAGTTGGGACTACAGGTGCACCACCACATTCAGTTGATTTTTTAAATATATGTTTGTTTTTTTGTAGAGATGGGGTCTCACTATGTTGTCCAGGCTGGTCTTGAGTTTTGAGCTCAAGTGATCCTCCCGCCTCGTCCTCCAAAAGTGCTATGATTATAGGCATGAGTCCTGATGGCTGGCCTAATTATAGATGCTAATCACATCTACAAAATACCTTTACAATAACACCTACATCTGTTTGATTGACTAACTGGAGACTGGGGATTGTAGTCATGTTGACACATCAAACTTATTGTCACAATATTCTAGTGGTTAGGACAGGATCTGGCACACTGTAGTCCTTCCCTTCGTTTATGCTAAGTAAATAAATAAATAACATCTCACTTTATAAGCTATACGTCTGCTATACTTGACTCTCTGTGGAGCTTGAATTCTATGGTTAGTTTCTTCAATAATGCCATTGTGAACACATTTAGCCATTCCCAAAAAGGAGTTGGCCCCACTGTGCATTTTTAACCACTCCTGATCATAAGTAGTAGTCATGGTACCAAGAACATTTGCATAGAAAAATCATAGTTAAGAAGGGAAGCAGGTTAATACTGAGTCTCTAGTTTTTAAGAGGTAGTTTTCATAAACTTTTCAATGGATGTATTGTTTTGAATCCATTATTTAAAAGCTTATTTATTTAAACCGTCTTACAAGTGTATTTAAAATTAGTTTTTTTCTTTTATTAATAATCCACACACTTACTGTATTTGTTCCTTTTTCTACAAAAAACCTTGTTTGAAGCAAATTTCTACAGTTTCCCAGGCTTTCCTAGAAAATTTCCAATAAGTCAAACTAAAGTTAAATCCTTAATATTTCAGAGATGTGAACTCTTGTTAATATTCTGAAATGCTGCAAGTGCTCCACATAACTTTCTTACCCCATTAAAGTGGAAATCCCTACTCTACACTTTTAACCACTTTGAAAATCAAAATCATAATTATTATTTTTTTAGTTTTCAAATTTTCCACTAATTACCAAAGATTACCTATAGAGACTTGACTCATCGTCTGAAATTTTGTTCAAGTTCCTACAGCAGGCCCAGACTTTAAAGCACATTAAAAAATTAATATCCACACTTGTAATCACAACATTTCAGTAGGCTGAAGTGGGCAGATCATTTGAGGTTAGGAGTTCAAGACCAGCCTGGCCAACATGGTAAACCCTGTCTCTACCAAAAATACAAAAATTAGCCAGACATGTGTGTGCATGCCTGTAATCCCAGTTACTTGGGAGGCTGAGTCAGGAGAATCACTTAAGCCTGGAAGGCAGAGGCTGGAGTGAGCCAACATCGTGCCACTGCATTCCAGTCTAGGCAGCAGAGAAAGATTTTCTCAAAACAGTAGTAGTAGTAGTAGTAATAATAATAATAATAATAATAATAATAATATCCTTGCTATTTTTTCACTAATTTGAGGCTTCTATTTTAACTAAATGAATCTTCTGAAAGTTACTCTTTTGATAGAGAAAATAACAATAATAAATAAGATTGTTGAATCTCAGCCCTTAAACTTACACAAATCAATAATGTATCGCCTCTATTTTGTTTGGGTCTTTCTTAGAGTTTAAATAGCTTTTGAATGAATGATAAATTTTTACTGTTCTTAGAATTTCTCAAAAGCCTCAGTTTTGTAATGTTTCTTCAGTCGTTTTAATTGTGTCTCTACTAACACCACTTTGCTCTTTTGTGTTTCTTTTTTTTTCGAAGTTGGGATGGGGAATGGAATCTTGTTCTGTCACCCAAGCTGAAGTGCAGTGGTGAAATCTCACCTCACTGCAACCTCCACCCCCTTCCACCCAGGTTCAAGTGATTCTCCTGACTCAGCCTCCAGAGTAGCTGGGATTACAGGTGCCTGCCCCCATGTCCAGCTATTTTTTATATGTTTAATAGAGACAGGGTTTTACAATGTTGGCCAGGCTGGTCTTGAATTCCTGACCTTAAGTAATCTGCCAGCCTTGGCCTTCCTAAGTACTGGGATTCAAGGCAAGAGCCACTGCACGCTGGGCCTCTTTTGTGTTTCTGATTTGCGAATAAGCACGTACTCAGGAGCTCTTAGCCCAAATTTGTAAATTGCCTGAAGCACATGAACGTTTTCTCAGTGGGCATAATTTTTAATTACATACTTAGAATTTCACTTGTGATACACCACAATGCTGGGCAGTGGCCGGGATTCTTAATATTCCTTCTTAATAATCCCTCCCTTGCAGAATTTTTATTCATGTGATGATCCTTATGCTTTTTTCTCAATTTCTTGAAATTCTGGTCATTAAATCCAGAATTTATATTTGACAGGGTCAGGTGTCAGGCAGTATAGATATACTAAATGTTTCAAACTTATTTCAAACTGAGTCAACAACCCAGGGAATTGTTGAGCTTGTTTGGTGTGAAAATTTGAGTCAGGTACATTCCATGGAATATTTTAATCTGAGTTTCCATTATATTGACTGGAAAAATGCCAAGCCATGTGTTATTCATAATTTGTTTTTCCACCCTGCCTCCTCCACTGTTACCCACATTCATCTGACCGTAAAAGGCCTTTTAACTAGGACAAAACCATCCATGTTTTGGTTCCTCAAATGTTTCAAGTTATTTTTCCAACTGTTGAGGTTTGGCAGATTCTCGTCAGCTTTTTGCCAAGGTGGTTATTTTCTTTTTCTATTTAATTTTCAAACCTGAGTGTATTTTCTGGAAATGTAGTCCATATGTTTCTTATTTATTTATATATAACCCGTAAAAATAGTTTTTAATAATTATTTTATATTCACAATATCTGTATGCTATTCCATATTGGTCTCTTAGGCCATGCAGAAATGTTTCTCCTTTTGTGTTTTAACTTGGGTGAAAAAATTTGAACTAAATCTGAAACTTGATAAAACAATACATTGAACGGTTGGCAAAATGTATTTTTTATTTCTCTCATTTCCTTTAATAGAAATAAAGAGTGTCCCTTTTGCCTAGTTCAACAAAAAGTCTGGTCAGTTCAAATAACTAACGAAGAACACATGCAAATAGTGTGTTAGAAATCAATGCGGAATGAGTTCTTTATGTTGGGTCCATAATTGCTAGACCCTTTCATTCTGGACATCTCCTTTTCCACTCCCAGAGAGACTTTTTTTCCATAGACAATCACCGTGCTAATTCTCAAGTAGAACACATTTGGATTCCTTTCATTTTTTTAAGCATAAACCAAAAATTTTCACTTGAACTTAAATCTTGATGTCTAAAGTCACTGGCACTTGTACTAAATTTTGACTTGTTTTTCTCTTTCATCTTAATTTATCTTACCTCCATCAGCATAACTACTATCTAAACGTGTTCTCCCTGAGTCTTCCCCACCACTTCACCACACTAGTGCTGCTATTGCCCTCACCATTGCCCAACAGATCTCTTTCCTTGCTTCCATCTCTCTTCGCCTCTAATCCAGCCTTCACACTGCTACCTGTGAGTCTGAAGGATTGTATTAGGTGCTTTATTTGACTCCCTGTGTTAATCATTTTTTAATCCAAATGATAGATAAATATACTTAAATTTCTGCAAGTGTAAGAAAATCACTGGTGTCCGGTGATCACTGCTCAATTTCAGTTTGCATATATGTTCAGATTTTTACACAAAATAAAATACATTTAACTGTCACAAAATACAAATATAAGCCTGGAAGGTGAGCTCAGGGGTAAACATTAGCTACTTTTAAAATTTCATAGAGAAGCATGGTATTGTCTATCACTCAGCAAGCCAGCGGGAAACAGGTAACACATTTAAATGATGATCATTCCAGAAGGCTTTGACAAAGGAATTATTTGCAAATGTGTGGGCATAGTGTGGGGGAATCCCGGGTTGGTGCAGGGTGAGATAAAGACAGGGGTAACAGTTGGGCAAGGCAGGAAAGGAGGCTGGATCAGTTCTCAGGATCCTGAAAAGAGTCTGTAGAAAGGGACACATGGAAAAGAGAAATGACCTTTGGTTGAGGAATGCAGCCAACCTGAGGCAACCCCACAACACTCATGTGAAAATTTTGGTTTTGGTTCTTAGAAAAGCCATTTAACCTTGCTTAAGATTTATTAATGAGTTCCAGCCACAGGCATTCTGATTTGGTAGGTACAGGATGGTTTCTGGTTGTTTACGTCTTTTTGTAAAGTTCTGCAAGTGATTTTCATGTAGGTAGGGCAGTTAACATACAGAGTTCTATAAGGCAGAAATGCTTGCTTTGAGGGTTCTATAACACCCCCTGCCTCTTAGCCACTGTAGCTTTTTGTTGAAATGTTGAGTGGCCTTACTTACATTTGAGTTTTTGTGAGAATTATGCACTGCTAAAGAGACAAGAGAAGCTACAGGAATCAGAGGACAGATTTAAGGGTCTGAATTTATTCTTTCCCTTACATCATTTCCAAACTGTGTTCTGTAGCACTGTAGGTCTCAACAGAAATGCTTCTGATTTTTTATAAATGTTTGATTTAAATTTCATTTTTATTTATTATTGACAAAAATCTATATATATTTACAGAGTATATTGTGTGTTTATGTGTATATGTATGCATGTATATGTATATATGTATATTTACACATATGTATGTATATATGCATAATAAATATATATTGTGTATCTATATATAACATACATATATATATATATATATATATATATATATATATATATATATAAAAATACAAGTACACATATTTAATTGTTTGGAGCCCTCAATAGACAGTGCCATTATGCTAAAATTCAGCTGACTACAGATATTGACCTATTGGAATAACCAGCACATTAACTTGAACTTTATAATATATCTTTTTGGTGGGAGGGTGTGGAATTGGAGTGAGGCAAGGTCAATCTTAGAAAAAATATCTTTCTATATTATTTAAATGTTTAGTAAATATATAATTGAATAAAAGTTTTAGTTTTTGCATTATTTTTAAATTAATCAGTCTAATGCATATCTGCAAAAGTAAAATAAGACTAGAAAATGTACTGTTTCCACGCCTGTGATTAGGGTAAAGATCAAGGTAATCTACTCAGTGGAAGATGTTAATTTCACTTGTGAAGTAACAACTAATGTCATTATGTCTCATTGGGACAATTTGTTAGCAATATCAAGCACTTTCTATAGGTAAATCATGACACTCTTGTTTTTAAGAAATTCAGCTTTGAAACAAAGTTGCTAACTGAAACATTTTTAAAGAATTTGGATTGGCTTAGTGTCCTGAGATTACAGTCAGACACTGAACAACTGGTGTCATTATAATTGCTTATTTCTGTTTGTCTGCTTTTCTTAGAGAAATAAAATGATTTGCCAAGGTTGATATGGAAACAGACAATCATAATGCATACTTAAATTTTTTTTAATTAATTTTTTAAAATTAAAAATACTGTAGTCAGCTGAATTTTAAAATTTAATTTTAAAAAATTAAAAAATATGTGTCTGTATTTTCTTAGACAAAGAAAATATTTACCAAGATTAATATGTAAACAAACAAGCAAATATGTAAACAAATAAGCATAACCCATACTTAAAGTTTTAAAAAAATATTCACTAGAGCTTCATTTTCTTAATGATTGATTCTGCCATTAATTAGCAAAACAAACTCATACCAATAAAAACTCTTCTTATCTGTTAACGGACTGTGGTGAATGTATGAGTGATATTTTATTTAGTAAACAGTTTTCCTTGCTAAAAATTAAAATATCTGATAACCATGAATCTTATAGGTCTAAACCAGTTGAAAACCACATTGTTTAATAAGCCTAAAAGAATGACTGTATATTGTGAGCTGACTGGTTGAGGCTTGAAGACTATAATTGCATCCTTCTCTTTCAACATAAACTCTATTTTTTCAATTCTGTCTTAAGGCTGTTTAGTACGTAAGCTATTTTATTTCAGATGTTTCTGGAACAATTTGTCATGCTGGCTCTCCATCTATTTCTTCAGGTTATCAAGTTTCCCTATAGAACAGGTTGATCGATGTCTGGTTAATTAATTTATTCAATATTTCATTTATTTTTCATTATGATCCAGGCAATTTTCTAGAAATAGGATACAAAATGATGAAAAGAACTTTAGAGATTCTTGTACTCAATTGTTACACTTTTGTGGTTAATATCTTTTTATTTCATGAGTGTATTAAGTTCTTGCTGTTGTCATTATTAATTCATTTGGTTGTTTTCTTTCTTTATTAATATTCCTTCAAGATATCTAGGCTGTGTATATTACCTTCTTAAATCACCATGTGGAGCAGGGTAGACCAGTTTTTCCTTCCACAGGTGGACCAGGGAAAGAAGCTAGACAAACATGTTGTTCAGGAGTTTCCCACAGGGTATTCTGAAGCAAAAATCATACCAAGAGATTGTCCTGCCTAGAAGCAAGAGGAATGGACTGTTAGGTGCCTTTCAGTTACAGTGGCTATCAGGCAACCCAGAAGTGGTAGTGGCGTGGAGTTAACCTGGCATGCATCTCCAGTTGAGTCAGCTCCCATTGACTAAAGGCCATCTTCTGGAGAGGGTGCTGGTATAAGCTGTTAGCGGCCAACTCCTGCAGCATTTGAGGGTGAATACAGTGACTCAGTAAAAGGAATCAGGGTAGGGTACCAAGAACTTATGTTACAATATTTTGAGAAGTAGGTAGAGTTCACACTGTAATAGAAATGTGATATTTGAGAAAGACAGATAACTGGTAGAGGCGTATATGTGTGTATATATATATATATATATGCCCCTAAGATTGCATATATTGGCTAATGTGCATGTGTCTGTTTATATATATATCTGCTAATATGTATATGTGTGTATGTATGTGTGTATATATGTGTGTGTGTGTATATATGTATATATGTGTGTATACATAGACACACATATACACATTAGCATATATATATATATACACACACACAAACACACGCACACACGCACACACATACATACACATGATATCTTAACAAAATACTTGGAATTTGAGGTTCCAGATAAACTTTATTATTGGAAAAATATCAGCATCCCATGTTTAGTTTCTTTGTAAAAATTCTATCACATATTAGATAGTGCCAATACTATGTCTTGAACATGAAATTGTACAATTACAGCACTAAGATGACTCATCAGTCCAGGGATATAGTTATATTTTAATACACAACCTACAAGCTCTATCATTATTCCATCCCACATCATAACAAAGATTGCCATTACCAGCTCCCAAATGGAAAACCCTCCTGACCCCACCATCAGCCACTGGTAATGATAAAAGAATAATGGAGATGCCCTGGCAAGCCATACATTGATTGAATTTTCAAATGAACACAGATCCTGGAAGTGGCGAGAGTCTTGGTGTTTTCCCCCATATTTCAAATGCAAGTGCACATGTGTATCCATTCATAGAGATTGAACATTTAATCTCTATGAACTTTATCAAACTACCTGAAGACCACCTAAGTTCACCAGTCCAGTCTAATCTGATGACCAAGCTGAAACATCAGAATGTATGAGACATTAGGTATTGGCCACTGGGTCCAGGAACCACTAGACCACTTGTTGGGGAAGAAGAGCTCTTAAATTGAACATTGATTTCAAACTACAGGTAAAAACTGGCTACAGGTGGGGTGTGGGGGCTCACACCTGTAATCCCAGCACTTTGGGAGGCCGAGGCAGGTGGATCACGAGGTCATGAGATCGAGACCATCCTGGCCAACATGGTGAAACCCCATCTCTACTAAAAATACAAAAATTAGCTGGGCATGGTGGCACATGCCTGTAATCCCAGGTACTTGGGAGGCTGAAGCAAGAGAATCACTTGAACTAGGGAGTTGGAGGTTGCAGTGAACAGATCGTGCCACTACATTCCAACCTGGTGGTAGAGTAAGACTCCATATCAAAAAAAAAAAAAAAAAAAAAAAGAAAAAAGAAAAAAAAAAACCTAGCTACAATGCTAACTTTTTCGACAAGATAAATCATAGTGTGGTGTTATTTCTAAATCTTACTTATTAACCCAAATCGACAGTCTAAAATCTGTCCCATCTGGAATAGGAAAGGTTTCTATTAGATTCTTAAAAGCTTCCACCATTCCCTGACTAATTAGTTAAAATTTCATCAAGGCCAAATTACAAGGGAAAAACTTATTGTTTCCAAATACTTCTAAGAAATTGCCAGCTCTTGCCTCTGGAACAACACACTCAATTGATTACCCAAATAGTTCAGGATGTATCATGTTAGGCCAAGATATACTGTTCGACCAAGGAGCCACCAAAACCATACCACAGCTTTCAGCATCCACCATGTCATTCCTGTGCCAAAAAGGCCGCAGACAGAAGTCAGAGGCCTTGCTAGATGCTAAAGAACAGCATTAGATTCCATGAGTTGTCAACGAACGTAGAAAGGAATAAGTAAGTTCTAACCACCAGGCCCAACCCACAAGTTTTACTTTTGCAAGTACCCAAAAGAGACCTCTTTTACCTTTGCCTGGCAACAGACCTTCACACTAAATCAAGGCACTTAGCCTTGCAATGGTCTGTGCACTGCCTTCCCCTCAAACCAGGCTCAAGTTAAGGTTTGGCAGGTCATCCAAAGCCTTTGACCAATTTGTTTTTGCCAAATCCAAGCCCAAGGAAACTCTGCTCACTCTTCTACTGAAGAGATTTCAGATTCCAGAATCCTCTTTCTAATGATAACCGTTTTCCTTAAAAGAACCTGTAGCCGGGCGCGGTGGCTCAAGCCTGTAATCCCAGCACTTTGGGAGGCCGAGGCGGGTGGATCACGAGGTCGAGAGATCGAGACCATCCTGGTCAACATGGTGAAACCCCGTCTCTACTAAAAGTGCAAAAAATTAGCTGGGCATGGTGGCACGTGCCTGTAATCCCAGCTACTCAGGAGGCTGAGGCAGGAGAATTGCCTGAGCCCAGGAGGCGGAGGTTGCGGTGAGCCGAGATCGCGCCATTGCACTCCAGCCTGGGTAACAAGGGCGAAACTCTGTCTCAAAAAAAAAAAAAAAAAAAAAAAAAAAAAAGAACCTGTATTTGCCCATTTTCACACTAGTATAAAAAAAATACTGGAGACTGGGTAATTTATAAAGGAAAAATGTTTAATTGACTTACAGTTCCACATGGCTTGGGAGGTCTCAGGAAACTTGTTGCAGAAGGTGAAGGAGAAGAAAGTAGTTTGTTCACAGGTGGCAGAAAAGAGAGAGAACGAAGAGGAAAGAGCCCCTTTTAAAACCATTATATCTCAGAGAACTAACTCATTATCACAAGAACAGGACAGGGGAAACAGTCCCCTTGATTCAATAATCTCCACCTTGTCCCTCCAGTGACACATGGAGATTATGGGAACTACAATCTAAGATGAGATTTGGGTGGGGACACAGCCAAACCGTATCAACACTTAACAGTTTATACAAATTGAAAGGTCACAAAGACTTAACTTGTAAGTAGAGGTGATCCTAATGAAAATATAAGGGTCAAGTTTTCTTTGTATTATCTTTTCTTTTTGTTGCCACAGCACCTGACCCTGATACTACCTTCTCAGTTCATCCCTTCCTAGTGCTGAGGTATGATGATGGTTAGGCATAATGGAGTTTTTCAGGATGAAAAGTGTTATTAGTTCTATCCTTTCCCTGGCTTGCAAACTGGTTAATCTGATAAAGAAATGTGCTCCAGAAACATTTTAACTGTGGCTTTTTTATTTATTAGGTTTTTTTGAAGACAATGTCCTTACTTTGTTTTCTAACTTTCTGGTGGTTTTCACACACTAAGCTATGGCAGGCTTAAATTAATTCAGCCACCATGGAAAGCAGTCTGTAGATTCCTCAAAAATCTTAGAACTACCATTGGATCCAGCAATCTCATTATTGGGTATACACTTAAAGGAGTACAAATTATTCTACCAGAAAGACACATGCATATATATGTTCACTGCAGCACTATTTACATTAGCAAACACATGGAATCAACCTAGATGCCCATCAATGGTAGACTGGATTAAGAAAATGTGGTACACATACACTATGGAATGCTGTGCAGCCATAAAAAATAATGGTGTTATATTCTTTGCAGCAACATGGATGGAGCTTGACACCATTTTCCTTAGAAAACTGACACAGGAACGGAAAACAAAATACTGAATATTTTTTCTTATAAGTGAGAGCTAAACATTGACTCCACATGGACAAAAAGAAGAGAACAATCAACACTGGGACCTTCTTGAAGGGGGATAGTGAGAGGGGAGTGAGGATTCAAAAGCTACCTGTTAGGTATTATACCAATTACCTGGGTGACAAAATTGTTGGCACACCAAACCCCCATGACATGCAATTAACCGCTATAACAAACCTGCACACATACACTTTGAGCCCGAAATAAAAGATGAGAAGAAAAAAATAAATTATAAAAGAAGAAAGTTATTTAGGCCAAGCACAGTAGCTCAGCCTCTAACCCCTGTAATTTGGGAGGCTAAGGTGGGAGGATTGCCTGGGGGCAGGAGTTCAAGACCAGCCTGAGAAACATAGTTGGACTCCATCTCTAGAAAAAAATTTAAAACTAACTGTGTGTGATAGCACCTGACTGTAGTTCCACCTACTTGGAAGCCTGAGGCGAGAGAATCATTTGAGCCCAGAATTTTGAGGCTGCATTGTGCTATGATTATACCACGGCACTCCAGGCTGGGTGACAGAGTGAGACTCTCTCTCTCTAAAAAAGAAGAAAGTTATTTAAAGGAGCAAAATCATAAAGATACAGATCACATTTTTGTGTTTCAGTGTAAAGATGCAAAGAGCAAACTCTATGAGCAATAACTGCCATTTATGAAGCACCTGCTATCTGCCAGACACTTTATGTGCAATATAGTATTCAGTTGTAACAATAACCCCAAGAAACAACTACTATTATCCTCAATATACATTTAGCTCAACTGATGTTCAGAAAGGTATCATCATTTGTCCATGGTCATGTAGTAATTAACAGAACTGCTGTTTTAATCTAATTACTTGAGATGCTAGAATGAGGCCTCTTCTTTCACTGCCCTGTGGCCTACCAGCTTAGAGAGATGAACTCAAGCTGGGGCATGTTTTCAGAATGTGGTTTCTCAGGAGGTTTCTGCTCCAAATATTCTTTCACCAATTATTAAGATGCTTGAAAATTCTCCAGAGGACATTTATTTCGGTGAGTCAGAAGGGATTTTAGTTCATGTAGACTCTCACACTAAAATACAAAGGCACCTGAGGTTAAAATGAAGTTTATTAGATAACTCCTTAACAATTCTCGATGAATGGCTGGCCAGAGCTTTTGTGAAGCAGGAGAAGAAAATCCACTGAAGGGATAAATGAGAGCAATCATAAAACTTGCCACTATTGTTTCCTGGGAATTTTGACTTTTTGGTTGTTTCTGACCTTGCTATGCAGTTTTTAAAACATGGGAATTGAAGAACAAAACATTTTGCTCAAGTGGAATGATTTGTAACATTTGCATTTTAGAAGAGCAGTTGGGTATTCCCTTTGATGGAGTCTCTTAAAAGTGGTGGAAAGTAGGCCTTAGGAAATGTTCAATGGTGAACAGATGGCACTAGCTTGTAAAACCACAGGGCTCTGGGAATCTGCTCTATCTCTAGCTCCAGCTTATGGACAAGCACATTAGTGGTCTGGGAGTTCTAGCAAAGGCCATGATTATTTTAAAAGGAAAAGACTGGTTACAGTTGTTGGTGTCATGAACACATTTGACTGTGTGTGTTTGTGTGTGTACCTCAGTGTGTGTCTGAAATTTGAACTGAATAGTTTTCTTCACAACATTTCTGAATACACTGATGAAACAGGAAAAGAATGAAAACATTAATTACTTTTTAAAATAATTCCAGTTAAAGTGGTAATTTTTCCTCAACCACAGTTATTTCAAAGTAAAGAGGCAATTGCCTTAATATAAAATTCTTTCATATGTAGATATTCACTGTATATGAGACTCAATACATTGTTTTTCAAAGGAATTATTAGCCTTGTATTAGTCTGTTCTCATGCTGCTAATAAAGACATACCAGAGGCTGGTAATTTATAAAGAAAAAGAGGTTTAATAGACTCCCAGTTCCGCATGGCTGGGGAAGCCTCACAATCATGGTGAAGGGTGAAGGGGAAGCAAGACATGTCTTACACGGCAGCAAGCAAGAGAGCTTGTGCAGGGGAACTCCCATTTATACAACCAACAGATCAAGGCAAGACTTATTCACTACCAGAAGAATGGGCTGAGGGAAACCACCTTCATGAATCAATTATCTCTACCTGGCCCTGCCCTTGACATTTGAGGATTATTGCAATTCGAGTTGAGATTTGGGTGGGGACACTGCCAAACCTTAACAAGCCTCCATAATAGATGATGACATATACTTTCACCAGTAGCAAAACATTAGAAAAGCATGAGATTTTAGAACTAAACTTATTTAACAACAGTGATTTTTATTTAGTTTGAATTGAGAGAATTCTCAACTGATGGGCCTCAATTAAAACATTCAGAAATATGACTGTTTTGGAAATATCTTGATTAGGGTAAATTCATAACTATTTTTTTCTATGTTGGAATACTTTCAAACTTATAGAAAAGTTACAGGAATAGAACAAAGAATATTTTTACTCTTAACCATTTTTCAGGAAATAATTGTTTGATGCCCTTTACCTCTGAATTCTCTAGTCTATAATTTCAACAAATAAATTATCCAACATAACCACAACATAACCCTCCAAATCAGAAAATTAACACTGATACTTGACCACCACCTTATCCTCAGGTCTCATTCAGGATTTTCCAGTTGTCTTCTGAAAATGTCCTTTATAGCAAAAGGAATCATTCCAGGATTATGTATTGCATTGATTTCATGTCTCTTTTATCTTCTTCAATCTGAAGGAATTTCTCAGTCTTTCCTTGACTTTTATGACCTTGACACATTAAAGGTTATGGAATATATGTTTTGTTCTGTGACTGCTTCCCTACCCACCAAGTTTGGGTTTGGCTGATGTTTTCTTCCTGATTAGATTTGGATTTTGCATATTAGCAGAAATGCCACAGAAAGGGTACTTTGTTTTTGTCATTGCATTCTATCAGAAGTTATGTGATTTCAATTTGTCCCATTACTGATTATGTTAATTTTGATCGCTTGATTGACATGATTTCTGTCAAGATTCTTCAGTATAAAGTTACATATATTTTTTTTTTGTAATTAATACATTTTTTGCAGGGAGGTAACTTAAGACTAGGTAACTATTCTATTTTTCAACAGTTACTGCTATGACTGTTTTCTCCGACTACATTTAAAATTTCTTATTACTGGATTATAGGAAATCTATTGATTTCATGTGTTTACCTTGTACTTAGATATCTTTCTGAACATTTATAAGTTCCAATAGATTTAAAAAAAACAATTTCCATGAATTTTCTATAGTAAATTATTTGCCAGTGTAGCATGTAACTCTTTATTTCCTTCCGTTATTTTATTGTCATGCCCAAGATTTCTAGTAAAATGTTAAATTTCTGGCTTAAATGAAAGTGCTTCTGAATTTTATCCTTTAAATATTGTTTTTAAGATGAACTTTTCACAGACGTATTATTATTAAATAGGTCTAGATTTCTTAGAAGTCTGTTTTGTTTTGTCTTCTAAATCAGAATGGCTATGTAAATTAGATAATAATTTTTGGCAACTCTTGAATTGATCATATATTTTTCCTTCAATATTTTAATATAGTAACTTCAATTAACATATTTTCTAAAATCAAAATGATATTATTCTTGGAACAAACTGTACATAGTTACCATGTATTTTTAATGTACAGGGGGATTAAACCTGCTTATATGGTGATATGATTTTCAAAACTTTGTTCACAGGTGACAGAGTCTTGTACTTGATTGTGTGTGTATGAGTGTGTCTATGTGAGTGAGTGTGCACTTTATTCTTATTTGCTTCTTTGATCTTTATTTATCATTCTTATTAATGATAGCTAATTTCAGGGCTATTATTATTATTATTAAAAACAGATATTCCATGATTATGTAAACAATGGACTCCAAAAACTTGGATCACTCTTTGAGTTGAGCATATTAATATCTGTCAACACAAGGAAATTCTAACCATAGAAATAGAAGACATGGAAGATGCAGTAACTATGATGCAGTGGTGCTTCTTAACTCTAGCTTTCAGTACCTGTCTCCTCAATAAGGTGAATATGGGACAGGAATTAGCTATGAGATAGCAATTTATATGATAGAAGGTAGATTGCTATGAGATTCTTGCATCTTATTATGATAGCTCTTTCTTGTTAAATCATTCTTGAATTATATCACAATAAATTAAATTGTAGAACTGATTGTACTGCATGAACTCAAAATTTTATTGATCCTAGAAAATGGGTTATAAATTTGATGAGTTTCCTTCTTTTGCTGTAAACTTCATGATGGCCTCTCTATGATGGCAAGGACTATACTTGTTCACTGTCTCTATTAGAGTGTGAAACACATATTAAATGATCAGTAATTATTTGAATGATTCTTGAGTAAGGTTTGCCAAGAACAAATAATATTGTTTGTTTAGAATACATTACAAACTCAATACCCAGTAAAGTGTGGACAAGAGTCAGGAAGAGTTTATGTCTTGTAAAGCTGCTGAATGACTGTTAAAGAAACGTTTTGCTTGGAATAGCTGGATTAATATGTTTCGATAATAAAATATTTTTATTTATTTAAAAAATGATTAGGTCTGTCTTACAGTGATAAAGTCATCACATCTTAGCAAATATGATTCAAACATAGGAAGCAACCAGGCAAATAAGTTTGGACATAATATAAGAACAAAAAACTTAAAAAGGGAAAAGAAATATTATAAAAAGAAAAGAAATCTAAAAAATTTGAATATAAATAGAATTAATCTAAAATACAAAAATTAAGAATGTATAATGCATGGCTTGAATAATATTCTTTTGGGCCTCAGTATATTTTGCTCATCAAATTTAGATATTGTTTGAGTCGAGCAGTGCTTTTTTTCACCAGAATACCTTTTTAAATTGTAAAAGCAAAGGCAAATGAAAAGTTCTAATAGATAATAAAGAAATGCCCAATGAAAAATTACAGATAATTTTATTTTAAAATTTTATTTCAGGCCAGGCGTGGTGGCTCACGCCTGTTATCCCAGCACTTTGGGAGGCCGAGACGGGCAGATCACAAGGTCAAAAGATCAAGACCATCCTGGCCAACATGGTGAAACCCCATCTCTACTGAAAATACAAAAATTAGCCAGGCGTGATGTTGCGCACCTGTAGTCCCAGCTACTTGGGAGGCTGAGGCAGGAGAATCGCTGGAACCTGGGAGGCAAAGGTTGCAGTGCGGAGGTGGTGCTATTGCACTCCAGCCTGGAGACAGAGAGAGACTGTCTCAAAAAAGAAAAGAAAAAGTCAATAGTTTTGCAGTACGGGTGGTATTTGGTTACATGGGTACATTATTTAATGGTGATTGCTGAGGTTTGGGTGCACCCGTCACCAGAGTAGTGTACACCGTACGTTAAATTAATGGCATCTAGCTCCTCCCAAGTTGATGCAAAAGACATTATTTTTAGATGTGTTGGAATGATTTGACTGCTACTCTATATAACAATGACCTGTCCCTTTGGTACAAGTCTTTAGCATACCTATAGCCTGATATAATATAATCAGTTGATGGTAAGCCTTTTATTTAATGAATCTGCCCACATTCATACTGATATTTAGCATAAAATAAAACGTAATTCTTTTCTCCTAGTATATTTAGCATAAAATAAAACAAATAAATATTTTTCATGGAATATTTAGCATAAATGGTAGTCTTGTTTGATATCTCATTTTTTCTTAATTATTTTATGGTTCTCTGCATCATTTAGAAATGAACTTTCTGAAGAGAACATCAAGAACTTATATCTCATTTCTGTTGCTTTTTCAGGAAATCTCAGTTTTAGAATCTGTTTTATTACCACCATTGTTTACCAGACCACAGAACTATCTCCTCTGACTGTGGTCTAAAATCCATCTGCACAAATTATTTGCTAATCATCCATTTAATGTGTCTGTGTAAGTGTTTCTTGAAACTAGAGAAAATGTTTTCTAGCCCTTTAAGCCATATCCTAATTGAGTAAGGCTTAAAGCAATGCATAAGAAATAGCAATACACAAGTAATATTAGTGTCTTAATTCACTCTCGCTAGCATCTACTTCCTGAAAGCAGACTATTGCTTCAATATATTCTGGCTGTCAAACATTATGCCACATTTTTCTGTTTCTGCCTCATTAGGAAGAATCACTAGGGGAGATTCTTTGCAGTAATTATCACACAAACTTCTCATCATTATTAGGTGTTATCTTCTGGCTCATTTGGCAAAAAGATTTGAGGAACAAATACCCATAAACTTCATGATCACCTACAGGCTACAAGGAAATTCTAGGAAATTGCATATACAGGCTGGATTTTAAGTTGATAATGTTCCACAATTTACTTGGAAACATAGTCCTGAAGCATGGCATATTGGAAAGAATATTAATGTCACATTAACATTAGAGATGTCATGAATTTAAATTATATATCTGCTATTTACTGATTTTCTTTGATTCTGGTATAGTTACCTTAATTTTCTTATTCGTAATAGTCTGTAACATAGGGTAGCAGGATATAATATTTTGAGGTGACAAAATGAGGTGCTCTATTTAAAAATATCTTTCTTATCCAAACTCATAAGGAAAGATATATTGTATCATCAGTGATATTATTCATGGGACTCCAGTTTGGTGGCCCATGCCATCTGATTGTAGACAGCTGATTGTTAACATTACGTGAAATGTTAACAACTAAACATCGCTTACCCTAGGAAAAATATTTTTTAAGCAATCTATAAAATTTTGTTGCATTTTAAGTTTTTTTAATGACTAAGAATGATGTGTATCTTCTTTTATTATTGCTCAAATAAAAGATTCTAGAGAATAATTTAAAAATGTACCATCAACCCAAGGGGAAAAGTACAGGTAAAAAACAGCCCAAACTGTCTAACGTGATTTATTTTGCAAACAGGCTGGTAGTGGATCTAAAATAGAATATTAAGCAACTCCACGTAATCAGGATGGCAGTATGCTGCCTTATCTTATACCTTTAAAGAAAAAACAGTGAATGATTGTGGCCAAGCAGTAGAGTGGGGAAAATAGAATTTCAAAAAACACTGTAGCATCTGTCATTGTGTTTAAACTAAACAAGTCAAAAACTAAGGTTTCATATGGGAGATTTTAAGGACAGCTTGTGGTAAATATTCCCTCAGGTCAGAACTTTGCAATACTATTTTCATTGTGGGTAACATGAGGAAATAAGAAGGGTGAACATTAAATATGAGATTTACTTACTGCTTGGATAATGTTTCCTGTTTGTGTTACTGCATTTCAGCCATAACATAATTCAACGTTTAGATTTCCCATCTTATTGGTTTCTCTCACTTTGTAAAAACAAAACATTTTAATTAATGTTGTATATATGTCATACATATACATATTTACAAATCATTTTGCAAATAAAATGGAGAATCACGAAAAATAATAAAGCATTTATATCAAAAAGTCTCAATCTCACAGTGACCTAAATTCCTAAAAGAATTAATAAACCCAAAACCTGGTTCCAAAATTTTGGCAAATTTCTCCAACCTCTCTATGCCTTAGATTTTCCATATTTAAATAGAAATATGAATATGAATATTCTGTAGGGTTTTTGTGATTATTTCAAAGGATTCATCTATTAATTAAGCTTGAGAAGCCCTGGTCAAAGGTTCTCTGTTTCTATTAAATAGGGCCATTCAGTAATATTTTGTAGATTTTTTAAATCTATAAAATTTTGTTCCATTTTAAGTTTTTTTTTAAATGACTAAGAATGGTGTATCACCTTTTATTATCTTTCAAATAAGAGATTCTAGAGAATAATTTTAAAATATATGTTCACCTTGGGGAGCAGTTGCTATTGATGTCCCCTAGCTCCCATCATCCTTGCCTCCCCAGGCCCACCCATGTCCCTGTACACCAAATGGCCAGAAACGGCATATCAATGCCTAAGAGCTTTGCCCTGATCTGGAGCCCCTTTATTGGCCACTGAAGACCAGGAGTGTGGCGCTCAAACAATGCTTTCATTTGTGAACACCATAGCCCTCTCACCCCTCATGTAAGATAACCAAAAAACTTGCTTTCTGCATTGAATCCCAGAGTTTCTCTGATGGAGTTAGTCTCTAGTGCCACTAGTAGTAGCGATCTTTTCTTAGCTGCCTTCTTTTATTATCTCACTTCCCACTTCCCTACCTGACCTCTTTAACTTTCAAAATAAATGATTAGTACTGTATACTAATTCTTGTCTCAGGGGAGCTCAAACCAAAATACCCCATTCTCAGGAGACTTTAACTTCAACATTTCCCCAAATAGTATACAAAATGTATGTAATTTTGATGTTCCTTTGATCTGTTTAATCTGCTATGGAGAGGTATCGAAAATGTTCTTGGTCACACAATGATAGATATATTTGTATTCATCTGCATATCACTCAATTCTTGTGGGTGAGCACTGCCAATTGGAAAATATGAAAACCATAGGAAGGAAATGATCTTGCTAAATGAGATACCCAAGGGAAAACATTTTAAAAATTTGAGCTAATAATCACATTGCAAATATATGAGGACTTGGAGTGGCAGAAAGCTGGCTCTATAAATCAATGATTAAAAAAGCAGATTGTCTGACAGGGCCGGTGCCCTTGCAAAAGAAGAAGAGACACTAGGATATGAGTATGCTCTCTCTGTCTCTGTCTCTGTCTCTCTGTCTCTCTCTCTCTCTCTCTCTCTGTCTGTCTGTCTTTCTGTCTACTGTGTGAGAAGACAGTGAGAAGATGACCATCTGCAAGATAAGAAGAGGACCCTCACCAGGAATTTAATTGTATGGGAACTGGATCTTTAACTTCCCAGCCTCCAGAACGATGAGAAATAAATTTTTGTTGCTTTGGTCATCTCAAAAAAAAAAAAAAAAAAAAAGCAGATTGTTTAACAAATGGTATTGAAGAAACTACTTCATCTATGGAAGAAAATAAAACATATGAATTAAAGAACTAAATATGAAAAGCAAAAAACTATACAATTGTTAGATTATCTTTTTGACATAAAGTTAAAAACAAGTTGCCAGAATAGAAAAAAAAAATTGAGATAGCTAAAACTGAGAAGAGGGTAACAAAACCTAAATAAAACTTATAAAAATAAATGATTGGGTAGGAAATGGATAGTATCTAGAAATCAGGAAGTTAAAGAGGGAACTTTAAAATCTTACAATCATATAATAAAATACATCAAATATTTAATGCCAGAGAAATGCAAATTAAAATTACATATATATTTGTATACCTAAGACAGGAAATAAATTACAAATCCAGCTAATGTCAAATGCTGGTGTGATCATAAAGACTGTCGGTCTGTTTGCATGGGCAAGAATTAGCTATGAAGACAATATGAAAACCTTGGTGGCTAAAAACACTGAAGGTTTGTTTATTGTTCACACTACATGTAAATTAGAGTGTTATGGTCCGCCACTCATGCGCTCAGAAACCCAGACTCATGTATCATAACCGATTTAGCATTGTTGATCACAATACAAGCGGGGGAAAAAAGAGCTCTCCGGGCTGAAAATGGGGGAGTTAGTTGTGGAGAGCTGGAACTTTGTATAAGCAAATAAATGGTGCACGTAACTTCTGCCCATAATTCACTGGTCACAAGTATCCATAAGTTTCCAGCTACATGAAATGAAAGGAATCCTCATGCATTTCTGGTGGAAGTAAAGACTGCTTTGACCCATTTTTTTTTTTTCAGGGCCATCTAGCCCTAGTCAAATTGAGTATATTCATATACTGTGTTCCATTCTCTTCTTAGTGACTTTTTAACATTTCACTCTGTTAGTCAGAGGACAAACCTTTCATAATTGTTCTCAGTTTAAGGTGTTGCAAGACTCCCAGTTTTGTGTTTTAGAGTACCCTTCATTGTATTAGACTCTTAAAATTTGGAAAGATATCATTATATTGGAACTTCAATAGCACTGAAGCAAGATACTTGAGCCCTCCCCGATCTTTCTTACAGATCGAAACTTGTTTCTGTCACAGTTGACTTTTTTAAAGATGCCAGATTCTTAACCTGTAAACAAAAATTCAAAACTAAGCCTATTTTTCACATGGATGTTTCCCAATAATACATGATGAGGAATGATGTCAAGGTACCTCAATTATTTTTAGTTTAATAATTGGATTTTCTTGCTCACCTGGAAGGACAGTCTCCACAGGGACAGAGAATTCACTGTCACCCAGCATGTCTGTGTCCTTGTTGCTATTTTTGGTACTTAATGGATTTCTCTCCTTTCTCTTCATCTGCATTATTTTCATCCACTCTGGTCCATTTGAATCTCATCCTAGTGTGCCTCTTAAATGGTTTGCTTAAATTGTTATGACAAATAACAAAGCATAAGGAGGAAAAATATTTCTAGAATGAATCTTCTTCATTCATATTTCTTAACAATATTTGCACAAAGTCTTAAGGATATAATCAAAGTCAAAAAATGCACCTGAGGCCTCTGGCCCACAGATGCTCAGCAAGCCCTTGAAATGCACTTTTGTGGAGTCTTTTTCCTCTTGCTAGGAACTAATCCTTTTGGAATGTCAGATTGTCCCCAAGTCTGAAATTTAAACATGAAAAATTAGGCTTTGGGAAGTCATGGAAATTAGAGCAAACAAGCCTTGACTTCTTTCTTAGTGTTCTGTACCGAGATGAATAGTTTATTTCCTTTAATATCTAAAATGTCCTGGTTATAAACTTTTCTTTTCTGACTGTTTGCAATTTGCCCGTCTGTTCACCAGAATGGAAGACACTTGAAGTTTGTTTTACGTTGTGTCACTAGCACCCAGAAGAGTCCCTAATATATAATATATGCTCCATAAAAATATGCTTATTGAATAAATAAATAAATGACAGATCTGGTTTCATGGGAAAAAAAATGAAAATGCGTTGGAGTTGTGTATTCAAAACATAAATAAGTAACATAAGTGGAGAAACTTGCAATTTAAGAGACTAGAACCAATATCAAATGATGAATCAAGTATTTGTCACCTGCAAGAAAGTATTGGCCAATTTTACGGGTTAAATTTTGTCCCTCAATAAAATTTATATGTTGAAATCTTAACCCTCAGTGTCTCTGAAAGTGACTGTATGTGGAAATGGGGACATTGCAGGTGTAATTAGTTAAGGTGGGGTTATGCCAGACTAGGGTGATCCTCCAATCCAATTTGACAGATGTCCTTACAAAAAGGGGAAATTTGGATACAGCCAGGCACACAGTGAGAATGCCATGTGAAAATTGGAGGTATGCTGCCAAAGGTCAAGGGAGTTCAGAGATTGCCAGCAAACCACAGGACCATAAAGGAAGGTGTTAACCATTTTCCCACGGTGAGCAGATGAAACCAACTCTGCCAACATCCCGATTTTGGGCTTCTAGCCTCTAAAATGTGGGGCAACATATTTCTCTTGTTTAATGTATCCAGTTTGTGGTTCTTGTTATGGCAGCCCTGGCAAACCAATTCAGTTGATAACAGTAATCTTGTTTTAAAAAGTTAATAGACAGCTGGGTGCAGTGGCTCAGGCATATAATCCTAGCACTTTGGGAGACTGAGGCATGCAGATTGCTTGAGCTTAGGAGTTCAAGACCATCCTGATCAACATGGTGGTGAAACCCTGTCTCTACAAAAAAATATAAAAATTAGCCAGAAGACACATGCATGTGTCTTCAGCTGACTCAGTCCAGCAGAAACACCATCATACCATCTCCTTCACACTCAGATTCCACTAATTCAGGGACTAGTCTCTCTTTTTGACACGTGCAATTAGAAAAATTAGAGCAGTGGCTGGACTCTTCATTGCTGAAATGCAAGGGTGTATACATGTGCAGGAGAAGGTTATGGAGGAGAATGTGCTCCAATAATAAATGAGAAAGCTGGACAAATTCATGAAATATTTCAATTTGAGAAAGTACCCATTTGCCAGAGCCTAACAGGTCCTACTCAAAGGTTTTACATGATGAAATCATGGGTTTCAGGGTAAGTTTTCTAGTGTTTTCATCTACTTCCTAATTTAAAATTAAGAATCTCATTACATTCAATGGGGATCCAGGAATATTCAGAAGTAATTTAAGAAATGAAAACCATCGAGCTGCTGAATCTTGAGTAAGAAGGCAAGGTCTATGGCCAGCTGATAGGAACACCTTTTCTCTTATCTTCATGCCTTTCTAAGGGAGGCAATCATAAAACAGGATGAGGAAAGCACTCCGATTTGGTTTGGCTGCGTCCCTACCCAAATCTCATCTTGAATTATAACGCCTATAATTCCCATGTGTTGTAGGATTGACCTGTTGGGAGGTAATTGAATCATGGGGGCAGGTCTTTCCTGTGCTGTTCTCTTGATGGTGAATAAGTCTCAGGAGATCTGATGGTCTTATAAAGGGGAGTTCCCCTGCATAAGCTTTCTTGCCTGCCTCCACATGAGACATCCCTTTGACTCTTCCTTTGTTTTCCGCCATGATTGTGAGGCATCTGGAACTCTTGAGCTAGGATTACATGTGGAACTGTGAGTCCATTAAACTTCTTTCCCTTATAAATTACCCAGTCTCAGGTATGTCTTTCTTAGCAACATGAGAACAGACTAATACATCCTCCTGAAAACTCTTCAGCTGACTCAGTCCAGCAGAAACACCATCATAACACCTAAGTGCAGGGTAAAGGGTGAAGCCTGTGGCAATAACTTTCATACTGAATTTCTGGAACAGGATTTATTTTCTATGACATAGATGCATCTCTGATGCCATATCTATAAAATATCAATAAAAATGGTTAAGAAAATGCCAAATCTGAAGTGGTCAAGGGGTAAATTTTCCCACAATACTTTGAAAGAACCCTGTTGATAAGTTTCCTTCTCTTCACCTAAGATAGGGGAAAAATCCAGTGAATCAAAGTTGGGCACTTCAAATTAAATGGAGTAGAGCTGTTTATATAATTTTTTGTTTTTTTGTTTTTTAGTACTGTTGCCTTCCCACATCCTATTCTGACTCTTTTTAAACTTCATGTTGGCCATTCGGAGCAAGGGGACATTTTTAGAGACATGTTAACTTTCTATGGAGACAGCGACCCTAGCATTTGGGGCTTCTGTGGGAAGGAAGGCCTTAGCCACAGGCAATTCCTGTTGACATTCACACTGAGGCAGCATCTGAGAGGATCCTTCTACTCTTCAACGTGTAATAAAAGACATATTTTTAAAAGTGAGTACTCACTTAGTGAATGCTTCCAAGTAACGCTCCACCTAACAACATAGGGCGAGAGTTTGTACTTCAGAATATAATGGGAAGATATAGATATTTGCTGTCAGGTATTTTCACATTTTTTAAAATGGAAATAGGTATTCGGGTCACTACTCTAATTTCGTAGCTGCATACTGGTGAACAATTCTTAAGTTATTAGCAAGATCTATGAAATTAAGAGATAGAACAGGTATGGTACATGTGAAATTAAGAGTTAACAACAATGTCAAAGGGGAAGCCATAGGAAGATGCAGATTTACTCACTTCAGCCCTGTACTGGAAACTCTTTTTTTTTTTCTCCTTTACAAAATTCTATGAACTTTATTTTGCTTTGTTAATTTACACAACTTAGATTTCTTCATTATTTTTCACTCAAGTAAGTGCAGAGATATAAAATCAATAATTTTGAAGAGTAACTAAAAGTGAATTAATAACCATACATTTATGCAGATAGAACTTTATTTTTATCATGAGTTTGTCTAAATAAATGAAAAAAAAAAAAAAAAAAAAAAAAAAACAGAAGTAACCAAGCCAACTTTTCCTTTGCTGTTTGTTATTAGTCATTCAAATATTTGCTTTCTCACTGAGTTAGCGTTTTAGTCTAAATATCTTTCAATATGCTAAAATAAGTATACTATTAAGTGCTGGCACAGTTTTTAAATTAAAAATAATTTATTATGCAGTGATATGTATTACATGGATATTTTAATACATGTATATGTAAATAAATGTTTTTAATAGCATATTTAATAAAATAATTAAATAAATGTTGCCCAAATTAAAAAAATTTCTTATTCAGTTTTAGTTTAATAGCTCTGAAAATTATTTAAAATACAATACGACATAAAGCACACTAGATTCTTTTAATTACTGAAGAGTATATGCATAAATAACATATATATGTTTTATATATATAACATGCACATATATAATAACATATAATACTATTCTGTGTTATTTTTCCAAGGGCTATCCTTATTAAATCAGAGATACGCTCTTTCAGAAAGTATTTGACTTGAAACATAATAGAAATTTTTAAGATTTGATTTTATGTAAAAACATTATCTGATATAATATAAATTCTCAACCTATTACTATAATGAATTTTATCCCAATATATTAACTAGTAAAACTTATGAAAAAATATCTAAGGTTGAAGTTTCTTCTTTAAAATATAGGTGCTAACTTTAAATAATACAGTGCCATTTACCTCCATTAAAATTTTTAAAAAGTTTGAATTATAATATAGAAATCAAGGAGGGTTTGAATGAAATTGATACTCTCATGTGAAGAGAAACAATTTGTTCAGAGAGAACACTGATTATTTTTTCTTGCAATCTATCCCAAGAGACTTAGGATAAAGGAAAGTAAGAACAATAGAGAACAGTATTTCCAAAATGGTTCTTTTTTTGTATATAATAATTTAATATTTGCTAAATGGGAAAGTTGTTAATTAAATCAAAGCCTGTTTACTTAATGGAAAATATGTGCCATTAAAGTAAAATTTACAAATATTTTGTAAGATACAGTGTTGTTAAAAATAAAAATTGTTCTTTTAATAATGTTAACAACACATTAGAAGTACATGGATATATTTGATAGCAGTCATTGTAGTATTTAGCATAGTGAGATTATAGGTAAAATTTCTCTATTTTTTAAATTTTGCGATATCACAATATCACCTGTATAATGCAAAATAAACTTAAAGGTATTACAATACATTTGGAATTCTAAACTCCAGTGAAAGCTGTTTATTATTTTCTTTGTACCAGACAAATAAACCCAAGAATACTTAGAAAGTAAAGACAAAAAAGCAAGTGAGACTCTTCTTTAAGCTGGAAGCCATTTTCCTCAGCAGAATAATACAAGAACAGAAAACCAAACACCACACGTTCTGACTTAAGTAAGAGCTGAACACTGAGAACACATGGACACAGGGAAGGATAACAACATACACTGGGGCCTGTCAGGGTGGAGGTGGGAGGAAGAGCATCAAGATGAATAGCTTATGCATACAGGGCTTAATACCTAGGCGATGGAGCTTGATAGCTGCAGCGAAACGTTATGGCACACGTTTACCTGTGTAACAAACCTGCACATCCCACAGATGTATCCTGGAACTTTAAAAATTGTATTTTCTATATCCACTCTTATTATTCTGTATTGTGCATTATTCACAATAGTCCAGGCTAAGCTGTGATAACAAACATGCCCAGCCTGTTAGAGCCATGACAACACAGTTTATTTCTCAATTGCATGCTACCTGGTGACCCTCTGCTGTAAATTTACTATGATCAGGGGAAGAGAAAGAAGAGGCACACAAGCTTTTAACTGGCTTGTTCCAGAAGGTGCACACAACACTTGCACACACAGAACACCTACTGAAAGTCCATCGATCAGAAGGAGATGCTGTCCTGACGTTTAACTTCAGAGGTCCAGGGAATGTTGCAGAAGGCCGTGGCCTATTAGATAATCTCTGCCACATTCAGAAAACAATAAAGTTCTTTGCTCAAAAAACTAAGACCTCCACAAACAATGATTCGAATTCACTTTCTATCACTCAAAGCAAATAAGCAGACATGTGGCAATGATCCTTACAGAATTCAAAGCTGGAAGTTATGCAGAAAGCTCTTCTCCTTAGAAGGGAAGCTTAAGATTTCATTTTCCTGAATTTGATGTGTGTGACTCATCAGGTGAAGCTTCAAGTCTTATGTCTCAGCTTGTCTAACCCTTGTTCAGGATAGTGGTATACTCTCTTTCATGTATATTCTGTTCTGTTTAGTTTCTCTCTACCTTAGCATGTGGTTTTCATTTAGATTTACGATTACTATTTTTCTCAGCAGGAATGTTCTTCTCTGACATAATGTGTCCTTCTTTTACTATTCTCCAGCATTGTTTAGGTGCTAGGAATTCTGATGTGATTAAGACAGGAAAGACTGTGACCCTCTCGGAGATTACTTCCTGTTGGTGGAGGGTCCATACATGAGAGAAAAAGAGGGCCTTCAGGCCTTCTGAAGAGGACTGCCCAGCCGCTATCCTCCACAGCTCTGTCCAGCACTATTTGCCTTGAGAGTAAAAGGACAATCTCGTCATATCGTTTATTACTAGAATGTCAGTCATCTCATAGGTTTATTTCTCATCTCCCTGATAGAGTATGGGATTACTTTTCTGATTGCATCTCCCACTCCCTGCTCACATGCCTCCCACTCAGCATCATTTTAATCCCTTCTCTGGTTTTGATGACGCAGTCAAAACGCTTCTGTCCTTATCTTTCTGATGAAGGTTTCATTCTCCTTGCTCTGGCTTGCTGCTGATTATACAGCTTGTCTTGGTATGTCATGTAGTAGCTCTCTCTCACCAACAGGCTTGGTATCATGGGCTGGAAATGGAGTAAGTGTGCTTGTTTGCTTCTTTTTGAAGCTCTGAAACAATTCTTCCTTCCTCCTTCCTAAAACCCCACCCTTTCGTCTTTAAATCTCAAGTCTTCAGATAAACCATTTTCTCTCCTTTCTTGTGCAAGTGACAAACCCCAGAACAAACCCCTTTATTTCCTAATGATATTGGCCCCCAGGTGAATGTTACACTCTCCAAAGTATTATTCTAATAATTTTTGTGAATATCTGTGTAAAGCTTTCCTTCGATGGGCCTCTTTATGTTTTACTTCCTTTGGAGTTATTTTTCACCTACCTCAATCACTTACTCATATAGTCATAGTTAGGTTAATAGCAACTGCAAATGTTCTATACTCTCAATTTTAAGTGTGTCTCCTTCTGCCCCTTACCTCCTACTATGCTAACTCATTTTTTTCTAGTAGCCTGATTTCAACAATCATTTGATCCCCACATAGACTCACATATCATTCATCCCATTGCCTTTTCATTGCTTTATGCCTCTTAGAGTGATCGTATGTTCTGGTTTTCCCAGGAGAGTTTTGGGTTAAACCTGTTAGCTCAGCATAATAATTAATAGTGCTCTAATTTAGATAATAAATATGTGGTTACTCTACCAGATACTCTCACTTCCCTTCTTATTCAGCCAAAATTCTGTAGACAACTGTTATAAACATAACCTTGTATAGACAGTTGACCTTAAACAATGTGGGAGATAGGAGTGCAGACTTCTCGTGCAGTCAAAAATTCATGCATAACTTTGGACTTCTCCAAAACTGAACTACTAAAAGGCTACTGTTGACTGGAAGCTTTACCAATAGCACAGATGGTAAATGTATATTTTGTGTGTTATTTGGATTGTATAATGTATGCTCACAATTAAGCTAGAGAAGAGAAAATGTCATTAAGAAAATCATGAAAAAGGGAAAATACACTTTTTATTCTTTAAATAGAAGTGGATCATCATAAAGGTCTTTATCCTTATTGTCTTTAGGTGAAGTAAGCTGAGGAGGAGGATATGGAGGAGTTGATCTTGGTATCTGACAGGTGGCGAAGCCGAAGAAAATCTGTATACAAGTGGACCCATTTCAAATTCATTTACAGGGTCAACTGAACTTTACAACTGTCTTGTCCCTCTTCCCCATAATCAATGCTATGCAAAAAACCCGAAGTCTGGTTAAATTCAACTCTGCAAATGTTTTACACTTGCATCTGCACCTCAGTGTGGCTGGAATTAAATAGAAAACCATGCTGTCAGAGCTCATCTTAAACTTGTGATCTCTAACTTTTTGCTGTTGAATAGTTATATTGTATTACCCCAGTTCATTTATTCATCCACTCTCCTAGATGATCAGTTTATATGATTAGGATTTTTTCTTCCATGAACGTTTAAAACTTCTTAACCTACCTTCATACTGATCTGATGATCTCATCTTGTATTTCTCTGAGAAAAGGGAAGCAATCAGAAAAGAACTTCCTCAAAATTTCACTCCATGGAGCACCCTCTTAGCACCAAACTCTCCACCTGTGCACCAGCTCCCTCCCAACCATGCTTATTTGACTCTTCTCTTTGTTTCATATCCCAGGAACAATCTACTTACAAATATTGTCAGTTCGATCTTCAAAATAACCAAAATAACCTTCTCTCTGTATTCACTGCTTCTACTACAATCTGAGCCACTGACATCTCTCAACTAGACAATTGCATTAGCTGAGTAACTACTTCTGACCCAGAACTCCTTGCCTATTTGCAGCACAGTTGTTAAGTGATATTGTTAAGATATAAATTACATCATGTAGTTCCTTTTTTTTTTTCAAATCCTCCCTGTAGCATCCCATCTCATTAGAATAAAGACAAAATTCGACAATGACTTACGAAGGTCTACAAATGTTTGGCCTTCTTCCCCACTCTGACCTTTTTCTGCATTGGCTGTTTCTTGCCCTACAAATATCATCTTACCTTCTCTTAATGCCCTCCCCACACTATCACTAGGACTTAACTCACGAGAACACTTTCTCCATGAGGGCTCTCTAGTCCACTCTGTGCCAAATGGAAGGACTTCACCCCAAGCAAGGCTCTCTTATCCCAGTCTTTCCTTGTTTTTCTTGTTAGGATCTGTTTTCTATTTTTTTATAATCACTTCTTTTACTTAAAGAATTAATATCTACTTACATATTTTACATATATATTCTATTTTTCTGGAATTTTATTCATGACTTTCTAAAAATTCATTGAGGAAATAAGAAATGTTATTTTTATGAACACAAAAATCTGATGGTGTGGTGGTGAGAAACATGGCTGGAATACTCCCTTTCTTACTTAGTATCTGTAATATTTTAGAGAAATTGTATGGATGCTTTGATGTTCCGTTTCCTTATTTTAATGAAGAAAAGACTAAAGTTGCATTTTATCTTTCCTTTATTATTTGAGAATTAAATACAAGTGTTCATATAATACTTATCATAAGACATGACAAAAATTAAATTGATAATAATTTTGTTTAATTAGCTGTTTATTCTCAAAATTATGTTGGCTATTAATAGATTGAACAATAAGTTTAGCCTACATTTCAACATTTCTCATGTCTTCACATCCTTTCTGTGAAGTTATTTGATTATGAGTATAATGGATAAGTCTAAAATTGTTAGGAAATTGAAGCTCAGCAAAATTTTAATTTTACTTTCGTTATGGCCCATGTTGAAATGCAAAATTTCAGTAGGTTTGATGTTTGCTAATGACACTGGAGAAAAAAACCACACACACACACACACACATTTCTTATATGACTAATTCCAACAGCTTTATTTCAACTGTAATTCAGCAACAATAAGAATTTTACTGGACCAGTTAGAGTTCTCATAATGCTTGGTTGTTCACTTTATCTGAATTTTCAGTTCAGAGGAGGCCAAGGTTAAAGTGATAAAATATTTAACTCCGAAAGAGCAGTTGCTTGAGAATCTCTGGATTTTTATTATATTGGACTCCAAAAGAATAACAAAAAACCTGGCTTTATTTGATAGTTTCTACATAAGAAAACAACAGTATTACAATATTAAGCCTAAAAGAAACCTGTATTATTTCATATACTTTTTAATTGGGTGAAATCTAAACTTCTTTAGAATAAAACTTTTATAATGATGCAGGGATGTTCGTAGGTCATTAAGTTCCTCTTGAAGCGAAAAATGAATAATAAAGATTGTTAAAATATTCACTATTATATAAATACAGAGGGAAAATGGCTTTCCATTAGATTGTAGAATAAAATCTTTCTGTCCATTAGTGTCTAGAATTAGAAACATAACTATGCACTTTTACAAACTGAAATAAATATTTATTTTAAATGTAACCTTCAAAATGTCTTTAGGGTTTGGGAAATCACATACACACACACACACACACACACACACACACACTCTCTCTCACATACACGAGATTAGTGATGAACCACATTTAAAATAAAACATTCTTGCTGATGAAAAGTGTTTTAAAGAGTAAGTCATTGGCCTTATCTCTGAAAAGATCTTTCCACTGCAGATAATTACTCCTCAATATAGCTTGGAATTGGAAACAGCCTTCTACTCCCACCATCTAAATACCAGTATAATGTACACCCACGCTTCTGCCAGAATTGATTGTTGCAAGGAATAATTTGAACCAGAAATACTTAAGTAAGAAGAATGCACACCAATCTGGCCTTCTTTGTGAATTGCTTAAAACAATAGATTCTTGGCAGAATAATTTACAAAAGTTGCTTTTTACAGCAAGGATTAGTATTAGCCAATATTTCTTCTTAATTTCCTCAGGATACCCAAAGGGTGGAAATACTGTAAGTATAGGTCAACACTTCTACAGTCTTCAAATTGTCAGTTAATATTTTGTGAAATGCCTGCTTTTAATGATCAATGTCCATATTGCCCAGTTAGCAGGTAAAATTACTTAACTTCTCAAGGAATGCATGCAGTCTTAAATCAGGAATTTCTGTTAATAATTTCACCTTTGGAAAAACCTATACCATATCAAGTGAAGCCTCTTAGCTGTCCCCATTTTGCAAACACTTAATGGCTATCATCCCTTGTAAGCAATTGAAAAGCTGTGACCATCAAACCAGGCACAACATCATAACTCTGCTCGTATGAATTGGAGGCAAACCAGACTACTACATGAAGACAGCCTGCTCAGAATTCTCTTCTCCAGATGACATGGACTTTTTCACTTTTTGAGGCATGAGCAGCACCAGGCTGAAAGGGATTGGGAAACATAATTGCACACAAAGCCTGTGCAGGATAATGAAGCAGACGACCATGATACACAAGCATTGTGACAGTGCTGGAGCAAATCTCACAGGGAAACAAAAAGATCTTAAAAAGGAAAACTGAGCCAGTCCTGCGACCTGGCTTTCCTCTTACCCTGGTTTGAAAACTAGCATTAAGGGAGATAGTCTCCAAGGCAATAGGTGATGACAACTCAAAATAGCTGGCTGAGTGTAGTGACAGCAAGAGCCAATATATAAATTCCCCACCCCTCTCACCACTACCATGCTTGAAGTTCCAGATTCTCTGCTAATTACAAATTCATTTGAGTTAGGAATAACCCCTCTTTTTAAACAAAGTCAATCTCGGGAAAGTTTAATGAGATTATCAGCCGTATATATATTTACAAGTAATGCAAAACACCATTTTTACATTAAAAGAGACATATTTTAGATAGGTTTCAAAATTTACACTGTTCTAAACATGTCCAAGAAATTTCCTGCTTTTGTGAATCACTACTGTTTGCATCTCTAGACCCTCAATGTATAATTTTTTCTATGTTTTAAATGTATGCTTGTGGGAAAGTTTTTAAAGCTCTTTGAATAGCATTGTTTTGGAACTTGTTATGACACTTAATACTTATGTGAACATAGCACATTTCTTCTCTATTCTAAATCTATTTCTTCATCTGGAAATTAAAGACATTAGAACAACACCCTCTCAGTTCCTTTGCAGAGGCAGAATTGTAATATTGTATGACTACTTTACATCATCAGTTTTGGTTGAAAGTGCTGGAGCTCTCAGAGCCACATTTCATGACCCGTTTGACAGGAACTTTGCTAACAGATGCAGGGAGGGACAGCGTTGGAATTCCTTGAGGTAATGTTATGTTATACCAAAAATATCTATTAGAGTTTTACAGAAATGCCAAACATTTTCGTAGAGTCTTTGGAATTCCTGTAGAAGGGTTTTACATCGAGCTGTCATTTTTAATGTGCAAATTTTCTTGTGATTTCATCATGAAACATTTTAGTCTTCCAAATATATTTTTGAGAAACAACCTTGAGAGATAATTTTTTCATAAGATAGAGAGCCCTCATTACAAAGTATGAAAATTTTCTTTCAATAGAACAATAACATTCTGAAGTCTCAACATAGATATGTGAGAACATAGAAAATACTTTCCATTTTGGGACAGATAATTTATAAAAGGTAATTTATTTGAGTATTTCACCATTTTTAATGCTTAAAAAGATAAGTTTAGCATGAGGCACCGCTATTATGTTGCTTTTTTTTTTTTTTATAAGACATTACTAATTAGATCTTGGAAACACATTTTTAGAGTTAGTTTTGTAGAGAGACACAGATACTCCTTAAGGTGACATGAATACTTGGTAGCAGAATAGAGATAGTAGAAATCAACATAATGTTTAGTCTGGACACTGCATGACCCTTAAACCAGTAAAGCAGAGTGTTAATGATATTATGGTCAAAGATTCTCATCTACTCTAAATGAGCCAGTTAGTTCAGTAAAGCTCTACTCCAGGGCCAGATATGATCTTATAAATCGTGTGTGAAAGAAGAACTGACAACTTGGTGTTCCCTCAGAATGAGTTATCGGAAAGTGTGTTCATCACATGCTAGTCAGGAAAAACAACTTTTTACTCTGAGATAAAAACAAAGTAAAACAAGACAAAGCAAACAAATATTACATTACTTTTAATGGCAAAAATTGCAGTTACTTTTGCACAAACCTAATATAAAGGGTTGTGCTTTCCAGCTCTAGTTCCTCTCAAATGAATGAAATATTGGTGGGATTGTTAATTTAAGGTATCAATTTGATTGAGGTTCCTAGGAATTTAGTCAAATTTTATTTCTGAGTGAGTCTGTGCCGGCATTTCTGGATGAGATTAACAGTTGAATTGGTAGATTTATTTGACTAAATTAGTGACCAACACATTTATTGCCTGAAGAAGGGAAAAGGCTGAGTAAGAAAGATTCTGCCCATCAATGATAGATGGGATAAAGAAAGTGTGGCACATATACACCATGGAATACTATGCAGCCATAGAAAAGGATGAATTAATGTCCTTTGCAGGGACATGTATGAAACTGGAAACCAAGATTCTCAGCAAACTGAGACAAGAAAAGAAAACCAAACACCACATGTTCTTACTCATAAGTGGGTGTTGAACAATGAGAATACATGGATACAGAGAAGGGACCATCACATACTGGGGTCGGTTGAGGTTTGGGGGGTTAGGGGAGGGATAGCAGGGGGTAGGAAGATTGGGGAAGGATAACATTAGGAGAAATACCTGATGTCGGTGATGGGGTGATGGATGCAGCAAACCACTATGGCATGTGTATACCTATGTAACAATCCTACAAGATCTACACATGCACCCCAGAACTTAAAGTATAATAAAAGAAAGAAAGAAAGAAATAATTCTTTTTCTCTGACATTTTTTAGCTATGACATCAATCTTCTCATGCCTTAGGAGTTGGACTTGAACTCAGACTTGGATTGAAACTTTCACCATAATTTCTCTTGTCTCTCAGGCTTTGAGGCTCAGTCTAGATCCATAACATTTGCTTTCTTAGGCCTCCAGCTTTCCAACTGCAGATTTTTGATTTCTCAGTCTCTATAAGAGTGTAAGTCTATTCCTTCTGGTGACTATCTATCTATCTGCCTCCTGTTTCTTTGGTGAACTCAGAATAACACACTTGGATTTGAACCTTACTTGTAAGTTGCTGACTCCCTAACAGAAACAAACTTTGTGCATTTTGCAGTGGTGATGTTTACATCCCTTGTGCATATGATAACCATATGAGAATAATGATTAGTTTGACAATGAAAACGTTAATTTATAAACTTAGTGACTGTATTGATTTTCTGTTATAGTTTCTCTTATTCCTCAGTTTCCTTAAATACCATTTGTGAATTTTGTTTGTTTTTTGTCTAACGGTAAGTCAGTCTTTCTGAAACAGACTTTCTTATAAACCTTTTTTACAGTTACATGTCTTTTACTTTGGTCTAAAATCTTTTGTATCTAAGTCTTTCTTTCTCTGGTATATTGCTAATTTTGAAGAAGGAAGTGAAAGAAAATGTGGAAATCAGAATAGACAATAAAAAAAGAGCATATAAATTCAGCTATAGAAGTTAGCAGACATAAAATTTAAAAATATTTTTTAAAAGTGATTACAGACCTTGGGTCACAGGTTCAAAAACTTACAAACTTCAAACCAGTTTAAATAAACTATGGACATTTACATCATAGGAAAATTGCTAAAAACCAAGACAAAATAAAAACCCTAAAAGCAACCAAATGGAAATAATGCATTATTCTCAAAAGCAAAAATACAGGTTGATATCTAGCTTTTCAGTGGAAATAATGAAAGACAGAAAACACTGAAATGTCTTCTTTAAAGAGATGAAAAAATATAACTGCCAACTCAGAATACTATTTCCAACAAGAAATATTTCTTTAAAATGATAGTGAAGTAGACATATTTTCAGAAAAACTGAAAAGTTTTTTAGTTCTCCATAGTCATGCTCCTTTTGGGTCAGCAATGGACTACGTATATGATGATTATCCATGAGATTTTAATAGGATCTATTTAATGTAAAACAAAGCATTATAATCTCATGGGCTCGCCATCATGCCTGTGTTAGTATACATGTGATAGGTTTAGCTACATGAATACAGTTGTCCTTCAGTGTACTCGGGATTGGTTCTAGTATCTCCATGTATACCCCAATCCCTGCATTTCGTCCCCTAGTGAACCTTGAAGAACCCACATGTAGGAAAAGGAAAAGCTGATTCTGCTGATAGACAGGTTTCACATCTTGGCAAACACTATATTTTCAATCTGAGTTTTGTTTAAATAAAAGTGCATATTAGTGGACCTGTACAATTCAAACCTATGATGTTCAAGTTTCAACTGTGCTTACCATGGTGTTAAAACTGGCTCCAGCATTCAGTAGAGTAACATGCTGTGCAAGTTTGTATCCTAGGAGAAACAGGCTATGCTGTATCACCTAGGCATATAATAGACTATACCATTGAAAGTGGGGAACATCACACACTGGGGCCTGCTGGGGGGACTAGGGGAGGGACAGCAGTGGGTGGGGGAATTGGGGAGGGATAACATTGGGAGAAATACCTAATGTAGATGATGGGGGAATGGATGCAGCAAATGACCATGGCATGTGTATACCTATGTAACAATCCTGCATGATCTGCACATATACCCCAGAACTTAAAGTATGATTTTAAAAAATAGATGCTCTTATGTTTTCATGACTATGATATCACCTAAAGATATATTTCTCAGAATTTCCCTATTATTATGTGTTGCATGACTGTATATATAAACACGGCACTCAACAATTGCAAAATGCATTATTTTCAAGTGTACATGGAACATGTACCAAAGTAGGTCACCATATGCTGGGCCATAAAGCAATTCCTGACAAGTTTCAAAGGATTTGAAAATGAAATTAAAAACAGTATGTTCTGAAAAAACTGCAATTAAGCTGAAAAAAACAACAAAAACAGAAATTTAAGTAAGAAAGTAGAATTTTAAACATTAAGTCATTTGTTAGTCAACCATTTGTCAAAAAAGAAATCACATGAAAATTAGAAAATATTTTGGACTTTCATAATATATGTAATATTGTCATAAAATATGACAATACATAAAGTAGTCTTTGTTCTAGTATTGTGTGATGTAATATAAATTAAGGTAACACTGCATTAAGAAAGGAGAAAACCATATAATCATCTGGTTAGGTGCAGAAAAATATTGATAAAGTCAATGTCTGTCTTTTAAAAAAGTCTTGGAAAACTGGTAATAAAGGGAATTTCATTACTCTGATAAAGAACATTGCATCCATTTGTTATTCCCGCCTAACAAATTATCTCAAAACTCAATGATTAAAAATACATATTTGTTTCATTTTTGATTGGCCTATATAGGACGGATTTACAACTAACAAACGGAAAATAAAATATACAAATAAGATGTTTAAAAATAGCATTAAACATATCTAATGCCTATAAATAAATTGAATGAAAAATGTACAAAATCTCAACAAAAAAAATTGCAAGACAAACATAAAGAATAGAAAAAGTGCAAACAAATACAATGATCGACTGTGTTTATGGGTAAAAAGAATTATCACTTAAAGATATCAACAATTTCCCTCCCAATAGTAAGTGCAAAATAATATCACTCAAAATCTCTGCAAATGTGTGTGTGTTTGTGTGTCTGTGTGTGTGTGTGTCTGTGTATGTGTATGTGTGTGTGAATATACATTAAAAACTGATTTGAAAATGTTTGTGGAAATTCAAAGAGGCAGGAATAGCAAAGATAATCACAAGGAATAAATGTGGAGAATGTACACTACTAAATATCAAGTTTTGTTATAAAACTAAAGTAAAACTGTGTGGCATTGACATAATCGGACAAACAGTATAGTGGAGAAGCAGGAAGAGTACGCAATGATATATCCATGGAAACAAACAGATCATTTATAACAAAAGCATCAAAGCAATGTAATGAAGAAAGGGTCTTATTTTCAATATATGGTGCTGGATAAATTGGGTACTATATGGGGAAAAAACAGAACTTGAAATTTTCATTAGATGACACTGGGTCTATTGGATATCTAAATGAAAGACAAACTGAATTAAACTTATCATGTCTTACACCGTATTTAAAAATTATGTATGCTGGACATGTTGGCTCATGCCTGTAATCCCAACACTTTGGGAAGCTGAGGCAGGCTGATCAGGAGGTCAGGAAATCAAGACCATCCTGGTCAACATGGTGAAACACCATCTCCACTAAAAAATACAAAAATTAGCTGGGCATGGTGGTGCATGCCTGTAATTCCAACTACTTGGGAGACTGAGGCTGGGGAATTGCTTAAACCAGGGAGTCAGAGGTTGCAGTGATCAGAGACCATGCCACAGCACTGCCGCTTGGTGACATAGTGAGACTCCGTCGCAAAAAAGAAAGAAAGAAAGAAAATTTTGTATACATGGATTGAAGATTCCAGATGAGTCCAAGATCTAAATGTAAAAGGTAAAGCAATGAAGTGAACTCTCACCCTCAAATTGGAGACTATTTTCATTGTTTCAATGTGGATGAGTTGTTTTTATAAATTTAATTGTGGGAAGTCAGAACAGAATCTATATTCTATGATTTCATTTACAGTAAGTCCTTCTTAACCTCATTGATACATTCTTGGAAACTGAGACCTTAAACACAGCAACATATAACAAAACCAATATTATCATAGCCTGATTAATATAAACAGTAGTTAAGTTCCTAATGAAGACCCAAACACTTCTAACATTAAACATTGAAATAAATGTGAGCTATACATCCATTTAAGAAAGGTGGACAAAAACAAGATAATTACTAACCCAATTTTTGGTGGGTCATTGAGTGATGGCAGTCATAGTAGTGGTGGGTTATATTAAGGAATCAATGTTTGCAAAGTGAAAATTCTAAGGAGCACTTTTTACCACCATGCAGTTCAAAATCAAGCATGAACACATATGGCACACTTGCTGAGTGCTTTCAGACCACATCATTTATTGTTATGCATTTGTATGATAATAGCAGACACATTTTTATTTTGCAATAATTTGCATGCATGCATGCATTCATTCATTCCTTTTTCAACATGCTTATTCCAGGGTCTGAGGTGGCCAGAGCCTATTCTGGCAGCTCAGGATCACAAACTAACGCTGGACAGGACATCATTCCATCACAGGTCACACTCAAACACACACCCACATTCACTCAGACTGGGACAATTAGACATGCCAATTCACCTAATATGTGGATCTTTGTGATGTGGAGAAATCCAGAGTACCCAGAGAAAAACCACACAGACATGGGGAGAACATGCAAACTTCATACCACAGAGAGTGGCCCCAGGAACCATTTTTTTTCCTCATTAACATTTTAAAGAAACAATGTTGAATAAAATAACCTTGAGAACCTTGTATATACAGAGATTCCCCCATAAACTAAAACTAATCAGTGATGCTGGAAGCCACAATAGTGGCTACCTTGGAGGATTAATTATGTGAATTTGCGTGAGATGTCTTCTGTAGTGCTAGTTATGTCTATAATGTCATTTACAATAGCCTAAAAAAGGCACAGATGCCCACGAATACACCAAATGAAATATGTGAAAAGCTTCTCCATGGAGAGCTAAAATTAAAAAAAAAAAACATCTAGAGAAATGAAAAAAGAATCAAGAATAAGTAACATGCCAATTTCATGAGCTGGAAGACTCATTGTTATACATTTGGCATCTGTACCTTAAAATAATAATTGCAAAACAATCACTGTCAAGGGATGTCATCTTATATTTCAACATAAAACATTATGTATTTTATGCTTCAATAAAGCTTAGCACAAACAAAAGTAGTAAGACACAAAATGAATTGTAATTACTTAGAAAAAGATAGAAATACATTGTCGTTGCAGCCTAGTCTTGTTCTTTCATGTTTTAGATGATGAGGATGTATGACTGTCTAAATATGGTGCTAATACATTCCATTGCTTGTGTCAAATTTCTCACCTTCTCACATGACATGAGTGCAGACACATTTTGAACCTTTATATCTATGACATTTTGGGAAATGGCTTTACCATGCCTTAGTAATATTTTACAAGTGAATTTGATTTGGAAAGAATCACTGGCCTGAAATGCATTTGTTCGCTAGTAGAACTGTTAGCAATCTTCTAACTGCATTTTTTGTACTCATTTACCAATCTGCCTTCACTTCTCCTCCCCACTCTTCTTTGGCATTGTAAGAGTAGAATGATAGTTACCAGAGACTATTGTTCTATCATTCTTTTATTCTTCCATGATATCAATGTTTTTAGCTCCCACATAGGAGTAAGAATATGTGATACTTGTTCTTCTGTGTCTGGCTTACTTCACTTACCATAATGATCTTCAGTTCCATCCATGTTGCTGTGAATGACAGAATTACGTTCATTTTTATGGTGGAATAGTGTTCCATTGTAAGTTATGTGTATGTATGTCCATCAATGAATAAAGGGATGAAAAAAATGTATTCACTAAATGAATATATATATTCGTCCTTTTATTCTTTGATGGACATACACATACATACTATATATATATGTGTGTGTATATAAATATAAATATATATAAATATAGATATTAAAATATATATAAATATAAATATATTATATATACATATATTCATCCTTTTATTCATTGATGGACACTTAGGTTGATTCTCTCTCTTCTCATGATTGTCTTCTCATCACTCTTTGGTCCTCTTGTATCCTCTGTGTAATAAAGCTCTTCCCCAATACCTCAGTAGATACTTCAGTCCTTTGCTATGTTCAGAACACTTTTCTAACCTGATGTAATTTCAATTATGAGTTTTTTTTTTCCTTTTCTCTTGTTCTGCCTCTCTAACTGAGGCCTGGTCCAGTCAGGATTCCAGCCAAGATCTTGAGCACCTGAAGCCCTGCTTTCCCACTGTGCCATGGCTGCTGACAACATTGGATCATTCTGGTTTGTAATACCCTGTAAATTCATGCATTTGTTGTCAGATTTTTATTGTAGTATTAGAGGATGCCATCTGAATATTTAAAAAGTTTCAATGGTATTTAGAATAACAATCAATAAAGAGTTAAAGACAAAGGCAAAAATCAATGCCATATGCTAGCCCTCTCATTCTCATTATGGAATCTTAGTTCTGTTCATATATTTTTGTAGAATTTATTTATCTCTAAGATTAAATTATGAAGAGATAATTGAGGAAATTTTTTGTAATACAAAGTGTACATTATAATTAAAATTGAAAAATTACTCAAAATATTAAATTGGATCCTTAGCTAATAAAAGAATACAGCATGTTTTTCTCCTTCATCATCCATTATGTCCAGCCTGTGGGATGCTTGAAGCCATTTAAAATGCATTGGTATGAACTTTTAAAAATGTTTTCATAGCTATGTATAAAGGGGAGAGTCATCTGAGATGAATAAATATTGAGAAAAATAGCAGAGATTAGTTATATTTTAGTACTATATCATCCCCCCCCTTTTAAAAAGCAGTCGTGAAAATCTCTTGGACTAGGTAAATGTCTTATCAAAAACATTAACAACCCTGAAAGATTTTCACAGGGGAGCTCACAGAAATCCTTAGAAGTAGATTGATGCGTTGGTCTCCATTTCAATGAGACTGACCAGCATTAAGGATAAGATTCTATCACTTAAGATTTTATTATATTGAATATCTAAGGGCCCAGTGTCACTTTCAGTATGATTTACTAACATGATTTAAACTATATAAAATGAATTCATTCTTCAGTGGTTAATATCATTTGCCCGATTTATTGAATGGTTCCTCCAACTACGAGGAAGGACAGTCAGTTCTTTCTTCTTTTTGAACATATTCGAGCTTTCCCTTCCTTCTGCTGCTTGCCTCAGGGCCATTTCATGCTGAAAAGCTGTGGATTGATTTCTGTGCCCACTGGTGCTTCCATTTACCATCTGTTGGCTGAAGCATTTTTATATTTAGAAACAGAGCAAATACAGCCTGTGAAAAATTGGAGAAGTTTGAGTAGATAGCAACTATCAAACAATTTGTATGAACAAATAGTGATTCCTAATACATGGAGAGTTGTAATAAGACATGAAATTTCAAGATCATGGAATAGCTGAAAAGCACTGAAGCAAAGAAGAAACATTATAAGAATACGTAAAGAATGTTAGTATACACTGGAATTTTTTTAATGAGAGATTTTTTTAACGAGTAACTACTCATCATCTTAAAAAACTATTAACTTGTCAAAAAGGTTGTTATTGGTGGAGGCAAATGTGTACATTAAACTGACTGAAAATTATTGTAACTCTCTATAGTGTCTTGATCAGTTTATTGCTGCTTTGAGAACAAGAAGAGCTTCTTAGTGGAGTACTAAAATTCACATATATTAAGAGAAGGCAATGAGATATTTTAATTTAATTGTGTACATGCTTTGTAATTTGAGTTGGGCAAATTAATCATTTCCAAAGCAGATTGAAAATGAAGCATCTTAGAATATGAAGGTATCGTTCTAGGGTCTGAAAAAGTCCAGAAGAAGGAACTGTAGCATCTTTTGTTATTTAAGTTACTCTCTGAGGTTTTCACACACACACACACACACACACACACACACACACACTCATAACTGAACAACCAAGGAAAAGTATTACTCATTCGTTTATCTGTCTGGACTTTTTGGCATTCTCTCTCCCTACAACTCCCCTCGCTGCTTCAGATGTTTCACCTTATTTTTCTGCACTTCCCTTCTGGTTGTCCTGTGATTCTGTGCACCTCCTTATGGTGGACTCTGGCCAATGTCAACCATTGTTCCCATGATATTTACTACCTCAATTAAGTCAGGCTGCAAGTGAGCTCTGCTTCCAGAATTTCTTTTCCCATAGCAGTGCTCCCACAAAGATTACATTTACCTAATTAGTAGGCATCTGAAAAATCTGTGCAGATTAGTTTATGATCCACAGTTAGAGCTCTGACATCAGCAAGTGCATGAGGCAATGAAGAGGAAGCAACTCAGAACATCAAAAACAATACCCATGAGAAGTGTTTGACCCGCCCTGCTTCTGTGTCCTCTAAAGGGATTCAGCAAAAATAAAAAATAAAAAAAAAATTTAAAATTTCCTTAGGATTTAATCTTTAGAAGAGGAGGAGTATCAGAATAGAATTATAAGAATTTAGAACCAAATAGGACGTTAGAGGTTATATGATTAATATGCTCCTTATACTAGCTTAATGATGAAAACCCAGATAATAAAGACAAGAGCAAGCAAACTTGACAACTTTTAAGTATCTGGAATTTTTATATAGACACAGTTTAAAACTTGATAAGGTTAGTTTTTTATTTACTAACCACTGCATTTATAAACTGGAAAAACTGTGTGTGTGTTTCTGTGTGTGTGTGTGTGTGTGTGATTGTGCATATGTGTGTATACATATAAACATTTTTGTTAGCATAGGTTTTGAAAATCTTTTTCTATTACTTATATAGTAGAATTAAGATTGTTTTTGTAGGCCTGCCTCTGTAGAATAATAGACACATTATCATGCAATTTCTTTAATAAGATTAATACATAACTATATATGAATATATCATGTTGTAACTGGTAGTTGACATACATTTATATTGTATAGGTACTTAATGATATATTTATGAATTTAGCTTTGCAATATTCTTAAACATTTGGAAGCCAATACATATTCTCCACCCCGGTCTCAAACATTGTTATATGCCATTGGAAAACCAGGGTCCTTAGGCAGTGTGATTGTATTGCCTAGTAAATCAGTCTTGATTGAATGTATTATATTGGAAGGAGACCTGAACTAAGAAAAATAGCAGAATTAGACCAATCATCTTTATATCAGTTGCAACTCTAAGATACTCAGAGTCTATTTTGAAAAAAAATATTCAAGTCTCATTTTACTTTCTAATTTCTTTATTTTTATTATACTTTAAGTTCTGGGATACATGTGCAGAAGGTACAGGTTTGTTACATAGGCATACACATGCCATAGTGGTTTGCTGAACCCATCAACCCATCATCTACATTAGGTATTTCTCCTAATGCTATCTCTCCCCAGCCCCCACCCCTCAAGAGGCCCCAGTGTGTGATGGTCTACTCCCTGTGTCCATGTGTTCTCATTGTTCAACTCCCACTTATGAGTGAGAACGTGCAGTGTTCGGTTTTCTGTTCTTGTGTTGGTTTGCTGAGAATGATGGTTTCCAACTTCATCCATGTCCCTGCAAAGGACATAAACTCATCCTTTTTATGGTTGCATAGTATTCCATGGTGTATATGTGCCATATTTTCTTTATCAGGTTTTTCATTGATGGGCATTTGGGTTAGTTCCAAGTGTTTGCTATTGTGAACTGTGCTTCAATAAACATACTTGTGTTTGTGTCTTTATAGTAGAATGATTTATAATCCTTTGAGTATATGCCCAGTAATGGGATCACTGGGTCAAATGGTATTTCTATTTCTAAATACTTGAGGAATTGCCACACTCTCTTCCACATGTTTTAACTAATTTTCACTCCCACCAACAATGTAAAAGTGTTCCTATTTCTCCACATCCTTTCCAGCATCTAGTTTCCTGTCAAGTCTCATTTTTCAATGAACCAGCTTACTTAGTCAACTTGCACTAACCAGAATATTGAATTGAAATAGAACTTTCAGTTTCTACTATACATCTCTTTTTAAAAATTTGTGAGTTTTAAGGATCAGATAAAAATATCATAAACTCCCTTTAAGAACATCTAGTTTTCATTTATTTTGAGATTTTCTAATATGATTGATAAATATCTTGAGATATTTATATATTTATATATATTTATATATATTTATATATTAAATATTTGTATATTTCTAATTAGTGCTTAAATGCTAACTACAGATTTCTATAAATGCTAGAGGCTAAGAATGGATAATGCTCCAATATGCAACTGTGTTTTCTATAGCTGACTGGGTAAAAATTACCGTAGTTCTTGAATAAAATATTTATTGTCATGTACCATATACTTGGCTATTTGCTGGGAATACATTGTTGAATTAAATATAGTCCCTGCCCTCAAAAAACAGTTCATTCTTTCTGTGATGTAGTGTGACATATAAATCTTGTTGACATTTGAAAAACAGAAAACTATTCATTTAACTACTTTCTCAAAGAATATCTCTTCAATATTTAAACAACAAAATTTACTTCAATAGTAATTGCATCCTGGGTCAAATTGTTGAGTGGCTGTAGATGACATAGTGTCTGGATTAAAATTCACTGATGTGAATTGAGGACCTACTATGTGTTAGACTTTGACTCAGGCACTTTTGCCTACCTTATTTAATCACCTAAGCAATCATTTGATGTAAATAGAATTATTTCTCTCAGGAAGGAGAAATGGAATCCAAGGTTATTAAAAAAAAAAGACTACGTTATGTTGTGGGAGCAAAGAATAAACTGCAAACAAGAAAACTACAAAATTTTAGTGGTTTAAAACAACAAAAAAATTGTTGCTTATGTATACAAAATAATTAATGAGGTTGTCTTTCTCACTCAGGGTCCTTGAGTTCACTCTCTGTAACATTGCTGATTATGGTAGAAAAAAGTAATAATCTCCTTGACCTTGTCCTATAAGCTACTTTAACCCATAATCACAGAATATAACTAGTTATACAACTCATCCTAATTTTAAGGGGTTAGTGATCCCCTTCTTCCTGCCTATAAATAAATGTAAACCTGACATTGGTGAATAGTCATCATGCTTAGTGGGCCTGGCGGTTATCTCCTAGCCAGAGCTTAGAACAGACTGCCATATGTATGGCAGATACCTTCTGCGTATACTGGCTTCATAATTAAATCAAATACTTTCCAAACACTGTCCTCAAACACTGGGCCATGACTGCCTGTTCTTATCAGACACAAACCCAGAATCTCACTGAGAAGGGGATTCTGGGAAACATAGTTCCAGGCCTCTTCTCTGGGATATGTAGAGAGACATAGAAGTAGGTGGGGGTAATGAAGTCTTGTAGTACACTCAGGAAAATTAAATAACATGTCTTAAATTCTAACAGCAAATGTGTGGCCACACATCCCTTATGAGACCAATGTTCTATAACTGCAAATTCACCATTATTTTTATTCTGCTGGTGTTTTTTAGGCTTTATTGCAATTATAATAACACCTTACCTTGCTATTTATATCTTTTTAAATTTTTGACATTATTTTGTTTTTTAAATGCATTAAAACAAAATCTGTGCGTGAGAAAGTAAAAGACAGCACCAATTTAGGAAAGACCATGGTCCCAGACAGTAAAAGCGGTACCCAGAATTAGAAGACAGAATCCAGGAATATCAGAGCAGGATAGAGAGATATATCTCTGGTCCCATGGGATTGAGAAAATTAGCAATTTGGATAAGAGAGTAAACAGTTGAAGAGCAGACACACACAGGGTTCCAGATATTCTGCCAGAATAAAAGCTTGAAACCGTGAAGGAAAGTTCTGCCAAAGATGAGATGGGAATGGACTGGCATTTGAAATTAGGGGTGTGAGATGATTATGGACCTGGAAGAGCCAGGACAGGTCTGAGAAACGAGTGCTGGTGTTGAGCAGTGGATAGATCCTGAGGATGGGGAATAGAGGTTGGGTTAAGGGACAGAGTTGGCTAGGGAGGCATGGAATTTGAAGTTAACATGACCATGAGAGATGGTTTAGAGAAAGTTGATAAAGGAAAATGTGGGTTAATATTATATGGGTCTTAAATTGTTTTGGGAGTAAGGAGTAAGAGATGGACTTGTGATTGGGATATGGTGGCTAAAGCAGTGGACCAAGGGTTTTAACTGCAGGTTAGAGAGAAAGGCTCATGCATCATATTAGAGCAGTGTTGGGTTGGGAGATCCTGCAGTAGCAGGCACCTCTGCTCTTCTGAGATAGGACCTTAAATGGACTATCTTCTGTTAAAACTGGGCAAGGAAAGACAACATAAATACCATTTTCTTCTTTTAGTTTTTCGTAGTACTCCATGGTTCCTTCTCACATCAACTCCAGGCAAGGCAATAAACAGGGTGTAGGTAGTGTCTTTTAGTAAGTATTAGTTTAACAGCATGTACTCTCTGATATTAAGTAAAATAATCCTTAACATTTTTGTGATTGCAATAAATAAATGGGAAAACATATCAAGAAGATCCTAAATTGCTCACTTTTTACCTTTGTTTTTAGATTTCACCTTTTAATTTAAACTGATGAAAGTATTCAGGAGTTTAGTCAACAGAGTGTATGAATATTATTTCAATTTATGTAACACACCATAGAAATATATTCAGATTATTTTTAGTAAATAACATGGCAATAAGCTTTGTCGAATTTTAATCCACAGAGCTCAGCTATTGATATCATTGCTTTTGGGTGTGTGTGTGTGTGTGTGTGTGTGTGTGTAGGTGTGTGTGTGTGTGTGTAGGGGTGTGTGTGTGTAGGTGTGTGTGTGTAGGTGTGTGTGTGTAGGGGTGTGTGTGTGTAGGGGTGTGTGTGTAGGGGTGTGTGTGTAGGTGTGTGTGTGTGTGTAGGGGTGTGTGTGTAGGGGTGTGTGTGTGTAGGGGTGTGTGTGTAGGGGTGTGTGTGTAGGTGTGTGTGTGTAGGGGTGTGTGTGTGTAGGTGTGTGTGTAGGGGTGTGTGTGTGTAGGTGTGTGTGTAGGTGTGTGTGTAGGTGTGTGTGTGTAGGTGTGTGTGTGTAGGTGTGTGTGTGTAGGGGTGTGTGTGTGTGTAGGGGTGTGTGTGTAGGGGTGTGTGTGTAGGGGTGTGTGTGTGTAGGGGTGTGTGTGTAGGGGTGTGTGTGTAGGTGTGTGTGTAGGGGTGTGTGTGTAGGTGTGTGTGTGTAGGTGTGTGTGTGTGTAGGGGTGTGTGTGTGTAGGTGTGTGTGTAGGGGTGTGTGTGTGTGTGTGTAGGGGTGTGTGTGTAGGGGTGTGTGTGTGTAGGGGTGTGTGTGTGTAGGTGTGTGTGTAGGGGTGTGTGTGTAGGTGTGTGTGTAGGTGTGTGTGTAGGTGTGTGTGTGTGTAGGTGTGTGTGTGTAGGTGTGTGTGTGTAGGGGTGTGTGTGTGTAGGGGTGTGTGTGTAGGTGTGTGTGTGTAGGGGTGTGTGTGTGTAGGTGTGTGTGTAGGGGTGTGTGTGTAGGGGTGTGTGTAGGTGTGTGTGTAGGTGTGTGTGTGTAGGGGTGTGTGTGTAGGGGTGTGTGTGTAGGGGTGTGTGTGTAGGGGTGTGTGTGTGTAGGGGTGTGTGTGTAGGGGTGTGTGTGTGTAGGTGTGTGTGTGTAGGGGTGTGTGTGTAGGGGTGTGTGTGTGTAGGGGTGTGTGTGTAGGTGTGTGTGTCTGTAGGGGTGTGTGTGTAGGGGGGTGTGTGTGTGTAGGTGTGTGTGTGTAGGTGTGTGTGTGTAGGTGTGTGTGTAGGTGTGTGTGTGGTGTGTGTGTGTGTAGGGGTGTGTGTGTGTAGGGGTGTGTGTGTAGGTGTGTGTGTGTAGGTGTGTGCGTGTAGGTGTGTGTGTGTGTAGGTGTGTGTGTGTAGGTGTGTATGTGTGTAGGTGTGTGTGTAGGGGTGTGTGTGTGTAGGGGTGTGTGTGTGTGTGTAGGGGTGTGTGTGTGTGTGTAGGGGTGTGTGTGTGTGTGTGTGTGTGTGTGTGTAGGATAAGAGGTTCTTTTCCTTCCCTTTTCTTTTTTCTTTTGAGGAAGCAAGATTGAAATTAGTCCTAACAGCTGGACCATTTACAAGTTTGCTTGGCTTTATGAAGATTGCAGATATCTAGGCCCTGGGACCCAGTGCCTTAATGCATCTCGTTTTACCGTGCAAGGCACCTCCTTTGTTCGAAGTCTTGTCCTTTCAACAAAGGAAAGTCACTGGCTGTAATTTAATCTTGAAAACGAGCTTGGGTTTTCTGGCGACAAAAAGGGGAAAAGCAGTATTGGAAAAAATAATACTTGTAACTAAAAGCTGGAGAGGAACGGGGAAAGAACTCCTTGAAAATAATTATGACTCAGGTAATTTCATCTGCTAAAATGCTTGGTACTAGGTGAAAGAGCTTGAGCACTGTGGCATTTCGTCACAAGCTCCAATTAGGGACGAGCCCGGAGATCACCAATTAGAGAAGGTAACTCACAAAAGATTTTCCACTTTAAGAATATTCTTGGTTTTTACTGATGGAAGAATGAGTTATTTACTTGTTTTTCTGGGACTGCTATATTTTTAGAAATAAGAAAAGCAGCACAATAACATTTTTATTGCTCTGGAATAAGGCACACCGCATTTTTTTCATTGCATGTAATCATGTTAAGAATCTGATTGAATTGTTGTTGTTTTTGCTATTGCCACTGAATGTCATATTGGCAACCTTTAAAAACCAGATGTGTCAGGAAGTGATGTGGAAAGGAACTGCTCAAAACAAACGTGTGCAGCTGACTTTTTAAATATTTCTCCTTTTTTTCAAACAGAAAGCTTACTTTTCAGTAGGATGTTTCTTAAATGATGTATTTTTAGTAATTTACTCCGAAGTAATGCATTAGTCTGCTGAGGCTGCTATAACAAAATACCACAGATGGGGTGGTGTCAACAACAGAAATTTACTTTCTCACCGTTCTGGAAGTTGGAAGTCCAAGATCAAGATTTAGGCAATTGAGTTTTGGTGAGGTGTGTCTTCCTGGCTTGCAGGTGGTGGCTATCTCATCATATGCCCATATGACTTCTCTGTGAAGAAAAAGAAATCTCTCTCTTCCTTTCCTATCAGGCTACCAGTCCTATTAGGCCCCATTCTTATGATGTAATTTAACCTTAATTAATTATTTTCTAAACACTCTATCTCTACGTACAATCACATAAAGGGTTAAGGCTTCAAATATCAATTTTGGGAAGACAAAATTTAATCCAGATCGAGTAACTTACCCTAAAAGTGTTAGCATTGTAGTAAAGACAGGGTCAAGATGTAAAAAATGGTGACTATTGTTAGGACTCTAGGCATTCTTTTCAGAGTAGCCCTTTTCAGTTTACACACATGCGCAGGCACACTTGTGCACACACACACACACACATACACATATCATTAGAGAGAATGAGAGAACGAGACAGATTTTTGCCAATAATGTACTCTAAAAGATGACTTCTTTCTTGAGGATGTATTGGTATAAAAATCTGAAAGTGACTCCAAAGATAGTATTGGAATTTGCATTGCATAGCTATTGTTAAGTGTAAGATATACAACACCTTACATTTAGGTTTCTTTTACAATTTTTAAAATATGCCTCCAGGTGAAATATTTTGTGTGATCCTTGCAATTCTCCTGATAGGAAATCTGTCCTTAGGCCTTGGCCGTGGCTTAGGGAACTGAGTAATAGCATAGTACAGATAACAGTAAATACACTGTAAAATTAGACATTGTGTAGAGAAGCTCCAGCTCTGCCACTGAAGGAAGTTAAATTAGTAATCTAGGATATGGGACTCTCTCTCAAACATGAGTGTGTTGTATTGAGTGAAATCCTAAGGTTGCTCCCGGTTTTAACGGTCTGTGTTTCCATGAAACACAAAGAAAATGAAGAGATTTGCTTTTAGCCACACAGTAAGTTAATAAAAGTTGTGGATTTAAAACTCTGTTTTCCTGACTTGCAGCTCATGGAACTTTGCAAAAATATCAAAGCTCTAGTGTCAAGCTTCCTCATTCTAATTCTCTTGCCATCATTGGAGTTTTATGTTTCGCTTACTTCAATGGTTAAAACACAGAAAGAACACCTCCCTTTAAGGCTTAATAGGAGAAAATACCTGTTTTCTGTTCTATAGTTATGTTTTTTCTTAGGAAAGAGAAAAAAAATGATGACTGCAGATGTTTAAGAGGGTGGTTATAAATCCAGTGAGCTATAAACAAGAATTGTGATGGGAATAAAACTTAATGCCCTTATAGGGAAACCCAGACATGCAAAGATTTGTACATGCGCCTTGCATTATGGTTGGGTTTTTTAAAGCAGCTTTGGTGGTGCTAAGGGTTTGTCTGTAAAATGAGACATGAATGATGTCTGGCAGAGCTGAAGCTCAAAGAATGATCTGAGAACTCTTGTGTTTACACTTGCACAATGATAGTTGTAAGCAGATCTTTTTAAACAAGGCAGAACAATTTAGAAGGATTAAGAGATCTAAACTAAGCAGAGTGTGTGCCACAATTTTCTCCCTCTCTAAAGCTTCTTGAAATTAAGCTCCCCATGCTGATAAACCTAGAAGAAAGGGATTTTGAAAGTTCCTTTTAAGAAATTTGCTCCCCATGGGATCTTGTCCCTTGTCACTTGAGTTTATAATGTCACTTCTTTAGTTCCATGGGGCTAATCCATTTTGGTTATTTTCCATGAGGTAGCAAACAGTTTCAATGAGATAGCTCCCTGAGGCTAGGTAAAAGGGCATATAAATTTTCAGTCTCATTCTTTGTTTACATATGTTTAGAATAATAGTGGAAAATGTCCTTCAGTTCATAAATCGTCTTTGTTTTGTCTCTATTCCAAGATAAATTTAGTTTAGGAGAAGTTGCAATACAATTCTCTGTCACTTTTGATTTATGTTAGAGTGAAAGAAAAACTCCAATGGTGGATCCTTTCTCTAATGCTATCCTGGGACTTCATTTAGAATTAGGGTTGCCTTTCCAGTGAAACCACATAATTAGTCCTTTGGCTACTATATTGAAATAACACTTTCCAATTCTCACATTCACCCTATGTTGGGGAGAAACTTTAACATAATGCCTTTTGCTGCATGGGAAGAGCACATAAGTTTTGATACATTAAATTAGAAGTCACCCAGAGGACAGTAATAAGTCCATGACTAAGGTATATATCTAGATGTTTCATCACTGAGTACTTGACATTGAATCAGTACATGGCTTGGAATATTACTATATACAAAAACATACAGATTCCACCAAGATGGCTGAATAGGAACAGCTCCAGAGCACAGCTCCCAGAGAGAGAGATGCAGAAGGTGAGTGATCTCCACATTTCCAGCTGAGGTACCAGGTTCATTTCAATGGGACTGGTTGAACAGTGGGTGTAGCCCAAGGAGGGCAAACCGTGGCAGAACGGGGTACTGCCTCACTCGGGAAGTGCGACTGATCAGAGGATCGGAGACTTCCCCCACGCTGGCACTCTGGTTCATATACTGTGCTTCTACCATGCCCTCTGCAACCCACAGACCAGGAGATCCCTGCAGGGCTGAAAAGCACCATGGCAACTCCAGCAGATGCCACGGGTTGTTGTCACAGATCTGGGTGAATGTTTTGACTAGCACTGAGAACACCTGCAGGATGGAGCTACCCGATCCCCAGAAACAGGTGGAGCTGAAAGCAGGGAGACAGGTGATATGGCTGGTGGTCCCACAACCAAAAAGACTAGCAAACTAAACCCCTCTTACTTGAAAGTTTTGCAGGCAGCACATCAGTTCGAGCTTGGCCCAGGACAATTGAGCTCAGTGGGTGGAAGGGTGTCTGCCATTGCTGAGGAAGGTCTAAACCTACCCGTTTAAACAAAAGCCAGAGGAAGTTTACACAGTAGCTGGACTGAGTCTGTGACAGCCTAGAAGTGACTCTGCAGGCAGAAAAGGGACAGACTGCCTCCTCAAGCAGCTCCCTAACCTCTGTATAACTGAAAACACACCTCATACAGGAAAGCTCTGGCTGTCACTTGGTGGGTACCCTTCTGGGACAAAGCTACCAGAGGAAAGATCAGGCAGCAATACTTGCTGATAGGCAACCCCCATGGGTGATTCCCAGGCAAGCAAGGTCTAGAGTGGTCCTCCATCAGTCCTACAGCAGAGGGGCCTGATTGTTGGAAGGAAAACTAAAAAAAGAAGAAAGAAATAGCTTCAACATCAATAGAAAGGATGTCCACTCAGAGACCCCATCTGAAATCACCAATTTCAAAAATCTTAAGGTAGATAAATCCACGAAGATGGGATAAATCCATGCAAAAAGGATGAAATCATCAAAGACCAGAACACCTCTCTTCCTTCAAGAGATCATAACTCTGCACCCGCAAGGGAACAAAACAGGATGGAGAATGAGTTTGATGAATTGATAGAAGCAGGCTTCAGAAGGTGGGTAGTAACAAACTTCTCTGAGCTAAAGGAACATGTTCTAACTCAGTGCAAAGAAACTAAGAACCTTGAAAAAAGGTTAGATGAAATACTAACTAGAATAACCAGCTTAGAGAAGAACATAAATGACTTGATGGAGATGAAAAACACAGCACGAGAACTTTGTGAGCATACACAAGTTTCAGTAACTGAATTGATAAAGCAGAAGAAAGGATATCAGAAATTGAAGATCAACCCAATGAAATAAAATGAGAAGGCAAGATCAGAGAAAAAAAGAATGAAAAGAAATGAACAAAGCCTCTAAGAAATATGGAATTGTGTGAAAAGACCTAATCAACACTTGATCAGTATATCTGAATTTGCTGGGGAGGGAGAGAAGGATCCAAGCTTAATAACACTCCTCCAGATATTATCCAGGAGAACTTCCCCAACCTGGCAAGGCAGGCCAACATTCAAATCCAGGAAATACAGAAAACACCACAAAGATATTCTTCAAGAAGAGCAAACCCAAGACACATAATTATCAGATTCACCAGGGTTGAAATGAAGGAAAAAATGCTAAGGGCAGCCAGAAAGAAAGGTAGGGTTACCCACAAAGGGAAGCCCATCAGACTCACAGCAGATCTCTCGGCAGAAACCATACAAGCCAGAAGAGAGTGGGGACCAATATTTAACATCGTTAAAGAAAAGACCTTTCAACCCAGAATTTCATATCCAGCCAAACTAAGCTTCATAGGTGAAGCAAAAATAAAATCCTTTACAGACAAGAAATTCCTGAGAGATTTAGTTACCACCAGACCCTGCCTTACAAGAGCTTCTGAAGGAAACACTAAACATTGAAAGGAACAACTAGTACCAGCCACTGCAAATGGTAGAGACCAACGATGCAATGAAGAAACTGTATCAACTAACAGGCAAAACAACCAGCCAGTAACAAAATGGAAGGATCAGATTCACACATAATATTAATGTTAAATGTAAATGGCCTAAATGCCCCAGTCAAAAGACACAGACTGGCAAACTGGATAAAAAGTCAAGACCCATCAGTGTGCTGTATTCAGGAGACCCATCTCATGTGCAAAGACACACATCAATCCAAAATAAAGGGATGGAAAAAGATTCACCAAGAAAATGGAGAGCAAATAAAGAGCAGGGATTGTCATCCTAGTCTCTGATAAAATTGTAAAAGGATCAATGCAACAAGAAGAGTTAACTATCCTAAATATATATGCTCCCAACAAAGGAGCACCCATACACATAAAGCAAGTTCTTAATAACCTACAAAGAGACATAGACTCCCACACAATAATTGTGGAAGACTTTAATACTCCACTGACTCTGAAAATTCCACTTGAAAGTGACACACCTTATGTACACTTATTCTTTATTGGCCAAGCAATTCACAGGGCCACATTTATCAAGGCCGGTAAGAAGCATGGCACATCATGCACCTTCTACCTTGAAGTGATATATGTGACTATCACTCATATTTAATTGGCCAAAGCAAGTCTCAATACTACATTTCTACATTTCATATTAAAAAGGATAAGGAAGTGTAATTTGACTGCCTAGCTAGGAGAGGAGAATTAGATCAGTCATTGCACTATAAATTGATTAAAAATAAGTTTATCTTTGATTTTCAAGGCATTATTCCTTCGTGTTTTATCATCCAGTAAACTTTGAGTTCTTTAGTATGCTATCTGTGTACCCAGATGGGTAAGATTTTAGGATTGTCTTTTTATCTCTGGTGTTATAAAACTTGTGCGATAAGACTCAGTGTGAATTTTTTTTTTTTTTTTTTTTTTTTTTTTTTTTGAGACGGAGTTTCACACTTGTTACTCAGGCTGGAGTGCAATGGCGCAATCATGGCTCACCGCAACCTCCGCCTCCTGGGTTCAGGCAATTCTCCTGCCTCAGCCTCCTGAGTAGCTGGGATTACAGGCATGCGCCATCATGCCCAGCTAATTTTTTGTATTTTTAGTAGAGGTGGGGTTTCACCATGTTGACCAGGATGGTCTCGATCTCTTGACCTCGTGATCCACCTGCCTCGGCCTCCTAAAGTGCTGGGATTACAGGCTTGAGCTACTGCTCCCGGCCTCTCAGTGTGAATTTTTAAAAATTTATTTTATTTGTTATTAAGTAAGACTTTTAAGACTGAAAGCGTGAATTCTTCAATTCTGAATAAATTTCTTAAATTACATCTTTGATAATTTTCTCTCCTCATTTCTTTATTCTCTCATACTAGAACTCATGCTAGCTTATGTAAAAAAGAAATAGAGCTCTGAAAATCTTATATATGAGATCAGAAAACTGTGACAGCAGAAGTGCCTATAAACTCAGGTGAATGACTAAGAAAAAATGAAACCTGTCTCACCGGTAGTTAAGTACCATAAAGAAGAAATAAACAAATTAACAGGCAGTATATCTTACAGCTGTCCTAGCAAATTCTATGATTCCATCTTCTTAACATCTCTCTGATCAAAATATTTTAATCTGAATATTTCTATAATGAGCATAAAAGCTGACAAATTATTTTTAAAAATAGAAAAGAAAACAAGTTCCATTATTGTATTGAAAATTATTGACATAAAATCAGAATGATACATGTTATACTTTAATTACTTATAAAATATAATCTAAGAATCATATTACATTATGTATTACCTATACCTTGTGTCAATTAAGATGATTTCAAGTGTAAGTAAAACCAAGTAATAATGACAGTAGATTAAAGTAAAAAGAAAATTGTTATAGGCTTAATGAGAAGTCCAGAAGTGAAGGGGCTTAGAATTGTTTTGGAAGTTTTGCCATAACATCAAACAACACAGCTCCTTACAGTGTTTCATTTCACCATTATAAGGTTTATTTCTCTAATGGATATAAACCATTTATTGTAATAATATTATTTATATGGGTAATAAGAATAAGGTGACTTAAAATTATTACTATATTTTCTAGAGGTCAAAATTATAAACTTACGCCTGGGATCTTCACCCCAAACAAATAAGCCAATTTTGCTGGGGCATATATTATTCCAGACCAACTGAAACCTAAGTAAATACAAGGCTTTATTAGTACTTAGTTCTAAGATGTATGTGGGAAACAGAAATCTCCTTCATTTTCACCCCCCTTTTACTAGTGACCAGTTGTGAGTTATAAGGTCTTCTTTAGCACCAGTAAGGGGGTGGCATTTATCCCTTTGGGATCCAAGAGTTTGGATAAATGCTAACTGAAAGGTGACAGGTTCTGTACTCAACATCAAATGACTTGAAGAAGGTTGAGTTTCACTATGTTCCAGGAATCATTGCCATGAACGGAAGCCAAGTACAGTTGGATTGACATGAAAGAAATTCTATTCTTAGGGTGACTTAGCAGCAACAGTCAACATCCATGGAACCTAGAATGGAATAAAGTGTTAGAGATATGGTGGTAAAAGTTACAGAACGCATCTGCCAAGAAAGAAAAAGAGACTGTATTTCCGTCTTTCATTTTTTTAAGGAATGACCTTCACCACTTTTGCTTCTATTTGTTTAACAACAAAATGAAGGCAATGGTCCTTCAGCTTTTAATTTGGAACTAAAAGAAGATAAATTAACTTGTAAGACAAAACTAGATTAAGAATCACCACAGTAGAAAGGGATAATCCCAAGGTTAAATAATATGTTCTTCATATTTAAGGGCAGTACTTCATTTTATTAATGTATTTCTATCTATTTCTATCCCAAAGGATGTTGTATTTTGCCCATTTCCCTTTTACCTGGTACATGCGTGGACTTTTTAGATGGTATTGCCAGAGACTAGTTTATTAAAACGTTACTTAAGATGTTGGCAATTTTTTAGAAATCTGAAACCTATTTCAGAATATAAAATTGTCATAGTAGTGCAAAATAAGATTTTTTTTTTACCTGCTTTTGCTATGAACTGGTAATATATATTTTGGCAACTGTACACTCCTTAGTCCTTTTCAGTTGTAATGTATGGCTTTGGACCAGATGGCTCTAAACTCCAGTTTCAACAGCAATGGATGTGCTCAGGCTTCCTTTCTATGCATATTCCACCAGGCAACATGTGTGTGCCGCACATTTAACTTTCCTCTTCAGCCTGGCATAAGCCATAGCTTTTGGGGCAGAATGGAAGTGGCTAGTTTTACCTCACTCTTTTCTTCTTACTTCACATATTTTCATTTCTAGAATCATTTCATGCATTTCTAAATTTTGCCTCAACAAGCCTTGGCCAACCCTTCACCTGAAACAGCAGAGAGCACCCCACAGTAAATAAAAATCACATCTATACCTACCTGCTTATGCTGCAGCTGGCAGTTACCTGCAAATGTCATCTTCTGTCATGTAGGTTAAACCATACAGCCCAATATAAAACCTGCTGACAGAAGTGCATAGGACCATAACAACAAAGCCAAAAAAACCCACCCAACACTTTCTCAGATGAGAAGAAACCAGCATAAGAATTCTGCCTCTAGAAAAATCTCAATGTTGTGACACAAACAAAGTTTCACTCTAGCTCCCCAGCAATGATCCCCAGCTAAAATGGAGATGCAGAGATAACATATGGAGAGTTCAAAGCATGGACTGCAGGAAAACTCAACAAGATCCAAGGCAAGTTTGAAAATCAACACAAAGGCACTTCTAAAACAATCCAGGAAATAAAAGAAGAGGTAAACATTAAAAAAAATCAATTAGAGCTACTGGAACTGAAAAACTCACTTAGAAAATTTCAAAATATAATTGAAAGCTTTATCAGTGGACTACACTAAGCAGAAGAATTTTTGAGCTTGAAAATCAGTCTTTTAAACTAACCAAAACAAAAAGAAAAAGAATTGTAAAAAATGAACTAGGTCTTTGAGAAAGTTGGGATTATGTAAAGTGACCAAACCTGTAAGTTATTGGTATTTCTGAGAGAGAAGCACAAAAATTAAACAACCCAGATAACATACTTTAAAGAATAATTCAAGAAAATTTCCCTAATCTTGCTAGAAAGGTAGATATGCAAATACAAGAAATTCAGAGAACACCTGTGAGATACTATACAAAATGAACATCACCAAGACATGTAGTCACTAGGCTGTCTAAGGTCAATCCTAAAAAAAAAAAAAAATTCTTAAAGGCAGCTAAAGAAAAAGGTAAGATCACATATAAAGCATCCCAAACAGGCTAACAGCAGACCTCTCCACAGAAACCCTATAAGCCAGAAGAGACTGGGGCCCTATTTTCAGTATTCTTAAGGAAAAGCAACTCCAACCAATAATTTCATGCCCCACCAAAGCTCCATAAGTGGAGAATTAAATTATTTTTTGACATAAAATCACTAAAGAAATTTATTACAACTATATTAACCTTACAAGAGACTCAAGGGAGTTCTGAACATAGAGACAAAAGACTTATATCTTTTTCCAGAAAACCACAACTAAGTACTTAGATCTTTTAAAGCATCTACACGATAGAAACTACAAAACAACCAGCTAACAACTTCATGGTAGAATAAAAACCTCACCTATAAATATTAACGTCAAATGACCCATTTAAAATGCACAGAGTGTCAAGTTGAATAATAAAACAAGACATATATGTCTGCTGCCTTCAAGGAATAAATCTCTCACATAATGTAATCTATAGACTCAAAGTAAAGAGTTAGAGAAAGATCTATCATACAAACAGAAAACAAGAAAAGAGCAGGGGTCACTGTTCTTATATCAGATAAAACAGACTTTAAGCCAACAACAGTAACAAGGAACAAAGAAGGGCACTGTATTATGAAAAATGTTCAATCTAACAAGATGACTTAATGACATAAAATATATGTGCACCTAACATTGGAGCACTCAGATTTACAAAACAAGTACCTCCAGAGCTACAAAAAGACTTAGAGAGCCACACAGTAACAGTGGGAGACTTTAATACTTCACTGGCAGTGTTAGATCACTAAGGCAGAAAACTAACAAAGCTATTATGGGCTTACATTTTACACCTGAACAATTGAAACTAATAAACATCTACAGAATACTCTACCCATAAACCATAGAATGTACCTTCTTCTCACCTGTTCATAAAACATTCTAAGATTGATAGTGTGTTCAACTGTGAAGCAAGTGTCAAATTAAAAAAAGAAATCGAACACTTAATGTCTACAACAAGAAGTTAGACCTCAAATTAGCAACCTAACGTCATACCTGAAGGAACTAAAAAAGAAGAACAAACTAACCCTACAGGTATTAGAGAAAAGAAATAACTGAAATCAGATCAGAACTGAAAAAAATTGAAACCCCCCAAATTCATACAAAAGATCAATCAAACCAAATGCTGGTTATTTGAAAGGATAAACAAGACTGATAGACAGCTATCCAGATTAATGAAGAAAAAACAGAGATGAGCCAAATAAGCACAATCAAAAACAACAAAGGTGACATTATAACCAAGCCCACAGAAATAAAAAAGACTCCCAGAGACACCTCTATGCACACAAACTAGTAAATCTAGAGAATATGAACAAATTTCAGAAAAAATGCAACCTCTCATGACTGAGTCAGGGAGAAATTGAAACCCTGGACAGACCAGTATCAAATTACAAAATTGAATCAATAATATAAAACCTTTATATCAAAGAGAGCTCTAGACCAGATGGATTCACAGCTGAACTCTAGCAGATATACAAAGAGTTGTTACCAATCCTATTGAAACTCTTCTGAAATATTGAGGAAGAGAGACTCCTCCCTAAGTTATTCAATGAAGCCAGAATCACATGGTTAGCAAAATCTGGCAAAGACAAAACAGAAAAGAGAAATGTACAGGCCAATAGTCCCTGATGAACATAGGTGAAAAATCTTCAACAAATTACTAGCAGACTAAATCCTTCAGTACATAAAAAGTTACTTCACTGTGATGAAGTAGGCTTGATTCCTGAGATGCCAGGCTGGTTCAACATGTGCAAATCAATAAATGTGATTCACCACACAGAGATTTAAAAAATATTATAATGTAAATAGATGTAGAAAAACTTTTGATAAAATCTAACACCCTTTCATTATAAAAATCCTCAGTAAATTAGGCATCATAGGAACATACCTCAAAATAATAAGAGCTTACATAGCAAACCCACAACCTACATCATAGTGAAAGGGCAAAAGCTGGAAGAATTTTACTTAAGAACTGGAACAGGTCAAGGATGATTGCTCTTACTAATCACATTCAACATAGTACTGGAAGTACTTGCCAGAGTGATTAGGCAAAAGATAGGAAAAAAGTCATCCTGATATAAAAGGTAGTAGTCAAACGATCTCTCTTCACTGATGATATAATTCTATATCAAGAAAATCCCAGCTCTTCCGGTCCTAGGCACGTTGGGAAGCGTGGCTTAGGTGCAGACACGGCCAAGTCCAAGAACCACACCACACACAACCAGTCCCGAAAATGGCACAGAAATGGTATCAAGAAACCCCGATCACAAAGATACGAATCTCTTAAGGGGGTGGACCCCAAGTTCCTGAGGAACATGCGCTCTGCCAAGAAGCGCAACAAAAAGGGCCTAAAGAAGACGCAGGCCAGCAAGGCCAAGGCCATGCGTGCACGTGCCAAGGCTGTCACGACCCTCGGAAAGCCCAAGGAGGTTAAGCCCAAGATCCCAAAGGTGGGTGTCAGCCGAAAGCTTGATTGACTAGCCTACATTACCCACCCCACGCTTGGGAAGCGTGCTCATGCTTGCATTGCCAAGGGGCTCAGGCTCTGCCGGCCAAAGGTCAAGGCCAAGGCCAAGGATCAAAACAAGGCCCAGGCTGCAGCTCCAGCTTCAGTTCCAACTCAGTCTCCCAAAGGTGCCCAGGCCCCTACAAAGGCTTCGGAGTAGATATCTCTGCCAATGTGAGGACAGAAGGACTGGTGTGACCCCCTGGGGCTGCCATCTGCATGGGGCTGGGGTCCTCCTGTGCTATTTGTACAAATAAACCTGAGGGAGGATTTGTTAAAAAAAAAAAAAAAAAGAAAAAGAAAAAGAAAAAAGAAAATCCCAGAGACTCCACTAAAAGCCTCCTAGAACTGAAAAATGACTTCAGTAGAGTTTCAGGATCCAAAATAAATGCAGAAAAATCAGTAGCATTTCTATACGCCAATAATGTTCAAGCTCAGAGCCAAAACACAATTTCATTTACAATAGCTGCACATACACAAAATAAAATAACCAAGAAAACATATAAGCAAGGTGGTGAAAAATATCTATAAAGAAAATTACAAAACGCTGCTGAAGGAAACCCTAGATGATACAAACAAATGGAAATAACATACTCATGGATTGGAAGAATCAATATAGTTAAAATGGCCATACTGCCCAAAGCAATCTACAGATTCAAGGCTATTTCTATCAAACTGCCAACATCATTTTTCATAGAATTGAAAAAAATTCTAGAATTCATATGAAACAAAAAAGAGCCCAAATAGCCAAGACAATTCTAAGCAAGTAAAACAAACATGGAAGCATCATACTACCTGACTTCAAACAATACTTTAGGGCTATAGTAACACAAACAGCATGCTATTGGTACAAAAACAGACAAATAGAACAATGAACAGAATAAGAACCCACACATGAAGATGCACACCTACAAGCATCTGATCTTCAATGACATTGATAATAACAGGCAATGGGAAAATAACTGCTTATTGAATAAGTAGTGCTAGAAAAACTGTCTAGCTATATGCAAAAGAATAAAACTTGACTCTTTCACAATATACAAATATTAATACAAGATGAATTAAAGACTTAAATGTAAAAACCAAAACTATAAAATCCTAGAAGAAAATTTAGGAAATACCATTCTGAACATTGCTCTTGGCAAAGAATTCATGACTAAGACTCCAGAAGCAATTACAACAAAAACAAAAATAGATAAGTGGGACCTAATTAAATTAAAGAACTTCTGCACAGCAAGAGAAACTATTGACAGAGTAAACAGATAACCTATAGCATAGGAGAAAATATCTGCAAACAATGCATCCTGCAAAGGTCTTATATTAAAAATCTATAAGGAACTTAAATCAATAAGCAAAAACCAAACAGTCCCATGAAAAAAAAAGCAAAAGACATGAACAGATACATCTTGAAAGAAGACATAACATGTGGCCAAGAAATAGATAAAGAAATTTTCAACAGCTCTAATCATCAGAGAAAGACTAATCAAAACCACAGTGAGATACCTACCATCTGATGGCAGTCTGAGTGGCTACTATTAAAAAGTCAAAAAATAACAGATGTTGGTCAAGCTGTGGAGAAAAGGAAATGCTCATACACTCTTGGTGGGAATGGCAATTGATTTAGCCACTGTGTAAAGCAGTTTGGAGATTTCTCAAAGAACCTAAAACAGAACTTAAAACCACTGAACCCAGCAATCCCATTACTGGGTATATACTCAAAGGAAAATAAATGTTCTACCAGAAAGACACATGCCTCAGATGTTCATTGTAGCACTATTCACAATAGCAAAGACATACAATCAACCTAGGTTCCTATCAACATTGGGCTGGATAAATGTGGTACATATATGTCGTGGACTATTACACAGCTACAGGAAAAAATGAAAATTTTTTTTGCAGCTACATGGAGGCAGCTGGAGACCATTATTCTGAGCAAATTAACCAAACACTGCATGTTCTCACTTACAAGTAGGAACTAAACATTGAGTGCACATGAACATAAAGATGGGAAAAACAGACACTTGGGACTATTTGAGGGGAAGGTGGGAAGAGGGTGAGTGTTGAAAAACTACCTATCAGGCACCATGCTCGCTGCCTAGGTGATGGGTTCATTCATACAGCAAACCTCAGTGACAAGCAATTTGCCCATGTAACAAACCTGAACATGTACTCCCTGAAACTAAAATATGAGTTGAAAAAAAATTTATGATGATTCTTAGAAATTCCCAGCAAACTTTTGGCTCGCTTGGTGGGTTTGTGAGCCTATATCCAGTTTCTTTTTTACCTCTTTTACTTATTTTCTCTTTCTTCTCCAGAATGGTTTAGATGAACATATTCTATCATATTCTACTTGCTGCTTCTTTGGTGTTACACAACTTTTACATGCATTAGACTGCATGCAAAAGATATGTAAATATAGGTTCCTCATCTATATACTTGTTCCATCAGGTCCCAGATAAACTCATTTCTAAAAGCATTAACAAACTGATATTTATCTGGAAGAGTGAATGCAGATGGTTCTCTGTTTTTCAAGTATAGTGACTTCTCCAGCACTGAGAAATGGGAACATCCAACCTCTGAGTTCATGGTGGCCCACGCCACCATGGAAGCTGCTGCCATATTGCCTTGTCACCTGCAGCTTGGCATCACTTGATGGGTTCTTCATTTCTCTCTCATTTTGTGGGCACACTTCAGCAGTGGCTCAAGACACTCAGCAGTTTGTATTCTACATATATTTACAATTGATATTTGTAGAACAAATATAAGAAGTAAAACTTATCCCAAGGTTTTGGTGTATTTTGTTGGAGGTTTTTACTATGATAAGCTCTTGGTGGACCAGCATCAAAAAAGGAAGCAGGCACTTCATTTTTACTGATTGCTTATTTTGTGCAATGCAATGTAGAAAAGCCAGAGAGATATGAGATATATGCATAAAGAGCTCATAATCTAGTAAGAAATAACCATCTTATAAAAAATAAAAAGTACTTGTATTAGATAGAATAATGCTCCCCCCACCCCCCCACCAAGAGGTCCACATCATAATCACTAGGACCTGTGAATATATCCTATTACATGGCAAGGAGAACTTAAGGTTGTAAGTGAAATTAAGGTTGCTAATTAGCTGATCTTAAAACAGGAAGATTATTCTGGATTATTCTGCTGCCCCCTCCCCCAGAATAACATAAACCTCAGGGTTATGTAAAGTGAATAGGATTTGACCTGCTCTTGCTGGCTTTAAAAATGAAGGAAGATACCATGATTGAAAGAATATGGCAGCCTCTAGATGCAGAAAAAGAGAAGGAATCAGATTCTCTTCTAGCACTTCCAGGAAGAATGCAGTCCTGCCAACAGTTTCTTTTTAGCCCAGTGATACTCAAGCCAGATTTCTGACCTGCAGAACTAGAAAATAATCAATGTGTTTTATTTCAAGTCACTAAATTTATGGTGAGTTTTTACCAAAGCAATGGAAAACTACAATAGCATCATATGATTAGTGTCAATGAGAGGTTAAAACCAGCCAAAAGATGGAGAGACAATGTGTGAGTACTTTTTTGAACTTAAAACCACGATTGAAATAGAAATCCATTTTTTACTGTAAAAATGTAAAAACAACAAAAAGGATAATACTACTCAGTACTTATCTCATAAAGTTGTAATCAACATTGAATATTTGCCTTTCTTTTACAATATAAAATAAGTATATAACAGATCATGTGTATGTACGTTTTTGTATATATATAAAAATAACCATATATTTATATATAAATAAATATATGATATATAATAAATATATATTAAAATTAATATATATATAATATATAAAAACAAGTAAATATGGATATATAAGTCATTATTCAATTAGGAAAGCAGAAATGTTCCACATAAATATAATTTTGAACACTAATGACACAGGCAATGGAAGAACTGAGAAACCAAACAGGAAATGTTGAGACTCCCTGGAGATTAGCAAGAGCAGGAAGTCACCAGTGCCCCCAGGGCTAGAAGGGCAACAGGAGAAAGTGGCATTCCCAAACCCCAGATTCTGGGTCATCCCATGGGGGCCATACCATGGAGGGTGCTGCTGAGGTGCAGACTGTGTACCAAGCAAGAACTGGAGTTTGAAAGGAGATTGCTGCTGTCCGAAAGAAAAAGGAGAATTGTCCTGTCTTCATCTTTCCTTCCATCATCTAAATCTCACACCAGTGCCTCCCACTGGTTGAATCCAGCAAGAACCAGCTGAAGTAAGTGCTTGGAAATGTAACTCTCCTGTCAAATAAAAGGAAGCAGGGGAAAGGAGGGAAATAAGAGAGAAAGAAAAAAAGTGGGTCTAAAAATAGTCCCTACATATTGTCTTGTTGTGAGGATTAAACTATCTAAATTGTGTGAAGCACTTAATATGGCACTCATTAGCATGTGTTCAGTTGATGCTTGCTATTATTATTATTGCTTCAGCTTTAATTACACAATTAAAGCAATGAAATGAACTTCTTAAATAATCTAGGATTGTGAACCATTCTGAAGGCTTTCAAATCTATTATAGTTTCCTCTAGAGGGACATTATCATGTGCTGAACTTTATTAGGCAGCACAACATTGCTGAAGGGTACACCAGAGACAGCTTGATGAATGAGATACAAAGTTAGCGTAATGTGACAAGTGCAAACAAATCTTCCCCTCACTCAACTCTATCATCTTGCTTTGATCACATGTTGGTGAACTGTACAAATAACTTTTAAATTATCTTTTGAGAAAATTTAATAATCGTGCTTGGGCTGTCTCCTGAGTTTATTTAAGAAACTTATCTGTTATATTGTCAGCATGGAAAACTTAATGTCTTGCCAAGTAAAATATACTTGTAAGTCATTGGTAAAGTGTTGAATTTCTGTCTTGATGCATGTCTGTGTTTAGTGTTTGCATTTAAAAAGATTCCTACATAGTCTTTAATTTCATTTCACTTTTCATCCTTTTTAAGACATCTACATCATGTCTGAGATTCTAGCTTATTTTAGGTCATGGAAAAATTCTTGTGTGTGTATACTGAATAGGCTCTCATGTTTATCCTTCTATATTTTTGCTGAGCTCTAGAACCATCTTTAGTTAGTCATTGGGGATTTCTACTCAGTTTTCCAACAGTAAATCATGCTTACAAGGCAACACATCATTGTTGTGCACAAATCTTCTGTTTTTGATCATGGCACATGTTTACCTACATAACAAACCTGCACATCATTCTGCGCATGTATCCAGGAATGTACAGTAAAAAGAAAAATCTGCTTTTGCTCCTGTAATTTATATTTTGGTGAATGAAATTATCTTCCCCTTCCCAAAATCAGAAATAGAGTCATAATAATGTCCCCGCTCATTCCCTTTTTCTTTCTCCTGATGCCATTCAAACAGTCAGTACATTGTGAATCTACCCTGTTCAAAAGTCTCCAATCTACTTCATCTTCTCATTTCCACAACCACTGTCTTAGTTCACTCTCATGCTACCTGTTACTCAGCAGACTCCCTAAGACATTGATCTGATCTCCTTGTTTCCAACATGGCCTTTTTCCTATCTAGTCTCTACTGTACGATTAGAGTATTTTCACAAATGCATGATTACAGCTTTTCCAAATTTAAAAGCGTTTGCTTGTTTCCTATGGTTTCTAGTTAAATTTCAAAATATTAGGCTAATATGCAATGCTGATTAAATTTGTCATTGATGAACTCTATAGCATTATGTTCTATATGTAATATTTATGGCAATAATATGAAATTACTTTTATTACTTTAAGTAGTATCCCTTCCTCAAGAATACCTTTTGTGCAAGGGCCTTCTTATTTAGATGCATTTTTCCCCTTGAAAACTCCTAGCACTGCAGTCATCGGACAGTGCTTTCCTTGTTTCTGTGTGTGTGTGTCTTACTTATTTGACTATAAGCTATTTAGAGTGAGACACCATGCCTTCCTAGATTTTGTATTGCAAGTATCTCAAAGTATGGTATCCGATATGGAAGTCACTAGTCACAAATCTGTTGAGAACTTGAGATGTGGCTGGCCCAAGGAGAAAGGTGATATAAGGGCAAACTACTGACCAGATTTTGAAGACTCACTATGCAAAATAAAAAAAAAACTTATTATTTTATATTTAATTACATGTTAAAATAGTATTGGGGGTATATTAGATTAATGTTATTGCTAAGACTAATTTCACCTGTTCTTTTTGCTTTTCTATGGCTCCTAGAAAATTACAATGGACATAGGTGGCTCACATTTGTGATTCTCACTCAATGTCTATGAGATGGCACTGTCACAGAATAGAACAGGATCAAGAAGCATTCACCAGTGAAAACAGGCCTTTGAAGGAACACTCTGGAAAAAGTCTAGACACTTAAACAAGATCAAGAGTGCAAACTAAAGTAGAAAAGGAAAAGAAAAATAGACCATATACTCAGCATTGCAGTTGAGATTGACTTTCCCAGGGAGGAACAGCTGGAAGTCCACATAAATATTTTGATTTTGTTTTTATTTTCTTAAGCTAGAGTTTTGCTCTTGTTGCCCAGGATGGAGTGCAATGGCGCAATCTTGGCTCACTGCAACTTGTCCACCTCCCGGGTTCAAGCAATTCTCCCACTTCAGCCTCCTAAGTAGCTGAGACTACAGGCACCCACCATCATGCCCAGCTAAGTTTTGTATTTTTAGTAGAGACGGGGTTCCACTGTGTTGGCCAGGTTGGTTTTGAACTCCTGACCTCAGGTGACCCACCCGCCTCAGCCTTCCAAAGTGTAGGGATTACACGTGTGAGCCACTGAGCCCAGTCAGATAAGTTGTTTTAAGCTTATTTGTCTTGGAGATAAATCTGAATTTTGATTCTGAATCATGAGTATATGGGAAGGATTTTTATAACAGGTGAATATGGGCTACTTAAACATGAGGGCTGAATGCACAAATGGTTCTGGAGCCCCTTAAAGACTCTTAAAAAACAGCTGCCAAATACATTTTTTGAAAAACTACACACCCACAATGACAAATAGAAGGGGGTTGCAGATAACAGTAATCATATTTTGTAAAAAGAAATCAGAGAGACAAATACTCTGAAAACCAATATGTAAGTAGAAGAATATCTCAAAAATATCATTAATATTCCAAGAGGGAAAATGAAACGTAAACCAAGAAATGCATCTTATAAAGTGCTTCATAAAATATAAAGATGCTCTTGGAATCCCTTGAACCCAGAAGGTGGAGAGTGAGCCAAGATTGTGCCATTGCACTCTAGCATGGACAACAGAGCAAGACTCCATTTCCAAAAAAAAAGAAAAAAAAAAGAAACTTTTCGAGGTTAAAAATATGTTTACATAAATGAAAAACCAAGTGGAAGAAGTGGAAGATAATGTAGAAGATAGCTAGAAATCAGAGCAAATAGAGATAGGAAGTTGAAGATAAGAAAATCAGGTGATTACATATATTTTTAAAATATATTCATTACTAAAGAACATGAGTTTTAAGCCAGAGATGGTGGCACATGCCTGTAATTCCAGTACTTCGGGAGGCTGAGGTGGGAGAATTGCTTGAGGCCAGGAGTTTGAGACCAGCCTGGGCAACAAAGTGACACTCCATTTCTACAAAACATTTAAAAAAATTATCTGGGCTCAGTGGGACACATCTGTGGTCTCAGCTGCTCAGGAGGCAGGAGGCAGGAGGCTGAAGCAGGAGGATCTCCTGAGTCCAACAGTTTGAGGTTTCAGTGAGCTGTGATTCTATCACTGTGCTCTACCCTGGGTAACAGAGAGAAATCCTGTCTCTAAAATTAAAAAAATAAAAATCAACAAGTTTTTTTTTTTTTTTTAAATTTACATTGTCCCATTGCTTCTTGGCCTTTTGGCTAAGATCAAGTGTAAAATTAACATTGTCCCACATGTATTACAAAATAAATGCAAATAGGCCCGGACCAGGAAACATAATTAAAATTTTAGAGTAATGGTGGCAAACAGAAGCCTCTAGAAACTTCTAGAGACAGTTTTATGCAAAAAAATAAGGCCATCACATTTCTTTTTTTTTTTTTTTTTTTTTTTTTTGAGACAGAGTTTCGCTCTTGTTACCCAGGCTGGAGTGCAATGGCACGATCTCGGCTCACCGCAACCTCCGCCTCCTGGGTTCAGGCAATTCTCCTGCCTCAGCCTCCTGAGTAGCTGGGATTACAGGCACGTACTACCATGCCCAGCTGATTTTTTGTATTTTTAGTAGAGACGGGGTTTCACCATGTTGACCAGGATGGTCTTGATCTCTTGACCTCGTGATCCACCCTCCTCGGCCTCCCAAAGTGCTGAGATTACAGGCTTGAGCCACCATGGCCGGCCCCACATTTCTTAGTAGAACACTGGAAACCTGAAGACACAGGAGAAATATTTTCACATTCTTAGTACAAATAATCTACAACAAAACTGTTAAGCCAAATATCTAATGTGAGTTTATGGATAAGAATTGAAGATATGCAAGAACTGAAAACTATGATTGTCTATGATTCTTTCACCTTTCTCAGGTGGTTGTGTTCTGTTAAAGTCAAGGAGAAAACCAAGAAACAGGCAACCATAAGATGCAGCAGAAGAGAGAGGCAAAGTAAATTCCTAGGAAGATGGGAACGAGGTTTTAAGACCACAGCAAGCCTGGATTAACCAGGCCAAGTTAATCTAAGGCCTGAGGACCAGGAGCACTGATGATGTAAGTCCCAGTCCAAGAGCAGGAGAAGGTGATGTCCCAGTTCACACAGTCCACAGAGAGAGCAAATTCTCCTTCCTCTGCCTTTTTGTTTTATTCCAGACCCTCAACATATCGGATGGTGCTCATCCATACTTGGGAGGTCAACCTGATTTACTCAGTCTGCTAATGCAAATCCTAATCTTACATGGAAACATCCTCACAGACACACTCAGAAATAATGTTTAACTAAATATCTGGGCACCTTATGACCTATTCAAGTTGATACATATTTTTAACCATCACAGATATAAGTACAAAGTAATCCATTAAAAGAGCTTAATATGTATGCCTCTGGAGAGGACAAGAATAGTGAAAATGTTAAGCATCTACTCTTTCTCGTAACCTGTCCTACAGAACTCTTTGAATTTTAAAAAATGACTTAACATGTATGAGTAAATATGCCTAATTAATAAAATATGTATGCATGCAAGTCCAGAAGCACTGCACAATTAGAGCATATAGATAGTTAAATAAGAACAAAAATGTGTAAACAAAGTCTAGTTTATCATACATACCAGTTCATGAAAAATCAAGCAGTCTCAACATAGTACCAGAAAACCCATTTTCAGATTTTAGGAAGAACCATGGCTTCACTCTCAAACTTCAGCTGGTTGGGTTCAAAATGTCTTTTTCAGTTTTGTTTACACTGTATCAATAACCAAATGTGGCTTATATGAAATTTTACAGGCTTTACAATTTGTACAAATTTTGATACATGGTATCAAATATGTCTTCATGATAACAAGTCAGGCCTATATAGAAGCCTGCTATAAGGTGCCTATTATCAAAGAATACTAGGAAACATTACTGAAGGTTTTAGAGGGGCATGGTATTGTCATAACCACTGATTTATAGTTCCCTCATTCAATAACACTGCGAAGGCTGGACACGCTGGCTCACACCTGTAATCCCAGCACTTTGGGAGGCTGAGGCAGGCAGATCATGAGGTCAAGAAATCGAGACTATCCTGGCCAACATGGTAAAACCCCGTTTCTATTAAAAATACAAAAAAATTAGCTGGGTGTGGTGGTTTATATCTGTAGTCCTAGCTACTCCATAGGCTGAGGCAGAAGGATCACTTGAACTCAGGAGGCGGAGGTTGCAGTGAGCTGAGATTGTGCCACGGCACTCCAGCCTGGAGACAGAGTGAGACTCCATCTTAATAATAATAATAATAATAATAATCCCATGAAATAGAATGAGCTTTGTTTATCATTGATAGGAAACTAAAGCTCAAGAAATAAAATAATTCACCCAAAGTCCTGCATGTGCTTTTGATCCCTAAGCTGTAAAGACTCTCCTAAATGTTTGGTGATTGTTTTCATAGTAATCATTTTAAGAGGTGTTACTGTACTGATACTACTGCTATTGCTAAACAATAAAAAAGTATAAAAATTTCCATTCAGAAGCATCTTTCCCATCATTCTTAAATATTTTCAGCTAGCAGATATGTTGGACTTTGGAATGGATTTGATTTTCCTTTAATATACAAAATTCAATTGGAGCAAAGTCTGATAAACTAGTAATTAACTTGGAAAATATTGTCCTTTTTGGTCAAAAGCTGCATTTGTGAAATGAAGTATGTTTTGTAATTAGTAAATTTGTTAGGAAGACGGTACCCAAAGAAGAACTCCAAATATGTGGTATGTAGATGATGTCATAAAAGTGTGTACAGCTTTGCTTAGCAATATTCTGAATGACATTTGAATGCATCTCTCTCTCTCTCTCTCTCTCTCTCTCTCTCTCTCTCTGTCTCTCTCTCTCATTTATCTATCTATTCATTCATTCCCCTATACTTGTTAAAAATTCCATGCATTTAGGATGTGCCATCATACTTACCCAGAACTTGCATTAGGGGAATTTGTATGTATTTCTGGAGGACACATCTTTTCTTCCCAGCTTTGATCATTCTTGCTTTGCCTTGCATTCCCTAGCACCCTGCATTTATGTTGTACCACGTCCGTAAATGCTTACTGCTGGGAAGGAATCCACTATGAAAAAACATAAAATCATTTTACATTTTCCCATTAAAAATGTCCTAAAATATTTGGAAATGGATTGTTGTTTCTCCTTTTTCATAAACATACCTAAAAAGGAGTGAAGCTGCATCCCAGAGGGTATTTCGCAGAAGCCAGGGCTTCTGCTTGCTTATAGTGTCCAAAGTTCTCCTTAAAAAGAAACAATGGCTACACCGCCACTTTGTAAATAAGGGTGTTAGTTTTAAAATTTCTTAGTCACTTTTGTTCGGAGTTTACTGAGCTGTAGAGTGCTTATAGATCATATGTTTTGCTTTAGCCTGTGTGATGGTTAATACTGTCAACTTGATTGGATTGAAGGACACAAAGTATTAATCCTGGGTGTTTCTGTGAGGGTGTTGCCAAAGTAGATTAATATTTGGGTCAGTGGGCTGGGGAAAACCGATTCACCCTTAATCTGGTGAGCATAATATAATCAGCTATAATTAATTTTGTTGAATTTCTCCACAAAACAATGATTTTAAAAAACAAATCTGAATGAATATTAAATCCTAAAATCCCCATTATTTGAATATAATAAATTATTTTACTTTGCTGGTTGAATGAGAGCTAGCTAAAGCTTTAATCACACCATTTGAGGAAAGAAGAGCTGTGCAGCCAGGAAGTCAGAAATACTTCCTGGAAATTGCCTCTTTTGATTTTGCCATTTCACCATGCAGCATGGTGACAGGTTCCCGGGCCTATTGCTGTGACATCATGGTCAAGAGGCGTCATGTGCACTTGGCTCACTGTGGCAATCATCCTTTGCCAATTATCCACACAAATATCCACATACTCTAATCAAATGCTCATGCTCAACGCTATTGACCAGTGATTCAGAACTTGTCTATTCATTTCCTAGCTTTCTCTTTCTATCCTGGTTTTCCTTTCATTAGAAGTTATGTCAATAAAATAATTTGAGGGTTCTAGAAAGGAGAAAGGAGTTTATGTTAATATCCTTCTAGTTTTCAGCCCTCAGTTCAGAATTCCAAATTATGGCTGAAAGTTTGGAAGGTCAGCTAGATGCTTCCTTTGTGTTTTTATTATTCCCTTCCAGACGTAAGTGCTTATTTCAGAGATATTTTGTAATCTCTGCTTTTAATCAGATATTGAGTGGCTAGGAAGCAACCTTAACCATAGAATGCTTTAACATCAAGCAAAAAGATTTTTCTAGAAAGACTAATCATTTTAAAAAGATAATTATCTCTGGTGTCCATTACCGTCAGTAGTCTGAATTCTAGTTTATACCTCAGAATTAAAGTTTACACCTCTTGGGATTACCAAGGAGTACCCTTCCTTGCGTGTCCGCACGGATGCTGTGACTGCCACCTGGGTCGCCATCAAGTGCCCGTGCCCCAGCTCACCTCCGTGTGCCCTGCACTGAGTGAGTTACAAGGTACCTTTCCTGGAACTCTCCTCTCACCTGGATCCAAGAGAGGTGGCAGCTCTGGCTGGGGTTTTTGTTTCCAGGGCGTCTGGACTGGTTTGGGTGCTTAAAGATATATGTTTAGTTCAGTGGTACTTATAGGGAAGATGGTAATAGAACTTCAGTGTGAGATTTGGGTGGATGGGTGTCTTCAAGTTTTTTTTTTTTTTTTTTTTTTTTCTTTTGCTGTTGTTACTACTTGTCACCATCTCCATGTTAAAACGCCCAAAATGATCTAGTTGTTGTCGCTTTCTCCCCTATTTTCCGCCCCAGTCGCTCCTTACCGTGACTCCTGCCCTCGGAGGGCACATAAGAATGTCTGTTCTGCCAGTCCCAAGACCCTGCGGGAGGAGGCTGGCTTGTATCTCTCTAAGACTTAGTCTGACACCACGTGCATCTCTTGTTCTGTGTTCAATCAGTAGTCCAAGGAAGAAGCATCTGCCTCTTCAGGGCTTTGCTAAAGTAATCTGTCAATTTGCCCCGAAACCACCATCTCCAACTCAAGGTTCCATGTGACAGCCTGATCCGTTTCCCTGGACAGGTCTTGTTTCTGGAAGGCAGCCCAGGCACCTGCGCTCCTGGCTCTCTTGAAGTCCCTCCTTTGAGTCATAGCCGCCAAAATGGCTGAGGAAGCAGCACTCGAGGTCCCAGCCTCGGTCCCTGCAGGAGCCGCCCTGGGCAGAGCTGGACTTAGATATTCCAGTGGCCTCATGTAAACCCAGCACCCAGCCTCTACTAGAACCCTAGCCAGGGACTGGAGCAGGAAAGGGACCTTCGAAATGAGGACTGCCTTGTCTGCACCTCCTTTCGGCTTAGATTGAAACATAAACTTCCTAATTAAATCCTTTAAAATAAGAAGCTGGGGGAAGGGCATCCTGCAGTCCTAGAGAAAAGTACACAGTTGCCCGACTGGAAATATGCCTGGCCCTGACCCCGCGGGCATCTGACTGGTCTTCCAGCTCAGGAATAAGAATTTAAAACGGGCTTAGCATGAAGGGGAATGAAAGAAGAGGTTGTGATTCGGTCGAAGGTGCCTTGTTTAGTGCTGTAATTGTCTTATTTTATATATATATATAAATGGTGTGCCCTGCATTGAGAGTGTGTGTGTGTGTGTGTGTGTGTGTGTGTGTATATAGTGTGCCCTGCATTGAGTATATATATAAAATATATATTAATATATATTAATATATAAAATATATATTAATATATATAATATATATTAAATATATTAATATATATTATATAATTAATATATATATACATATATATATTTATTGGGGTAAACATTTTAAATAAATGACATCATTGTCTATTAAAAAATGTTTATACCTCATCATTAAACCATGCATGATTCCTCATTCATGTCAATGAAGATGAGAATGGCTTTCCAGAGAACATTACCTAGCTAGAACATTGCCTAGCTAGAAGAATAAAACATTCTATCCTCAAATATCAGAGATAAAAAAGCCCAAGGAAAAAGACAGGAATATCTTACACAGGTGAACCATCCTGTGTAAACGATAAGTTGAAATATTCTACCGAGCTCTCATTTCCAAGTTCTGGTGGAGACAGAAATATTTAACTTGGCTGAAAAGCAAGCTGACTTAAGGGGTACGATTATGTTGTGCTTTGAACAATGTGGCTTAAAACCATTACTGGAAGTTGGTACAAATAAACCTCATAATTTGAGGCAGATTGGAAAATATAAGGCCTTGGACAAAATGCTCACGCAGATAACTTTTCTGTCTTTTACTTCTCCTCAGCTGTCCCACTCTTGCCTTGTCCTTGCCGTCTGTCACAAAGGGATCATGATTTGTAATTGATATGCTAACATTTGGATCTCAGCAAAGGCTTAATGTATTATTCCTTCTGGACATTTTTTGAAGGTCAACGCTTTTTAGGATCTTAAGCTAAACGATGAGTCAGGGGACATATAAGCACAGCTGAGAATATTCTTGGTCAGAATTTTTAAAGAAAGTATCTCATATGTCGGAAACCCAAGTACACTCATTACATGTCTCCCCTTTGCTTTCAGAGGAAGAAGTATTTCCTCTGCTTCTCTTTGCTTTCAGACACAGCCTGCACTTTATAGCCATTCTCTTAGGAGCAAAGAATATATAAAGGAAATAAAGCACATGGTCTCTTTGCTTTAGCAAAGCTATTTGTGAAAGTTATTTGCATGTATTTTTCTCTTTGGGAGGGTTTAGAAATCACTGGAGAATTGCTGTGTGCTTTAATGGACAGTGGCGGGATTTAGTAATCAGTAACAGCTTACTGGCTTTGTGATCACTCTCACTTTGAATGTCCTCATGCGTAATAAATGGGTAATAGAAATCCTATCAAAATCCTTCTAAGAACCTGCAGGCAGCAGACAGCCTTTAGACTGGAACTGAAACATCAATTCTTCCCTGGGTCTCAAGTCTGCAGTCCTATCATGTAGGTTTTTAGACTGGCTAATTCTCTCTGTGATTGCATAAGCCCATTCCTAAAATAAATCTTGCTCTTTCTCTCTCTCTAGACACACACACACACACACACACACACACACACACACTTATGTACAGACACATACATATTCACATCCTATTGGTCTGTTTATTCAGAGACCGCTGAGTAATACAGATTTTGGAAGCAAGACCACTGATAATTTGATTGATCCTAATTAAAACCTCATTTTGTCACATTTATAATGTGAGAGAAGAATGATGGGCTTTTTTCCATTATTCATTTTTACATCCTCAGTTTATCTCAGAGAGGTGGGAAAACTGGATGAACACCTGAACTCAAATAAATCTTAGGCATCAATAATGAAGTGTAAGAATAATTTATTGGACACCTACCAAATGTCTGACTTCTTATTTGTTGACCCAGAAATTATATTGATTTATATACATATCAATATATATGAATCAGTATTATTCAAAATGAATGATTCCTGTACCCATTCACTCATTGATAAACTCAACAAACATTAAATGAGTCACGATTATGTGTCAGATAGTATGTTACTTGCAGAAGATACAAGAATAATTCCCTAGCGGAAAGATGCATACATAAATCATTATGATAATCCTCACAATTAACGTTTGATGAATTCTCTCTAAGTGCTTTGCTCTTTGCTAATCCTTTTACATGAATTATGTTATTTACACCTCAGAAGGATTTTATGAGACAGGTGCTGTTATATCAATTTACAAATGAGGAACTAGGACACAGATGAAGAAACTTGTTTAAGGTCAAGTAGCTGGTTAGTATGTACAGCCGAGGTTCTGAAGCCTCTTAGACTGTTTGATCTCAGCTGGGGGACATAGGACATATGAGCAGTTTGAAGCCTATGAGCATAAATCATGTTTCACAGATGAGATCATATTTGAGCTTGGAGGGTGGGAGAAAATAAAGACGGCCAGATTCACAGGACCCAGGCCACAAATGGCTTTATTTGTTACACCATAGTATGGAAGGAAAGGACATTTAAACTGTTTTCAAAGGCAAATTATGTGATTTGATTTGAATTTTAGAAAAATATCTCTGGTAGGTAGAGAGAGGGAAGATTGGAGGAGAACTAGATCAGGGACAGGGAGACAGGTGACGCACAGTTATCTGGACAAAACTGATGAGAGGCAGAGGTAAGGTGGCGGGCTTGGGGGGTGTGAGATATGTCAAAAGGAGGGCAGAGTGGCTTGGATAAATTGGTTTGGAGGCTTGCAGCACAGTCAGAAATCTTGGATGACAGTTACCCTTTACCACCAGCATATTTCTCTTTGGGGTGACAGGGGTAGTGATGACGCCATTCTCCGTAATAGTGACCAGGGACAATGCATCATCTGCTAGGGGGCAGGGTGCCGGGAGGGTGGCTTCTGTCCCATGTTAAGTATAAGCAGCCCATGGACACTGGGGAGGAGATTCCACTAGTCTGTTTGAATATCTGTTTGAATATAGAGATTTAGACCTCAGAAGGAAGGCTGGGGCTGAGATATCAATGCAGGGATTATCAGCATTCAGGAGGCGGTTGAGGCGTTTAGAAGGTATGAGGCCAGGGAGCGTGTGCGCAGAAGGGAAAGAAGATGCTCAAGGTCAGAACCGGGCTGCATTTAATATTTTAAGCCCAGAAAACAGAGAGGACACCACAAAGGAGACAAACAAGGAGAGAGAGAGAAAGAGAGAGAGAGAGAGAAAGAGAGAGAGAGAGAGAGAGAGTCCTTTTATCTTATTTTTTAAAAACTTTCTTTGAATGTCTATGCAAACTAAAACACAATTATAGTTAGCCTTTCATATCCACGGGTTCCACGTCTGTGGATTCAGCTAACACTGGCTTGAAAATATTTGGAAAAGAGAAAATTCCAAAACCCAGAACTTGGATTTGCCTTGTACCAAATGCTTATTTTTGTTTGTTTTCTTGAGATGGTGTCTCATTCTGTCACCCAGTCTGGAGTGCAGTGGCATGACCTCGGATCACTGCAGCCTCTGCCTCCTGGGTTCAAGCAATTCTCCTGCCTCAGCTGCCCGAGTAACTGGGATTACAGGTCCACACCACCTTGCCTGGCTAATTTTTGTATTTTTAGTAGAGATGGAGTTTCGCCATGTTTGTCTCAAACGACTGACTTCAGGAGATCATCTCAAAGTGCTGGGATTACAAATGCCAAGCCTCAAATACTACTTTGAATCCATATGAATAAAGTAATCTGTAGGCATTGCATTAAGTACTACAATCTAGAGATAATTTAAAGTATACAGGAGGATGTATATAGGTTACATGCAAATCCTATATCATTTTATACAAGGCACATGAGTGTCTGTGGATTTCAATATTCACAGTGGGTCCTGCAACCAGTCCCCCATGGATGTAAAGGGATAACAAAATAGAAAGTAGGTTCAGAGAAAGATGCCAACAATTTCTGGGAAATAGAAGTAGATAAAATTCAGAGGAAAAGTGAATGGAATAACATCCCTACCATGAGAGTGATACTGAACTTTTTCTTCTGTATTCAAACTCTATTCATGTATTTAAAAGGATAATAATAGCTTTGGCCACTTTAGTTTTTTGCTTTTTTCTTTCTCATGATTCTCAACCATGTGAATGATGATGTATATCACTGCATCTTTGTTATTTATAATGATTTATTCATAAAACATCTTATAGTGCACAGCCAGTTGTCCCCCAAATTTAATTTCTACACATACATCTGTGCTTTTTTGTTACAGTGGAGAGGTCTTTGGGCCAACATTTTTTCATCAAAAGGTTATAGATTCTTCTCACACTTAGCAGTTTCAATGGACAAAAGAATTGCTTTTTTCGTAGCATTTTCCCAACCGCTCAGGATATTGGAATGGCTACATGCATAAAACAAATGACTCTTCTGACATTGGACACGAATGGCTCTACTTTCTCACACATTCTTGGACTATGTAGTGTTTTTCCTGTGCAGGGCCTGTGACCTACAGATGGCTATGGCAGATTCAATAAAATGAAAAAACCAAAAAACACAAAGATGTTCATTATTACATTATTCTACATTTTTTCGTTTTCTTCTCATGGGATTGTTTGATAGTGGCTAAATTTTAGTGGTTGGCATTTAACACAAATGATTGGTAGTAAAGGATCTTGCTATATAGAACTTTATTTCAGCAGAATTGATTTCTAAAATGCTGTTCACTTATAGTCAGGGGAATTATAAATCTTAGCACAGGGTTGATCTATATATACTTCCAAAGGGAAAAGGTCTCCTTTGGCAGTAGAAAGACTTGAAGTAAAAATTACTTAGAAAAGTTCTATATTTGAGAAGGTAGATATACAATAAAATAATGTTTTTATTAAATTGTTTTAATTTTTATTATTTATCTTTTAGAGATAGCATCTTTCTCTGTTGCCTAAGCTAGAGTATAGTGGCACAATCATTGTTCACTGTAACCCCAAACTCTTGGGTTCAGCTGATCCTCCTGGCTCAGCCACCAGCACATGCCACCATGCCCAGCCAAAATAACATTTTAATCAGATAGATGGTAAATTATAATCTTAGGAAGTGTGATAATTCTAGTACTCAAATATCTTTCAGTATTCATATTATTTAAATAATCCTAGGTTAGATCATTATGACATATACTTGGAAAGCAAATAATAATGCTGATTGGTTGTGAAATAAATGCAAATAAATTTTGTGTTAAAGAAAGCTGGTATCTTCAAGAAAGCCAGTCCTGACATTCTTTGATTTTCTTTTGGCTTCTGTTTTGAAAAATGGTAAAATATTAGAGCATTAATATCAGACTTGTCTGACACAATATTTCCTTCTTGTTTTGAATGTTCACCTACTAATATCATAGTGTTCCTTTGGTTTTGAGATGCCTTTCACAGCTAATGGGTGTGATGAGAAAGAATCATAATAATACTTGGTGATCAGCTGGGCATGGTAGCTCATGCCTGTAATCCCAGCACTTTGGGAGGCCAAGGCAGGCGGATCACAAGGTCAAGAGATTGAGACCATCCTGGCCAACATAGTGAAACCCCATCTCTACTAAAAGTACAAAAATTAGCTGGCCGTGGTGGCGCCTGCCTGTAGTCCCAGCTGCTCAAGAGGCTGAGGCAGGAGAATCACTTGAACCTGGGAGGTGAAGGTTGCAGTGAGCTGAGTCTGTGCCACTGCACTCCAGCCTGAGCAACAGAGCAAGACTCTATCAAAGACAAAACAAAACAAAACAAACAAAAAAACCTCTGTGATCTGGAGAGGTATTAGGAGGGGGTAAGCTAGTGGATAAGGTCAAGGGCTTCAGTATTAAATCAACAGGGCTTCCAGTTCTAAATTTTACGTGTGATTCTGGGCAGGATTTGTTTTATTATTATTATTTTTTAATTTCAAAGCTTTGGTTTCTTCATCTGCAAAATGCTGATGTAGTATTTCCAACAACAAGGTCTACCACCTTAGAAAATAACTCTGTAAGTGGCAATTTTGGTCAGAACAAACATATCACATTAATGGAATTGTGTTTATCAAGCTGATTGGGAGGAGTCATTCTGGAGTCCCTAGGGCAGGACTGTGGTAGGGAGGTAGGGAGGCACATGGCCTGCTGTGGAAGATGATGGGGTGTGGTATGCAGGGTGGGCTAGAATTTGTCCAGGAAGACTCACGATTGTTTGGTAGTGGGTAGCAAGTTGACAGCAGAGTCCTGGTTGAAGGAAAGCCAGCTGTTAAGTAAGAAGCTCTTGTCTTCAATGACCACATAAGTACGGAAATGACAGGGTCAGTAAAGATGTTAGTACCTGGAAGAATGGTAAACAGGATGTGGAATGTGGATAAATGGTTTGGAACTAACAGGGTGATGAAAGCAACTACCTGATACGTAACATGGAGGAAGCATGTGAGGTGTCTGCAGCTGTGAGCTGGGCCACTAAAAGTTGTAAACCACACACTTGCGTGTTATTAGCATTATGATTTTTGAGCAATGGGTTGGAAAAATGTAGCCTCAGGGCCAGCTTTCGGAGATTATGACCTGTGTAAAAGCAAAAGACTTTGTGCTTATAAGGACCTGGTGCTTGGTTTGAGCCGCCTTTGACATTTTTAGTATTTTTCGAATAGGGAGCCTGCATGCTTATTTGGCATTGAGCCCTAGACATTTTGTAGGCAGTCCTGTATAGCATACCTACCACAGACACGTGGTTTTTGAATCAGTCACCCCACTTCCTTGCCTGGGGGACATTTGACGATGTCTGAGTTGTTTTTGATTGTGATAGCTTGTGTATGCTCCTGGCATCTATTTCATAGAACCCAAAGATGCTGTAATCAGGCTGAATGTGATGGCTCACACCTGTAATCACAGCAATTTGGGAGGCTGAGGTGGGTAGATCACTTGAGGTCAGGAGCCTGAGACCAGCCTGGCCAACATGGTGAAATCCTGTCTCTACTCAAAATACAAAAAATAGCCAGGCATGGTGGTGCATGCCTGAAATCCCATTTACTCAGGAAACACAGGCAGGAGAATCTCTTGAACCATGAGGTAGAGTTTGTAGTGAGCCAACATTATGCGGAGATCATGTAGTGAGCAGAGATCACTGCACTCCAGCCTGGGCAACAGAAAGACACTCCGCCTCAAAAAAAAAAAAAAAAAAGAAAAAAGAAAAGAAAAAGAAAAACGATGCAGTAAACATCCTATAATGTCCAAGTGACAGCCTTGTAATAAAGAATTACTTGATTTAAAATAGCAATAGTGCTGATATGGAGAAACCCTTATTTAGACTATTTTACTAAAACAAATCCGTCTGTGGATCCCTGGGCAACATTACTGTTAACAAATTTGGGAAGGTGCAAGGTTAACTGGTAAACTACAAAGGAATTAAGCTCCATCTAGTTCTATGTTGCATATTTTGCATGGCATTCCTGTTAATGGGAGGATGTATTTTTATAACTGAGTCAAGGTATCATAAAGTTGAACCTAATGGATGCCAGGGGAGACTCATTTGACTTGGCATCTATAAATAGCTCACCAGCAGCACCTGTGTAACTCTTATAAGCCTTTTTTTGAAAATCTGGCAATGAAAAGTTGGATTCTGGCTGAATGGTCAGAAAAGCTTCTTTTCTAAGTGTCAAATCGCACTTCTTGCTATAGTTCACTTCTGGGTCAGTTTCCTATTAGCTCAGAAATAAAAAAAAACCATTTCATTACCTTACATGCATAGGTTCGAACCATTCCCTGTTTAAGGTAGCGTTTTCTTAAAGATTTTGGAATAGATGCTTTGCCATATAAACAGGGCCCTGTCAGCTATGTACTCTGTTGTTTTGTTCATTTGTTTTTGTGGGTTATAAAAATTGAGCCAAACAGCCTTGTGCCCTAGAGATTATTTTACATGGGCCAACATTGTGGGCTTCCTCCCTATGTAGGAAGGGTTGCTTCAGTCACAGGAAAATGATTTTATGGCCCCAGATCTATCACCTACATCTAAGGTTCATGTCAGAAATGTGGACAAGTATGACCAAGGACATGAAAGGAAAACAGGTGATGGGAAATGGACAGACTCATTGATGTAACTGGAAAAGTAACTTAAAATACATACCCTAATTGCTGTGGGACAATCACAGTCCATTTGTGCAAGAAAGCCAGCAGCTTTGTTTTAAATTTAAATTTCAGACCATGGAGCTTTCTTTTACATTTCTTCCCCAGATGTTTCTTCCCACTTGGCATGAATACTCCTTATCGCTCTTCTGGAAAGACTTAAGGATTAACCTCTATTACATTACATTATTTCCAAAGCAAATTTAAGTGTAGTCATGGATTCTAAGTCTCATTCCTCTGCTTTCAAAATGCGAACATATTGGTTGTCTGAACTTTGTAATCTCATTCGAATTTTAAAAAGTGGTTTTCATGATATTATTACAATGACTGCATTTTGAACACATCCTAGAACTCAAGACCTCAGAGAAAGTAATACAATCCGGAGTTTCTCAGGCTCTTCAACATCTGAAATGTTTAACATGAGAGAGATTGCACACATCAGGAGCTCTTATCATCTCTGATAAAGTCTTAGAATGTCTACTCTTTACATATAGCACCAACTTCAAAAGACTAAATCAATCCCATTAAAGAGTGATTTTAATAAATAGGTTGGTATAATAGTGGTTGCAGTTTTTGCCATTACTTTTAAATAACCAAAATCATAATTACTTTTGCACCAACCTAATACTACTGAGTTTTATTTTTTTATATATGGACAAGTGAAAGTTTGTTTCTGAATAATTTTTACATGTATACAATCTTTTGGTAGCATTTTTCACCCTAAAGATATGTAAACAATAACTTTATTGTTGATTATGCTTTTCTTTTATGTATTTTTTTTTTTTTTGAGATGGGAGTCTCACTGTTGTTGCCCAGGATGCAATGCAGTGGTGTGATCTTGGCTCACCGCAACCTCCACCTCCCAGGTTCAAGTGATTCTCCTTCCTCAGCCTCCCAAGTAGCTGAGATTACAGGTGCCTGCCATCATGCCCAGCTAATTTTTGTATTTTGGTAGAGACAGGATTTCACCAGGTTGGTCAGTCTGGTCTCAAACTCCTGACCTCAGGTGATCTGCCTGCCTCAGCCTCTGAAAGTGCTGGGATTACAGGTGTGAGCTCCATGCCCAGCCAGGATTGGATTTTTATAACACACAAAAACAAATAAACAAGATTGATTATGCTTTTCTAAGCTAATTATAACTCAATCATTCTGATCTAGGTAGATTATTCTTCCTAAGAATTGTTTTCTCAATGTATCAAAAATAATTTTAAAATAAAACTGGAGGAATAATTTGTATAAATTATTCTATAGAAGAAAAAAATAAGAAAAGTTATCTATTTTCTAAGATGTGTTATGGATTGAATTGCGTTTCCCCGGGTTCATATGTTGAAGTCCTAAACCCTAGTAGCTCAGAATTGACTATATTTGGATATAAGGTATTTAAAGAAGAGATTGAGTAAAAATGATTATTAAATTGGTCCTTAAGCTAATAGTGCATTTACAAGAAGAGGAGCTTAGGACACAGATACACGCAGAGGGAGTACCATGTGAGGAGACACAGGGAGAGGAAGGTCATCTGCGAAACAAGAAGAGAGGACTGGAGCAGATCCTTCTCTCCTGGTTTTTAGAAGAAACCAACCCTGCTGTTACCTCAATCTTGGACTTCTAGCCACTAGAAATGTGAGAAAATAAGTATTTGCTTGAGCTCCCCATTCTGTGGGTTTTTTTTTTTTTTTTTTTTTTTTTTTTTGGCAACCTTAGGAAACTAAACATCATACAACTATTTTTTGGCAAGGAACATGGATTTTACGTTTGATTTTGTTTTATTTTTTACCATTCATAGTTGTATCTTGCAAATAACAAATGTTCAAAAAATGTTTTTGTTGTTGTATATAACTGTTTGGGTTGAGAGAAGAGGATTTGTTTACCCTTTGTAGCATAGACCCCCAGAAGTTCATCAAAAGTTCATATGTCAACTTCTAGAACAATGCAGTTCAGGACTACATGTGCCCCCCGGCTCCTGTGCATCTAAGTGGGCTGCTTGATCATGTCTCCTCATCAGAGAATTACAGGGAATGACTGACAACTGGCTTTTTTTGGACAAACATGGAAGGAGCACATATGCCTTCATTCTCTTTTCATTTCTGCCTCTTGGATGTGAATGCCCAAGGCAATTCAGTACTGAAGATTCTGAAGCCTCTATCAGCCTGAATCCCTAAGAGAGTGAACAGAACAGAAGCACATCCTCACCCCATGTAAACGTCTTCATCTCTAGGAGACTATTACTTAAATGAGGAATAACCTCTGCTGTGTTAAACCACTGAGATTATATGGCTCATTTGTAGAGCAGATAGCATTATCCTAAGCTGCATGGGCATAGTTATATACAGCAAGTGCTGCTAAGATAAAAACCTAAAATATATGGCAGTGGCTTAGCAGTCACGCAGCAACCAAAGAGGAAACATGCTGCAGAAAGAACCACATTTTTTTTTTTAAGATGGAGTCTCCTTTTGTTGCCCAGGCTGGAGTGCAATGGGGAGATCTTGGCTCACTGCAACCTCCGATTCTTGGGTTCAAGTGATTCTGGTGCCTCAACCATCCGAGTAGTTGGAACTACAGGCGCCTGCAACAACACCTGGCTAATTTTTGTATTTTTAGTAGAGGCGGGGTTCTACCATGCTGGCTAGGCTGGTCTCAAACTCCCGAACTCAGGTGATCCACCTGCCTTTGCCTTCCAAAGTGCTGGGATTACAGATGCAAGCCACTGCGCATGGCCAGAACCACATTTTTTATGACAAAATGTTTGGTAAAATTTTGCCTGTAATACATTGAAAGACTGACTACTTGTTTACTAGGCCTGTAGCGGGAAATTGTTGGGAAAAGTCAGATATTAATAGCTTATGTTGGTTGTCATTTGCTGAGTAGAGCAAATTATTACAAGGGAAGAGGTGAACTCAGACAATAATTGGTGTGATTGAGAGCTTACAGAGATGGGGATAAAACTGTGCAGGAATTGAGGCCTCTGGGGGTTGGAAAAGTTTCCATTGCCAAAATGAGGAGACATAAGGCCTAAAAAGCTTTCGGTCTCAAAGGCCCATTAAGACTCAGCACTCTGTCAAAGACCACATCAAGTATGGATTTTCTCATCCATCTAATTTTTTTTTTCTTGAGATGGAGTCTCACTCTGTCACTCAGGCTAGAGTGCGTTGGTAAGATCTTGGTTCACAGCAACCTCTGCCTCCCAGGTTCAAGCCATTCTACTGCCTCAGCATCCTGAGTAGCTGGGATTACAGGCACGTGCCACCACACCCAGCTAATTTTTGTGTATTTAATAGAGACAGGGTTTCACCATGTTGGTCAGGCTGGTCTTGAACTCCTAACCTTATGATCCGCCCACCTCTGCCTCCCAAAGCACTAGGATTACAGGCTTGAGCCACTGCGCCCGGCTATCTGATTGTTATAGTAGCATTGTAGTCACCATGATCTTCAAATGGAGAGGGATTGCAGTGAAACCAAGGAGTAGACCAGGTTTGAGGACAGTATCTAGAAAGAACTTTGGGTATTATTCCTGACACACGGATGCAAAGAATCAATGGTTGGGCAGCCAGATTTAGCAAATACAAATATAGGACACTTGGTTAAATGTGGATTTCAGATAAACAACAAATAATATTTTAGTATAGGTGTGTCCCTTTTAATCTATACTATAGTAAATATAGTATACAATATCTGGGGCAAACTAATATGAAAACATTATTTAGTATAGATATTTAGTATAGGTATGTCCTTTATAATTTATTCTGTAGTAAATATAGTATATAATATGTGGGTCATACTAATACTAAAACATTATTTGTTGTTTATCTGAAACTCAAATTGAACTCTGGGCACTCTGTTTTGTCTGGCATCCATGATTCATGGGTCATGAGGATTTCAAAGGGAGCTATACCACAAAGAAGGCATAAGTTCAATACTCTGAGCATTGAATTCTTTAAAAAACACTTGGGTCCACTCCCAAAACTGCAGGAACATGGGAACATGGGAAGTGAACATGGGAATCTGAGAAGCCTGCTATGAGGACATTACTTCCTAATGTCTACTTCAAATGTAGCCATGGAGAATAACATTTAAGGAAGAAATTTCCAGAAAGAAGAGTTAAGGGCTACAGAGAACAATGAACAAGGACATTTCTCCTAGAGATAGAATCAGGATCTACTCAAATATTTCCAGTGCTAGGGCATTTGCACCTTCCTGGGGTTTTCTATGATTTCTGTGCATGTTGCTACTGAATCACCTATTTTGCTTGTCATGGCTGATGATGTCTGTTGCACCTATCCTTGCTCTATTGTTTTATATTGACTATGAGCAATTGTATACAAGTCGATTATAACATAATTCATTATTTTCTAGATTATGAAGAACCCTGTGTGGATTGGAGGAAAGAGATCCTAGACTTTGAGCTGGGTGCTGTAATGTGATGACGCTTCATGTAGTTCTCTGGAGAGAATTATGAGTTCTGTATGTGGGAGGGAGTCCACACATAGACATTGAGAGGCTACAAGGGCTGAATATTGCAGCAATCTGCCTCTCGAGTCAGTTTTCTCTCTTCACATAGGAAAAGGTCAGCAAATTTTTTGGTCACGTTTCACAAAGTAAATATTTGACACTTTGCAGGCTAAGAGGTAAAACAGGGGACATTATGTAGGTACTTTAATAACAACCATTTTAAACAGTAAAACACATTCTTGGCTGGCAGGCCACATAAAAATAGGCAGGAGGCTGGATCTGACCCAAGCCTGTAGTTTTTGATTCTTGGTACTGAGTTGTTGGTAGGAAGCAGCTTCCTAGCTAGGGATTTTTTTTTGCCCAAGCTCCTTTGCATTTTTATGGGATCATGTGACTAGTTCTTAACAATGAAATGTGAGCAGAGTAAGTCACTTTTAACATTAAAGTGTGCCATTTCCACATTTTCTTTCCTGTGTCATCACCTGATTTTAATGCATAGACAACCTAGAAAGTCAACAATTAAAAATGCAAAATAGAAATCAGTTGGCTCTGTAAGAAGAGGCTAAAGCAGATGTCTATAACTCCAAGGACAGACATATTGGTATATCATGTGAAAAAGTAATGCATTTCTATTACATTAAGCCAATGGATTCTTGAGTTTTATTTACTGCAGCTAGTGTTATCCTAATTAAAATACTGCTCATATCATTGATACGTTTCAAGACTGCAAAAGCATATTTACATGCAGTGTCCCTCCAGAAGCCTAGAATTCTTGTCCATTAAACACTTTTCGTTATTTTGTTAATTTTAACAGATCAACTGTTCGTTCCTCTTTCTTAGTATATTGGCTCCACTTTTAGTACAATAAGTCTATGTTACATTTTCATTGGCTTTTGTCATTTAGTTTTTGAAATCTACACACAAATTATAAAGTTATCTTTAAAATATATATATATATATATATTTGAGATGGAATCTCAAAATCTAATCCACAGGTATTACAAAGCATTTTTTTTTTTGCTGCTTTTTTTTTTTTTTTCTGTAAGTCTTATCTTTTTTTTTTTTTTCAATGGAGTCTCACCCTATCACCCAGACGGGAGTGCAATGGTACGATCTTGGCTCACTACAACCTCTGCCTCCCAGGTTCAAGCGTTTCTCCTGCCTCAGCCTCCTGAGTAGCTGGGATAACAGGCACAGGTCATCACGCCCAGCTAGTTTTTTGTATCTTTAGTAGAGACGGGGTTTCACCATGTTGGCCAGGTTGGTCTTGAACTCCTGACCTCTTGATCCACCCACCTTGGCCTCCCAAAGTGCTTGGATTATAGGCGTGAGCCACCAGGCCCCTCCTAAAAACATTTTTAAGTTAATGCAAAAAAGCACCTACTATTAAGGGAGATGTTGATACACTGTTCAAACTTTTAAAGCTTTATCAAGTTCTTTGTTTTATATATGTTCACTTTGTCGCTCAACTAGTGAGAAATTGGCTGCTTTATAATATCACCGTATAATCTGAATAGATAGTATGAAGTTATATGAACAGCAAGGCTATATTAACTTTTTAGTTCACACGCTTGCATGGTCATTAATTTGGGGAAGGGGAGTACTCTTACTGAAACATATATTGTTTCCAACCTCTCTTTTTCTCTACTAATGACACGTAAAATCTGAGGTCCTTTGATCAAATATTTTAATCAAAATATTTAAATATAAATCAAAATTTTTATTCAAATATTTATTAAAATGACTAGAAATTATTGAATCTTAGAAGAGGTACAGATTAGACACAGAAGAAAAAAGAATGAGGAGGTCAAAAAAACTGAGATGCTCTTGAAGCAACTTATTATATTTGATGTCATCAAACAAAGCATATCAGATAATTAAAGATGTCTTAAGGCTCATTCAGGGCACATGGGGAGGAAAGATCCAGAATTAAAGGGCCTGTTTTTCTCAGCATATTCTCTAAACTAGAAGTCATTTCCTGGTGCCCTCTGGAAGCTAAAATTCACTTTCCCTTTGAAAATCAGTTTGATACATATGAAATCTTAAAAGGCAATTTAAAGTTGTGGACTTTTAAAAGTATATAACGTATTTGAATGATCACACCGTATAGAATAAATTAGAGTGGGTGTGATGTTTCTGGTTTGATGTTAGAAATAGAAATATCATTAATATGGGTCAAAAAGTTCCATATTATGCAAATATTTGTTGATGTAATAGGTGTGACTCAGACTTCTATATATTACATATATCATATAAATAAAAAATAATGTGCTCCCCAAGTGTTAAACAAATGCAAACAAAATTTCAGCGGATTGACACCTCACCAACTCCTCTTTTTGCCTGTGGGCTTAATTTTTCAGGGGTTTTGGGGCCTGGCTTGCTGGGGGATACCCCAGCTTAGGTATCTACTTTTTGCTCTCTGCTAATTTCAATAGCACTTGTCCATAAGCCTTCAAACTTCTCACATTTTGTTACTGTCTCATCCTCTTCCATTCTTTCCATTTTGTGGGTGCACGACATTTTTTTGGGAAAAATATTTTCTTTTCGTATTTGTCAAATCTTAGGAGAATGTGAAATTTGATATCTATCAAATCTATCATGCTCATTTGTAAGTTCAGTGTTTTCTTTGATAGTGGGGTAAACATAGCTTGACATTGGTGAAAACTGGATTTTAAATATGTGTGATAGTTTTCTCAGAGGGAAACATCTACTTTTATCAAAACAGTAACAGTCCTCTCAGGAACAAACACTCTCTGACCACCAACCATAAGTGTGCAAGTTACTCATGTCTTTAAAACAGCACAAGAAATGGTCAACAGAATCTACCTTGGTTTGTTATAAATAGCTGGAATCTTATACTGGGAATTTAATCTCATGCTCTTGGAGTCTAAATCTTGTACTAATTTACTCGAGGCTAGGAATGCACTTTTGTTTCTCTCCTAAGAAGAAAAATATGAAAATATAATTAGACAGTTTGTTCTTGGATATTTTGGATTTAAAGGAATCAGCAAACTTATTCTCTAAAGAGCCAAGTAAGTATATTTGGCTTTGAGGGCCATGTGGTCTCTACCACAATTACTCAACTTTGTCATTCAAAAGGAGCCATAAACAATAGGCAAACAAACCGAACGCCAGGGGTGAATTGATTTAGCCTAATGGGTAAGGCTCCAGAAGACCATGGATGTATTTTAAATGAGGTTTTTCAGTAGTTTACATAACAATGAAAACAACAAGAACAACAAATTATTGTTATATTGATTATCATTGCAATCAACCAAGCCAATATCAGTTGACTGAAAAATAATTTTTAGCTAATTTGAAATTTCTTTATACCCAAGAGTTTCCCCTAGATCCAATAAAACACAGGCAGTTATGTGAATCATCTGTAATAAGACAGGGTTTAAAGACATGGTTAGCTAAAGCAAAACTGAGAGACAATAGTTTATATTGAAGTTTCCTTTGTTTTTGCTTTTATCTCATCTTTTCAAGTTTGTGTAGCTCTGTGGGATAGCATATGATGGCGATCTTCAGTCAGTCTTTAGCATGTATAAGAATCAGCTACAGGGCTTTGTTGAACTATAGATTGCTGGGCCCTACTGTAAGAAACTCTGAATTAGTAAGTCTGGTATGGTGCCTGAAAATTTGTATTTTGAAGTTTTCAAGTGCACTACTTCAGTAAAATCACCCAAGGAAATTTTTACCTTATACATACTTGAGCAGATAACATGCTCCATGTTAGATTTGAGAATAGCGACATTTTATATTAGGTTTGTAGAGTTATGACCTTTTTCGTTCCTCTGCTGCTAACATAACTGGGAATACCAACTGTCATTTTAAGATACAGCCAGAGGGCCAGGCGTGGTGGCTCACGTCTGTAATCCCAGAACTGTGGGAGGCCGAGGCAGGTGGATCACTTGAGGTCGAGAGTTTGAGATCAGCCTGACCAATGTCGTAAAATCCTGTCTCTACTAAAAATAAAAAAAATTAGCTAGGCATGGTGACATGCACCTGTAGTACCAGTTACTTGAGAGGCTGAGACAGGAGAATTGCTTGAAGCTGGGAGGTGGAGGTTGTAGATCACGCCACTGCACTTGAGCTTGGCGACAGAGCAAGACTCCTTCTTAAAATAAATAAATAAATAAATAAATAAATAAATAATAGAATAAAATAAAATAAGAGATTAAAAAAAAACCCATGCTTTGTAATACCTGTAGATTTATGGTAACTGGTAGAATGGAGGACAGAAAATTGCATAAGATTGGATTATGTAATTGCATAATTAATCTTAGGAAACAGCTATATTTCTTGTTTTATTACACACATCATGTGTTTTAAAAATTAATTTCAATGTGATTTTGTAAATTAAATTTTTTAGAATATTTTTTGTCTTTTTATGAGCATATTAATATGTATGTTAGGGAAATAAACTGAAAAAGTGAAAGTAAGCTTTCTATTTCTTCTTTTTGTTCTTCTTAATGATTCTTTTGATAAGTTAGGCATTCAAATCTGTTTTCTTGGAAGTTTAGAGTTCAGTCTTGACAAGTTTGTCTTTCCTTTTTACCTTTTCTCCTGCTTACTATGACTAAGATTTAAAATTGAGCAAAAATCCACTGGATTCTTTGTAGGCTGTTTCTCCTTACAGGGTCTGCCATTTTCTTATCTCTTTGGCTTTGCTTTCGTAATCCCCTTCTGAACAGAATCATGAAAAAGCAAGAGAACCGTTTGGACTTTCATTTTGGAAGGTTCTGGTGGTTTCTGACAGCTCTGACTAGTTTGATGTATATTTTGGCTAGCCTGTAGTAAGTACATGATATTTACTATTACTACTGTTACTACTGCTGTCATTGGTCTCTATTTGTGGAATTCACCTTTTGTTCCCTTTTGGAATGCTGGAATATATTTCCTTTCCTTTAATTTTCCAGAACCTTTCAATCTCCACATGTACACAATATCTGAATCAAATAATGTACTATTTATTCTAAGCATGCAACTTAACGCTTATTTAAGACAACCTAGGTTTTTGCTTATCCATTGCTCATGAATCTTGAGTTTAAATAATGTTTATTTCTATTCCTTTCTATCTGCAGATTATTCTTATCAGATGATTCACAAGAAAAATTATAACCATCAATGTTGCATAACAATGATTTTAAAAAATTCCTTGTATGACTCTGCTCACCTGGAAATATTTACCCCTTTTTGATGATCTTAGTGTATGCAGAGTAGTTTGTATTAGCCTTTGCTATCCATGTTCTACACATTTTCCTTTAAATGATTCCTAGAATTTATTTTCTTGCTGTATTCCAAACCTTAGTAAGTTTGGTAAGTTCTTTAAATGTATTAATTAATTTAACCCGCACAAAACTCTAAAATGTGGATTAGAAAATGTGGATAAGATTATGCTCCCTACATTTTAGATGAAAAACTTGAGGCACCAAAATTGAGTAATGTCAATATCACCCAGTGGTAAATTTAGGAAGCAGGTGGGATTCAAACTCAGGCAGCTGGCTCCAAAGCTGAAACTCTATACTACACTTTTATCTTGTTTCTATAACTTCACTGTAGAGACGCCATTAAAAAATTATTTTCCCTTAATTTGGAATTGATAATGTCTGTAATTTCAATTAGGATTATATTATTTTAAGTGTATTCTTTGGAACATCTTATCTTTCAGAATTTCATGCTATGAGATTGCTTTTTTTTTTCTGAATATTTTACAACCAGCCTTCCCAAAGATGACCACTTATTTTGGCCATTTCTTCCTTCTAGTTTCTTGTTATTACAAACAATAAAGTGGTGTAGTCTTTTTCTCTCTAAGTCATCACAATTATATTCTGTCCAGGAAACAATCAATTACTCCCTATTGATGAAAATTATATACCCTGATATAATCACGCTAATATCTCCTCTTTCCTTCTTTAAAATAGAATTGGAAAAGTCAAGAAGTTTTTAATCCCTCTATATTTAGTTGAAAGAGAATTTATGCAAACAAACTGAAGTTGAGACTTCTTCATTACATTTCTGGTTCATTTTAGCAGCAGTTTATAAGTGTAAAGAATGCATCACTTATTTCTTTTAGCTGGCTGGAAATCCAAAGTGAAGTCTGTTATTTCTCTTTCTTTTTATCTATACATACTATACTCTTATTTCTTCTTAACTCCTGTATTCCATACAATTCTATATAGGAGTGGCTGGTAAAACCAATGGCCTCTTGAGTAAGCAGTCTTTAGACAAAACACCTTTAGACATAAGATGTAGTCTACAGCTTGTGACTTTCAGTAAAATGTAATCTGCAAGGTATTCATCCTGCGCAATAATACAAAAGCGATGCTAATACTTTAAAACATTATTTCACTTACTTCTTACAGTTACATAAATTAAACATTGTACTTATTTAAAGGTGGGGAAACTGATGTAATTATTTTACAGTAGCAGGTAGAGGGCTCTGTCAAGTTGTTGAATCTCTCTCTCTCTTTTTGCTGGTAAATAAAGTTTTTGTTCCCCCAGCTTTATGTAAAATAAAAATGGTATATTTATGGTATGCAGCATGATTGATATGCATGTATTATAAAATGATTATCATGATCAAAGAAATATATTAATCACCTCCCCCAGTTATCATTTTTCAAATGCAAAATTTCAGATCTACTCTCTTAGCAAATGTTGAGTATAAAATACTGTACTATTAACAGTCACCATGCTGTATATTAGATTTCCAGAACTTATTTATCCTGTCTAACAAACTTTGTACTCTCTGACCAACATCTCACCATCTCCCATTCACCCTGGCCTGATAACAACTTTTTAAGATTTCATATGTATGTGAGACTATGGAATATTTGTCTTTCTGTGCCTGAATTATTCACTTAGCATAATGTCCTCCAGCTTCATCCATGTTGCACATGACAGAACTTCCTTATTTCTGAAGACTGAATAATATTCTATTGCAGATAGGTAGATAATCACATTTTCTTTATGCAACCATTAATGAATACTTGGGTCAATTCCACATAATGGGTATTGTGAATAATGCTGCAATGAGCATGAAATGTAGATGTCTCTTTGAGATACGGATTTCATTTCCTTTGGATACGTACTCAGAAGTAAGGCTGCTGTATAATATGGCAGTTCCATTTTTAATTTTGGGGGCAACCTCCATACTGTTTTCCATAATGGTTGTAACAATTTACATTTTCACCAAAAGTGTATCAGAGTTTCCTTTCTTGCACATCCTGGTCAACATTTACTTTTTCTTTTTGGTAGTAGCCGTTGGTTCTGCATTTGCCTGGTGATTAGTGATGTTGACCAGTTTTTCATGAACCTGTTGTCCTGGTGCTAGAGCTATCTCATGTAAATAATAGGCTGTGTTTAAAATTTGAGTCAAATAAAATGGATAATAGCTTTTAAGAGTGTCTGCTCTATTTATTGCTAATAATTTGATATTTGGCCAAGGTAACTTTGACTTGAATTACTAAAAAGTTGCCTGATGACTTTATTCATTTTGTGTTGTTTTATTTTCCAGCTAGTTTCAAAAACTGATGGCATGCAAAACAGTGGTAAATTTGACTGTTTAAGTACTGTGCCAAAGTCGATGTGTTGACTTGTTATTGTAGTAAATCAAAGACTAGAACATATATTAAAAAGGCTCTACCTGTTCAATGATACTAAGGACTTAGGAAATATTATATAAAAACACTGTCTGAAATTTAATAGGCTATTTGCTCTCAAATTTATTTTCTATTCTTCCTCTGCTCTGTATTTATGAGACCCTCATTTGACATAATCCTTTGCCTTTTAACTTTCAGGGAAATGTTAGGGGCCTGACTTTTATCAATATGAAAGTCTGAATATAAAATTCTGCATTGTTAGTCTTTTACTTTCTCATGTTAAAGACGTTATTCATAGTCTTCAGTACTGTCTGCTGAAAAGCATACAAATATTTTCATATTTGTTCACCTGAAGGTAATGTGTCATGTTTCCTCTGGCTACTTTTAACATTTCTTCTTTATCATTGTTTTTAGTAATTCGATAACCAGCCTTGATGGCCTTTTCTTTCCTTGCTTTTTTTCTTTCCTCCTTATTTATTTTTACTGTGTGCAGGATAAACATGCATGCACACAGAAAAATGTCTTCAGATTTGCATAGTTGTATCTTATTTCTTTCTTCTGTGTGCATGTGTGTTTATTCTGCTTGTTGTTTGTTGAGATTCTTGGAAGTGTGGGTTGATAGTTTTCATCAAATTAGAAAAGTTTTGTCCAATATTTTTTTCAAATATTTTTCTGGTTTCTGATTCCTTCAGGGACTTTTGATACACAGATGTTAGACCTTATTACTGTTCCAGAAGTCACTGAGACTCGATTACATTTTATTAGGCTTTTCTCTGTACTTTAGCTCAGTTATATGCTACTCTATCCATTTCTTAAAATCACCACTCTTCTTTTCTCCTCTTCTTGTTATGTTTGTTCTCCTTCACTGGAGTTCTTAAATGTAAGTTAGAAAAGCTGTTTTGACATGCTTGAATGCTAATTACATTGTCTCTGACATTATTTTTAAATGTAGCTTTTTGTATTATTCAGATATTTCAAGACCAACCAATCAGGAGACAACTGCAATTGAAAAGATAGATTATTATACTTACAGATCCCAAGAGGAGGTGGAACCAGGGTTTGTCTGAAGGCAGAAGGAGCAAAGGGAAAATGTGGGCAATAACCTTTATTATGGTTTTCATGGGAAGGAATGGGAGAGGCTGTATAAACAGGTTTAGAATTGGCTACCTTGAATAATTTCAGTGTGCTGCAAAACATGAGTTATCTCTGGTTGCCTGTTATTTGACCTAGGGTGGTTAAGGCAGAGGAACAGTGGCCCTAAGTGAGAGACCTGTGAATGGCTGGTTAAAATGGCAGTTGGAGTATTGGTTGCCAATTGGTTATTTCGCATATGAAAGGCATGCTTACAGAGAGTACAGTACTATCATTAGGAATTGGCTAACTCTGAGAGGGGCAGTTCCTCAGAGTCAGTAAGGCCTCAAGATGTCAGAGCATCAAATACAGAAACTAGAAAACATAGTCATTACCAGATTTTTTTTTTCTTTTTTGAGACAAAGTGTCACTCTGTTGCCCACACTGGGCTGCAATGGCAGGATCTCTGCTCACTGCAACCTCTGCCTCCTACGTTCAAGCTCTTCTCCTGCCTCAGCCTCTGGAATAATTGGAATTACAGGTGCCTGCCACCACACCCAGCTAATTTTTTGTATTTTTAGTAGAGATGAGGTTTCACTATGTTGGCCAGGCTGGTCTTGAATTCTCGACCTCAAGTAATCCACTCACCTTGGCCTCCCAAAGTGCTAGGATTACATGCATGAGCCACTGCACCCAGCTACAAGATCTTTACGGCTGTTTATATTGATTGAATTTTCTCTTTGTTATGAAGAACATGCCTTTACTTCTTCGAATGTTTAGTATGTTTTGGTTGGATGTTGGGCATTGTGAAGTCAAACTGTTGAGTGTCTGGAGTCTGCTGTGTTTCTGTACAGAGTGTAGTCTGTGTTGGTAGGCAGTTATGTTACTTTCAGATTAGTTCGATCACCCTGATGTGTGTTTTTAAGTTTTGCTAAAGTGGATCTAGAAGAGATTCACTCCAGGGATATTTCAGACCTCTTACTAAGGTACAAATTTAGTTTTCTTTATGGAATTATCATGAATGCTTATAATGTACCAATAAGTGCACTAAAATATGCAATAGAACACAAAAAAGGTACAGCCTATATCCTTTTTTTCATAAAACTGTTAAGTAGAGCTAGGCATATTAATAAACTAAATATTTGACCAATAGTGGCATATGAAAAGAGAGATACTGTACAGTTTTTACCAATAATAAAACACGTAGCTATAAACATTTTTAAATGATAGTGTATTCAGCAAGGTAGGTCCTGAGAAAGTCTGTTAGGGCTTCATGAAAGTGTATGCGCTTTAGCATTTGTGCATCTATTATGTGCTGCTAGCTGAGCATTGTGCTAAGTTGTAAAGATACAATGGTAAAGAAAACACATCCCTGGCTAGAAGGAGCTTGTCATCTTATGAAGTACAAAGACAAGTAAATAGTGCTACTAGAAAAATAAGTCTTTTGTGTTGTGAAATGCATATATGTAAGTCAGTCATTAGACATAAGGGAAATCTTCTAAGATGAAGCTGTATAAACTAAGAACAAATGATTATTCTAATTTCGTCTGACAAAGGAATAAGAAGATTGGGAAAGGGGTTAGATGTGATTCATAGTAGAGGAAAATCATGCATAAAATCTTAGATCCCTGAGAATAGTGAACATTTATGGAATGAAAATTATAGTAGTTTGTTACTGGTAGAACATGCTAGTCAGGAAGTATGAAATATGTCACACAGCAAGACAAAATAGGCAGGAAGTGGTCAGCTGATGGAGAGTTTGCCATGAAATGTGAAAGAATTTGTACCTTCTCTTGAGAAGAATGGGATCCTTCAAACGGTTTCCAGCACTAGAGATTTATAAGCATGAAGCTCAGGAGAGAAGCCTGAAATGGTGGCTCATGTGGAGGCTTGAAGGATTAATGTATCAGTTCATTAGGGCTGCAGTAATACAGTAGCATAAACTGGGTGGTTTTAAATAACAGAAAAATAGCAAAAACAGTTCTGGAGGCCAGAAGCCTGAGATCATGGAGTCATCAGAATCGGTTTCTTCTGAGGAAGACTCTGTTACGTTCCTCACTCCTTGGCTTATAGATGGCCGCCATCTCCCTGTGTCTTCACATCATCATCCCTCTCTCCATGTCTGTGTTCTTGTTTTCTTTTCTTGTGAGAATACTAGTCATGCTGGATTAAGGTCCACTTTAATGACCTCATTTTAATTTGATCACCTCTACAAAGACTCTATTTTAGAATAAGGTTAAGTTCTGAGGTATTGGGGTTTAGGAGTTCAACATATGAATTTTGAGTGGACGTAATTCAACCCATAGCACTTCTGTGTAAGAGCTGGGAAGGAAAGTGGCTAAGTTGTGCAAATGCACACATTGGTTGGAGATGATTAATTTATGTCCTATAGATGCAACACCCATGAAGTGAAATAAAATGGATAAAAATGACTAGAGGGCAAATTGACAGTGGCAATAACAATATGGACTAGACTTGGCCAAGTTATGAAGCCGGAAAAGTAGATATTGAGGCATCCCTACAGTGATGTTAGGAAATTATTTTTCTTTAATTCGCCATTGATTTTAATTTGTGAATTCTTTGATTAAAAATGAGCTATAGTCTTATCCTTCTCGGGCTTGGTTACTAGGCTATAGTACATAGTACTCTATACTGTATGTACAGAGTATTACACTATATTTTTGTCTTGTTACTAGATAAGGTAATGGTCATTTAAATCTATTTCTTCCAGCCATTAAGTCAGGTTATGATTAAGCATTCCATAAATAACTTGATCACTATGAAATGAAATCTGTCTTCCTATGTTTGGCATTCAATTGGTTACATCAGATGTTGGTACAAAAGTCTTTTCTCAGCAGCAGTAAAATACACAGCCTCATATTCCCATTGAGAGTACACCAAATTCTTTTGACCTAAAACTAGCACTAGTGAGAAAGTTGTGTAAAAAAAGTAAACCCATGTTAAAATGGATACATTGCTCTACTTCTAAATAGACAAATACTGGAAGCATTACAAATGAAGTAATGTTTTAATATTTTGCAGCTCAAAAATTAAGTGCTAATATTTCTTCCCTGAATTTGGTGAAAACTATTTTTATTGCTTGTGGAACTCCTGAGGAAATTAAGGTTCTGGATTTTGATTCAAGATTCCAACTTGGTATATATTTTCTGGGTCTTGGCTTTATCATGTTTTTTCATAGGGGACCAGCTTTCTGCAGAAAACAGGGCAGTCAATATATTTGGAGCCCTCACTCCCTAAACATTAGCCACACAAGAAGAGACACATTCTCTCTATTTGTTACAGTTCCTAAATGGCTGGGACTGATAATCACCCTTGACCAATCAATTGTATCTAGGCCTGGAATCTTGGGGAATGGCCCTGCCCATCTTGGGTCAGATGATCACTAGACAAATCCATTATGGTCCCTGTAACAGGGAACCTCACATGAAGCACATATATAGGTGCAAAGAGTTGGATGGAACATGAAGGACAGAAGTAATCTCTAGAGAAAAGGAAGTGCTGAGTAGCTATCCTTCCAAGTAGATGTTCTACAATTTTATTTCTTTACTTCTTGCTGAAATTATGTATTCATTCTTAACTCATATGTTCAGTAAACCTTTTTGAATATATCTGTGCCCAACACTGCTCTAGGTTTTAGAAATGAGACAGTACACAGACATACATCCGTGCATGCACACAGACACACACACACGTACATAGAGTCTACCTTGGGGCACAGCCAATTTTAATTTAATTCTAACCTGTACTGTACCCTTACTAGAAAAGCTACCTCCAATAGTGAGCTGGCTGGCTCCCCAGTCAGGATCAATAGCACAATTTAGCACACTGGGACTGGCTAGAGGGATTCAGGAACTGGAGTACAGACAAGGTACCAAGCATTTCAGCGGGACTGATGCTTACTTTCTGATGTGGACATGGAGATGGGACGTAAACACATAAATGCATGGATAAATACCTTGTCCCAGATGGTAAGAGTAACATAGAAAGTGACAAGGGAAAGGAGAGAAGAGTTCTGAAGTGCAATGTGGCTGCATTTTATATGAGTAACCAGCAAGGCTTAACTGATAAAGTAGCATTGAATAAGGGCCAGATGAAAGTAAGAAGTGACCCATGAGGATGTCTGATTGAGGAATATTCTGGTAGAGATAATTTTTATGAACAAAATAACCTATGATAAACAAAATCTTGTTTTTCTCTAATCATGGCAGATATATATGTAGATTTGCATGCCTTATAAATTTACTTTTCTTTAATATATAATTGGATATAAAACAAAATGAACATTTTACTAACATTAGGTTTGGTTAATCATGCCTATGATAACTCTCAAAGTAAAGCACACACTATTGCCCCTCTTGACCCAGCATGATACTTAGAAGAAGAGAAATACTCCAGTGCACAATAACATTTGAAACTAAAACCTATAAAATAATGATAAATAGTATAATACTATTTTCACAATAAAAATTATATTTCTAATTTCTGAGATATCAAAAGAAGCAACATTAAAAAAAATTATATATTCATCCCCCAATCTTCTATTGATTTATGTTAGAGTTTACCTTAGAAACAAATATAATTCACTAGTGATGTAGCACTGTTGCCATGGCAACTACCAACATCAATATGGCCAATTACTAAGATACGGCCAGTGACTTTCGGGGACATCTTTTTACTTTACTCACTTTACAGCCTATTACAGCAGTGAGCACTATCACCATGATCTTAATTTTGAAGATTAGAAAATGAAAAGAACATTTACTGAAGAAATTGGAGACCAGGTCTGGGTATGTTAGTCATTACATTTGTTTTGTGACTATTGGCTGAGTAGCATACCAGGCAATGCAGAAAGAGTATTTGCATTTCTCTCAAATTTTCTCCAATACTACAATGGACACAGAGCCTCAGAGTCATGCTAAATAAATATGGTTTAAAAAAGACTGATGATAAGGAATACCAAATAGAGAGTCTGATTAAGATATCTTGAGAAATAAAAATACTGGCAGCTGCTGGCAGTAATGTATTTGTTACTATTTTCTAATTTCTTGCAGGGAAAGAGATGCCAATCTATCTGAAAGATTCTTCTAGTTAATGCTCAGGAAAATGTATAGACTAGTGAAGACAAACTGCCAAAATCCATGGTTCCTTTCATTGCAATTAATTCCTCCTTCTCCCATTGCCCTTGTGGGAATTTTACCAAGGCACCATTTTGACCATTTTAAATTGAAGCCCCTGTCATCAATTTTTGTTAGTTCTAGAGAACTTCAATTTCAAATTCAAAACACAATTAAAATATTTACTAAGGTTAATTTAGTGTTTGAGTATCACATGATACATATTTATTTATTCTTGGAGTAAACATAGCATTTATTTTTCCACAAACAATACTATTTTATAGATATATTATTTCAGAACATATGATTTGAAGAAAGATTTTAAATAACCTTTGGTATAGAATGATATCTTCAAAGTATATTTTAATTGTCTATCAATTACTAAAATTGTTTAGAGGTATATTATTAGAATGTATAAAGAAAATAATGCAATTTGGAGCTTATACATTCTACTAAATGATAAACTTTTGGAATTACTATTTGTTCTTATATAAGATAGAGTCTTACATGTTATAAAAAATTGGTCAATTTTTAAACAATCTATTTAAGTGTTCTATTTGTGATTGAGTTATATCATGCCAAATTCCTTCGGATTCAGAACTTCCTGATTTTCTTAGAAAGTATATTGCAAGGTTTTAATGTCAAAATAGCAAGTAAATAACGCTCGTTAAGCAGTCAGCTAGCACACAACTACCAATCCATCAAGAGTTACAAAAGGAAGTAGACAAACATTAACATTTATAAAATAAAAAGGCATCAACTCAGGGAGTAAGTAGATCTGGCTCTTTCACTAATCAAAACTGCAGAACAAGGACTAAATACTGATACTGAATTACCACCCTCTCAAATACCACTGCAAGGTCATATCTCTGTTTTCTTTTCTAAGTTGAGGTCGGACAGGATGGTGGAGACATTAGTACTTGTTCATTTTTAGTTTTCATTTATTGTACATTTGAAGGTTATACTTCTCTGTCTCCTTTAGTTAGGTGGAATTGAAGTGATGTGTGCCACATCCAGGAAGAGCAATTTATTTTTATTTTTTTAAATTATATTTTAGGTTTTGGGTTACATGTGAAAAATATGCAGGATTGTTGCATGGGCACACACATGGCAGTGTGATTTGCTGCCTTCCTCCCCTTCACCTATATCTGGCATTTCTCCCCATGTTATCCATCCTCAACTCCCCACTCCCCGCTGTCCCTCCCCTATTTCCCCCCAACAGACCCCAGTGTGTGATACTCCCCTCCCTGTGTCCATGTGTTCTCATTGTTGAACACCTGCCTATGAGCGAGAACATGTGGTGTTTGATTTTCTGTTCTTGTGTTAGTTTGCTGAGAATGATGGTTTCCAGGTTCATCCATGTCCCTACAAAGGACACAAACTCATCGTTTTTGATGGCTGCATGAAGAGCAATGTAATTGCTTGTGTGAGACTCTAGCAATCTCTTGGAAATTGGAGAGGAAGGTCATGTTACAAGGGAGGTGACACAAGATTGAAGCATCTTGGATTTCTGGGTCTCCAAATGGAGACAAGTTGTCCTAGATAGTCACTGTGTTTCACAGTAGACTTTCTATGAACAAGAAACTTATAAAGGGATTAAGTCACTCCGATTGTGTGGCGTTTTGCTACTACAACATGATTTAGGTTATCCTGATTAATTCAGATACTGGAACTAGAGTTAGTATGGCACTATTAAAAAAAAACCAACTCTGAAATATGACTTAGTTGTTGGGCAGTGTTTAGCTTCCAGGAATATGGAATGAGAGACTGTAAATATGACAAAAGACTGCATTACTTATGGCACAGCAAGCACCATTTTGTTGGTTCTTTTTGTACCCCGAGTTCAATGGAGGTAACGTGGAAAGGTCTAGGTAATGGTGCATACATGATCGGTTTGCATCATACCTGAAGAATCTTATGTTTAAGAAATCTGAATCTTCTCTTGGGCTGCAAATAATCTGTTTGAGCTTTGCCTGAGAAAGAGAGAGAGAGAGAGAGAGAGAGAGAGAGAGAGAGAGAGAGAGAGAGAAAGAGAGACAGACATTATCTTCTTTATTTTATTGGAAAGCAAACTACCTTCTGGTCCATAGATAATATATCCTCCAAAGCTGTTGGCATGCTAACATCCTTAAAAAATTTGTCTGGAGCAAAGATAGCTGGTGCCTGTGCTCACAAGACATGCAGAAATGTAAGAAACCCATGAGAATTACCTCCCAAGCCACTATTTCTGTTTTCTTGCTTATTCCTTCCCAATACATCTCAAATTCTACTTCTTCATGAATTTTTCTGGACTCCACCAGTCAAGTACATTTTCCTCCTTTTAACCTTGCTGTATTTCGGGTTTCTCTTTTAAGACATGTATTAGTTTGCACTTTTTCGTTGTTTATGTAGCTCTTTATCAACACACTCTTGAGTATTGGAAGTTTCTGGCTAGCAGAGACTGTGCTTCATTCATCCTTACATCATTTATAGAAGATGCATCTTTTACATAACTCTTTTCCTATTTTTTAGAAACTGCTTTACTAACATGAAATTCTTATGAATCAGATAAGCAACTGTCCTACAGGAGATATGATCAACACATCAGAATATACCAAATATGACTAAAATACCTTTTAAAGTATGATTTGCTTTCGTCAAATGACATCCCTGAAATCGTCAAAATAAGAGACATTTTAGTAGAGCGCAACCTGAAGAAAATGTAGATTACTTTGTAATTATGTTATATATATAATTAGCAGCATGAAAATGTTTTTCTACTATTGCTGCTGCTACCACCAGCGTTACCTCTATCACTTTTTGCTACAACTGCCATTAGTGTGTTGCTTCAGTGGGTTCCCAAATTACATGTTTTTAGCTATTTTATTTTATTTTGAGACAGAGTTTCGTTCTCGTCACTCAGGCTCAAATGTGGTGGCATGACCTCGGCTCACTACAACATCCACCTCCAAGGGTTCAAGTGATTCTTGTGCCTCCACCTCCCCAATAGCTGGGACTACAGGTGCCTGCCACCATGCCTGGCTAATTTTGTATTTTTAGTAGAGATGGGATTTCACCAAGTTGGCCAGGCTGGTCTCAAACTCCTGACCTCAAAGCCCACCTTGACCTCATAAAGTGCTGGGATTACAGGCGTGAGCCACTGTGCCGGGCCACATGTTTTTAACTTTAAAACAGTGCAGAAGCAGCATGTATTTAGTAGACACCATTCTTTGAATTTTGGATTTGGGTCTGTTCCTTGGCTAGTGATGTATGGTACCATTCCCTCTCATGACGCTGGGTAGCAGAGAAAGCTGCAGCTCTCACTCAACCATGCAATCACGAGGTGAACAACCAATACTTCATACTTGCTACCTTCCTGAGGAGCACTGCGCTCGCTCTAAACCATTGTTGATGCCCCAGTGCCTTCTACCAGCTTTTCTCAAGCTTCATCAGAATAAAGATAAATTGATGACCCTGTCACTTCAGTATTTTCAACATCCAGCAATTAATTTTAGTTAAATACTTTAAACAATCTTCCTGCCTGGTGTGCTTTCAGATGTGTATATTCATAGTGAGTACTCATGCAACCATTCTGTTTTTCACTTTCAGTAGAGTATTCAATTAATTTAATGAGATAGCCAACACTTTATTACAAAATAGGCTCGGTGTGTAGATTTTGCCCACCTGCTGCCTATGTAAATGTTCTGATCACATTTAAAGTAGGCTAGGCTAAGCTATGGTGTTCCGTAGATTAGGTATATTAAATGCATTTTTGACTTACAATATTTTCAACTTAATGACAAGTTTATTAGGATGTAACCCCATTGTAAGTAGATGAGCATCTGCATTCTACAGGGTGCTAGAAACTATTCTACACACTTCATGATATTGTCTCTTTTATTATATTTCAGAATTTCACATAGGGATGTATGGATTTTTATAATCCCAAAGGTCAGATGAAGAAACAGAGGCTACCCAAGTAACCTGCCCAAATTCACATAGTAAATAAATGATAGAACTGTGGTCAAATTTTTAAATTTAGTGCTTGAGTCTGAGTTCTCAATTATTATCAAAGTGGCCTGCATATGAGTTTATATTCACTAGTAAATGCACCATCAACCAAGGAGGAAGTATTCTCTCATGCTGATGATATTTTAAAACAAGTATTTGATTCAGTTTAACACATTGAAGTGCCCTATTCTCAGGTACTGAGAAAGGAACTGCCATATGACTACAGATCATCTTCACTCTTTTGATTCTTTCAGTAGTGCTTGCAGAATAACAATTTATAAATCAAGTGTAGAAGCAAAGAGTTAAAAATAAATCAGTTTCTGTCTCTTGGAACAAGTCCCAATTTTGTAATAATAAAGTATAGGATACAATAGATAGATTTTCCCAAATGTCAATCAATGTAGTGATAATTTTTAAGGATTTTAATAGTCGAAGTCAGACTTTAGCTTTCAAAATCAACATCAAAGTGATATCTTGATTGTTGCCTGCTGATCATAGGAAAGGATGGTGGAGAAGGTTATCAGGAAATATTTTTTGGTGTGAGTGCCATTGGGTGTCCTAACTCTAGTGTTCTGATTGGTACAGTCGTAACCATGGCACATCACACCAAGCTTTCTGGATTCATTGCCATTCACGGAACCATTATATATAGAGATAACATTTTTTTAATGGAAGAAGTTATTTACTCTCTCATGTCAATGCATGCTATTTAAATCTGGTGACTTTTCAAGTATGAAACAGGTTTTTTTTTTTTTTTCCATTGGCTTTGGCTTTGGTTGTTTTTTCCTTTATTAGACTCTTACACTGCCAAGTTCTGAATTTTGCATGTTCAGGTTATTGGGGATTTTGTTTTTCTGAGTGCACAAAGAGTTCAAGTTTCTTAAAATAGGGAAAATTATTGCTCCCTTTCCCCTCCCACTTAAAACATGCTTATGGTTCAACACTATTTGATTTAGGTTAAAACTAAAAATAAATTCTTTCAAGTTATGACTAAACAAGGGAAATTCCTGCTTAAAACTGCTTTTTTAAAAAAAAGTCCTAATTGAGTGTAAAGAAAGTGGATGAAGAATGACTTTTGCTTTTGAAATTTAACCCTAACAAAAATATCCTTTTCTGGAAAATAACTACAACCCCAAACCACCAATGCTTTCTAGGTCTGTGAGCAACTATTATACTAAAACCTGATTTTGTTGTTGATTTACTAGATTTAGTCAGCAATCTGATTTTTAACTTTTCCGTTTTGAAAGTAGAGAGTTGCTTGATCTGCTCACATTCCTGAGAAAGTACATCACCAGAAGATACTGGTCAAAGAATAGGAAATTTCATTTAAACAGGAGAAATATAGTCAAGAGAGCCATACTCAATACAACATGATGGCTATAGTTAATAACAACATATCATATTCTTGAAAAGTGCTAAGGGAGTAGATTTTAAGTGTTCTCACCAGAAAAAAAGAGTAAGTTTATTAGGGAATGCATATGTTAATTAACACAATTTATCTATTCCACGGTGTATAACTCTCAAAATAATGTGTTGTACATGATAAACAAATACATATGTTTTGGTCAACTTAAATAAGTAAATGAGGAAAAAAAATGCATTACACTCTGAACGTGAAAATGTAGTTTGAAAATACTTTCTCATGAACAGTATCATACTTTAATAAGGCTGAGCTCATAAAAACATTGTGAGAAAGATCAATTATTTTAGTTTCCTTTCAATTGTCCTTTTTAATGTGCCTTCTCTCTAAAGGTCCCAGCCAGCTCTTCTATTACTATCTCAGGCCCCTCTTTAGAAAATCCGACTGAGATTTCTCCTTCCTTAACAATGTTATCTTTGGATGCACAATGCCTCCCAAGTTTTTCTTTCCCTGATTCCCTTTGATCTACATCCCTTCACTTTCAACTCCCCCTCCAAAGAACCACTCAAAAACAATTTTCTATTTTATTCACCCTTCCTTCACTCAGCACTTACCAAGACATATTCAATGTCTACTCTGGGTTAGGCATTACTGCAGACATTGAGGATGTAGGAATATAAAAGATGGTACATCCCAACCTCAGGTCGGTATATATTCTTTATAAATAAGTAGCCAACTACAAATAAAAGAGATTCACTAATTGTGATGGTTGCCATGGAGGAGGTAACCATGGTGATGATGGGGAGTTACTAGATTTAGTGGTGGGTAATGGAGGCAGTGAATTAACAAATGTCAGGGAAGGTCTGTCTGAGATATTATTCTGCTTAGACTTGAAATTTTGATAAAAAAAAAAAAAAAAACAGTTGGATTAAGAGTCAGAGGTGAACAAGGCTCAACCTGTTGAAGGAAATATATGTCCAGAGAATGGTCTAAATGTGATCAGATGATATGAAAAAGTGAGGAAGAGCCTACTTATAAAAACATCTTAAAACCATTGTAAGAGGTTTAGATTTTCTCCTAAGAGCAGTGAGATGCTATTGCAAAATCGGTGGTTTGCACAATTCTAAAATAATGTTTTGCCCTAATAGTGTAAAGTCAGGTATATTTCTTTGATCACAATTCATTGCCTTGATCAAATTAGTGCTTCTACCATGAATAAAATTTTAGGCAACATGCAAAACTATGTCTCCCATTGAAATTAAAGTGAGTCTGTTAAAAGTGTTTCTTTAAATCTCATTAAGTAGGCACATGGGTATTTTGCCTAAATGTGGGGTAGTCCCTTGATAGTTTTTCCTACCAAATACTATATTTTGAGAAACATTTAAGAAATCTGAGAGATGTATTGACTCTTTGTCAGAGATATATGTGGCATTGACACAGCTTGAAAATTTTATATTAGCTTCCAAAAATTAATTCATTTGGAAAATTTGATTATTAAATGCCATTCTCAGCATAATGCTGTATAAGTTAGTAACAATCACATCACAGAAATGGTTGAGAATAGGAAGAGTCCTATCCTAGTCTATACACAAATATTACTAAGTCATATTAGAAGTAAATGTTAAGCTATGTTTTATGTGTTTAATGTTCATTATTATTTTTGGCCTCTTTCTTTAAGCTCCAAGCAACATTTTCATACATCTCATAGTATAAAATTGTTGTTTTAGTTGCCCTTTCCACAACCGTTTTCCTAGTTCTTACCCATTAATTTTTAGATAGTATAGATGAATAGGACACACAGGAGGTAAAGGAAAGACCACTGGACCCAGGGCTGACTTCACAGATGTGCATCCAGGTCCTGTGTTCAGAAAGACTCCACTCTGCTGTCATCATCTTCAAAAATTTATTTATTTTTCCTTTGAGTTTGTGTTCCATAAGAGAGATTTGATTTGACAATGGATTGAATACTTCACAATTTATTTTCCACTGACCTCCAAAAATTACGTCCTTTTAGATCAATCACATCATATGCGCAGGTTATTAGAGCCATCATTGCCTCCATTTATTGGTAATCATCAGACCATGCGACCACTGTAACTATCAGCTGGGCGTCAACAACTCTGAAAGTTTTGAGGAATAAAATAAGCCTCTAAGGTGCATTCCAGGATGGTTAACTACAAATAAAATATTTTCTGTTTGTAAATTGTCATAAAGCTTTCTTCAAATTGTAAATCTTTTATGAAACTGTTTTACTAAATTCTTATGCTGTTAAAACCAGCCTTTCAAACTAAGGGTCAGTAGGTCATATTAATCCCATAATTATGATTTGTTTGACCAACATAGAAGTTTACAAAATATGAATGTGAGTGCTTTTAAATGGGGCCTGACATTCCAGAGAGTCATTGGCCTAACCATTTAATTGTCTTTTACAAGATAATTTGTTTATCATTCCTGGTTTTTGGGAGCATTTGAGTTTACAATTCTGAGCTGTAAAGTTTAATGTCTAAAACAGTGGTTCCTAAATTTTAGCATCCATGTAAGTCACCTGGCTAGCCTGTTAAAACACATATTCCAAACTTCCTCCCTAGCATTTCTGACACAGGAGGGCTGGTGTGGAATTGGAAATTTCTAGCAAATTCCCAGGTGATACTGGTATTGCTGGTCCAGGAAGCACACTTTGAAAACCACTGATCTAAAACAGTAACTGCCATTCTTGCTGTTTGCTAAGTTTCATGTACTCAGTTATAAATGAGATTACGTGAATAAAACATATATACTTTAATTAGTCAAGCTAGCTAAATAAAAAGGCTATGACAGCATACATTAACTGAGGCAATTAGTGAGTCAGACAAATTTTTCTCTCTTGAATAAAATAAAATATCCTGCTATTCAGTAGTATTGTTGCAACCCTATTTCAGTGTTCTCCACTTTTTTTATGCACATACCTTGCTTTTTCAAAAATTAGTAATACAGCTTAAAATAATTCAGTTAAAAAAAGTTGTAAAGTTGTCTCACACTCAGTAAATATAAAAAGCAATGAGGTAATGGAACAAGATTATTAAGGCTGTTGATGATTGATTCACATTGGACAGGGTCTTATCCTACTGTCAGAAAGTGGTAAGTGCCCTAAGCCCAGGATGCCAAGGTTTTCCTAGACATTTAAGAACTCAGGAATATTCATCAGATATATGCAACTCTAAGCTGAAATGGAATAAAGAGTTCAACCTGGAGACTTACAGTCTCAAGTCAATCAAAGAGGATTTCTCAGTAGTCTACATCAGCCATCAACTTCTCAAACGCTCACCTTTTAGAGGATATGTGATACTGCAACCTGGTGACTAAACTGGTTTTTCTGAATATAATGTGTCCTAAACTCCCTCTTTAGGTCTGCTTTCCATTTGTTTAATAACTTCTTTGGTAATGGAATAGAAAAATGACTTTAAAAGAAATTAACATCTTAATTTTACCTTTTTTCATTTTTTTCTTTCTGCTTCTTTGTGTGAGGAGAAAAGGGTAATTATTAACATGCTTTTATTTAAAGCACCAGTGGAATTTTCTCTAAATCTTATCTTTAATGGGTTCATTACATTTACTTGTTTCTTTAGCTATCATCAGTCTTAACCATAGTTCATTTAATTTTTATATTCAGATCATCCATTTTCTATAATAAAGGGAGATTGTGAGAATGTGAATAAATTATATCCACAGTCCTGTAATTATGTGTATAGCTTTTTAACCCACTAGACAGCAGATCACTTGAGGATCTGTCTCTTTTATCTTTGTCTCACACAATAGTGAATATAAAGTTTGTGTGTGTTATAGTAGACATTCAATAATGTAGATCAAATTGAAATGACCTCCCTAACACACACATAACTTTTTGCTTTCATTTCTTCTTTATTAAAGAAGGGTAATAATCTACATCTCAGAGGTTTCCAAAGTGCTTGTGTATAAAACAATGCACTTAAAGCTCTATGGCAGGTAGTAAATGAGCATTCAATCTAGGTTTGCTTTTAATTATTAACAGGTATTTTTACTATGTTCATGATTATTATTGTATTAACTGTTCCAAACTCCCCTATCGTGAACGCTTTAATGAAGTTGGTTTTCCCAAGCAAGTTAATTGTACTGGGCTACTTTCTATCTTTGTTTCTTCTGCTCAGTGTTTTGTTAATTCTTTCACATTCCTGTAGCTTGATCAGTTTGATGTTAAAACCTGACATCAACAAAACACTGTCATCTGTGGTATATCCTTAAGGCTTGGGATTATAAAATTACAATAGAGCAAAAGGATACTTGGAAAACAGAATATTCCTTCTCTTTAAAAGTAGCTAATTCTAATCCCTATTGCATGTTTTACTAACACAGGTAACTTCATTAAATTTCCTTTTCTCCAAAGATTTAGCCACAGAATAATGTCAGGACAAGATTTAGAAGACCTGAGCTATTCCCTATTCTCTTTCTTTTGGTTGAACAAATCATTCAGCCTTTTCAGGATATCAGTGTCCTTAATCTCTATCTTAGAAATAATGCTGGCCTTACAGACTTGTGAACTTTCTTCACAAGGTTGCCCAAAAGGTTGCCCAGGTTGAGCACTGCACAACTCAGTGGTACAACTCACATAGATGCACTTGGCAGGACTGACAGCTTCTTGCCTGTCTTTTCATCCATGAAGTAGTGGGATAAGTAATCACGTGTGAGATCCCTTGGTAGATGTGCCACTTTTTCCTTGCATTAAAAAGTATGGCCTATTACAGAAATTATCTGTGCACATTACCAAAAACAAGCAAGAGGACAGGGGACATTAACCACACTTAGAGGATTTATTTTCTGTTTTTACCATTTAATCCTTAAATGGACTGGCTCTTGGGATTCCCTAGAATTGAGGATTTACAGGCAGCCATAAAGACTGCTTAGGACAGGATTATACAACTAAAAAAATATCAAAACTACATTCATCTAAGAACACCTCTTTTTGAGGAAGGGGTGCAATCACCCACTTTTACATGCAAAATGTCCAGTAGATAGAAGAAAGCCCTAGCTATGTGTTAGCAGCTTATGGCACTTCACATATAGAAGAATGGGGGGCTGTGTTGTAAACCCAAGTGAGCACAGCTATTAGAAATAAGGTGCTGTCTGTGGAATTCAGGACTGAGGCCAGATTTGCCTCTGTAGCACATCTTTTTACAGCATGTGATTCCACATTTCACTTCACCACTTGATTTCAGGGAACTCAGAAATTGCTACAGGGGAAAAAAAAAGCGTAATCAATTCTTGCTATTCACTGGAATGATGCCAATAGAAAATTAATAAGCTTTTCTGTAATTGTTGAATAGTCTCAATTGATGAATTATTGAGCCCTCTGGGATGCCATCCAAAGAGATCTACATGGTCATAGAATGTTAACACTGGTAAAAGCCTTAGTCATCATCTTGTCTGTATCTGACACAAGTTATGCATGCATGCTCCTCTGCCTCTGGGCGCTGCCCCTTCAGTAGGGTCTGCACTGTGCCTGCTGATTCAGGAGCAGAGCTGGCTCTGGACCCCCAGTCTGGCCTAACTGCACACACATTGGCTCAGCTTTTTCCGTTGGCTGCTGGGCTCAAAGAATCAGTATGGAGGGTGAGATATGGCTTCCCTAGTGGAAACCAGAGAAACCTAGATGGAGAATCTGAAAGTGCAGTGGCATTAATACCCATTGGGGCAAACTTTCTAGTGAGAGGCAAGCAACTGAAAGGAACCTGAAGATGCCCTCTCCTCCCTTTCTTCACATGACAGACTTTTGAAATTTAGACATGCAACGTGATCTGCTGGAGTCACTGGTCATGTCTCAGCAACAGACTGTTTTTTCTTTTGAAAGTTGTGGCCAGTTCAGTAACTTTCTACCTTTTATTTGCTTTCCTTCCTTTAAGGTCTTGTTTTCCTTCTTCCTCCATCCTTGTTGCCCTGAGATTGTATCTCTTCTCTCCCCTCAAAATATGAGTGTGCCAGCTTCACATGAGGCCTTTTGTTTTTTTTTTTTTTTTTTTTTTTTTTCCAGAACTTGGGCAAGTCTTATTTACAGAAGACTCAAAGATTGCAAAGTATATGTTTTTAAAAAGTTTGTTTCCTTCGCTTTCATTATCAGCTCTCTATGATAAAGCTACCCTGCTATCAATATCCAACTGAAGCACCCCAAGCGTCACACACATAGCGTTTCCACCCTTTGCAATTTATGCTGATTGTTCTCTCGATGGGGTAAAACAAATGTGTTTTGATTTTGCCTTTATTTGCATATTTTCATCTCACAGTTTCAGAGGGAGCATGCCTTATCTCCATATGAATTAAGTTCCCTGAGAACAAGGAGCTCATTTTGATTTTTTTGCTCCCCAGAGTTTTGAATACAGTAAGGGCTTTCCATGAAGGTTTTATGAAGAGCTCTCCTTCAGTAAAAAGAACGCTTCTCTCCAATAACAGCAGGACTCTTGGGGAACCCTCCACCAACCACCAAAACCTTTTAGAAATACCAAATGACAAATATTTCTTATACTCCAGTTCTCCAGCCTACTATTTGGCTCTTCTTCTTTAACATCCTTTCATTTGTCCTTGAGTTTTTTTTTTTTTTTTTTCAATCTTACATTTCAGTTCTTTCATATGAAGAATGTATTCTCTATGAAGGTCAAAGCCTGTAAGAGAACAAGCTGCTTCCACTACAGCTTTCAGAAAACTTATGAAACCAGCATATAGTTCAGTGCCTTGAAGGTACACATTATTAATTAAGATTTACTGGGAAATTTGATAGTTAAAAGGAAATTTGTAAAAATTGTAAGTAAAAGATGATTATAGTAGGAAAAGCAATGAATTTGGATAAGCAGCTCGGCATTCAAATCTTAGAGCTGTAATATACTGTCTGTATAGCTCAGTTTCCTCTTGTATAAAATGAGGAAGTTTCCTATTGGACCCTAATCACAGGCTTTTTATAAGTCACACAGGAAACATATATAACAATGTGATTTAAAAATTGTTACGAACAAAATGTATGTCACACTTTCAAGTCAAACATACCTCTTTGAAATGAACAAATGCAGTAGTGCCAAGTTGCAAGATTACTTTCGGGTCATTTGGCAATCTTGAACTGTTCCATCTCTTGAAATCCATCACCTTGACCAACAGGGCATCCTCCCTTTGTATCTTCTTTTCTCCCTCAGGATCATTTTCAGAGTTTTTAAGTCATTTCCTACACACACATAATGGGCTCATCTCATTTTCCTTCCACAGTAAGAACTACTTCTGGGGAGACATAATCTGTTACAGACAGTTGCAATAAAGTAACGTCATGAAGTATGACTTCTATTGAGAATGACTTATTCCAAGCCTAGTTAATGAATTCCACTTTGGGTCAGTTTTAGAATTCTGTTGTTCGTGTAAAAATAAATGAACTAAAAGAAATTCACTTAATATGAGCACTCTGTGAGATAACCTGAAAAGAGAGGTTATGGTGTCGGAAGGATCATTTAAGCTGGATTTTTGCAGACTGAGATTCAAGTAGATACTTCTACTTCCTGTGTAATAACTTCTGAGAATATATATATTTTTTATTATTCGATTACTCTCTAGTTTAGGTTCTCATTACTTCTGAGAAAGATTGTAGAAACACTGTCTGCCCTCAGCTCTGTGTCTCTAATGTTTCCAACTGCAGCATCTCTGTTGACCATTTTAGTCACATTCTCATTTGTAGCCCTCCTGTATCTAAATGCCTTCATCACTGTTTATAGCCTCTTTGGCAAACTCATTCCAGCAAAAGTCCATCATTTACACTCCATTCTAGAGTACAAATTTGTTCTAGCAAAAACTTTCAAATAAAATTGATTTCTGTGGTGTTGCCCATATGCAAATGCTTGTTCCAAACCATGGCTTTGAGCATATTTGCATGGTTTGGTTTTAGCTTTTGGTGTTGCCGTAATGTCTTGTTCCATTGCGTTTTTATTCACTGAAGAATAATGCACATGATCTTTCTTAGGGCTGATTTTTCCTACCTAGTTAAAGTGTGTGTTGAAATTCAGTTTCATGTTAAACTTTTGGAGTTAATTTTAAGCAAATCTAAAACTGACTTGTGGTGATGGGAGAGATGGACATCAGAAAATAGAAGAACATGAAAAATTTATCAACACAATTAATGTATAACTTAATTTAAGGGCCTGTAAAGAGGTGTATGCATGGTGGTTTAATATGATTAGATTTTCTATATTTCTAAATAGAAAAGAGATGAGCTCTGTTTTTTTTTTTTTAATTTTTAACTTTGTTTTATCTCATTACTTTCCTAAAGACAGCCATTCTGAAAGAGGATAGTAACATAAAGGTAAAAAAGTGGCATTATTAATTGGATTATCATATTGCTAGAATTTCAAATTTCTGTCATTAATGACAGGAATTAGTAGTTCAATAAATAATTGAATAAATAAATAATTGAATGGAATACTACTTTCCTTTAAATAATCGAAAGGAAAATTAGTTTCCTTTAAATAATTGAAAGAAAAACTACTTTCCTTTCAATTATTTATCCAGAATTACCATTTTGTTTTATGCCTATCACTCTCCATATTTTTTTGATTTTTATTAGCTTATATCCCGTATTTTATGTTTTCTGTATATGATACTGATATTAATTTTGTTTCAACATGTAACAGTAGCTTATACTTTCTTATCTAATGTTTCTTTTCCCTTTCTCCATAGAAATTTCTTGTTTATTTTTAATTATCATTATTATTTCAAACCTAAAGCATTAATTATTAGGCTGGTGCAAAAGTAACAGCAGCTTTTGTCATTGCTTTTAAAAATGACAAAAAAAAAACCCACAATTGCTTTTGCACCAACCTAATACTATAATGAATAGCTCTTTTAAAAATAGTTCAATGTTGCCATATTTTTAATCTTTATTTCTGAGGTGAAAGAGTATTAACGTTGGAAACCACTTTTATACAAGCCTCATTCCTGCTTTTAGGAGTGAAGTAATATTCTACCAACATTTACATTTCCTTGTACCTTTCCAACCCCATATCCTTCTAAAAACATGAAGATTTCAGTATATCAATCCTGTTTAAGTCTTGAGGTTAAGGTTGCCAAACTCAGTTGGTTTCTTCTCTTTAATGCATCTTTCTTCATTAAACTGTAGTCACCAGCTTATTTAACTAACAGGCCTAAGAGAGAGACAAAATGCTAATAATTTTAGACCTCTGTAGAAACACAAAAAAACTCAACACCTTGTCAAATCAGCCTTAGATTTTTATGTACAGGATCACCTATCTGTATTTTCTAATCTGTGCCATTACAATAATATCTTTTGAGTTATTGGAGTTAGATTTCCCTGATGAAGAAAACCTTGACAATTGAATTATGAAATGAGCATTTCTCAGTTTTGAATATCATGAGGCCGAGTGAGTATTAAATAGTGTACAGAGGAAAATGTCTGGTGTTCACTCCATTAATTTGGATAAAAATGGAGGAAAATGTAGCATCTGATCAGTATGAAACATCAGGTGCTCTATTTAATACATCAGTTAGGTATTTATATGTCCACATTTTTGTGTCACAAACAACTTGTGCCATTTAACAAGAGAACTTTTCCTGGTTCGGTGTTTCGTCCTTGATGCCTACATGTTTATTTGGTTCTGAATGCCCGGAATAGCTAACCAATAAAGGTTAATTGAAAAGAAAAGATATCTTTGGCTTTAGGTTTATCTTGATTTGATGCTTTAGTCACCTGTGGTTAAGTAACCTAGACACAACAGCTTGGTCATGATAGAGTGGTCATTACTGTTTTGTAAAATCACTTCTTAGGTAACTTAATAATGTTAAAATAGATGTATGAAATATATTCCTGAAAAAAAGAGATGCCTTTTCCATTACATGTGTTTGGCATTGAAATGTGCTTTGTAAAGGTCATTTGAGATTTGCCCTTCCTCTGACATAGCACAGTATCTTTCACAATTTTTAGTATGATAGTAAAATGTTCATTCTTCTAAAAATCATTCTTAAATTGGACTGACTGGATAATTCTTTGTCATTTCTTAAATGTGCATGGAAATACTGAAGAGTTCTTTTTTTTTTTTTTTTTTTTTTTTTTTGAGAGAGAGTTTTGCTCTTGTTGCCCAGGCTGGAGTGCAATGGCGCGATCTCGGCTCACCGCAACCTCCGCCTCCTGGGTTCAGGCAATTCTCCTGCCTCAGCCTCCTGAGTAGCTAGGATTACAGGCACGCGCCACCATGCCCAGCTAATTTTTTGTATTTTTAGTAGAGACGGGGTTTCACCATGTTGACCAGGATGGTCTCGATCTCTTGACCTCGTGATCCACCTGCCTCGGCCTCCCAAAGTGCTGGGATTACAGGCTTGAGCCACCGCGCCCAGCAATACTGAAGAGTTCTATTGTTCCTTTTAAAAATTTCAAAATTAATTTAATATGAGGAAATTATATTTCCTTCAGTCATTTTAAATTAAATTTCTGGCTTCTTGAAGTGGAAGATGGAGGTAGAATGGAGTGGCAGTGTGGTGAGGGGGAAAATACATTTAATTTAACTACTAAAAAGTCATGTTTCATGGCAAACGGTCACCTGCAGTTCTTTTATTAATACCATTTATTTTGTTCCTCATTCATCAGTCATATTACACACCAGTCATATATTCCAGCACCTATTTGAGATTAAAAAGATAAATAAGACATGATCCTTAAGCTAAAGGAATTAACAGTCAAAAGGACTACCTTCTTACCTAGATTAAATGCATTATGCTTTTTAGGAAATTAACAAAAACTTTTTACTTCTTTCTACAGTTATTAGCAATCAAATTTTGAAAGCATGAAACTTATGCAGAGCAAGGAATCTTTCAAAATCAAAACTGAAAAGGGCAAATTATAGAATCTGGAATGAGGCTTTAAGAATCCAGACTGAGCTCATTTAGAAAACAGAGATATTTTGATTAGCTTTGTTAACCAGTCGATCCAAGGAATAGAATCAAATGAGAACCCTTAGATTTTTAATTTAGCCTTTAGTTCCAGAGAAATTTCTTATTTATAACCTACTTTATGTAAAAAGGTTTTAAACATAATCAGAAGACATTTATACTTAAAATATTACCAATGCCATATATAATCTACTATTTGATGTCTTTAATTTTTTTTCAATTACTCTCATAATTTTATTCCTTATTTTCTGCAGTTTATTTTTTTCAGTCGAGTTCTAAACCATGGTCCATGCTTTCCATCTTGTGAATATGCTTTTCAGTCTTTTTAATTTATAGGCTTCCTCTTCCATTTTTTTAACCTTGCAAATTATTTGCCAAATAAATCAGCTCATTTGATCTGTACAGTTTTCTTATATTCTGGACTTTGCTGACTACATCATGTAAAGTCATTAATATGTGTTTTGTGTGTGTGTGTGTGTGTGTTTTCCATAAGTTTCTAGCAATATGTAGATGCTTGATCAGATTCTGCTCCCAATTTTGTGTTAAGAATCCTCCATAGGTGGTCATGTGTCTTCTATGAGGAAGTTTATAGTGTTTGATTGTTTCTCTTTTTGTGACATTAGGAGCAATTAATAATCATTGTCTAATCGCATTATTTCATTAGAGTTCAACAAAATGTGATATTTTAATTCAATTATCACTTTTGTTTTAATCAGCCGTACTTTTTTACAAAGACAGTCTCCCAAAAGTATTAATTTAGGTATAACGCGTAAAAGGAAGTTAGTTAAATACTTATTTTTCCTCTATTAGTCAGTTTGCAGAGGAGAGAATAGGCTCTAAAGCAGCTTTTAAATCTGATAAACAACTATTTTCCCCTAAATATTAGAAACTCATAGACTTTAACATACTCAATGTATTTGAATTTATTGCAGTTTTTATTAAATTGATGCTAAATTTGGCAGTGGAACATCATTTGTTTCCCTTTACAAAATCCCAGTGGTCTCTGACAGTTTCTTTGCTTTCTGGTAAAGCAAGATCTTCTGGACTTTTTTGTGCATTTGCTCTCTGAGACCTCAACCAGTTCTTTTCCTGAAAATCTCTGATTTCTTTTATAGCAAAAAATGATTATTAATGAGCATGGTCTGAATACTAGGACAATTTTAAAACTTAGGCCATTTACTGTGAACATACTGGCAAACACTAATATTTCTGTTTCATCTCCTACTGCTAGAATATGCTTTTCGATGTACTTTACTATTAAACTGGGGACTTGGGAGTTGATGGATGGCATTAAAGAGGTTTTACTGAAGATGACACTTGTCACTTTCAAAACAGAACACTTAAGAAACAGTGTAGAATTTTCCTTGGGCTATCCTAGTGCTGGGAATAGAAACTGTTCAAAATCATAACAGGATAATGAATCTTTCATCAACCTGAGTGATTATAGAGCTCACAGCCACTCTCATTGATCCACATTCATTACTGCACACATGAGACTTAACCCTTTGTTGTTGAAGCCTCTGAAAAATTTGCATAATAGGCTACCAAAATATAATTCTGACAGATGTAATACTTTGTCTTTATATGAAAATGAATGCTATTTCAGCTTTCTGTCTTACCTTCAATCCACAGTCTAACACTGGCAAATACAGCTAAACTTCTATACTTCACTAATGGCAATTCATTCTCTTTTACAACTTTCAGATTCTTTATGCTTCTTCTGACATACGGTTTTATAAATTATAATACAATGACTCTATGTGCTGACTACCTTGTAAACATATCTCTGGATAGTTTTCAGTAAGTTCTGATTTGAATTGCTTTGTCCTGGTGCCAGTCTTTGAGACATATAAGATTCACTGATTTTGTTTAAGTGCAGATGTATGTATTCTGTCATGTACATATTCTGTAAAGAATATTGTGTTGATGATGTGACCGAATAATTCCACGTTTTGGACTATTGAGTATAAATAAGACATCACAGAATATTTTTAATGTAGTTCACTGTAGCAATAAACTGACTTTGTTCTGGAAAATATTTTGGTGATGTCTAAGAATTTCAGGCCCAGGGATATCTACTACTCCTGCTATATGACTACATATAATAAAGCCCACTGCTATGAACAGAATAGACATATAAGATAAGCTGACACAGGCCAGGTTCTTAGTGGATATATATTACATGAAAGAATAATCGTGAGGCCGGGCGCGGTGGCTCAAGCCTGTAATCCCAGCACTTTGGGAGGCCGAGGCGGGTAGATCACGAGGTCAAGAGATCGAGACCATCCTGGTCAACTTGGTGAAACCCCGTCTCTACTAAAAATACAAAAAATCAGCTGGGCATGGTGGTGTGTGCCTGTAATCCCAGTTACTCAAGGAGGGTGAGGCAGGAGAATTGCCTGAACCCAGGAGACGGAGGTTGCGGTGAGCCGAGATCGTGCCATTACACTCCAGCCTGGGTAACAAGAGTGAAACTCCGTCTCAAAAAAAAAAAAAAAAAAAAAAAAAGAATAATTGTGGCTGATATAGCTGATCTACAAATAAATGCACATTTATTTGAAAATTTCTATTAGAGTCAGAATAAGTGCAAAATATTGTGCTCTATCTATACTTATTTTTTGGGGGGAAAGTATAGTAGGGTGCTACTGGCATTCCACCTAGATCCCCTTCTCAGGTTGGTATGCACATCCCCCTACTGCTACAGGAGTTGGCTGCATATCTGCCAAATTTATCCCTCTTCCCACATGGGAAGTGCTTGGTAAATGAAGTTATACTCCAGTGCCACCACCCTGCAAATGACTGCCCATAGCAAATGACTTACTGACATGGAGTGCAAAGACCAATCCCCTTGCCTCAAAGTGGGTCAGCTCTGTGGTGTGATTTTTCTCCAAAGCACCCTGTGAATCAGGTCAAGGTTAAATTTCACCTGAGACCTCATCCATGCTCAGCTCTTTCTCTTTCTTATGTTGTTTCTGTCACTCTGGGATGCTTTATCTTTTTTCCTTTTCATGAAGAACAATGCAACATATGTATCCAAAAGTTTCCGTTTTAGTCTCTGTTTCTAGAACATCTGATCTAAAACAGCTGGTTCAAGGAGTGGCCTTAGCAAGCAGTCTCTAAGGATAAGATCTTGGAGATGAATTTCTCACTGGCTACGTGACAGTGAGAACCACATAACTGAAGGTAGGTGGAGAATCTGTGAATCACCATTCCCTGGAATCCTGCAGCAATTAAATTGTTAAGATTTTTCATTCATAGTGAACTGAGTGTATAAGTGTGTTCTCACATTGCTAGTAAAGACATATCTAAGACTGGGTAATTTACAAAGGAAAGAGGATTAATTGACTCACAATTCCATGTGGCTGGGGAGGCCTTACAATCATGATAAAAGGTGAATGAGGGACAAAGTCATGTTTTACATGGTGACAGGCAAGAGAGCTTATGCAGGGGAACTCTCATTTATGAAACCATCAGATCTTGTGAGACTTATTCACTATCACAATACAAGTATGGGGGAAGCATCCCCATGATTCAATCATCTCCACATAGCTCTGCTCCTGACAGGTGGGGATTATTACAATTCAAGGTGAGATTTCAGTGGGGACACAGCCAAGTCATATCATTCCACACCTGGCTCCTTTCAAATTTCACATCCTCACATTTCAAAACCAATTACACTTTTCCAACAGTCTTCCAAAGTCTTAACTTCTTTCAGTATTATCTCAAAAGTCCACATCCAAAGTCTCATCTGAGACAAATCAAGTCCCTTCCTCCTATGAGCCTGTAAAATCAAAAGTTAGTTAGTTACTTTCTAGATACAGTGGGGGTACAAGCATTGGGTAAATACACCTGTTCCAAATGGGAGAAATTGGCCAAAACAAAGGGGCTATAGGTCCCATGCAAGTCCAAAGTCCAACAGGGAAATCAAATCTTAAAGCTCCAAAATGATCTCCTTTGACCTTATATCTCACGGCCAGGTCATGTTGATGCAAGAGGTGGGCTTCCAAGGTCTCGGGCAGCTCTGCCTCTGTGGCTTTGCAGGATACAGCCCTTTCCCTGGTTACCTTCATGGGCTGGCATCCAGTGTCTGCCAGTTTTTCCAGGTGCATGGTATAAGCTGTCAGTGGATCTACCATTCTGGGATCTGGAGGATGGTGGCCTTCCTCTAACAATTTCAGGAGAAAATACCCCAGTGGGGACTCTGTGTTGTGGCTCCAACCCCATGTTTCCCTTCCACATGGCCTTAGCAGAGCTTCTCCAGGAGGGCTCTGCCCCCTGCAGCAAACTTCTGTCTGGACATCCGGGAGTTTCCATATGTTTTCTGAAACTTAGGCAGAGGTTCTCAAATCTCGATTCTTGACTTTTGTGCACCCACATGTTCTTCCATCCTCTAAAGCAAGGCCCTGAATCTTATGTTTGCCCATTTTATCCATGGCTGGAGCTGAAGCAGCTAGAATGCAGGGCACCGTGTCCCGAGGCTGCATAGAGGAGGAGGGCCTTGGTCCTGGCCCAGGAAATCATTTTTCACTCCAAAGCCTCCAGGCATTTGATGGGAGAGGCTGCTGCAAAGGTCTCTGACGTGGCCTGGAGACATTTTCCCCATTGTCTTGTCAATTAACATTTGGCTCATTATTTATGCAAATCTCTGCAGCAAGTTTGAATTTTTCTCCAGAAAATAGGGTTTTTTTCTACCTCTTGGTCAGGCTGAAAATTTTCCAAACTTTTATATTCTGCTTCCTCTTGAATGCTTCACCGCTTAGAAATTTCTTCCCTCAATACTCTAAAGCATCTCTCTCAGGTTCAACATTCCACAGTTCTCCAGGGCAGTGACAAAATGCTGACCGTATCTTTTTATAGCAAGAGTCTCCTTTACTCCCGTTCCCAACAAGTTTCTTATCTCCATCTGAGACCACTTCAGCCTGGATTTCATTGCCCATGTCACTGTCAGCATTTTGGTCAAAGCCATTCAACAAGTCTCTAGGAAGTTCCAAACTTTCCCACATTTTCATGTCTTCTGAGCACTCCAAGTATCTGGAAAGTTCCAAACGTTCCTACATTTTTTCTATCTTTTTCTGAGCCCTCCAAACTGTTTCAACCTCTGTTTGTTATCCATTTCCAGTCACTTTTACAGTTTTGGGTATCTTTATACCTGTATCCCACCATGCTGGTACCAATATACTGTATTAGTATGTTCTCATGCTGCTAATAAGGACATACCCAAGACTCAGTAATGTATAAAGAAAAGAGGTTTAATTGACTCACAGTTCCACATGGTTGGGGAGACCTCACAATCATGGCAGAAGGTGAATGAGGAAGAAAGTCACATCCTACGTGGAGGCAGGCAAGAGAGCTTGTGCGGGGGAACTCCTATTTATAAAACCATCAGATCTTGTGAGACTTCTTCACTACTCCAAGAATACTATGAGGGAAACTTCCCCCATAGTTCAATTATCTCCACCTGGCCCTGCCCTTGACATGTGGAGATTATTACAATTCAAGGTGAGATTTAGGTGGGGACACAGCCAAACCATATCACTGAGATAAAATGCAGGTGGAAAAGAGCCACTGGCTTGGGCAGTATGTGGTGTTTGAGAGGTAGAAGGAAATGGTAACTAGAGGACTGTGATGTTGGGTGATTATTTTTCATGATTTGAAAAGTGAAAATAACTGGCCCTAAGGAGATTAAACACAAATTCAGAAAGACGTGAATGTCGGAGTGTCTCGCTGGCAATATTTTAAAAGCCATCGTCCCCTATTACCTGAGAAATGACTAATTTAAAAACTAGGTTTATTGTCTAATGATAAGAGTAGTAGAACTTCAGAAATGACTGAATAAAAGTAAAGACTCTCATAAGGAATAAGTAGGGAATTGAAACTTGGATTGGAAATGCTGTTAAAAATTTTGAACTCCTGGGTTCTTTTAAACCTCTGAGTCTGAACAAGTGTCCCCCTCCTCTCTGTTGAATGACATAACCCCTCCCAGTCCCCCTTGTTTGAAGATCATCTAAAAACTCTCAAATGTGTTAGTTGCCTTACAAGACAATTCTTGCTATCTTAGTCCATTTGGGCTGTTGTAACAAGATACTATAGACTGGGTGATTTATAAATAGCACACATTGTTTCCTACAGTTCTGGAGGCTGGGAAGTCCAAGATCAAGGTGCCTGCAGATTTAGTGTATTGTAAGGGTCCTCTTCTCCATAAACAACCAACTTCTCGTTCTGTACTCACATGCAGAAGGGCTGAGGGGTCTCTCATGGTCCATAGGAACACTATTCCAACCCATTTATTAAGTAACACAATAGGTTGTTTGGTGTAAGTGGGATCTAGAGAATGATATTTCTTGGCAGCTATTATAAGCAGTTTTGCCCATAGAGCCTTATCATTCTATAGACCTCAAGCACTATAAGTATCTGTGGTTTAAAACAAAATAAAAAGATGTCAAGTGCAATCTGAAAAATTTCCAAAGGAGCCATGTAATAAAAATTCCTAATGTCCTGCAACAAGATCATGCCATCTGTAGCAGGGAAGTATGTACATTAAAAAAGCAGCTTCTGGTATGCACTGAGCTCCACTCCAGACAGAACATATAACTGTGGAACAACAAGTGACCCTATCACTGAAACTGGCCAACATGAGCTGGATATGGTCAGAGCCCTCAAGTTGTGAGTTTGGATGTAGAGAGGGAGGAAAGATGATTTTCAATGTTTAAGAGTTGGTGATTTCCAAAGTTAAAATAACATAGAAGTCTCTCTGTCTCTCATTCTCTCTACTTGGTAGAAGCATGCCATGTTTTCACTTAAAGCATCAGCAGAAGGCAAGAAAGAAATAATATTTTGTATTGATTGATTGATTATTTGGGTCAATGCCTCTTGACAGATTCTGAAGAACACGAGGTGAGAATGTTTTCAACTGTCCTGCTCTGTAAGTCAGGGAGAACAAAAAAGAATTCTTACATGTATATGATATTTGAAGTTCTAGTGAAAGTAGTAGACTTTTTTGAAAGTGTGATGTTATAGAATGAATGGAGGACATTGTTGGAAATAATTTACGGAAAGGAAAAGTAGCTAGTTCTAAACTCAATATGATATTAAACCCCATTATAAATTCTGTAACATTTCCAAAACAGGATAATTTTGCAATGGTCTTTAACTGATTTTCAATTTTTTTAATCCAAAGAAATCTATAATAGGTGGTAAGCATCTCTCAACCTAAGGAAGATAACAAATGATATGAACTCCTCTGAGAAATTTTTTGTACCCAAAAGAATATTCAAGATTAATTTCCTTCCTTTTCCTACTGGGGAGGACCCAGTAAGTAAGAATAGCAGTGTATATTACAAAATAAAAAGAGTGACTCATTATCATAGTTTTCCCAAGCCACAACGTCAATAACTATCTTTGACCTCTCAGCATGGGTTTTGAAGGCAGAGGGATTACAGTACTCTAGGTAGGCTCCAGACTTAAACGATCAAATGATATACGTGTCATCTCTATCTGATATTCTAGAAAACTTATGATTCCATGATCCTATGCCTGTACACTGTGCCTGTACAGTCTCATCGTGGGCATAAAAAGGAACCAACTCTTTATTTAACACTTTGAGAGTGAATATTTGAAGTTTTTATATATACAATTTTGTTTTGGGTTGCCTGAGACACATCTCAGTTCTTCTAATGAAGACAAGAACTTGAATGAATGTACCATGAAAACTGAGGACTATTGAGCAACAGATGAGAAATTGCAAGTTGTATTAATTTGCATTGTGTGATAATCACAGATGTGTTTCTTGTTAATATACAGTCCACTGAGAATTGTTTAGTTAATTTATTCTCTTTGTTTACAAGGGAAAAAAGCAATTGTAAGTGATAAATAGATCATTAAAGCCAAAAAATGGAAAAATGCCTTCAATTGTTATCTATTTAATTGGGTAATTAGATCACATAGTTAATTTAAATGTTTAAAAAGAAACAATGACTAAAATCATGCACTGATCTTCAATAAAGTAGCCCCTCTATTGTCTTTTTATTTTTTTTCAAAAAAATAAACAGGTTTGAATTTAATTCACTCTATTACTGAGATAGAAGACAAGAGAAACAGAAAAGTCCATAATGCTATAAGTAATCACAGTACTTTCTAGAATATAGAATTCATATTCCTTCATAGCTAGTTATACATCATTCAATGAATCTATTTTAAATTATGTTACCAGGTAAAAATATATATTGCATCATATGTTAAAATTATATATTTCCCAATATAATTGAATACTTTGTAAGTTTATATCAGAAGTCATCATACTATGCTTCTGAGGGCTAGACACATCTCTTTTTGTAAATAAAGTCTTACTGAAACATTGCCATGCTCATTTGCATGTGAACTGTCTATTGCTGCTTTCATGCTACAGCAGCAGAGTTGATTAGTTGCAGCCAAGACCTTATGGCCATAAAGCCTAAAGTATTTACCTTATTTCTCTTGACAGGTAAAGTTTGTCAACTCCTAATCTAATACATAGAAGAAAGTAACATAGAATATATTTTATTATCTATGTTATATATTACTGCTTTTTATCTTAAATTAGCAAGGCAGTAGCTGTTTCAGAAATCTGTCTCTCTCTCTACCCCACCCCCACTAAAATATATAGAAACATGCCATATTTCACTTAAAGCTTCAGCAGAAGTCAAGAAAGCAGAAATACTTTGTACTGATTGATTTGCTATTTGGATCAATGCCTCTTGACAGATTCTGGGGAAGAGAATTCTAATAATAGCCAAGATTACCTGGTTTCTGGTGCTGAGACCTGTTTGCCAGTCCAATAAAGGTATCCAGAAAAATTTAGAAAGAGCCTCTCTGTGGTGATGCACAGTCTTAAGCCTCATGTCACCTTGAAGCTATTGTTGGGGTAGCTTTCAAGTGACAATAACACAATTTGTTTCCATTCTTTAAAATAAATTAAAAACTTGACCATTAAAATGATTTATTTGCATAATTTGGAATAATCATTTTATATATTAATTATATTATAGATATATAAGATCAATTTTGTAATATATAAATATAAATTATGTAAGTACTGATTGTAACAATAACTATTTTTATTTTTAAAAAGATGAACAAATCAGGTGTTTCTTGTAGAACTTTTAGGCTATGGCAACATGTTAAAAATACAACCTGCAGAAACTTTGAGCAGGTTGTGTATGTGTGTTGGCACCAATCATTTGCATGGGGATCCTTTGCATGGGGATACAACAAAGCAATGTTTAATTGGGTGGTGTGAACTGTGGGGGTTAAGGAAAATTATCTGGCCAGAAAGGGTTGTTTAGGAGGGAATTCCAGGAAAAGTCACAAATGGAAGGTCAACCAGTTCTGTGGGTGTGTCATTACATCCAGGAATTCAGTCAGTATGTGTGAGGTCAGAATCCTGGGAGGTCTCTCCATGCAGGAAATGGAAGCCAACAAGTAGGTTTGAACAGGATATATGCCCTGGGTGGCACATGGGAAGGAAGAGTAAAATTATATATTCAGTCATTGGTTTCTCATCACATGATTCGAGCCTCAGGGCAGGAATCCAGCCTACAGAGGGAAGAGGATACTGGTCAGTGACAAGCTTTTGGTGTAAAGGGAATATAAGGACATCTGACCTGAACCGTCAGGAACTTAAAAGAATTGTGGAAAATTGAGGAATGACCAAAGGCAAAGATATTTCAAGCCTGAAGGAAAGAGATATTTGAGGGAAATTGTTTCTGTTTTCTAGTCCTAGAAGAATCACTTGCAATGTCCCTTTTCTCTCGAGGGCGAGAAGGAATTCTTCTCCCAGGATAGGTGTTGGAGTTGTGGCTGGTCTAAGCTTTCAAGTTCACTACAAGACACAAAAAAAGACAGGGTCTGATATTCAATAGGGTTTCAATCTTGGAGAGATCAAACTCCTGTGAGTTACACAAACTAATCCACTCAGTTTGGGAAAGAAAGAGAGTAATGGGAATTGTTCTTTAACAAATTTCAAAATATACTTATTGAATTAAAAAGTAGTAGCCAAAATGTTCTATTATGAAATATTTTGTCTTCTCAGGTTAGAGTCAGAGATCATGAAACTCCCATTATAAGTTTAACTTGTCAGTCTGATTCATATCTCCTGTGTTCAAGCTTTTAATTCCTTCTTCTTATCTCTATTTCACACCATATTCTGATTTCAGCATTTCTGACATTAGTATGGTACCCCTCAGTTTTTTTCTAGGAATTCAGTTTGTCATGTCTTCTCAATCTATGGCGTATTCTGGCTCCAATTAACCTGCTTTACTGCTTCAGCAAGAACAGCTTAAGTATTTCCCATGTGAAAAATGATGACAATGCTATTTTTTAAGTTACTTTATTCTGTTTTTCCAAAATCCAGCCAGCCAGATTATGTCCTGATAGCATGTTAACACTGGCTTGGATAGGGAACTCCTTCAGACTAAGTGTGCCAAGAATTTTTTTATTGAATTATGATTATATTCAAAGGCTTTTAATAATTATTAGGTTAACTTGTATAATAATAGCAAGTCATAACAAGAGAGTGCCATGAACTCTTAACTTTCAGTTGTGAAGTTTAGACAAGTGTGTACATGTATATATTTGTATATCTTTATTTGTACTTCTGAGAATTTACATAATTTATTTACTGCTCATTCTCTAAGTACTTTTTAAAAAATAAATTACCATCTAGAGCATAGGAATTTAAAGAAAAAGACTCTAAAATCAGAAATTAACAGGGTGATGCTGGTATTGACTTACATCAAACTGAAATGAAAACCACTGAACTTCATAGATTTATATCAGTTCTCAGAGTCTTCATCCATTCTCACAGCCTTTTAAAATGCTAGGTAAACATAAAAGCTTGCTGTCTTTCAGGTTTATGTTTGGTTTGTCAAAGCATAAGCTAAATAATTTTATTTAATTCTGTATAAAATCAGAAAGATACATTTTTTTAAATAAGATTTTTATATGAAGATTTGCATGGAAATTAGAGGTAATATGAAATGTAATTGAATAGCAGATTAGTTGGAATAGTTATAAGACAAAATATAAAAGGTGATAGTTTGGGAAGAAACATAAGAAGTAAAGTCAGCTTGGATGGTTCTTCCTTACAGTATAGACAATGAAAAACATTTTTCAAAGCTTAAGGAAGAAAACAACTCAGTAAAATTGAGAAAAGAGAGATGTAAATCTTGATAACTGTTCACTTTTAGCTTGACTATAGTAAGACTCTACATCTAAACTCTTCATTAACTTAAAAAAAATTTGGCCAAAAATTCTAGAATTTGTTAAGTTATTGATAGCTACCTGACACTAGTTCATTAAATAAGGGATTAATTTCTAATTTATAGGATTTAACTGTGTTTTACAAAATGTACTTACAGCCAACTGGTAGTTCCTAGGATGATTTCAGATGGTATGTTAATAAATATTTGAAAATATGTATTTAAGTATTAAATATGTATTTTAAAAATATAACCAACACAAAAATTGATGATTTAGGTAGTTGCCCAAAGGTTGTTTTTCTCTTGCCCATATGTATATAAGTTAAAAAATATGAGATAAATTTAAAGTGAAATATTAAATATATAAAATATTGTGATATAAAGATTTGTCAAAATATATGAAAGTGTTGTAAAATTAACTAATGTTTTATAGACCCAAAAATAGAAAGCCAATGAGACTAGACCTTTTCAGGGATTGAAGTGTTCTCATTCACCTTTAGGGTACTTCCCTCATGGTTAAAGTATTTAAGAAATCAAACTGAACATTAGAAAGTTGATTAGTGAGCATGAACTCAACAGAAAGGCATCTGGCTAGTTTCGATAACTGTATTAGCAAGGTCATATAAAAATCTGGAATCTACTTGAGAACAAGGTAGTCAAGTTCTATGATGTTGGAGATACCAAATAAATACATTTTAAAATATTCAAAATATTCAGTATCTTTCTCTAATACTAGGAGATGGTCTTTATAGACTCAATTTTTAGGAAAGTCCAGAAAGCTGGCTCCTAAAAAATTAAGATAACACCTTGAAGAAAACAATATTTATGTCGACTTCTGAGGAAGACAAGAGGCCTGGGAAAGCAGGCACTCCGCCTGTGGGAGGTGGCAGGGAAAAATGTGTCCCCAACAGGAAATACCAGACTTTAATCAATGGAAAGATGCTTTTGTTGAGTATAAAATAAGGTCATATTCCACTTCTGCTTTCTTTTTCAACCCGCTGTTTCCTAGTACGTAAAATAACCTACAGAGTTGCTGAGAAGATTAAACAAAATAATGTTGTATGGCAAGTACTCAATAATAATATTATGATTATTTTCCCTGAGAAGCTGGTCTTGCTTTGTGTGTATGTTTGAGAATGGTGATTACAAAATTGAAGAAATCATTTTACTTGGAGGGACATGTGGGGCATGTGGGTAGCCTTAAGTATAGATATGAAATCACTCAAGGGAAAACGTTCCTTCTGCTTTGGCATTCTGGCAGCAATGGCAGCAGTTGTGGTAAGCACAGAGGTCCAGGAAGCAACAAGGCTGGTGTGGCCCTGAGGAATAGACAGGAGTGGGATGCAGAAGGGAGAGATTAACGTCTAGAAAGGTGTGAATGACTTCTTGGAGGTCTTGGAAGGCAGTTTGGTGGCCATGGCTGAGAGCAAAGTCTAGCTACCGATGGTCGTTGTTCAAATCAGACTCTACTATTTGCTAATCAAGCAACGCTGGTCAAGTTCCTTATTATTCTGTGTCCTAATATCCTCACCTGTCAAAAGTGGTAATAATAGAACCTACTTCAATGCCTGGATATATTAATAAATTACAAAGTGGAGAAAGCACTTAAAACACTACATAGCATCTAGTCAACTCTACATAAGCAGAGTTTCACAGTAAGTGCCAAAATCTAAAGGGACCTAAGGCAATAGGCCTGCCCTGAACTAAGGCAGCTTCCAATAATTTACATGGAAAAGCATGCATATAAATTAGGTTTTGTGCTTATGTTGTCCTTACGTGTTCTCTCTTGAACTTGTTTTCTGACACTACAATTCTAAGATTACAGTATTGATTATCATCTCCTTCCCATCTTGTGTGCATTTGTAAAGATGCATGTTAGTCTTGGCTGCCAGCCATACCATCTGGTCTGAGTGGTTAAGGGAACAGAGAGGTAAATTTAAGGAGATACTTTTTTTAAAGTCTTCATGAATTAGATATATAAGAACTAGTGACTTATGAATCAAATTATGAAAGTTAATATGTTTGGGATAAAAATAGCTAAGGATGTTTAAATATGGACATATCTGAAGTAATCCTTTTAACTCTGTCCTTTACCTAAAGTAACACAATGGAATGCTGGGACTAATTTAATTTTCATGGCCTGAATTTCTGTGCTGTTTTAAATATAGTTTAATCATAGCTTGTTTAGGACATCTGTGGTATAATGGGAAGTTGATTGAAATTGGAATTAGAATAATGCTTTCCAAACTGTTGTCTGTAGGAAACAGGTCCTGCAAGATGTTTGCAAGTGTTCTATGAAAAGAGATTTCTTCAGCAAAATAAGTAGGAAAATGTTGAATTAGCAGATCTCAGTTCAGAACCCTACTTTGTCATTTATAGGTTATGTAACTTTGAATAAGTCACAAGTTTTCTGAACTCCATTTGTAATTCCTCACAAGTTTGTTTGGCTTTTTTTTGGTGGAATAAATAAAATAATATAAATGAGAGACCTGAGAAATGTGTCCTTGATATATGTCAATGAACTTAGCTTTAGAATTCCAATAAAATGGAGCTGAAATTGGGCACTGTTTTTCATGTGATTAACATTCAAGTTTAGAGAGAAAGTACTGCCTGTAGGATATGAAAAATTATCAGGTTATTAGAAAGAGTTGCAACTGCTATTTCTGACTTGGATATAAATTGAAAAACTGGTAATCCTAATAAAGCTTTTTTTTTTTTTTTTTAAAAAGTTGCTTGTTTTAAGGGCATATTTTCACTTTAATGCTTTTTTCTATTAAAAAACATACTTATCAACTATATTTTACCAATGGGTACAGCAAACCAAAAAACACAGAAAAACCAAACATCAGAAGAAAAAAAAAATCTCACTCTATGATGTTAAACCATCAGTCAAGAATACATGCAATTTTATGAAAAGTTATGAAAAATAGTGATTGAAATATTACCATACACTTAGAAAAAAACTATGAAAAATGGTGGTTGAAAAACTACTATTATTAAAAAAGCAAAACAGCTAGTACCATGTTGGAAAGTGTGAAACAAGTAGAAGTTTCACACACTACTGCTGATAATATAAAGTGGTACAATGATTTTGGAAAACTATTTGGTAGTATACACTAAAGCCAGATGTAGGCATACCCCGAGACCCACAATTCAAGAAACACACGTATTTTCGAAAAGACAAGCCCTAGACTCTTAATGGCAGTGCTATTTGTAATAGCCACAAAGTGAGAAACTATTTAAATGACCATGAACTGTAGAATGGCCAAATAAATGGTTGTCTGTTCAAGCAATGGACTATTATGGAGCAAGAGAATGAACAATCTACAACTTTAAGCAATAATGCAAATGCATCTCATAGACATACTTTGAATAAAAACTCCAGATATAAAAGGGCATGTAGTGTTTAATTTTATTTACGCAAAACAGCAAAACCTAGCTGTGTTAGAAGTTTGGATAGTGATTACCTGAGAAAGGCAGTAACTAGAATAAAAGGCAATAGGCCTGCCCTGAATTCAGGCAGGTTCTGTTTCTTGATCTAGTTTAGTACTGGTTACATGGATGTTTGTAAAAATGTATTGAGCTATAAACGTTAAGTTATGTGTGCTTTTGTGTGGCATATTTCACTTTGGTAAAAAGATAAACAAGAAAACAAACAAAAAGTCTAGCCCCGAAACAGACTGTTTCCAGCTTCAAAACTGAAAATTATCTCTAGGTGTTTCCTGAGACAGTCAGAGACTGACTTCTATTTTGTATTAGTTGCTTATTTTTTTTTTCTCTTTACACATCAGCCTTGTCCTGCTCTGGTATAGTATTCTATATTTTTTGTTGGCTAATGAACTTTTTCTATCTTTAAGTTATTTTAGATACTCGTCAAGAATCAACTAATAAAAGCCTGAAGACCAGGCTGTGTAACAGACCATTTTTTAAGTAGTGCCATAGCTGTCCCTGCTCTTTAACTTATCCATAGCTCTTCTATCTCCAGTCACTATGCAAAGACGAAGATATGACAATACAGAAATTATTGCTGTATCAAATGCAGCTAAGCCAAATCCAGAGAGTTTAAATATACAAACAAATAACTGTGGATCTTTGTAATTGGTGCTGAGGAGAGACTTCAGCAAGTGGAAGAAATCTAAAAGTTTATATTGTATCTCAAGACAAATTTAACAGTTAACAAATCACTCTGCAAAATGGAAATGATCTGCAAATAGGCATCAACTGTGTATTTCAGTAAAACTGCGAAGTTTATAAACACATTTTAAAAAATATATATGCTTCTGGGGTTTTTCTCCTCTTCTTCCTCATGTTTCAAAACATTAGGACTTTTCCACTATTTTTTTGTTGTTGTTACCTATTTTTATATCTCACAACTCACTTACATGATGTAAACTTGCAACATAAAATCAGCACAGAGATACATTAAAATGTTTTTGACATGAAAATTACAGGTTAGAAATTACAGAAACAGGATTTTAATTTCAAAGATTTTTTTTTCTAACTTTATAGTCTTTTAGGAAAATGAGAATGATTGCTTTTTCTTCCGTAGCAGTATGTGCTAAATTAAATTTAGATAAAATTAAATATTGCTGACACCGAACGTATCTAAATAAAACTTTAAAATATTAAGTTAAAATGAATAGAGCACATTACTACATGAAGAATAACACATTTATAGCCACATCCCTCTAATATGCAAGATTAAACTGTTTTGTAGGTTAGACTATCCAATAATTTAATAATATTGTGTTTTTAGGTTTCAGATCATGAAAAGATAAACGGGTTAACCCCTTTATTTCTAGTGTTCCATTTTTGGAACACTAAGCATGTGGAGTTATTTATATCCTACTGCTCAAGGTCATCACCACAGTCTGATTGCAAAAATAAAAAAAAAATTGCAACCTCGGGCATAAATGGGGTAGCCATGTACCTTAAATTTGTCTTCAGCTAATGATGGATTCATGGCAAGACCTTACACTTGGGATGTGACTTTTGAAATAAAAAAATATGTGGTCAATGAAAAAATATAAGGCGAAGACAAGGAAAATTTCTTTAAAAACATGATAATAAATAATTTGGATCAAAGTATGATTTAGATGAGAGTTTGTCTCCTAAACCATCAGTGAATAAATATTCCATATTCAACTATAATTTTAATACTATGTTGTTACTATTATTATCAGACTCTGAGTAGTGAGTTATGTTCATTAGTTTGAATAGTTATGTCCAAAATATAATTACCAAGGTATGTGTGAGAACTTATGTACAATTATATTCCTTATGATATCATTTTAATGAAACAGAAAAGGTTTAAAGATTGCTTTCTAAAACTATTTGTCTAAGAATTGGGTTAACAGTGTTGAAATTGAGTATTATCCCAATTCTCTAAATAACCTAAATAATATTCTCTCTGTCTTTATCTCAAACACACACACACACACACACACACACACACACACACACTTTCTCTCTCTCTCTCAAACTACCTGTAGCAAAAGACTGAGATGAATCAAAATCGAGTTTTTAATAAGAATTAACTATGAGTGATAAAATTACAAACAGTTGTTTCAACATTCTCTGTGATATTCTGAAATGATTTTTTCCCCTTTTTGAATATGTATTCTTTTTATAATCAGAAAAATATTTTTAAAATATTTATTCTTTTAAATCTTTGTTTTAATGGTGCCTTATAGCTTTTCTCTAGTATAATACCTGAAATTGTGAATCCTCTTCCCAACCTACAGACTTTAAATTTCCCTTCTCTACTTTATTTTTTTCGTACTTAATACTATTGAGCTTTTTTCCAGTATTTAATACTATCAAACATATTATACATTATATGTATTTATTACATTTAATGTTTGTTATCCCTAATATGTATATATGAAATACCTACAAATATGTTAGATAGTATTAATTACTGAAAACACACACACACACACGCACACACACACACATATGTGTGTGTTTTGAAGGCCAGAATTATTTCCTGTTTTGTTCATTGGATATCCCTAACATCTAAAATGATCCCTGGTAAATAGCATGAACTCAATAAGTATTAGTTGAAGAAGGAATTGCTTTTCTAAATATCTCTCTCTCACGTATGTATAATAATAATAAGGCTACTTCTTATGCTAAGCAATGGACGTAGTAAAGGAATTAAGGTCTCATCCTTATGAAGAAGAGAGTAAGAATTCAATGTTTGTAGTGAAATTATCAAGATCAAATATAATACTGGATCTTTTCCTTGTGAACTTAATACCATCTAGAAATGTCAATTCCTCTGATAATGACTTTATTATAGCTTTTGCTAATGTTGAGAACCTAACATGTTCTGATATGATGGTTGGAGGGTAGTTAACTTTTAGAGATAGACAAAATACTCAGAGTAGAGAGAGCTGAGTGGTCTTTATGGAAAATACAAATATATTTTTGATGTTGTGGAAACTAAAGTCTAAGAAAATTTGGCCTTCCAATGTTTAGACAATTCTTCAATTCCCAGTTATAACTGTATGGAGACTAAAAGGGTGGCAGCCTTGTAGCAGCTTCTACAAAACCTGGCTGGTACCCCAGCTGCTGTTGAGATCCATTTGAAACCTGGCAGGAAAATTAAACTCCAGTTCTTTCATCCCTTTCTTCTGCTGCTTGTTTGCTTTGGAGCTTTGAACCATACTCCTTAGTAAGTGTTAACAAGAACTTTTAAAAGGAACAAGTAGTAAGGAGAAAAATAACAAGAGTAAAGAAGAAAAGTAAAACAAAAAGGAGAAATATAATGGAAAGCAAAACAGAAAGGAGCAATTCCAAAATCTTGGAAGTGATTATACTTGATATGGTTGTATATGACAATCTGGTTCATTACCAAAACATAGAAATTGGATCTTCCAAAATCTTATCACATCCTTTAAACTAAATTTTCCCAATGTGCAAGTTACTGAAAGTGAAATCACATCATAATAAAATTGTAGTAAATCAGGTTTTGTTACTTAATAGAAGATTCATCTCAGTTATTAGTATCATTGAAATGACTGGACTGCCAACATCATCATCTTTATTTTCTTAAAAACTAGACTTGATGTTTGAAGAACCTGATGTCAGTGATTAAAAAATTAAAAACTGCAAAAAAATCTGTTTGTTTTTTGTGGATATCATTTGAATGAACAGTTACTAGAAAATACACGTCCTTGGTTTATTAAAATACTACATAGTATTCTAAATAATGATTTAATAAAAAGTTGTTACATGACCTTAAAGAGGTTAAACAATTATATAAGGACGTAAATTAATTCTATAGTATAGCATAATGTGTGCACCAGACACTAGCAGTTAAAACAGTTCTATAAGGTTGATTTAAAAGTCATTTATTTCCAAGTCTGTCTTTATTTTTAATTGACACATAACCACATATTTATGAAGCACATAGTGAGGTCTTGATACATTTAATGTATAGTGATCAGATCATGGTAATTAGTATATCCATCATCTCAAACATTTATTATTCCTTTGATTTGGAAAAATTCAATATCCTCCTTGTAGCTATCTAAAACTATGTATTATTATTGTTAACCATCATCATCTTACAGTGGTACAGCTCATTAGAACATATTCCTCCTATCCAGCTGTAATTTTGTATCCTTTGACACATGTCTAATTGGTTAATCAGTTAAAATAATATTGATCATCTCCAAACAAAATTCTAGAGCCTAGGATGTACATCAATCAACCACTTACTGGGAGAGTTTTACATAATACACAGCCCTGAATCCAAATGAGTTAGAAGAACATTTGTGTCTTTCTCCTGGATCTGTGAGCCATCTCAGTTAGAGATGGCTGGGTTAGGCTGAGTCTGGATTTAGCCATGAGTATAATTCACATCTGCTATACCTGTTTATTACCCTAATAACATACCCCAAGAAATAGAGACTGCCATGGACATGCTCTTTTCATGGAGGGAAAGCTTGTGTTTAAAAGTGGCACAGTGTCATTTCTTCCAACATTCCACTAACCAGAGAAAATGTCAGAGCAACATACGTGGAGCAGTAAAGTGTACTCTTCCCAGGGGGGAGGAGCAGGACATAGTTGCTGAACAATAATTTTTTAAAAAATAATCTATCAAAAGTATAGTAATGAACAAAACAGAAAAATGTACTTGGGAGAGAAAAATAATAGTAAAATAATAAAATAAAAATGCATAAATGTATATTATGCAAAATTTTCAAAAAGAGGTGAGTACGGCACTCACTGAAAAGTTGAGCTCTGAGTAAAGACTTAAATGTAATGATGGATTTAGCTGCGAGAGTATTAATAAGAAAATTATTTCTTGGCGAAGGACAAATCTTTTCTAAAGACCTCAACTGAGGATGTGTCTAGCATGTCAGAGAAAGAACAAGGAGGAACAGTGGCTGGAATGACCTGAACGAGAAGTAGTGGATGAAGTCAGAGCGGTCATGGAGATAGGAGTCTGACGCAACTATTATCAGGACACCTATCAAGGGCATAGTAAGGACTTTGACTTCTACTTTGAGTGAATTAGGAAGCCACTGATGTAGGGAACTTAGGCTTAAAGATACATAATTTAGAATTATCAGTGCCTAAATGGCATTTAAACACATAGGACAAGACAAAATCACTGAAGAGCTAGTGTACATCATGAAAACGGAAAAAGACTAAAGACACAGTAGTAGTGTCCCAAAAATTCATAAAGGGTGATTGTCTTGTATAATGTTCCTTTAACTCATGCCTATTCAACAAGAATTAAAACATTGCAAATTGTAAGTATTTTTCCTGTCAGTTCACTCTTCTAATTCAGGAAACGTCTTCCTAGCTGCACAATACATCCATTATGGCGAATGAGCTCTTGTCCCTTCTGATTAGTAGAACTGTTCTTATTGGCTGCTAAGCAACTTCAGCCTCACCCTGACCTGGGCATTCCTATCAATGTTTATAGGAACTCTCTTTTTATGGTACCAGAGATGGAATGAGGTCACCTCTATATCAAGCAGCCCATGAATTTTTTGACCACCTCTAAGAAAATTCTTTCTTTTATTAGTAGTTATCTGATATTGATTTCCCTGTAATCTCCAGCCTTTTATTCTAGCCCTGGCCTTAGGAAAGTCACAGGATATATTAGTCAAGGTTTTCCAGAGAACAGAACCAAAAGAATATATATAGATATATAACAGCAGATTAATTGTGGGAATTGACCCTTGCTATTATGGAGGCTGAGAAGTTCCACAATCTATGGATTGTGTGCAAGCTATAGAACCAGGGAAGCCAGTGGTATAAGTTTGAGTTCAAAGACCTGAGAAGGAGGTAAGGACAACCAGGGGCTCTGATGTCCAAGGATGGGGGAAGATGGATGTCCAAGCTCAGAGGGGAAGGCAGAGAGTGAGACAGAAAAAGAAAATTTGACCATTCTCCACCTTTTCATTCTATTTGGATCCTTAAAGGATTAGATGATTCAAATGCTGATATCTTTCAGAATCAAAGACCTTGAGGTAAAGTATTTTATTACCTTTCACTCTATCATGTAATATGGTTATTTAAGCCTCTACACTATTCTGACCACTATCTTCTGTGTAGTATCCAGTTTGTGGGTTATAATCAAATACACAAAAAAAAGTGCTTTCTAATTATGAAAGAATAATAGATGTGTACTCTCCTTTTTAGCATTATTAATATTTTACGAATGCTTTAATTTTATAAGAGAAAAATATTCTCCTTTTAGAATATGGCTTTACATCTTGGGTAAATTTTGTAAAATACCAAAAATAACATTAGTTACTATCCATGAAAATAACTAATACATAGATTCAACTCTTCTACTTGCATTTCGTTTCACTATTTAAAATAAAACTTTTAATAGCTTTATTAGCTATGATTTAAAAATTATTCCTGTTTGGCCTTAAGTGTTCGGCTTATCCTATATTCACTATTCAGGCGCCTGATGGCCTTAAACTGTTCTTTAATTTTCTCCTTTATGACAGTATGTAATTATGTAAGGGGAGATTCATTTCTGAGCTGCCCCCTTATAGTCTAGGTGTATTTACTCTTAATCAGTCCATGGAATCTCCTCCAAATTCATTAATTCTACAAAGCATGCTCGAAAACTCATCTCTTTTGCTATTTATGAAAAATGACATAAACCTTGAAAGAAGAAAACCGTAGTCAAAACCGTAGTCATGGTTTTCTTCTTTCAAGGTTTATGTCATTTTTCACTTCATTAACCAGATAATTCTCTATTGTGGATAAGAATAAAGTAAAAGTACTTTTAATAACAAAAATAAGAGTAATCACATTTGTTCCAATCTTCTTGTATGCTAGAATTATGCTAAGTCCTTTATGCTTAACTACCTTAGCCATCAGAAAATATTTTCATTTTAGGAGTGAATTAATAAAATCACAGAAATGTAAGAAACTTTCCCATGGTTAACTAACTCAAATACATTAGGCAAACAACTAGTAGGTGGCCACTCTAAGATTCCATTTTATGCAACTTACCTTGGAGGGTGAACTCTTTACCATTAAGTAATTTTCTCTGGTGTTTCCACAATATCCAGAGAGAGAAAGTTGCCACTACATTGGTTACACATTTTTATAGTCTCTTTATAAAATATAATCTAACACATTCCATCATCCATTTACTCAGTCATCCGTCCATATTTATTCATTATCTGCTAATGACAAACATAATTCATAGTGCTCGTGATTTAGTGACAGGTTAAACAGAATTATCTTACCACCCTGGTGATTATGCTTTACATTTACTGTGGCTATTTAGAAGAGTAATCAGTGTTTTAAGTACCAGATATCTCATTTAATCCTTACCAGCAAACTTACAAGGTAATAGATACAATTAGCTTCACTTACAGTGAAAAGAAGAATACTCAGCTATATGAAGTCCCTTGCTCAGAATTTCAAAGTTGCTCTATCATATGTCAGTTAATACATTTAATTTCATTCAACATTCAGCTAATATTAATTGACCACACTTTATGTTCAAGGCACAATTATCGTTACCCTGTGCTACTACACAGTATTATGGTAGAATAGAAGGAGATATTACTGAGTCTGCAGATCTGAGAGTACCTAACAATAAACCTGATGTGAGTTTAACAGGTAAGTTTAATTCCAGTGCAGAGGGGGACAGTGTGCTAGGAGTATATCTAATCCAAAAAAAAAAAAAAAAAAAAGGAAAGACAGGTGCAGTTGCATGAAAGAAAATAATGTGTAATAAAAATCGTGTGGTTGGGGCATAACAATAAGGTGCCTTTGAGGATGACAGAAGAGTACAAGTAGCTAAAGGTCAAAAGACAGTTTGACTGTGAGGTTAGGATTCAGAATTTAGACTTGTCCTATAAATAACGGAATCATCTTTGAATGCTTGAACGCAGAGGGAGTATTCCAGCATCTGTGGACTGAGCAAGATAGCTCTGTCAGTGTTATCAAAAACTACAAATTTTTATACAAGAATTCATAAAGTATACTTTTTTTAAAAAAATGTTAATTTTTAAGATTTATTTTTGTGGAAGAGATGTTCTCTCCTACTTTGAAAGTTGAAAAGTATTCTAATCTGTAGCATAGCCTTGAATATATCAGTCAGTGTGACAGAACTGAGTATATGCACTCAGGATTTTTATTTTTATTTTTGTAATTTCTCACTTATTCTGTTATTTATAACACTCATTAAATTTGAATCCAGCTCTTTTTGGAAATTCCAGTAGCTATACAATCATAAATACAAGAATGTAAGGTTCCAGTGGTGGTTTGCTTTTTAAGAAATTTGAAAACTATTATTTATTTATTTATTTATTTTAAACAATGGTGCATTATATAGCAATAACTAAACATAGATCTGAAACTGGCACATAGAGGAAACCCTAAAAATAAATCCGCCCCTGAGATAAGAAAGTGCTCTGGGTCTCTGCAAATATTCTCACTTTAGAGAGTGTAGCCTTAATCACCTTCAAGGTAAAAGGGATATAATAAATTACACAACGGCCTTCTAATATAAACAAATATTTATATTTTATAGTTCTTTTAGAGTTTATTAAATACCATTTTATGCATTACTTGGTATATGGCAACATAGTTTAGCAATATTAAAGAATATAACATGAGCAATATAATTACTTGAACACCATTTTCTTTAAAAATTTTTTTTTAATGTAATTGATTTTGAAGTTATCTAATCAAAATCCTCTTTTTTGGATGAGAAACTGAAGTCTAGTGTAGTAAAGCCTCCCTTACATTCACAAATGCACCCAGATTTTCTGCATCCAACCACCCTTGCAGGCACAAAACAACAAGCGGGTCCCAGGATGAAAGTCTTCAATTTGTAGGCAAATATGAGAATCCTTTAAATCCACTAATTTTCTCAAGGTCAAGCGTTAGTGAATGGCTTGAGTATGTTTTGATGCCTGAAAGGGAGTAGTATTATCTTAAAATAACTGCATATTTTATCAAGAACTTTATTAAAAAGATTTGATTCACATATGGATTTTATTGAATAATTGTATTTTTCAACAAATACCATGTTTACCAATAAATAGTAATATTAAAAAGGCAGACCCCTGGTATGGCCAGCTGAAGTCTTCAGAGCCTCCATAGACTTTGTCTTGACCTCTTTCTTGATATATTCTATAATGTAGACTCAGAAAAGGCACAGAAAAATTATAAAATCTAGGTAAAATTAAGTATTCCAAAAACTAAAGCATTTTTTATTGTGACATATTTTAATAAAATATTTTAGTTTTTCTATCGTGGTGTATGAGTCCAAGATAAAAAACACAATTTAAGTTTTATTTTAGCAGTAGAGAACTTCACTGGTCTATTTGTATTTTTTCTTTTCTATAATACTTCCAAGTTTCATAATTAGAGAGATGCTATCTATTGGGCTGGAGAGTGTGATGCTTTCAATTTATACTTTTGTCAATGGAACTGATTTTTCATTCATAATTTTGGTAAATAATTTTCAATTTCATGTTGTATTCTTAAAGACACATTATCTGACATATATATAATCTGTATTTATATGTGACAACAGTCAGGTTTTTTTTTTTTTAATTTACTACTATCTATTTCAAGCTAAAATAATTAGAAAACATGCAATGTTTTCTGATGAAGTAGGAACTGATTAGCTAATCTCTCACTATATTAGCAATAAAAATCCTATACTTCTTGGTGGCCTAAGCATTTCTTCAGATTTTTAGAGTTAAATTATTTGGAACATAATTGTAGTGGTAGAATTTCTTTTCATAACTTTTGAATAATAGATTAACAAATGCTTATCAAGATCTGGGAAGAAAAATGAGGAAATGTAATCCTAAACTATTTTACTCAGTACTAATATGTTTTAATAATATGTAAACAGGTAACAATATAACTTGAACCATATAATTGCTTGAGTATTTTTCTTATGCTTTAATTTCAATTTATTTTGCAGATGTTTTACTGTGTGTCTAGTAAGTTCTAGATGTTGTCATAGGCAGCATCTAGAAAACAAAAAAAGTAAAACATGACTTTTTTCCATTAAAAAGACTGTCTAGTAGAGGAGATAGGTAAAATCACTATCATCTATGCCATAGAATTTTTTATGTTCATGATTGGGATGAACAAATTCTGGAATAGCACTATTCAATAGGATAGCAATATCAGGAGAGCCACATATGTAATTTAAAATTTGCTATTAGTCACATTAAACAGATAAGAATTAGCAGAGGAAATTAATTTTAGTGATATATTTCATTTAAGGAACATATGAAAAATATTTTTATTGCTACATGTAACTAATATGAAGGCAATTAATGAGATTGATATGGTTTGACTGTGTCCCTACCCAAATCTCTTTTGAATTGTAACTCCCACAATTCCCACGTGTAATGGGAGGGAAGTTGTGAGAGGTAATTGAATCATGGGAGTGGGTCTTTCTTGCGCTAGTCTCATGATAGTGAATACATCTCAGGAGATCTGATGGTTTTAAAAAGAAGAGTTTCCCTGCACAAGCTTTCTTTCTCTTTGCCTGCTGCTATCCATGTAAGACACAACTTGCTTTTCCTTGCCTTCTGCAATAATTGTGAGGCCTCCCCAGCCATGTGGAACTGTAAGTCCATTAAACCTCTTTCTTTTGTAAATTGCCCAGTCTTGGGTATGTCTTTATCAGCAGCATGAAAACAAACTAATACAGAGATGCTTTACATTCTGTTTCTCTATTGTGTCTTTGAAATTCAGCATATATTTTTCACTTACAGTGTAGTTTCAACTTGGGCCATCTACAGTTCAGGTGCTCCATGGCCACATGTGGCTAGTGGCTACTGTGTTGGACAGTGAGGTCTACATCAACAAAAGGGAATGTGCAAAGCTTTGAGAAGTGTTGTGTGAGAAGCCTTAAGACAAACAGTGATATGCTTTGGCTGTGTCCCTACCCAAATCTCATCTTGAAGTGTAGCTGCATAATCTCCATGTGTTGTGGGAAGGACACTGTGAGTGGTAATTGAATCATGGGGCTGGGTTTTCCTATGCTGTTCTTGTGATAGTGAATAAATCTCATGAGATCTGATGATTTTATAATGAGAAGTTCCCCTGCACAGGCTCTCTTACTTGCCAACATGTAAGACATGACTTTGCTTCTCATTTGCCTTCCACCATGATTGTGAGGCCTCCCTAGCCATGTGAAACTGTGAGTCCATTAAACCTCTTTTTCTTTATAAATTACACAGTCTCAGCTATTTCTTCACAGCAGTATGAAAATGGGCTAATACATATAATATGTCAAGAGTGAAGGAGCAGGAAAGGATGGGGAGATCAGCGGGAAACAAACTTGAGAGAACTTGATATACTATTCTATACCAATGTAGCTACCATCAGCCCTGTAACAAACCTATGGCATTAAATTTCAATGGCCTGGTCCTATTAGCTATCTCAACTGATTTATTTTTTTAATGCCTCTTTGCCAAGAACCAAAATTCAGACATAGTTGATTAGAAATGAAGCCATTTCCAGGCCGGGTGCGGTGGCTCAAGCCTGTAATCCCAGCACTTTGGGAGGCTGAGGCGGGTGGATCACGAGGTCAAGAGATCGAGATCATCCTGGTCAACATGGTGAAACCCCGTCTCTACTGAAAATACAAAAAAATTAGCTGGGCACGGTGGCATGTGCCTGTAATCCCAGCTACTCAGGAGGCTGAGGCAGGAGAATTGCCTGAACCCAGGAGGCGGAGGTTGCGGTGAGCCTAGATCATCGCGCCATTGCACTCCAGCCTGGGTAACAAGAGTGAAACTCTGTCTCAAAAAAAAAAAAAAAAAAAAGAAAGAAAAAAGAAATGAAGCCATTTCCATAGATTTTTGGTCTTTCAAATTTCTTAGTAGTGGTACCTCAGTATTTTAAAGGAGAATTCCCTACATTAACATAAAAATATTTATGGCAATTTTTGAATTAATTTTATTTTTTCTACAAGTAACGTTTGTTTTTAAAATAAAAATAAGAAAATTTATAAATTTCATAATTTTACTGTACAAATTTAGAAATAATCTCTCACAAATAAGAGAATTGACTAAAAATTAATTTTCTAAATTCCACAATGTTACAACTATCATTTGAATGTCTGGGTCCCTTCCAAAATTCATAATGAGACTTACTATCCTAATGCAACAGTACTAAGTTATGGGTCATTTAGGAGGTGATTAGGCCATCAGGTCTCTGCACTCATATATGAATAGGTTTAGTGCCTATGAAAGGGCTGGAGAGAACTAGCTAGACCCTTTTTGCACTCTTATTCTTCCATCTCTTCTGCCATGTGAGGACACGTTATGTGGTCCTTTTGCTTATTTCCACCATGTGCAAATACAGCAAGAGGTGCCATATTGGAAGCAGAAAGTGGGCCTTAATCAGGCATCAAACCTGCTGGTTTTTTTTTTTTTTTTTTTTTTTTTTTTTGAGATGGAGTCTAACTCTGTCACCCAGACTGTAGTGCAGTGGCACTATTTGGCTTACTGCCACCTCTGCCTCTCATATGCAAGCAATTCTCCTGCCTCAGTCTCCTAAGTAGCTGAGACTACATGCATGTGCCACCACATCTGGCTAATTATTTTGTACTTTTAGTAGAGGCAGGGTTTTACCTTGTTGGGCAGGCTGGTCTCTAACTCCTGACGTCAGATGATCCTCCTGCCACGGCCTTTGAAAGTACTAGGATTACAGGCCTGAGCCATTGTGCCAGGCCCCTGCTGACATTTTGATCTTGAGCCTTCAGCCTCAAAAACTGTGAGAAATAAATTTCTTTTTTTTTATAAATTACCCAGTCAAGGTATTTTGTTACAGGAGCAGGAATGGACTAAGATAATTATAGGAAATTAGGTGCCTTCATTATACAACGAGGTAAAATCGTTGAGGAACTAATTTTATGTTTAATGGTAATTTTTTTATTAGTAGAATTTATTTGAAATATTTTTCCATTTAGGTAAAGCTATACCATTTTAAGTATCTTTTTATGTCTGTCATAGAAACAAGTAGAAGGGTTCATTTACTCTAAATGGGAAGTCAATAAAGAAAGAATTTCACTTCCGGAGGTGTACCAGTTAGAGAAAATCTGGGACTAGCCAGTTTAACAAAGAGTCTGGACTATCCTTTGTCTTTGCTGTGCAAAGTTACGTGTGGGAAACATACATTCAGTAACATTGTCTAAGATATCCAAAAGTAGAACAAGAACTTTGAGAGTATAAAATAATGAAGTTGGCAAAGGGGAGCAGATAATTTTTTTTATCAGGAAAAACTACACCAAGGAGCCATGATACTAATGCCAGAAGCCCCAAGGAAGGCCCAGGCAATTGAACATCATGCTTAATTGGGCACTTTCTCTCTTGGATCACATACATTAAGATTCAGTTACAAGGGAAATAGGATCTCCTAACGTTTTGTAATGATGGTGACCATGGCATTCCTGTAGCTCCATGTTCTGAGAGTAGAATTGTTTTTAAACTTGTTAATCAAGACATTCTTCTGGCTTATGAGAATTTAAATTAATGCTAAACTAGCTAAATCCTGGTGGATTTTTGGAAATGGTTTTAATCACTCCCAAAAGAAACTCTGGAGATTATAGGGAGTTAGGACTTCACGTTAAATGTCAACTCACTGAAATCTTGCAATTTAAATGAATCATTTCAACACCTTGCATTGAGAATGTCTTTCTCCCTTTCATTTAGGATTACTTAACTAGTCTATTTTTACTCAAAATTCTTAAGTTTTTTTGAGAAATCTCCAAACTGCTTTCCACAGTAGCTGAACTAATTTGCATTCCCTCCAATAGCATGTAAGTGTTCCTTTTTTCCATAGCCTTGCCAGCATATGTTATTGTTTAACTTCTTAATAATGACCATTTTGAGTGGTGTGAGATAGTGTCTCATTGCAGTTTTAATCCACCAATCCCACTACTGGGTATATACCCAGAGGGAAATAATTCATTCTCTCAAAAAGACACATGTATGTTAATCACAGTGCTATTGACAATAGCAAAGACATGGAATCAACCTAGGTGCCCGTCAATGTTGGATTGGATAAAGACAATGTGGTGTATATACACCATGGAATACCACACAGTCATAAAAATGAATGAAATATTGTCCTTTGAGCAACATGGATACAGGTGAAGGCCATTAAATTAAGTGAATTAATGCAAAACTAAAAAAGCAAATACTGTATGTTCTCACTTATAAGTTGGGAATAAGCATTAAAAACACATAGACATAAAGATGGAAACAGTAAACACTGGGAATTACTTAAGGGTGAGGAGAGAGTGAGGAATGGACTGAAAAACTGCCTTTTGAGTACTATTTATTAGCTTTATTTCCTGGACTATATAATTGGGTCACCAAGTGTTTTTTATTCATGGCGTAATGTTAAGTATGATAAATTCGTATTTATGATGACGTGGAAAAATCTCATTAATAGCTTCCATCAGACTTCCTTTTATAAAAAGCTAGTGTATTTGCTCAGGAAAAAAATAAAAAGAAAATAACTACAACCCCTTGACAAGTGATTGATAATGGAAGATGAGATCTTCAAGGACCTGGAAGTGGGTGGAAATGTTCTAAGTGAGATGTTAAAATAATATACTTGTCAATCTAGAAAAAGGAGAGCGGAAGAGGGTTGTGGAGCTAGGTAGATGGTAGAAAGCTGTATGGAATTTAAAATAACTCCACTCATTGTCTGCTGTATGTTGAATAAAGTTACCAAACTGAGAAATGCATGTCATTAGTAGATCTGAGTGTTTAAGAGTGATGCGTGTTTGAGGGTGTGTATATGAACCAGTGATGAGGCTGGGTACATATCTGTGCTCATGGAGGACAGAAACTCATGCAGATAGGAAAATATATAGTCAGAAGAAAGCTGAGGACCTGTCTCAGCAGCTCCCAGAGTCTGTGAGGAGGGATCTGTATAGTCACAGCCTGAAATTGTATTTCAGGTCAGGTTTAACCAAATCTCCAAGAATCAGAAGGATTCAAGATAACGTATGTGTCCCTTGGGACAGATAAATATATGAAAAATGGTTTCCAGGAAAGAACATGACCAGGACTCAACTGTTGGTTCTGGCTTTTTTCCTGATTAAGGAGAAGAAACTTCATTTAAATTATGAAATGAGGGTGGGAGGATCAGAAAAAATTACTAGCGGGTACTAGGCTTAGTACTTGGGTGATGAAATAATCTTCAACAAAACCCTGTGACATGAGTTATTTATATTAAAAAGCTGTACATGCACTCCTGAACATAAGATAAAAATTTAAAAAACAAACAAAAAACTATAAAATGAGAACAATTTTGGGATGAGATGAAGCCAAAAAATTTCTTCCCTGACTCTGGAACCAAAAAGATAGTCTCTGTATTATCTCCTATTAGCAACATAGTTTTTTCTTTTTTTATGTAGATATTTATTCCATCTGAATTTTACTTTTGAATGTGGTATCTATTTTTTTCTTATAATGAACTGATTTTGGTACTGTCATTTAAAAATACTCCATCCCTTCACCTATGGCTTGTGATGCCAAATCTATGCTTTCTCTCTGATGACGTATTAGTTGAAATTTTATTCCCTCATGCATCTTCTCATGATTTCTTTGTAGATTCATAGCTATTATTTCTTTTTCCTTTAAAAACTTAGTAAGAGGGAAGTCTCAGGACTTTTAATTGGTGATGCATGTGACTAATGTGCGATCACTGAACTTTTTTGATGACATTGCAATTCTTTAAAAGTTAAATCCTCTAAATGTTAAAATTAAACCCAGATCCATAAGGCCTAAGTAGGAGGCACCCACTTAACTGAGTCAGTTACATGTGTATACTGATTTTTTAAGAAACATTTATTGAGTGCCTGTGATATGCCAGGCACTGACTGACTAGGAATATGGAAGTGAATATGACTGATGGTTCTCCTTTGCATTGCTATCAGTTTATCATCTAGCAAACAGCTTTGCCATCTAAGGCTCTAGGCTAATCATTTTCATTAGATATTAGCTGGGTCTGGAACAAAAGAAATAAAATAAAATAATGTGACCTATGGATGACAGATATTATGGGATCACCAGAATTTTTCAACTGAAGGATAACACTAACTTGTGACAACATGCAACTTGTATGATATGAATTTTGCTATCTGCCAAGTAACGTAACCACTAAGCTGTCATATTCTAAAGAGAAAATCAGGACTGATACCTACAAAGTATATGATAACTTATCATTGAGGAAACATTTTATTTCTTAACCTTTAGCAACAAATGTCTCATTCATAGATTGTTTATTTCCTTTGACTATCTATCCAGAGCAAAGTCAGGAACTGTAGATTGAATAAAAAAACAATACTTCTAAACTAAAATAAATGGGCCATACACTAAAATTCATTGACTTCAGTCATAATAGAGTTCTTGAATCCTTGATTTGTTTGTATAAATTTTTACATCTGTAACACATGCCGTGAATTTTATCTTCTAAAGGTCCATCTCACCACAGATTAGAGGCATAAAATAGAAGTGTAAAATTATAAAAACAGTATCAATAACTAGACGAAGATAACCAATATTAGGAGATAGTTATACCTGACAGAATGGGAGGTGACTGGGAATGCAGCATTCAAAACACAAAAGAGCATGGTAAAGTATAGTCATGCATTTATCTATAGCTAATAATCCTGGCCCATTTTCTATAATAATAGTTGTTGATGGTAGTTCCCCTCATGTTTAAAAAAGTGTAAATGTAGGATAAGTATCTCTGGTTAAAAAGATGGATACATTTGTTTTGTGTTTTAGAATGATTTATTCTAAAAATTACTTAGTTTTGAAGGAAAGAGATATGTATGTATTTACATATATGATACATATACCATATGTACAACATGATTATTCAATTTATATATAATGTATGTATCATATATGTTATGTATAATATATATTTTTACATAAATTGAGATTTATCTCTGCTGTCAGGCAGTGTGATGGATTTTCAAAAAGGTTATTTCATTAATTTTGATATATACCGAATAGAGTTTAGGTTTTTGTTTAATATGCTTACAGATAAAACTTTCAATAATTCACTTCAAATCACACCATCAGATAGTGACTGAACTGTAACTGGAATCAGATCTGCCATTTTATTGTAAGTGATGCAGTATAGAACATTGGCTAAGACTGCTTTCAAGTCAGAGGACCCTGATTTTAAATCTCAGGTTTGACATTACTTATTTGGCCATAAAAAGTGACTTAGACTCTTTGTGACAGAGCTTCCTCATATGAAAAATAGGAATGGAAACACCCAATTTAAGTAGTTATGAGGATTTGATGAGATAAAGTATGTAAGTAAACACTTTGCATAGTGATTAGCACTTTGTAATCACTCAACAAATGAAAATATTCCCTGGCTCTTAATTGGAGAGGCTTCTATCATTAGAGAATGCAAAGTTTAAAGATAGCTTAGCCTCTCAGAATTCAGAATAAATTAAGTCATGATATTTAGATTATAATTAATCTATAGCAAATAGCCAATAGTAAATATTCATTTTGTTGTTGTAATAGTTGGCCGCCGAATAAACTTAAGACATTTTTCTGAGTCATCTGTTTTCTTAATCTCTAACAGTCTAATCCTTTTATCTTTAAACCCAGGAGACCATTCTTCAAAGTCTTACTAGTTATTGTCAAAGAAAGTAAGTGAATGTTTGTTAAGAGATCAGTATAAAACTATCCCAACTAGTCATGTATCATAGGTGACATTATGTAAATAACATCTTGTAGACTAATTAGAAGTAGTTTTAAAATACTAGAATTCACATTAAATTTGTATTATAATTTTGTTAAATAATAGATGCCTACAAGACAAACTGACTTTCTAACAAACGATATAAAAATAGATTTCTAATACTCTTTCTTCATTGTTTCTTGTGGTTTTCTATTCTCCAGAAAGAACCTAGAGTGGTCTCTTAAAATAGATGATAGTTCATTTGTCTATTTAAAACCCTCTGATGACTTCACATTACATGTAAAATAAAGCCTAATTTTCTTAAGGGCCTACAAGGTGCTATATGAACTGGTTCTTGTCTCTGAATTCTTCTCTTTCCTTCTATTCTCTTCCTTGCTTACTCTGTAGCTAACAAAACAGTTTTCTTAACAATCCTTGAACATGTCCAGCGCATTTAAAACCAACATCTTTCACCATGAGTGATATAGTTTGGCTGTGTCTTCACCCAAATTTCATCTTGAATTGTAGTTCCCGTAAACTCCACATGTCTGTTTCACCATTCTACACAAGGATATTTCAATAAGAGTATTGAGTATGATAAACTTAACAGCATTTTCCTCCCATTTCTACCCCAAATTATTTTCTATAGTCCTTCCCTTCACCATCTGTTGATGGCATCTTAGGCATAACCTATAAATTTTGCTTAATTCCAGATGTCAGTTCTATAATTACTATGCTTGACTTTATTTTATCTGTTCTGTTCTTTCGGCATTCCTATTGAACTATAGAATATATTGTTATAGATGTATAGAATACATAGCCACAGATACATAGACTTATAATATCTACTAACTATAGTATTTTTAGACCATCTGTCCTTGCTTCATCTATAACCATTCTTTATTCATCCATCCATAAATCTTTTCCAACATAATCTATATTTATATCTATACATAATATATACATTTGTTTAAATTCAACATGTGGGGGGTGTGTGTGTGTGTGAATATATCTTCATTATCTCTAATGAATCTTTTTTAGGGAAATTTGCTTTTGTTTCATAGGTGCAACGTTAACTTAATTAATGTCACTTTTTCTAAAGTCATCTTCTGAGTGCTTTAGTACTATTTCCTTGTGTGTGAGTACTTTGGTTTGTTATTCGTTTATGTGGTCTCCATGCTTCTCAGATAATTTGAAGTCATTAACCTTGAGCTTATCTTTGCATGCACAATTCCTTAACAACTATTTACTGCTGTTTACTGCAGAGTCCACCTGAGTGAGAAGAAAATTACTTCTAGAGTTCATGTTCCTCACTTTTTCAATTATATGAGAAATTGTTGAAACAAACAATAACTTTTCATCTGGTCTTCTTTTTTTTTCTTTTTCTTTTTTTATATATTTTTTATTGCATTTTAGGTTTTGGGGTACATGTGAAGAACATGCAAGATTGTTGCATAGGTACACACATGGCAGTGTGATTTGCTGCCTTCCTTCCCCTCACCTGTATCTGTCATTTCTCCCCATGCTATCTCTTCCTACCTCCCCACCCCTCATCCCTCCTCCATTTCCCCCCAACGGACCCCAGTGTGTAGTGCTCCCCTCCCTGTGTCCATGTGTTCTCATTGTTCAACACCCGCCTATGAGTCAGAACATGCGGTGTTTGATTTTCTGCTCTTGTGTCAGTTTGCTGAGAATGATGGTTTCCAGGTTCATCCATGTCCCTACAAAGGACACGAACTCATCATTTTTGATGGCTGTGTAATATTTCATGGTGTATATGTACCACATTTTCCCTATCCAGTCTATCATTGATGGGCATTTGGATTGGTTCCAGGTCTTTGCTATTGTAAACAGTGCTGCAATGAACATTCGTGTGCATGTGTCCTTATAGTAGAATGATTTATAATCCTTTGGATATATACCCAGTAATGGGATTGCTGGGTTAAATGGGATTTCTATTTTTAGGTCATTGAGGAATCACCACACTGTCTTCTGCAACAAGAAGAGCTAACGATCCTAAATATATACACACCCAATACAGGAGCACCCTGGTCTTCTTTATCTTCTCGCACCTTTGCCTGGTTCAGACCTTTTACTGGATGGTCCTTATAGTTACCTCTCTCTCACCTCAGCTTCCACACCTCTAGATTTAGAGATTTTTGAGATTGATCTCACTTTATTTGACATTCTTTTCCACAGATTTGCACACCTTTGCCATTTTTCACTTCGTTTGAATGCCACCTTCTTCAATATTAAGAGTACAGGGTTAAGAAGATATGTAGTGTAAATAATCCAAGTTCCTTCTGGAATAGACAAGGAAAATAAAATATTGAATAATTAGAGAATTCACCCAGAACTATAAAGACATCTGAGCCAGAAATAACGTTTCTTTGTTTCTTTCTTCAGACTGAGAAAACATGGTGCTTTTGTCTGTAAAAGAGTTTGATATAATAACATCAATGCATGTAGGAATTTTTCCCTATTTCCTAAAGTACACAGTTTTAGGTAAGTTATTCAGGGTTAACTGGATATCTACTCTGATTAGAATATTTCCATACTAGAAAAAATATGTCTCTTATTAGAAATCAACATAGAGCCTAAGAATATTGGTTCTTTAAACAATAGGTTTAAGCAAATTCTTTATGAGGAAAACAGTGTTTTTTCATCTACAAATGTTCATTTCAATCTCACCTTTATATGATCTGAGAGAACAGATAATGACAACATTAAAAGAGGATGTTCCTTAGGTTTTACTTAAGCAAACACTGATAGAAAAGATTTAAGTAAATAGAAAATGACTTAACCGTTAGCATGATTGTATTTTAAATAAATCTTAGTTTTAGAGACCACTGACCAATAAATAGCAAAATGTACCCCTGTAATTTATAAATTCTCTGACTTTCCTCTGGTGAAGTAGAAAATTCACTTTGGTTCCCATATTTCAGTGTTTTACAGAGTTAATAAAATAATGACCTTCTCCACCCTTAATTTTAAGATCACAACTAGTGTAGAAGTTTCCGTTGAAATTGTTAAATTTTTCTCTTTTTTTGGTTCACTGGATATGATTTTTGGCCTGGTTTTGATGTTACTCACTTGTTTTTGGATCAACTTTTACCATGTGGCCGAGATTTTTTATGTTGTAATAATACTAAATTGCAGCACTGCTCTTCTAAAAAGTAGAAGTCAATGAAAATTAAATCTTAAAAAACACTATGTCTGCTCAATGTTAAACATCTGCCTTGAACTGACAAGGGCAGGACAGGGCATTTTTTGTAACTTAAGTCCTAAGTTGATCTGGTTTTTAAATAACTATCAGCTCTAAAATACAAGGGGCCAGGCATGTAAATGCAATTAATTTTATTTTAGTTTATAGCTAGAATTTTTTAAAAGTTAAATCTTTAAGAGAATAGAATTTTTAACTTCTTAGAGGAACATGTTAGGGCTCAGCATGATGTTGAATTGTCCTGTTTAAATATTCAGTCTTTAATCAGCCTTTGGGCAAATTATGTGTTATCATTTTCCATGAAAATACTTAATCGTTTGCACTCTTATTTAAAAACGTGAATGTATTACTGCTATGTCATTGACACCTTGCATTTATGTGGGAAGTTTGACTGAAAATGTAGGTGTTGCCATGAAATAGTTATTAATGTTGCAAAAATAAAGTTTCCCCATAAACTTGAGAACCTTCTTCGCTGTATTTCCTCCACCTCCTAAGGAGTGAAAAGTTGTTAGTTTGCCATCACTAGGTGAATTTTAATCAGTACCCTGTTACTATTAAATGGAATTCACATCTAATATAAACTGGTCTTTTAATTATAAATTTTTCCTTCCATTAAAACAAAACATTATTTCCAAGTTAAAAAAGTATATAGAAGAAGGAGACATAATATTTACCTAAAACAGAAATTCTTTTTTTTTTTTTTTTTTTTTGAGACAGGGTCTCACTCTGCCACCAGGGCTGGAGTGCAGTAGTGCAATCACAACTCACCGGAGCCTCAACTCCCCAGGCTCAAGCAATACTACCATCTCAGCCTCCCAAGAAGCTAGGACTACTGGCATGCACCACCATGCCCAGCTACTTTTTAAATTTTTTGTAGAGGTACAGTCTCCCTATGCTACCCAGGCTTACTTTTCTTTTTTGAGAATCTTTTATTGAATGCCTACTAGATAAAATATAATATGGAACTAATAGAGGAAAGTTAAAAAAATACTGTATATTACAGAATTCTGAAATCAAGGGAAATTTTAAATTGACAATACTGACGACTTTTCAGCAAAAATATCAACAGTCTGATGGTCTTACAAAAAGATATGATTGCCTAGGAGGCCAGATTTTTCAGTGGAAATAGCAATGAGTTTTAAAACCAACAAAAAAGAAAGAATGACCAGTGAAAGTAACCAAGCCAAAAAATAATTGAAGTTGAACTGGTTTTCTCAAGGTGCACACCCATGAAATAGCTTTGTCATGATTTTATACTGGCAAATGTTTCATCAAGATCATAATGAAGTAAGAGGATAGACACTGCTTGAGAACTGCACTGATATTATCAGCCGTTTTTCCTTTTAAATAGTCTAGTTTTGGAAAGTAATATTTGAGAATTATAAATCCTCAGTTTAATATTTTAGTAAAGATTCGTCAATTATAGAATTTTATAAAATGACTTGAAAGGATCTGATTTATTTTTGTTTACAAATTACTCCTTTTCAAATAATAAAATTGAGAAACTGTGACATGCTTTGCATTATATTGTTTCATGACAGCTCTATGAGATAGGCAAGTTTATCATCCATATTTTACAGCTGAAGAAACTGAAACAGATAAGTTAAGCAATATGACCAAGATGGTGCACTAGTGAGGGTGAAGTGGGAAAGTGAACAGCACCACCTGTCTGAGACAATCCTCTGTACCATGTCTCTACTGCCTTCCAGTGCCCAAGTTCATGGCAGCAGGAAGACTTGAGCAAGTGGGGCAGTTGATCTTTTGGAGGAAAGGGGGAAGAAGGGGATTGTTCTATTTAGGGACAAACTAATGTAAACTGGCATAAGATCATGGAGGGCGTAGAATGTTCATGGCAAAAATTTTGAATTTAATTTTGTAGGCAAGGAAAAGGCAGGCTTAGGCTATCTCTGAGCTGACAGAATGGCTTTATTCTAGGTTTGGAACTAGGTCTCTGGTAGTTCATATTGGTCAATAGAGACCATATCCAGAAATAAGCAATGATTTCTTTATTGAATAATTCTACAAACAATCAGATTTACTCTGTAAAATTATATGTCCTTGAAGCCTATATACATAAATTGATTTTAATTTAAAATTGTTAAAGAGAATACGCCTACTTGAAAAAGATTATGAGCTGCGATTTTTTGTTCCAAAATAACAAATTAAAAATTTACATTTAAGTTTTGTCCTGTTTGCAAACCTTTCAGGTAGGGTTCTACACAAAATAAATAGAAGGCATCAAGTTACTAAGGGCTTCAATAAGCCGTAATTGAAAATGTTTATGGCATTTGATAGATGTTTTAACATGTACTTTGTAGTTCCAAGTGCCATAAATTAGAAATGTGAAAATAAAGAAAATAGAATGACATATAGAAAATAAAGAGTATAAGCTCTTATTTTCTATATTTATGATTCTCTTTAAACAATAAATTCATTACCCTTTGTAACTTGGAAGGTTATATATTTTATATTTCTAATGAAATAAATTATATTGAATATTAAATAACAATTTTTCTCCAAAAAGATTTAAATCTAGTTTACCACATAAATTTAATAAAAAGGAACTTATAAACATAGTTTGATCAAATTACAGCTAGAAAACTAGGGAAATAACCGAGAGATTCTAAAATCTCTAGTGTTAATATGCTTGTATTCATGATTACAAGTACTTATATGAATGTCTGAATGAGAAAATGGATGAAATTGCCTTAATTCCACATACTAATATCAAGTTATTTAAAATATTTTACATATACTTGTTTAAATTGTTCAATATTTGAAAATGAAAATATTATATTATAAAGATAATATTCAATTATGAACAATTTTCAAGTAATGTAAAAAGCATGAAATGTAAGATTAATTACTAAAATATTCATACTCATAGATAAGCACTTAATTTTTTGATGAACAATTTCTGACATATTTTTCTGCATAAAGAGAAATAATTGTACTTTCTAATAATTGTGAACATTTTTCTTTAATATTTGACAAAAATTAAATTAATAATTTCATAAGAATTAGTTGCATAGCATAATCTGAAACCATATTAGTGAACATTGATACTATGTTACCTTAAAATATTTGTTTATTTTTCACGTTCAATGCATCATTTGCCCATGTGGATTTTGGAACATAATGCATTGGTCATTTGGACAATATTAGTTCCCTGAATTAGGCAGATATTCTAAATGTTGATACATTTTGTTATAGAATAACAAATAAAAAAACTAACAATCAGCAATGTCATCACTAATCTCAGCTGAAAAGTCTTTAAGTATTTGGAAGGAGTCAAGCTCACAGTAACAGATACAAATATATCGAAGTTCTAATTTTCACTTGAAAACTTAAATTTGAGCAAATATATCTGTTGTTTGCATTTAAGACTCACTTCATTTCTGAGAAAGCATCTGCCATATATCTGAGTTTAAGTAACTATGGTCTATCAATCAGTCATTCTTTCAAATAATACTAGTATTCAAGGAAGAAAATAGCTGGTATGGCTCACAAATCACGTATAAATTTATTTTCCTTTAGACAACAATGATATAAGAATATGCAACTGCTTTACATGTGTACTCCCCATTTCTTCATTTAATTTTCTAGTTACTTTGACACAGAGAATATAAAATGAATAAGATATTTTATATATACATATATTCTGGCTTATATTTAATCTTTGATTTTTTTTGTTAACACATATCAGTGATATAAACTATATTAAAAGCAGAGTCTTACGCAATTAGATTAATTCTAACTCTTTACCTTCCTGGTGGTGGGAATTTACACTTTGTAAACTTCTTGAGTCTCAGTTTTGTCAACTAGAGATGATTAGATATGTGCACAGATAGACAGGAAGGTAGTTAAAGATAAGATGGCCTGCATCATACAGTTATTGTGAGGATTAAATGAATATATAACATTCTCAGCACCGAAAGCATTCAATGTATGGTATTAAAATAACAAGATTAAAACTTATTTGCCTAAAGGCTGAACCCATGTCTCAAGGTTCTTTTCTGTGTGCTAGGACATCTTCTATTATGGTTTGTATGTCAACAAAAACATACAAAGATAATTCCGTATTTCAGGTTGCTTAGTGATCTGCCTGCCAATCTGAGTTTCCCCTCTTCTAAAATGAGTTTGGTTTTGAGTGTAAAATTAGACCTTCCCTTATCATTTAGATCATCATATCACATTTCTCATAGGAGAGAAATGCACTTTCAAATGCCTTTTTAAGTATAATTGAAACTTATTTTGAGTCCATTAGGCATGACACTTGTCTGCTGAGGTTTTTGCAAATAGCTCATTCAAGTTATCTACAACACAATCTCCCAAGTGAGATTCCTCTTTTTTTGTCTGTTTTCTCCTTTTTCCCTATCAGATACTCCTATGGTTATTCTTTTTGCCTTGAAGTAGCAAAGTCAATTATCCCTTTAAAATCTCTGACATCCAAAGTTACTTCAAATTGTATATAGACATATATAGATTTTTTTAGATTGAGTTTTTCCATTGAATCTGGTTGTAGTAGATGCTTTTATTTTTCATTTTTCACAGTATAATGTATTTTAATGGCTCCTGGTATTTAGCATAATGAAATTAAAATAGTAATGACAATAACAACTGCAAAAGTGTTCATGGCAGCAACAACAATATAAAAACTGTGGCCCCAAATTTGCCTCTTTAACCTTTTTTTCTGTGACTTCTGTACCCACTTAGAACATGTACTTAAGGTTAGAATGTGCATAAAAGAAGCCATGATCACATATGCTGAATTATATACATTTCCAATGGATTGACATGTTGGAAGATAGGTAATTGTAATAAATATTGGTTTTGTCCTTTATCATTACATGTTTGCCATCAAAACTTTCTTAAAATTATTATCATTGTAATTTGCCATTTATAGCCAAGGTGAGTAGAGTGAGGAGGAAAAACATTTTCCTTAGCACCTCATCTGTTGGATCAGTGTGACACTGAACATTCTCTACAATGCATCTCGAAAAAACCAAGCCACACCAAGTCTAACTTTCCTTTTTGTTATTCTTCATGGTATGACCATTGAGAAAAAGAAAAGGATATAATTGCCTTTCTTCTCATTTCGTCTTGTTATGAGGAAAATTCTGAATCTATTTCATGAGCTTATATATATATATAAAGGATGAATAGTATTAAGTATAGAGAAAGATAGATGAATCAACCAGTTAATATGGGCTTGGATTTTACAAAAGGTAGATTTTATAGGCAAAAACATCTTGCACTGTTGAGCCAGTAGGCACTTTCAACATTCACACTGATCTTGAGTATTTAATTTCTGTGTCATCACTTTTCTTTTACCACAGTCATTCTCTCTTCTCTTTGCAGTGTCTTTTTTTTTTTTTTTTTTTGTCTATGCAGACATTTGTTCTGTCTGTTTTCATATAATTGTGGCTGGAGAAAAATAAAAAATAGTTTGAGTAAGGTTTTCTTTTATAAGACAAAAACTGATATTGAATTTCTATGCATATGCTTTAACAATAAATCTTAACAATAAAGAGAAGAAAATGTGTTTTCTTTTCTGTGAACTGTTTCTTTACTGAGAAAGATATTCCTAAAATTTCTAGAATAGCTAAAACATGACATAATAATAATGAGAACATTTGCTATTTGACTGTTCTCATATTAGATTTTTTTTTTTTTTTTTTTTTTGAGACGGAGTTTCGCTCTTGTTACCCAGGCTGGAGTGCAATGGCGTGATCTCGGCTCACCGCAACCTCCGCCTCCTGGGTTCAGGCAATTCTCCTGCCTCAGCCTCCTGAGTAGCTGGGATTACAGGCACGCGCCACCACGCCCAGCTAGTTTTTTGTATTTTTTAGTAGATACGGGGTTTCACCATGTTGACCAGGATGGTCTCGATCTCTGGACCTCGTGATCCACCCGCCTCGGCCTCCCAAAGTGCTGGGATTACAGGCTTGAGCCACCGCGCCCGGCCTAGATTGTTCTTTTGATTTAAAAATTGTTATTGTGATGAAATTTACTATTTTAGTTTATGAAAACTACATGCTCACTGTGAGAAAAAATAAATAGCAAGTATGAATGATGATGTTTAGACAGGCACATTTTTAAAAGATTACATTGATAATGTTATGTAGAACAAATACTAAAGGTAATGAGATAAAATAAGATGAAGAATATAGAGGTTTGGGCAATAAACCAGATATAGGTTGTCCAGCTCCTCTTTTCTATTCTCCTTTGCCAAACAACCTTCCTGTAACTATTTTTTTTACATTTTTATTTTAATGTGAAGGATGCTTATTTAGAGTCAACTATCTAAATAATGTAAAATATACCATGTAAAGTGAATCTCTGTCCCTCTGCCAACTTCCTCATATAGACCACCCAGTCTTGCATTACTCAAGAATTGAAATGAGGCGTTCTTGTGTCTCACTCCATACTTCCTCCCATTATCCATGCTCATTAATTTAAAACTTATTTTAAAAATTTCCAAATGTCTATGTCAGGCTCACCTATTCTAATTTTATGCTAGAATTTTCCATTTGGATAGCTAAAAGACACCACAAACCCTTCAGTTCATAATTGAACTCATCATCATTACTCCTAAACCTAGACCCCCCCACCCATGGTGGGATTCCCCATCTCTATAAAAGAGATCACATTGGACTAACCACCAGACATTATCTTCAATACGACTTTTTCTCCCTTACCTCTGTATCCAATTACCAGTTCTATTGACTTTACCTTCTAAATTTATCTCTAATTAGTTTTAATTGATTACAGATAATTATTGTGTACCTGGAAAATCAGCAATTTCAAAACTATATTAGAATTAGTAAGTAAATTTAGTAAAGTAGCAGAATGTAATAACAATATACAACACTTCCATTTCTATAAACCAACAATAAACAGAAAATAAAATAGAGGCTATTAAATACATAGTTGTAAATTTAAAAATGATGCACAAGATTTCTACAATCAATGCTACATCTACATATGTCTAGAAATGTATCACAACCTTATGCCGTATACTGTAGATTACAAGACTCCATAAAATTGTCAATTATTACAAATCTATCTATAATTTTAATTCAGTCTTAACCTAAATTTAATCAGCTGAATCTAAAATGTTCATTAAATTACTTAAAAAGATCAAGTAATTTAGAAGGAAATCTGGAGATTTTATAATACCAATTATTAAGATATGTTACAAATCTATAGCAAATAAGATTTGTGATATTGGGGAAAATGTCAACAAATAGACTAGTCACATGGAGTAGAGAGTTCAAAAACAGATGTATTATGTGCACTTAACTAATGTATGACAAAACTGTTACTGTAGTGTAGTGGAAAAAAGGATTTTTTTCTTTCAATAAAGGATTCTTTGTCAACTAGACATATTTAAAAATGAAGAAAGTATCTTGGTTCCTATCTCACACAATTTGACAAAAATTATTTCAAGATGAATTATAGTTTTGAATGTGAAATGTACATTATAAAGCTTTTAGAAAACCATGGGACTAAGATATTTAGGGAGGAAAAGATGAAAACACAAAATCCAACTGTAAATGATTTTTTAAAAAATTACATTGAATTACAATATAATTGAGGAGTTCTATTTCTCAAAAGCTAGTGAAATAACAAACAAGAAAAATAAGATATTTGCCAAATCTATTCTACAAAGGCTGGGATCCAGAATACATAATTTTTAAAACATCAGTTTCTATAAATCAATGAGAAAATTTGAATATTTCAATTAAAAAATGGGCAACAGATTAAAATAGACACATTAAAAAAAGATAGCTAAAAGGTTAACTAACATATTAAAAGGTGCTAAACTTCAGTATTCATAAAAGTAATAAAAACTAAAACCACATGTAATATACTACTACATATTGAAATGGCGTCATTCAACTGCGGTAAATACTCAAGAATCGTTGTCTCATGGCCACAGAAAACGAGGATGCAGACACACAGGAGTGAGGTTAAAAGCTGAGGTTCAATAGGGGAAAGAAAGAGAATAGCTCTGGCCGGGTGCGGTGGCTCAAGCTTGTAATCCCAGCACTTTGGGAGGCCAAGGCGGGTGAATCACAAGGTCAAGAGATCGAGACCATCCTGGTCAACATGGTGAAACCCCGTCTCTACTATAAATACAAAAAATTAGCTGGGCATGGTGGCACGTGCCTGTAATCCCAGCTACTCAGGAGGCTGAGGCAGGAGAATTGCCTGAATCCAGGAGGCGGAGGCTGCGGTGAGCCGAGATCGCGCCATTGCACTCCAGCCTGGGTAACAAGAGCGAAACTCTGTCTCAAAAAAAAAAAAAAAAAAAAAAAAAAAGAAAGAGAATAGCTCTCTGCTAGAGAGTGGGGTCCTGGAAAATGGGTTGCTGGTTCCATGGTGAAATGCAGGGTATTTATAGATGAGATTCAGGAGATGGTGTCTGATTTACATAGGGTGTGAAAGATTGGTCAGACCAGGCATGCTGTTTGCATAAGGCATGAAAACCTGGTTAGAACTAGGAGTGCCATTTGCACAGGGTGCACATTTTTGGCTGCCCAACCCTAATCTTTTATTATGCAGATGGAGCCGTGTGGCCCATTTCTTTACTATAAACATGATAATGACAAAAGGGAACATGGAACCTCCATGTTGAGCACGTCTGGCCTCAGTTGCCCTTTTTTATTGGCACAGCTGCCAGCATTTCCCTGTGCAAACTTCCAGCTTGCTTATCTATGTTTCCAGCTCAATTTTCTAGGCTGCTCTTTGTTAGAAAAGAAATTATGTATGGGCTGCTTTTGTTAAAAGGAAAGCCTTGCTGAGGACTATTTTACCCTTACTATCTTGCCTAAATAATGTCTTTCTAGCTCCTGTATCAATATCCTCAAGACAAAGTTTTAAAAAATATATAGAAAAGAGCTATTGTTGAATAGGATGCAGAGTGCCTAGAAATCTGATATGCTATTCTTGAAAATTCATAGTAGTGAAAAGAATTTAGAACACTGATAATATTGACTATGTTAACCATAGCCATAATGACCCAGTTACTCCACAGAATGTGGAACAATACTAGAAATATGTACAAAGGTTTATCAAAATACGCGTACAAGGATGTTTATGGCAAACTACTAATAGTAGCCCCCAGGTGGAAAAAAGGAAACCTAAATATCACCATTTCTAAGTTCTAGAACTGGTCAGCAATGAGAATGAATAAGCTATGGCTATATAGAAAAACATAAGCTAAATTTACAAAGAGGTTAAGATAGAAAATAATACATACTGTGTGACTCAATGTATACAAACTTGAAAACTAGATATACTTAAAATCGATTTTTTTTTTTTTTTGAGACAGAGTTTTGCTCCATCACCTAGGCTGGAGTGCAATGGCACAATTTCAGCTCACTGCAACCTCTGCCTCCTGGGTTCAAGCAATTCTCCTGTCTCAGCCTCCTGAGTAGCTGGGATTACAGGTGCATGCCACCATGCCCAGCTAATTATTTTTTTCTTTATTTTTGTAGTTCTAGTAGAGACGAGGTTTCACCATGTTGGCCAGGCTGGTCTTTAACTCTTGACCTCAAGTGATACACCCACTTTGGTCTCCCAAAGTGCTGGGATTGCAGACATGAGCCACTGTGCCCAGCCTAAATAGTAAATCTTTGATAAAGTTTTCCTCAGATAGGAGGATTTTACTTACGAAGTCACATACAGTAAGTGGCACTTGAGTTTAAATTTGAAATTTGAGTACAAGTTAATTAAATGAAATTGAGAGGGAGGACATTTTTGAGAGAATGAATGACATATTTTCAAGTAGAGGCATTGGCTGCCTTTTTTCTGGACTATCTTTTCAAGAATGTTTATATGATACATAGTCTTGGTAGGTAGAGACCATGTTTCCTCTCTGAGCAAAGAGTAAGTGTGCTTAAAGCCCATTATAAGATTTTTTTTTTAAGAGTTTCTTTCCTGTAATGCAGCCCACTGCATATGCAAACATCATTCTTTGTGTCTTTCTTGTAAGAATTGAGGCTTGATAACATGACACTAAAGTGATGATATTGCCATTGATGTGAGTAAAAAATTGTCCTTAATATCTGACCCAGGAGTCTCATGTCTTATATCAGCACCCATGAAACTGAAGGACTAATTTATTAGCTTGCAAATAGAATACAATTGCAGACTTATCATGTTCTAGACAATGAATAATTGCTGCCATCTTATAGTTTGATTGAAAAAAATTCTGCCTTATATTAGTATTTTTGCATTATATTAGTAATTATGTATTATATTAGTAATTATGTATTATATTAGTAATTATGTGCATGATTAAAAATCACATTTGTTGTTTATAACTGTTGATTAAAGTTTTACTTTATGACTCTAAACAAATGAACATTTTAAGAAAATATAAGAATATTTTCAGAGCACTAAAAGCAACATAGTTTAGAATTAAATATGTTGAGGAGCATGTAAATAATGATGAAAGAATTTTGTTATAGCAGCTATCTTTGAGTAAAATAATACAAAAGAGGCTTACATCTGTTATCAATATTTTTAACCTAATCAGAAAAATATATACTTCTAATCTTATATATATTAAAATTAATAAATATTAACACTTGTATAATGAGAAGGATGTCATCTCTTATTTTTATTTGATAATTACAAGCAGTTAATTAATTTTAAACAATTATATAGCTCATTTTGACCAAGATATATTTGTTAAATATATAGTTAGCCAAGTGTTGTTTGTTTTTAAACAGGGCTAACAATTTTTTTTCTTAAAACAGTCTAGAGTAATTCATTTAGAAAGTCTGAGGTTTATGTGATTTTATAATTCAGTAATATCTTACAATGGTTAATAATAGTCAATTGAATGCAAATAAGCAGATACTTCATAAGTAGTGAAAGAAAATTGCAATGAAATGTGTAAGTAGACGACAACCTCAAATATTTTGAAACAAGAATGTTCATATTACTTTAAAGTACTTTTTGATTAAAAAAAAACAAATAATCCTAAATGAGAGGCTTTGTGAGCTGGAAATGACTTGAATATTTTAAAGGTTTTTTTTTGTTTGTTTTTTGTTTTTGTTTTTTTAAAGAACACATCACATCTCATATGTGGCCCACAAGGCCTAGGATATTTACTAATTGATAAATACAGAAAATGTTTGCTTACTTCCGTCAAACAGTGTTAAGATCATTACTATTAACATCAGTAAAACTCTGGTTAGTATTCTAGACCTGTCACTGACTCGCCTAGAAAACTTGCAGACAAAGCTTGACCATATGTGGCGGTGACTGAGAAGCACACTAAACGAAAGCTAAGTGCATCCCCTATTCAACTTCCTCTTGACAGATCTCAAGTATTCCTGCAATCATTTTGACAACATTCTACACCAGGTGAAGTGTGACAGAGATTAAGTGGGAATGAAAAGACATGACCCTTTTAAGCAATTACAGTAAAAGTAACTTACTTTTGTGAATTTTCTAAAAAACGTGTGGTTATGTGAACCCACTGCATGGTCATGTGAACACACTGCTGGCCCTCTTCCAGGGTGTAGGAAAGGACCTATTCAAATGAGCACCCCTGAAGCTTAAGTTTTATTTGCTTGCTGTTTCACAATTCACACACCCCATGTGCATGCACATGCACATGCACATACATATGCACATGCAGAAACTCATTACACAGGTATAACAATAGTTTTGTGCTTATATATTGCTGTAATGAATTTCAGTCCAGTAAATTATTATCTATAATAAGTAAATAAAAGGCTATCACCTTTAAATTAATTTTTTAATTGAGTGATTCTTTACAATCAGTCAGTAATTTCAAATTTATTTCTAGTTTGGAGAAGTGGAATGAGAGAAGGAAAGAGGAAAATTTCCTGAAGTATCAGCCAGAATCTGGGTTTCTGTACAACACTAGCTATGGAACTAACTGGCTGTGTGCCCAATAAAACAGAATGGGTGACTTTTAATGGCCTGAAGCTCTCTTGGAAGTGGCCATTAAGAACAGCCCATTTTGCAAGTCCCATTTGCCTATGTTTCTAACACTCTTTGGAACCCAGCCCATCGGAACTCTGTAAAGTATGAACTTGCCGTGGTTTTAAAGAAATGTGGCCCAAAGTGAATCAGCTCCACAAAGGGATTATTCTAAAAGCCCAAGAATGTCTTTTCCCCTAATGAATAAGTTAGTGGAGCAGTTGATGTGAAAGTTAAGGTAAGGTAAGCCAGTCAATAAAATATGTAATTCAAGAGGCATGCGTTTCAATGCTACTTCTGTAGCTATCAGCTTGGGGAAAGTTGGGTGAGTCATTTAACCTTTCTAGGCTTTAGTTTCTTTATTTTATATTTATATTTGTTATCACTAAGATCTTTATGGCCATAAAGTTTCATTTTTCATACAGTGGAATCTCTGTTAACTGTCTTTACTTATAAAAGAAATCAAATATTGTTATTCTTTACTTGCAGTCTCTGTGTGCTATTGAAAAGTGTAGTTTCAAGGTTAAAATAACAGGCGTCTTGCAGTTTTTTAACCATTGTGGTTAAATATGTAATTGGTAAAATGAAAATTAATATCGATTTCACAATTTGTTGAAATATAATGAAGCAAACTCAGTAAGTGAAGCTTAGTCTCTTCTGAAACCTTTTACTTTCTACATTCACATCAGTCCTACAGGGTGGGTACTGCCCTTGAAGAGGAAGCCAGCAGTTGGAGAGTAAACTAAATTATGGGTTATGGTATTAGGAATGCAATTATGGCCATGCATATAAGTCATTTCTTGTGATCTGCCTTTTATCAGTATTATATGCGATATTCCTACAACCAACCGCACATGCATGTTGATTTGTGTACATTTATTTTTGTTGCTTTGTTTTGTTTTTTTCTGAGATGGTGTCTTGCTGTCACCCAGGCTAGAGTGCAATGGCATGATCTCGACTCACTGCAACCTCCGCCTCCCAGGTTAAAGTGATTCTCCTGCCACAGCCTCCCCAGTAGCTGAGACTACAGGAGCATGCCACTATGCCCTGCTAATTTTTTTTTTCTTTTTTCTTTTTTTTTTTTTTTGTATTTTTAGTAGAGATGGGGTTTCACGGTGTTAGCCAGGATGGTCTCCATCTCCTGACCTCGTGATTCGCCCACATCAGCCTTCCAAAGTGCTGATTATGGGCATGAGCCACCGTGCTCAGCCTCGTGTGCCCTTTCAACTATTTCTGTACTTGGTAGGAAAACCATAAAGGTAATTAATCAATCGCTTAAAATAAAAATGGATATTCAGTTGTTATTTTTACTTTTTTTTTCTATTCAAGGCTTCAAAAGACATTAAGAAGCATGCTCTATTGTTGGCATAAATATTGTATACCAAATTTTGGAGAAATCTATTAAAAAATCCAAGAGAACAATATGAAACCCTATATTTAGCCTTTTTTCATTAACATAAAATATACTTGGCTATAGTCAGTTCTGTTACAATTGACTTTTTAATGTAAATGTAAACTTAACTGTATATTAAATTCATATAAAAATGTTCTTGTCACAGTTTTATGAGTTATTGATGATCACCACATGAAGCAGAATCAGCTAATTGGTACTATTTCAAGTTAAGTGGGGTCTGTTGGGGGGAAATGGGGGAGGGATGGGGGTGGGGAGGTGGGGAGAGATAGCATGGGGAGAAATGCCAGATACAGGTGAAGGGGAGGAAGGCAGCAAATCACACTGCCATGTGTGTGCCTATGCAACAATCTTGCATGTTCTTCACATGTATCCTCAAACCTAAAATGCAATAAAATAAAATAAAATAATAAAAAAATAAAAATGAGGATAGGTTAGTGTAGTATTATTTTGTGATTTTTTTCCCTGCATATTTAGAAAAATGACCTGTCCCCTTATGCATAAAAAATGGTTTGGTGAGATTTAAGATATAATTGAAAATCATAAAATGTGGATGAATTTGGTTTGATGCTCTTAGAGGATACCTCTGATTTTCAGTAAGTTTAGTTTATTACTTGTATTTTCTGATGAACTCTAAATATAAATAAATATCAAATAAATATATAACAAGAAAGCATCAAAATATATTTTGTTCTTATAAGTCTTCACAAATCTGTGTGCTATTTTTTGCAAGAACATTTTCTGTGTAGCATGAAAACATATCATGATGGCTTCCTTGTGTTATTTCCCATTTTGTCAGAAGAATCAAGTAACTGCCAAGACCACATTGGTGGGCTTATGAAGGGTGATATCCCAGACTCCCCACCCATAGTGAGTCATTCAATGGTGAGGTTCATGAAGGGTGGAAAAAGTCTCAGAGTTCTGAGGCCTCTTGAAAGCAAACATACTTTGAAAGTGCAAGTCTGTTGTCCTACAGATGATCCTAAATTTGCAAGGATTCAGTGCCATGTGGTTAAGACATCTTGAACTCATTATTGGAAAACTTGAAAAAAATTAGAATGGTTTCTGCTAATACTATTTTTTTTTAAAAAAAACTATGATTGACTATATGATTGCCTGTGTTTATATAGACATTTGATTTTGGTAATTTTTTAAGTAGTCTAAAAGAGAAAACATAGATTCTATTTTACAATAGGAATGTAAAATTCCTAAGGGCTCTATACCCTATGAACTTTACATGCACTGAAATTCCATCTAGAGAAATGGCATTTAGGAGAAAATGTCAAGTGCACAAATCTGTTTCCTTTTGGCTTTTTTTTATTCTGTGTATTTCTGTGTGTGTATGGAATTTCTGATATAAATCAGAAACTGTGATAATCTGTATTTTTCCCATGATTTGTTACTCTTAAGCAAGAGAGCAGGAGAGAAATGAATTTACTTTAATTTCAAGCCATTTTAAGGTTTACTTCTCCATAGCACGGGGAAGAAAAGTATTCATTACTTTGGATAATTAATATATTTAATAGAGCAAAGGTTCATTTTGATTAAAATATATGAGAACTGGGATAAGAGGAATTGTTCTTTTCAAATGTACGTTCAGTATTTACCAAGATAGTTCATATTATGAACCACAAAATAAATCTCAATAAATTACAAGCATTCAAGAACTTTTATGTATTTAAATGTAATATGAACATATGATGTTAAAAGAAAATACATAATGTTCTCTAAACAGTGGCATTAAATAGAAATCAGTAGCAGAAAAATACCTGGGGAATCCTCAAATATTTAAAAATTAATTTATGTACCTAAGAAATCAAAAGAAAAATTGGAAAATGTTTAGAATTAAATAAAATTAGAAATACAGTGTCTTATTTTGCTTTCTGCTGCTGTAGTAGAATATTTGAGACCTAGGTAATTTATAATTAATGGAAATTTATTGGCATACAGTCATGAAGGCTAGGAAATCCGATGTCAAGGTGTGGACATCTTACAAAAGCCTTGCTGTGCCATGCCATGGCAGAAGAGAAGAGGGTGAGAGACAGAGAGATAAAGGGAGAGAGAGAGCAGAGGAGCTCAATCATACCTTTTTATGACAAATCAACTCCCATAATAAACCTACTCCTGCATAACAATATTAATTCATTTATGAGGAAATGATTTCATGACCAACCGCCACTCAAAAATCACAATGGCAACCAAATTTTAACATGAGTTTTGGAGGGAACCAACATTGTTGAATTTGGTTTGCTCATTGTATTTTCTTACAATTTTTGCAACTAAGTTTATGAAGTATATTTATCGGTATTTTTCTTTTTCGTGTAATGTCCTAGTCTGCTGTTATTATGAGACTGTGCAAGATTAGTAGAATAAATTTCAACATATTCTGTACTTTTCAATTATCTGCAAGAGTTAATGTGAAATTATTTTTATTTCTTATTTAAATACTTGACTTAATTCACCATTTAGGTCTGGAATTTTCTTTATAAAGAGATTTTAAACTAAAATTTAATATTAAATATAGATATAGTCTAATTACTATATCTATATTTAATATTACCATATAGATATAGTAATTAGATATAGTAATATATATAGTTTGATATTCCTTCATGGATGAGCTTTGGTAGTTTATATTTTTCAATGAATTTATTATAATGCAAACATAAATCTTTAACTTTGGTAGTTTGAAATACACTGGAACATATATTATATGAGTTTCAGGACTGTTTAAATCTATATTGCCAGCATTTAGCACAGGGCTTCACACATAGTAAACACTCAGTCTTGTTAAATGAATGAATGAACAAATGAATGAATGAAAGAATTGTTTCCAAAGATACCCATCAGTTGCTCGATTTGTCGAGAATCATTAAAAAGCATTTTTTTTCCTGATAATTATGGCAGAAATATTTCAGTTCAATTTGGTTGGCAATCATATTTGAGTTTCCAGTACCAATATCCTACTCTCTAAAATGTAATATAAATAGTATCTATAACCTAGTGTTCATTATCCATGAAGTATAAATAATGTTTTCAAAATGGTTGGGAAATACCCAGTGGATAAGTCTTCAGAATTACTTTAGATAGAACTCAAGACATATTAAGTGTGCATAGTAAGTACATGTCCTTCTTTATTTTGTCCTGTGCCCCCTTAGGTTGTTGCCTGGCAGGTTCCCAAAGCAATTTAGAATTCCAGCATGCAGAATTTTATGTGAAACTTACCTAGGACAAAGGCTGCTTTTATTTTTTTCAATGATCACTTTCTTTCATGGCTTGGCACATAAAAGATGTAGACTTTCTCGCTCTATTCTGAATAATGGATTTTACAACCGTATTAGACATCTCCAACATAATATAAACTGAGGGAGTATGTGGTAGAATATCTTAGGAATGTCCTGCCAATAAACACAAATAATTAATCAGCCCACACTTTTTTTTTTGTTTGCCTAATTTATTCCCATGAGATAGAGCAGTAGTAAAATTCATTCATCCAACATTCTTTAATGCTTGACAGATAAGAAGGGCTACTTGCCCCCACTTCAGTGACAGGTTGATAGTTTTATTTTGGACATATCTGTCTAAATCCAAGAGCTCGGGATCAGTGCAACTTATTTACTTGGGAGATCTTTGGCAGAAAGTGCTATACCCTTACCTGGCAGGAGTAGTAAGGGTGGGAATTATTCCTTCATTTTTTACCTGTGGTTAATTCAATCTGATAGACAATAGCTGCAGAGCACAAGTAAGAAGGAATATATACGGAATTTACGAGGAAGAAAAGTAAATTGATGTTAAAATTAACTTCACCTCAACATCTAAAGCAAAGTCTTATTATCCTGTGTACCTTAAGGACATAGTCCCCAAATTTCTCAGCTATTTCTGAGGGGATCTCCACTTACATTTGAACTTCCTTTTTCTCTGTATCCCCAAATACAGGCTTGCACCTTCTGGCTTGACTGCTTCTCTGATGCTGTGAACTCTACATTCAAGTTTCAAGCCAGTAGAGAACAAATCATACAATTTCTCTGTATCACATTAGCGATGTTCTCTAGGCTTACAGGGAGAAGAATTAACTCCACCCCTCCTACTCTGGAGTATATTTCTCTCTCTTAAGACAGCCCTCAATCTAGCTTTCATTTAGTGATGTTTCCACATCTACTGTGCATTTTGGGTAACAGCAGCCACAGATGGTTGCATCTATCATTGCTTTGTATTGTCTAGCTCAACCACCACCACAACCTAATTGTACCATGCCATTCTACTCCAGTGGCCAGATGTCAGATGAGCACCCAGGCGTCTGGAAGCCATGCACAAATTGACCAATATATGCTGTAGCCTGGTGCACGTGCAAGAGGCCAACAAAATCAGTATGGTTGCAGGGCCATATTTTGTTGACTTCTGATACAGAACATGAAAAACTGAGCAGAGATGTGATGAGGATTACACATCATGTAAAATACTGAATTTGATCAAAGATGAGACTTTGAGTTGTTTCTGTTTGAAGAAGGACTGAGTGTGTTTAATTTTGACATCAGCATTTGTAACATAATATATGAGCAAAGGATGGATTGTGGTGGGCATTTTTTTCTGGATTCTTCCCAAACATCAAACATCATTCAGTCTGCATTTGAATGCTAGATCTGAAGAAAATCTGAACACCTAAAATCAAGATACCCATATAAGTCATACTTTGAGTCTACCCCGATAATTTCTCAAGTACCTCATAGGATAGATAGAAGCTAAAATATAAAAGGCTTAGATATTTTTAAAAAATACTTAAATTCTCCAAACAGCAGAATGCTTTAAGTTCACAGTAATACAGATTAAAGCTAAAATGTCAAAGATACAGCTAAAATAACAAAAAAGACAAGTATCTATGGGAATCAGAAATGGTCTAGAAAGTTTTAGAAAATACATGAATCTGTGGTTATTCTAGGATCTGGGTGGAGAAACCGGCAGAACCAGCTGAATAATAACATTAACTTTTTGATATGCCATTCTGCATACCAGTCTCACATTCAGGCTGGTAACAGGATGGGTGCAATAGTTCCTGGCATCACATCTAATATTCACATGGGACTATATTAAGAATATGAAAAAACAAGAGGACCACCTAGGTCTCCTTCTTCAGAAAATTTTTCTGGAATGCCTCCACATAGACTTCCCTGTATATCCTGTTGACCAGAATTGTGCTCTAGATCCGTTCCTTACCTGATCCCTGTGAGGCAGAGGGAATTGCCACAGCTGGAAGAGGAAAAACAGCTGGTGCAATATGGATGTTTGGAAAGAATCCAGCAAAAATGCCCATCATGATCCATCCTTTGCTTAGATATTATGTTACAAATGCTGATGTCAAAATTAAACACACTCAGTCCTTTTCAAACAGAAACAACTAAAAATCTCATCCTTGATCAAATTCTGTATTTTGCATGATGTGTAATCCTCATCACATCTCTGCTCAGCTTTTCATGTCTTATATCAGAGGTCAGCAAAACATGACTCTATAGCCAAATCTGGACTGCTGTCTGTTTTTGTATGGCCCACAACCTAATTGTGTGTGTGTGTGTGTGTGTGTGTGTGTGTGTTTATAATTTTAAATGTTTACATTTAAAGGAAGAATAAATAATATTCTTTGTTTTTCCTGTTGTCCTGGAAATTCTAAAATATTTATCATATGGTCCTTTGCAGAAAATGTTTGCCAACCCTTCTGCATTGGGACTTTGAATGGAAAGACAACTTTTCCACCCCAATATAACCAATATACAATGATACATCATTTAAAAAATATATTTCTATAAAGATATTGTTGTGTAACAAACTTACATCAATTTTTTTCCCATATTGGTCTTTGTAAGGGTGGTGGCCAATGCTCCTTGGAATGTCCTGTGTATTCTTCCTTTCCCCTTATGTGGCCTTACATTAACTGAGGTCATGGAAGCATGAAATCTAAAAATCCTAACATGGCTTCCAAGGGTAGATCTTATTTGTTTCAGTAGAACAAAACTTGCTGTTCTGATGGTTTATCCGATTTTCCTTCTGCCTCTGGGCAAAATGAAGAACAAAAAAAGATGTAACTGTTTTCCAAAGACCAGCACTTCATCCATGAGAGAATGTCAAGATTATAGGCATGATCTATAGAAGATAAGGAGTTAATACCTGTATGTTTTAAACTCACATTTGAAACTCAGTTTCCCTACTTAAACAATGAAAATCATAATATCTGCTTCTCAAATTTATATATTCGATTTTTCATAAATATAGAAGAAATGGAAGTGTTTTTTCTTGTTATTCTCCATGATTTACTTTTTCATAAATATTGGAGAAATATACCTATTTTTTCTCTAGTATCCGACCAGTGGTTTATATTAAGGTAGTCTGTTTCTAAAAATTTACAAGTTTGAGAAAAATATTCCCTTCGAAGTTCTCTCTGTCTGTATTTACTGAGTTGGTAGAAAACCTATTACTTTAAAGTATATCACGAGACTGAATTATTCTGAGTAACTTCTAAGAGAACTTTAATCTGCCATGGCTAGAAATCTCATCTTTTTTCTTGTTATTGCCACCACTTATAATTACCTCAGAGATATGAATAGCTAGATCTCTAATACTTTTCAGTCTTCATTGTAGGATATTTTAAAAGGGAAAACATATACAGGACATTTTCACAGATGTTTTTTATTTTAAGTCTTGAAGGAGCTTTTACTGATATCTGTGGTATGTTTTTAAGCCATCTGCATAAATAATTAATAGATTAGCTTTAAGTCAGATGATTTCTCATAGTCAGAAAACATAAAACAAACTTGCTGCAAACATAGGAATTTTAATGATGAGAGAAAATATATTTTTTTAAGCCTTGCTCTTGACAAATCCAGGAAATATAATCTTCAAGTATCATGGATTTCTTTGAAAATGTAATTATGGTAGAGCTTGTCATTTACTGCTTTTCTAATAATTTCAACCTATTTATTTTCTATTTCATATAATTATACTGATCTCAATTTTAGTATTGTTATATAGATTAATTTACGTTTATATTTGATTTACATGAATTGTAAATGAGAAGAAACCATCATAGCATTATAAAACTGAGGAGAGATGCAAATATAACCCACAAAGTTTCCTATAATTTGAATGTGGTTGGAAACTTTTAATTAAGCTTTGGATTGAATTTCATTTTTCTAATTTAAGGGAGACAGTATTCTATGACTTCTATTTTCTATTTATTAATTATAATAATTTTCACCTTTGAAACATTAATACTGTTAATCATATTTAGTAGAACTTCTAATATAGAACAATTTTTGCTTTCCTGGAATTATTGACACTTATAATTTTTTTGTATTGTTAGACTTGTGGTGGATAATCTATTCAGAATTTTAACACTACCATATGTGAAACTGATCTTCCTTATTTTGAAGAATGGCTAAATCAGAGGGAGTATTTGATTGGGATTTCTAGAAACCAACAAGATGTGGATTCATATGCAAATGCTTCCAGGAGAATCAAGTAAGGAAGTTAAGAGCCCTGTGGCTCACATCTGTAATACCAGCACTTTGGGAGGCCAAGGTGGGCTAGTCACAAGGTCAGGAGTTCAGGATCAGCCCGGCCAACATGGTTAAACCCCATATTTACTAAAATTACAAAAAATTAGCTGGGCATAGTGGCAGGCAGGTGCCTGTAATCAGTTACTCAGGAGTCTGAGGCAGAAGAATTCCTTGAACCCAGGAGGTGGCGGTTGCCGTGAGCCAAGATCGCACCACTGCACTCCAGTCCAGGTGACAGAGTGAGACTCTGTCTCAAAAACAAAAATAAAAATAAAAGAAAGAAAGAAATGAAACAAAGGTGAGATTTTAAAAATTTGTTTTGTTTCTTTGTTTTTGTCAAATTCCCATTCTCAGCCCAATCCCACCTAGAGCTCTGAGTGTAAATCACAATGCAGAGTATGTTCCTTTTAAGAGCAAGGGAGCTAGATTGCTTTCTAGAGTCAATCGGCTATTGGCCAGGAGGCTGCCTGGCAAGAACTGAGTGCAGGTAATTTCTGATCCTAATAGATCAAGTAGCCCAGGAGAAGTCCTCTGAAGAATGTGGTAGAAGCCAGCTGTTAGTGGCAAACACACAAAGCTGGTAAATGTATCTCAGGGGATGTGGGTGGAATACCAATGGTGTCCAATGAAGTAATAAATTCCAAAAGAGAAAGCTACAGGTATTTTTAGATTAACCAGTTTAAAGCATGTATTAAATCACAAGAATTAAATTTGGCCCAGGGCAAGTATATTTGATCACTAATTATCTTGAGTCCACTTTCTGAAGTTAATCCCTAAGATTAGGTCCCTAAGATTATTATTTCTGCATTTAGCCGAATCAAATTTTCCACACCCCCAGCGTGTATGTTAATAGAATTGTTCTAGGAAATCCCAAACATAAAAGAGATGCCAAATCAAGAGTGTACAAAACTATTGGTTTCACATGTGAAAAAGAGATTTTGAGCAATAATTTAAAAATAATATTTATTCTTGGATTTTTTTCTCAGTTTGTTCATTATTAGCTCAAATAGCATTTGATGCAGCATGGAAGTTTTATAATGTCTTCTAGAAGGAACTAAATGTATTTAAGCACAGGCATTTTTTTTTAATACTTTCAGTTCTGTATACATGTGCAGAACGTGTAGGTATGCTACATAGGTATACATGTGCCATGGTGGGTTGCTGCACCCATCAATCCATCATCTACATTAGGTATTTCTCCTAATGCTATCCCTTCCCTAGCTAGCCCCCCGCATCCTGACAGGCCCCAGTGTGTGATATTCCCCTCCTTGTGTCCATGTGTTCTCATTGTTCAATTTCCACTTATGAGTGAGAACGTGTGGTGTTTGGTTTTCTGTTCCTGTGTTAGTGTGCTGAGAATGATGGCTTCCAGCTTCATCCATGTTACTGCAAAGGACATGAACTCATTTTTTTTTATGGCTGCATAGTATTTTATGGTGTATATGTACCATATTTTCCTTATCCAGTCTATCACTGATGGGCATTTGGGTTGGTTCCAAGTCTTTGCTACTGTGAATAGAAGCACAGGCATTTTTAAGGCATCTAAAATGAGTAGAAGATTTTTTTTAAAGAAAAAATTATGTAAGAGTGATAAAATTTCAGTGTAATAAATAAATACGGTTTGTGTTTGATAATCTATGACTATGTTTTGAGGTTTGGTGTTAACCGCAAAATTTTTTAAAAGATGATGTCAATCAGCAAATATAAGATTTTGCTAATATTTAATATGTAATTTTGAATCGTCTTGTTAAATGCATTAATGTATGTAAAACACTTAGTTGAATATTGACCAGAGTGTTGTCTCATTTCATATGACTGGCTGCTTCTTACCTTCATATTTTAATATTAGCATTATTAAATAATAGTTACATCATTAAGAGAATCTATTGGCATCCTTTAATTAAGAAAAGCTCTTCAATCTGTAATTCTGCCTTAAGTAATGTTTGGTATTATACATACAATAATATAAATTTTCCAAGTTCTTCTGATGTATAAAATAATGTCATTATTTAGGCAACTATTTAATTATTTTTAGTGAGAGGACTCTAATTCTTAAATGAGCATATAACTGAAAGAGGATTTATTGATTTCTTAGAGTTTCTTCTTTTCCTAAAACTTTGAGCTGATATCCCCAAACTGCCCTTGGGACATCTGATGTCCTGGCCACTACTCTGCCCCGATACTGGCAGCTTCTGTGGCACTGGCTCCCCCAACACCCCTGCACATCATCTTTTGTGCTAGGTCATGTCTTCTACCTGGCACGAAATCCGAGTATCAGGGTACTGATGTGACAGGAGCACTCAGGTTTCTGATGCTGGTTCTGCTTCTCTCTCATTTTTATTACCTCACTCCAATTTTTACATCATTTAGGATTACCTGGACTATTAGGGCTAATTCTCTATTGACATATTTAGACACAAACGTTGACTAATGTAGCTTCATTGGACTATTAGCTTTTGATTCTGTCCAAGAATTAGGGAATTGCCCTTGATACATTGTGACCAGAGGAACTTTTTGAAAACAAAAACAGATGTGTTACCTCATAGGTGTGCTAACATTCTCCTGACACTTTCCAAAGTATTTCTTTTACACCATAGAGATTTTAATTTTGATCTTCATTATGCAATGTGAACTGTTACCTTAGAACTAACTTTTGTCTAGAATAGAATCTCTATTATCTTCCAGAATTCTTGAATTGTGGGACACTGAGTAGAACTAATATACTTACCTCTCAGATGCCAGCAAGAGCAGTAAAATAGCCAATCCAGAAGAGCCAGTGGGAGTGGCTAAGAGCAAATACATCAGGTTCATCAAAGGGCCTCCCACATTTATTATTTTTCCTGTCTCAAAGCAGCTGTACAATATGAAAGGAATGTGTGAGACAAAACACAATTCTGCTTGAGCACAATGGCTCACGCCTGTAATTCCAACACTTTGGGAGGCCGAGGCCAGCAGATCACTTGAGGTCAGGAGTTCAAGACCAGCCTGGTCAACATGGGGAAACCTCATTCCTATGAAAAATATAAAAATTAGCCAGGCATGATGGCACGTGTCTGTAATCCCAGCTACTCGGGAGGCTGAGGCAGGAGAATCACTCAGATCTGGGAGGTGGTGGTTGCTGTGAGCTGAGATTGTGCCACTGCACTCCAGCCTGGGTAATAGAGCAAGACTCCATATCAAAAAAAAAAAAAAATTCGCTAGAAATAACTGATTTTCTCTTTGTCATCTAAAGAGAAAACAATACTTTTGGTCAGTTGTTAATGATCCAAAGCACTATTAATCTTTATATATGTACAATTTTACATGTATATATATATTTAAACCTTCACTATGTGTTAGCCACGATAAGGACAAGGTTTTGTAACGCTTTCGGGAATATTTTAAAGCTCCATGAATTATCTTTGTTTTAAATGATCATGTCATGGTACTTGGTTTAGCTGTCATTTTTTAACTAAAAAAATATATGTGATGAGACAAAAATTAACTCTGCATGGTTTAAAGGTTTAAATACAAGAACTAACACCATAAAAACCCTAGAAGAAAACCTAGGCAACACCATTCAGGACATAGGCATAGGCAAGGACTTCATGGCTGAAACACCAAAAGCAATGGCAACAAAAGCCAAAATAGACAAATGGGATCTAATTAAACTTAAGGGCTTCTTCACAGCAAAAGAAACAATCATTAGATTGAACTGGCAACCAACAGAATGGAAAAAAAATTTGCAATCTACCCATCTGACAAAGGGCTAACATCCAGAATCTACAAAGAACTAAAGCAGATTTACAAGAAAAACACAAACAAACCCATATAAAAGTGGGCAAAGGATATGAACAGACACTTTTCCAAAGAAGACATTTATGCAGCCAACGAATGTGAAAAAATGCTCATCATCACTGGTCATCAGAGAAATGTAAATCAAAACCACATTGAGATACCACCTCACACCAGTTAGAATGGCGATCATTAAAAAATCAGGAGACAACAGATGCTGGAGAGGATGTGGAGAAATAGGAACACTTTTACACTGTTGGTGGCAGTGTAAATTAGTTCAGCCATTATGGAAGACAGTGTGGATTCCTCAAGGATCTAGAAATAGAAATTCCATTTGACCCAGCAATCCCATTACTGGGTATATACCCAAAGGATTATAAATCATTCTATTATACATGCACATGTATGTACATTGCAGCACTATGTACAATAGCAAAGACCTGGAACCAACCCAAATGCCTACCAATGATAGACTGCACACACAAAAAAAATGTGGCACATATACACCATGGAATACTATGCAGCCATAAAAAATGACAAGTTTTTATTCTTTGCAGAGACATGGATGAAATTAGAAACCATCATTCTCAGCAAACTGACAAGAGCAGAAAATCAAATACCACATGTTTTCACTCATAGGCACAGGGAAGGAAATGACACTCACTGGGCTAGGTGGAGAGGGTGGAGGGGAGGGGAGGGAAGGAAAGGGGAGGGGCAGCAGGGTGTCAGGGAGGATGGGAGGGATAACACTGGGAGAAATGCCTGATGTGGTGATGGGGACAGGGGAGCTGGAGACAGCAAACTACAATGGCATGTATGTACCTATGCAACAATCCTGCAGGATGCAGAATGTGCACATGGACCCCAGAGCCCAAAGTAAAAAAAAAAAAAAAAGATTCTCAAAATATATGTATAATATATATTTGTGTCTTATAAATATATATTGTATTTATATCTATAAGCTATAAATATAGATATATCTATAAGGTATATCTATAAGACATAAATATGTATTATATATAGCTTATAAATATAAGCTATATATAATTCATATTTATATAACATATATATAAATATTATATATATATATTTATAATACAGATTTCTCCCATATGTAAGTGTCAGTGTTTTGGGGATAATATTTAAATAGTTCTTTGTTCATATGAGCAATTCACAGCTATGGTACAAATGACTTGAGCATGTTCACTTCTTAAAAAATTACGTAAAATTTATGAGATTTCATCTCTGTACAAATAGATGATCAGTTTCTTTAAAATGTTTAACAACAAACTGCCACAGCCAACAGAGGCCTAAGGCCTAAGGAAGCATGGCAAGTTAATGTAATGTGGTTTCCTAGATGGAATCCTATAACAGAAAAAATACATTAGATAAAAACTAATGGAATCGGAATAAAGCATGAGTTTTAGTTAATAATAATGTTTCAATATTCATTCATTAAGTGTAACATATGTGCCATATTTGTGCAAGATGTTAATACAAAAATTGCGTGTAACTATGCACATGAAACTCTTTGTGCTATAAATGTAATGTTCTGTAAAACTAAAACTGTTCAAAAATAAACATTTTATTTTTTAAAAAGTCTCACAACCAAAGTCACTTAGAGATATTTAGGTAGTAAATGCCATATTTTAATTTTTAAAGATTTCATAACAGAATTGAGCTCATTACAAAATGCTTTTCTGTATTGTAGCTGCCTCAAGATTAAAGTTTATGTTTTTTAGACACAAGAAAGGATATCATAAACCCTTTTGCCATTAATGATCACTTCCTTTGAGCCTCCTTTTTTGACACCATTGTTCACTGCTAATTGAAACATTATTTTCTGGGATATGTACCCATGACCTGAACTTTTGCTGTTAGAAACTCCAGTGGAGATGACGGTTGTGGAAACAGCATAGTTCAATGAACAAGACTCGAATCCTGTTTTGGTCAGAACTAGTGGTGTACCTTTAGGTACATTAATATACCATCCCTATGAGGTTTTATGGTCTTCACCTCTACACTAAGACTAATAGTAACTACTACCTCATAAACATATTGTGAAGATTAAATCACATGACAGGATTTAGAAAACTGTTTAGACCATGACAATCACACAGTAAAGACTATTACAATTTCTTCTATGTGGCAGTGTTTAGAAAATATTTGCAGTAATCCCTGCTAATTATTTTACTTAAGCAGTTTTTTTTTGCTACAGAGTTTACAAAGAATTTATACTCTCACATTCAGAAAATTAAATTTTCATTAAATGTCATAAAATCAGCTCAAATATTGGTAAGTAGGCTATACAAATAATAAAAGTAAAAAGAGAAATGAAATAATGTTAAGAAAAAAGAATAAAAGGAAGAAGGAGGAAGTAGGAAAGATGTAATAAGCTTTTAGAGTGATCATCATTATGCATATAAAAATGCTTTACCTACACCAGCCTTTATAATCTTCCCAATATGCTTGTGACCTGGCTTGATTAATACTCCATTAAAGTTGACAGTAATACGACAAAAATAATTTCAACAACCTATCCAAAGACCAAAGCTAAATGGTTGTTGGGAGCAGAATTCAAACTCTACTGTGCTCAACACAGAGCCAAGGTGATATGGTTTGCTCTGTGTCCATACCCAAATCTCATCTCTAATTGTAATCCCCATGTGTCAAGGGAGGGATGTGGTGGGAGGTGATTGGATCATGGGGGCCATTTCCCCCATGCTGTTCTCATGATATTGAGGGAGTTCTCCTGAGATCTGATGGTTTAAAAGTGGCAGTTTCCCTTTCTTTGTCTCTCTCTCCTGCTTTGCCGTGTTAAGACATACCTTGTTTTCTACTTGCCTTCTACCATGATAGGAAGTTTCCTGAGGCCTCCCTAGCCATGCAGAACTGTGAATCAATTAAACTTTTTCTTTATAAGTCACCCAGTCTCAGGTATGGCTTTATAGCAGTGTGAAAATGGACTAATACAGAAGGGCTCCACTGACACACTGACTCACTAAATGTATCCATCTTAGATCTTCTCTACAAGAATACTGTCTTCTTTGTATATACCAGGCCTACAATAATACCATGGAATTTGTTACTCTGAGAGTGGAAGCAGGCTCTCCTTCCCACATGTACCTTGAAATGAAACACTCATTACACTTATATGTATCATGGTGGTCTGTAACTGGAGAGATTTTCTTATAGTCAAATGTGTTTACTAAACAGATCAAACATTTAAGAAATTAATGCTGCCTCCCAGATTTTCAGCTCTTCATTCAATCTTAGTCTTGTAGTTCTTTCTCTTTCTGTTTTATGTAGAGCAGTTTTGCTCCTTTACTTCCTTTTTGCTACTGGATTTTTAAACAAAAGTCAGTGAAAGTTAACTGAGAATATTTTAACACTTTTTTGGAAAGAGGTGCAGTCAGGCATAAGATTGTTAAAACATTTTGTAGCTTTGGCTTGACTCTTTGAATGTGTAGTTTGAAGAATAAGCCTAGGGATTTTGTAATAAAATTCTTTGATACATTCATGCTGTTTTTTATTATTCATAACAAAAAGTATATCATCATTATGACTTGAATTTTCTCTCTGATTCTCCACTTATTTTTCCTGGAAGAAGAGAGAGAAGACCTCATTGCACAACCATTTCAGATGTGAATGTAGATATTAGAGTGCTGCATCTGTTTCATGTATTAGGGAGCTTCTCTTGGGTCTATAAATAAGATCTCCACCAGTTCCATTAAATCCCAAAGTATGAATGGGCTTTTTTATGTCAAACATGAACAAAATAGCATTTCCTGGGGTGTGGTAGGGAACACTGATACACTCTTGGAGCTGAACATGCTAGTAGATTTCCTATCTATGCCATTGGCTCTGATTTTTTTTTTTCCCCTTTGGAAAAAGAGTTAGAAACCGAGAGTTAGATTCTCTTTTCTTCCTGGAAATCCTCTTTATAACAGCCTTGAAGTGGTTATTTGCCATTTATATGAAATACAAATGTGCATATGTGTGTGTAAATATATGTTTCATTGGTAAAATAATCTTTTGGCTAAAGAAGTTTTAATGATCTGTTGAAGTTGGGAATTAGTACAAAATTCTCTTTAGGCATAGAAATCATAGAAGATACTTTATTTTTTAAACATTACTAAACAATTTTTGTCGAAAAGGTTTAAAGGGTCCCTGGAAAATGTAGAATTAAACACATTAAAATGGGTTTGAAAATATTTATTTCTCTATATTTTCTTCTCTTTACTTTTCTACATTTTGTTTTTTATATTTTAATGAATTTACATGACTGAAAAAGTAGAATTCAAAATATTTAGTCTCGATTCATGTTTTACTTGTTATAATAGTAAAATTTTCATCATACTCCCTGAATAAGTAAATAGTATCCAAGTTAAAATAAACTGGAGATTATCATTAGGATTTAGATACATTTTTTTGCATTGATAACATAATAAGCATATTTCTGTTAGAAAGTTCAGAACTGTTGAGATCTACTCAAGATAAAGTCATATTTACTTTCTCTTCCTGTGACCACAAAAAGCAGATACTACTTCTTAATGATTCCAAGCTATCTATTGCTTGTTACTTCTAGATTCATGCCTTAGCAGTGAGAAGCATTGACTCCAGGATTCTGGGTCTCTATGAAAGCTTCAGATAGGGGCTTTTTCTTGAGTTTATTGTTACTTCAAGCCACTGAACCTTACTCCCTCTTGTGGGCTCCTAGAGGTGCTAGAAAGAGCTATGCATGGTAGATATAGAAGATACATAATGGTCATTACCTTCCTAAAAGCTTCCTAGGTAAAAAAGAAATCATATTTTGTTTTCTCCTGTAAAATAGGATATGTGCATTTCACACTCACCCTTCACTATTATTCAATTGATTATAAGAGAGCAGTATTTTACATAGGAAGTGTACTTGGCTTCACTGGTTGGAGGAATTTTTGTATGCTCTGGTCTTCCCAGGTCCTTAGCACAACTGGATCTTCAGAGAATCAAAGAAAATCTTATTTAATATCATTTCATCTTTGAAAGAACATTCTATTTTCCTTTATGGTGATTCAAATCCAATGATGTTTCACTGATGTGTTACATTTACATTTTAATTCCATAGTTATATTATGTAAGCCTATGCCCATGTTGTTTTCATTGAATATATTTGCTCTATTATTTCTTATGTAATAGCTAATGTTCTCATAATAAAATAACAAGTCTGCAGAGAATAATTTCACTAAACACCTAATGATTAAACAGGACTAGTAGTTAAAATAATTATGAATATTTGGCCGATAATAGGGAAAAAATGAAGCCACATTCTAGAAACAAATATATCTGTCTGTCATGGTGAATGCTATATGTTTGTATTGAACTTTTTAGTTCCAAACCGAAAGACAAATCTCTTATTCTTTAATTGAAACTGAGCTGTATTGAAGTCAATAATTAGTTAATGACTGCGACCCCAGATGCAACTATCAATAAGAGTATGAGGCAATTAAGAGAAGTTTCGCAATTTATAGACAGTGTCAATGTTCCATGAAATGTCATTCAATTGCATATTTCTGGGAGGTCAGACACATAATTCCTTTCACATATGGTGCATTTTATCTGTGTTGAATTTTTAGTGCATCAGATACAAATGGAGTTAGCTTGCATTAATGTAGTTCCTTAAATATTATTACTCAGCATGACTATATGATAAAAATTAACCTCTCTTTTTACTAAGCATATGGGCTTTTTTCTATGGAAAGCAGCTGTGGCTAATTCAGTCACATCTAAGAGTAACTCCCACCTGTCAAAAGTATTTGGATCCATTTATTCTTCCAAAATTAGAACATTCTGTTATCATTACAATAATTTTGTATCCACCAAATACAAAGAAAACAATTCAAGAAAAAAAAATTATTTCATACAAAGCAGTTACTACTTACTTTATACAAATACAAACATGTGTATTATGTTTGTGCATGGATGTATGCTTATGTTTATCAATTAGCATGCAAACTAATTTCTTCAAAATTGCTTAAAAACTATTAGAATCCGCAAGTACTGCCTCCATTGAACCATGAGACACAGATGCACACTGCAAATATCTGGGGCCAGACCAGTGGCTTCCATGAGGTACTTTCAGAATTTGGCGAGTTCAATGCATATAAACTCACTTCTCATGAGCCAGTGCCTCTTATATGCTTACTTCACTGGTTCCAAGGTGGCTGGTTGAAAGATTCTCTACTTTACATCTAAGATCATGGAGTCCCTGTGTCTCAAGAGCAAAGGATAGTAGAAATGCAAATGCAAATACTCATATATAAAATCTCCTATCTTTCTCACTCATATACTTCTCAGGGAATTATTACCCTTTGGTGAGATTTCCCAGTCAGTCCTCTCATAGCTCTGTGGAGTGGAGAAGAAATGGAAAAGTGGAAAACTGTTATGGGGTTTTAGCAACATGGCTGGGGTCATGAATAGATGTGTATTGAAGTGTACCTCTGTAAGTGAACAAGCTTCATGTCCCTTTTGCCTAATGAGAGCTCAGTAGAATCTGGTCACAACCTCACCCACCATTGCTGCCCTGGGCCAACACCTTGTCATTTGTGTAGAATAATGTGCGGGCAACTTTACCATAACAGATGTCACTCAAAGGAGGGGCAACCAAGCTGAATGCTGCCTGCGTTACAGTCTTGGTTCAGTTTCCTAAACTCTTCACGAGAAAAATAAAATAGTGCAAATGATTAACTGCTGTTCCTAGCATACATACTTAACAGATAAGTGTTGGATGTATAGTTCATACACATACTAATAACTGACAATATTTCTCAAAGACCTAGAGTTTATTTATCATTACTGCAACCCCTGTAATGAAATAAAGAACAAGCCTTGACTATCCCTACAGAGTTTTGACTTATATATGTTTTGGCCTAGTGCATTCATTTCAATCCTAAGTGTGTTAAAGAAAAATCCTATGATCTTACCTTTGCATTTTTTTTGGAAAAAGAACAAACTAAACTAATAAATTAATAAATGGAGGAAGGTCATTCCAAAACAGTTAAACAAATTTCTAATAAGATATGTAATTTATTATTTTATTTATAAGCAAAAATAAGTTTAGTTGAATTTACATTTTAAAATAGTGCTTTATAAACTTTGAAATAACTAGGAATTTTCTTCCATTTTTTTTACAATATACGACAAGATATCGACTCAGCATGACTATATGATAAAAGCTGGAAAGGAAAAAAAGATTTCTACTTATTAAGAAACAGAGATGAGTGACCTAAGGCCAAAACTTCAAAGCAGTATCTTTGGAGTGTTTTCTAATTCACATTCATTGATAATTAATCACTAAAGAAGTGCTATCATGTAATAATTTAGAAGTATTAGCTATATCTCATGTTCAACAATGTGGATAATGCTGATTCTATTTTAATCTACAACACATACATATTTTTAAATCTGCACATTTAAAATTTATATGTCAAAACTATGTGGATGAACATGTATAGTTTTATACACTATAGGTCATGGGGTTGACCAAGTAATTCACAGCATGAAAAATTGGTAGTATTGAAAATAAGCTATTACTTATAATGTAAAAGAAAAAATTGTTGCAATCAATAAATAACCACAATCAATTCAAACTAACACAGGATGCACTGATAGCAAATGATCATTTTTAAAATAGAGTAATTACAGCTATTTTTTTTTCTACATACAACCTGTATGGCAGTCAGAATTCTTACAAGATTATGAAAATACTTAGGAACTCTCTGTGATGTAGTAAATTTTCTTATGACTACTAGAATTTAGTATCCTTTAAAAGATGGTCATGTATAGCTTTTAGTTGTGCATACAACCTTTAACCTATTGACCTATTAATAACTTAACAATAGGATTTAGGACTTTGAGAGGACTTTTGATCCCACTACCATTCGTACCCTGACAACCACTTTATGGAGATGGTAGAATGATAATTCATGATTCAGTGGGTGTAATTTATGTGTTGGCATATGTCAGTCACAGTATATTGAATTTTTTGTGACATTTTTCAGAGAAGTAACTATAAAAAAGTGAATTCTAAAGAAAAAAAGTGTTGAAGGAAAGTAAGATGTTTTACAGCTGGTACTGTTGTAGAGCAAAACCCTCTCTGCTTGATGTTTAGCAACTGAAACACAGTTTTGATTGATACTTCTTTTGGTCATCTTTTTGTAAATGATAATGAGAAACCATAAAATAATTTTTAAAAAGAAAAGAGAGAAAATGACATTTAGACTTTCTTTCAGTAGTCAATTACGGGGAAGCTAAGGAAGGATGCCTTCCTGGGCAGAGGAAGTGATGTTGTCAATTGCCTGCTCTCTCTGGGACATCCCTCTTTCTGGAACTAGCAGAGAACAAGTAGGGACTAACCACTTTTGGCAAAACAACTGTCACAGCCAGAAAGAAAACAAAGGTCCCTACTTATAAGGAAACAAAGATATGAGTGACCTAAGGCCTAAACCTCAAAGCAGTATCTTTGGAGTGTTTTCTAAAGAAAATCAAGCAAGCTCTGAGTAAAATGACTCATTTATTTCCTTCTCCTGTCTCTGTGATTGTCAAACTTCAATATGTTTGAACATCATTTGAAGTGGCTTACTAAAATGCAAAAATGCTGGTATTTCATTAATTGGGGCAGAATACTCACACTTGCTCCCCAGCTGATGCTACCAAGAGAGACATGTTGATGAGCTACATTTTGAGAAACGTTCCTGCCTCTCTCTACCCTCCTTTCTTGGGAGATCACCTTCCTCATACTTCACAGGGAAAACTGAAGCAATCAGAGTAGTTTCCTGAACTTCTTACTGTATAAAAATATTCGCATTTTCAGCCATCCATTCTTTCTAAGGGTCTAAGCAGGGGCAATGTGGCCTTTGTTCTGTTCAACACCAATCTTCTCTCCTCTCTCCCACCTACTCTTATTTGCAGAGGGTCACTAACATGAATCTGTGCTCTCTGGTTTTCTCTTTCCCATTTGTTGGCTTTCCATTGGCTTTTAAACATTCATATCTTCCACCTCAACATTTCATCCCTTGATTATCCTTCTGTTCATCCTTTAATCTCTCTCTGCCTCTCTGTTTTCAATTGTACATTTAGAAAACAATTACCTACGCTCATTGCCTCTGTTACTTTGCCATTCATCGATTCCTCATCCCCCTTTTCCTGGCTTGTGCCAATGAATCCTCTAAAACTCCTCTGTCTCACAAGACCTATTGGCTCCATGTCAGCACTGCATGGAAACTTTTCAGATCAAGCTTATTGAATTTCTTAAGTTTGTCTTTCTTCTTTTGTTGACATACCATCTTTTCTTGGATTTCTTGGCATTTAAAACAAACAAAATGATTGTGCTTCTGTTTCTTTCAGAAGTCTTTCATTTTTTTTTTTCTGAGTCTCTTAGGCCAATTGTCTTCCTGTTACACAATTATTCAACATTGAGGATCCTCTTAAACTTTTTTCACTGCTTATTTTAAACCTTATTTCGACATGGTCTCATTAATACAGTCATGTCTACGCTGACAAGTCCCAAAGGTACACCCACTAGCTTGACTTGTTTTCTTAGTTCTCCACCTAAATGTCTACTTACCATTCCTTACACAAATATTGCACAAACACCTCAAGCTTAATAAGCACAAAATTACATTCATGATCTCTTCCCTGCTTTATAACTGTTAGTATTCAATATTTTTTTTCTCATTATATGACCAGAAGGTACCAATTGTTCAGGCAAGAATTCTGAGAGTCACCATTTACTTCTCTATTAATATAATCCCCCCATACAAATAATAAATGCTGTTAATGTAGACCATAAATATGTTTTTAATTTTCTTATTTGTCTCTTATCTCTGCTCACACCATTGCCAGATACAGCAACTCCATTTATTGACAGGATGATTGTAACAATATTTTCATAACTGTCTACCTTATATCAATTATTGCCACCTTTCAACTTATTTTCTCTCTCTTTGACCAATGATCTTACAAACTTGAAGCTTGTATGTGTCATTCTCTGGTTTTAAAAAGAAGTCATGAACTCAAGTGTTCCAAGACCCAGGCCAGCACATGAGTGAGTTGAGAATGGTTGAACTTGAGATTTTATGGTATCCTCTCTAACGGGGCAACATTACTCAACTTTTGCTGATTGTTCCACATGGAAATACATAGTAGTGTTTCCTGACCATCTATTTTTTTCAAGAGAAGAGGTACTTATTTGTCCTTTTCTAACAATAACCGACAAGTAATAATTCATTTAATATCTGCATTCCCTTCTGCACTCTCAGTACCACGAATGCTGGGGCCTCAGCTATCTTTTTCACTGCCTGGCACATAGCATGCATTCAGAAAATATTTTTTTTTCAATTACTAAATGCATGAGTCAAATCAAGAGAAGAACAGAGGAGAAAGTGAATCATACTGCCTACAATGGCCAATATATTGGCTAACATATCTGAATCCTTTTTTTTCTTGTCTTTAAAACAATTTCTTTATTGTTGTCATACTTTAAGTTGTAGGGTATATGTACAGATGGTGCAGGTTTGCTGCATAGGTGTACACATGCCCTGGTGGTTTGCTACATCCATCCCTCCATCATCTACATTAGGTGTTTATCTTAATGTTATCCCTCCACAATCCCCCTACCCCCCAAACCCCCCCAAAGATCCCAGTGTGTGATGTTTCCTTCCCTGTGTTGATGAGTTCTCATTGTTCAACAACTACTTCTGAATGAGAACATGCAGTGTTGGGTTTTCTATCTTGCGTCAGTTTGCTGAGAATGATGGTTTCCAGGTTCATCCATGTCCTGCAAAGGGCATGAACTCATCCTTTTAAATGGCTGTATAGTATTCCACAGTATATATGTGCCATGCTTTCTTTATCCTGTCTATAATTTGTGGCATTTTTTTTAATTTTTAATTTTTTTCAGACAGGATCTTGTTCTGTCTCCCAGGCTAGAGCACAATGGCACAATCATATCTCATTACAGCCTTGAACTCCTGGGCTCAGGTGATCCACCCACCCTAGTCTCTTAAATACATGGGACTACAGGAGTGAGACACTGTGCCCAGCTTTTATAGTTGTAGCTTGAAAAGTGAATAGGATTTTCTCAGTTACACATTGTGAAGAACTATATTTCAGGCTGGATAACATGTGCAGATATACAGTTATATGAAATAATGTGATCCATTAAGGGAGCTCTAAGATATTTGGTGCTGCTAAGATATGATCAAGGGTCAGGGTGGTTGCAGATTGAAACAGTGAAATCCCAGAGAGCTCAAGTGGACAGTTATACCATGTCTCAGTATTTGAACTCCATCTGATGAGTTAGAGAGCCAAGGATTCACCTTTTAGAAAAATAATTGTAGCAACACAAGAAAGAATAAATTCTAGGAGAAATAAGCCAGAAGAAGAAATGCTGGTTAAGAAACTATTACAGTTACTCAAGTAGTAAACCATAACGGAATTAGTTGAAGAAACAGCATGGAGTAGGTAGAGGTGGATTTGAGAGACAATTAGGAGCAGAATCTGACAGCTCTACAAGCTTCCCCCTTGGCACAACAGCCACACTAGTTATTTGCTATGCTTAGGTAAGCATTGCATTTTGTTGCCCTGTGTGTCTTCTCAAGCTGCTCTCTACACCTGGACTGGATTTGTGTTACCCAAGAAAGGTAATAAATATAATTTTATTTGTTCTTTAAAGTTTTGGTTCTCAAAATGTGGTTTCAGAACCAGCGGCGATGACCTCACTTGGGAGCTTATTAGAAATGCAGAATCTCAGGTCCCATCTGGACCCTAGTGAATCAGAAACTGCAATTAACAAGATCCTCAGGGGATTCATACACACACTAGAGTTTTACAAGCCCTGTTTAAAGCTCAGCTTAAACCTCACTTCATCCAAGAAACCCTTTTGGATTTTCCCAGTCTTTCTGATCCATCACAATAAATAAAGCTGACATGTCTTATGTTTAACAGTTTCCAGTATCAGCTTTATTTTTATCATGGTTATTTATACATGTGCCACGTGCCTTTTACTCCTTCCTAAATTATTAGCTCTAGGAGGCAGGAGCAGATCCCAATCCCATTGGTATTACCCATAGCTCCCATTCAAGACTTGACTTCCGATAGGCTTTCCCCAGGAGATAGCAATGGTGACTTCTCTTGCTTCCCTTGACAGGCAAGTTGAGTCTCCAAGTCTTATGATAATGCATCCTGTTGATTTCCTGACTTTCTTTGTCCATCTGTTGATAATGATTTCTTGGCTTTAGTAAATGATTATCCATGTTTAATTAGTTAAATTCCTCTCTATATGTTTGAAATCGTTAGAGATGTGAAATTTATTCATTTAAAAAACACAAAGGATCTAGATAACCTTATAAGGGACTTCTTAGCAGTAGTCTTCAAAATGTAATATTTTGCTGAATTTTGGTAATGTTGGCTTGAAAGTAATCTCCTACAGAGCTCACCATATTGACAGCATGACTAAAAGCAATTCATACATTTTTCTCTCATAAAAGCATTGAATTTCCTATGGCCAGTGTGATGTAACCATTCTCCTTCTTAATTATTTTCAATCTGTTTCATGTTTAAAATTTTAGGAGAAAATACAGCATTGTAGCCTAGACTAAATTTTACATATAATCCTGTGAAAGTTTTCCTTTTTTGGATGGCATATTGAGTTAAGGTTCTTTAAAAAGTGAGTCCCTCAAAATATTATTCCTCTTAAGCAGCAGAGTGTGCTTGAATGGTTTGGAGCTAAGTTTTTTAGATAAAGGAAGCAGTCTTTCTAAAATAACATGCAGCTAACGGCTGGAAGAAGGGTAGTGATGTGGTAAACTGTCCATTATGTTTAAAGAAGAACTTGGCTAAAATCCTTCCTTCCCATTAAAATCACGGAATGTAACTTCAGAATTTATGTTACTGTGCTTAGTGTTTCTGTTAAACCCATTTATTATTTTTTCATTTCTAATCTATACTAAATAATTAATCCATGTCAATTTAGAATTCCTCCCACTTTAAAAAAAATATATGTTAGCCTATTTTTAGTTTCCATGAGAATTAGTAATAATGATTTTTCAGAAATTCAAAAGAATGAGGGTTTCTTGAAGAAACCACTGGATATTTTACAAGTTAGCAATCTGTGTTTTCAGCTTAAAATTATTCCACTGTGTTTCTTGTGATGTTTCTAAAAAATCAGATAGAACTTTAAGTGACATTCAAAGTTGAGAAAAGAGGTGTGGAGAAAAGGAAGCAGCACCCACTATTATGGATTTGAGTAATTCATCCAGTGAGTCAAATGTAGTAGCTCTGTTACCATTTTCTTGATCAAAAGTAAAGGTCGAGACCCCTACGCTTATGTCCTTCACCCAGTGAAAAGGACAGTAAAAGTCAGTTTAGAAAACTCTGCTTTAAGTTACAATGATAACATCAGAGTCGGCTTTAAACTCACAACCACCATTAAATTTATCCTTGTCCGGCCAGATACTGTAGCTCACACCAATAATCTCAGAACTTTGGGAGGCTAAGGCAGGTGGATCACTTGAGGTCAGGAGTTCAAAACCAACCTGACCAACATGGTGAAAAAGCTACACAAAAATAGCTGAGCATAGTGGTGCACACCTGTAACCCTAGTTACTTGTGGGGCTGAGGCAGGAGAATCGCTTGAGCCTGGGAGGCAGAGGTTGCAGTGAGCTGATATCACGCTGTTGCCCTCCAGCCTGGGCGACAAGAGAAAAACTCCATCTCAAAAAAAAAAAAAAAAAAAAGAAAGAAAAGAAAACAACAACAAAAATATTGTTTCTCAATCGTCTGTCTTCTTTATAGTGGCTCTTTGAAGATAATAAATATTTTTTTCTATGCTTTCTTTTTCTATGAATCTTCTTGCCCCATTTCATACTCCACCCCTTTGTTTTCTTTTTTCTTTTTCTTTCTTTCTTTTCCTTCCTTCCTTCCTTCCTTCCTTCTTTCTTTTTTTCTTTTTTTGTGTGCAGTGACTCAAACGTGGCTCACTGCAATCTCTGATTTCTGGACTCAAGCGATCCTTCTGTCTCAGCCTCTTGAACAGCTGAGATTACTGATGCCAGCCACCATACGCTGCTAATTTTGTATTTTTAGTAGAGATGGGATTTCAGCATGTTGGGTAGGCTGGTCTAGAACTCCTGACCTAGGTGATCCACTCGACTCGGCCTCTCAAAATGCTGGAATTACAGGGGAGAGCCACTACACCACACCCAGCCCTTTATTTTCTTTTGTCAGTTTGTTTTATGTTTAAAATTTTAGGAGAAAACGTAGCATTGTAGACTAGACTATTTTTTTTTTTTCTTTTTCTTACTTCAGGTTCTCTGAACTTCTGGCCTATGGAACTTAGGAAATTATCAGCCATTATTTAATTGAATATTGCTTCTGCCACATTTTCTAACGATGGCACTCCAGTGATATGTATGTTGAAAGTTTCATATTTGCATATTTTCACTTTTTATGATCTGTGCTATTTCATTTATTCCTCATTTTTCTTTTTTGCATATGCTTCTGTTTAGGAATTTTTGTTCTAACATGTCACTTGGTTCAAAACTAATTGTACAGTCTTATGTTAAAACCATCATTTTATTAATCTTAGATATTCTGAGTTTTAGAATGCCCATTTGAATCTTTTTTATTAAAGCCAAATGTTGACCAAAATTATCTGTCCTTTCATCTACTCTTTTTCTAAATTTTCTAGCTTGTATTATTTTTATAGTTATCAGCCCTGTTATTTTCACAGTCATTAAGTAAAGTCCACATGTTATTATTCCAATAACTGACTCTACCATTTCCACTGTCTGTACTATTTTTGATCATGTTTCTGTTAATCACTTTGACTGATAATTTTAATATAATGCACAATATGGTATATAAAAATTGCACAGTCTTTGGACAATGTTATCTTCTTCCACAAAAGGTTGACCCTGAATTCAGGCAGGCGGCTTAAGGGGGAGCAGGTCTTCCTAGTCCAATTAAGGACTGAACTGAGTCCAGACTTATGTGCAGTTTGGTGAAGCTCACTCAATTACTATTTCAATTTGCTATAAAGAGTTAGATTTCCTAGAACCACAACTGAGATCTTGAAATGCTTATTAAAACTCTATTTTCATGATCAGATCTGAACACCCATTTTAGCTTCTTAATACTTTAAGATGACTAAATATTCTTTCTGTGCTTCCATGGCATTTGGCTTAGCTGCTTAAAGTCTTATTTAATCAAACTTAACAATTTGGCAAATGTCTCAGAATGACAGGCCTCCAACCCATTTCTCTCCATTTGTTTTACTCTATATTGTCTAGGCACACCAATTTCTGACTATTCTCGGTGACTCTAAACTCAAAAGTTCTCATTTCTTAAGCTTATCTCTTTCTTGATTTCTTTATAGTTCTCATTCTGTAGGTGAGTGGAGCAAACACCACAAAGACCCTTAAAAAAGAAACAAATGGCAGAGGTACTCAGATCAAATTGGCATACTTGCCTATATTTTTGTTTTTCATGGATGTTGACCCCTTAAATCCTAGTTGCCTCAGCAACTCCCTAGAGCATTCACATGTGAATATGTGTATAGGTGTGTATAATATATGAAGAATTGTGGTACATTTATATGCTGTAAGCTGCCCCATCCTGGTCAAAATCAAGGGAGTATAAATAGTTATAAAAATATATAGGTGATTCCATGCATTGTTTTTAAATTATCACAGGTGTAATAAGGCAGATGAGTTGACTGTGAATTTAAATTTCTAAGAATTATTTTTGAAGGCTCTCAATAAATATACTTTGAATGATAAGCATTTACTGATGAAATAATATCTGAAAACGGGCCTTGAAATGTGTGTAAATATAATGACATTGAGGTTTTTTTTTTTTAGTTTCAATAACATGAAAATTCAAACGGCATAAAGTACAGTAAACCAGTTTGATAAGTTTCATAGTTTCAAAGTATTTCCTAAGGCATGCACTTTTCTTAAAGACTCCTAAATTGATAGAAAATTTTATAATAATAGTCATCAATATATTGCTAACAAAATGATAATTGGAGAATATCCACTTTAATTTCATTCATTTGTATTTATATTGTTTTGCATAAAAAGTTTTAATAAATAGTACAAATTTTAATTTTTGTTAGTATCTCATAGAGCTTTACTTAGAGTAAAATCAAAAGAATGTTTCTTACAGGTAAACGTATCTGTATCATAGACTAAGATTTTTCACTTTCTACGTATGGAATTCCAGAATAATTAGAAATATCTTCCCAATAGTAACATTTTAATTAGTAAAGGTAATATGTAGTTTCAAAGTTGAGAAAGGCAAAGTGGAGGGATATAATGGAGTGAAGATGGAAGTGCTAGAATTTAGAATATTATAGTTAGATCAACCTGTTTTTTTTAATGTGAGTCTACCCTTGCTGTGTATGAACATGTGAAAGACAATTTCACTAGAAATCAGTTTCCCTATAAAATGAGGATAATGCAGTTTATCTTACAGTGTTGTGAAGACTAAAGATAGCATATGTGAAGCTTTGTGAATAAAGACACTGAGACTGTATTTACTGCTCAATGATGTGTTTCATAGTCATTAATGTTTTAGATTAATTTTCCACTATGTGTTAAAAAAATAGTCACTATTAAAGAGAAAAGACAGAGTAGCTCAGATGAATCAAACAGTATTCTTGACATTTATAAATTTTGCACACATCATACAATAAAAAATGCAATACAATTAAATATAATATACATTTACATTTACATTTACATTTGAGCATTGATTTATAAATTAAGAAAATACATACAAATATATTATTGTATACTTAGTTGAAGATGACACAATGTTTATTACTAGGAAAAGTCAAAGAAAGTGATTGGAAGTCCATTTGACTTTTGTTAAGCACAAATACTATGCAAGATTGACCCAGCAAAATAAAATTTGAACCTTAATGTATTCTTAGTATATAATATTAGAAGATTTATAAGATGACTCAACATTTCTACATACCTCTTTCAAAGGCATTACTGTTTATCAACAAATTTTAGCTTGCAATAATTACTACTAAATTTCAAAAATCAAATAGGTAAAATTTGACACTCAGAGAGTTTGTAGTAGAATGTGCCGTAAGAAAAATGTTATTCTCAAAAAATAGTTTTATTTCTGTAAAAGTAGATGTTATTTCAATAATTGAAAAGTAGTATATCATAAAATGAACTAAAATAACACAAACAAGTAATCAAATGCATGCAATTGAAATTATTCAAACAACGTATAAAATGCTCAGTGTTTCATTTGGAAATTTGGGGGTCAGATTTAATAGTACTGCATAGGGAAAAATGTGCTCAAGCCTTATTTATTTTAAGGACTTCTGAAATCGACTTTGAAAAACACTTACATTGAAACTCAGATGAAAAGGAGCATGTAGTAGTTTAATTCCACTATTGCATGGCTTTAGAAATTATATAGCAATTTTCCATTGTACACAGCTTTAAAGAACAAATTTTCCAAGCTACAAAGTGTTAGAATCACATTAGTTAAGAAAGGACATATATGTTTCTGGAATACGAAATTAATAAAAAAAGAAAGAGACCTTACCTTTGTAAACTAAATTAGATAAAATTTAAGTTTGAGTTATATACACTTTTGATATACTGTAGCCATTTCAGATGTATAAGTTATTACTTGTTAATTTATTTTTTTTCAGTTGTTTTCATTAATCACTTTACACAAGCTATGTGCAATAAAATATTGAAATAAATTAATTTTTTTTACATTGTAGACTTTGTAAGTTATCAGTTTCAAACTCCTTAGCTAAGTTTTGGTGTATTTATTGATATTTGGCTTAACTTTTGTTGTTTTGACTGTAATATATTAAATGAAGCAACTTGCTTTTCCATGTTTTGCTTTGGGTTTATAGGTCTCATAGCTATGATGTGAGTAATTCAACCATTTTTGTTCTTACACATTCTGTTTACTGAAATGGCTTTCTTTAAGTCTCCAACCTGAGGAAAAATTCGGTAATTAAAGAATTTTTTCTTTTATTTATATTAGAGGAATATGTGGATAAAATAAATATTATTTATCTTGCATCTTTTTCTTTGCCTTTTTAAATACATGTTTCATTCCTTTTAATATCCTTTTCAGTGAAAATGGTTAATCCTCACATTGTGATAATTTTTTATTTTGTTTTGTTTGTAATCATTCTTTGATTCTGGGGAAAATTCTAAGTTCTGATGGAATGTTACTTATAGCATTGATTTTACAGTAGAATGTATACCTTTTAAAGGTTTCCTCTGCCTTAATCATAAAGAATAAGAACTTTACCTGCAGTGCTTATGCTAAGACTAAGAGCTGTAAAACAAAGATGACCTGATACATTTTAAGAACAAACAGTGGTAGAAACAGAAAGAGGAGGGAGATACAACACGGAACGAGCTTAATACTAGTGCCTTGGAAATATTAGCTAGTTAAATCCTGTGGTATCCCTGTAAGGTAGAGTCTTCTCATTTTACAGGTGAATAAACTGGATCTCAAATTTAAGTAAGATGACCATGAAAAATGTATATCATTCCACTGTTGTGAAACGTGTAAAGATTTTCTTTTTACTCCTACTTTTTATTACGGAAAATTTTACATGTAAAGAAGCTTAAGAATCCATGGGAATATAGACAATAAATATCAGTGCAGATTAATTGCTTGCATTGAGTCTACCCATCCTGATGTTATTCTGCTTATTAGAAGATAGGTTAGCACTGTCACTATGGTGTATTTGACAAAGAGAGTTTTCTACATTAACGTCCGAGGGAAGTTTCATCTGTTCATAAGTTCCTGTATTCCTTTAACCTTTAAAGACAAAAATTCAGTCTCATTTTCTGCTAGGAATGACTTCCATTTGCCACACACCTCTCTGCTCTCTTGCCCAGCTGTTTGCCCCTAAACAGATCTCCCTCTCTACTTTAGTTCATTACTTTTGGTTAGAGACCAGCATTCTTAGACTGTCTCTTTTCCTTCTTCTGTAACTATTTTATTCAAGCTGTGAATGCAAGCCTTTGATTTCTCACAATTAATGCAAGGTCAGGCCATAAAATTCAATAAAGCTTTATTGCAACAGAGATAATTTAAAATCAATTGCTGAGCATGTTGCTGTTTGAGTTTAGGATCCCTGTAGGAATACCCAACCCCCTTTAACTAGAGAGAACCTCTGTATTTTAAGAAACATTGTCAGGTAAAACACAATGCCTGTTTCCATTTGAATTTTATAGAAACAGAGAAAAATTTTATAGTACAATAATTATCAAAATATCAAGATATATTTATAATGAAACTGGAACATGCTTATACAAAAACACTAGGATATACACTAAAAAATAAATTTTAAAATGTGATGCTTACATAAAATTCAAATTGTACTGGGCAGCCTATATTTTTATTTGCTAAACGTAGCAACTGTAGTTTCCCTAACCATAAGAGAATGCTGGGTTCAGTCTTCGCCTTCCAGAGTCTAAGCCTCTAATTTTTCCAATCTTTTTAACCTTAGACCTATTACAAACAGTATCAGTGTAGTTTTGTTTTTGTCTTATGTTTTGTTTTATTTTTGTAAGAATACATAAAATATGTAGCTTATGTTTTTTGGGGAAAGTAGCATAAAAAGAGCTAGATTCTGACTCTTGATCTATTTACAAGTCTTTGGAATGAGGATTTTCAAGAAATCCTTCTCAACTTGCTTTTATCCCTATTAGAATTCATCTCAAACAGTAAGTCCTGCCTTGCATGGCGGCTGCAATAATTAGGTGAGAAATCAAGGAAGAAGGCATTCAGAAAGCATAAATTCTGACCTAACTATAAAGAAATATGTACAGCTCACATTGTCTTTTAGGTTATGTTTTACATCGTGTTGTTTCATGGGAATGTCATGCAGGAGAATCTGTAAACCGCAGCCAGACCAGGAGGGCAGACAACTTAGTCTTTGCTCTCTATTCTCTCTGGATGTCTTTTTGTGTGTACCTGTCAGCCTGGACCATAACATCTCTTCTGAATGGAATCTCAAATACTTCTGATTGGGGTTCTCCAACCCATCTGCCCTCCTATGTTTCTGTCCAACACTGTTAACCCACTGTTTAATTATGTTTTTAGGCTCCTATTCCTTAATCTTGGTATTTGGTATCACCTGGTTTTAATTCCTGATCATTTTCATGGTGGTTTTGTTTGTTTCTATTTGTGGATGCATGTGTGTGCTTGCTTTTCCTCTAGACTGTTTTCATATTATTTGAAATCTAATGCCCTCTCCCTCAATTCTCAGTGGTATTAAAAGAAGCACCATGCCTCTTCTCTCCAATGTTTAAAAAGATCTTTTCTAATCATTTCCTCAAATTTTGCTTTCTCTAAAGATTTTCAATGCTTATTATCCTTCTGAAATGTTGGCATATTCCTGAAACTAACTAATATCAAATATTACGTAAAATTTGTGAAGTTGCTCTTAGCAGTATTTGCAAACTGTATGTAAATATGGAGTTTCAACTCAGAGAGGGCTTAAAACCATTTCTCTGGTTCCCATGTAATGTGCTTTTGGATTTCAAGACAGTACTCCAAAGCTAACCATTCATCTGGACCTAGAAATGTGTTTTCCTGTAGTGTAGATATTGCCAAAACAACTTGAGTAAAGCATTTGATTGAGTGCTGCTATGAGGACACACCCAAGAAATTTAGGATTTATGTGATTTCCCCCTTTTTCTTAGGAGACTTTCTAATATCTTTCAGGAATTTTAATTACCATTTCTAGCTTCCAAGGTAGTTATCAGGTGATAAACATATTTTCTGTTATGCCATTGCATGCTAATAAAATTCTTCAAATAATTTAATTGTATGCCTTAAAATCTATGGATCTAATTTCTGTTCGTTGTTGTTGAATATGGATAAGCTTTCAAAATGGAGATCGTTTTTAGAAAAATAGTTCAATTATTGAAGCGCTGTGAGAAATGTTATTTCTTTGGCAGGACTGCCTCCTTGTTGTTGAATGCTTGGCATACACATTGTGCTATCAAATCCTATCATTCTCCCATGCTAAAAAAAAAAAAAAAAAAAAAAAAAAATCAGACATCCAATAAAATAATTTGGCAAACCTGGCTTATGTATTCTGTGAAAATAAAATCAGTTTCCACTATCAATTATTTGAAAAGTCACTTAAACAATTCTGTTTTCATTAATATTTTAAACTCTTACTTTTTAGTTAGGGGGAAGGACGGAGCAAGGCCATTTTTTGTAGGCATAAGCAAATAAACAACATTTCAATGTATAAAATTTGGAGTAATTCCTACCCAATTTAGATTTTCTTCTGTAAAATTTGTCTTTATGGCAATAAAAATTTATCTGTTTTTCTCATTCCATTTTTAAAAGTAGAATACAGTATTTTAAAAAATGTTATTTGAAAAATGGATGAATACTGAATTTTATGTCAATATTTGTTGGCATAATTAGGAAAAGGAGAGAAAACTTTGCCAAATAAAATATAAGATGACTAATTAATTGGAATTTTATATAAATAATACTTAAAAAATTATTACATCCTATGTAATATTTAGACCATACTTACACTAAAAAAATCATTGCTTATCTGAAGTTCAAATTTCATTTGATACCCTATATTTGCTAAATATGTTAACAGTAAAAAAATAAAAAAGATAAAGCAGATGGTGAAGGGAAAAAATATTGAGGCATTGTCAATCCAGTTTTGGACAGTACACTTTTAATTTAGACTAGAACTCCTACTTCACTAGCTGCAAAGTAAAGAAGATATTTAGTTCCTGTGTCTTCACAGAAGTTACTACATTCCATGAACAGGTCCAAGATTCTGCTTGAATTTTATAGATAAAAGAGATACAGAGAGATTAAGAAACTTTCCTAAGCTAGCAAGTGGTACAGTTAAGAATTCTCTTTCTGATCATAGTCAGTCTGTCTTCAAAGAGCGCTGCACCCCACCTCTCCAGATGTTTCATCCCCAGGGAGAAGATTGCCAAATACGAGACAGTTGTTCACAAAGTTCTTCATCCAACAAGTAATCATCATATCCCAATCTTGCAATGTTACTGTAAAGGACTGATAAAACATATGAATATATATCAAAATATGAATGGGAGTTACTTGACATCCACATTTGTTTTCCTTGTTAAGCATGTAAGTTTTTCTGAATCACTGGGATCATGACAGGATCCAGACAACAGGACTTGGTATTAAGAAAATGAAAGGCCAAGGAGATAATTTTGAATCTTTTATTTAAAAGGCATTGAATAATGATAAAAGAAAAGAAACACGGAGAAAAATGCATTCTTGTATTAGTGTATGATCCATAGCCAAGCAAAACAAATTTTCAAGTATTTAATGAAAACTTGTAGGGTGAGAGATCTTAAAATATTTTTAATGGGAAAGAAAAAGAATTTATGTAAAGAGGTCTAATGCTACTAACTTGAGGTGTGCATATGAATATTAGTATTGATGTTACTTATGTTTACTATTCTGTTGTCAATATGTATTTATAATGGCTCTCAGTTTTATCTCTAATTTTGTTTCTTAAGTATTTTTTGATCTCCCATAATAATAGTAGTAGTAGCTGCCATTGTATGAGAGATCCTGTGCAAGCACTGGATCTGCTAGCTCTTGGCAACTTAAGAATATCTCTACCAGATGTATATTTGTGTGTGTGTTTATTTTCCCTATTTTAGTTATGAGTAAGCTAAAGGTCAATGTGTTTAGAAAAGCACTCAAGGTCACACAGCTAGTAAAGGAATAGCCAGGTTGGAACTCAAGAACCCCTTTTCCTTCTATGTTGTGCTATTCTGCTTCTAGTCATGTCTTAACTCCATTAATTAATATGATCGATGAGTACCTGGGTTAAAATTAGCGCTGAAAAATCTCAGCTCTCACCCCTAGATTTAAAAGCATTTTTTTCTGTACAATTTCAAACCCTTAGAGTCTTTCTGGTTTTCAGGTTTTGTAGCTTTCTGCCTTACTTTTTGAGTAATTATTTTAATGACCTTTCTGATATTAATTTTAGTTTAATGTAACTTAATTTTGCTATGATACTTAAGGGAAACGCTACTTCTGACTTGAAGCTTGCTGGAAGTCCTGATACAACTTTGATTCTTGTTATTTTAAAGGAAAAAATAGCAGTATACTAAAACGGTAAATGGAAAGGCCGTGTTTTTTTGGTGACATCATTAGAGTACAAACTATCCAGAGGCATCTGGATGTGATGAACAAGCATTTGAGCCACCCAGGAGAGTAAGTCCTGTCCTAGAAATGCATTCATGTGAGCTCTGGATTCAGCTGCTCAGCTAGGCTCCACTATGGGTTCTTCTTAAAAACCAACCTCACAAGGTTGTTGTAAAGGCTACCAAAATATATGTATTTATCGAACAATACAAATGATAGGTACTTGATAAATGATGGTTATTTTATTACTATGCTTAAATAATGGAGCTTAGTCCAGTCAATCAATTTCTTGATTTTTCATGGGGATAAAGAAATGAGCTTGAGCTTTTTGACAGCTTTTCCCTACTATTAGATTAGTTGACAAGATGGTATTAATACATCCATTCAGCAACAGTGGCAGACATTGTAGTTCCTGAACAGCAAGGATTTTAGTTGCACCAGATATGATCATTGTGGTTTTTGTTTAAAATACCATACATGTTTTTTGTTTATTTTATTTAGCTTTAGTAGATATGAGTTGTTTTATTTAAAAAATTATGACTCCTAATTTGATCACTGAACTAAAATTAAATGGCAGTTCAACATGCGGATTTCTAACCAAGCTCTAGTGTTACACAATGCTGCTACTTTCTGATTCTCAGTACTTATCAGATATATTATATATATTTATTTTATAAGATTGCAGGATTTAGGAAAAAAGATTTTTTTCATTTAAGACATCAGGCCGGGCTTGGTGGCTCACACCTATAAATCCCAGCACTTTGAGAAGCCAAGGTGGGCAGATCATGCCTGATTAACACAATGAAACCTGTCTCTACTAAAAGTACAAAAAATCAGCCAGGAGTTGTGGCATGTACCTGTAGTCCCAGCTACTCAGGAAGCTGAGGCAGGAGAATCGCTTGAACCCAGGAGGCTAAGGTTGCAATGAGTCTAGATCACGTCATTGCACTCCAGCCTGGGTGTCAGAGTGAAACTCTGTCTCAAAAAAAAAAAAAAAAAAAAAAAAAAAAGACATCAAATGTATTTGTCGAGTAGGTCATTGTGAACATTAAGAAGTTTTGGATCATTAGCCCATATATGTTAACTGAATAAATGTACTCGAAAAATCTCTCTCAGTATTTTAAACTGTGAACTTGTTTGTTGATGCAAATTTGGAATATATCATGAGACATTCTATCCCAAGATCCGTTGAGTTTTGTTGTATGATAGAACAAGAAATAAACAAAAAGTTGACTATAAAAGCTTAGATGGATATTTTTATATTTATGAAAGTTGCAGAGAAAGATAGATTAAAAGAAAACATAAAAGTAGGTCATTTTGCCTCTTGTCTTTATACAAAATTGTGAGTGGTCATTAAAAATAATTCCATCATAGTCCATATGAATGCTGTAATTTTGTTGAATATTACTAGAAATAATAGAGTTTAAAATATAATATTTAACATTCTAAGAAGAGAAAATTATTACGTTGGTGCAAAAGTAATTGTGGTTTTTGCCATTACTTTTGCACCAATGTAATAAGTTAGATTATTATGATGGAACATCTTATATCATTTCCTTCAAAAATTTGTAGCTTTCCAAATGCCATTAGACATTAAACCCTTTTAACACATGAGCTGTTGATACTTTGTTTTTCTAACAAGACATCTAGAATATGCTGTGTTTCTATCTTAGCATTGTTTCAACTTCCAACAATTACTTTTTGATAGATTGAATGTAGTTGTATTGAGAGGAATTATCATTTCAATTTGTTTTGGATATTTGTCCTTTTACTACTCGGCAAACCAAAAACGATTGTAATTGTTCTAATTATGATTTATAGACATGATTTCCCACCACTGAAGTGTTGATCGTGATTTTTTTAACAGGTACTAAAGCAGGCGTTTCACCCGTCATCCCTGTGTGGACAGGTTTTGCAGTCACTGTAGCTATTGCTCATTCTTCAAACACTTCTCGCTTTGTATATCAACTGCCCTCTGCTGCTTTCTGCTAGTTTTAAAATCTATCCTATGGGGCACCAGAAGTGGCTGAAATATCAGTTAAGTCCTATTTGACAAATACATATTTAGAGTTACCAATTCAATAGGGCCATAAAGAAACTGTGAGGTTAGTTCTAGCTAATATTAAGATAATCAGTTTTGGAAGTTTTGCTGTTTATTGGCAGAAACCACAACAAGATTTTGTGTAGTTTCTATTAAAACAATGAAATATTATCGGATTGATCATTCCGTTCAAAATATGCTTTAATGTTTTTCTAAAGGTGTTGGGCACTCAGCATCTATCTCCAGGGGCTGAATAATTGATGTTTACATTTCCCTGACATCCACACAGTTAGGGTTCCAAAAGTAAGTTCTACTTAGATTTGGAACATTACGTCATTCCAGGTTCTAGATCACTTATCAAAAATCTCTTAGAATGTTATTGAACATACTGAACATGCTGCTTGGTGGTGAACAAGTGGTGGCTAAGTAGTTGTTCATGGTTCCTGGGAGTCCTGATCAAGGCCTGATGCAGCAGACCTTCCAATGATTGGGGTAAACTCCTAATGTATCCTAATACTATGTCTCCTTAAAACACATAGCATGTTATGTTTTCACCACTGAGACCACAATAATTAAAACAAACTGCTATTGCATTCATTTGTGTGTGTGTGTGTATGTGATTTGCAAAATGATATAAATAGGTAGATGACTTTGTTAAATAGATAAAGCCTTAGAAAATGAGAGCATACAGATGGATACAGATTAATATTTATTATACCTGTGTCCGTTACTACAATCCACTTTGTGTTTTGCACTGTAAATCCCAAAATGTGTTATATTATTTTTGTCAACTAGCATTGCCAACATAAAGCCAATATAAGCTGATTTTGCAGGAGTATACATATAATCTTTAACAGCTGGACTTGAAAATAGTTCAGGTTTTAAAATTGGAAGTATCTTCAATTTTAGTAGGTAAAGAAATAAAAATCTGAGAGGAAGGATTAGGTGGTGTAATTTCTTCTGTTTGATACTAAAATTCCATAGGAATCTATATTTGAGAAATACAAAAATACTGCTGAGTAGCACTTTTCTGGGACTTTGAGAAGTGTGGGAGACAGAATGCACTTTATGAACATTTTTTATGCCTTGTAAAAGTAGCACTACATATATATGTTTAACTCTACATAACAATGAACTTACTTTCTCTCTGCTCTTTATATTCCTTTATGGTTTACTACCTTAGGCATTAAATCAAGAATTTAATATGTTGAGGGGAAAGGGTTTCATATCAGAAGTTTCTTTCTTCCAGCAAATATTTGGTAGATTCCCACATGTCCACTGAAATAAAAACTAGGGAATAATATGTATGTGTATTACAATATTCTTTTCAAGACTTTGGCAGGAGAATTATTTAAGTATGTCATTCTATCTTGAAAGCCAACTATGGGTTTATGAGGGGGAGGGGAATATATTTATACATTAATTCTTGAAAGGTTAAGAAGCTTTTGGGTTTGAGTTTCATAGCCATAGCACTAATTAAAATTTTGTGGTTTTCAACAAAAGGGATGCATTACATTTGGTTTATTCTGCACTGAAGTAAAAAAAAAAAAAGCCATCATCTCTCATCTCATCCAATGTTTATCAATTGGGTCAGCAATTGTGATATAGAGTTGATGTTTTCAAGTATCTTAATGCATAGTTAATTGCAACTGGAAAATAACTCGTAAATGCATTGTGCAATGGGTCTGCTAGTATGGGATGAGTTCAGCCTAATAGATAGTAAGAGGCAGCTTAGCTTTGTGGCTAAACACAGGTCCTCTGCCTGTCTGGGCTCCAATATCTGATTTCAACCCCTAACTCCATCAAAACCAACCCTTTGTGATGTGTCATGTCACACAATTTTAGCTTCAATTTTTTTCTCTGTAAAATGAATATTATAATTGTTTTTTTATTTTTTATTTTTTATTGCGTTTTAGGTTTGGGGGTACATGTGAAGAACATGCAAGATTGTTGCATAGGTACACACATGGCAGTGTGGTTTGCTGCCTTCCTTCCCCGCACCCATATCTGTCATTTCTCCCCATGCTACCTCTTCCCACCTCCCCACCTCCCCGTCCCTCTCCCATTTCCCCCCAACGGACCCCAGCGTGTAGTGCTCCCCTCCCTGTGTCCATGTGTTCTCATTGTTCAACACCCGCCTATGAGTGAGAACATGCAGTGTTTGATTTTCTGCTCTTGTGTCAGTTTGCTGAGAATGATGGTTTCCAGGTTCATCCATGTCCCTACAAAGGACGTAAACTGTGGTACATATACACCATGGAATATTACGCAGCCATCAAAACGATGAGTATTATAATTCTATCTACTTTATTCAATTAATGTGAGAATTCAATGGATGATTCAAGATGTTGATGCATATTCTCTCAAAAAAAAAACAAAAAAAGGAATTCCCCACTCTTAATTGATTTTAAAGATAGGAAAAAAATGGGTAATTCTGCCAGTGCATAGCCTCACCTAAATTATAGCTGGCTAAACTATACCAGATATAATACTAAAATGTAAGTTTAGTTTTAAATAATGTATACAGAATCCCTTTAAAATGCTGCTTCTGCTCAGGGTAGCTTTCCAGTTGCTGATAGGCAATGGATCTGGCTGCTGGGCACAGGCACTTTGGCCCCTCCCACAGCCTCTGAATGATGGGCCATAGACACAGCCAGGAGTATGCCAATGCCTTGCCATCTCTATACTCCTGCCCTCCATGTGGGGTGTCTTAGTCTTTTCTGGTTGCTGTAGTAAAATGCGATAAGCTGGGTAGCCCACTAACAACAGGACTTTATTTCTCACAGTTCTGAAGCCTGGGAAGTCCAAGGTCAAGGTACAAGCATATTCAGTGTCTGGTGAGAGGAACTGTCTGATTTATAAATGGTGCCTTCTTGCCGTGTCCTCACAAGAGTGAAGAGGCAAGAGGCATTCTTGCCCCTCTTTTAAGGGAACTAATCTCATTACTAATCACCTAATCAGCTTCAAAAGACCTCACTCCTACTGTCATCACCTTGGAAATTAGATTTCAACATTTGAATTTTTGAGGGAACACAAATATTTAGATCATTGCATGAGGTGATCATGTTAGATTTGTAGCCAGACTAAGGCAGCCAAGATTGCACCATTGCACTCCAGCCTGGGCGACAAGAGTGAAACTCTGTCTCAATTCAGGACATAGGCATAGGCAAGGACTTCATGACTTAAACACCAAAAGCAATGGCAACAAAAGCCAAAACAGACAAATGGGATCTAATTAAACTTAAGAGCTTCTGCACAGCAAAAAGGCACAATCATTAGATTGAACTGGCAACCAATAGAATGGAAAAAAAATTTGCAAACTACCCATCTGACAAAGGGCTAACATCCAGAATCTACAAAGAACTAAAGCAGTTTTACAAGAAAAAAACAAACAAACAAATCCATTCATAAGTGGGCAAAGGATATAAACAGACACTTTTCAAAAGAAGACATTTATATGGCCAACAAACGTGAAAAAATGTTCATCACCATTGGTCATTAGAGAAATGCAAATCAAAACCACATTGAGATACCATCTCATGCCAGTTAGAATGGTGACCATTAAACAATCTGAAGACAACAGATGCTGGAGAGGATGTAGAGGAAAAGGAACACTTTCACACTCTTGGTGGAAGTGTAAATTAGCTCAACCATTATGGAAGACAGTGGGGCGATTCCTCAAGGAACTAGAACTAGAAATTCCATTTGACCCAGTAATGCCATTACTGGGTATATATCCAAAGGATTATAAATTGTTCTGTTATAAAGACACATGCACATATATGTTTGTTGTGGTGCTGTTTACAATAGCAAAGACCTGGAACTAACCTAAATGCCCATCAACACAAAGAAAATGTGGCACATATACACCATGGAGTACTACGCAGCCATAAAATATGACAAGTTCATGTCCTTTGCAGGGACATGGATGAATCTGGAAACCATCATTCTCAGCAAACTGACACAAGAACAGAAAACCAAACACTGCATGTTCTCACTCACAAGCAGGTGTTGAACAATGAAAACATGTGGGCATAGGGAGGGAAACATCACACACTAGGGTGGGTTGTGGCATGGGGAGGCTGGTGAGGGAAAAAACTGGGAGAAATGCCTGACATAGGAGACTTAGTGATGGAGACAGCAAACCACCATGGCATGCGTGCACTTGTGCAACAACCCTGCAGGATGTGCACATGTACCTCAGAGCTTAAAGCACACACAAAAAATTTTCTGTTGACGTGAAAATTATATATATGTACACATATATTCACATACATGTGGTTTCTTGATATATATCTTTATTTCTAGGTATAGTAAAAAATAAAACAGGAGAAGGTAAACCTCTTCTCCAAAATCTCTGATGGAATTTTTTTGTCCTCCCAGTAGAATTCCCATGTAACTGATTATTTTTTCCCTATTTTTAAAATGCAATATTTAATTTCACCAATATGTCTGTGTAGATAAATGCTAAAGAACAAATGCTATTATAACACTTCTTTGATTTAACTACCTGTTTTGTTTGATAGACCTTAGAAGACCAAATTTTCTCTTCAAGAAAGTTAATTTCAATAACAATTGAATCTCCAATTTAAAACTTATTTTTCATAGCTTATTTTTGTTAGTGAGACGCATCTTTTTTAAAAGAAGAAACTGGATTTGTTTCATCATTGTTACAACGTATTTCCCACTCATTCAACCCAGGAGCCTGTCAGAGTGGGAGTCTACTCAATTTATTTACACCTTTGTTCATAGCTGAAATTTACATTGGGTGGTCTTATTAATGTTCAACAGTAGTGCAAAAGCGAAATCATAAACACATTGGGCTTATGTAAAACATCAGAATGTAACAGCAGGGTTTCCTAATGTCCTAACTGCCATGGTGTGTTATATGTCTATAATAAATAGGAGATTACTGTAAGATGCAGAAGATATGTTATAAATCTCTACAATATAATTTGTTAAATTACTTCAAGTTCTTGCCACAGTTTATAAGAATCTAATAAAATTTGGGTGGCCTGCATTTCATAGCATAACCATGTGCTTCTAAGTGAACCATGTAGACATAGACATATTGGGAGTTCCTGATCAAAGTGTTAACAGTCTTCTTGGCATCTCATCCTATCATACTTTTTTCACAATGTGGGAATTATTTCTGCACCATCAGTTATTCTTTTTTGCATGTATAGACATCGTATAAGATTGAAAGAGCAATCAGTTAGTACCACTAATGGCTACATGGCTATGCCCGTCTTTAGAGGCCCCTTCCTGTATGTATCTGCTTTGTGATCTTTTGACTTTGTCTCTGTGTTTATGCTTCCTCTTCCTCGGGTAACGATTTACTTACATCAAGATGAAACGTATTGTAGGGTTAAGAACACAGACTCAGGGATTCAACAGCCGGGGTGTGAATCTCAAATAGCTCCTTCACTTGTTAAGTGCATAATCTCAAGAAATATAGAATAGAGCAAGCAGGAAAAGCACATTGAGAAGATGGGGAGAAAATCTGGGTCACTGTATGGCCATGAAGATTGTATCCCATGTAGCTTTTGGGACAGCAGCATGATGATAAAGATAATGTGAATGGTAAACTTGGAGTTGAACTTGTACCACTTCTGAATCCCATAATTCATGGACTTCATACTGGCCAATTAGTTTAAAAAGTGTTTGGGGTCATTCCTTACATATGCTCATAGGAACAAAAAAGAGAAGCCTTGTAAAATGAGATGACTTGCAACAGAAATGGTAAAGCAGAATACTTCTATTGTTGCGGAAAAACAGAAGAAGGATTATATATATTTAATCCATATTGTTAGTTGTTAAAATTGCCTTGTCTCCTAAGAATTAGAGAGAAAGAAAAGCTTCAGAGAACAGTTGTGATGTTAGAAGATTTTGTGAAGAAAAATTGGTGTTCTCAAATATCTCATGTCTTTCTGAAACTTTATATGAAATTTATAAAAAAGATAAAGCATAAATTAGAGTTAGGTAGATTGAAAATGCACTAGGAATTTCTGCCAAGTAAAGCAGTTAGGAAATTTCATAACTCCTCATTGTTCTGGCTTTATTCCCTTTAAATATAGCAAAAAACAATAGATAGCCTTCACTTTTAGAAGAAAATAACTTGGGAGATAGATTGCTTAATTTGCTTGGAATAGCAGTAGCTTTAGTAAGTTTAAATTTTTTATATAAATTATGCATACTGGCAAACATATGATTTATTAAAATTTTTACTGCTCTTTTTTTGATCTTTTTAAAAAATGTACTTTAAGTTCTGGGGTACATTTGTAGATGGTACAGGATTGTTTCATAGGTATACACATGCCTTGGCAAAATAATGGTCTTTTTTGCCCTTCGAGGTTTTATTAGTCCGTTTTCATGCTGCTGATAAAGACATACCTGAGTCTGGATAATTTACAAAAGAAAGAGGTTTAATGGACTCAGAGTTTCCCGTGGCTGGGGAAGCCTCACAATCATGGTGGAAGGTGAAAGTCACATCTCACTTGGTGGCAGACAAGAGAAGAGAGAACTTGTTCATGAAAATTCCCTTTATAAAACTGTCAGATCCTGTGAGACTTATTCACTATCATGAGAATAGCATGGGAAAGACATGCTATCATGATTCAATTACCTTCTACTGGTTTCCTCCTACTACATGTGGGAATTGTGTTAGCTACAATTTAAGATGAGATTTGAGTGGGGACACAGCCAAACCATATCAGAGGGGATGTCACTCTCCTATTAACATTTATTTTTTAATTAAGCCCTTAGTGACTCCATTGTCCTAGAGTTCTTCCGTCCTACTGCTCTCAAAGCAGACATTAAATCAAGGGGTTAAATGCAAAGGATTTATTTTGGTTTGTGATTGGGGATTAAAGGAAAAAGGAGTGAAGGTAACCAGGAGGCACTCTTGAATTGAGTTGATGCCACTGTGAGCAATTGGGCTTGGATTCTACTGGCCACGTGAGAGATACTCTTTAAAATGTGCTTCAGAATTGTCCACTCAACTGCACTGGAGGAAAGGAGGATTGGCTCATGGGCTCCTGCTCTCCATTGGGCAGGGGACAAGAGTGTCTTATATAGCCTGCTATACCTGGAAATAGCAGAAAATGTATCATCATGATCCAGCCATTTCATTTCAGTCTCATGCTGAACAAACCTTCCTCAGCACAATGAATAACCTTCAGCTCTGATGTATTTGCCGTTTTAATACTTGAGAGATGCTTCTTCTATAGAAGATTCACATTTATTGACTCTCCCTCTATAGGATAAACACTTAAATATTTGGCAGTTAATTATAGGGGTCAACTTGGCTGGATTAAGGAATGCCTAGAAACCTGGTACAGACTTCCTTGGGGGGTGTCTTTGAGGGTGTTTCCCGAGAAGATTTGCTTGTGAGTTTGTAGTAATGCTCATGAGCTAGTCTTTGAATTCTTATTTCTGTTGCCCTGAGCTTAAACTCCACTGATCTGTTTCTATCTATGGCAAAATATCCAAATATCTAAATATCTTAGAGGTAAACATTATAAATTTACTTCAATTCATTTAACTATCTAGTCTCTTAATTATATTTTATTTATTCATTATCAGTAGATACATGAAAAGCAAGCTTTTTCAAATATTTGCATAGAATACAATATAATGCACATGTCAAAAGCTGTTTTATAATTCTAGTAAAGCTTCAAAATGAAATAAATGTATTATATTATTTTTCAGCCAAATGTTTGTCTTTAACACACACACACACACACACACACACACACACACACACAATCTTTTTATAAAAGATACACTCATTTTTCTCACTGAATATTTTATTAAAAACTTACCTTAAGGATAATATACATTTTCTATCATACTAAACTATTTCATCATTTTGTTTAGAACAAATGGCAGTTTAGTTTTTAAATTACTTAATTAAATTATGTTTCCAAGTTTTCATGAATTCATCTTTTGGGTGGGCTGTTTAGGCTACCTAAGAAATAACCAAATTGATATTTTAGTTTTTTTTGCCCAAAGGGAAAAACAATATGAGACAAAATAGAAAACCAAGAGCACTGCTGAGCCCCAAGACATGACAGTCCATAAAAGTTCAAACCCAGCAGCCTCACCCATACAGCCTGTTTAATACTTTAGCCTCTTCATCTATTTTATAATGAGGATTTCATGTTGTCACACTATCGGCTTATTTTAATTATATTTTCTAGGGTGATTTGATGGCAAAAGACACTACACCAAATAAATAGGATGGTGACTTAGACAGCAAAATCATTAATGTATAATTTAATGGAAATAGGATTACACTGCTATTTCTGTTCGGACAATATTTTTCTTTTCTCACCATTCTGCCAGGTTCCTCAGAAATCAGCATCTGAGACATAAATATATGTGGTACTCTTTTATTAAGCAGTCCTCTCTCAAAGAAGAGGAAGTGATGGGAAAGAAGAGCAATGAAGGAAGTAAAGCAGATATGATATCAGGCTGGTCATCCTTGGAAAAGTCCAAATACATTGAGACTCTAGAAAACAGTCTTATTCCCAGAATATCTGGTCAATATTTAAAAAGCTAATTTGTTTCAACCCACTCAAGAACTGTTTTCCATAAGGATACAAATAAAAACACATTCAGGTGATGCAATCATTTGCTTTTTCAATCTATACAATGCTGGAACCCCTGCTTCTCCTAACTGGTATTCATTGAAGAATCATGGCGATGCTACCAAGGGATTTTAAGCATTTGGATGGTCTCTAAAAATAATAAATAAATCTGCTAAAACCACAAATTTTTATTGGTTCAAAAAAAAGAATGAAATATATCTACAGAGTCATAAAATTTTGGCTTTTGATTACGTTTTACTAAAAAAAAAATGATGCTAAAATATACTAATCCTGAAAGAAGATCTGATGAGAGAATAGTAACCAATAAACTACTGAGTGTGCAGCCATTGTTAGGGCATCTACTACTTCTATGTCCAAGACAAGAATGATTGATTATTAAATATAGTTGAAACTTCATTGTCTTATTTGGCTGTTTACCTCACTCACAAAAATAACTGCTCTATACAGGACTGTATTTCATTGTCCCAATCTGCTTTCATACTTTTTGTTGTTATTATTTAGGGTAAAAACTGAATGCTAACCCGTGTTCATGTGTACATTTAAAAAATATATGCCTGCTGAAATATTGGATTTTCACTATCTTTCTTTTAGTCATATTTGTTTGTAAATCTTTATTAAAGAATTTTGAATTACTGTACATTGTTTCCTGAAAAAAAACTGACTTTTTTCTGATATATCTTTCTGATAATAATAAGGACCTTGAAGAATAAGGTACTCAAAGTCTCTTAATGTCATTGCGTTTGTTTTCTTTTACAAAACATAAGGAAGTGGGTAAACAAAACCTAGTTTAAATGAGTTGTTTTAACATAAGTACTTCTTGATAGCTAAGAAAAATTGCTTCCCAGGTGACTTGTTTCAATGTAAACCATCTAAGTCTTTCATAGACAATAAGAACACATGGCCAGTAGGGAAGAATGTAGCTTGAGGAAGTTGGTGATTTAATTGGTGGCCTTCTCAAGTGGTGCTACTGGATTTTAGGCTGTTTCCACCAAAGTCACCCAAAACCAAACTTGAACTGGCAGCATGAAGTTTTCCTTTATATTTGTCATCAAGAGTTCAAGCCACTGCAGGACTTGATGACCTGACCATTCTACAGAAGAAAAGAAATAATATAGTGAACTGCAGTTGGTTATGAAATGATTGTTTTTAATTGCTAGAAGCTAACAACAAAATTTTTCTAGTAATACATTGATTTTTACATTTACAGATTTCCATAAGAATTGACAAATATGCCTCTCGATTTATGAGAAAAATTCCTTCACCGAAATATTTTATGAAAAGTTCTATGTGTAACTGTTTGGTACAAAGTGTACATTTAGGTCTTCTTAAAATGACTCTACCCTTAAATAATTTTGTTTTCAAGGGTCACATCTCTTGGGTAATGACTAATCTTCTCCTAGTGATTAATAATAACAATTATGTAGAATGGTGGTTCTTGGTGACTTTTTCTCTGACTGAATGAAACAACATATTTCAAAATCGAGACTCTGGGACATTTGGTTCTTCTAAGTCACATTTTTTTCCCAGTAAATAAAATCAAACTTTTATGTAAGTTTATAGAAATCATTTTTTATTTCTTATTTAAAAATGAGAAATTAATAAAATATCAACAATAGTATTTGCTTATTATTGTTTTCTTTAAATCTCTAAATTACAACTTGAAAAATTGTTTTTCAATATTTTTGGCCATGTAACCATTAGAATAAAAACTACACTTTTGTTTAATAATTTGGACATCTGTACCACACATCTGGAAATTTTAGTCAACTGGTTTTTTTCCTTGATCCAATTTTTCTGCAGTTGTTTGGTGGAGTAAAGATATAAAGTGTGGAACACATCAAGTTTGCATTCTTATCACTTTCTGTACATCTGTTACTGACAAGACTTTCAGCCAGCTGCTGTGTAGCCAGAAGGCATTTGCTGGGCCTATTTTGAAATCTTGAGTTAGTTATTCTGGTTAATAAAGAGATACAGAAAGAAACTTGCTGGGCATGGAAATAATAATAGACTTATAGTGCATTACTTTAGTGCTATGCTCCAGCCTCTATATGATGCAAGATTGGTTATATACTAAGAGCTGTGGGCTTTGAGATTCATTAGCTATTTTGTACTGGAAATGTCACTTAAATTTTGTGAGACTTACTTCTAAAATCTACAAAATATGAGGGTAACAAAGTACATTCTTTTTTATTGTGGTAAAAACAAATAACACAAATCTACCCTCAACACACATTTGTGTGTGGTACAGTGTTGTGAACTATAAACACAATGGTGTACAGTAGACCTCAAAAACGTTTTCATCTTGCATACTGAAACTTTACACCTATTGAGTAGCAACTCCTCATTTCCCACAGTTCATTTTCAAAGTCTCCTCTACATCTGAATTTCATTTCTGACAATTTCACATAAATGTTTAAACCAACATTATAATCCAATAATATTTATTTAGTTCATAGATATATGTTCCTTAATTTGTTTTGAGCAATACTATATGATACTGTTCAAAACCAATTAAAGAACATGACTTTTCATAACTAGAAATCTTAGATTTCTAACAGTTGATTTATATTTGAACAAATAGAAAAAGGTACAAATACAGAAGATCTATATACTTGTATTGACCAGGAGCTGATGCATTTTCCAGCCCAAAATGAATGCAGCTTATAACACTTAGCTGCCTGAACGTTTTTTTTTTTTTTTTTTTTTTTTTAATGGAGATGGGATCTCACTGTGTTGCTCAGGCTGTAGTGCAGCAGCTTTTCATAGGTGTGATAAGAGCATTGCAGCCTTGAACCCCTGGCCTCAAACAGTCCTCCCACCTCAGCCTACTGCATTGCTAGGACTACAGGCATTCCTCACTGTGCCTGGCTAAGTGTCTGAATATTTTGTCTACAAGAATATTTTTGCATACAAGGCTGGGGCAGGAAATTACCATTCAACTTCTGTTTATTTATGGTAGGGTAAAAACCACAAGGCTAAAAGTTTAGAAAACAAATTACAATAGATTTTCTATACAGGTAAGAAATTTCATTAAAGTGCGATTTAAAATATGTGAATAAATCAAAATAATGAACTTGTGTTGAAATCAACCAGAATGCCTTCAGATACTGGCCATGGTTTTGTTATTAATTAGAGGAAGACACAATCACACATTCTCTTTCTTTCTCTCTTTTTCTTTCTTTCTGCACACAAATACACACACGCACACAAAAGGAGCACAGCTGAGTGCCCACTAGTGCTCATTTTCTACTTTTATTTTCTTCTGTAAATTTCCTCTGCTATCTCAGAATTCTTTAATTTAGAAAGTGAAGTCTTTGGAGCAACACCCAAATGTCCATCAATTTAAATTTTAGTTCTGACTCAGCCATATCCTGACTATGTGACCACTATGAAAGTTATTTAGTTTTTCTCATCCACATTTAGTAAATGTGGATGGTGATGATTAGGTTGTTACAAAGGCAAATGAGTTAATAAATATTTAGTGCTTAGACCAGTGTCTAGCCTTCAGGAAGTACTCCATAAATGTTAAGGTTTTTTAGCATAATGTTAGACACCCCTTCAGTAGGACAAGACACATTTTGAAAGAGGAATGTAAAAGAGTGCTCTGTCATAATGAATATTATATAAGTGCCCTCTTATCCACAGTTTCGCTTTTGAAGGTTTCATTTATCAGCAGTCAATCACAGCACAAAAATATTAAACAGATCATTTCAGAACTATACCTAACTTGTGTGCTATTCTGCATAGCAGCAGGGAGTCTCACACTATTCTACTTCTTCCCAACCATCTTGCCTGGGATGTGAATCATCCTTTTGCCCAGAGCATCAGCGCTGTAGACACTACCCACCCCTTAGTCACTTAGTAACTATCTACGTTCCACTAGCTGCAATCCATGGTGATATCACAGCACTGGTGTTCAAATAACCCTTATTTGACTTATGGCCCCAAAACACTAAGGTAGTAATTCTAACAAGTTTTATATGACAAAGTGAAGCTGTAAATTTTCTCCTTTGAACCAAGGGTTGAAAGTTCTTAGTAAAGAAGAAAGAAACGTATGTCGATGTTGCTAAGGCCTACTGCAGAGACAAATCTTCTATATGCAAAATGGTGAAGAAGGAAAAAGAAATTTGTACCAGTTTTGGTGTTACACATCAAACTGAAAGAATTATAGCCACCATGCATGGCAAGAGTTTAGTTAAGACAGAAAAGGCATTAAATTTGTAGATGGAAGACACGAACTGATACTTGTGCAAATTGATGGGAATTGGGTTCATTACTATCCATGCTTTTAGGCATCCATTGGAGGCTTCGGATCATATCCTCAGTGAGTAACAGGGGACTACTGTAATGAGGATAGACAGCTCTACCGGGAGGCAAACTCTGGATCTTCTCAGCTACATACATTTCATACATTTGGAAAATGGGGTTCAGAAAATTTAAGCAACTTTTTATGATGAAATGACTAATTAATCTCAAATCAAAGACTAAAACACACATTTTAAAATATAAAAATGCTTAATATAATAATTAAGCGCTTAAGTTTTTAACTATTGTGAGAAATGGTTGAAACCAGAACCCTCTAGGAGTATAGATTGGTGGCTAGTTTAAAGTTTTAGGCTCTGTCTCAATGCTTTGCCCATACAAGAGGGTCCAGTGCACAGAATTACAACTAAAAAGATTCCAATTTTTAGAAAGAAGATGTAAAGTAATAGTTTTCAGTCCACATATTGCAAATAGGAGCTAGAGAGAAACAGCCTAGGCAGAAAAACCAAGAGATGTCATCAATTTTATGAGCTTAGCTATGATGTAGTTCGCAAAGTGAAAGTACTGAAATAAAAAAACTTTCAGAAGCAAGGCCAACATTATCATCTAGTCCTAAACCTTGATACTCACTACAGTTGATCATTAAACAACATGGGGTTGAACCGCACAAGTTCACTTACACATGGATTTATTTTTCAATAAAAGTTACAGGTGTGTCTGCTTCTTCTGCCTCCCCTTCCACCTCCTCCACCTCTTCTGCCTCTACCATCTGGGACAGCAAGATCAACCCTTCTTCCTTCTCTTCCTCCTCAGCCTATTCAATATGAAGACAAGATGAAGACTTTTATGATAATCTACTTCCATTGAATAAATAGAATTACTTAAGACTTTTATCTTCTTTATGATTTTTCTAATAGCATTTGCTTTTCTCTAGGTTACTTTATCCTATCTTGCTCTAACTCTGTGAGACTATGAAGTCTTTCGGTGTTGCTACCCTCTGTAGCTCATTATTTCTTGTGCTCCTTTTGAGGCAGATTTTGGATTCATTTGCAAATCACCTAGTATGGCTGAACTAAAAGAATGCTATTATTTTCTGAATCTGTATGAGCTTCCAGATCTATTGCTCACAAATAAAGCACTATAGGATCTCTGTTCAGAGCTGATGTGCTTAGGTAGACTGGATGATTAACCCAGTTCCATTAACCATTAACAAGTTGGATCACCTCAGATATGTGGATATGTAAATAAAGCCTTCCATGCTGGGGACAATTTGTGGCGGTGGGTCATCAGTGGAGCAGAAATCCCAAAAGATACCAACTGTATATCATCTTCTAGCCACCAAACAGCACTGAGAGACTAAATGGCTCAGGCCCTGACTTTTGGGTTCCGATAGTAATGTATTTGTATTCTTTGGTCAAAGCACTAACCATAACATATTATGCTCATACATTTATCACACTGTCATCCCAGGCAATTTGTGAACTCCCTCAGACCAAGGGTTGAATTTTATTTATTCTTATACTCCTGGCAGATCTCAGTGTTTTTCACACAGTAGATCCTCAAAGTGTGATGTTGACCCAATTTTCCGTGATGAGTCATTGAACCAATTATAACACTCAGTGAGCTGTTTAGATGGAAAAGAAGATGTGATTTAAGGGGTCAAATGTAGGTAGGTAGGGAAGTTGCAGATTATTTATAGTATCACATTTGATACAGCTTAGAAAAGAAATCATGACTTTTCACTTTATCCTCAGAGTCACTTTGCTGAGAAGGCATAAAGTGGCCAGGATGAATAGTTTTACATCATGATAATCAGCGAGGGTTTATAAGGTACTCTGAAAAACTCTGAAATATGCTAACATTTTTATTCTCTCCTACAGGATGTACAATGCACATATTAAAGGTACTAAGTTATAGGACACTCTTTCAGTTTGTTTCTGCTAGAAGTTTCCAAGTGAGTTTGAGCATAGACTCACCCTACACCAAACACTACCTCTTGCCCTCATAAGAAATTAGCATTGTACAAAACATGTTTCAAGATGGTCATTCTAAGCCATTGGTCAAAAGCACTTTGGCATATGGGAATCAGAAGAAAACAGTGCCAAAAGAATAAGATCATAGGAGATAGAAATCCCATAGAGACTCAAGAACCCAGAATTTATGAGCATAAGTGGATGAGAGAACTGAATCAAGGAATATGAGCAGCCTAATCCTTTGTTGGTTGGTGTTGCAATTTTTTAAAGACAGTCACTAATTCCCAGGGACCTGCAGGTAAAATCTTGGGGGGGAACATCTTAGTAGAAATGTAAAGGTCTATAGGACATTTGATGATACCCAAGTCAACTGGGTAATAGCAGGACAAAAATAGTAGATAAAGATCAATGGTGGTAATGTGGATTACAGGTTACATAAAAGAGAGGCCCTAAATGAAGTGATTTTAAAAATAAACAGCTCTTCTACAGAATGACCTTGAAAGCAACCTCAGTGTTTCTAGGGCAAACTAAATTGATGACACTTTTGGAGAAAGTCTCAGAATCATCTTATTGACAATCACATTACACATTAAAGATATTGTCCTATTGCATATCCACATTAAAGATACTTATCTGGTGATTAGTGGTTCAAATTCCTAAAAAATAGTAAAACAATCAGCTAAATTTCTTCCTTTTTCCATTTTTTTCTTGTTAATATAAATGTGAATACAAATCCTGAGATGTCTCTGGTCTCTGGAAAGGTGTAATTTAAATCACAGGTTAGTTTTGTGTTACAAAAGAACTCAAATAGACAAACAATTAGTAATGGATTTTATGACTTTGTTAATCATTTAAAGCTACCTTGCATGACAGACAGATAACTCTTCACTTTTTTTTCTTTCAGATGGAGTTTCACTCTTGTTGCCCAGGCTGGAGTGCAATGGTGCGAATTCAGCTCGCGGCAACCTCTGTCTCCCAGATTCAGGCAATTCTCCTGCTTCAGCCTCCTGAGTAGCTGGGATTACAGGTATGTGCAACCATCCCTGGCTAATTGTGTGTTTTTAGTTGAGATGGGGTTTCTCCATGTTGATCAGGCTGGTCTCCAATGCCTGACCTCAGGTGATCGCCCATCTAGCCAAGTTCAGCTGCTTAATCAGACAGCTCTCAGCTGACCTGCAAGGACACAAACATGAACAAGTGATTGTTGTAAACCACTAGTTTTTAGGGAGGTTTCTTTTCAAGACATTACTGTTGCAATTGGTGGTTTATGTATACACTTTCAAGAAATGCCTTCGGAACTCTTATATGTTAGACACTAACCTAGATGGTGATAAAATAGTAGACAAAAGAATAGTGATATATGTTTTCATAAACTACTGTTTAGAGAGTGATAGAGACAAGTTGATGGATAATAAAAATAGAATGTGGAGAAATGCTTTGATTAGAGCATGGTGCTGTGGGAACATATTAGGCTGGTGCCTTATTTATACCTGTGGGTTTGCTGTTAACTCTCCAAAAGAAGTCATGACTGTGTCAACGGTGAGAGTGGTAAAAACTGTACAAAGGAATGACCTTTACTCCAAGTAGAGTTATTAGTGTGAGTGATCAGAGGACATTGAATGCTCGATGAACTGGAACAAGATGGCATTGGCCATTGTGAACCTTGGAGAAAGAGTGAAGAGAGAAGCTCACGATGTATGTGAGCTTTAGGTAATGCAACACCATGGTAACTATGACAGTGTTTGGACTTGACTCAATGAGCAATGGCAGTGGTGGTGTGGGTAGAAGGGAATTCTAGCTTTCCTTTACTATACTTGTTATTATTTAGTTGTCTTTCCCATGAGAAGATGAGAATATCAGTATCCTCAGTGCCAGACAAATTGTTTTTTTCCTGGAGCATATATTTAATGCATTCAATGTGTAAAATGGCACCTAACACATTGAATGCATTATAGATTTACATGTGCCAGTTTCAGTTTCTAGGAGGCAAATGGTGATGTGAACAAAACAAGTGGCTAGTCATGTTTAATACAAGTTTAGGATCAACTTATTAGATCATCTTGAATGCCTTTCCTTGCCAATTGGGATGAATTAAACTCTGGACTAGCTGTTTCCCAGTGGCTCGTCTAGTCTAATTTTAAAATAATCAAATGAAGGGACTTAAATTAGCTTGGGAACTTATTCCATGATTTAATAGATTTTGATGCTAGGAAATGTTTTTCTGACAATCTAACCAAATTTTCCTTCCACGATTTTATCCCATTACTTTTAGTTCTGGTTTGAAACCATCTGAATACTTTCTTTTCCTTTTAAATGGTCACACAATCACCTAATGTTAATATCAGTGGTTTTCTACAGACCCTTGTGTTTTTTACACATATTTAACTGAAATATTTTTTTCTCTAGATTTATTAGCTTACATATTTTGATCCATTTTACTCTATTTATTCATCTGGGCTTTAGCAACTATATCCCGTTTTTTATTATCATCTTCCCCAGTGGTGTTTGTATCATGTCCCTGATGAGGGTCATTAGTGAGCAGTTTGTTCCCCTTTCACAGCCATGATTAAAGATGTTCTGTAAAGTAAAGCTCTTACACTGATCTTTACTGGGCCCTCTGGGAGACTTCCTCACAGCTATGTACTCTCCCTTTATCTTGAGTTGGTTTTTTAGTTTCTTCCAGTTTCCAAAATTTGTTAACAGCAAAAGATGCAAATCTACTGAAAATTGTCAAATATGTGCTTGTGATGTGTTCAACAAAAGAGAGCCAATTAAAATGTGTTTTCTATTTAGACACTACAGAGACTTAGTACTTACGATTTGTGGTTAAGGTCCTTCCAAGAGACAATAACTTCATGACAAATTGCACACTCAGTAAAGCTGTTGAGACAGGGTCTGGGCAGTTTTTGTACATGGTGAGAGGTGTTAGCAGAGCTTTGACTTTCCACCATGCTTGCAGTGTTGTGTTACGAGTTGAAGCAGGAGATTTTCAAGAAAGTGGTTTTGTATGTCTGGTTACTCTTGACTTGGAAGGAGCATTCATTCCAGGATAATCAACCCCTTTTGCCATACCGTAAGGATAGCATCGTTGGCTGCTCTTCAGTTCTAAAGAACATTTTCCAAAACTGTTTTTCTTGTATGGGCTTGTTAAAAAAAGGAGAATGTTACGTGAAAGTGTAAAGATGGAAACAAGAGGAGGAAATGGATGTAGGGAATGAGCAAGTATTGAACTATTAGGTATACACATAAGTATTTACCTCTCTCTGTATAAAGACGTTTTTCCAAAATGTTAAAAATGGAGAAAATCTGTAGCTCTAACTGAGGAAATTGTGTTAAATAAAGTGTCTTCTACCCAAAAGAATATACTCTCCAGATAAAACCAATGGATGACACACTAGGAAGAAGTGTATGTTTTTAAGGGCTGCCTGGATCATTTTGATTCTGTCTTAGGACAACCCTGTTGGAGTGTGTCTAGTGTGACTCCTAATTCTGAGATCAAGAAAATTAGGATTAGAGAGTTTGACTGACTTGTGAAAGGGCCACCTATAAGTAAATGCTGCAATTGAATTCTACTCAGGGTTGTCAGATACCAGAGTCAGACTTTAGCCACCATATGTATTGCACTTCAATGAGGTAATCCATTTAAAAGTCATACCTGACAAATAGTAGAAGCTTCTTATCCACCGACCATTATTACGAATCTGGATGAATGGTATGACTTATTGTTTGTAACCCAAATCCAAGATTTTTGAAACTGTAGCTGTTGCCAAAATGTTATGAGAAAACTCTTCTATGAGATCCCCATGTGCAGATATGAAAAAAAAAATGTATTTTCTGCAAAAATCAGTTGATTTTGTTTTAGTTAAAAATAAAAACTTTAAAAAGTGTTATAGTGACTTCGTGGTAATTGTGCTTTGCCACTAATTAGCCTTGTGATATCTTTGAGTTAATTCTTCTTGCTTCAGTTGTTTTATTGCAAAATGAAGGCACTATGATAAGTTATAAAATGAGAAGATTCAACTAAAAACACCCTGAGGATGATACAGCACTATGGAAGTGCTATGAATACTGTTATTACTTTTACTACTCTAAATTTCCCATCTAGACCTTGAGGGATTGGATGGTGGCCCTGGAAAAGGTAAGTTCACATCCTAATCTCTGGAACCTGTGAATGCTACCTCACTCAGAAGAGGGGGTTTTGCAGAGGTAATTAAGTCAAGGATTTTGATATGAGGAGACTTAAGGTGCATGATCTGGATGGACACTAAATATAATGACAAATGGCCTTAAAGAGACATATAGAAAAGACACACACATGGAGGATAAGGTTATGTCAAGACAGAATCAGAGCTTAGACTAGTCTGCAAGTCCAGGAATGTCAACAATCAGGGAAACTGGAAGAGGTTTTCCTATAGCCACCCCCAAGAGGGAGAGGTTCCTGACAATTTCAGACTCTTGATCTCCAGAGCTCTGAAAGAATAAATTTCTGTTGTTTTATGCCATCTAGTTTGTGATAATTTACTACAGTAGCCTCAGGAAACTGTAAAAAATGATATGATTCCAATGCCTTAATGTATTTAATATGAACTTCTAATTTATTCATTACAATGACAAGTTTAAATGCATCATTCTAAAATTCTCTTCTAAGGACAATAGTTAATAAGATGTAAGTTTTTTTGTTTTGTTTTGTTTTTACCAGTGTGTTTTAAAAATGTACCCAATTTTGAAGATAAAGGTAGAAACTTGGGATATTAAAGAGGGTGGTTAAAATCGTGCAGGGTACCAAAGCTGGTGGTGGTCAAGGAAAGCACAGCCGTAGAAAGCAGCAGTCCTGATCTCCAGGTATTCTTCAGGAAAAAAAAAAAATTAAAGGCAATATTGACTGTAAATAATTAACACATTTTGTAAATTTTACCTCAACACTTCGAGTTAACATTCAAGGTATATTTTTATGGTGAATGTTCTCATTTTTTGAGACAAGAAATAAGGTGCGTGTTTGAAAAAAAACCTCCTAATTAATTCAAAAATTCATGTTTTGAGAGGCAGTTTTAGTTTTAAATTATAATAGAACTACTTTTATATATATATCTTAGAAGTAAAAATATGCATATTATGTTTCCACATTTCACTAAGATTTTCTATGAACTAGACAGTTTTTAGATAATTTACTAATTTAGCGGTAGCATTTTACTGATTAATAAAAATCAGCAAGATGTAGAACTTAACTTATTAGAAAGTATTTTATTTTGACAGAATACTTTTTTTGCATTGAATTAATACAAATTGGGTAAAAATTGCTTGCCCTGTTAATTTAAATTAGCTCTAAAATGCTAATTCAGTTGTTTAATTATTTGACTCCGAGCCAAAACACTTTTGTGTTTTTAAAGTTTTCATTGTGTGACATGAAAGCAAAAGAGAAAAAAACAAAGCAAAATCCACAAGTCTGTTCAAAGATATTTCAGATGAATCAAGAAGCCAGGGATTAGAGAATTCTATGTACAAGTCCTATTTACTATGTTATGTTTCTCTCTTGAAAAGACTTGAAACCTCTAAGATAAAATTTAGAGTGTTAGTTGCCTAATGCCAAAATTAATTTCAGTTGCCTGTACTCAAAATATACTATTAGAATGTCCAATTTTTGTTTACTAAACTTTTTTCTTTGCTTTGCTTTCTTTTTTTCTTTTATTTATTTATTTATTCATTTTAACAAATAGCCATGTTTGTTACCTAAGTAACATCTACTGCTTTTGGATTCCATGAGTGATGGAAAATAGATATGTTAACAGAGTATTATTTTCATCGATTGACAGATTCATTCATCAATTTATTTGTTTACTTTATACCTGTGTGTTTATTGAACATATGTTACGTACTAAACACTTATCTAGGAGCTAAACATACAATGGTGACAAAATTGGTAAACATATTCAAGCAGCTTCCATTGCAGTAGATGTGATCACGTGTTAAAAGATAAGCAAATTATCATAAAGGCAATGACAGATAAAGTGATAGGAAGTATGGATTGTGAAGAGGCAGGAAAGCCTAACAGTGTGTGTGGTGGAAAAAGTAGCCAGGGTCAGATCAGGGCCTCTGGGCCAGGGGAACATGCATTTATGTTGCAGAGAATTGCTTGAACCGAACCCGGGAGGTGGAGTAGTGAGCTGAGATGGTGCACTGCATTCCATCCTGAGCAACAGAGGAAGACTCCACCAAAAAAAAAAAAAAAAAAAAAAAAAAAAGAGTGGGCCTTGAAAGGAAAGGCACCCAGGGAGTCTCCTGAGTCTGTGGAGACAGAGGAATTGATGAGTAAGTAGATGGTAATGTACTATTAGGCACCTTCTGAGAGGGCTCTCAGTAATTCTGCCACTGGGAGGCTGGGGTCCATACACCTGAGTGTGGACTGGACTCTCATTAATAATAAATAGGAAATAATAGAGGTGACAAAGTGTTGCTTTTGAGGTTAGGTTAGGGCAATCATGTATTCATATTTTGTAAATTTCTTTATCAAATGTTTTCATAGCTCATATCTAGGTAAATCAGTTCAGCAGTAGGGTGAGTATCTTCAGGGTGTAGGAAGCTCTATTTCTTTGCTTAACTGAGCACAGAAATGGCTTGGCCACACCTATTAGTATCTTTCCTGCAAATATACATTCACCCATGTTTCAGATGTAAAACTAGAAAATTCTCTGAACATACAAAGAATCTTCTGCGCAACACTACACATTCTAGGAGGAGGTAGGTGGTAGAAAACTACCACCTCCATTTATACAAGGCAGCATCAGAGGTGTGATTTATTAGGCCATTAGAGACAAATAGCAAGTGATCTACAAGCAAGAACATAGCAACTCATGACTGTTGTTTCTAATAACACTGGAAGAGCAAGTATTGAAATTGTCCCTAATGACATAGATATTTCAAGATAAACATTTGAAAGCAATACTATTACTACTCTCTGACAACTAAAGAAGTTTACTCAACTATCATCTTCTTATATTGGAGAAAAACAATCGTATCTTTTTTTTTTTTTTTTTTTTTTTTTTGTGACAGAGTCTTACTCTGTTGCCAGGCGCCAGGCTGGAGTGCAGTGGCACAATCTCGGCTCACTGCAACCTCCACCTCCCAGTTTCAAGCAATTCTCCTGCCTCAGCCTCCCAAGTAGCTGGGACCACAGGCACGCATCACCACACCCAGCTAATTTTTGTATTTTTTAGTAGCGATGGGGTTTCACCATGGTCTCGATCTCTTGACCTCATAATCTGCCCACCTCGGCCTCCCAAAGTGCTGGGATTACAGGCATGAGCCACTGTGTCTGGCCAAAAAACAATCATATCTTTAAAGAACTGTTTATCTTAGCTCTCCTGTGATTTACAGCCACCCGATTTGCAATTACATAGGTGAAGCTAAATAAATTAACTTCTGCTTTCCATTTATATTTTATCTAAAATTGTTACATATTGTGTGACTTCTGAATTCTAGAGGCATAAGATTCATCAGTATTATATATGAATATGAAGTTTTTCATGAATAATTCAAAGATAAAAAATTTACAGGCAAATCCTTAATCTAGGTTTTTGATTTTTGTTGTTTTTTTTGTCATTCAAAGGCAATTTAATTCTCCCAGCAAGAGTAACAGGCTATTTAATAGCCACTGTTTAAGGTGGAGAGATGTATCCTCATTCTCAGCCTGATTACAAACTAATTAGAGACAAAAAGCAAGGAAGGCATACTCAATAATAAGTATCATAACTGAGACACCAAGCAGCCATTGCTGGAATTGAGTGAATGCTGGTGTTATTCCCAGTTGCAGATATTAGGAAACTATTAATAGGTTATGTGTTGCAATTGGAAATGGATAATTAAATGAAGAGCATATTTCAATGAGTATTAAAAAGGGGACATCTTTAGTGAGAGAAGAATGAATTGAAGGTAATTATGCAGTATTTAGATATGAGAGGGCACAAGTACACAGATATGGTAGGTGTCAGGCCACAGAAGACAATGTGTGCCTCCTAAAGTGGTGTGGAATCTGTCTGGGGAGGAGACAGATTTTAGGAAGGTAGCAGTGGTAGCAATGAGGATCAAGGATTAAAGGTTGAAAAGTCAGAGACCCGTTAAGAGGCTATAATGATATACCTTCCAAGGAATGATAAGAACCTAGACTAAACAATGAAAAGAGAAGCAGAGCCAATAGAATAATGAATGCAAAAGTTGTTAGAGAAAAATAATAACAGGATTGACTGGGTGGTTTTTTCTTTTTGTTTTTCTGAGAAAGGGTCTCACTCTGTCATCCAGGCTGGAGTGCAGTGGCCTGATCACAGCTCACTGCAACCTGCACCTCCCAGGCTCAAACAATCCCCCCACCTTAGCCTCCCAGGTAGTTGGGACTACAGGCATGTGCCACCACAGATAATTATTGTATGTTTTACTGAGATGGGTTTTTGCCATGTTGTCCAGGCTCATCTCAAAACTCCTGAACTCAAGCAATGCTCTCACCTTGACATGCTAAAGTGTTGGGATTACAGATGAGAGCCACTGGGTCCAGCTGACTGAGTGGTTTATGTAAGGAGAGATGATGCATAATGCAAATATCTTAGGGCATAGATTGATGATGATATTGACAACCAAGACAGAAAAGTAATAGAAGAAGAATATTTAAGGAAAAAGTTATTTAGAAAAATTTTGAGTCTTTTGAAGTATCTTTAGAATTTTTACATGAAATTGTTGCAGTAGATTGATGCCTTTATGTCTCCAAAAGTATAGACAGAGACATATGAGATAAAAATATAGATGTGGCAGTTATTTTCATATGCTACATTAGTGATAGATGAACAGTTACAGAGAGAAGAAGGCTGAGAATATATTATTAACTTCAAATAGAAAGAGAAGAAGATAGGAAATTCATCTGCTATGGGGTAGGCTTTTTAGTTTATTGGACATGGGAACAAAGAGATAAGATGAGCCAGAGTAATACAACTTAATGGAATCAATAAAAGGAAGCTTTGGGAAAGAACAGTAATATAAACTGCCATAGAGAGGCCAAAGAGGAGCATGAACGAGAAAATGCTGTTAAGCTTATTAGAGGTAACTTTCAATAGATTGGTTTCAGTGATGAGACGGTGGTGAGAAAAGTGAAGGAGCCTCAAATTGCATGGGCTTACAGAGACAGTATTTGGGTAAAGTGTAGGCAGGGAGCACTGGCTTAATTCACCAAGTTCATAGGTGAAAACAAAACAAAAAAAGAGAGATAAGCTTAAGAGAAAGCTAATTAGAGGACATGGAAATTGAGCATTTTTATGCGTGATAGAGTATTAATCCAGTAGAGAGACTAAAAGGACAAGACAGAATCTATAATTGATAGAACATTGTTCAAGCAGGAAAGTGTTAAGGGGAAATACATATAATCTGTGGCATTTAAAAAAGGGAGAGCTTCCTACAAAAAGGCTACAATGAGAGAAGAAAAAAGTCTTGTGAAAATACAAAGAAACTCTAAGGAGAAGAGGGAACCTGAGAGACCAAATGCCAGGTGGTCTTGATAATTTCAGAGAATTTTCACTGAGATCATTTATTCATCTGTTAAAATTTATGCTCCTGGGGAGGGTTGGAGAGTTCAAGATGTTGAAAAAAGTTTGGATAAGTTGCTATAGAGAGTGAAATACAGAGTCAACAGTGAAGTTTGAGTCACTCCCATTTCTAATAAAATCAATAAGTTGAAACCACTTTTTTCCTCCAGCCATGAACATTTGTTCAGATAGGAGCAAAGAAAACAGATAATGAGAATTTCCCAGGGCTGGGATTGTGGAAAAGAAGTGTGGACCCTGCAGGAGGCATTACAGATGCAGTGCAAGAGGCTTCTCAAACTGTTTGAATAAGAAGTTGCAAACTGGGTTGAAAGAACAGTGAAATCAAATTGGCACCGTGAATGACTACAGCTTGGAGAGATCAAAGGCACAAGGATCACAGCAAAAACACAAATCAGGTTCTGCATGCGTTATGAAAAAGCAGACAGTATTCAGGTTGAAGCAGTGGCTAAATCTGAAGTTGTGGAGAGAAGTGGTTTCTGGAGACAGCTAGGGTGTGGACATGTTAAAACGGTTGAGTTGGAGTGGGGATGGGGGTTACTGGAGTTCAATAATTTTAAGAAGTGTGAGGCCACAGTGTGAGAGTGATGACAAGAAAGGGAGAGAAGGGGGTGTTGTGAGCGAGGTGACTAAGCCAGCAAAGAAATTTTCCTGAGAATTCTTTTTGTAAGAAAGAAAGAGAAAGAGAGAGGAGGTTAGCTATTTAACTATTTTGACTGACATAGGGGTTGTTTTCTGGGGATTTATTAGCCATATATATTGTCAGTTTTGGTTGCTATGCTAGGCCGAAGCTGAGTCCATGGGTTTTACATAAATTTATTGACATTCAAAGAGCCTGATAGAAATGTAGTATCATAACTTGAAGCACACGATGACCATCAGACCAGTCTAGACTGGGTGTTGTGTTTATGTTCTGGGGTCTCAATTTTAGATAGACTTTACACATTGAAACATACTCAGTAAAGAGCACAATGTAGCAGAGAGAACTCAAAGTCATTATGATACTGGTAGGCTGGAGGAGGTCCCCAGATGTCAGTTGGACCTCGATTTCAGTTGGTGTCCGGGTTCTTGATCCTGTCATGAGAAGGAATGCAAGGATGAGTTGGCAAATAGTGAAAGAACAGAGATTTAATAATGCAAAATGAAAAGTACACACTCAAGAAAAAGGAGTGCAGGTGTATTCCAGAGTGTCACACCAGGGCCTTTGGGGTTTCTGCCTTTATGGGTTTCTTTAATCAAGGGGTGGAATATTCATGATGGCCCCTGGACAAAGGTTAAGATTTTTTGGAACTGTGATGTGATTTTTTTTTTTTAGACAGAGTCTTGCTCTGTCACCAGGCTGGAGTGCAGTGGCACAATCTCAGCTCACTGCAACTTCCGCCTCCTGGGTGCCACCCATTTTTATACTAAATATGGGTGTTCTGGGACCTATCATGATGCTAGTGGCTGTATGACTTAGTATGTTATTGAGTGTATAATGAGGTCCTACATGAGACTTGGGTCAAATCCAGTGCATGTTGGGTCCTGTTGGCCTTAGCAAGCTTGGTCCACCCTCTACTTTTTCAGGGCCTTATCGGTCCTTAGCTTATGCAACTATTTCAATAGTTTCCTTTTCTAGTTGTGTGAAACTTCTACCTGGAATTTTCTATTCTCCTGCAACCACCCTGTCTTATTCCTGTTTCAGTTATCATATGGGGGATATACTTTTTGAGGAAATAAAAGATTAAAAGACAATAATTTCTCAAGTTCAATTTTTCCAGTAAAAATATAAATTGACTGAGCAGTTGTGATTCTGGAGGCTGTAACTAGGACCAATAGGTGGAAATTATTGAGAAGCAAATTTTGACTTAATGCAAAGAAAAAAAAAATAATGTGAACTGTCCCCAAATGGAGATTATTTCTTCTTAAAGCAGTGAGTCCCATGCCATAAAAAGTGTTCATAATAGACTCATGAGACAATTCTTGCATACACTAAACTCCACACTAGAGATAATTGGCATCATTTTGGAACTTGTTAGAAATGCAGAATCTCAAGTGCCATGCTGAACCTGCATTTTAACAATCTGCATTTTAACAACATTCTCAGGTGATTGCCATCTATAGCAAAGCATTGATCCAGAGGACTTTCCTCCCCTGGGTACACAGTTGAGCTACACAAGCTATAATCTCTTCCTGTTCTATGAGTTTTTCCATGTACTCTGATTTTTTTTATCCTCTTCTATTCCCATATGTTTTTAATGTTTTCGAATAATACATGTAACAAAAGATAATTATGCCAATTCCATATACCACAGTTGATTATATATACACACACACACATACATATATGTATGCACACACATGCTTACACAGTCAGCCCTTGATATCCATGGTTCTTGCATCCATAGATTTAACCAATTGCAAATGAAAAATATTTTTAAAAATTGCATCTGTACTGAACATGTACAGATTTTCTTTCCTGTTATTATTCCATAAACAATACTGTATAACAATCATTTACTGTAGGCCAAGATGGCCAGGGGCAGACCCGTGTTACTTATAGTTAAATGATTACAAGCATCCTTTGCATTTTATACCCTGATATTTGTGCCACAGATCAAATATTGAATTAAGAAAACTTCAAACTATGATGTAGTAAAATAAAAGCAGAGATCAAGCAGTAACAGGAGACCTACAGTGAGGACCATCTGAGAGCCGTTTATACTCGCAGAATGCTGTGGTGTGGTTGCAAGGCAGCAAAGACTGCTTTGGTCCCACAATCTCCTGCCAACATAGGGTTTACATGAAGGTTTTGTAAAGAGGGCTTGTGCAAGAACTCTGGGAAGGAATGCAACCTCTGCTCACAAGATTTGGGAGGGTCTTTGCCGACGGAAGCTTGTGAGGCCCAAAAGCCTTGCAAGGCAGAGATAACTGGACCACCACAGGCTCTGCCTATGTTCTCAGAATGTGGAGCAATTCTGATTGCTCTGTGTCCACGATGCGCGGAGACAAAAACCCCTTAATACATACCTTATGGCGCTTTTCCTCTTTGCAGATGCACCTGGATACAAATGGGTGGTAAAACTCAGTGTCCTTAGTGTTCATAATAGACTAGTGAGACAATTTCTTAGAAGAACCACATTTGCTATTGAATGCTGCAAGACACACGCTCTTCCCCCACGCCCAGCCATCTTCTTTCTTACCTCCCCTCCCCACAGCCTGCAAGATTAACAGGATAATGCACCTAATAAAAGTCTGTGGAGCCAGATCAGTGTCAATGCGCTTACCCCGTACAAGAGTGCCTTGGCCCCCTGGATCCATACTGTTAAATTCTACTCTTGACTTTGTCTTATTTCTTTTCTCATTCCCTTGTCACCACCAGGACTCAGGGCACCCACATACTGGGTTGGGCTGTTCCCAACAATGTACATAACATTTACGTTATTTTTGGTATTCTACATAATCTACAGATGATTTAAATATATGGGAGGATGTGCATATTTGTATGTTTTTTATATTTTGAGTTCTGGAGTACATGTGCTGGTTAGTGCATGGTTGTTACATAGGTATACCCATGCCATGGTGGTTTGCTGCATCCATCTCCCCATCATCTACATTAGATATTTCTAATGTTATCCCTCCCCAATCCCCCCACCCCCTGACAGGCCCCGGTATGTGGTGTGATGGTCCCCTCCCTGTGTCCATGTGTTCTCATTGTTTAACACCCACTTATGAGTGAGAACATGTGGTATTTGGTTTTCTGTTCTTGTGTCAGTTTGTTGAGAATGATGGTTTACAGCTTCATCCATGTCCCTGCAAAGGACGTGAACTAATCTTTTTTCTGGTTGCATAGTATTCCATGGTGTATATGTGCCACATTTTCTTTGTCCAGTCTATCATTAATGGGCATTTGGGTTGGTTGCAAGCAAAGTCCACCCCCATGATCCAATCACCTCCCACCAGGTCCCTGACCCAACATCGTGAATTACAATTTGTCATGAAATTTGGGTGAGGGACACAGAGCTAAGCCGTATCATATGTGTTATCTCCCTAACTATGTTGACGGTAATTCAGCTAGAAATTCTCTTCTCCTGCTTGTAGACTCTTAGGGCTTATAATTCTTTCTTTCACTAGTAAACCCTCAAAACATGGAGATTTGTCTGATACTCTCCACCCTTCCACTGTTGTGTTTATGTTCACTCATTTATTCATCCGTGGCTCTGTAATGTATTCATTATTGTATAAGTGTTAAGAACCTTTGGAAGTCACTTTCTAGAAGGGAAAAATGACTAGTGGACAATCAATCCTTGTAAGACATGCAGTGAATATTATGATAGAAGAGATATATGTGATCCTGAACCAGCAGATAAAACAAATGACATAGAAATGTATTTATCTGCCATTAATGGGACATGCCACATCATTTTTTGAAAGCTTATAAAACCATGCAAACTCAGTGTGTGAGGTTGGGCTGTTAGTAATTTTAATCTAGAAGTAGGAGTGTTGTCCTTTTTTAGAGAGAGAAATAAGAAGATATATACCATTTCACAATGCAACTCGAGAAAAGTGACTGCAAATAAAAGACACATATTATCATTTGTGCTGTTCTATTTTAATCTGATTCCCTCCAAGTTTTAGAAGTACCAAGCAAGTGGCCATCTTCAAAGTAAAATGAGGTTTTGATTTGGTTTATTGATCCCAGGAAATGATAGGACAGCAGGTATACCTCAATCCATGACAGAATTGACGTTAGCCAAGGTAAAACATAGACACGTCCCTCTGTCATACGAATATTTACTAGTGATTGCCCTAAATACAGTTGAAATTTGAAGATGTGTGTTGTGTTAATATCATTCCACCTCATCAGCGTCTGCCATAATACTTTGATACTTTTGTGATTTTTCAACTAGTGGGTATATAATCACACACAAAAAAACGTCATTTATTGAGATCTATGTATTATGAAAACTAGGCATTATTATCCCCATTCTGTAGCTAAATAAGTCAAAACTTAGAAATAATATATAACTTATATAGGACTGCATGGTGAGAAAGCTACAGACATAGATTGGAAACCCAGGAATGTCAAATTTCAAACACATAAACATGGCAGTCTCCTTTATATCACACTGATTCTCACAGAAAAGCATATCAGTTAATACACATAAGACATAGAAACTAATCCCATAGGAGCGTTGGATCTCTTTGTTCCTGATAGCACAGTTTAAGTACAGTTAACGTGTATAATATGAAATTAGCATTTATGGAGTTTCATAAGTTTGAAAAATAATACTTTGGAAGTTTTCCTAAAATTTCTTACTCATCAAAATAATTGTTGTCGATATTTTTTTCTTAATCAAGCTCTTAAGATCTGTCTGTAAATTAAGGCATTCCTATTGACATGATATACAGTTTTATAGAAAGTGGCTAGGATTTAGTATGATCTTGTTTTTCCTTAGCTCCATTATAGCCATGTTCTTTATCACAAGCTCAAACCAGATTTGTTAAGTTTTGCCTGTTGAGTAACTGGATTTCCAGTAACACTGGGTGGAGTTCATATTATGACCACAATAATAACTTGTAATAATTTGAGCAGATGTTCCTCATATTAGTTTATGGTGTGTATGTCCAATCTATTTATTTTATTTCTAAGTGAAGGTTTTCATGTCTTATTGGTTTTGTCTTACTGGTTTCATGTCTGCCAAAATTGAATTCTGCCCTTAAGATAAAATGAGCTGAACGGGTTGTCATCCTATTATTGTAAGGCAATGCAGTTGGTGAAATGGGAGTCAACTTTGAATTATTGTAACCCGAAATATCAGAAGAAAATCAGAACAAAACAAGTGAAAATAGGCAATAGATTGTTAAGCCAAGCAGACAAGGTAAGAGTTATGGAACACACAGTAACCAAAGAAATCTGGGAAGAAGATCAGTAAGTCAATGAAAGTCTCCTTTAGCCTAAGAGGCCCGTGAGTTGGACCTAAATCAGAAACAAGGCTAAAGTCCAGCTGGGGATTTTAATTAAATTTTCTATGAAGAATATAAGTTTCATGGTAAGATCAAAGATGAGAATAGGTATGGGAATGGGTTTACTATTCATGAAAGATCATTAAAAAAGAGAAATCGTATGCCAACTTTCCAGGCCCCAAACCTGGACCTTTCATGTCAGCTCAGAGAGAATGACATTGACATAAAGATAGCAAAATGCCAAGTTTTTAATTTACAAGGATTATTTGGCTTACACACAGCCCATATCAGCATGGCCAGAACTTTCTCTTCCTGCAGTAAAACTTAAATGAAAAGCCAAGTTCTAACAATTGAGCTGATTAAGTACAATGACAAATAAGACAGAGAAGGACTTGATTCCATTTGTTGTAGTAGAATGAACCTGACAATAGATAAGTCTGTCATCACACAGACAAGATGTTTTAGATTGTGATGGATGCTATATGAAATAAATTGGGATAATGTGAAAGAAATTCAACTGGAAAAGTGGATTTGCTATTTTATTTATTTATTTCTTTTCCTAGAGCAGGCTTCTCTGAAGACATGTCATTTTACCTAAGACCTTAAAGACAAGGATGGTCAGGCCCCATTACAAAACAAGTGAAGAGGGTAAAAAGCAAATCTTGTCAACAGATGTTGGGGTTATATTGTAACTTTCAGAGCTTTGAGGAAATCTTTCTGGAACTTCATAAGTAGAAAAAAATTAAATCCTTTCCTCCTTCACACCGCCATCAACATCACCACTGTCACTACCCCCACTTCACCCCCAATATCAACAATATCAATAAGGTATCAAATTTTAATTTGAACCAAAGAGAATTTATTGCCTAGAGGCTTCCCCACATGGGTGGAGCAGGAGGTTTAAAGCTGCCTATTGTGCTCCACAGTTTCTAAAACAGAGGTAAATATTCCCTAAGGCAGTTTGTTCTAAATAAGGTCTATGTAGATTAATGTTTAAGTTATTAATATTTGTTAAAGTTTAGGTTAATGTTATTTAGGTTAATGTTTACATTTACTTAAAAGCAAACTTTCAAATACAATTTTAAAATAAGTATATAAAGTATGTATAATACATGGTCAAAAATTTTTGTGTAGCTAGAACAAAGAAATATTTAAGGTTGTATTAGATTTGTTAAATAAAATGATCTGCAAGATGAGGAATATGAAGAGTGCTAAAATGAAGAAAAATAGGCGCTTTCATCATGAGATAACTTGTCACAGTTCATAGGCTTTGAAAGTCTGGTATTTGAGGACTTTTTTGGAAAAATAAATGAGATATTTGAAATACTATTATATATGAATTAATTATGGACATTTAAAAAGAAAGATGAAAATGTTGAAAGTTGAAATTGACGCCTTTATGATCATCTAAAGAAAAATTTATGCCAGCACTAAGACACTTCTTTAAGATTTCAGAATATTCTTTCCCTCTGAGATTTTTTTTCTTATTTTCCTTCTTTGGAAAACATGACTCTAAAATACCTTTAATTTTGCATTTAAATAACAATCAAAGCTTCTTATCTTGTCTACATGCTTTTCATTCCAAAATTGAATTTGATTTGTAACCTAACACATTACAGAATTATCTGATATATTAAATATGTATGAATAAGACAAATTTCTTTGAAATTAGGAAAAGCAGCAAAAGTAAGTTTCAACAGAAATAAAATTTAGTATATCCAACTAGAACAAAACAAAACAAAATAATCAGATAACAGAAAACTTTCCAGAAAATTTCTGGAAAACATTATTTGGTACAGAACATAGAAATAAAATAAAGAACAGGTTATTTATAAATTATAGCCAAATATTAGAAGGCAAAGGTACTGTAATTTTAGGCCACAGAGGTGGTACTTAATGAATTTTAGGCCAAATTTTATAACCAATAACCTCTGTGATTCAGAGTCTTAGGCAAATTTAAGTTACATGAATAGATGGTAAATCCTTCTACATTTTGAGGGTTATTAACTGTAAAATTCTCAATTACCCTCATAATTTCCCCCAAATACATTTTTTTTAGCAGCTCACCATCTCTGAGAGATTGAAGAGATACTATGTGCCAAGAATTACATAACCATATTGGTCACTCATTTGATTCTGCAGAAATGAATGCCTACATATGAGGATTTTTTTACTGTTATAACTGTCATTTTTCAGATGAAGAAACAAGTCATGCAGGAAGTGGTGAAGACAGCATTTAGATTTAGGCTTATTCCACAGCCC